>NW_019091193.1:1383875-2767750 GCF_002217175.1 Folsomia candida | reverse complement strand
CTTTCTTACCAAAGGTATTTTTGGAAATTTTATGTACGTTCTCCGCCACTTTACACTACGCATCCATCATCTTTTTTTAAAAATCCCCCATCTAAATAATTACACACAGTAGTGTAACTGGTACGAAATAAAAAACGGTCTCGTGTGCAATTGGTAGCTAAGAGAAATAATTTTGCTACGCAAATGTGCGAAATTTATAGGCAAACAATTATTTAGAAAAATAGCTGGTAGTCAACTGATAAAAAAATCGTTGCAGAAATTTGTGCAATTTTGGTATGGGACGGAATATTTCCGAAAATTATCTGGTAACAGGGATGTTCTTCTTTCTCGAGAGTGTTTTGCATTCATAGAAACTATCAAGCATCATTTTATCAATTTTCCTATTTTTAAGCACACCCAACAACCTAGCAATTTTGATCCTATATTCAAACCAGAAACACAAAATAGAACTTGTAACTACGACTCCGCATAGAATGAAAAGTGTCACAATGCCCCCGTCCAACCCTAACGAGAAGGATCTCTCATTCCTTCTGTTGATTGCCTGCTCCCTATCTGACATGGCCATAGATTCGACTTCTTTTTCTACGCGGGCATAAATTCCTGTTTCAATCAGGCCTTTATAATATTTTGGAACTTTAGATAAACCCTCGCCCTCGAATATTAATCCTACTTGGAGTGGATTTAGTATCTCTTTTCCTTTGTGAAATTTCGTCCCGTAATAGCTCCAGGTTAGGAATTCATACTCAAATTGCAGAAGGTCTGATTTAGCGATGAAAACCGTTTTGCGGGAACAATCGACAACTTCCGTTTCTATATTTTTCTGCACATCGGTTACCGTGAGGTCCTTTCTTGAGTAGTCAATTTCCTTTGGGAAATGGGCGTGATGTGGATTCAACAGTTGGAGCATTAACGCCAGATGGGGCCACTCAAGCAATGGAACCGATTCGGGACCTTCATCCCAGCGCAAGTGTGCTTGTAAAAGGTGATCCAAGACATGCTTCAGATATATTAAAAATTTGAATTCAAAAACAGTATAACCCGGAAATTGAACCGGGGTTGATAACAATTTATAACAATTGCTAGAATCATGTTGATTTTGTAAATCGACAAAACTCGTGTTGTGAAAAATTTCATAATCGCGAACACCTAGGCGATACGCTGAAATAAAATAAGTGCAATTTCTTTCTAAAATTGACCATGAAATCTGTCGAATTGTAATGAGACGACGAATGTATCGCACCACCTTCGCATAAAAGATCTACAAACCTTTCTGGAATTACTGAATTTAGCGGTGAATTAAGCTTGGAGATCATTAATTCGTTATAACAATTCGTTAAGATGACCGACATTAGACTCTAAATGCCAAAAATGTAACGGAATATGATCAATTTAACAATCTTCATCGGAACCAAGTAAGCTTCTTCTAAAAGCGAGGACAGGACGAACAGCCAGGGGGAAAATGAGACGTTCCCCACCTCCGCGTTGCGAACGTACATCCAAACAATAGCGGTAATGAGGAAAAGGCAAATGCCTAGCCCCACCCATAAATTTGGCTGGAACGGATCCAAGTAAAAGCGAAAAGTTAAATATGATTCGACATAACAGGTTAAAAATTGAAATCCTACGAATTTTAAGTTGACCGTGGTATATACCCAGTGGTCTTCCGTAATATCTTCTAATTCAAATTGTGCGAGCTTGATAATTTGTGAACCTTCAGAGAACAGAGTTGCATTAGCTTTGCGGAACACGGCCTGAGCCAAATGTTCCACCGTGTAAGGATTGGAACGGTCAAACGGATTAAAAGGATCGATATTATTTACTAAAGTGATGTCTATTTTAAAACTATCTTTCTGTAAATTAAACTGTTTCACTGCGAAACACCAATATTTAGGTGGCATCGACAATTTGATAAATATCGTGACTAGATTGTCCATTTTATCCACACAATTCAAATTTCCCTCGTGAACGTCTTCTCCATCTTGTCCCTTAACGCAGAAACTTATCAGATTATCACCCTCCCGAGAAATGAAGGTTATGCCCAAGTTGTAAACGTGCTTGCTGAACGTTTCGAACTGCATGAATAAACTCAGACCTCCCGCTTTCTCACGATGCCCCACAACCACGACAAAAAGCTTCTTGTCACGGACGAAAAATCCATTCGTAGAATTAACAAAGAAATGTTCTTCGTTTACGAATTCCATCCAGTTCTTCTGCTTATGGTGATTTCGCCATTTTGAACTTAGCGAGGTAAAAAAGTTCATAAGAACTATGGCTATTCGGCACGTACCAAAACGTGATTTAGTCACATCGATGGCGGGAAATGTAATGTGTGATGTTTCGCCAATGTCGGGGTATTTGTACGGCGACGGAAAGAAAATTTCAGTTGGAAGATGATTTCCATTTGAATGAAATGTGCTCGAGTCAATGCCATCATGGATGATGTGCAAGTTGCATGGGGAAACGTGATCGAGGAGATGGTCAATCTGAATCGGGTTGTTCGACATGGTAAGATTTCGGTTAGTTGGAATGATCAATATAAAGTTCGCGAAATTTCGGGTCCACCGTAATTTGTGAGATTAAGAACCTGTAGAGTTCTTAATCTCCGAAATCTTCCCAGTAAACGACAAAGCTCCCTTGTGCAAAAGAATGTTTGCGTTAGTTATGTTCCTTGGTAACCCATTCATGGAATACACTCTAAAAATTCGACTCATTATACAAAGGATGTTCCCGTTTACATAAGTGCTGATGGATTTGTCTGATGTCAATGATTGTACCTTTAATTAACAAGCTTCGTCATCAGATTATTTAAAGTAGAAATGAACGAATGAGTAGGTATATGCGAATACATATGTAATTCTTGGTACGTTGAAACTATTGAACACGCAAACAGACCAAACACTACCTAATTAGTATACCCCATCCAATTTTCTCCCGTTAATACATTGTGAATATCTGAGGACTGTATTACTGTAATGATTGTACTTGTCAGTAAAGAGAAGTAGAGAAGAATCTCATTAATTTGTTGTAACAGGATAAGAATATGAACATGGGAAAAACACCTATTTTGGAAAATTTTTCAGTATTTGCATATTATATACATATGCATGTGCTGTACGGAGTAAAATCTCCAGTTACCTCATTTACATATTTTGACCGATCCCTTGCTATAATAATATGAGATTATATATTTATAAATACCACGTATACATGCGTATGCATGAGCGATACGGATGTGAGGTTGGCAATGAAAAAGTATTTCATTTATATTTTCGAACTGTGTATCAGTGATGTGCACATTATTTTCCAGTTATGCAAATAAATCAGCATACACACATAAGTTGCCAAGAACGATTCCGGTTAACTCCGTGAACTACATACAACGGTACTTTATGTGTACATACACACAAATTTAATTGCGTCACTAGAAATTAAATACGTCTTTGTGGTCAACCTGATGTATTTAGAAAATACGCCTCGAACAAAATTATGAGATTGAACGTATCCTTCTCAACAGAATCCTTCGTCAGGTACATACATAATTGGGTATATTTATACAGTTGGCTAACAATAGATATTTCTGCATGAGGCACTACGATATATCACTTGCGAGTAGTTCATAACTAGTGTGGGCAAGTTTGAAATGTTGACCGTGGAATTAACATGCTAAAATTTCTAAATTGAGTGACATTCATTTTCCCGATTACATTCCAAACGAGATTTTATGCGTCATCCGTATCATTTCTTTCCCTGAATGGATTTTGCATCCTACAGGACATATTTATGTACAAGATACATACGTAGATTCATACATTAACTCTAAATTGGGGGGGGGGTGGGTGTGCTTAGAGTACGCTGCTAAAAATGTCCTTGAACTTCTACGTAGAAGTTTCATTATCTGATTATCTCACCGCAATTTGTTTATCTTGGAAATCGAGTTATTTACATAGTTGTGATTCCCATTGTTACCTTCTCCATATAAAGCGTCACCTTATTCCGCCCTGGATTCAGTAGAATAATATTTTTTCAAATACATGTTTTAAATCTTTCCAGAGCAACAATAAATACGATGAAATCCTGGATTTTCTTTGCCCTCGTCAGCGCCGTCTTCCTCGTGGGGGCGGACGGGTCCCGAGTAAAGAGGAGCGGGATGGACCCTAGTCGGGCAAGATTTAGCCGGGAAATCAATAATGGTGGGAAATTAAATTATGAATATGCGGTTAATTTTGTGTACCTTAAGACAAAATTGTTTTTTACAGTTTGTTGCGGGGAAACGCCACGTTGGCGTCACCAGGTGCTCAACTTCCCCGCGGAGAACCGAGTTTGTCGGTGTAACCCGCTTTGGGCCGGAAGCAGCCTGTATAGATGGTCCTGCACGGCTTTGCCACCAACCACGACCACGACGCGAGGTAAGGCGTCGTGTCATTAATGAATTAATGATGAACATTTTATTTAGTAGAGAGACTTTCTATACATGGTTATTATCACCTTCGCTGGAATATCTAAACTATATAAAGCAGGCGAGTGTATCGCTGCTGGCTGGGTCGGTGGCTTAGTTGAGAAGTTAGCCTCTCCTTTTCTCTCTCCACTCTGCAGAGAGAACAGGAGAGGCTAACTTCACTAATGTAGGGGTAACGGGCTTATCGACGGGCCTATTTTGCACGTCAATTGACGGGCTTCTACACTAGTTCAAGTATAAAGTGCTCTAAAAACAGGGAATTTTAATCCTGAATAACCACGTGGCGTTGCGTTGGTTTCACTTTAAAAACTCCTCTGGAACCAATTTCTGAGTATCTTTAAATCACAATTTTTGAAGATAAAGTACGAATAAAAAACTTTCGGAGATATTAAGTACGGGTTGTAAATATGTACAAGAAGGAGCAAAATTTGCAATTTCAATTTCGGAAATATAGGTAAAAATTAGTATTGAACCTATGTATTTCGAATTATTTAGCAACGACCACGACAGTCCCAACAACAACTACCGTCGCCACGACGACGACCGTCCCCACAACGACCACTGTCCCAACGACGACGACCGTGCCAACGACGACTACCGTCCCAACAACAACTGTCGTCGAGCCAACGACTCAACCCTCAACCACCACAACTGCCAGATTAGTATTTCCTTGAACCACAACATATCAGAAATTGGTGTAAAAATGGATCCACCCACCTGTCAAATTTATTTCTATCAATTGACCGAAACCTTTGAAATTTTCCCTTGTTAATTGACGCACGTATGAAGAATACATTTCTTTTAAAACTTTGCAGAATCATATTTCGGTGCATAATTGTTATTACTTCGGTATGATCCGCCCATCTGCATCGCCCGTGCCATCAACTTATTCGTAAGTACATTGTCTATGGTTGCCGGTGACTAGAATTTACTTATAAAATTCAAAAAATAAAGCTGTTACATCTTTTATTTTATAGTTTAGTAATTGGCCGGAGAATTTATTCACCTATTGAGAATTGCAAGTCTTTGTACATTGAACATGTAAATTATTAGTAACTAGCGTATAGCCCGGCCAAGGCCGGGTTCTAGGGTTCCAGTGGGGGGTGTGCCCAAAGCGAAAAATCCGTCATACTATACTTTAAATAATTCCCAGTGGAGACTTTGTCATACCGCATACATACATCAGAGTGAGGGTTTGCCCAAGTCATGCTGCATTTTAATTAACCTGGTCACAGTACAATTTGATTTCCCCCTGTGGGAGTAGTTGAATAGCTAATTACTTAAATTCCCGTTGCGTGGGAGTAACTGCATAGCTAACTATTGAAATTCCCACGCTTCACGCCCCCGTTAAATTCCATAAACCCCGTTAACTTCTACAATTAACGCCAAGCTATTGACGGATTGGGATTCAGCGTCAAAAATACATTCGAATTGATATGCCACTCGCTGTGGTTGGAGTTTCTCACACTAAAATAATTAATTAATAGTGTTTATCAAGATCACTTATCATGATAACCACTATTGATGAGTGACGTATGTATACGTATACTGCTCACTCACTCAATTTACTTGCACACTGTGTTTATATACAAAGGCATTTAATTTGAGTTTGATGGCAAGTGTAAGTACGTGAAAGTCACGTGCAGGCGAAGTGAGACTCATGCAGAAAATTCATGCATGCAGTTTTTGCTCCGCTTCATTCTTTGTCTCCTCTACGGGGTAACTTGGACTCGATCACAGAGTCAGGCAGGGAATACGCTGGCATTTTATGAGTAGTGATATTTTATAATATACATAATTTATATACTATCCTCGCACTCAGCCCTTGCACCTCATTTGCATATTTTAACGCATTCGCGAGAGCCATAGAGTTTATTCAACATGGAAAGCTCGTATCGCCGAAAATGGGCTATTGAGATTTATGCAAATGAAGTGCAAAGCCTAAGTACGGGGATAGTACATACTCTTATTTTATTTGCTGTAAAATCTCGCGGTAAAAAGGTTTCCACCTGCCCCATACAGTTCGCACCCAATTACATTCAAAGCTTATTGCAACTTAAAACTTTAGACATAGGGTTTTGAATGGAAGTGGGTGCGAACTGTGTGGGCCAGGTGGAAACTTTTTTACCGCGAGATTTTACAGCAAATAAAATAGGAGTATGTATAATTAACAATCCTACAAAAGAAAACAGAGCAGACTAAAATATTAGCACTAATCTTAACTTCTAACGCCCAGGCAATAATAAGTAGGAAAACATTATCAACAGTCATAAATAATAGTTTAGTTCATCAAAAAGTAAAAATGTAAAAAATTTCATACGCAAATCATAACCTGCCTTCTTATAAATATGCAAGCGAAATCATATTTTTTCAAAAATTATGCAAGTCGAGCACGCTTCGAAGATGGCGATTCACGTAATAACTGCAGCATTTTATCCGGATCACTAACAAATAAAAATTTCTTTTGACTGTGTAAACTGTTAAAATATGCATGTTAACAAAGTTTTCCATATTTATCAATTTTTAAGTTTGTCGACTTTTATGAGGGCTGAGCATTTTCCAACCTTTTTCCCAGGACAAGGGATTAAAAGGGTCCTTTTGTTTTTATGCCTCATTAGAAGGGACACTTCGTTTGAGCATAACTCTGCGTAGTTTGTATGGTCACTTCTGACCACATATTATTACATATGTATGAATGTCTCCTATGTACTGTCAAAACCTTAAAACCAAGTTGTTTAATAGAAATCACCATCAGTCTAAAAATATCTTCCAGCGAGATCATTTTTACTTTCATAAACTACATAAAAGTGAAATTATTAAGAGTTTGAAGCATACCTTTTGATAAAATCTTCAACCTTCTTCTTCACACCAGCCATATCATGCAATTCAGCAAGTTTCAGGATCTCGAAACAATTTTCCCACGTGGCCAGAGTCGGAAGCATCTCTTGGCACATGTCGATCAAGGAATGGACTTGATACTGGAAATATGAAACAAAAATAGTAACTATACAACATAGGTGATCGCTTATCATCTCCGTATCATTTTTGCATGCACACCTTAATCGCCGCGTTCACAATCTCGTCATAAAACTCGCCCCACTTTTCATCTAGTTCTCCAGTGTATACGAACTTCAAAAATATTTTGAGCCCGTCGCCCCCATGTCGTCCAGCTTGACGACACCTTCAGTCTTCTCTTTCATCTCGGTGGCGAACATGGCTGCAAAAACGGAGCTCTGCATGGATAGGATCAGCCTGTGTGCCGCGATGCGTTGGTCATCCCTCGTCTCAAAGGTCACGTCGGCCCGATCCCCACTTTCCAGCAGGGCAAGTATGCCTTTTTTATGACGCTGGAGACTTTTTGCTTGTTCCCTCTCCATAATTGTAGATGACGACGAATTATTTCCGCAAGTCGTGAAATTGTATTTGCCAAAAACTTGAAACTTGATTTTCATCCTGAACGGGGAGCCGGTGCTGGCAATTTTTTGGAAAATCGAGTTGAGGGTGAAAGTCTGCGCTTGTCCATTGGCCAAGACGTTCAAAGTCAATGGAGATGCAGCCGATGTTCCGGTTCTGCTGTATCGTACGAAATTACACGGAAAGGGCTCTGTTGATGTCGCAGTGACCAGGTGGCAGGTTCTTTCTATACGGGATCGAATTAATTATACATATATAAAATGATGTTACATATATGTATAAGTATCAAAAATGGGAATTTTACATGACCATAATTTTGCCAAACAATATGATAATGATCTGAAATCTGATGATAGCGAATTTAACCTCCTTCGTGCATATTACTTATTTTTTAAATAAAATTTCTTTGGATACGATTTCATAATTACACCTGATAATAGCAACCAATCAAATTGTCATGATATATATAAAAAGGAAATATCTATGTATGTATATTGCCGGAAGTTTTGAGTTTCTTTTACCAAAACCACGAAACATCCACTTTTTATTATTGGTCGGTATAGGGAAAATTCCAAAATTTAACGAAAAAAATCAACTTTTCACCATACCTATACAGTTTTTCCACAAAATACCGACATATTTTTTTGAGAAATTTTGGGGGTCAAGATAATTTATGTAGTACACATATTTGTGTAGTTCGTCTTCAGCGGAGAACAAAATACCAGGTACACAAATATCTGTATTTCGTCCTTAAGAGGTTACCTTATCTAAATATGTATCATGTTTCTTATTCAATTGAAATAGTTCATTGGCATTAGACCCAAATACATTGTCAATGGAGGCTTGCAGGATAACGGGAACCTGGTCGGTGCCAGTGTATTCGACTAATTGCAAGTACAATGCGGGGAATTTTCAGTGGTATCGTACGCCAGGGAAAATGAGATTCTTCCCCTAGTTTATTTCATATTCCATGATCGTACGCCAAGAAAAGTTTCCAGCTCGAGACTTTGCCCACGCTGGAGCCGACGGTGAATGGGAGAACGTACTGGCTCAGGACGTCTCGATTCCGGTGGAAGGAGACAAAGTCGAAATTGCTGATATTCCAGGTCAAATCGTGAACCTCGTTCTCAACCTGAAAAATAAATTGGAAACTAATATTCTGTAATGAGTGACGAATTGTTAAAAAATTGCACCAGCCTACTTACAAACCTTGGAATGAGCGATCAGGTATTTCGACATGATTAATTGCGAAGAAACACAGATCACATAAACATGCTGCAAAATATGGAATACAAAACTGTGAATTGAAAAATTGAACAATTAAGAACATAAACTACTTAATACTGCATCTGCATATAATTATACTGTATGCATAAATAGGTCTGAATGAATTGGTGACCATATGATATGAACTTATAGATAATTGGTAACTTACTTACGTCAAACGTTTGTTGAAAACTAAAAAACGGTGAATTTAATTTCAAATTTGTGTTCTTATTTTATATTTTTTATTTGCGTCAGCTGCAGCGGATTTGATTTTCAAGTCCTTAGCTCGTTTCGTGGTTAAATGAGAAGGGATGCGAAGGGCTTCTGTAAGGGCTTTTTACATACTAGGTATATTTTGCATTTAAACGCTTGCAGATTGGTGCAAGCGTATGTACTTAAATGATGTGATGCGACGGATACCTTGAACCTCTCCTTTACAACAAATTCTACAGTTCAAATATGTAGGAAGCATAAGATGGATTAACGACCACCCCCTTCAAATCGATAACACACCTTATGCACGGCCCAACACATGTATGCAAGTACCGTACAGATATTACTGTATTATGTGTGTACCCACTACATGTGTATGTAGAACACGGCTAGGTACCGAGCTTCGGCTACTTATTTTGAGATATTTAACAATTTTTGTCACCTACACTCTTAGAAATGGGGTTACGATTATAACCACAAAGTAAACGTAGAGCGGGTCTTATATATACCCGATCATTTGCAACTTCGGCCTGAAAATTGTCAAAAATAAGTTTTGAAATCTCAAATTTCTGTAGAATACTAAAAATATATCTAGCCAACATATCCAGGAACCAAGAGGGATTTAATCCATTATCCACTTTGCATTTAACTTTTTCCTTCGCACCAGCCGTTACTGATTTTTTTGAAAGACTTTGCAACTTCAATTTTGATTTTCTGCCACCGGAATCAAAATTTTTTATATTAGATATATTTAGTAAGATGTTTTTAGATATATTTCCCATGAAAAATTGCCTTCCTGGAGTTTCTGTTACGTTTTTAAGAATGTATTATTCATCGTAAGTGACCAAATTTTTTGGTGAGATTTTGTTGTAAAGCTTGGGAGGTCGTGCGATTACTAGTTGCCCTATGTTTTCCTGGAGATTTCTTTGCATACGCATTACTGATTCGATAAGATGATCATGATTCTGGTTGAAAGGTCAGATTGAATAGTCAACCGTTTCAGAAGATCAGTTTATTTTATTAAAAAATATTTCAAGAACCTTTATGAATGTGCCAAGCTACATCGATGTCAATGTGAGGACATAAATGCGGGGGTAGTTATGTATGAGGGTGGAAATTTAATCAACATATTATCGAGCTTCATCTTGTGATAATTAAACCAGTTTCCCCGGTTTTGCTATGAAGGAAAGGTCACAATATCTGAAAGGCCAGATTTTAAAGCCTACAAAAGGCGAATCGACATGGTTTATACGACTTTGCACTCGAATATCTCTGGTGCAAATTCGAATTTTGAGCTGATTTTCGTAGGCAAGCAAGATATCATCCTTAAAAACATGTCTGCAAAGTTTTATTTGGATAGCTTAAATAATGTTCCCTCCAGGGCCCTCAGAGTTGGAGGGTGCTGTAAAAACACTTTCCAAACTGCTGTTCTAATAAAATGGTGTCGAACAAAATATTTTTTTCTGATGTCCTAACGCAGAAATCGTCTTTGTGACTATTATCAAATGACTTAGCATGCTTTTCACTATGTAAAACCACTTTTGGCTCATGCTTATCTTTTAAGTCTGTTTTGTAGTCTAACTTCATACTTGTCCTAATGGAATGTGCTTGCTTGCGCACGCAACTCGTCCACTTTTAAGGCCCCCACATTTTACGAGTTAGATGCTAAAAATCCCAAACGTTGTTTTTGTCCAAGGTACAAATTGTATGTTGCACTGTAAGTACTTTTGACAAAATTTTGATAAGTGGTTACACCGTTATAAATTAGTTCTTACCAAATCCCATCAGTTTTGTAAAAAGGTTCTTGTCAAAATCGAAGCGGAACTTTAATTTTTTTTAACTAATCAAAACGCAGTGATTTTATTATTTTGTTACTTGCACCTTGTAGATAAAATAGTTCTGCGACAGGGGACACAAAAAAGCTATAAAAATTTATTTTCAGCAAAATTTGACCATTAATTTTCCAAATAAGTTCCGAGTCTTTTTAAGATTCCGCGTCAGCTGATTAGCTCGGATCCTTCTCCAAAACTGGTTACCCAAAATCTTGACTGTTTTATTTAATATTACTTAGGACACTTCTAGCTTTACCCCCAATATTCATTTGATCCAGTGGGTCCGCTTTCAAGGTCAGCAGGGCAATTTTCTCAAGCAAGCTCGGATTGCTCGCTTTTTGGGGCAAAATGTCAGCGATGTTGGAGGGGCCACATTATTTGATTCATTGTGGATTCTTTCATTATTGGATACACTAATTATCTGGGGCTATAATAATAGCAATTTTTCACCTCTGACCTCTTTGCTTATCATGCCACATGAATAATTAAGTTTGGAAAGTTATTTTACAGCATCCTCCAACTCTGAGGGCCCTGGAGGGGACATTTCTTAAGCTATCCAAATAAAACTTTGCAGACATGTTTTTGAGGATATTATCTTGCTTGCCTACGAAAATCAGCTCAAAATTCGAATTTGCACCAGAGATATTCAAGTGCAAAGTCGTATAAAGCATGTCGATTCACCTTTTGTATATCGATTCGTATAAATATGTACAAATTTATATTTTCCAATGCCCCTTAAAACGGCTGATAATCAGCTAAAAAACGTATGCATGGGTAAAAGTAAGCATTTTTATATATGGAATGGAAACTTATGGCGTTTATTAAATTTCATTTTTCCTGTTGTGCAAGCCTGCACAATTTAGATATTACCGTAGAACTTGAAATTAAACTTTGGGATTATTCCCATAAATAAATAAAAATTGAAAAATTGCTAAAGAATTCCATAATATGTATCTACATATATACATACATATTTACATTGATGAAATTACTGAATTTATTGCTGTTTAATTATCCCAACTATGCTTAAACATTTGCACATGCAGTTAACCGATACATACTCGAGACTGCCTTGCCTGCAACGATACATATTTGTATTTACTGGCGATTTCAACCTGATACATAAACCTGCATAAACTCACGCAAGCAACTTTTCTTGCTTTGCAACTTTCAAATTGAACATATATGCAAATATGTATGGAACTTGCAAATTTTCAGTTGCATATTCGCTTATCTACAGATTGATGTTCACGTGGATATGAATTAATGCAGCTACATACATAAATACCTATGATGCAATATCTATCTACAATTATATTACACATAAATCCTGTTCGTGAATTTTAGGCATTCTAGGGAACATTTCATATCAAATTTTGGTTTATTAATTAATGTTTTGCATAACGATCATGGAACTTTTTACTGAGTTTTCCATACATATCTTGATAATAAAATTAGACAAAGAATTGGATTTACATAAGTCTCACAGCATTAAAATTCATGACTTTATGCAACAAAAATTTCCTTATTTTATCAAAGCCCGTCATCAGTATTAGTTTTTCGTCCCATGTTCATGTTAAATATATATGGGCAAATATATACTGTGTCCATTATGCAAGTATGCACAACTTTTTTATGTCCGTTTTTATGGATCTAGAAATGTATCTCAGCGTCGGAAACTAAGCTCACATTTGGTATCGCCGTCGTCTTGTCTAGCCGCGTAAGCCGTATTTGTAGTCTGGTTTCGGAAAGAAGTGGCGAAGCATCTATGTATTTGTCTGTACTCTAATTTATACATACATACATACATCTTCCTAATAAATACACATACTACTAATTTCTCTGTCACGAAATGGTATGGTGTGTCAGCAATTTTCAGATTTTTTAAACTAATTGCAACATTTAGTATTAAAGTCTTCAAATTTTTTGTCCTCCAGATGTGGATCTCCCATATCGCCACGGCCGGGTTAATCTGTGCACTCACGGTAAACGCGCAACAATGCCTTCCCTACTATCAGGATTGTTCATTCTATTCCCGCTGTCTGGAAACGGCCACGCCTTGTGGGCCATCCGGCTATGCGATCGGACTTGCTGAAAAAATTTGCCTAAGATCTCTCGCTGCAAAATCGCAGTTTTCCCCAGCTGGGCAAAAATGGGCTTGGAATACTATTCTCTGTCTCCAAGAAACTCTTGTGCCAATCGCCAATGGAAGTATGATCCTGTCATGTGATCAAATTAAAACCTTTGGGTATAACTCGCATCTTGAATGTTACGTAAAGTCTGGATTCTGCTCTCTCCCGATAAGCGATGTAATCCTGATTTACCATATTATCGACATCGACGATGAAGTTTTACGGCAGGCTGTCCTTGTCGCGAAATCTTGTGCAAGGCTGTACTATTATAACCTTTTAAATGCAACTTATTGACCAAATTTAAATTTCATACATAGCATAGTCATGTGATGTGTATAAGATTTGCTTTATAATAGACCAGGCTGAATAGTATACTAGAGTGCGATTACAAAAGAAAGAAACTTTTGGAAAATGTATTTATTCATATGGAATAAAAATTGCCACTGAATTGAAACGCCGTAGTTTTGTAGTCCATGCGATTAGCTACCCAAATCAGAAAACCGGAAGTCGATATCTCGACTAGTTCAAAAATGAGAACAAAAAATCGAGAACAACTGGAAAAAAAGATTTGCCACTACTACAAAAAAGTGTGCGAGCGCGTCCGGATACTAGTTTATAGCCACTTCAAAAATGAAAAAATTTATATAGGGACAATTTGCAGAGTTTTAGATATGTACGAGGAGAGCAGGAATGCTGAATTCAAAAAATTAAAAAATCGTCCTGCTCGTGTAGCGACCCCCAAAGTGACACTTAGACTTCAGCAGGAATGCAAAATGACCTTGGGATATCAGATGGTAATTTGGGCTACAAATTGAAAATAGCAAAATTAAGTTTACATGTCATTAAACCTACGAAGTTGGGGGTCAAATCGTATAAGGCGACACCTGCACCAAAGTACAACCAAGGTCAGCAAAAAAGAGCAAAGCCCAACTATCGGCACATTGCTGAAAAACGCATCAAGCAAAGCATACCCATGATTCTGGTCATGGATGATGAGACCAAGTGCTCGATTGATCCAGATGAAGTCCCTGGGAGGAAGTTCTACTCATGTACTAATAAGAAAACGTTTAAAGATTCCTTCAAATACACGCCGAAGTCAAAATTCCCCAAAGAGCACATAATCGGGTAAGCATTGGACTCATTGGGGGACGTCTCAAAGCCGTTCGTGACCACAGCCACCATGACCTCGGAGAGATATCTGAACGATTGTGTAAAGAAGATCTTGATCCCCTTTATCAATAATCGTAATGTACTTTTCTGACCGGACACAGCAACCTTTCATTCTTCAAAAGTTGTTCTGGACTACCTGTGGTCGAAAAAAATCGATTTTGTTGCAAAAAAGGAATATGCTCCCTACGTCCGTCGGGCAAGACCAATTGAAAGATTTTGGGCATTATGCAAGAGAGAATATAGTCGTCGAATAAAACCAGCCAAAAACTTGAAAGGATTCCGTCAGATTTTGTCACGCACCTCAAAAGAGGTAGCGAGAAAGAGTGGCAAAGCACTTCTGGGGACCGCGAGACAACAAATTCGCCAGATATGAAGGATTGGGGTCTATGGCTCTTTTCAAGCAAAATATTGAATGGTCGAGACCTTTTTTATAATCCCTGAAAATTTCTTTGGAATTAATTTAGTTTTTTGGAATTTACTTGCATTTTTTCAAAAGTTTCTTTCTTTTGTAATTGCATCCTATATGCATAAATATAAATACCGTAAAACCTCTATTTATAGCCCTCTTCTAATTATAGCCGGTCTTCAAATATAGCCGGGTCTAGAGACCAAGATTTCAAAATTTTAGCCGCACCACAATTATGGCCTGTCTTGTCCGCTGTGTCCCCGTTCATAGCCCATTCAGGAAAAATGAAGCACATTATGCTAATCAACGAATAAGTTGATCTACAAATTTTACCTATTAATTTCAAGTTAATGGACATAGATATTTGACTCTACCGCCGTGGTTATGAATTTGTCACCAACTATTTATAAATGTATTAGCTCTGGTGACAATTTAATACCAAGTCGGTGAACCTTTATAATTAGTTGGTGACAATTGTAACCTCTCGATGACAAATTTATAACCACGGCGGTAGAGTCAAATCGTTTACTTTTTGGTTATAATCGTAACCCCATTTCTAAGAGTGTGTGTACAAATAATTTTTTTAAATAATGAACTTGCATGATGTGATGCCCCTTAGAGTGTGTCCAGAAAGTTTCTCCCTATCAACCACTGACGAACTTTATTACCTGACAGAAACAGCCTGTTTCTGTCAGGAAACAGTTTGAATAATTTTATCTCCCTGTTTCAAACAGGGAGATAGAATTACTCAAACTGCTATATTTTTTTGAAACTACCGTAATATTGTGTGCTTAATCCGGCCTTCTTCACCATTTCCACCATTCATGCCTTAGAACTGTGGTGTAAAATGCGTGGTCCTTACGAAACCAACCTTCAGTCGTATTTCTCCCTTGTAATCGATGCCACACCCTTCAAATTTGTTTTCCTACATAACGAATTTTGTGGATTGAATTGTCAATACTATTGAATCTACCTCTTATCTGTGAATATGCGCTTATGGTCGCCTTCCGCAGGGTCTAAATAGTCTAAAATCTATGCTTTGAACCAGTTTTGCGAAGTTTAACTCATATCACGTGGGCTAAAAAACGTTTTATACTGACCCCTGTATGTCTGACAACCTTCCTTTCTCATCCTGGGTTAGTCCCAAAAGTAGGTAGTTATTAAAGTATTACCATTCTTCTGAAAATGTAGCGTACTACGCTACATTTCAATAAAACTAGCCTAAATCAATAAATTTCAATTCAAATTTCAATACACACAGTTCACATTTCATACGAAAACTATGCGATTTCCTTCAAATTATTTATGTAAGTTAGTATTTTTTTGATTGGTAGAGTGTCCTCGAACTATTTGAACTGCGTTTGGGTTTAAAATATTTTTTATCACTCCGCAATCCTAGCATCTTTCAGATTTTTAGGCCTTTTAAGATGGCCTTATAGATTTGTCAGGATGTCTGTCTGTCCGTCCGTCTGTCCGTCCGTCTGTAGGCACGATAACTCTCTTTAAACACATTCTATCGACTTGAAATTTTGTACACATGATCTTCGGGTAAAAAGTAAGGATGAGTTCGAAGATGGGCATGATCGGTCAAGTGGTTTGCCGGTGGGGGTAATTTCTATCCAAATGTGTTGCCCTTAACTACCAAGAACCTTCAGAGCAGGTTAAATTATGTAAAAGTGCAAGTAAAATATTTGCAGCTTGAGAAATATCTACATTATAGTAATAATTTTCAGTAATTTTAGTATGAAAATTTCGACTGACCTCAAAGCGTTTAAATTGGAATGGAGTTTCAGAAATTTTAAACCTGGGAGACCCGATAGGGTGACCCGACGGATTTCTAAAATTTGTAGTACGTAGTTGAAATTTTGAACAAAGGTTGCTAGTGGATTGTAACAGAAAAAAATGAAGTTAGGTTGGAACAATTTTAATCTTGATGGACCCTATGGGGTGACCCATACTGATTTTTCAAAATCGTCATATCGAAGTGAAATTTGGGAGAGAGGTTGCAAATGGAACAATATGAAATGAAATTGGTAAAACTTTTATCTGGAGCGACCCTACGGGGTGATCCATGCCGATTTTTAGAAATTGCATTAAAAACATGAAACCTGGCACGATAATACTTACAATTAGTGGCTTCTCATTAAAGAATTTGAAATTAAAAGTTAGCTAAGTGCAATCAGAAATCAGAATGACCCTGCAGGGTGACCCATACCGTTTTTAGGCCTTTTAAGATGGCCTTATAGATTTTTCAGGATGTATGTCCGTCTGTAGGCACGATTAACTCTCTTTAAGCAAAAGCTGTCGACTTGCATAATTCATCTACGGGCAAAAAGTAAGGATGAGTTCGAAGATGAGCCTCATCGGTCAAGTGGTTGACCGGTGGGGGTCATTTAAGTGGTTAGGATTGACTGAAAAAATTAAATTTCATAGAAACTTCCAAAATTTGTCGCAGGAAGTCTAAATTTGGCATGTGGATTGCCAATGTGTTAAGCTTGGGTATAGTTTCAACATTTTTCAATCTGAAGGACCCCATAGGATAACCCACACCGATTTCACAAATTTGACGTAGGAAGCTGAAGATTCAGCGAATCAGTATCTTGCGAAGATACTTGTCGCAAGCAGCTAAATTTGGCACGAGGATTGATAAATTTAGAATTTTGTATAAAATTATGTGCATTTTGCATTAATTTTTAGTAACTAAAAAAACACTACTAACCAGTAGCGTCAATTCTTCGTATTACTTCTACCAATTTTTAAAAATATTTACTTACTCCTTGATTACTTACAAGATGACCTTACTACCTCTGGTTACTTTTAGTTCATATAATTTCACGAGAAGCCATTAAGTATCACCGTGCCGAAATTTAGCTTCTTAGGGCAATTTCTGAAAATCGGTATGGATCCCTCGGGTAACTGCCGGTTGAAAAATTTTCCAATTTCACTTCATATTTTTTCATTATGAGCCATTAGCACGCTACATGCCAAATTTCAGCTATCACAATTTTGAAATTTTGGTGCATAATACCCCACCCACTCATATGACCCACACTGGTCTGAATCCTTTCTGATCGAACCCATCTTCGAACTCGGTCGTTGCATTGCCCAGATGCATGTCTGTCTCAAATTTTGTAAAAATCGGCACTAAACTCCTTCGAGAGTTATGGAAAGACAGCCAGACGAACAGGTCGATTACATAAGCCCTGTTTCGGGCTAAAAATTATATGCCAATCGTTCTTTAGAGTCTGGCGTTTAGTTTAGGTAATAATGCCGTCTTAAAAGGCCCCGCAAAGTTGCTTGAAGTAGGTTTTGCATTTCCACTTAAATCCATCCCATGCATTGGATACTGCTAGGATACTCAATTCTTCGTGCATGGGAAAAGGCTTCACATTTAGTATCGTATTGGAAAAATAATTGCACGACAAAACTCAAAGATGTTAAAACTAGCAACAAAAAACGGGCTTAAAATCCATAGGGAGAAACTTTCTGGACACCCTCTAGGATTAGTCTGAACTACAAGTCTGCAACGCTTTTTTCCTTGATGAAAAGACTTCCTGACACTTTTGAACTTTTGAAGGCCACTCGTCTTAAGACTTTTCAAAGTCCATCTACATAAAGTCGTATTACATGAGTGCTGCTATTCATAGAAGTTAAAAATGCTAAATTGTTTACTTACTTATTGAATATGCAAATAATGCAAAGCAAGATTAGAATCAAGTTGGTGAAATTAAAAAACTGTCGACCAAATAATAATTAGTTGGGTAACCATAAAAATGACATTATTTATTATTTGTTTAAATTAAGCTTAATGATAAAATTGAAAATTTTAACTTTATTGTATTCCATAATTTGTAGGAAGGAGAACTTACATATTTTTAAAAATTCAAAAAATAAAGCTGTCATTTGACCAGAGAATTTACGTACCTCCTGAAAATTATGTACATAAGCAATCAACTAATTCAAAAATAAAAAATTTGTTATACACTACTACTGAGGTATGAGCTACAAAAAACTGCTAATCACAACAAACTGTCCGGTCAGCCCATTCGTATACCCTTCTTTCAAGCTACACTGGGATCGAGTAGCGAGTTATGTCAAAACATCAAACAAAAAATTAGGAGTCACGTGACGCTTAAAAAATTCCGGATACTTCTTAAGCACCCCATAATCATGTTAAAAAACTATTTATTAAAATTAAGATTGTCGATTAAACAATATTTAAATAATAATTATTTGGCTAACCACAACATGGGATTATTTATTATTATTTGTTCAAACTAAGCTTAAGAATAAAATTTAAAAGTTTAACTTTATTTTAATCCATAATTTATATGAAAGAGAATCCATTTTTTAATTGAAAAATAGAGGTGTGTCAAATCTTGTATATACTAATTGACGAGAGAATTTACGTACCTCTTGAAAATTACATAAGCGATGAGAATTAAGTCTTTTGTTTGCTGGGTGTTATAAGTTTATGTAATTACGTAAATTGCATAGTAAGTAACATTTTATCACACATAAATCATATTTAAAAGTAACACAAAGGAAAACAGAGCACACTAAAATATCAAAAATATAAACTTCTAATGCCCAGGAAAAAATAAAAAGAAATTATATTCAATAGCGAATTAAAGTTCATCAAACGGAACCAAAAATCAGAAACGTAAAAAATAACGTAAATCATAACCTATCTTGTCAAATAAATATGTACACAAAGCGATATTTTTGTGACAAAAATTTCATCAAAAATTATGTAAATCGAGGACGCTTCGAAGATGGCGATTCACGTAACAACTGCAGCATTTTGTCCGGGTCACTGGCAAATAATAATTTATTAAAAAAGACTCTGTAAACTGAAAGCGAAATTATGGAGTATACCTCTTTATAAAATTTTCAACCTTCTTCTTGGCAGCAGCCAAATCGTGTAATTCGGCAAGTTTCAAGATCTCGAAGCAATTGTCCCACGAGACCAGAGTCGGAAGCATCTCTTGGCACATGTCAATCAAGGATTGCACTTGATACTGGAAATATTAAGCATATTTAGATTAGTAATTGTACTACAAGATATGTGTAATTACTTATCATTTGTGCACACCTTGTTGGCCGCGTAGACAACCTCGTCATAAAATTCGTTCCACTTTTCATCAAGTTCTCCAGTGTATACAAACTTCAAAAATACTTTGAGCCCGTCGCCCCCCATGTCATCCAGTTTGACGACACCTTCAGTCTTTTCTTTCATCTCGGTAGCGAACATGGCTGCAAAAACATTGCTCTGCATGGAAAGGATGAACTTGTGTGCGGCGATGCGTTGGTCATCCTTCGTCTCAAAGGTCACATCGGCCCGATCCCCACTTTCCAGCAAGGAAAGTGCGACTTTTCGATGACGCTGGAGACTTTTTGCTTGCTCCCTCTCCAAAATGGTAGATGACGTCGAATCCTTTCCAAAAGTCGTGAAGCTGTATTTACCAAAAATCTGAAACTTGATTCTCAGCTTCAACTCGGAGCCGGAAAGTTTTTGAAAAATAGTCTTCAGCGAGAAAATCTTTGCGTCTTCATTGTTCAAGGAGGTCAAAGTCCATGAAGTCGATTTCCCTTTTCTGCTGAAGCATATGAAATTACACTTGATGGGCTCTGTTGAGGTCGGGGTGAACAGGATGGTGGCTCTTTCTACATGGGAACGAGTTTGCATATTATAATATCGTGCAATCTCACAGATAAGAATTTTGCATAACCACAATTATGTAGATATCGTGTTTCTTACTCAATTTAAATTGTTCATTGATCCCATTGTCTACGTAGACTTCTAGGATGACGGGAAATTCATCGGTACCAGCGTATTCTATCAACTGCAAGAATAGCGCAGGAGACTTTTCAGCGGCATCGTACGCCAAGAAAAGTTTCCAGGTCGAGACTTTGTCTATGCTGGAGCCGACTGTGAATGAGAAAACATGCTGGTTCAGGACGGACCGATTACGGATGTAGGAGATAAAATCGAAATTCTTGATATTCCAGGTAAAATCGTGTACCTCGTTGTCAACCTGAAAAACAAAAATAAATTGAAAATTGGAAAACAAATTGGAAACAATATTTAATAATGACTGACGAATTCCAAGAGTTATAAAGAAGGTTAAAAAATTGCACGGGATTACTTACTGACCTGGGAATTAGCAATCAGGGACTGCGACATGATTTAATTGAGAAGGAACACAGCTCAGGTAATGGATAAATATACTGCTAAAAATATAGTGTATAGAATACAATTAACTACTTATTATGTACTTAATAATGTATGAATAGGTCTGAAGGAGGGAGTGATATTAAATTATATATGTTGTAGTTTATAACATGGAGGACTTACTTCCTTCGTAACTTCGTACGTCTATTGGAAACGAGGAGTTTCAAATTTGTGTTCTGATTTTGTTTTTGTTATTTATTTACATACTTCAGCAGCACGAGTGGAGCAGGTGGATTTCAATCTTTTTTTCGTTTCGTGGTTATAAATACGTACTTATGAGAAGGGGCTCTGTGATACTTTCATGGTGAAATAATTCCAATTTCATATGGTACAAAATGAGCCAAAAGTACAAGCTCTTTTCGCGTCGATTTCACCGAATTTCCCAGAAAAAATCCAAAATTTATTTTCGGGTAGAAACATCAATATACCATAGGTCTTTTCGAATTATATGCAACCACCCCCCCTTCAAAAATTGTTAAAGGAAATCGTGAAAAATGAGAAAGTCAATGTACACTCGGCACAAAAAAGAATAAGACCCCAAGTTGCATTTGCAATTTGACTTCCCCATGGAATGCGAACATTTTGATGCATCAATAGTTTCAAAATTCGAAAATTGGCGGTTTTTTTGCATACACATAAATCCTTAAAAAAGTCATGGTCCCAGCCATTTTCAGTCTGACAACCTGATGCCAGAATTTTCTCCTTATGAAGGGCTACATTTTCAGCTTTTGTTGCCCGACGAGAAATGCCTGGGACCATGAGATTTTTGGGGTCAAAGTGTCTGTGGGAGTGACTTATACGGCAAGTGCCGTAACAAACGAGGGCTAATGATATACCAACATTTAAGTTTTTTGTATTTTCATAAGACAACATTTAGATAACCCAGTATACTTAATTAAATAAGACGCATGATTGTGTGAGCGCAGCAAAGTGAGACGGATACGGCACTGACGCGCGATAATCGCGGATACCCACCAGAACCCGAATCTCACTCTGCCTCACGCTAAATATGGAAAAGAGCTTTGTAGTACTCTTGGTCTGGTTTGTATCATATCCAATTTATTTGAGGTTTTCTTATCTCGGTTAGATGTAACACATACAATTTGATTTGTGGTATAGAAAGAAAACGTAAAAACCTGACAACCACCCCGTTCAAATACACGATCGATAACACACCTCATGCACATGTACATACATGAAGTTCAAATAAAGGACACGGTTCGCTATACTTTGACACAACGTTACTTTAATTTATGTACTCTTCACAAAAATTATACTCTTATTTACACAATGCATTAAAAAAACTGGTTAATATACATAATATAATTGTCCTATAATTACATAATCTATTCACATTCCGGGGTTCTACTCGATGTACATTCACTTTTTCATAAATATTTATATACATATTTTGTTTATTTATCAGACTATAACTTAATTATGCCACTAAATATATCAGGATTTTAGAGCACGACGAGAGAATGAGAACAACTACATTTTCATACATCTAACAGATCTCTGCATACCTGGTTTTTAAAATATTATGTAATGAGAACAGTTTCAAATTTTGGTCGTCTTTCAATGACTCTTTCAATGAAATCTTTGCATGACTTTTTTCTCAGCACGAGTATTTGGTAGTAAATTGTCACCGACCAAGCGTATACCTTATCGTTAACAATTTGTTACCCCCACAGTAACAATAATTTTGTACCAAATTAAAATTGTAATCCAAAATTCCATGTCCAATTTTTCTTTACCGCGGGGGCATCAAACGTTTACCAAATCGGTAAATTACCTCGGTTTCGCCAATTTGTATGTACCAACTCAGTGAATATTCTGATTCGGAAACAACGGATAATACATCGAACTGTTGAACGCATTAATCAATCCGGCCGCTTGTAAGACGCCACTACTTCCGCCCCCACCAGCCCCCACGTTACTAATATTATTCATGTTGCCAAGGTTTTGTTGTTGAGATGCGTTTTGAGTTACGAGGTTTTGTGGTTGTTGTTGTTGCTGCTGCTGCTGTTGTTGCTGTTGCCCTGCTCCGGATGACGTGGATGAGGTCGACGTCCCGCCCGTCGCAGTGGGTCGAGTCGGATTAGGATTTTTCTTGACGCGCGCCCCCGCATGGTCTGGGGGATGGTTGTGCAGTCCCATTTCCGCCATGAGACGTAGGTCGTTGACATCATGGGTGGAGTGGAGGCGGACAGGACATTTCGTTTTGGAACGTTGGTCGCACGTCCAGATTCGTTTCTTGGTCGCGACGTTGTTTGCAATGCAGTGGAAGAAGAAACCGTTCATGGAGATCATGGGTTTTCCCCGGAGGGAGGTGACACTTTCGACGCGTGGTTTGTGGGGAAAGTGGCGTGTGGGGGGCTGCAAAGAAAAAAATAAGGTAGAATTTCATATATAAGTACGGATAAATTTATGTAATTACTTAAACTGTGTACTACATAGGTTTTGAAAAGTATGAAAATATTGTCAATAAATTAGCCATTGCTTAAAACATTAACTGTGTGTGTAAATAAATAAATAATTCAAAAGATGCATTTGAGGAAAAATTAAGGAAAACCTCAAACTCATGTTTCAACGAAGCCTGTGTATACGGTAAATTTTTGGCAATAACAAATAAACATTTCTTTAAATTAATGGCTGCTTAATTACATAATCTTAATTAATTAATTATAATGATAGCAATTAGGAAATTGTTTGTACAAGATTTCTCGCTAATTTCTAATCTGCCTTACTAATTAAGATTCAAACTCCTGTTCCATATTTACATACAGGTATGTAAAATTGTAAAGTTTACATATGCAAATGTTTCTATACATAAATATGTATGTTAGCCAGCCAGATGAGCCAGACAATTAATTTCGCAATTAAATAAGCATACCTTTCCCGTCGTAGATGACCCTGAACCTTGACCCGTCGATGGGACGACCCACTGACCGTGACCGTACCCCGAGGAGGAAGATGCAATTGCTGCCGCAGATGATGTCGCCGTCGGTTGCTGTTTTGCTTTCGGTTTTGCTCGAGATCGTGGTTTTTTAGGCGATTTGGAATTCAATTGACCTTTATACAAATAAGGACATTAAGTTAATCCAAGTTTTTTTATGATTAGTCATTAACCGAAAAATATTTACCTTGTGCGTCAAAGTTTCTTAAAATTTCTGCATCATTTTCACCACAGTGATCCGCCTTCTGTTGCACTGTAATATTTAATAAAAAAGGTTGATTAAACCCGTACAATAAATAATTCTAATGAAAAGTGTAATCTTAAGCATACAAATTGTCAAGATTACTCAAAATTTTTGCTAGTTCATATGTTTCTTTAAGTACAACCCTCTTTCTTGATGATGATACTGTATATACTGTATGCTACTGTTTATAATTTAACCCTAATTTTAACCTTTAGCATACAAGAAGTATTATTTGCCCGTGCATATCTATTTTTACAGAATTTTGACCTCTGCCTCCTCGGGGTCACTCGTATTTTATAGTCAACACGATCCCTTGACCACGATTGACCCCCTAATCCATCATATCCTTTATGCAGGGTCCCATGATGATGACATTATCAATTATCATACATTTTTACTATGCAAAGTTTACGCAATTATTGAAACAGGCTATTTCTTGCAAATCTACAATTTGGAAATTTACGAAACATATCTCATCCTCCCTCAAATTTTCACCCTAAAATCCCCCTAAAAATTCCGCTTACACAAATGTTGCCAATTAAAATCCGTCCATTTCGTCAGCGCGACTACGATCCTTTCCAAATTGGCTATGCGGGCCGATAAGATCTCCAGCTCCATCATTTTGCGACACTTTTCACCCCAGAAATTAACTTTTTCCTCCGCTACCCTCCTCGATGAGCACTTATCCCCAATTTATTTGCACTTTGACCTCGTCCGGAATTAATTACGGGTGAAATGAAGATCGGAAATTTAATTGGCCAGAGGGGGAAAGAGCAGATGCCTTTTGTTATGTACACTTTTAAGCAGGGAAGATGCTGCGTAAGTTGAAGGGTGGGATGGGAAATGAGAGAAAGTCACCCGTGTATTTCACCATCGGGGGGCCGTGCGAGATGGATAGTGACAATTTGGAAGGTTTATTGGGGACGGTTAAGATAACCGAAGAATTGATTTGACGTGTCAGTAAGGCAGGAAATCTGGGGAAACAATTATTTCTTAATTAAATGCCATCCCTTCTGCACGGCTCCGACGGGATGAGTCATCCTCCAGTTGCAGATCCATAAAGATTGCACAGTATCATATATCCAGTATATATTTGCGATGCCATTTAAATTTGCACTGTTTTTTGCACACTATCAAGCAATTAAACTACTAAAAGGTGATCATATTCATTTAAAATAAATTGATAACAAAGTTACACACAACTGCCATGCAAATATGTATGCAATGCTGAATGCATTATTGACACGAAAAACCGCACAAAAAACATGCTGGCTATTTAACCTCGATTTGTCGATAAAGATTCGTAAGCACGTACAACGATAAATTAAGTACTTTAGAAAGAAAAATCAAATATTACCAAGAAAATAACTTAAATTCCCATTTCCCATGACTACTAGGAATCGCTCACATGTAAAAAAAAAGTCCCACAACTCTGACCACTTTGTAACGTTATTTTATCGATTTGTTTGCATAAATTTTTACCTAATGACTGCATGGACAATATTAATATACTCACTGGTTGAACTTGCATTACAGTACACACAATTTCTGAATGGCTAATGAGTCTCGTGATTAAAATATGAGAGAAAATAAGAATATAGACAAATTTGGTATTAAGTTGTGACGGAAGAATTTCTGTAGAACAATACTTATCTTTCACATTTGACATTAGCTACATTTTATTTGTACAAGATATACCTGTATATATATAGATCAGATCTGCACGTGCGAAACTCGATTCTACGTATAACAATGGACCACTTTTCGACATGACAATTTTCATACTGACTAAGTAGATACATACATCGTCGCTGAAGGGTAATTTTTTAACCTTGCAGATATGAAATATGTAAGCAGAAGAAATGCATCTGCATACATATTTCATGTTAGAAACTTGGGTGAAGATAAAAATCACTTAACTTTTATCCATCCTTCTGGTTCCTCAGCGACGATATGTATGTACATATGCCATCCTTATATTCATCTCGCATCCTACATATGTTTTTAATCCCTACTGCAGTAATTCACTGACGCATTAAAATAATAATATCCATTCTTAGGTTAGTAAATTTAATTTATAAGTTATCAATGATAATGATAACACACCCCTTTTGCTATAATCCATTATGGAGTGTAAACAAAGTTAATGACATTGAATGTACATATGCTCATCTCTTTTCATTTCACGGGAAACCCACGCAGTCAGGAAACACTCCGAATTTTGAAGAGAATCAATTACTTAGCATCTACATACCTTCCCTCCCATGAATCTCTCAGTCTGCTGCCACATCTTGCTCAATAAAATTGTCATCACGATGATTCGAACCTTGTTCGAACGGCGGTTAGAAAATCTGATCATAATTCCGTTTAATATTTTACACTATGCTGGACAATGCACTTTCCAAATTGCAAAAACCCATCAGCAGCACTATATCTTGGAAGAAATCAAGGCGAAAAGTAATCCTCGAATTTTTGCTGGAATCCTACACCGGGTAAGTATTATAAATTAATGGGTGTACTCATGTCAATGTGCTATTTCTCATCTTTTTGATAGTTTGCAAAATGAAAGATGTGCGTTTTCTGCGTTATTTTGAGAACAAAAGGCGCATTATTTTACAGGCATAACTTTGCATGATTTCCCACCTTATTTTTTGCTCACGTTGCTAAGGATGCTAACTAGTAATTAATACCCTCAATAAGTACAATCTCGACATTTACAAGCTACATTGGTTATCGTGAGTACCTTCAAGGTATTAGTTTGTTAATTTGCATTTCTCAATTTCCCCAAAATTGTGTTGAGTTTAAGACTCCAATTTCACGCCAGAATTCTGGAAACTTAAATGAAAGTTCCTCTTACCTACGCAATATTCTAAAATTTACCAAATTTTTGACAATTTTCGTGTGTTTACTTAGATTATTTGTGGCACGTTGGAAGCCCTCGCTCTTTTCGTGTATTGCAGCGAAGTGCTCCAAACCCATTTGTCGCAAACGTCTAATAACCCATTGGAATATCTTCGCATTTTTTTACGAGCCTGTACCTGCATCCATCACTTCAACTTTGTCCACCTCGTTTGGACCGGGAAGCCAAAATTGGTCAAAGTTGTGAACCACGTGGCCACAAAATTTGACAAGGGGCAGCATTTTACCCTCCCAGTTTGGGGAATAATTCTCATCCCCGTGATTTTTCTCGGGATGGGCATCATCGATGTGGCCGTCGTTCACGAATCTCCGACAAGAAATGAAACTCTTTTCGATATTCTGATGGATATCAATAGCCCACTTTTTAATCCGGAAGCGTGCGAGTTAAGAAAAACTGGGGATGCGTATTTGACAATTGGTGAGTTTAAGGGGTAATAATTTGAATGTATGTATTTATATTTCATGCAAAAAATGCCTGTGATTGATTTTCTCTCATGCCAAAAATGTCGGGCATTTTTTTCATGCACAAATTCATAGTATTCATTTTCACGTCAAAAATTCTCGGCATTTATTTTCATGCAAAAATTCGTTGTATTTATTTTCACGCCAAAAATTCCCTGCATTCATTTTGACGCCAAAAGTTTCTGTTATAAATATATTTTTAATTTTCATACCAAAAATGCATGTGATTGATTTTCATTGCATAAATGTCCAGCAATTATTTCCATGCCAAAATTCCTGGCATTTATGTATTTTTACAGCAGAAATTATTTTTATTCAATAAATACCTGCTCAATTCCACTCTAAAAATATTTAGGACTGATTTCCATGCCAAAAATTGTATCCCAGAAATGTCCTGCATTTATGGGACCAAATGTCCCTTACATTTGTACATACAATTCTAAAATTGCACCTCAATTTCCGTTCCAGGGATAGCCTACCTCGTCAATTACCTAGCTTCTCTCACCTTTCTCTGCTCCTGCGTCATGCTGAGCTATTCCGCCGACACGATAATTTTCAGCATCGTCCTTCTCCTCTATTTGACGACGCGAAGTCATTTGCGACTCCTGCAAAGGTCCCCAATCCACTCGGAAGAAAACTTCTCAATCATGATGAACAAATATTTGGACGTCTGCACCCTCATCGATCTTCTCAATGAGACAATTTCCTGCCTAATGTTGACCTACGTCTTGGAGGCTTTCTCATTTTACAGCGTTTACCTCAAAGAAATTGCAGTTTTTGATGGAGAATGCGCCTACACGAAGGTCAAGATGAGCATATTTTTCATCCTGACGTGCTGCGTGTTCTATTTATGTGCGGAAATCGCAGCCATGGTGAGCTAAAATGTATTAATTAGTGTATTTATATTTAATGGGCGTACTCACGAAATCGTTACATTGTTAGAAATCTGATATAGTCAGGCAGGTATTCATTTCTCGGTGTTAAAGTTGTTACCGCTTGGTATTAGAATTATGCCGGTCCGTAAAAATTTGCTACCGATACGGTAAAGGCATAATACAAAGCTATTAAGCACTTCACCGTATTATGTATCAATACCATTTCGGCCGAGTTACAGATGAATACCGCTTGGTAGTATTTTAATACTGGATTTTTATGTAAGAGTGTCGAAAATTATAAATGTCAGCATAATTTGCCAAGTTGATAACATTTCGCAAAAGTTTGCATTCAAAGGAAAACTTTGAAATTGTGTTTGCAAATTTATCCCGGAAACTGGAATGTTTCTATTTCACGCTAAATGAATTTCTAGGCTAAATACAGTAAAGCGTTGACGTGAGTACGCCCAATTTGTCTGATTTTGGTATAATATTTTATTATAAAATAGATGGACAAGTCGAAATTTATCTTGATTAATTCAAACTTTACAAAATCCCCCGAATCTCAACTGGATTTAATCAGTATTCGACTTCAATTGAGCAGCCATACCTACGGATTAAGTGGGAATGGATTTTTTCTTATCAACTATTCATTCGTTTCTACGGTGAGTTATAATTTAAGTAAAGCAAATATTTATAAATATTCGGTATGAAATGCACTAATATATTTGCATATTTTATCAGGTTTGCAACACTCTTTTGACATATTTTATTATAAGTGTGCAATTCCAGTCCAGAGGATTATAAGAAAAAGTAGTACGCAATATTTTGATTGTTAAAGTATGCATTTCCAATATTTGATTCCATAAAAGAAAATTTTCATAATTTTCTTTGAAGATACAGATGTACATAAAATTAAAAAAGGTCGGTGTTGACTTGAATTTATGTGATTTATGTAATTTTGCATTATGGTCATGTCACTTGATTCATTGAAAACAGAAATTTTGATCGTAATTGCACACATAATTGAAAACATCAAGGGCGCATCTGGTTTACAACTTATTTATTTCGGTGGTTATGCATTGCGTATGTACAACAAATTTGGATACAATTTTCACTTATTTGTCTGCACCTTCCTCACAATACGGGACATCATCGATAGCAGGAAGATCCACACGATCGGGGTCAGCAATGCTGCCCGGACGGCGCTATGTTCTAAACCCCATCCACTATTCCATACGCGACGCATCCCATCCATGGGTAGGGAGACCGGGTTGAGGTACACGTAGGTCCAACGGTAGGAAGGACTTACGAGCTCCAGTGGCCATAGAATTCCTAAAGTGACCAAGTTTATACGATTAGCATTTGCTACCACTTGTGATTAACCGGTAGTAAAACTTGGCTACCGATATGGTAAAACTTCAATATCTAAATATTACCAAATTACCATTACGCTTATCAATTTTAATTTGCTAGTCATGAATACATACATGAAAACTACTCGATATTAGAGAATCGTATTTTGACTTGAGGCTACTTTTGCTAGAGAACTGTATATGTAGGCATATAATATTTGTATATTCGTGCGGTAACAATTTCATTACCCGAATATCGCTACTACACTACCACACTTTACAAATTATCTATTTGAGCACTCACCACTAGTTTGCACTATCATCAGCACGGCAAAAACGCTCGCCATAGTAACGTCGAATCTCTTAGAGAAAATCGTCCCAAGTAGCAAACCTAAATTGAAGACATACAAAATTGAAGAATTTCACCTTGAAAAAATTACATTCTAAGTCTCTTACCACATCCAATGCTGGCAAGACTGGTCAAAAAAGCGATGGAAAAACAGAGGAAGAACGACCCCGTGATATTGTACCCCGCTGTGAGGAACCGGATGGCAAACATGAGCACGATCTGGATAAGGGACGTCGCACTTTCAGAAATGAAGTAGGACATTCTGACGTGACGGATTTTAACTCCCGACGCTAAAGTCCGCTCCAACGTGCCGGCCTCTTTCTCCAGCGTTAAGGAAAGTCCACAAATCAATGAAAATAAGAAACATGTCCTGAAATTACAATGAGCCAGATTGGTCTTTGCGGAAAAAATTTTATGTCCAAATTACGAATTTGTAGCACTCAAGATTTGAATATTTTTAGAATTTTGTGTTCATTATGCATGGAAGCTAGGGTTGCAGCGGGTAACGGGTCGGGTACCCGTTACCCGCATACCCGCATGATTCTTGCGGGTACCCGTTATCTGCGGGTAGCTGGAACTACCCGCACGGGTAACGGGTAGTTCGGTTTTTAATTAATTTTCGACGTAAATCAGTTCACAAAGAAAGTTAGCAGCAAATTAGTCCATTTACCAACAAAAGCGTCTATTTATTATATACTCATTTCAAAATTTGCAATTTGCCAGCAACAAACGTTTGTAACGAGCGTGTCTTTTCGGAAGCCACAGAAGTTACCGCAGCCGCAAATACTTTTCACGTTCCGCAAATGCAAAGAAATTTTTTATTCTCAAGTAGAATCTGTCTGCCCTCTAACATCAGTAATAAATTGGCTTAAACCCCTTTGAAAGCGTAACGACGACAATAGTCGTTTTATAAGAAACTAGCGTATAGCCCGGCCAAGGCCAGGTTCTAGAGTTCCAGTGGGGGGTATGCCCAAAGCGAAAAATCCGTCATACTATACTTTAAATAATTCCCAGTGGAGACTTTGTCATACTACATACATACATCAGAGTGAGGGTTTGCCCAAGTCATATTGCATTTTAATTAACCTGGTCACAGTACAATTTGATTTCCCCCTATGGGAGTAGTTGAATAGCTAATTACTTAAATTCCCGTCGCGTGGGAGTAACTGCATAGCTAACTATTTATACTCCGACGCTTCACGCTCCCGTTAAGTTCCATAAACCCCGTTAACTTCTACAATTAACGCCAAGCTATTGACGGATTTGGATTCAGCGTCAGAAATACATTCGAATTGATATGCGACATCACGAAGAAGCCATATTTAGCCCCCACGGTCACGGGAAGGTCACGGGGGCCACGGAGGTTAAAACCATTGACGGCATTGGATTAAGCGTCAAAAATACATTCGAATTGATATGCGACATCACGAATAAGCCATATTTAGCCCCCACGGTCACGGGAAGGTCACGGGGGCCACGGAGGTTAAAACCATTGACGGCATTGGATTTAGCGTCAAAAATACATTCGAATTGATATGCCACACGCTGTGGGTGAAGTTTCTCAAACTAAAATAATTAATTAATAGTGTTTATCACGATCACTTATCATGATAACCACTATTGATGGATGATGATGAGTGCAGGCGAAGTTCAGACTCATGCAGTAGGTAGCAGCATGTACATTTCATCCATGCATTTATTCATGCAGTGGTGGCTCCGCTTCTTTCTTTGTCTCCTCTACGGGGCAGCTTGCATCGCATCACGGGGATCATACTACCACTTTATTATAGTAGATGGTTTAATTCGGGAGAACGACAAAAGTCGTCTGAAAAATCGTGGTCATGGTGCGGAAGGACGCCAATTGTCGTTTCTACGAGGTCATTGATTTTCATCATTTTCTCTCCACGACCTAAATTTTGTTGCAATTTTGAGGGATTTCTCCTATGCCAACACAATACTAAATTTGAAGATTTTCTTCCCGAAAATTTGGATATTTCTCTATACAACGTAATGTTAAACTTTTTGATTTTTCAGTTTTTCGAGTTTTATTAAAACTCCTGAATTTCTCCTCCCGCTTCATGACCACAACATACTTATAGCGTCCCCGATTTAATGCATTTTCTTGCTGATAATCATACACGTTAAAGGGTTAAATTTGTGTCTATTTATGTAAGTCTGAGGTGATTTCAATTTGTGGTTTGAATATGAAAAATCTAAATCCGATTCAAAGCAAAAATTGTATTTGTCGTTATTTTTTTTAAATGAAAACTTCATTTAAATCATAATTACAAAAAAATCAAACTAAACGTTTAACCCTTTTTCAAGCTATACCAGGTTTGTTTAGCGAGTATATCAAGAAGTAAAGTCAAAAATTAGGAATCGCTTGATACGTATCTTTTCGTTAAATGACCACTTTGAAGAAAATATTGGCAAAGTTTAATTTTTAACTTTCACCGGTCTTTCATCGGTGTCCACCATGATGGACTCTGAACTCTGACCCCCAATAGTTTTTTTAAATGGGCCATTCAAAAGAAAGATAGATATGTAAGTGATGCATACATAATTCCTAATCGTTGGCTTGATTTTTTTATATTAATAGCTAAGAAATCCCGGTCGAGCTTGAAAAAGGTTCCATTGAAAGCCAAAAAATTTGATTTCAGAAACAGCTAATGACATCTAGCAAATTATGGCATTCGTTAGTTGCACAGCATTACATATCTCAAACTACTAACCAACCTAAATGAGCAAATAATTGATTAAATCAAATTTATTCTGAAGGTTTGTTTGTTTTTATCCAATTCTCATAACGGGTAGCGGGTAACGGGTACCCACACGGGTACCCGTGCGGGTACGGGTAGTTGTGCTGCGGGTAGCGGGTCGGGTAACGGGTAGCATTTTTGCTACCCGCGGCAACCCTAATGGAAGCTAAGAAAAAACACCATAAATGGCAGTCAAGGTTGGGCTAGATTTTCTTAGGGTAATGCAACACTTGTAAAAATATTCAAATCCGGAAATCCATGATATTGACAACAATTTTAAAATCACTAACGACACGATATTTGATGGGAGGAAGTGATCCTGAGAGGTAAATTCGTGCGAATCCAGTTTGGCGTTGTACTAATCCAAATTAAAAAAAAGCATTATAAATAATACATCGTGCCGCTATAGTGATATCTAACTTATCACTGATAAATATAAATATTAGCATACATAAATTCAAGTACCTTAAGCGGGATTTCTACTGTCCTTGGGTCAATTCCGATACGACTGGCAAGATTTTCCACAAATCTTAGGTATCCCTTCAAGATATCGCTATACACGTAGCTAATAGTTATCGAGTCTGTATATATACAAACATGTCCGTACTTCAACTGATTGCGTCAAAATCAGAAAATTATGTATGCACTCTAAATATGACGAATAACCTACCCGACATATCTAACGAAACATGGACCGTACTCTGGTCTAAATCCTGCCCCAGGGCGAACCTTGCCAACGCATATCTGTTTATCGTATGTCTCGTGAAATTGGCGGGAATGTGAATAAATCCAATCGCACTTCCCGACTCAACGGTCGCTTTCGCAGAATTCCTCGAGAATTGCGGTTGCTAAAAAATTTCGAAGAAGCACTAGAAAATTGTCAGCTTATTGTGGTAGTTTTTTTTACTTACCAGAATTATATTGGGCCCGATTTCCTTTAAGAATAAGCAACTCAAAGAGGTATTAACTTCCATGTGCGGGAAATTAGTATTTCCGCCAAAACAATCCGCATTTTCATTAAAGACGGACACCACCTTTCCAAAGGGAACTCTACCCATCGTGTAATAGACGATGACCGTGTTCATCGCGGGAAGCAAGAGGACCAATGCTAGGTACCTGAAGGGACAATTTTTACCATTACGTGTGCATAAATCGTATAGATAAATTAGTTAATTAGTAGAAGTCTCCCAGCGTATGCCCTCTAATTTTGACCAGAGTAATGTCAAGTGATTACAAATTTGATTAGTATGAAATTTGGAAAAGAAATGAATTTCTAATGCGCAGATTTTGCAGCTCTGCAAAATATCTCTAGATATTATTTGCATCCGAAAAGGAGAAAGCGAATAGTAAATTTGGAAGGTGGAAAATTTGTCAATTTTCTTCTCTTTGGATGCAAATGTCTCTGGCAAACCTGTCCTTTGGGATATTCTGTCGTTGGAAAATTTTATAGTAATTAAATTTGTAATCGTCTGACACCGATTTTGTCAAAATCTGATGATAGACCTCCATTATTTATGTTTAATTTTCTGTAAGTTGAGCATACATTGGAAATCTGTAATTCAGTAGGAAATTCCTTTTCGTGAGGGTGCTAACTTTCGTAAATTCTTGCATAATCTTTCCCCAAAGTGATGATTTTTCCGTGCTGTAATTTAAATCTTGTCTCCGCATGTTGTTTTCCGGGCGATACGAATCATATTGTCGGACACGAAAAGATAACTGCTTAATGTCTTCTTGCAGAGGCTCAATTTCGCAATATTGATAATTGGAGATGGTTTTAGTCGAGAGGAAATCATAGGCATCGTTTCCGTCTTCTTCGTCCTTTTTGCAAATGGATTTTAGTGCGTCTTCTAAAATCAGAGATCCACCCAGTTCAAGGAGATGGCGCGGATTGTCCTCCGCAATAATTCGACCTCTCCGCATAATTCCAATCTGCAAAATCGAAAATGATAAAATTTGAGTGTTAAAAAAATTGAGACAAAAGTTTTTCTAAATGAAAAATATAAAATATATATTTTAAGTATATATATGTTTTATATATTTTATATATAAGAGTTTATATATAAACAAACTCTGCCAGATAACCTCTCAGGGTTTTTTGTCCAATTTTTTTTGAACAAACTGTTGTTCCCATACAAATAAAAGACTTGCAAATGCAGTAATATTCTTAGCGGCTTCTGTTCATGTTTTTTTCGCAGCGTCAAGCGTAGAGACATGTAAATAAACCGTGTAAAATACGCACCTTGTCAAATTTTCGGCATTCCTCCGTATAATGCGTCGTCACAATGACAGTTGTTCCCATTTTGAATACTAGGCCGGCAATGTACTGCCAAATTCTGGATAATTGAATTATTTGGATTAATGAATTAAATATTGACTAATTTTACTGTATTTTATTTTTATTTTGAATAATTCCAGAATTAGACTTACGACTCTCTTAGCAAAGGATCAACTCCCGTCGTTGGCTCGTCTTCCGATACAAATAATTTTTATTATTTTTGGATTGATTTAGACCATTGATTATTTTAATAGTTTTAATACCAAGGATCAAAAGTTTGGGATGATGCAGCAACGCCACGGCCAACGAGACGCGCCGTTTCTGGCCGCCACTAAATTTTAATAAGCGTTTAAGTTAAATTTTATTTACGACGTACTTAATTTTAAGGATGTATGCAAATTAGCTACCTTAAAGTTTGCACGTAACTGTGTAGATCTTCCAGTTTTAGTATGTTTCTTAATTCCTCCCCTCTTGCAAGTATCTCATGCTTACTTAGCCCCATCAACTTGCCGAAATATTCAAATATTTCGAATATCTTTAACGGATAAAGGGCGATATCCTGCCAATGACCATTAACAATTTTTTACATAGACCTTCATTTCAATATTGTATGTATAGTTTTTGCCTAATGAGTACATTTTTTGTTGCACTGGGCGTACAGACATACTCACGACAACGTATATCACACCTACACCGTAGCCATAAAGTTTCTGACGAAGCAAATCATAGTTTCAATCGAGTGTAATTTTCGGAATAAACAAATTTTGTTAACCAAATCTTTTATAGCATGTTATGCATTAGTAAGTCGTGTGTCCTTCAGACGATTTTGCATGTCCTGAAATATTGTGCTAAAACTTTCTGACCGATTTTCCGAAACTGTTTTAGGAATTTTTTTCAAAGTTTTTAGAAAACGTAGGATCTAAGAGGCACTACCGCTTGCAACTAGCTTTCCAAACGCATAACTTTTGAGGTAGGACCATAAACTTTTAATTAGGTTCATGTCCGATGTGTTTTCAAGTCACACTCCCCTCCCGAAGTCGATAAAGGACCATCAACCGAAAAAGCAAATGGTACCATTTGAAACGTGAGCTGTTGCTTCAGCGTCTTGAAACGTAATTGTTTCCGAATTTGGAAAAAGTAGCTTAGTGTCCATAGTATCGAAGTGCACTATCAAGATATGGTAATGGTAAAACCGTCCGACTACATTCTCACCAGAAAAAGTGATGTAAGTTCCCGTTGTATCTCGATAGTAGAGCCAAACACAAACCACTAACAGTAGCAATTTTATTGGAAGTTTCCTCTCGGAAGTTTGGCTTATCTTCACAATTCAGTACCTTATATAATGAGGATTCGCCACAGGGTGGCCATAGATTCAAGTCTTATGCACACACAAAATACCTCGACCTTTCACCAGTAGTCAAATAGCCGTTTTTCTCGAAAAATTCGCCCAAGTTAACTCGATATTGAAAGTTTTCGCACGCAAGTGTGATTTTTCAGAACCCATGCAAGCCAAATGATCCTGCTCAGCAGGTTTTCGATGATTATAGATGATGGAACAACATATTTTCGTCCCAAAACGTTGAAATCGATCTCTGCGATTAAGGACCTTTGCAAACTTTATTGCTGAACAACCAGATTTTCAGGCGATTATTTTCAAAATCGTATTCTAAATGATAGCCTAGGGTATGGTGGGTCGTGCGAGATCAATCACATAGCAAATTTACTTCCCGTTCCCCCGCAACTAGACTTTATTTCAGGAGACCCAAAACCTTCGACCAAATTGTGAAATTCCTTCCGCTTCATCCAAACGTGAGGTTATTTTTATAATTGTTTCCACAAATGTAGATACAAGTGTGGGTTACATTGTCAGAAAAAATTAGGACTGTGGACCCAACAACAAAGAAGTTTCAGTAACTTTTGCAAGCGGATTTTAAGATTTTTTGAGTCATCAGAAACTTTATGGCCACGGTGTATTTCGCATCGTAACTCAGGTAACAAACTTGCGAATCTCATGTGTAGTGAGGCGATTCGCAAAATATGATTTCGCAAATTTCACAAACAATTGTTATCCTACTTTAATTAGGTTTCCATGGGTTTTTGCAATTTGTAAATCATTAAAAAAAAGAGGATGAGTTTACGGAACAATCTTGTGAAATAGAAACATATACAGTTGCTGGGTAAACGTGTGCAAAATATCTCAGGGTTTTCTAGCAAAAAATTTGTGAAATCTCGCCAATTTCGCAAAAATTTGCAAGTTATCCTACGCACAAATTTTCCAAATATGCAAAGGTTAACATGAGTGTACTCATTATTTCAAAAACGCTAAGTTAAATTCCTCCTAAGCGAGACGTTAACGTTAACAAATCGTGACCTATTGCTGACCTGGGGCATGTGTCCGATTGAGGTCACCATGTCATCCATGCACTTCACAGGGTCTCTCCCCAATACGGAAATATATCCAGAATCCAACCTTTTCTGGCCAAGGATGCAATTAAGCAGCGTCGTCTTCCTGTCAGAGATATAATTATTTTACTTAATTAGATTAATTACGCGTGAGACAACAAGATTCTAATCAGCGTGGAAGCCGCTGAAAGAAAGAAAAATTCCCACCCGCATCCACTCGCTCCAAGTAATCCGTAACTAGAAACAAGTACAATACGCCATAAATAATTGGCTCGTCAACATGAATCAACTATGTAAAATTTGCAATTTTTTGCCCTCACATAGTTCCAGTTTCCACCTGCATGTACAAATTGGCCAATATTGGGACTCCGGCGTGATAGCTTTTGCACCCACTGGACACGCACACCGAGTATGACGCCATATCTTCGGGTGAAGGTGAATTTGAGGAAAAGCTATAAAAATTTTGGGCAATTATGAACACACTTTTAGTAAACAAAAAAACCAAAGCGAATAGAATATTCTTAGAAATCCGGTATTGAAATAATACCAAGCGATATTCATTTATGACTATCAAAGTGGTATTGACAAGTAATACCGTGTAGTAATAGCTCGGTGTTAAAGTTTTACCATATCGGTATCAACTTAAATACCGAGAAATTAATACCTGCGTGACTATACAAGATTTCTAACAATGCGAATATGCATGTATTGCATGTAAATGAGAAGATGTCCAAAATTATGGGAATTTATATGAAAACCTACATTATGGATTTTATTTTTTATGTATGAAACAGAAAGTACTTATTTATGATTTATCTGTGTGGATTTTTTTTACATAATTTCATATTACTAACTTTTTGAATTTGTGACGAATAAGTTTCAGAAATTGTAACGTTATTTAATTATAAATCATTATGTTCATCGCACACCTACTTTTAAATTAAGACGTGCAAAACTATTTAAAGCAGGAAAATCTTCTCTGTGCAATTACATAAGAGAGTATTTTAAAAATTAATTTTACTGTGTACAGTTTAAACCCAAATTTTCAAAAGACTTATGTCTGCAAATATGTAAGACAATCTTACCAGATGCTTGATATTTTAATTTTTCACAAAAATTATTTCCTTTTGTAAGAATTGTGTAAATCAGGTTTAACACTAATTATTTCTTTAATTAACACTTTTTTCAACAAATTCACTTGATTCAGTTGTTCTAAATTTAAGATTGACAAGTATGTAATACATAATCATGAATAATTACTTAACAGGACCACAAGTTATTACCAAAATTCCGATCTGTTAAATCTTGGTTTACATACAAATTACGATTAAAATCCTGAAAATATCTACACCAAATAAATACACTACCACTATTAAATATTATTTATTAAAAATCTGGAAACGACATGAAGACAAATGTCGAACATGTAAATCTTTTTTGCACCATGAACTCTGCAAAATGTACTTTAATTCAACAAATTTATTTCTTTCATAAATTTAAATATTTCCAAAAATGTCACCAACACTTAACAATGTTAAGATCACTAAAGTATGTACTAAAGTCACAAAGTAAGAAATATGTACTTATTTATGTCTCTATGTAAATGTAGTCTCGTTGCATGTATGTAAAACAAGTGGCTTCATTCCAGCTACTGATTGAAATCATATTGACCACAACTTGCATGGGAATTATTTATCTATGTACCTACTCTTATTTCAGCAACAAAGACAATGCAACTTGTTAATTTCTGAGAATAACAAAACCGGTTTTTACGTGACAAGTAAGAAATCATTTTTGTGCATATGTACTACCTCAGGATCAGTTCCTCGCATGGACAAGGTGTCCATTACTGTCCATGTATTTGAACCAAATCCGAGGGCAAGAAGATTTATTTACTGTCATAAATATCTGTATATCTGGAAGCTCGATAAATGCAAATGAGACATGGAACAACGTACATCAATAATTTTTTCCAATCGTTATGTTACTACGTACTGTATTAAATTATATGTAATTGTCAAGTTAAATAGGTTCATACATACGTAATCAAATCCAATAAAACTACTTTTTTAAGTTACGACCTGGATACACAATTGCATCTATGTTGATATGTATGTATCTGGATGTACACGTGTACACACTTCCATAATTAGACGTTACACAAGACAGATTTGCGTAGTCTCCATCCACGTTTGATTGATTGACTTATTGATTGATGTATTATTCATGTATGTGGGTGTCCAACAAATTCAAAGAAGCAAAATAATCCTAAATATGTATAATCTTCCACACGCACACACGTGCAACACAGAATATGTGACTTTCGGCTATGCATATGTATGTATATTGATGGGCAGTGTTTCGGGTGAAAGTAACCACTTGCGAGAAATACAAACGGCAAGAAAGTGGTTTCTGCAGCTATTTTTTAACATGCAAGGGGCAAAATTCCGCTCTTACGACGCGTCGCTAGATACCTTATATTTTTTGCAGTTTCTTGCACCTTACATTTCATATTAATATACAGCAAGAAATGAAACACTGGTGATAAACGTTTTTTAAAAAGGTGGTTTTCATGGAACGAACTTTAGCCTTACGCGGAAGGAGAATACGTATGTACATATGTATGTATGTACACAAATATGTACGTCTATGTATAGGTAAATATACATATGCACATACATATATATATATACATATATATCCATTTATTTATTGACATAAAATACAGTTAGACAACAAAGATGTTAACATATGTTAGGCAAATTTAATGGACATTGATATTTAATTAACGAACCTGATTGAACGCAAGTTTTTGCAAGTGAGACACATCCACAATCCCTTCCATTTATCGTGACAAATGCATAAAACGTGTTCCTTCCATGGATTCTTTATCGCAATTAAAGTTCATAAGTACTTAATATAGCGACATATTCATTTCCTAGGATGATTTCAATGAAGAGTAGAATCTATAACGATAAATATAACGAATCTCTTTCGTGTGCATATGTATACTGCTAAAAATCTGGTCTGGTAGAGTCACAGCAATAAATACATACACGCCATAGTGGTATTGACTTGATAATAACTTCCTACCGAGTTGGTAGTAGTTCGTTCTTGAGTGGTAAATTTTTCATTACCACAACATCACTAACTGGTAATGCCCGTTATTACCAATGCATGCCGGAGTAGATAATACATATATTCGGATCAGTAATGATTTAATCCCAGTTTGTAGTGCCAAAATAATAGCACTATTAGCTGTCTATACATAAAACAGGGAGAACGCCTTGAATATTTGTATCTGTATTTATACACATAATTGATATTTCTAGGAAGCTTCAGGAAATTTTAGAAATGAAGTTTTGTGCACTTGCAACACATTTAATTAATTGAATTACGGAGGATGAGATCAAAATGTAGATATGTATACATAGAGTTACGATAATTGTGTGCTATCAAAGTTATGTAAATACTTATAAGCAAACTTAGCAAATATTGAATACAATTCCCTTATTAAATGTTTTATTAGCTGGGTCTCAAGTTGACCCAGTCGGAAGTGTCTTGTATTATTTATCCAGTTCACTTCATACCAAAGGGAGGGCAGCTCGCTGATAACGATTTTGACCTTTAATATCTTTGGCACTTGTAGTAATTTCAACTTGAAACTTCGCGAATTGATAGGCACTAGAGTTGGCATTATAGGTGCAAAATTTCAATTCTCTAGTGTAAGAACCAGACCTTCAACTAAACCTAAAGTACAACAGTGATGATTTTTTGTGTTCCAGACATAAATTACCCTATGGAAGCACATGGGGCAATTTTTGATAACCTAAAAATGTCAGGAAATAGCAAATTATGTGACCCCATGTCTGTAGTACACGTTGCAGTTTAAATTTTGATTGAAATATAACTGTGTATAGTTTCATAGTAAAAGTTATAACAGCCCCAAAACTGTCAAAATGTCGCTAATTTTTCCCAACTCACTCCATAACACGAAATAAAATATTTGTAGTCCGAAATGTGTCTGTATTAGCATCAGTAAGGTCTCCTCTAACTGCTAAAATAATAAACATGAAAATATTTCAACTATTGAGATTTATAAAATTCCATTTAACACAAAAAATACCTTTTCTCACGCTTTTTTGTACAAATCCACCTGGTATGGAATGAGTTAAAAAAATTGTGGGAGATTTATGAGTTATTTATGAAAGCCACATAGATACCAAAAATTGTCATACCACCCACATCAAATTCTATGAACAATTCACAATTCTAGAGTGTTTTAAAAAGATTATGAAATTTAAAAAAATGCAGTTTTGGAAACGCTTTGGAACAGAAACATTTTTTCGTATGCATATATCTCTGGTGCCATTTACACTACCGAATTGAAATTTTACACCCATAACGCTGACTATAAGGTGAACAAATTATAAAAATTTCAATTCAAAATTTCCAATAGCGCCAAAGACATTAATGGTCAAAATCGTTAGCAGCGGGACGCCCCACCCTCAGTAGTAACTATGTAGTAACTACATAATATGTACGCCATTATCCATTTCCTACATAGACTATAAAACTATAAAATTCTTCTTATCTATTACAGCCTTTTTTATTTACTGTATGCTTAACAAGGTAATTTTAATGTTCATACGTAATACATAAAGCAAAATTAAAATCAAATAGGAAAATCTTACCGTCTTATAAAATCCTAGTAAATTTTTATTCCGTACTTTCCAGATTCTGCTTTTGTTCTCATAAAATGTTCAAATTTCTCCGTCAGGAATCACGCTATGGAATGGATTCCGTAATTTTTCAAAGAACACGAGTGACTAAATTTAGTATTTATAAATCTACCACAATTAACAAACAATTAACCAAAAACTGTGTGAATTAATAAGGAATGTTTCCGCAGAACTTACATTAATTTGGTAACAATTTAAAATATGTAAAGCATGTGCAAGGGTTCAAATAGAAGCACGTCAATTTGATTCGTTGTTCCAAAAAGTTGGAAAAAAGTCTCAAAGTACTTTGTCAAGAAGTAAAAATCAAGAACTTACTTAAATTATAAATTCATAGAGGGACAATATTCTTGTGGTCAAACAACTACTCAACGTACATACATAACTACCTAAAAAGGACTGAATTCATGCTACATTAGACATACATATATTTAAATACATATGTACATACATATGAATGCAATGTATATTTATAACCGAGTTACGTAAAAATGCACATACGCCGCCATGGGAACTAATTTCAACACGTATGCAACAAAGACATTGTCCAGCAGCCTATCTAATAAAAATCTTGGTAAGGTAGGACGTCATGCGTAGATATGTAAGTAGATAATTAGCAAAACCAGTTGTTACACAAAAGTTGTTATACAAGACATCAGAAATAACGAAATAACTATGTACATATTTATGTAAGTAGATAGGTAGCTATAAAATATGATCATTATATTTTTATGTACCTAAGTAGATTCTCACCTTCAGTTCATGGACAATTTAACCATGCATCAAAACCTGATCCGGTGGCAAAATCGACTCCTCAATACTTGCATATATAAATATGTACATATGTATGTACACCCGGCTGAAGCAATTAATTGTCATGGTAACAGAGTCCCATTTTACCGCTTATCAAATATATGTATGCAAGGTGACCGAATGACACCATATTTTTGCAGTTTGTTCACAATTCAATCATCTTAAATAACACATGCGGGTTTCAGTTGAATTAATTTGCAACATTCAACACGGTTTTGCAAAATAACAACAAGTAAGTCATACAATAAAAAGAAAATTGTTAAAAGTCCTGATTTCCTGATGATGATGCGAGTTCAGCATCGAAAGCTTGAATAAACTGCTTTTAAACCACACCCATGTATTCCGACGAAGCTTCCTCAAACAATAAAAACAATTTTTTGTCTTAAAAATATGAAAGGAAAAACTGATGGTTATGTCTGAAATTTGATGTATTTAATCCACAAATCTTCCACGGTTTTCGTGTCATGGGCAGTTTTTTTGAGTTATATAGTAAAAGAATTACTCATACATATGCACATATGTACATACATTTGTAGAAGAATGGGACCAGTTTATGCGGTAGGATTTTTCATGGCTTGGGGCTCTGTCGAAATCTGGACTCGATTTTTTCACTTAATGTAAACCTTAGGACTACACCGGAGGAGCATCAATCGATGTCCAGTTTAGAACGACTTTGTTTAGTTTTCCGTTGAAAATGTGAAAGATTGTTCAACATTATACTTTTATGATATGTACATATCTTTAACCTTTTTCCGAAAAAATTCCGTCAACTTACAATACCTGACCCTATCTAAATAGAAATTCTGCAAGGATATAGTCAACGGACCCTCTGGTATGCATTTGTATGATCAAAGTTATCCATGTTATTACTTAAATATTTATAAGCAATAAATTCACTCCGATTGACCAAAGATTAAATAATTAAATTACATACAAAGATTAAATTACATACAAAAATATTCCTTTTTATTTCAGACCTTATTCTAACTAAATTTCCAGGAACCAATTTCGTGCACAATTCTTTTAAAAAATTGTCAATAATTTTCACTTATTTGTCTGTATCTTCCTCACAACACGGGACATCATCGAAAGGACGAAGATCCACACGATCGGTGCCAGCAATGCTGCCCGGACGGCGCTATGTTCCAAACCCCACCCACTATTCCACACGCGACGCATCCCCTCCATCGGCAGGGAGATCGGGTTGAGATACACGCAAACCCAACGGTAGTAAGGATTTACCATATCCAATGGCCACAAATTTCCTAAATTTACCAAGTTTGTACAATTATCATTACAGATAATTCCTGGAGTTTGACATTTTTCATGATTTTTCTTCCTTATGTTGGACTAATTTTATCTCGTTTTTTAGCGTAGGGACATTTTCCAATATGACTAACAGACATTTTTAGAAATCTGGTACATTCATGCAGATATTGATTTCCTGGTACTAAATTTGCTACCGCTTGGGATTAAGCTGGACCAGTAGCTTATTTAGAATTTTCTACTGATATGGCACATCTGTAACTTTAATACTGACGCAATCACCAAATTGTTACATATACGGTATTTTTTATCAATTGTGCTCTGGGAGAGTCATAAATATGTAAATGAAAACTACTTCGTATTCTTGTAATGCTTAATTTCTAAGGGTAGGGCCGTCCTTTTTGAGACGACACATTCTTAACTAAATTTCTAGTGCAAATGGGGAATATTTATCTGCAGACTTTACGCAACTTTTGTTACCAACCGGAGTAACTATTTAAATAAGTATTTCTGGACGCGTATTATATTGCCAAAATATTGCTACTGCCGCAATTTACGACTTACCGCTAGTTTGCAACGTCATTATCATGGCACCCAAGCTCGCCATAGTAACATCTAATCTCTTGGAGAAAATCGTCCCGATTAGCAGACCTACACAAAATAATATAAAAATTTCGCCTTCCAAAAATTACAAATTATGTCACCTACCAAATCCAATACTGACGAGACTGGTCAAGAAAGCGATGGCCAAACAGAGGACGAACGGCCCTTTAAAGCTATACCCCGCCGTGAAGAAACGGATCGCAAACACGATCCCGACCTGCATAAGGGACGTCACAATTTCAGAAATGAAATATGACATTCTCACGTGGCGGATGCTAACTCCGGGACGCTAAGGTTCGCTCCAACGTGCCAGCCTCTTTCTCCAGAATGAAGGAAAGTCCACAAATCATGGAAAATACGAAGTTCGTCCTGAAAATGCAACATGATAAGAACAATCCATAAAGGGTTTTGCGAGAATAATTATTATGCATGTCAATATCACGGATCACGGATTTGCACATTTTCTGAATTCTGCGTGCATAGCACATTTAATTTTTCTTGCGGTTCACCTCACTTTGCATGCATTGACGAGAGACAGAGTTTATTAAAGATGGAAAGCCCGTATCGTAGAAAATGTGCATTATGAGATTTATGCAAATTAGGTGAACCGCAACAAAAATTTTGCTACATGTACGCACTGCCCCGTATGGTCACCGCATTCTACAAATAAATACGCCCGATTGGGCGCAGCTAATAGTGGCCTTAGCACCAGTTGCGCCAGAAGTTGACGCTAATAAATTTTGCGATTTTTTAGCGGCATCCCTACGTTGGAAGAATAGGAAGCCAGATTTATTGGCGGCGGCGGCGCGTAAAATGCTGCCAGAAAATTCTACCTCCGCCGACATCTGTCCCGCATATATGGATATTCAAATTTAAAAATCCACCAGGTTGACCTGTCAGATCTTTTTAGGGTAACGCGACACTTGCATAAAATATTAAAATCCGGAAATCCTTGATATTGACAGAATGAAAATCACTAACAACACGATATTTGATGGGAGAAAATAATCCTGCCACGTAGATTCATTCGGATCCTGTTTTGAGTTGTACTAATGCAAATTTAGAAAAGAAAAATGTGTAAAAATAGATCCTATCTATCCTGATTGATAAATATTAGCGACGATGGATACATAAATTCTAGTACCTTAAGTGGAATTTCAACCGTCCTTGGGTCAGCTCCGACAACATTGACATGATTTTCCATAAATCTCAGGTATCCCTTCAGAATTTCGCCAGATACATAGCTAGCAGTGATCACGTCTGCATGTATTTCCAAATATGTTAGATACTTACAAATATTATGCTGCCAATGGAAGCCTCCTAGCGTATTTATGTATGCTCGCCGATGTTGACCAGCTTACGATTAGTGCCAATCGATCACATAGCATGAAAAAGGCACGAACCGCAAATGTTCAGATTTGGCAGAGATATTTGCATCCGAAAAGGAGAAAACTCGTTCTAAAATTGCTCAATTTAACAATTTTCAAATTCACTCCGCTTTTTCTCCTCTTCGGGTGCAAATATGTGTATTTTCTAGACCTGTGAATTGGCAGATGGTCTAATTTGCAAATTTCATACTAGTTGAATTTGTGATCGTTTGACACCAATTTGGTCAAAATGGGATAGCATACGCTGAGATATCTCCATTATGAGTCTGCGAAGATCAGCCAATTACGCTTATAGCGAAACGTACTCGATAAGTCTAACGAGACCTGGACCGTACTTTCGTCTAAATCCTGCTCCGTGGCGAATCTTGTGAACGCAAATCGGTTTATTGCATGTTTCGTGAAATTAGCGGGAAAATGCATAAATCCAATCGCACTTCCCGACTCGACGGTCGCTTTCGCGGCATTCCTTGAGAGTTGCGGTTGCTAAGAGATTTCGAGGAATCACTAGAAAATCGTCAACTTTTGTGGTAATTTTCTTACTTACCAGAATTATATTGGGCCCAATTTCCTTTAAGAATAAGCAACTCCAAGAGTTATTATTCTTCATGTGCGGGAAATTAGCATTCCCGCCGAAACAATCCACCTCTTCATTAAAGACTGACACCACCTGTCCAACGGGATCTCTGCCGATCGTGTAGTAGACTACAAGCGTGTTAACAGCGGGAAGTAAAAGGACAACTGCGAAGTACCTGAAAGACATAATTTGTACGATATAGGTATGTACATGGCTCAGAAAAAATGGCCTTCAAACTAGCCACATTTTTCATAAAGCTAACAATTTCCACATTCGCTGGTACAAAAAATCATAACCCATAGAAAGTTTTGTAGAGTACCATTTGTACCATTTAGTACCTTGCAAATTCTGTAGCTAGCTCAAAAAGTTTGCAAAATATGCAGACCAGTTTGAAAGGCACCGATTTCTCGCGGTTTTGAATAGTTAAATATATATATAAATATATAAATATTCAGAGGAATTATTCGTGTGCGTCACCTCATTTCCATAAATCTCACTATGCCAGATACACCAGCTTTCTATGTTGAATAAACTCGCGAATGCGTTAAAATATGAAAATTTGGTGGCACGCACAAATAATTCCACTGTATGTACTATGTACATTATTGAACATACATATGCATCAAATAAATTTAAAAATTTACAATTTCTCTGATTGGAACGTACATTGGCACCCTGTAATTTAGCAGAAAATTCCTTTTTGTAAGGGTGCTCACTTTCCGAAATTCCTCCACTATTTTTGCCCCAATTGATTTTTCACGCTGTTTCTCAATTTTATTTGAATCAGATTTCCCCACATTTTCCGGACGATACGAATAATTCTGTCGTAACCGAAAAGACAGAGGTTCAATGCCTCCTTCAAGTGGTTCTATTTCGCCATATTTATATTTTGAGAGGGTTTCAGTCGGCAGGAAATTGTAGCCTTCGTTTCCGTCTTCTTCGTCCTTTTTGCAAATGGATTTTAGTGCGTCTTCTAAAATCAGAGATCCGCCCAGTTCCAGGAGATGGCGCGGATTGTCCTCCGCAATAATTCGACCTCTCCGCATAATTCCTATCTGCAAAATGGTAAATAATAAAATTTGAGAAAAAATAGTTAGTTCAAAAGACTTGAAAATGGGACATTATTTTAGCAGCCCCCTTAGATATTTTTTTCACCGCATACAGAAAGTACCACTACATATGTAAAGTATACCTTGTCAAATTTTCGACATTCCTCCGTGTAATGCGTCGTCACAATGACGGTTGTTCCCATTTGGACACAAGCCCAGCAATGTGCAGCCAAATTCTGGATAATTATGCGCTATTTGAAATATCACTAATTGTACTGTACTTTGAATAATTCTTGAATTCGACGTACGACTCTCTTAACAAAGGGTCAACTCCCGTCGTTGGCTCATCTTCCGATAATTTTTTTTTATTATTTTTGAATTGATTTAGACCATTGATTATTTTAATAGTTTTAATACCAAGGATCAAAAGTTTGGGATGATGCAGCAACGCCACGGCCAACGAGACGCGCCGCTTCTGGCCGCCACTAAAGTGACATTTGCGATTAAATACTAGTTCATTTCCAAAAAAAATCTTGTACGCTCTTCACCTTAACGTTTGTACGTAACGATTTAGATCCTCCAGTTTCAAAACGGTTCTTAATTCTTCTCCTCTCTCAAGGATCTCATGTTTCGCCAGACCCATCAATTTCCCGAAATATTCGAATATTTCACATATTTTTAGTGGGTACAGGGCGATATCCTTTTAATTAAAATTAATTTTTTTACATTTGCTTTATCATTATTTAATTAATTAATAGATCCCTGTACCCTGGTTTAATAAATACCTGAGGCATATGTCCGATTGAGGTGACGATGTCATCCATACATTTCGCTGGATCCTTCCCCATCACGGAAATGTACCCAGAGTCCAACCTTTTCTGGCCTAGGATGCAATTAAGCAACGTCGTCTTTCTACGTATGTGCATACATGAATCATGAATTCACGTGCGATGTTTAATTTTAATTGACAAAAAAAAACATTGTTAAGACAAACGAGGCTCTAACGATTAGAATCTCGTTGTCTCGCCGCAATAAAATAAAATTCTCACCCGCATCCACTCGCTCCAAGTAATCCGTAACTAGAAATATGTGTGATAAAATTGCACAATATGTACGTAATTAACATGTACCCATATGGGTAATATACATAAGTTGTACGTTTTGTTACTCTTACATCGTCCCAGTTTCCACCTCCATGGATAAATTGGTCAAAATAGGAACTCCGAACTGGTAACTTTTACACCCATTCGAGACGCGTACAGAGTATGAATTAGCCATTGTTGACTACCTGTCTCTCTGAAAATGTCAAGGAAATGTAAAAAAAAAACATATTGAAAGTCACAGTAGAATTTCATCTACAATGACAAAAATGTATACAAATGAATGGACAGCATTTATCGAGCAGATACATAAATGACATGTTCACGTTTTAAATCAATCGGTACAACGAACGTAACCAAGAGGTGAAACACGTCGGACGTGCTTTCGACATTTGCGATCTTTTGTCTTGCCCACACGTTCACGGTGTCACCTCAAGTCGAATGATCTATTCCGTTGGATACATCTTTATCTGCGGAAAACAGTATCCATATGAATCGTCACATGACGTCGTTCTATGTATGTAATAATAAAAAATTATGACCTATGACTTTGCGCCGTAGCTTTGCGACATGGATGTCATACATATTTCCCAGCCAGGTCTGTCCCTAGACCTAAATAAGTTAGGTGTCAAGTTTCTGTTTCGAGCCTTTGTCACGAGTCATCTGACCAGGAAACAAACAGGGGCGGACATAACGATCTTATAAAGGGAAGATCACACCATATTACATACATATTTCATCCTTTAATAAATACACATCGCAAAAATTTTATTTGTCAGGTAGGTTACCTACCTAACAAACAAAATTGATTAATTATTAGGTCATAGATTTGCTTGCGTACAAGGAAAACAAGAGAAAGTCTGACCAAAAAAATGTTATGTAAGTCTGCAAATTTACTGGGTACCTCTAATTGTTACATATGTATGCAATCTCACCAATTATTTAATAAGCTCCTCGTCAGGTACTTATGTAAGTACCTTCCCACACTTTGATGACCAAATTCATGTAAAAATTTAGTAAAATCTTGTAAATAATCAAGTATTTATATTGAACCTATTCACGTCACGCAGTCTTTGGCAGATAACTTTGTAAAATCCGTAAATTTTAAAACAGTTTGACAAACTGTTACAAAATAAACAGGCGTCCTTAGTCTGAGGAAACTTACAAAAATTTATGAGTTAATTTTATTTTAAAATATTTGTAAAAGTTTGTAGGTTTACGGATTTAGCAAGTCGTCCATTTTTTCAACATTAACCTCAAATATTTCGATAAATTCCAACCATCCCACAAATTGTTAATTGTATGAATTTTGACTACATAATTAGTAATTATTAATTACAAAAATTCTACCAAATCTGACTGTTACACTTCACACCATATCGTAGTTTGAGCCTTAATTTTTCCAGTATTGCAATATTACTTACTTTGACAAAACTTTTGCAAATCGTAAACGATTCGATTTTCACCAAACTTGTCACTGACTTATTTCATGCTGTATGTAAAAGTGGTATAAATTGAATAAAAATCAAAATTAGTTCACAAGAGGTAATTATCTTCCTCCGATTTACCAAATTACCCACTGAAGCTACATAATACTTTCATATAGAAACAAATCCAGGCTGGCTTATTTAAACATCTCATGCATTGCGTGGGAACTAGTTTAACAAAGACGTCAGCTAAATATATAAATAATTACAATCGGTTTATTGCGATTACTTCAAATTGTGTGCATACACGCGTATATGCACAAAAACTGGAATCATGTTGCAATTAAAACGTGCTTTTACCTACATAGGTACATAGGCTGATTTGTAAATATGCATGTACATACGTACATACAAATGTTCACATTATGTACATACATACATCAACTCTAATAAAGTGTTAGTATGATCCCTGGGTCCGTCTTCGTAATGCAAGTTGCCCCATAGAGGAGACAACGAAGGAAGCGGACCACTGCATGCATGCACTATACTGCATGAATGAATGCATGCATGAACATGTACATACTGCTACCCCACATACATACATCACTCATCAATGGTGGTTATCATGATAAGTGATCGTGATAAACACTATTAATTAATTATTTTAGTTTGAGAAACTCCACCCACAGCGAGTGGCAGATCAATTCGAATGTATTTTTGACGGTGAATCCAACGCCAATGGTTTCAACCTGCGAGACCCCCGTGACCTTGCCGTGACCGTGGTGTCCAAATATGGCTTATTAGTGATGTCGCACATCAATTCGAATGTATTTTTGACGCTGAATCCGAATCCGTCAATAGCTTGGCGTTAATTGTAGAAGTTAACGGGGTTTATGGAACTTAACGGGAGCGTGGGAATTTAAATAGTTAGCTATGCAGTTACTCCCACGCGACGGGAATTTAAGTAATTAGCTATTCAACTACTCCCACAGAGGGAAATCAAATTGTACTGTGACCAGATTAATTAAAATGCAGTATAACTTGGGCAAACCCTCATTCTGATGTATGTATGTGGTATGACAAAGTCTCCACTGGGAATTATTTAAAGTATAGTATGACGGATTTTTCGCTTTGGGCACACCCCCCACTGGAACTCTAGAACCCGGCCTTGGCCGGGCTATACGCTAGTATGTATATAAACTCGTGCTAGTCTTACATAAATGTTCAAGCTGGCAGGTGAACAAATTTTTAATCCAGGTTTCCCTATATAAATATGTAAATATACGTAAATACAATCAGTAAGATCAGTAATGAAGACAGCATGTACGTATGTATGTAAACCCTGGCGAGTATTATCACATTTTGTCGGAAAATATGCAGAGATCGATATACAGATACATATACATATGTGCAGGCGTAATTTTCGTTGGCACAAAAATTCTTCGATACCACTTTGCTGGGTTTTCCATGAAAAATAGTAATCAACCAACAAATCTATTAATATCCCTCGAAATCTCAGCTTTCCTAAGCTACATAAATACATCAGTATCACACCAAATTTATCCGTTTGAAACACGCCATGAAATGTAATGATAAAGTTACCAAACGATGAAAATTGTTCATAAAATTAATCAAGGGTGAGTTAATGTACCAGACGAACAATTAGCCCCGGTTGCCAATTTCCAAGATCGGGCGCTGCTACCTATCTAGAAATTCTGCAAGGATACAGTCAACGGACCCTGGTATGCATTTGCATGATCAAAGTTATCCATATTATTACGTAGATATTTACAAGCAATAAATTCACTCTGATTGACCAAAGATTAAATAAATGTCTTCAAATCCGATGTATGTATATAAAAAAAACATTAATTTTTATGTCAGACCTTATTCTAGATATCTAAATTTCCAGGAACCAATTTCGTACACAATTCTTTTAAACAATTGTCAATAATTTTCACTTATTCGCCTGCACCTTCCTCAAAATACGCGACGCCATCGAAAGGACGAAGATCCAGACGATCGGTGCCAGCAATGCTGTCCGGATGGCACTATGTTCCATACCCCACCCACTATTCCACACACGACGCATCCCCTCCATCGGCAGGGAGATCGGGTTGAGGTACACGCAAACCCAACGGTAGTAAGGACTTATCAGCTCCAACGGCCATACAATTCCTAAATTGACCACGATTATCATTAATTCTTGGCGTTAAAAATTTTTCAAGAATTTGTTTCCTGAAATTGTATCCGGTTTCTAAATGTTGTAACACTATAACGAATATCTTCCTCTCTTAACCTTACTTACAGTGACTATAATTACAAAAAAAACCTCTTTTGAGTATGATAACTTATTTCATACATAAGTACATTTGGTAACAACCAATTGAATTTTCATGATGTTCTATGTATAAAAGACTAATTTGTAGATATGAATGTCAACCAGTTGATTCGGTGTAAATTTCCATCCAACAATTGCCACCCACCAATTGCCACTCCACAATTGCCACTCTTTACCAATTGCCATCCACCAATTTCCACTATATGCCAATTCCCGCCTTTGCATTTTTTATGTATTTTACCACGAAGTCATTTATACATTCATATAATCATGCCCCGTAACAGAGGTATCGGCTATGTTTAGCCCAAGAATTTATTACTGTTTAGTTGTTTGTACGTAAAATTCAAAATGCATGTTTTATTCCAAAACTTACGAAGTTTCATTTATTTCTGGATAACTGTTCAGGTTTAATACAATAAATGGGTAGATCATATAAATGGGTAGATTACTGCTTACCACGAATAATATATGGGGCTGGTACATTCGAAGGATGATTGCAATTGGATACAGAGTACGCTACTGCTAAATCTTGTAATAATAAAAACGAGTGTACATTATTGAAGAGGATAAAGAATTTTTGCTAGAAAAATGGGAAGCGAACCATGATTTTGACTGAAAGACTCTTGCAAAAGTTACCCAAACAGTAAAATTTGAAGAAAACACCTAGCTTTCCTTCTTTCATGAGCATGAAAATGCAAAGGTGGGAATTGGCATATAGTGGAAATTGGTGGATGGCAATTGGTAAAGAGTGGCAATTGTGGAGTGGCAATTGGTCGGTGGAAATTGGTCAAGAGTGGCAATTGTCGAGTGGCAATTGGTGGGTGGCAATTGTTGGATTGAAAAGTGCATATTACCCAACCAGTTTTCAAGTTTTGAGTTTTTTGACAAACAAAAACTCAAATATTGATTTGTCGGTACCAAGTTTCCTATCAAATTTTAGGAATAAAGTTATTCCAGTTGGTAACACTTTGCTCCCGATGTTGTAAAACCTTAATGCCGAGCTATTACCATACCGTATCAATCTGCTTTAGTAAAGTCATATGTAAATACATGAATACTAAAATTTTTTGAGATGTCACATTCATAAATAACTCAATTTTCGTGGGGTATCTTATAAATAAAAGGCAACTATTTATAACACTTACCACTAGTTTGCAACGCCATTATCATGGCAAACAAGCTCGCCATAGTGACGTCTAATCGCTTGGATAACATTGTCCCGTATAGCAAACCTATGCAACAAAAATTTAAAATTTCTCCCTTGCAAAAATTACACATTAGGGGCCATTCATAAATTAGGTAACACAAAAATCGCGATTTTTCAGTCCCCCCTTTAACATGTGCGACATACATACATAAATAGATAAATATGTACGATATCATTGGAGCCTTACACCCCTCATCCTTTCTTTCTTGCGTTACATAATTTATGAACGGCACCTCACATGTGCCACTTACCCAACCCAATGCTGACCAGACTGGTCAACAAAGCGATGGCAAAACAGAGGACGAACTGCCCCTTGATATTGTATCCCACCGTGAAGAAACGGATCGCAAACACGATCCCGACCTGCATAAGGGACGTCACAGTTTCAGAAATGAAGTAGGACATTCTCACGTGGCGGATGCTAACTCCGGACGCTAAGGTTCGCTCCAACGTGCCAGCCTCTTTCTCCAGGATGAAGGAAAGTCCACAAATCATAGAAAATACGAAGCTTGTCCTGAAAATACAATTATGATCCAGATTGGTTTTTGCAGAAATAATGATCTGTCACAATCTTTGTGGCAATAAGGATTTGAATATTTTCAGAATTCTGTCTATATGTACATATGCACTACCCCATATTACGAAGTGCGATATTTAGCTTTCGTATATTTATTAGGGGCCTGAGCACGTCGATAAATTACGCCAAATTTGGTAATTTCTCGGCGGCGCCGATTGTTGGAGGATGGAAAGCCTTATTTATCGGCGGCAGCGGTGCGTAAAATTCTACCGGGGCCGACATCAGTCCCGCGTATTTGGATGTGCAAATTAAAAAACTGTCACATCAAGCTGCAAAGGTCAGGTTGACCTTTCAAACTTCTTCTGGGTAAGGCAACACTTGCAAAAAATATTCAAATCCGGAAATCCATGATATATGTATGTAGACAATGTGAGAATCACTAACAATATGATATTTGACGGGAGGAAGCTGTCCTGCCATGTAAACTCATATGGATCCAGTTTTGCGTTGTACTAATGCAAATTTAGAAAAAAATGTGTAAAAATAGATCATGTCGTTATCTGATAAGTAAATATTAGCGACGATGGATGCATATATATGTATTTACGTAAATTCAAGTACCTGGAGAGGAACTTCTACCGTCCTTGGGTCGACTCCGATAACGCTGGCTCGATTTTTCATAAATCTCTGGTATCCATCCAAAATTTCGCGCGACACATAGCTGGCAGTTATCGCGTCTGTATATATTTAATTATTTATGAATTTACTCATTTATAAATATTCAACTGACAATGGAATTTTTTAAGCTACATCGGAGTTTTCTAGCGAATTATATCAAAAAATCAAGCCAGAAATCAGGAATCACATGACATTTACGTTTCCGTTGAATGGCTCCATTGACCCAAAATATTGGTGGACGTATGAACTTCGACCCCAATATTTTTCTCCACAGGGGTTATTCAACGGGGTGATAAGTGCCATGTGATTTGAAATTTTTGGCTCGATTTTTCGATATAACTCGATAAAGTCCCGATGTTTGTAGGTTGGAAACATGTTCCATTGTAAGTGCGCCAAAATCAGACAATTATAGCGAAACGTACTCGATAAGTCTAACGAGACGTGGACCGTACTCCCATCTAAATCCTGCTCCATGGCGAATCTTGAGTACGCAAATCTGCTTATCGAGTGTTTCGTGTAATTGGTAGGAATGTGCATAAATCCAATCGCACTACCCAACTCAACGGTCGCTTTCGCAGAAATCTTCGAGAGGTGTGGTTGCTAGAGAGGTTGTTAATTAATAAATAAATAATAAATAATAAATATTTATTTCCATTTTTCGTAGTCAATTTCTACATCATTTTTAAATTGTCACCCGTGTGGTAAATTTTTACCTTACCAGAATTATATTGGGCCCAATTTCCTTTAAGAGCAAGCAACTCCAAGACTGATTATCTTCCACGTGCGGGGAATTGATATTCCCGCCGAAACAGTCCACCTCTTCATTAAAGACGGACACCACATGTCCAATGGGATCTCTGCCAATCGTGTAGTAGATTAAAAACGCGTTAACCGCGGGAAGTATGAGGGCAACTGATAAGTACCTGAAAGGCGTAATTTCTGGAATGTACAGTGATCAACAAAAACAATCATACGGCTTTCAAACTGTTCTATCTAGCACATTTTCATCGAAGCTAACAATTCTCACATTTGCAGATAAACAAGATCATAACCCATAGAAAGTTTCTAGGGTATCTTTTGCTAATACCGTGCAAATTCTCAAATCGCTAGCTCAAAAACTTTGCGAAACAGTTTGAAAGATATATGTACTTATTTATCGTGTTATTGAATAATTATATGTATATGTATAAATACCTACATATGCAATCCAATTATTTGTGTGTCACCTCATTTGCATAAATCTCAATATGCCCATCTTCAGCGATACGAGCTTTTCATACTGAATAAATAGACTTTGTTCCTCGCGAATGCGTCAAAATACGCAAATGAGGTGACATTCATAAATAATTCTATTTTATGTATCATCTAATAAATTGAAAAATTTCCCCGATTGAAACATACATTGGCACCCTGTAATTCAGCAGAAAATTCCGTTTCGTGAGGGTGCTCACTTTCCGAAATTCCTCCGCAATTTTCTCTCTGATGGATTTTTCGCTGTGTTCCTTCATTTTACTTGAATCAGATTTTCCCACTTTTTCTGGACGATACGAATAATACTGTCGTAACCGAAAAGACAAAGGTTCAATCCCTCCATCAAGTGGTTCTATTTCGCCATATTTATACTTTGAGAGTGTTTCCGTCGGGAGGAAACTGTAGACATCGTTTCCGTCCTCTTCATCCTTTTTGCAAATGGATTTTAGCGCGTCTTCTAAAATCAGGGATCCACCCAGTTCCAGGAGATGGCGCGGATTGTCCTCCGCAATAATTCGACCTCTCCGCATAATTCCAATCTGCAAAATGGAGAATAATAAAATTTGAAAAAGACTGGTTACTGTGAAAGACTTGGAAATTCTTAGCAGCCCCGTTTAATGTTTTTTTTTTGCCACCGCATACGGAAAGTACCACTAAACAAGGTACGTACCTTGTCAAATTTTCGGCATTCCTCTGTGTAATGCGTCGTCACAATGACAGTTGTTCCCATTTTGGATACAAGCCCAGCAATGTACTGCCAAATTCTGGATAAATATTAGTTATAATTTATTTAAATTATCATTAATTGTAGTAAAAATTTACATTTTGAATAATTCTTAATTCGACTTACGACTCTCTTAACAAAGGATCAACTCCCGTTGTGGGCTCATCTTCCGATATATTTTTTATTAGTTTTGAATTGATTTAGACCATTGATTAGCTTAATAATTTTAATACCAAGAATCAAAAGTTGGGGATGATTCAGCAACGCCACGGCCAACGAGACGCGCCGCTTCTGCCCACCGCTAAATTTTAATTAGTCTTGAAGTCAAATTTTATTTACGACGTAGTTAATTTTAAGCATGTAAATATGCAAATTAGTTACCTTAAAGTTTGCACGTAACTGTGTAGATCTTCCAGTTTTAACACGTTTCTCAATTCGTCCCCTCGAGAAAGTATCTCATGCTTACTTAGACCCATCAACTTTCCGAAATATTCAAATATTTCACATATTTTTAGTGGGTACAGGGCGATGTCCTTTAAATTTAAATTAATAAATTTTTCTTACGAAATTCGAATTTTTCTAAATTCTTACATTTACTTTATCATTATTTAATTAATTAATAGATACATGCACCCTCTTTTAATAAATACCTGAGGCATATGCCCGATTGAGGTCACGATGTCATCCATACATTTCGCTGGATCTTTCCCCATCACGGAAATATATCCAGAGTCCAACTTTTTCTGGCCGAGGATGCAATTAAGCAGCGTCGTCTTTCTACGTACGTACATACATGCATAAATCTGCGTGTAATGAATCATCACACATCAGTTATGATTAATTTTAATTGACAAAAAAACATTCTTCAGACAAATGAGGCTAATGATTAGGGTTCTACATGTCATATTTGTCGTGTCATATTTGTCCGTCATAAATGTCAAATATCATAAATGTCAGACATTTATCGATTGTGTCAATGTCAGACATTTATGACAAATTGACATATACGAAAAATGTCATAAATGTCATAAATGTCGCGACATTTATGACATTTATGACATTTTCATAGATTTTTTAGTACTGACTCAATTTCCCCGCTGCATTCAATCTTTGCACATTTTAACTGAGCTTCATTAAACTTGAGTGTTCAAAAAAATAACCTGTTAATTACTTGGGAGAGGAGTCCATGTATATGTTATTCTCATATCTTGATGCCCTTTGGATATGTTGGAGTACCCTTACGAGTCTATTAAAACCCTGAAGTGGTTTAATTCCGTGACCCAATTTGCGCCCGCCACACCCACGCAAAGGCGCCAAAAATACGAAAAAAGTCCTGCTTTTATGTGCTTCAACTGTCACCAAAAATCCAATTCTGCTCGAATTTTGATACAATTTATATTTTTGTGACCCTAGATACTTATGTGATCATATCCTATAGCAATCTCAACTTTTTTGAAATTATCTAAATTGGCCATCGAGTCAAACCGCTTTATGGTTATGAATCACTAACCTAGGGGACCCAAAATGCAGAGGGCATCAAAATCTGAAGATGACATGTAGAGGGCCTTTCCTCGTTAGTCGTCATATATTTAAGTAAATAGTTTCGAAAATTTCCGTTGAATTATAGCATTTAAGTTCAACCTGGATTGTCTGAATGTCATAACTGTGATGTCATAAATGTCATATTTGTCATATTTGTCAGACATTTATCAATAATGTCAATGTCAGACATTTATGACAAATATGACACGACATGACAAATATGACATGTCCTGACAAGTACTTCTTGACACGGACATTGTAGAACCCTACTAATGATTAGAATCTCGTTGTCTGGCCGCAATAAAATAAAATTCTCACCCGCATCCACTCGCTCCTAGTAATCCGTAACTAGAAGTATGTAAAAGTTAATACGTACATAAGTAATTACCTCGTTAACATGTACCCATGCACCTACATATGTGTGGGTAGTGTACATATGTATGTACATAATTTGTACGTTTTGTTGTTCTTACATCGTCCCAGTTTCCACCTCCATGGACAAATTGGTCAAAATGGGGACTCCGAACTGGTAACTTTTGCACCCATTCGAGACGCGTACAGAGTATGAGTTAGCCATCATTGATTACTGAAAATGTCAAGAAAATGTAAAAAAAAAACATTATTGAAAGACATGAATGTACATTAGAATTTAAAATTCTAAATTTGATTTAAAATGTTAAAAATGTATCCAAGTATTTAAATGGGAACATTTTTCGAGATGGCTTAAATGATATTTTCGCATTTTAAATGAACCGTTGCGACGAATGTAACCATGGTTACATTTGTCTTGACCCCCTGCAGCGGGTCAGGACAACATGTCCAACGTTAAAATGAATAGTATTTTGTTTTTGCTCATTCAAAACTTTCGACACATTTGACGCGTCGAAAGATTTTTGCACATGCGACCTTTTACCTCTTCACACCGTCAACCGTAATGGGATCATCATTCTATGCAACCTATTCTGTTAGATACATATATAGGTCTTTAAAAATAGCGTCGATTTGATTCTTCATATGATGTCTTTCTTATTTGAAAAAAATCATGACTTTTGACCTGACGCCGTGGCTTTGTGACATACATCGCCTATATTTTCTAGTTAGGTCTACCCTTTGACCTTGATAATTTATGCTTAACTACATGTCATTTCGGGAAGGGAAGATCTTACGTCGCCCCTTAATAAGTGCACATTGCAAGAATTATGTTTGTTAGGTTAGGTAACTAATTTGCGTACAAGGAAATCAAGAGAAAGTCCGACTAAAAAAATGTTATGTAAGTCTGCTAATTTATTGTCTACCTCTAAATGTTACATGTGTAACTCACCAATTAATAAGCTCCTCGTCAGGTACATATTATGTAAGTACCTTCCCACACTTTTATGACCAGATTCATGTAAAAATGCAGTCAAATATGGCCAATAATCATGTATTTATATTGAGGCTATTCACGCAGTCGTTAGTAGATAACTTTGTAGATAAAATCCGTAAAAAAATAATTTGACAAACTAACAGAGTTAATTTTATTTTAAAATATTTGTAAAAGTTTGCGGATTTTACGGGTTTACAAAGTTACCAAGGAGCGTATATGAATTGTCCCATCATTTGGTTGTGTATTTATGTATATATGCATACTTCATCCGGAGTAAAACTCAAACTCTAAAAGTTGAAATTTGACATTACGGTATGAGTCTTTTTTTTGGTAATATTTACCCCACCCCCACCGCCTATGTGGCCTGTATGCGCTATATTAAAATTAAAATCTTCCCCATTTTAGTCAACCTCTTGACTAAAATGCGATAGTGTGAAGTGCAACACTCTAGATAATTTTGTTGAAATTTTAAAATTATGTATGAAGTTAGAATCTTTACAATCAATGTTGCTTGAGGTATGTATATGTATATACCTACATATGTAGTTTGCGTTATGGTCATAATTTCTAAGAATCGTTGAGGTCAAAGTTGAAAAAATTGACGATTTTTATCAAGCAAGGGTAGAAGACTCGAGTCTGCTGCCTAAAGCAACCTTGGTTGGATTTGTTCTGGTTGTATTGACTTGAACTTCATAATTGCCAAATTTCAACAAAATTTCCATTTCACACCATCGCATGGTATGCCCTAATTTTTCCAGAATTGCAAGATTACTTACCTTAACAAAAGCTTTCACAAATTTTAAACGATTTTGCTGTCACCAAACTTATTTCCGCCTCGTAAAGTGGTACAAATTGAATTTCAAATCAAAATTAGTTTACAAAAAGTACATAATTATTCCTCCGATTAACCTAAATGCCCACTGAAGCTATGTACATAGTTTCATGTTGAAACAAATCCAGGCTGGCATATTTTCATCGCATACATGGCGTGGGAACTAGTTTAACAAAGACGTGAGTTAAACATAAATAATTGAAATTAGTTTATTACGAAGACTTGCGAATTGTGTACGTACACGCGGACATATACAAAAAACCGGAATCATGTTGCAATTATATATAAAGCTACGAAGGGTTTGTTACACGTGCTTCTACCTATAAATGCTGATTTGTAAATATGTACGTAAGTATAGATAAATGTTCACATTATGTACATACAAATGTATGTAGGGTACATACATACACACATACACATATGTACATATATACACTCAAGCTCGCCTTCAATATATGTACAAATTGGCAAGCGAAAAAATTTTTAATCCAGGTTTCACTTTAGGTACAATCAGTAATGAATCATTCCTAACGATTGATGAAGAACGCATGCACATACAAACCTATGTAAATAAATAAACCCTGGCAAGTGTTATCATCACAAATTGTCGGAAAATATGCGGAGATCGCGATACACAGATATTTACATACATATGTATGTACGTACGTGCAGCTTGTGTTGGCACCAATTCTTAACACCACACCACATGTACTAATGTATTTCTGGGATTTCCATAAAAATAATAATGTGAAAAGAAATTTATAGGTACCTCGAAATCTCAGCTTTTCTAAGCTAGGTACATACATAAATCCATTAGTATTACACCAAATTTGTCCATTTGGAATACGCCATGAAATGTAATGACAAATTTAACAAACCATGAAAATGTTTCATAAAATTTATCAAGGTGGAGTTAAGGTATCAGACTGATAATTGCCCCTTTCGGGTTTGTCAGTTTAATCAATGACAATTTCTTTGCCTGACATGTAAACACTTAAGAAATTTAATCAGTTTCATAAAAAAATAAACATAAGGAAACTTGCAGAGTTTATGCAACTCGATTTTTAAAGGGATGTCGTTTATGCTTCTAGTAAAATAACGATAGCTCAAAAACCGCTTATAGCACAACGATCGTCATGGAATGTAGCCTACTACGTAAATTGCGTACATACTATATGTCTCGGTTCCCCTTAATTTACAATTATGTAAGTGGAATCCAATCTAATACTTTGTAACATTTTCATGCATAACATTTTTAAGTCGAACTACGTAACGTACATATGTACATACGTACATCTGTATTCATGTATGTAATACATTTAGCTTTGGTTTACATAATTGGAAGCGTAATAAAATTGAAGACTTGATAATTACGTGAAGCAATTTTCACTGAGAAATGATCTAATCCTGGCTTGCTGCTAGTATTGACTGGATTTAAAAATTCTCATTATTCGTGGTGGCTTCAAGTGCAGTGTTACATTGTTTATAGCACCCACAATTCCCTGTTAATTGCCAGCATATAAAAATACATAATATAAGTATGTATGTATGCACAAAGTAAACTAATATTAGCGTAACTAGCAGCACTAATTATTCAAGAGTTTTACAGATTAGGCATGCCTTAAATGAATACAATGAAAATATTTATTTTTGCATCTCAATTTTTCATGTAACCATACTATCCGATATTTTTATGCGATTTAATCATCAACGTCACCGCAGTTATTACATATTTCAATTAAAAATATTCTCCATTCCAACCTGATTATATTTTATGGAGCAAAAGTAAATCATCGGTACGCTTATCAGCCAAAGCGTGTAGTGCAGCCCATTCCTGGAAAGAACCTGGCCGTATTATTCCCATTTTTATGAGCACATCTTTTGGGCCATGTTACAAATATTATCAAAAAATATGTAAATATGTAAATTTACGATGTTAAACCTGACGTTGTATGTCGGTTCTTAGACTTTGGGTCCTTAAATACATAGGATACTCTTGATCCGGGCCCATATTCGTTGCGATAAGATGTTAACTATGTACTTAAAGTATTTATAGAAAGGTAGTGACCCACACATAGGTATATGCATTTGCATATTTACTTCTCCAGATTGTCCACACATAGGTCTGTATAAATGCATAATTCTTAGAAAGGTGCTTTTGCACCAATCAATCCATTTATCTATTTGGGCTGCATATTGAAATTTCATTCTTGTTTCACATTTTGACCAGAGAATACAATATTTTCTTGCTTAACAAATTTAAACATTCTTAAAAAAGCGTACTCATCTTATATTTGCATTAATTACGAACTTTTAAAACTTTTGGACAAAAAATGTTTCGACTTGGACAACTCGCCTCAATCTTCGGGGGAAGAAATCTCTTTATCATGCAACAGAGTACAAGATTCGCCTCCATAATTTCCGACGGGCGTGGAAAATGTGACGAGAGTTTCGACTCCAATTACAAGATGTGTTTCGGGCCCAGTAGTGAATCACATCTGGGAATAAAAGACGTCACCAAGGAGAACGTCTGGGGGTATAAATTTCCCCAGGTTTGTCTCAAGTATGGGAAGGAAGATTCGATTCAGCACGCTTTGGCAGGTCGGTCGGTGTGCAAATATTTTTTGCACACAAATTGTTTGCCTTGTTTTTTGCAAATATTATGTATAAGTTCATTCATCAATGGGATTTTTATTTAGCACAGTTGGCATTGACGCGTCCTACCCGAACTCGTCTCGTTATCTGGACCGGGGAGATAAATCACTGCACGTCCTACCCACCTTTTTGCTCCCATTGGCCAACAAGATTTTAATGGAATTGTCGCGACAGTCGCAAATAATTCCGAACGATAGGACCGTTCATGGGGAGATTTATATCAAAATGTTACACCCTCTCGAACCAGAAGGGGAAATTTGGTACGACTTGGAACTCGTAGATATCCTGGATAAAGGAAAGGGGACCCTGTACTGTTACAATTGTAAGACTTAAAGTTGTTTCTTTGAGATAACGTTGAATTCATAAGATAAGCATGTCAAGATTATCTCAAATAATTACTGGGCGTAATTACATCGACCTTCGAAAATCTCGCAAATTGGGCCCAAAACTGGCGAAGTTTTGCAAAATTTGTCAAATTTCGCAAAACTTCTGCTGGAAAACCATGCAAATTTTTCTTCCCAAGTTTGCTCAGTAAATTTACACAGTTTTGATTTCACAAAATTATTTTGCAACTCATTCTCACCATCACCAACAGAGAAATTACAGAAATGCATGGAAAAAACGTGAAAATACAGATGTTGTTTTCATACTAAAGTAAATTCGCAGAATTTTCGAAATAATATTATGCGAACCCCCTCACAACACAAATTTTGCGACCTTTGAAAAATGAGTTGCCCTACGAAATCTGACTTTGTCATTAGTACGCCCAATTATTCTCAATTACTACGAAATTAATCCTTTAAATTTCATAATTCCTTTATCCAGTTCACGGGACGGATACAACCGGAACCAAAATATTTCTTATTGAATACCAAATGTACGAGATTGGGACGGGAAGCGACTCATCTTCCGGAAAAGGGCGGCCGACCCGATCAGAAAAAGTCATACCCATCCTGCCCCCACCACAGGGGAAGGAACCGGATGTCGTCTTCCCCTTCACCGTGGTCCCATTCGATCCCAAATATTTTGACGAGGAGGGATCCCCCTTGGCGAAAAATGTGTCCATTTATTCCACCCAGCATTACAAGCAGTACTACTCGATCACCGATAAGCTTCGCCCGGAACCCAGGTGCCACGGGAGGTACTATTTGGGCGGCGTGATTCAGAGTATTTTCAAATATTTTGGAGATGGAGATGCCTCAAAGTTCAAAAGTGTGAAGGTAGTGTTTATTATTAATTAGCATAAATAGGACTCGATGACTCATCGCCAAAATTGTTAAAATCAACACATTTTTAATCACTTCAAATTGGAACTTAGGGAAGCTGGCTCATGTAAATAGTTAAAAAACCTTTTGTTAATCAAGTTATCGATTACAAATTTGACGTGCAGAACTTCATAATAAACTCCCAGAGCAGAGAAATGGTTACAAATGTGCTGATTTTGACGATTTTGGCGGCGAGTCATCAAATCCTGCTTTACACACATAAGTAAATTTTTAGCAATAGATCCAACATACTCAGCACAATAACTTCAAAGTTACGTTGAAATTTCGATTTCTTTAAACTTAAAAAAAATTGTATCTGATTTTCAGACGCGACTAGCATATCCTGTCTCTCCTGGGGAGACGATTTTAACAAAGGCGTGGCATCTCGGGGAGAGAATTCAATTCGAAACTTTTTCAAAACAAAATGGAAAGTGCGTTTTGCAAGGTAAGTTTATAAGGATTCATTCTTAACAAATTATGGTTTAAAATATGAAATTAATTTTTTATATTCTTAATTTTTTCCAGCTTCATATATCGATCTGGATTGATGTTCAAGAACAGTTTTATTATTTTTTGACATTTATTTTTGTTGTTATCTTATTCCTCGTATTTCTCGTATTGTAAAATAAGTTATGTACGACAGTTACGAGATTTTGTAAGGGAAAGTTCATATATTTGATACGTCATCAAAAATTTTGGTGTATGGTTTTGGGTCGCTTATCTTATTCGCGTTAAGCTTGACATTAATAGGATGAGGAAGGGGTGGGTGAGTTGAGTGTTAAAAAAATCTACGTTTTTTGACAGCGTAATATATGCATATTCCCCAAGCCCCGTAAGATCTTGTCATCAAAAATCACGTTACTAAGGTTACGATTTTTACGAAGTGTGACCCCTTGTTTTTCTTCGCAAACTATTTTAAGGTACTTACAATTTTTACAACTTTGACAAATATTTTGACCAATTCCAACCATCGCACAACTGCCTCAAGAAACGTTTGTTGTTTTGACTTGGACCACATAATTTTAAAATTTCAACCAAATCTGAGTGTTACACTTCATATCATCGCATTATAAGATAATTGTGAATACCCTCAGTAATTATGTTTCTTATAAATTGATAAATAAATCAATACAAATAACAAAGCTTATCAGTTTTAAAATTTAAGCTTCCTTTATTTAGCATTTTTATGCAGTCAATTTGTCAGGAATAAAATTGTGATAATGTTTGAAATTAAGAAAATAAGGATACAAAATAAATTCATATATCAAAATTAATGCAAATTCGCATTTTCTAGAAGTTGAGCAGCAGCTTTTCCCGTGTACTTCCAGCCATTTGGGATAAAATCGAGGTCGGATTTCGCAAGAGATTGGACGGTGTGTCAAATTCCTGGAGATTTACATAGAAACAATTATATTTTAGTAGCAAATTTTGAATCATTTATATTTTTTGCAAGTCAAGTTAAAATTAAGCGTTTTAAATTCCAACAATTTAGTCAGATTTTACATACCACAATTTCTCCTCGGTCCATCACCATTATTCTGTCACAATTTAGTACCGTGTGGAGTCGATGGGCGACCACGAGGAGGGTCGACTGTGCGAATTTTTCCCTCAGCGTGGCCTGAATAATGGAGTCCGTCCTGCAGTTCAGTCAGATCATTAATTTCGTAAATTAGCACCACTAGCAAATATTTGTAAATATTTGTCAACGCGACCCTACCCGTTGTCAATATTTGCTGTGGCCTCATCGATGACGATAATCTTATTCTGCCTGAGTAAAACTCGTGCAAGGCAAATTAACTGTTTCTGCCCGACACTTAGATTTGACCCGTTCTCCGATATCTGTATTTTAAGATGAAATCTGTTTTAAATTGTATTTTCAAAATCCGGTTAATTTTTTTATTAACCTCTGAGTCTAATCCGCCCCCAGATTTTGCCACGTCGTCCAAATGCGCCTCCTTTACGGCCTTCCATATCGCGTAGTCATCAAAGCGATGGTCATTCCCGTCCGGGTTTAGATTTTGTCGAAGTGTTCCCCTAAAGAGGACGGGATCTTGGGGAATCACACCGATTACAGATCTCAACTCGTGCAACCCAATGGAAAGGATGTTGACGCCATCGATAGCAATGGAGGACCCTGGCGTCGGTTCGGTTAGACGGAATAGGGTCGAAATCACGGAACTTTTTCCCGCCCCAGTTCTACCCACGATGCCGATCTGTTAAAATTTGGGATTAATTCTAATGCACTACTTATGTATTTAGCTGCCACTTAATCACGCTTAGTTGCCACTTATTTTAGCCGAGCTCGCCATCTAAATTTGCGATAACCACAATCTAAACAGGTGACTCAGAAAACAATAGTTGGAAAATTGTATCTGTAATCTAATAGCATGTCGAATTCGGCTAAAGCCAGTGGCAACTCTCAGCTAAATATGTGGTGCATAAAAAACAAACTTATGGTGGGTTGTATTTATTTAAAGATGTCACACCTTTTCGCCACACCGAATCTCAAAGTTTATATTGTTCAAGGCACAAACATCGCTTTGACCGGGGTAGGTGAGGGAGACGTTTTGAAACGATATTTTACCATTTTTCGGCCATCCAGAAGACGTTAGTTGAGCAGCTAATTTTACCAAGATATGAACTATCGTTAAATTAACGCTATATTATAAGGTGTTATTTTAATACCTTGGCTCGATGTGAGGGAGGCTTCCTCTTTTAATCGGGTATATTCAACTACTCGCTCGAAAGAAACCATGGAATTGTCCGCTTCGACGGATTGTCTGAAAATATTTCAAGTATTTTGAGAAAGATGTAAATCTGTAGAAATATGCAAATTTGTTACATGTGTATTACCTGACGCCAAATTGTAACGCACTGTAATACGAAATGAGCAGTAAGAATAAAAACTTTCATGCATATAAATTTAAAAAGTGTGACAAAAAATATTCCATATTTCTTACACCGTAAGATTTATAGCCAACGAGATGGATAGACCAGCGGAGAGACCATCTAATAAAAATGGAAACATATATATTTGTTGTTAAGCCCTTAATTTTAAGCAATATTTTCAAACCTTGTTCAAAAAATACAAAATAGAACGTCACGAACGCAATGTATAAGAGGCTTATCGTGTCTAAAAGATAAGCCAACCATTTTGAGGCTGCGATGTAGATAAACCAGGCAGCCGAATGGGAATCAAGACGAGAATGGAAATCTTGCCTAAATTGGGATTCGGCCATCATTGCCCTGAATACGACAAGATAAAGGGATTTAGTTAAAGGTGATGAATTTTAGTGACCAATAATACTCATCTTAAAATTTTAATAATTAGTGTATTTAAAAAATTGCAAATTAATGTCTCAACATTTCTTGCACTGCAAAGCAAGGAACGCAAGAAACATTCAGGAAATATGTAAATATGCGATCGCTTTACATACCTGATCGTCGGCAACCCATTCACGGTACTGCTCACGTGGGAAAGTACCTCACTCCTTGCACTCGCTTCGAACCGTTTCACACTCAGGGCGGGTGGTAAATAAAATTTTCGTACGAGGTAAAAACACACCAACAAAAGGGCCGACGGGGCGATAAGGATGACATTCATGACGCAAATTATGGCAAGGGCACCAACAAGCTTGAAAAATATCTGGAATAATCATGCGTCATTAATTTATGAATATTTACCTTTACGCCATTAATATTAAAATCAATTACGTAACCACTCACATCGACGCCTTGAAAAAGCACGGTGGGCAAGAGCTGATCCAAAATGCCGAAATCTTTGGTAAATCTGTTGAGAATTTGACCTATCAAAATAAATAAAATGTGAATTTTAAATCAAATAATACAATATTTTCTGTACAATTGCGCAACCCACCCATCGAATTTTCCTCGATGAATTGAATCCCCGTCCTGACGACGCGGTTGAACACGACCTTATGCAAGTTGTCGGATGAGCGAATGCATGCCAACGAAAATGCGAACATTCTCACAAAAACGGCAACAAAAATTACTCCAATTAAGGCCGTGTAAATCCAAATCGTATCCCGCATTTCGGTCGGGTTACTCCATTTAGTTTCTGCAACTTGTGTCAAATATTTTGGAAAATAGTCACACGCCGTGAACAAGATTTGTACAAGGATGAACATTTCAAGTAATAAGATTAAGGCAAGAACGGATTCCCCAAATCGGAAGTATTTCCAGTAAAGTTGCATCGATATTTGTTTCCTGTCTGGTTTTTTGGGGATTGATTCATCTTTTTGGCAGGATTTATCCAATTTTATGGCAGGTTCCACATTTTTTGGGGAAATTTCTTCCAGATTTTTGGTGGGAACTTGTACCTCTTCATCATTTGCTTGATCTCCAGTTCCCTCTTTTTCTTGGATGGCCGAGTGGACAAATTCAAGTCCAGAGCTGACTAACTGATCATAATTTCCGGAAAACTGAACTCTTCCCCCATCCAGGAGAAGAATTTGAGTGGCACCTTTTACAAAGCTGGGTTGATGGGTTACCAGGATACGCGCCTTGTTGGAAAGAAAGCCCATGATACAATTTTCATAAATGTGACGACCAACGGATGCGTCCACGGCGGAAAATGGATCGTCTAAAATGTAAATTTCCGCGTCGGAGTATACAGCCCTGGAATACAATTTTAAAATATTTAACACTAAATTTCTAGAAAATCTACAATTTCAGAATTATCATTTTCATCAGTTTTTCTTTTCTTGTTGGCTTACTACATTTCTCGAACTGCAAAACTCACAAATTCAATGTGCAAGAAACTTAAAGCAATTTGCGCCATCTAGGGACGCGTCTTACGAACTATAGCGGCGGGAAATAGTTTTTCCCACCTTTCATTTTTTGCGGTCAAACAGGTGCAATAAATCACCTTCTTGCACCCGATATATATATGTACTGATTTCCATTTAGAGTATGTACAAAGTTCACAAAATGAAAAAAAGTCTAAAATATCTTTTACCTGGCCAACCCCACCCTCGCCTTTTGCCCTCCGGACAAGGAAAACCCGGTTTCCCCCACGGAACTAAGGTCACCCTCGGGTAGGATGGAAATGTCCTTTTCCAAAGCACAAACCCGTATTGTTTCTCGATATTTTGCCTCTTTGTACTCTCTCCCGAGAAGGATGTTGTCTCTCAACGTGCCCCCAAATATCCAGGCTTGCTGCGAAGCATATGCCACTCCTCCCGCCACGTGGACACCACCTTTCATGTCGGACAACTCGCCAAGAATTAGTTGTAACAGTGAGCTCTGAAATTCATGAGGAAAATAAGGTTCCACTACCTCTCAACTTACTTTCCTTCTTACCCAGTAAGTACTGCCTGGGTAAAAGCCAAAATTAAAAGTCATAAAAAATCTGAGAGGTTGCCTGGCATATTATTTTATAATGACAATTAGCAACCAAATAACCTCTCAGAAAATTGTCCAGTATTAATATTGGCTTAGCAGTATATAGTAGAGGAAAAGAAGTTTTCTTTAATAACTTCTAACCTTTCCACATCCAACGGGACCTAAAATCCCTAAAAATCCCCCATTTCCTATCCGACAGGAAATATTTGCAAGGGAAAATTCATTTTCGCAGCAAACTTTTTCCTTTCCAGTCGTCCAACTGCCTCCAGCACGGTCCAGATGAACGTGGACATCATGACCCCCATTGGAATCGCCCTTCTTTGGGGGTAGTTCTTCCATCGAGAGGAAATCCTGCAGTCGCTTCATCGCCACGGATATCTCGGCCAAATTGTTTAACCCGGTCGGAAAGTAGTTGGTGATGGACACGTTGACCACGGTGTACAAAATTAGGGTGACGAAGGCCTGAAATTATTTAAATACTGAATAGTAGATAAGATTTAATATCGCGTTGTTTTTTTTTCTGCAGATCAATTCATACCGCATCCGCCGTTAGCTCATTTCCCACCAAGATGAACGCCACGAGGGTCAAGAATATCGTGAATTTTGCAGAGATTGCGAAAAAACATTGATTAACAGACAAAAGATATGTTGTCTTCTTTATGTAGGCCATCTCATCCCTGTGAAATTTAATAAAACACAGGGGGTATTAATTTCGAGTTCGCAACATAATTTAAAAAAATGTGAACCAAAATTTGCCCTGGAGATGGGCAACTTGGCAAATAAACTTTCAAGCTAATTTTTTTGCACGTTTGTGAACTTTTGTTTTTTGCTAACGATGCGAACTCGTAGTGAATACCGTGACAGTTAGTTTACATAAAACTTAATTTGTTCTCTCAAAAAATCCTTACTTTCTCGCCTCTTCCACCCGCTTGGTGAAAGCGTTTTCCCAGGTGTACATCTTGATAACTTTCAATCCTGAAATAACCTCCGATAAGAGACGAGACTTTTTATCCGTGCAGACTGTCACATTCCTTCGCAGTTTGGCGAACAATTTTTTGAACAACACTGCAAATAAAGGCGGGTGGAATTATGTTAAGTAATTTTTAAAAGATAAAAATATTTACATAAAAAAGCGAAGCCGATTTCTTTCAAGTTTCATAATTTTTCTAATATGTAATTTAGTATTGTAATATACTGAGAGTATTCATCACGAGTTTGACATAATTTTAAAAAAAAACTCGAACTAATTGTAAGTAGCAGTCTTCGAGATGCTAAATTTTTAAGCTAATAAATTTTTGCAAATTTGCAACTTTGTTTTTTTGCTAAGATTCAAACTCGTAATGAATACCCCCCAATATTTCTTAGTATTACATAATTTAAAAAATCTTACATTGAACAGGAATTAGCATCGTTAAGAAGACCATCCCAACGAGGCAGGTCCACCCCAAATAGCCCCACAAGATGTAGCACATAACACCCAGTTGGATCGGAGCTATCCACAAGTATTGCAGGAAACTGGCTCCAATATCGAGACGGGATAAGTCGTTCGACATCAAATTGACGACATGACCAAATGACAACGACGTTTGTCCCAGTCTCAACATTTTCCCGTAAATCAGAGATGAACACGCGACTCGTGCCCGCATCCCGGTTCGGTCAGCGATAAAGTAGCCGAGATGGGCAGTTATGGAGCCAAGCACTGTAATTATTAAATTTAATTTTTGTTAAATATAAATTCTACATTGTTCGAAATCTGGTGTAGTCTTGCAGGTATTGATTTCCCAGTATTAAAGTTGCTACCGCTAAGTGTTAAAATTATACCATTCCGTAAAATTTTGCTACCGATATGTATTGTTCAACTTCAATACCGAGCTATGAATTACTACAACCTATTCCTTATATGTAAGTATCTCGTTAGTAGAGTCATATTTGTTTTAATACCGCTTGGTAGTATTTTAATACGGGATTTCTAGGAGCGTAAAACTTAATATTTTTTTCCAAATCCAAAAATGTTCACGGTTTTTTGCACAAAAAAATAGCACAAAGAATTACATGTTACGACTATAATCCCTCCGCCGAGTAGAATACAATTCATATTGGCATCATCATCTCTATCCCCTTGTTTTAACGCACGCACCAATGCACCGACCAGTAAGGCTTGAATAATTCTGGAAAAAATATGTGCAAAATATTGCAATTGTTTTTATGTATAAAAATCTTTATTTACACAAATTTTCTTATTTTTTTTTACCTTAGTGGAACTTCCCTCACAAAAATAATACTTCCAGAAATGGCGTAATCTTTCCAGAAAACTTTTCCCAGTGCGGATAGAATTTTAGGACTTTTCCTCGTCTTTTTCTCCTTAGCCCAGGAAGTTTCCAATATTCGGCCCAAGTCTTCGGCCCGATCCGATTGCGAGATTTGGTACAAGTCGCTAAATTCCAAGTCACGTTTCCACCCCTTGTAAAGCAGAGGAGTTAGCCATCTGGGTACATAATTAGGGTATTCATTATTCCTTTGTATTCTTACATATTATTACCGTAAAATACATAGTTTACGAAGAAAAGCAAAGGGTCAAGCTTTGTAAAAATCGTAACGCGTTTTTTATGACAAAATCTTACAACGCATGCAAAATGTCGTAACCGTCGTGACATATTTTACGATACGAGAAGATATGAAGGAACAATGAATGTCTTCATTATAAATAATCTAGAGTGCTAAATCGATTAAATTAGTGCAAGTTACTTACATGAAGAAAAGTCGCGAGAGACAGGTGGCATCCTTAATTGGAGATTTGTGCGAAGGGGTTAGCCGACCAGGCGCCATGGTGTAGTGGTTACTTTTCAGATTGTATCTTGTTATATTTTATGTCCGATTTTAAAAATTAGCAAACCACCCAAATCTTTAGGAATAACGGTGGGTAATTTTCCCTGTCCTCCTTCAAGCTAACGGGTCGATGAATGAAGAGTACTGAATAACAACTGCCTACCAAGGACGAACCCTTGGCCTTTCCGGATTCCAGGAAGGGACAAGTCAGTACAGTATTAGTAAATATTTATGTGTATGTATGTATTTTTCTACGGGATATGCAATGCATGCACACTTACATACGAGCATATAGTATCTTTATTTATTAAGACAGGACCGACCTTATGCCCACAGTCTGCAGACTGGATAACAACTTGTGATGTAACAAGTTCAGTAGGACAGTGTTGCCCAAAACTAGGGTCAAAGTAAATTTAACACTGTGTTGTAAGTCTTTTTCTTAGGATGGTGTTTTTGCTGAAGACTTGTTTCCTTAAATGTTTGCTTCCTGAAGCTTGTTAAATGTGCAATGAAGTAAAACACTGGAATACACAGAAAAAAAACCACGGTGTCAGAAACCCTGTTTACATATGTATGTCCAGAATGGAGATTAGAGGGGAAGATTAATATAGTTTTGGAGTGAATAAAAGATTAAAGTTTTTTGTATTTCATACATAAATACTTTTACTGTACAAGTTGAAAAGGGCTTATTTGGTACAAATGAATGTAAAATGGTATTTGTATTACAAGTAAAATGGTACATATTGCAGGTTCGTATGTATGTATGTATCTCATGTTAAGCTCGTAGATATTTACATACAGTGTCGGACAGATGTCTACGTCCACATAGTCGCGTCAATTTCATTTTCAAATTGTCACTGAACTACTGAACCAATTTTCATCATTGATATATCAAATTCTCACAAATTTAACGTAATTTCATAGCACATTATTAGTTTTCCGCTAAAAAATTTATTTTAGGCCAGAGATGTATTTTAATTCAAAATGAAAACAATTGGATGGACAAAAGTCAACGTCCAGTCAGAGAAAACATACAAAAAAAACTGTAATTTATAAGGAATGTTATAACAATTAATTTTTAATATTTGGTTGGGCCTCCGTTCGCTTTAAGGACGGCTTCAAGGCGTCGAGTCATTGAGTTTACCAAATTCTTGGTCACATCTTCAGAAATGGTTTCCCAAACTTCACGAATTCTGGATTTAAGGCCCGGAATTCCTGAAAAAGATTGTTTTCTTATTTCTCTTTCAATGTGGTCGCACAGATGCTCAATGGGATTCAAGTCTGGAGATTGGGGAGGCCATTCTAGCTTCGGAATTTTTTTTTCTTGAAGTATTCCATGGTGGACTTGGCAGAGTGTTTCGGATCGTTGTCTTGTTGGAAGGCAAATCGTCGTCCAAGTCCAAGTTTTCGAACAGATTCCTGGATATTACGGTCAAGTATTCCCTGGTACTTGTATTGGTCCATAATTCCGTCAATAAATTCCATTTTTCCTGCCCCACTTGAAGCCATGCATCCCCACACCATTACCGACCCGCCGCCGTGCTTAACTGTGGGGTTGAGATTTTTTGGATTCAAAGCTTCTTTTGGATATCTCCACACTCTACGACGCCCATCTGACCCAAAGACATTGAACTTTGACTCGTCAGTCCATAAAATATGTCCCAGAATGTTTGTGGCTTGGAAATGTGGTCTCTGGCAAACTTCACTCGTTTGGTTGCATTCCTCGGTACAATAAGAGGCTTCCGGACTGCTCTGTGGGATTTCAAATTTCCCTTATTCAGTGTTCTTTGGATGGTCATAGGACTAACCTGTTTGCCGAACATCTCCTTGATCTCGGTAGATAGCTTTGGAGCACTAAGTGAGGGTGTAACGTTGACTTTGTTGAGCACGTGGCGTACTTCTCGGTGAGCCAAAATCGGTTTTCGACCACTTCTGACCTTGTTTTGGACTGAACCATTAGCTTTAAAGTTCTTAATGATTGTCTGGATGGTTGTCCTTGCTAATTTATACTTGGTCCATATTTGTCTCTGCGACAGCCCCCTTTTTGTCCACCCTTCCAGTCCTGAATGACAAGATCTCGAATAGCGATAGGAATTTCCTTGCGTGTCGACGCCATCATATTTTTCTTGAAGAAAATTATTTAAAAATTAATGCGGCATATGTTATTGATAGATTTATTAAGTTACCTGATTTTATAAATTGGAGAGATTTTTGTTGTTGACAATTAAAGTGAAGTGGACGTAGACTTTTGTCCGCTCAAATTTCATCCTCTCTCGCTCTGCACTATGATTCTCAGTTTTCCCAGAATTTTCAGAAATAACTCATATGTTTTATGAAATTACGTTAAATTTGTGAGAATTTGATATATCAATGATGAAAATTGGTTCAGTAGTTCAGTGACAATTTGAAAATGAAATTGACGCGACTATGTGGACGTAGACATCTGTCCGACACTGTACATACACAGATCAATCCTTTGTAATGAGACAATTCATGGGTAACTAAAATAAAATCCGTACTATTTGAAAAATATATTTACAGACTTTGCAAACCAAAAAAGACCCCTTTGATCGGAGATAATTTTAATAAAATTGTAACCTAATTTTCTTTACAAATATTTGTAAAATTGTGTAATACCAATACTTTCAAAGTTTACAGAATGTATGGATTTTACTTACAATGTTACCAAGGACTGCTTGAATTGGCTCAATATAAATACGTTAAATATGGTCCCAATAAAAAATGTATTTAATTGATAACAGGTTACACTAATAAAAATATTGTCCAACTTTTTCCTGCATTTTTAACCAGCATGAGATGTATGTATAAATGTGTAACGTAACACAACTTACGTTTGGTAAAAATGACTTATTTTTTGTAAAACTTCCACTTATGTAATTTATGGATTGATACTAACGGGTGCATGGCAAATTCGATAAATTATTTGTTACATCTCGTAAATTAGGTTTGTCCCATTAAGGCGATACCAATTAAGATTATCAGTTTTTAACAGGATGTCAAGAAGATACGGCACGGAATAATAAGCATGGTATTTCTGTAAAAGTAAAATCTGGAAGACGTGTCATTACTGTGCTTAATCGGTTTAACAGCATCCGCCCCTTGATTAGGATAATAAACACATTTCTTTAAATGGGTTTACAAATTTAAGGATTTACGTAATATAAACTTTATGCGGGTAGGTATGGAAACGTTGATTTAAGGCTTTATAAAACGTAAAAGGTTACACTGAAAAACTACAAATCCCATGAAATATTTATGAAGAAAGCTTGTATCTAGATAAACATCAATATTTATTCACGATTAAAACACTTCCTCAATATCCATTTTTAGTTAATATAACAATCATCTAACCTCTAGTAACACTAAATATTAATTTCAATTTTTTTACCCTGCCAATTTTATAATTTGGGCTAAAATAGGTATGCAATACTTATGATAACACTTGATAAATTCCCTCAAAAATTATGCCATGGCCGGTTTCTGGACCATATTCGTTTTAACGGCTTCAATCAATTTCGCCAATTCTGGGTTTGGTCCAAGTTGGGCGGCTTCAACGATGATGTCGAGTTGGAACTGTTGCAATCGTTTTTTCGTGTAATTGAGACATCCCGATTCTTCCAGGATGATCAGCACTTCCTCCTTTAAGGAAACGTTGGACGTTTTCATTTTCAAAATTTCCAACACTCTCCTCTTTTTTTCGGGATGGTTGGGAATTTTCTTGTTGTTGATGAGGTGGATGATTGGATAACTTAGCTTTCCTTCGGTAAGATCTTCACAGAAACCTTTCTCCTTTTGTAACTATTAATTAATTTAAATTATTTTGTAATGCGAATAATTATGCGAACTCGTAATTGCTCCCTCACTGAATTAGCTGATATAATTCATTTGTTTAAGATTTCTAAATTTTCGGATTTTACATACCTCGGGACACGTCAAATTTCTCAAATCGTCCAATATTTGCCCATTTAAACCCATCATGGTGACAAACTTTGTCAAATTGATGGTCTTATTAGTTCCCTTATATTTCAGCAAAGAGATCGCCATTAATGCCAGGCTCGTCGTTTCTAAAATTTGAATTGGACAATCATCCAGATTTAATCAGAAATATACACTTTTCATGCAATTATTTCATACTTTTCGCAATGATATCTTGATAATCTCGCTCTGACGGGAGTTCATCCTCTTTAGCACAATCTCGCCAATAAAGCTCAGCTCCTTGCCCGAAGTGAACGGTTTTCATTAATTCAAGGAATTCGTGAATTACCTAAAAATAAAATTAGTTTCCCAAGTTAATTAAATATTTAAACACAAAATTCAAATACGTACGTCGAAATCATCACAAAAATCTAAAAGTTTGTCGATCGCTTTGAAATAAATGAAGTGGGCAGCATTCATCGTGAGAGGGACGCCGTAAACGACATGCGCAGCTTCCTTTCCCCTCCGAATTGCGCTTCGATCTTCAATATCGTCAATCCTTCGTAACAAACATTTAAAAATTGAATATTTTTATATAATAATGGTTAAAATCCTTACATTAAACTCGCATTGTGAAGAAGGTCTAATATTTCGCAAATTTTTTCGCAATCCTCCTCCGACGCTTGGATCCAGTAGTTCAAAACCCTGATCATCTTCGCACGGATATCTTTACCCGGATTCCCGACAAGGTATGAGTACGGGAGAAGGATCTTATCAGTGAATTTGTCGGCATCTTCAACTATTTTGGGGAGTTGAGGAATCATGATTAGGAAATTTATTATCAAAAACTTTGGACTGAGTTTTTTACACGCTCAAGGCTCAGAATTTGAGTCGCAATAAATAAAATGATAGATTGTGCGCCTACTTTTATAAGATTTCCATACTTTAGTCAATACGCACATATGTCAGAACTACCCATTACACAAAATTTCCACTAAATTACCGAATTCCACGTGCATCTCGAACCGAGGTTTAATTTAACCTTGACTAAATATGAAAAAATATTGTTTTGTCTGCATACCTTATAATTAATTAAGGGGAATCCAAATCTGATATTTTCAATATTGAACACCAAACTAACATAAATATGGACATTTAAAGCGTAATAAAATTGATGACCTGATCTTGATACAGAATTACGTAAAGCAATTTTCACTGAGAATTGATTTAATCCTGGTTTCTTGCTGGTATGGGATTTTAAAAATTCTCATTATTAGTGGCGGTTTCAATTGTTATTGAACACGAATAGATGAGAGTTTGTGATTTTTTTATAGCACCTACAATTTCATGTTAATTGCCAACATACATACGCATACCATACTGTGTGTGTACTGTGACGTATGTACATATTTATGTGCAAAATGTAAATACATATGTAAATACGTATGAAAAGTACATACATAGCAAATATTCGCGTAATTATGAAGCAGCACAAAATGTGCAATAAATTCAAGAATTTTATTACGAATTTGTAAATTGGCTATAAATGAGTGCAATGGAAATACTCATTTTTGCATCGCAATTTTACATGCAATCACTATCCGATCTTTATGAATATGCATGCGAATTAAATCATTAACGTCACTGCAGTCTTTATTCTAATTAGAAATACCTTTTCCAAATCTGATAATAGTTTATGGGGACCATTCCTGAAAATTACCTGGCTGTGTTATTCCCATTTTTTTATAAACACATTATTTGAATTAGTCTGGATAGTGCTGTTTACGGACTTTGGTCGTCTTGACTTTATCATCTGTGTAGTCTTGCAAAGAAATGTTTAGCTTTTCCAACTAGGTGCAATCCGATTAAGTTAATGTTTTTATTTATTTAGGGTAATTCCCTGTGGGATTGGAATCTTACTTTACAGGAATGTTTATACTTAAAATTACAAGAAATATACATATATTCAGATGAATTAAATATCTAGTTAAAGGTACGACTTGGATGACCAGATAACTATGAAACGAACAAAATCTGCTAAAAATAATTCGCAAATTCATACATACCCCGTTATAATCATTCAAGAAATCCCGATCAATATTTAAATCAATCAATTATTATGCCTTTATTACAATAATTAATTACATAATTACAATTATTTATACCTCAAGATTTACTAAATAGGTTTCCACTCCTAATTTAATTCTTGATCAATCATTGTCACCAAATTTTCAGCATCTCTAACCAATTCTTTCGCCATTTTGGTTCCACACTCTAAAATGTAAGTTACCCCCTTCGCCTTGGTGATTAACCCTTTCAATGCAGGCAGGTATGACGCCCTTTGCCTCGTCAAGGTGTCGTTTTTTCTCTCCAAACTTGCAATCCGGTTTTTCGTCAAATGTCGAAACTTCCGCACGGCTGCATTGTTTCGACGTCGTTTGTCCAAATATTTTGCATCCGTCGGTTTACAATTGACAGTTTGAGTCTCACAGCTCGAATTCGTTGAGAAGTCGGAACATTCAGAGGAATTCGGTGAATTGTTGTCGACTTGCGGGTAGAAATTGTATTCTAAATAATTACCACGAAATTCAAATTTGTTATCAGAATGCCCCCAACAAATTAAAACCAAGATTCTAGGTGAAATAGTTCTTACCTGATGCAGTACTTTCAAAATCTTGGGAATTCCTTGACCATGACGGAACAAAGGTGTCGCCTTTATTCCCCAAAATTTGGACCAATTCTTGTGCAATTCTCGCCGTTTCTTTCCAACCAGGATCTTGCCCGTTGTTTGACATTGGTAACAATTGGGTTAACAGGATGTTAGAGTCGAATTCTAAATTCATTTTACCTGAAATGATAATACAATTCTTCTTGACCGGCTGGGTAAGAGTGTCACAATGCTTGCCATTTGTGTAAATATGTGTGAAATGTGAGATACATGTGCCTGATATTCATACGAAGGTATTCCGGTGAGGAGTTATACATAAAATTTGTGTTACATATGTACATACATACATATAATATCTTTATGGAGTAGCTAGACTATTCATTAATAGAGACAGTCAGACCATCGGTGATTAAAGGCTAATTGCCTACCGATAAAATTAGTGCTACAAACTATTTTCAAGCGAAACCTTAGGTATTATTTTAAAATGCAAATTAGTGGGCCTCCTAAGACACGAAAAAATCGTCGCTTCGAATTTCGCTTAGTTTTTCGCTTGCTTCCTGATAAGCGAGCTCTGGGGTAAGCGACCAGAAATTCAACTCAGAAGTGGGGTTAAGGTCGCTTAGCTGAAGTCGGAACAAAGTTTGCAATTTTCATAATTTCTGCTCTGCTATCGATAAGCGAAAAACAAAGCGAAATTCGAAGCGACGATTTTTTCGTGTGTCTGAGGAGGCCCAGTATCAAATTGTTCAGCTCTACGTGTAGCGAATTGTTAAAGTATGTACTAAACCGGAAAAATCAACTTCAAAAATATGTACTCAAAATTTTTCATTTCCACACAAAGTCCCAGCCTTTGGAGGTTCAAATCCATGCTATCGATGGTACTGTTAAATGATAAATAAAGCTTTTAGCACCTTCAATTTATGCGAAACCCTGGCACAATTTCTGTACAGCAATAATCAAAGCAAAGCACTTACCGGATAAAGTACTTGTTGTATAGTAAATAATAATAAATATTCGCTTTTTGATGTGTGGAAATTCCAGTTTGTATGTAATTGAATACAGGTAGAGAAATATAAAAAAATTCAAACTTCTAGCCAGACGCGTTGCACATGTTCTGCATGCGCTGAAGTACACAATTACGTAATAAACTTCGCATGTTTTTTAACCTGTTTACGCGTGGCGAAAGTGATATATTTACTGTTACCTTGTGCACAAAATTCCACACGCGTTGCGATAAATTTTGCGTGAAAAAAATATTGCTTGTTTTTTCCTAAAGTATGTATCTGTAGTATTTTGAATACTCCACGTGTGCAATAATGGTGCACACGTGGAGGCAAAACTAATTTGGTGCAATTATGGTTCGTACGTTGTTTGCTACTTACCAAATTAATCGCGAAATCTCAATTACACATGAATATACGTAGAGGGGTTGAAGTCAAGTTTGTACCTACGTATGTACATAACTGCGTTAGGTTTATAAGTTTACACACTTTCGACGGAAATTAACTTCGCATACATTTTTTGTTAAAAAAGCCTCCCATGCGTAATCTATACGAACCTTGATTTCATCTGAAAATTTGAATTTTAAACACTCGAATCAGTTACGAGATTATGTTTACGAACCAAAACTAGTTTCGTAAAAGTTTAAAAATCAAACTTCTTCATATATGTGTGTAAAGGTTCGCAAAAGCTTGTAACCCTACGCAGTTATGAAGGTTGAAAATGTGAGTTGCCTCATAAATTCGCATAAATATGTAGATTTGTTAAATTCGTAGCACATGAAGATAAATTCCCGGACTAAAAGCTCTTCAGCTATTAAAAATCCAGTATTAAAATACATAACTACAAGCGGTATTCATATAAATATGACTCTATCAAAACGGTATTGGTAAGCAACACTATGTAGTAATAACTTGGTATTAAAGTGTTACCAGTTTGGTAAGAAATTTCTACGGGCCGGTATAATTTTAATACCAATGTAGCAAATGAATGTTACATTCGTCACGATACATTTTACTTGTACTTAGAAGTGTTGTTTGGTCTTTTCATAACTTATGCATTTGTATGTGTAGCAGTAGCCTCGGAAGCGTGGGAATAGAGGGACAATGTCCCCACGGTTATTCGATGTTCCCATCATCTGTACATGTTATTTGAACCCATCCCTTCCCAATCCTACCATGTTAATGTCCCCACGGGTTCTGCGGCTACTGTATATATGTTTGTATGCATGTACAGTGAAATTACACCACCTTGTGAAATATTCGGATGAGTGCGCACAATATAGGCAATTAAATAGATCAGTAAATCTAGCTTAAAAATTAGGAATGCTCAATTCTCCATGGAAAGCTAAATCCAATATTTACGGAAAAACCTATCAAGAATTTTTTGCTCAATAGATATTGTGTTTCATTATAAATAAGTAATTGTAACACAAGAATTACACTTGTTGCGCATCTCGATAAACCTTTTGTCGGATTACACTTCAGTTGGCTAATTGATTTCAATCAGATTTCTCTGTTTTTCATTTTATTTTCCTCCTAAATAAAGTAAATTATTCTCTTTCCATTCCCAACCCATATAAATTACAACAGGATAAATAGAAGAAGCGTCCAGAGCCAAGCTTTATTTAATTGTCATTAAACAATCAAGTAACATTTCCATAGAAAACATGGCTTCCACCAGCCTTGCCCAAAATATGGGTGTAACACATTCCAACATGTTGGATATGGTCCTCTCGCCGTACACCTACTTGGAAAATTCCGGCAGTAAAAATTTATCTAGAAAGACGGGCCAATTTTTTAATCAGTGGTTAAAAGTTGAAGAAAAATATGTCACCGCGGTTGGCGATATTTCGAACATGTTGCACCAGTCGTCACTCTTGTGAGTAAATTATTTTAGAAATCAGTGGCCGCGGAAGCGTGGGGACAGAGGGACAATGTTCCCACATTTATTCGATGTCCCTATCATCTGTCCATGTTAAATAAACCCCTCCCTCCGCTATTCTACAATGTTAATCTCCCCAGATGTCCCCATGGCTTCCGCGGCCACTTGCTAGAAATGAAAAATACCATGTACATATTAATATAATGACAATTAAACATTAGGGTGGACGACATCCAAGATGACAGCGATTTGCGTCGCGGCGTTACCGCGGCACATTTAATCTACGGTGATCCGTTAACCATGAACGCGTCGGCGTACAAGATGCTCAAAGCGACGCAGCTGGTCCACACGGTCTTTCGCGATAAAGAGCTGCTCCACAGATTTTGCAAGTATATGAAATTCCTCCATATTTCGCAGGGGATGGATTTGTACTACAGAGATTATCAGTGTCAAGACAACGAGGACTTTGAAGAGGATAAGATTCCCACCGAGAAAGACTACAATGACATTTTGGTGCACAGTGAGTCAAATGAAATGCAATATTCCCATCTTAGAAATTTGCATGCTCTGGGAAACAGATATTAATGATTTGATTAAGGAGTAGTGGTAAAGAAAGATGAGAGTTTAGACGAATTATCCACAAAATTTTAGTCAAAAAAATTGTGGGTATTAAATTTTCGAAATTTTACCAAACCTTTCAAACTATGGTCATGAAGTAACTACACTACCGAAGTTATTGTAAAATTCTTACGGATTTTACAATGTTACCAAGTCCTACGTGAATTACCTCTACACATATTTCTATAAATGGTTACGTTATTACCCTAACGTTAACTTTGAGTTTGATGATGTCAAGGTCAAGGTCAGGCAGAGGTCACGTAAATAATTTACACTTTTAGCATCCCCTAAAAATCTCATCAATGAATTTGACTTGATATGAGCTGATAAATATTTAAAATTTTGCAACTTATTCATGATCATGACCCCCTCACATAATTACAATCCTTGTAGAAACGGCCGGTCAACTAATGCTGATGGCAACCTTACTTGGTTCCAAAAGTACGACAGAAGTCGACATAATTCCATTGGCACAACTAATCGGACACCATTTCCAAATTCGGGACGACTATTTAAACCTTATGTCAAAACAGGTAAACGTTTCATTAAAAAATTACTGTTCCCACGTATAATTTGCATAATTTAAATATTTTTAGTACGAAGAGAAGAAAGGATTTTGCGAGGATCTGACCGAAGGAAAATTCAGTCTTCCAGTCATTCGCACGCTACATTCCGACCATAAAAGGGAAGCCGGCCGACTTTACCAAATTATTCGAATGCACACCAAAGACAAAGGTGTACTTCAGGAAGCCCTTGATATTTTGAAAGCTACTGGGGCAATCTGCTACACAGAAAATAGGATGCGAGAATTTAGAAGTGCCGTCATGAAGGAGCTCATTGTTCTGGGAAGTGAAATGGATATTACTAAATTGATGGAAATTATTGGGATTAATATGTAAATGTAGTCTGCTACTTTGTCTCTTTGGAATTTACATGAACATTTATGTAATTTATCTTTCGAGTAAACACATCAATTAAAATATTTTGAATTTACATTCACAAAGTTACTTAATTCATTAGGCTGAAACCTACATAAAATGGGCATGTCGCTGTTGAAAGGTCATGAAATTAATCAGTTACATGTTCATCTCGCCTATCCCTCCTATCGTTTGCATAGATGTAGACCTTATCGGCTCTAAGGGTCTGCCACGTAAAATAAATCTATTCGCTTGGCTAATATCTGTATTTGTAAAAATGCTTAATTTTATTAAATTGATGGAAATAAAATACTGCAACTTTACTAAATACTTATGTGCTTCGTGCAATATTTCATTAATTACTTTATTGACTTCAGGCTTACATTACATGTACATATGTAAATGAATATGTATGCACAAATGTATATACGTATGTATGTACATATGTATTTATGTACACATATGTAGTATTGAATAATGCTGATAAATTTCTGCGTACATAACTCATAGGTAACGACCAATATATATACGCTATATATTTTGGTCAGTGTTGTGTGCAACGTACATTTGCATGTGTGTACATATTTATGTACATAAGATGATGTACATACCTAAGAATTTATGTACATATTTATGTACATACATACACTTGCATACGTACATACATGTATGCATGTCCTTTCTTTCATTCCCCTCAACCAAAATTTTCCGTTCAGCTTTTGTGTATTTTGAAATCATAACAAAAATCATCCACTTGTTCTTTCACAAACTTTCCCCTTTACATTACCCGTGTATCGGAAAATTATTTAATCTATTGCGTACACTGCGTAAAATACGTACTGACCATAATTTACAAGCAATTGCAATTGTACACAAATCCCAACTCGATAAAGTGCATTAATTAATGCAAATACAAAAATGCCAGAATTGGATCTATTGTCATCTCGTATCTCCAACTTGGAAAGAATTGTCGTGGCTCTAATAAAATGGACGGATTTTACCTGGAAACAATTTCGTAAGAGTTTTAAAAAGATACGAGTTTTGACACGTGTCAAAATGCAATATCTATTTGTACATATGCTCATTTGATAATTGAGTTAACATAGTCGTACATCAAACTTTTTTAACATGTGGCAAAAACTGTACGATTTTACCAAATACAAAATACAACTAATTTTGTACGATTTTGGATCGTGCTGGATGAGAATAATTACGTCGTGTAAAAGCAGAAGTTGTACATTGTACAAGAATTAAAATTGGAATGAATTTATTATACAAAAGTTCATCTATTAAATAAACTTAACAACGGATGTAAGTATTAATAACAATCATCAGGGCAAAATGTAATAACCTAGTAGGATTGCAAAGCGATAGAGAATTGTCGCAATAATTAGCTGATTAATTAATATTAAGGAATGGAAGCAGAGTTTGTTAACTCCTTGGCATGGAATCTTTTACTTAATCTGCTGACACACTACATTCTTATGTAACTGAAAATTCTCTTTTCCATAAATTTGACAACTAATTTATAATGTCTGTTACTCGGTTTCGTCTAGATCAGCAAAGACCAGACCATTATGATATCGATGAGGCCGAAATCTTAAGAAATTATGCTCAAGAGAATAAACAATGTATGCACTAAAACATTAATAAATTACGTATGTATGTACATAAATAACGCATGACATTGTTTATGACTTAAGTACAGGGTGGTTTAAATGCCAGGTTACAATGGGAAATTTTTCAATGGGAAAAATTCGCAAATCTCCATTAGTTACCGAAATTTTGCCTCTGAAATTCAATATTTTAAGAATTTTGTCATCAGTGTTCCATAAGTTTTGATAAAAATTAATAAAAATTCAATCCCAAATCCGTTATCCGTAACTAATGGAAATTTACGAATTTTTCCCATTGAAAAATTTTCCATTGTAACCTGAGTAACCTGACATTTAAACCACCCTGTACATAACCAGAAATTTCGAATTGAACAAAATTATTTGTTTTACTATGTGTTCAATTTGACAAGTAATCACTTCTCCATATACTTTTCAGACCAAGAGATATCAAAACTGGGGAGAAAGACCACCAAATGTCGAGGTGGTAAGAAAGGTCAAAAATGTGAGGAGACATTCACCCCTCAATGGGTCGTCCCACCAGGCGTGGATCTCGAACCTCCACCAAGTTCGCCAGGAAAACGAACCGTTAGTGGAAAACAAATTAAGCTAAATAATTCATTAAAATTCTACAAAATTTTAACCCTCAAAATCACTTGTCAAAATTATTACCAAATTCTTATACTCTTAAAAATCCAGTATTAACAGCCATATTCATACATATATATATGACTACTGGTATTGATATGTAATACCATGTAGTGACAGTGACAGCACGGTATTAAAGACGTATTGGTAGGAAATTTTTACGAACCGGTATAATTTTAATACCAAGCGGTAGCAACTTTCATATCTAGAAATCAATACCATAATATAGTTGAGGCAAATTTACCCCACTAATTTATTTCCTAATTAATTCCAGCTTCCCACAAAACACTTCCCCACACGACCCCGCGTCGACACGGTGACCTCGCTTCGAGGAAAACCTATGATTTCCATGAACGGCTTCTTTTTCCACTGCATTGCAAACGGGGACATTTCGAAGCGACGCATCTGGACGTGTGACCAACGGACCAAGACGAAATGTCCGGTTAGACTCCACTCCACCAGTGAAGTTAGCGACCTTCGCCTCATCGTCGAAATGGGAGTGCACAATCATCCCCCCGATCCAGCGGCAGGACGTGTTAGGAAAATCATGAATCCGGATCGATCCCCACATGACAATTTTGCACATTCGTCTCAAAGTTCAGGCCAACTACAAATACAACAGAGTCCAGACGGTGGGGGTGGTTCTGCTTTGTTGCAGTCCTCCACTACCACATTTAACAGTTCCGTTATGTACTATCCGATTATGCAGAGTTAAAATTAATGAGACAATTAAATGTGTCCTAATTAGGATATGGTCCCGTTGTACATGTTTCATTCTTGACCAACTTGCGCCAAAGTAAAGATAAATCCAAATATTTCTTACTTTAATTATAGGGCGCAAGTTACCAAGGAGTAACATATTTACATACAAGTGATTTGTAAGAGATTGTGAATACTCAAGTCGAATTAAAACATCAGTCATTTATTTATAACAAATCAAAATTTCGGTGTTTATTTTTTATTTATTATAGTTTCCACATATTTACGTAACACATTTTTGAAATGATACCGTTCAAGTTGTTACATACATACATAAGCATGTTACATATCTTATATAGCAAAATTTCGTGTTAAAAAATCTTATAGATAGAAATGTATTCCGATAGTAAAAATATTCAATTTTTAAATAACGACGTAAACTTTGTTTTGCACACGAGTTTTTGACTTACATACACATTTCCGTTGGTGACAAAAGTTTGCATTAATCATTACCAAAAATAGAGCCATATATGTAAGTAGATAATTCCACGGGTGACGATTTTTCTCCAAGTTATTTAGTTTGTACACACATCCAATGTCCCACAGGCACTTAAATCGGTCTTATCTATCTAATTCTTATAAAAATAACGGCTTTACATATGCATATATTTATAAAATTATTCATCGTTTAACTTAACAATCAGGGTTATATAAATTTAAAAAAAATATATTATCACTAAATTAAATTGCACTAATTTACGCGAGAAAATAATTTTAATGGAACAAAATCATCCTCACCGTCAACTTTACACAGAAACTCATCATGACCAAAGGTGTCAAAATGTCGACAAAATTACTCCCAAATCTGATCTTAAGTGGGGCACAGGCTCTCAACTCTTTCCTGAAAATTCTCCCTTCAAAGTCACTCCCTCTGTGGCACCCCCTCTTCATCTGGCTCAACAACTGCTTGCTCTTCTTGTTCACCATCCCGGACAACGTCCCGAGACACAGAATCCCCACAAAGGTCTCCAAACAGGCCAAGAGGAAGAACACGTTCTCCACGCTGCGGAGTAAGTCGGAGGAATGCATGACACACAAAAAGTTTGAGAGGACATTTCCATAACAGAAAATGAAAAATGTTCCCGGCAAGAAGATTTTCCGAACGCATGTGTTTATTTGAGCTTCGAGGATTTTTAGTTGTCTCCAAAGTTTTAGTTGGCTGGATAAGTGACAAAATTTAGGAGACGTTTTTGCAGATCTGAAAAATAATGTATTTTAGAAAAATTTGGGAATAATTTTATAAGCATATTTTTAACCCAACGATGCTGGGGGTCTTCAAACAGAGAAACGGAGGAGGAACATACTGAATTTCACCAAACCATGCTCAACTTTTCATACCTTAAGCGAATGTCCCATAATAATTCTACACTTGTACTAAAATTTAAGTCAATTTTACTCCCAAGAAGAATCAGGAGGACAGCGATTGAAACACAGTTGGCTTAAGTACTTTCCCTTCTATGAAAAGCCACAGCAGGACAAATAAACAAGACATTGTTGCATTTCGCATTGATGCAACCATTTTCATCCAAATGACTACTCTGAAAGGTTGGGACTCAATATTTTAAGGGGGCGTGGACTTAATGGCGTGGTGGTTTAGTCTATTGTTTCTTGTCTAGAAATGACAAATTCATGGCTCGCATCGAATCGCATGAGAAAAGTTAACTAAATAGTAGCTTTAGCAGAGATGCTCAAGTTCGTAAATGAATTTGCAAGACGAAATTTTTAGCGAACTTGCGAACCTTATCATTTGGTAAGGATGCTAACGGTGTGAACTCGTACTGAATATCCATATTTTAAATATTTTTAAAAACGTAAACTTGGTTTGCAAAATTTATGCAGATTATATGTTTGCAGTGTATATAAACTTTGTAATTATAAAGGAAGGGGACGTGCTACGTGCACATTTTTTCGGCGCCCACATGTATATAAGTTGTATTATTAATATTATACAGTATGTACATTTATAATTGTAACTGTAATTGGGGGAATGTGCATCACTAGCAACAAAAAGTTCGCAAAAATTGCCACAAAAATTCGATTGGCCAAGATTTGCAAATAATTTTCATAAAGTCTTCCACTGATCATTCACAAGCAGACTTACAAGAAAAAAACAATTTAAAAAATGCTCTTCACCTTTTTATCTCATCCAAATAGGCACACAGGCTAAAAACCGACGCTATAAATATATTCGCTGTAACGAAAATATATGTTGGCGTGATAACGAAGTAAATCCACGTTTGAAATCCGACCGCACCCACATGCGCAACACCCGCTTTCCAGCCCACTCCGATAATTATTGATCCTAAAAACGGCGGTCTTTTCAAATCAGCAACATTGAACAGACTAAGCAATATCGGGCACATTACGGAAAATCCGTAACCAAACAACCACAAAAAATATTTCAAAAAACAGGCACAATTTTTTAATTCTAACAAATCACTCTCCTTTGTCCAACGACTTCTCTCATAGGCGAGTAACATGTTCAACAGGGTGACAAAATCGCCCGTATTCGTGTACCACGAGGTCACTATGGTTACAAAACAGAAGGTAGCGACGACGGCGAAAAGGGCGGAAAATACTTTAACGGTCCCATCCACGGAGGGAGAAATTATGCAAATGACGCTATTGACGTTGAGAAAGGCCACGTAGAGTCCAACACAGAGCAAATCCGGTCTTTTTAATAAGTTGTAATAATTCTGGTTTAAATTTTGTGTTTTTAACGAATAAACTGCTTGCGTATTTTCACTCGAAGAAATTGAAATCGGACACGGACTGAATAAATCGATGAAATTTATTTGTTTCCGGGTTTGTCGCTGTATCGAGGACATGAGCATTTTGGGAAGATTTATATTTCTGAGGTGTATGTATTTATGTATCTACATGTTTTCAAAAAAATGAGTATTAGTACGGACGAAAGTAACGCTTGCAAATTATGCGTAACATTAAACTCAGGATGTCCATGTTTTGGCAGTAATGTGAATGCTTTATTGATTTCAGAATAATTAGCTATATCGTGGAATTAATTGACTGAAGGGATTTTGAATAATTAATGGACGCTTTCTTCCACTTATATGTTTTCTAGTTTTTGCCAGCGGGAGGTTTGAAAAAGGTTGACGCATGAATGTAATTTGCCCTTTGCCATGAATCTACATACTGAAAATGTACACATGTACATTTGTAAGTTACACAGTGTAATTAAAATCCAGCTCAAAGTCAACGAGTCCAAGGTGGTCGTCAATGTTATCTCTAAATATAATCTCTTCCACAAGTGGACATTTAATTATTATTCCGTGTTTTACGCCTCCACGAAGCTTTTCAAATTTTAATCGCAAATTAATTAAATTTTATATTCATTAAATTTCGACTTGGCTTTATGTAGCTCAACTTTCCAGGCTAAATGGCTCCGAAGTTCGGGGCAAGCAGCACGAAGGAAGTCCTGTCGAATGCTAACAGTTAATTATAATTACAGGTGGGGTAAGTTCGTACATAAGACGAATTTCTTGTATGCTGATAAGTCTTATTTAATGAGTAGTAATTTTCAACTCTTGTGGGTTTCATGGGTGATAATTAAGTATGTATGTACATACATAGGAAAACATATAATTATGTATCTATATATGAGCATATGCATGTATGTCATACCGGTTTCAAAGTCACTAAAATCTTATAGCTAGAATTAGAACACGTCACTCAAGACATATGCACACAGATAGCGGTGAAGATAACTTGACAATGCTATTTATACATACTTCTGCCAGAAATAAGCAATTATTCATCGTTACATTTTGTTGGACAAATTTAGCTAAACAAAAATAAACTGAAAGGTTGCATAAAGATATGTTCATATATATATATATATTGCGTACATACATATACATACATATTTTGTGCCACAACCTCGATACATTTATCATACGTACATACGTACACACATATGTAGATAAATAAGGTATTATTTAAAATAAACCGGCTTACATATGTAAATATGTACACATACAATAAGCTTATGCATTTATCGTACTGCTTGTTAAACTAGTTAAATGTCAAAATCTAAAGAAAGTGAAAGTCGTGTTTAAATGCTTTCCTTTCTCACTTTTGTTTTCATCAATTCATTTCACTTTCATGCGCTGAAACATTTAGGCTCGTAAGCAATTGTTTCATTGTTTCGCGTTATAATTGTTTAAGCACATGGTTACCACCCGTATAAATATGTATGTACATTCCCTATCGAGTTAATGCAGTACATGTTTACATTCATACGTACATATGCAAAAAAATTCGTATGTATATTTAAACTACAAAAAATTCCATGCTCTCAAGTAATATTGAAAGATTTATTAAGTTTCCAACTTGAAGTTATGTATAATTCAACTTGTTTAAACAATTGTTTTACAGCTTTTCATATTCTATAAGCTCGCTACATGTTTCTGATGAATAAAAGATGCTCACACATGAATGACCATCCATGCAATTAAGTTTCACGAATAATTTACAGAAGGGAATACAAATATTTGTATAATGTGCTAAGTATTTCTAGGCGAGAAATAAGTTCAGCTTTCATGATTAATAAATTACACGTCTTTATTTCCTCCACCATTTCTTTGATTTCACAAAACACATCTCTCCCCGAAGCGAACATAATTTTCTTAACCGCTGCTGTGCGCGCTCTTTCCGTGCTTAGCTTTCTTCGCGCTCTTTCCAGCCTTGGCTTTGTGGACGGATTTACCAGCCTTTGACTTGTGGACGGACTTTCCAGCCTTTGATTTGTGGACAGATTTACCAGCCTTTGATTTGTGGACAGACTTTCCAGCCTTAGATTTGTGAACAGATTTTCCGGCCTTTGACTTGTGGACAGATTTACCAGCCTTGGACTTTTTGAATGACTTGCCAGACTTAGATTTCTTCATACCCTTGCCAGCCTTAGCCTTGTGGACAGACTTGCCCGCCTTGGACTTGTGGGTAGCTCTCCTCCTTCGCGCACCGGCAGCCGCGGCATCGGCATCCTTCACGACTTCGGCAGCGGCTTCAGGCGCAGCATCGGTCAAGGCTTCCTTGACATCAGATGGAGCAGAGTCAACAACCTCCTTGACGGTTTCCTTCGGTGCGTCGGACATAACGGCGGCAACGGCATCGGGATGCGCTTCGGCGACCGCGTCGGCAACTGCTTGTGGTTCAGCTTCGGCCGCAATATCGGCAACGACTTGGGCAGGGGCATCAGCGACAACGGCGGCAACAACCTACCCAAATAAGTGAATAGAGATTGATCACATAATTCATGACCACCCTTTGTTAAATTTATCAAATTATTTTAAAAGTACCTCGGCATCAGCGGCCGCAATAATTTCGGACGCTGGGGCATCCGCAGATGTGCCACCGGATTCGGTAAGGGCATCCTGCAATGGGGCGGATGCTCCGGCCACGAGTTCTTCTTGAAGATGCTCCGGCGCGGAGGCAACGACCTCTTGCTGGTTCTCTGAAAAATTTAAAATCAATTAATAATTTCCCCACAACCCGCCGAATTAAAGGGGCACGCTGAGATTTCACTAACCAGCTGGCGCCGAAGCGATCACATCGGCCGCAGTATCCTTTCCAGCCTCGGCAACGACGGCATGGACGGATTCCGCCGGTGCTTCAGCAACAACCGCGGCAACGACCTGAAACACAAATAAATTCCTTGGTAATTTTCAAAAATCTAAAATTTCCTTGCAATTTACCCACATCGGATGGAGCCTCGTTGACCAATTCCTTCACGAGGTTTTCCGGCGCGTCAGAGATGGCGTCCGCGGCGGCGACGGCGGTCTCGTCATCGGCCAAGGAGCTCGAGGAGAGGAGGAGAAGCCCTACCAGAACCAAGTGGAGGGAGGACTTGACCATGTTTAGGCTTATTTTAGACGAAGATCTTATCAGGTCGGGAGGTCGTGAAGGTGTGATGCCTCTCGTAAAACGTAGGTAAGAAGGGTGACAGTTTGTTATGATTTCCGCGTTTGGATGGTTCCCTTCCGGGTCGTATTGTTTTCCCGAGGGCAGAATGCATTGTGCATTTTTACTCCTTTCACACAGAGTGAATGGATGGCCACTAGGTCAGGAGAGGAGTTTAAGAGGTCAGAAGAGCAGCTGGGTTTTTAATTAAGATACACCTTTCGTTCCGTGATGCATTGTTTTCCAGCGTTGTTTTTGTTTACGGTAGGCTAATTGAGTTTAAAGGGTGGAGTGAATTGAATAGTGAAAGGAGGGTGAGGTCATATTTAGGGTGCTTTAATTGTTTTCAAGGTTTGGGCTGAATTAGGGCATTTTTATTGGAAAAGTATTCTCTTTAAGTATAGAAAGAAGATTTTTATTCTGATAAATCTTACATAAGTTCATATTTATTCATTATCGTGTTCTAGAATCCCATTCCACCAAATTAAGTATATTCAGCACTTCAGCAGCATTATTTTTTATTTTAAAAATCATCCTTACATAAAAGTATAATTTTTTCGTGGAGAAATTACAAAGTGAAAAATTATAAAAAACCCGAAGATGCCAAACCTTGTGATAAGACGTCAAGGAAGAAATAGTAATGACATAAGTAAATCTCATTTGCTGTTTAAATTTTTGATCTATTTTTTATTTATTTCAAGAATTGGTATACATACGGATACATATGTACATAGTACATACATGCACGGGAAAGGTTTATCTCTTCATATTCAATATGTTCACGTCTTGTGAATAATTAGAATGCAAATTAATTTAATTTAATAAATTAAGTTTTAAGTAATCTCCAAATGCAAAATGTGGACAAAATGGGTATTTTTTGCCCACTAAAGTGCTATCACTTTCTATATAAATATTATGTAGATACTTGCAAACATAACATACGCACATACGTTGCTCATCCATTTTCACAAATCATCAATTAATTGTATACCCTAAAATCAAATTCAGGAATCAGTACTGGAAATTTTCCCAATTATCGGAATATGTAAGTATTTAAGTATTTATGTTCCAGCAATTAATTTTCTGCAACTATGAATGATTTTTTGCATGGACGCGTTTTTATCTGTACTTTGTTCACTTCACTCTCCCTCTCGCAACAAAATGAGACGATGTTTGGCACGAATTTTATTCACAAAGAAATCAATCAACATTTGAGTTGAGTGAGGAAACCTCACTGAGGTTGTAAATATTTGGATTTTTAATTAACCGCATTAGTTAATTGTCATTCTTTATTTACCTAATTTTCACTACACTATAAAAACTCGAGAAATACGAGGTATATAAATAATGAGTGATACCAACCATATTGTTTCCTCAATCACAAATAAATATTCATTTTTGTTTTTCCAAAAATTGCAAATGCATTAAAGTCGTCCTTATCTTGAACATATTAACCGATAATCATTTTTTTCAGATGACCAATAACCTTTGCCTCCTCTGTCTGCAAGCGTTCGACAACGATGACGACGACGGCGACGACACCGCGGTGAAAACAGAGAATTCAATTCAAATCAAAATCTTTTGTGAATTGTTGGCTCCACGTCAATCCAATAATCACAAAGATTTGCATCCATACCAATTTGGAGAGGATGAGGTGTGCCAATTTTGCCCAGATTGTTACCCCCTCGTCGGCACGGTGGAGGAAATTAGGAATCAAATCGCACTCTTGGAGGAACAAATGGTGGTGAAAATTAGAGAAATCCGAGCCACAATGTTGGAGTCGTCTTCCTCCTCGTTACGAAATGAGAGAGAAGAACAAATGATGCAAATTCGCAACAAGATTATTCGCGTGACAGGTTAATTAAAGCGATAAATATTTCCACACTCAATTGTGGTTTTTATTAATTGTAAAAATTTAGGCGACAGTGACGAAGAGGATGAGGATTTTAAGGACGAAATCAAAGATGAGTTTCAGGAGGAGGACGAAGTTAAAGAGGAATTTGAAGAAGAAAGCGAAATCAAGGAAGAATTTGAAGAGTTTAAGGAGGAGGACGAAATTAAGGAGGAAGTCGATGAATCTGAGTCTGAGGAGGACGATGTTGATGTTGATCCTCTCGGCGATCTTGACTACGATGACGACAGAATTGGTGATCACGAGACTGATCCGTTAGGGGATGACGAGGAGGACGACTTCGCCATCACTCCTGGTCCCCAAGAGAAGCCGAGCCCGACGTCTAAATTAACCGTGAATAATTCACCACCCCGGCCAAGGTATTCCAACATATTTTATTTATTGAGCTTATTCACGTCAAACCTTAGCATGTGCCAAATTTTGCAAACTTTTTTGCTGTAAAATCATGAAATTTTGATCCCAGGCGATGTAAAATTGCATTGAATAAAATTGAATGTCATATTAAAATTGCAATTCAATGCGAAATAAATAGGACACTGTTGTGAGCACGTCCAGCGTAAATTAAATTGCAAATTATAAATTGAAAATACGTACGCTATTTGTTTGTATCTAAATAATTATATTTCTATATTCCCTTTAGTATTCTCAGAACCAAACGGAAACGAGAAGCATCTCCACCACCCGAAAAACAAGGACGACGTAAACAAAATTTGGCACAGATTGTACAACAGTCCTCTCAACTTCCCATCACACATCGGCCACCCCCACCAAAAAATAGCCGTGTCACACAACCAGCCCCTCGTAAAAGTCGTAAAAGCCTTCCCATTTCTAACGTTCCCATCGACGACAACATATATTGGGGGCAAGTACCTGACAATAATCCCCCCCAATTCCATAACTGCCCCTCTTGCTACGAACGTTTCATCTCAGAAATCTCCCTGCATTGCCATATCCTTGAACGCCACAACGGAATTATCGAGTGCCACGCGCCCTCGTGCGACTCCAAGTTTCGCACGGTCTTCGAGATGGAGGCGCATTGGAAGCTGGCCCATGCAATCACTCGTGCTCCTGCTCCAAAGGTCCGAGTCCCCTTAGTGTGCAGACTTTGCAGCAGGAAATTTAGTAAATCGAAACTTGCCGTACACATGTTCGTTAAACACGAGACTGGCGAAAAGAAGTATTCTTGCGGCAAGTGCCCCAAGAAGTTTTGCCTCATGGAGAACTTCCACAGACATGTAAACCTGCACAGGTTCGACGCGACAAAACCCTTCATTTGTGATGTGTGCGATTTACGATTTTATGACGCCGGGAGTCTCGAACAACATGGGGCGACGCACAGTAGCAAGTTCAAGTGTGACCAGTGTGGAAAGACGGTTTCGAATGGGAAAACTCTTGCTAGGTAAGTTACTTGTCCAGACTTAGAATGGTGGTCTCCTAGCTCTCCGATTTTAACCAGATTAGTGTCATTATCAATTTGATTAACGTGAAATTTTCAGTAGCCACTGCCAATACTCTGGTTCATCCTGAATATGAGAAAACGCACAGTAAATTTGAGAAATGTAAAATTTGTCAAGTTCATCTCCTCTTTTGATGCAAATATCACCGTTAAACCTGCGCATTGGCGGATAGCGGGTTTTGAAAATGTCATTAATCAAATTTGTGTTAGATTTACCCTATAGTTTGATAGACACTAGCCCAAAATCTGTTAGCATACGCTGGGTGGGACAGCTCCATTGTTAGTTATATGAGTGAAACCCATTTGATATCTTGTAGGCATATTCGCATCCACACGGGCGAAAAAACGGAAAAATGTTCCCACTGTGAGAAAGCCTTTTTCGACAAGAGTACCTTGCAACGCCACATCGCGGTCAACCACTCCTCCACTGGGCCCTCGCACACGTGCCACCTTTGTGCGAAGGCGTTTTATCTCGCTTCCGATCTCAAGTGGCACATTGAACGGACACACGAGGGCAAGTGTCAAGCCAAATGTGACATGTGCGACGAAAAGTTCCAGCAAAGTAGCACATTGCAGAGGCATAAAATCAAAGTGCACGGGAAAGATCCTTACCATTGTGATGAATGGTATGCACAAATAAATAATAATTTCTATCCCAATTAAAAATTAGTTAACACAAACTGCATTTTTCAAATAAACTCTAGTTCTGCAACATTTAATTCAAAGAATGGACTACGTATCCATAAGAAAATCCATGAAGGGATAAAAGATCAGATCTGTGAGGTAATTCTACAGATTTATCGATAATTTAACGTAGGACATGATCATGACTCATCACCAAAATCAGCACATTTTTAAGCACTTCTTTGCTCTGGGAATTTGTTTTAAAATTCGGGACAACAAATTCGAAGAGATTGGCAGGTCGCTGCCATTAAAAAATTACACTCTAGAGTTTGACAATTTTGAAGCAGGAAATCTCAAGTTTACGATACCTTCAGACAAATTGGAACTCGTCTAAATTGAGTAAAAAAAACTACAGTTTATCGTTGATAACTTTAAAATAAAGTATTTAATATCCCCGGAGCAGAGAAATTAATAAAAATGTGTTGAATTCGACGATTTTGGTGATGATTCGTCGAGCCCTACGCTACGGATCCTAATGATGCTTGAGCTTAAAACTTACAAAATTTAAATCACCTTTGATATGTACAAGACAAATATATGGGACCTACGAGCTTGCAAAGTTTATTAAACATGGCACGAATTTAATACATATGTATGTACATGTTTAAATAATTGAATTTATTTTTATTGATTTGTAACCAGACTTGTGGAGCAAGCTTTATGTGGAAGAAAGATCTCGTCAGTCACATGGCAAGTCACAGCTCGGAGCGTCCATTTCTCTGCTCACACTGCGGAAAGGCTTTCAAGGTCAAGTCCAACTTGGCCATTCACATTAAGGGTGTCCACACTCCGGGCTACGTGGCCCCCACCCCGCATAAATGCCCCCACTGCGAGAAATCCTTCCGCGTCCCGTTCTTCCTGAAGGGACACATCCGTCAGGTTCACACGGGAGAACGACCCTTCGCCTGCGACCAATGCGGGAAAGGATTCGCTGTTAAGCAGGCGTTAAATCTGCATTTGACCGGAGCTCATGGCATTACTGTGGAGAGGACGAAGAAAGATAGGGTACCCAGGTCGAAGAGGGATGATTTTCAAGAAAAAAAGAAACGGGATACTTAAATATGTACTTCAAATTTTGTATTTCATTTTATAGTATGAAATTGTGTAATAAGATTTAAATCGAGTTTTTATTTATTTATAAATAAATATAAATATTTATGATAAAATCCACAAGATCATTGATAACATGAACTTATGCATAAGTATTGATACATATGTCCGTCCGTCCGCGAGATAACTGAAGAACCGTTTTCATCATGAATTTATATTAGAATTTATTATGTTATAAATTCATGGTTTTCATCCACTCGATTTTAACATTTTTGTGCATGAAAAGAGACCACGCCCTCCGAAAGGTTTAAAATCACGACCGTATTGTCGTATAAGTTTTGAAATTTAAGAATTTCGTAAGAACATTTAGCAATACAACTTTATGAAATGGTTATTTAATCATTTTAGAATGAATGATTTGCATGGACGCATTTTACATATGTATCTGTACTTTGTTCAATTCACTCTCGTCATAAAATGAGACGATGTTTGGCACGAATTTTCCTCCACAAAAAATCAATCAGCATTCAAACATTTGAGTTGAGGTCGTAAATATTTTGATTTTTAATGTGTAATTAACCCCATCAGCTAATTCTCAATTGGTCATTCTGTATTTAACTAATTTTAGCTGCATAAGAATTCAGGAGATTCGAGGTATTTAAATAACGAATACCGATAATACCAGAATTTCCTAAATACCTAAAAAATATTTGATTTTGCATGGGTTTTGTTTTACATTTTTCTAAAAATTGCAAGTACATTAAAGCAGTCCTTATCTTAAACATATTAATCGGTAACTATTTTTTTAGATGGCCAACAATCTCTGCCTCCTCTGTCTGCAAGCGTTCGACAACGATGACGACAACGACACCACGGCAACACAGAATTCAATTCAAATTAAAATATTTTGCGAATTGTTGGCACCACGTCAATCCAATAATCACAAAGATTTGCATCCATACCAATTTGGAGAGGATGAGGTGTGCCAATTTTGCCCAGATTGTTACCCCCTCGTCGGCACGGTGGAGGAAATTAGGAATCAAATCGCACTCTTGGAGGAACAAATGGTGGTGAAAATTAGAGAAATCCGTGCCACAATGTTGGAGTCGTCTTCCTCATCGTTACGAAATGAGAGAGAAGAACAACTCGTCGAAATTCGCGACAAGATTATTCGTGTGACTGGTTGGTCAATTTAATTAAAATAATAAAAATGTAATTGTACATTAATTGTGGTTTTAATTTTTGAAAAAATAGGCGACAGTGATGAAGAGGATGAGGATTTGAAGGACGACGTAAAAGATGAATTTGAAAAAGAGGATGAAGTCAAAGAGGAATTTGAAGAGGAGGACGAAATCAAGGAAGAATTTGAAGAGTTTGAGGAGGAGGACGAAATTAAGGAGGAATTTGAGGACGAGGACGAAATCAAGGAGGAAGTCGATGAGTCTGAGGAGGAAGAGGATAGTGTCGATCCTCTCGGCGATCTTGACGACTACCAAGACGACAACATTAGTGATCAAGAGACTGATCCCTTAAGGGACGTTGACGAAGAGGACGACTCCCCAATCATTCCTTGTCCCCAAGAGAGGCCGAGGGCGACGTCTTCTAAATTAACCTTGAATAATTCACCACCACGGCCAAGGTATTCAAAAATCCTTTTAGTTATTGAACTTATTAACGTCAAACCTTAGCATGTGCCAAATTTTGCAAATCTTTTGCTGTGAAATCGTGAACATGTTGTTCCCAGTAGATATTTAGTATTATATTTATCAAACTACTTTCTAATAGTGAGTATGTTACAATTCGATGCAAAAAGGGACAGAGTACGTCCAGCGTAATAATTGAAAGTACGTATTTACTTAATATGTATCTAAATAATTTTATTTCTATATTCTTTCAGTATCCTTAGTAGAACTAAACGGAAACGAAAAGCATCTCCACCACCCGAAAAACAAGGACGACGTAAACAAAATTTGACACAGATTGTACTTGTACAACAGTCCTATCCACTTCCTATCCCACATCGGCCACCCCCAGCAAAAAATAGCCGCACCACGAAACCAGCCCCTCGTAAAAGCCGGAAAAGCCCTGTCATTTCCAACGTCCACCTCGACGACCACATTTATTGGGGGAAAGCAATTGATAATAATCCCCCCAAAACCTTCAACTGCCCCTCTTGCAAGGAACGTTTCATCTCAGAAATAGCCTTGCATGCCCACATCTATCAATACCACGACGGCATTGTCGCCTGCCGCGCGCCCTCGTGCAACGCCAAGTTTCGCACGATCGTCGATATGGAGGCGCATTGGAAGCTGGCCCATTCAGTCACTTCTGCCCAAAAACTCCAAGGCCCCTTTGAATGCAGACTTTGCGGCAGGAAATTCCGAAAAACCAGACTTGCTATACACATGTTCGTTCAACACGAGGATGGCGAAAAAAAGTATTCCTGCGGCAAGTGCCCCAAGAAGTTCTGCCTTATCGAGAACTTCCACAGACACGTAAACCTGCACAGGTTCGACGCGACCAAACCGTTCGTTTGCGATTTGTGCGACCTACGATTTTATGACGCCGCCAGCCTCGAGCAACATGGGACGACGCACACCAGGAAAGTTAAAAGGTTCAAGTGTGACCAGTGTGGAAAGACGTTGGCGAATAGGCAAACTCTTGATAGGTACATAAGTAACTTGGAATTTCGATGGAAGTCTCCCAGCGTATGTTCTCAGATTTTGACCCTAGTGTCAATCGATCACAAATTAGAGTCATGTGAAATTTGCAAAAGCATTATCGGCCAATGCCAGTTTTGGCGGAGATATTTGGAGAGAGGAGAAAACGTACATTAGAAAAGTATAACAGTTGTCAACTTTAAGGTACGTTTTCTCCTCTTAGGATGCAAATGTCTCCAAACCTGAGCATAGCCTTTTGAAAATTGATATCAGTAAATTTGTGATTGATTGACACTAGTCGGGTCAAAATCGTAGAGCACACCCTGACAAACCTGCATTGTTAGCTATCTGAATTAACATATTTGAAACTTTCAGGCATATTCGCTCACACACGCGCGAAAAAACGGAAAAATGCCCCCACTGCGAGGAAACCTTTTTCGACAAGATTACCATGAAGCGTCACATCGCGGTCAACCACTCCACCACGGGGCGGTTGTATTCGTGCCACCTTTGTGCGAAAGCATTTTATCTTCCTACAGATGTCAAGTATCACATTGAGCGACGGCACGAGGGAAAGCGTCAATGCAAATGTGACATGTGCGACGAAACGTTCCAGCAAATTAGCTCATTGCAATCGCATAAGATCAAAGTGCACGGACAAGATCGCTACCCTTGTGATGAATGGTATACATACATGAACGAATAGTAATTTTGTAGCAATTAAAAATTAGTTAACCAAACTAAACTCATTTCTCAAATATACTCTAGTTCTGCAACATTTAGTTCAGAGTCTGGGGTACGTCACCATAAGAAGATCCACCGAGGGATAAAAGATCACATCTGTCAGGTAATTCTACAGATTTATCGATAAGTTAACGTTGGATTCGATAACTCCGTATTTTTAATAATTTCTCTGCTCTGAAAATGTATTTTAAAATTCTGGACGACAAACTTGTAGAGTTAATTAGGTTGTTAATTAGGTAAAATAAATGTGTATATACTCCAGATTTTGACAAGTTTTAAAGGAGATCTCAAGTTTAAGAAGCCTGCAGAAAAATTGAAACTAGGGCATCCAGAATCGGAAAATTTTGAAAAACCGGTTTTCGATTTTTCCGATTTTGCCAAACTTTCGTAAAACCGGTTATCGATTTTTCTGGTTTTTCAAATTTTCGCAAAACCGGTTTTCGATTTCCTCCAAAACCGGTTTTAAACCGGTTTTTGAAACCGGTTTTCTACAAAATTTTAAAAATTTGATAAATATAAAGTGGTAAAATTTAAAGTCATTCACATTTATCAGAACTATTTATTTTTGGACGAAAAACAAGAAGTGACAAATATTTAGTTGTTCTAAAACAATTTTTATCAAAAATCGAAAACCGGTTTTCGAATGTGATAAAACCGGATTTTTACAAAACCGTTTTTCTGGAAAATTACAAAACCGATTTTCGGGTAAATCGAAAACCGGTTTTTAACCCGTTTTACAAAATCGGAAAAACCGATTTTGGATGCCCTAATTGAAACCCATCGAGACTGGATTATCTTAATTTAAAAGACTCTCCGCCATCCTATGTCATATTAATCAATTAATTGACTGCAGTTGTAAAATAAATTCCCAGCATAGAGAAATAATTAAAAACGTGTTGATTTTGACCATTTTGGTGATGGGTCATAGAGTCCGACATTATGATATTATGAAATTCAAAACTTAAACAAAAATTAAAGTTGTACATTATATGTAGGAATTTGCAAAGTTTATTAAACTTGGCACGAATTTAGCACATATGTATATTTTTTCTAAGGCGAGACCCAAACGTAACCATGCACCCAAAAAAAATACGTACATGGTTACGGCGAAGCCATAGTATGCAGTTAAGTGGACACCTCAAAACAGTCAAACAAGATTGTGAGAGAACCATAAGTCGTAGAGACATGCGGTTTCGACCAATGGGTAGTAAATTCTTTCTAGTATTGTTTATAGATCTCTGGGCTTAATCGGTTCACACCTTCATGGTGTATTTCTCGTTTTAGTGATTTTTTTTCTGTATCTCAAAATATTCCGCTGAAAGTGAAAAATCGGCAAAGGGGAATCGAAAGGGCTTAAAAAATTATTAAGATTATTCTTTAGGGTCATGAAAATTGGATGCAAAATGACGAAGTTATGGAGGTTTGAAATTTTTAAAATTCAGTTACATCCATAGCAACTATAGTAAAGAAATTCTTTATATGTATGTATGTGTAAATGATGGCCCGAGCCAGGGCTTATATAATCGTCAGGTCCGTCTGTCTGTAAATTTGTAATGGCTCGTAATGGAACAATATGAATTAAGGAAAATCGGAAACATATTCATCTGGAGGGACCCGAAAGGATTTATTTTAATCGTCGTATCAAACCGCAATTTGTTACGTATGCTGCCAATTGCTACTACTGTTCATTCAAGATTAATATGCAGTAAAAAGTCTGAAAGGTTATTTGGCGGATGATTGGTTTCCATTGATTGAGTTTGTTTATATTTTCCAAATTTCACCTAATATTCATTGAAAAAGTAGACAAAATGTACCTAATTAAATCGTTGTCAATGTCAACCAGCAACTTCGACCATTTGACCTTTTACAAAATTTTGAGGACTTTACTGCATATTAATTTTGAACGAACAGTAATGCAAGAATGTGAATTTAAATTAGAACCATTAGTTTTTATTTACAAGATATTGATATGCATTTATGAAAAAATTTCGTGCAAAACTTCGGATTGGGTGATAATTGTAACCTTTTTTTGACTCGGGCTATATCAAGTCTGCACTGTGGGTTTTTTAATGACGGAGTTAAAAAATTATTCACTTAAAAACGACAAAATAAATGAATTAAAAAAAAATAAAACTAAGGCGAGAGGCGTTATTACAAACAAGAAACAAGCCCTCCCACCAACACCCCCGTCTCGCCGTGGCCCCATTAATATTTTTATATCTTGGGGGTGTAACCACAATTTACGATTCAAACCTTTAACTACCAATGTAAACTGCATTTAAAATTGATACATAGTACAATCTTATATTGCACTGCACTTTTAAAACCTATTACCTGTAGTTCTTACATTAATTTCAATTTAAACATGCCGTCTAGCATTAATCAACAGAGTTCGGATAAATATATTCTTAAAAACCCCGAAACATTTATGTAAAATGTTTAATAAAATCGACAAATATGTATAAAAACATTTTTTTAATTAAAGATTTTTGATTAAAGAAAATCTATATACCAGAACCAAGATCCTAAAGTTTCAAGTCAATCGGTATTGTTGTTGAAAAAGTTTGAAACATATACATAACCTGACTCTATTCATCAACCTTCGTACAAAAAATGAAATATTTACTTCTTAAAACCAACTTTTAATGTAGGCAATCATGTGACTAAATACATTCCAAACTTGCATTCTGAAATTTCAGAATTGAACTAGCTGCTCTGGTAAACGAGTTAAATAAACAAGATTTCGTATTTTGATTTCCAACATTTGTGTGACAATTGTATGACACTTTCATGAAAATGACATGCACCCATTTTGGCATAGTATCACAGTATTGGTTTTTTTAATCGTATACAATGCAGGAAAGAATTTCAAAAAATAAAATTGTGGTAACACCCCCAAGATATAAGAATATTAATGGGGCCACGGCGAGACGGGGGTGTTGGTGGGAGGGCTTGTTTCTTGTTTATAATAACGCCTCTCGCCTTAGTTTTATTTTTTTTAATTCATTTATAAATCATTGCATTTTTATTGATTTGTACGTAGACCTGTGGAGCCAGCTTTAGGTGGAAGACAGAACTCGTCAGTCACATGACAGCTCACAGCTCGGAGCGTCCATTTCTCTGCTCACATTGCGGAAAGGCTTTCAAGGTCAAGTGCCACTTGGCCATTCACATCAAGGGTGTCCACACCCCGGGCTACGTGGCCCCCACCCCACATAAATGCCCCCACTGCGAGAAATCCTTCCGTGCCCCGTTCTTCCTGAAGGGACACATCCGCCAAGTCCACACGGGCGAGAGACCCTTCACTTGCGACCAATGCGGGAAAGGATTCGCTGTTAAGCAGGCGTTAAATCTGCATTTGACCGGAGCTCATGGCATCGAAGTGGAAAGGACAAAGAAGGATAGAGTACCCAGGTCGAAGAGGGATGATTTTCAAGAAAAAGACAAACGGGATGCTTAACTACCTCAGTTTTGTATTTTGTTTAATTTTATGAATTTTCCTAGTTTAAGACGACTTAGCCTGGTGGACAATTTTTTACTTAATTTACGTTAAAAGAAATAGATAAGATCAGTGAAAGAAATAATTTATGTATAGGTATTAAGGAACTCTTTGTTACTTTTGAATATAAACACTATATGAATTTCAAATTTTGAAGATTTAATTTAAGCATGTATCCTTCCAAACCGCCCAACAAATACTATTAATCCTAATCATACTTACAATAACATCTAGATATTTCGCATCGCAGCTCATGTAGCGATGTATAAAAATTTTGCATCGTGAGAGGATTCGTAGGATATGACTTTACAATTCTGCATACTTCTGAAACTCCTACATATTATATTTTGATGCTGTTTCCCTGGATTTCCATAAATTTCTCTGGCTGGTGATGGTAAGGATGAGTTTGCAAATAATTTTGCGATCATATCCCAATTTAGTCACATTATTTCCATATCATGTAAAAAACGAGTAGTCAATGCATACTTACAAAATAATTAAATTGTATAATCAGCAAATCCTAAATAAAAAATCAGCGGAGAGGAAGGAGGATTCGGTCTATTGCGTTACAGGTCAACTTGCGCCACATGTTAAAAATTGGGTGTAACCCGTTACGTAGGGGGAGGGTACAAAATCGCCAATTTTGAGTTACGTATTTTATGAACGTTCCCTATGCTTCTAAAGCAGAAATAAAATCTCTAAATTCTTACATTTTAAAAACCTACAGTGCAGACTCCATATAGCCCGAGTCAGGGACATAGTCCCTGACTCAATAAGTCCGAGCCCGCTTCTAATTTTTTTCCGAATTGACCGACATAAGTAATAGTACAAACTTCCGCATTGTGGATGGTCAAAAGTTTGTTAGATAGTTTCTACCATTTGGTACAAAATTTTTGAATTAGTTACAAATCATATGCCTTGACCACCATAACCAGTGGGCTTCTTTAACATCCTGAAGTTCTAAGCTGTATGCATTTGCTACCCAGCAGTGGTTTTCACTTTTTCAGCCTCCATATCAAATTTCAGCTCGTTATAACGATTTTGAAAAATCAGTATGGGTCACCCCATAGGGTGACTCTGGTTGCACTTTTAACTTCATATTCTTTAATTAGAAGCCATTAAGTATCATTGTGCCGGATTTCATCTTTTTAAAACAATTTCTAAAAATAGGTATGGGTCACCCCATAGGGTCGCTCCAGATAACAATTTTACCAATATCACATCATATTCTTTCATTAAAACCCATAAGCAACCTCTCCACCAAATTTCAGTTCGATATGATGATTTTTAAAAATCGGTATGGGTCACCCCCTAGGGTCACTTAAGATAAAAAATTTTTCAACTTGAAGTCATTTTTATCTCGTAGGAGCCATTAGCAACCTCTGTACCAAATTTCAGCTTTCTATAACAATTTCGAAATTTTGGTGCATAATACCCCACCCACTCCGATGACCCCCACCGGTCAACCACTGGACCGAGTTCGCCCATCTTCGAACTCGTTTCCTAACTTTGTCCAATATGCATATGGTAAAAATTTCAGGTCAATCGGTTCAGCCGTTTTGGCTCTATCGTGCCGGACAGACAGACAGACAGACAGACAGACAGACAGACGGACGGACGGACATGACGGTTCCATAAGCCCTGACTCGGGCTAAAAATCAATTTTTTTGTGCATTTTCACCCATGACATCGTAAATATATGTACACATGACAAGAAAAATGCGCAGGAATGCGTCCATACATAGGATCCTATATACACAGCAAAATCAGTTGATACAACAGTTGACATTAGAGAGTTAGAGATTCCTTGTACTTCGACTGTAGACTGTACTGTGGACTCTAGATGATGACGTCATCAGCTTTTTGTACTAATTCTACAGTCTACAGTAGACAAATTGAAACACGGGCTCAGTTTGTACTACTGTGGAAGAGTCAAGGGTTGGCAAGTAGAACGCCTCAATATAATCAGACGCCGTTTTCGCCATTTTGTTTCTAATTTTTGACCCTAGGTCGAGTTCGAAGATGGGCGCCCTGTGGTCAAGGTCAAGGTCACCCTGGCGTGAAGTAAACGCAAAATTCTACCTTAGTTTTCATGTGCGGTATCATTTTAAAGGAAATTTAACGAAAAATTCATATTCGCCAATACTTTTGACCTCCGACCAACCCATAACCGAGAGGACGAGGTCAAAGGTCAAAATTTAAGTGTCGACTGTTTTAGACTTGGGTTTGGGCGAGAATTTCAGAAATCGACACAGTTTTAACGTACGAAGACCCCGTGACCACGTAGACCAGGTCAAAGGTCAAAAATGTTTATTTTTTATTTGCACCGTTGCAGACGTGTTTAGTTTGAGGCGAGGAGTTCAAAAATCACTATCATTTCGGATTACATCAGCCTGGTGACTGTTGTAAACGAGGTCAAGGGTCAAAAATATCGAATTTTAAGTTTTGAAATTTTAAACACACTTTGTGGAAGGAGGTTCATTTCGTATATCATGAGTTGATTTGTCTCAATTTTTGACGCATCTATTTCGCGGAGTTTTACAGTACAATTTTTCAGAGTACAAAATAATGGAAATTCTCTAGGTCTTTTGAATTTTGTACTAATTTTTGTATTGTACTGTAGTCACAGTACAGTACAAGTAAAAATACAAAAAATCTCTAAGTCTCTATTTACTCCCTGTCTGAAGTAGTAGGAAGTAATCTACAGTGTAAACTTCACAAAGTGGATTTTGATACAGAATGTGACATGTTTTTTCATGATGCAAGCTATGATTGATTGTACATATTTATGAAGTTGAGTCATTGCATATGTACGTAGATATCTACTTACTTAAATAATTACACTGATCTACATATAAGAATTTGGAGAAAAATAATTCCGATGAAACCTTCAGAGGTTGATATAGATCGAAGTACAGATATATCGATATATTTCGAGGTGGATCTGGTCGGCCCAGAGATGAGTCGGGTTTCAATCTACGTATGTACATATCTAACTTATTTAATGCAACGATGATACAATTTTTGTATCAACATGATCTCGTAATTTTAAAAATATATAGCTCCGTACAAAAAGTGTCAGAAGTATGTATCTACGAACATTTTCCCGTCAGCCATTTTCCCGTCAGTCATTTTTAATGTCGCATTCAGGTCAAAACCTAGTGAAAGGTCCGGATTATTTTTCTAAAAAAATTTGAGGCATCGAAAAAAACTTCGTGGATATTTTTAATGCTCAACCGGGTCGGGAACCCGACTTAAAGCAACACCCAACTCATCTCCTGTCGGCACTAGTGTTCTCAACGGTCCAAAAGGGCGACAAGGGTTTAAAGAGCTAATCCGACTGAGGATGAGGGGACGTTCATAAATAATGTATTTTCTAGACCCCTTCCCCCTTTAATATGCGCCACATAGCCATGATATCATAGGAGCTTTACATAGACCCCCTTCCCTCTCTCGTGTTACATAATTTATGACTCTCCCCCAAATGCAGACAATCGAACTTTTGTTCGTATAGACAATCTACATAAAGTAGAAATGTATGTACATATCCCGCTTGTATGCCGTATTTGTGTTTTGATTATTATGTAATGATCAGCACACTCTCTTAAGCAGTCTCTTTACATTAAAATTTTCATGGAAAAATGATAGCCGACTGTAAGTGAGTCATTCTAGGCCAATAGTTTAATTGAGATGATCCCTCAGTCCAGTCCTCAGTCTGCAATTGACCACAATCTAAACACGTCTTCCAGCATACAAATCTAGCCAATTTACTAATATATTTACGCTGAATTAAGCCCTAATAAAAAGTGAGACGTTTAAAAGTGTATAATTTCCTACAATGGGAATACAAAGTAAGTACAATTTTAAAAATTTGAGACACCTAGGAGAACAAAATTTCATATCTTGTATCCAGTAAAAATGGACAATTTCGCATAAATATGTAAATGATGTCCCTGAAAGATTCCACAACTGACACTCTACCTTTTTAGCAATTCACGTAGATATTTTCTTTTCCCAACGAAAAGTGCAAAATTCTGTACCCCGAAGCATTAATAGCATATATGCAAATATCAAAGCACTATCTGAATTGAGTTTGTTTAAAATTTGCAGGATTTTCTCGGGCAACGGACGGCGTCCCAGGTTATGCACCGTACCAGGTGCAAATGTTGAACAGTACCACAAATCATCACATGTGCTGTGGGGCGATCATCAACGCCTTCTTTATCTTGACCGCGGCACACTGCCTGATTCGACCACGTACGGGTTCGTCCAAAGAGTATCGTAACGCCTCCGAAATTCTCATCGTCGCCGGAAAGTATCAAAGGAATGGGTACGACGAGACCCAGCAAATTCGCAAAATACAGGAAATTATTGCGCACCCGCATTATGACAAAGTTGAGTTGTAAAATGACATCGCGCTGTTGAGAGTTAGCCACCCCCTAAGATTTAATCGGTACGTGCAACCAATCCGAATGGCGATGGACTTTCGACAATTTACTGGTTAGTGTTTCTTTTCACAGAATTCAAGACTACTAATTAAATTAGAATCATAAAAGTAAAAATGAGTTTACGTTTACATGTCTCCAGTATCTCGCAAATTGAGCAGGCAGCATATGTAGATGTGTATGTGGCGGATGAAGTTATTTTGCGAAATTTGCTAGATTTCGGAAAACTGTTGTTAGAAAAACTTGTTTTTTTCGCAAATTCACAAAGTAATTGCGCAGATTTTTATTTCGCAAGATAATTTCTCACTATCCCCTCTATCAAATAATTAATGGATTCCTAATAACAGTACAAATTTACAAATCCCTTCACGACCCAAATTTTTTAGCGTCGCAAATATGCTAAATTTGACTGCAATGCTAAATTAGACGCTGTCGTCGTGAGTACGCTTAATGTTACTACTTTTTTCTTACCTGTATGTATGTAATTTTAGGTCAGGTTTCAGTCTATGGATTCGGCATAACTCGAACTTATCCTGGCCATTTATCCCAGTATCCGGATACATCGCAGGTGTCCACCCTTCAAATTATAAGTACTTCCGAGTGTGCCAGGCTCCACAACCCATCATTAGTGACGTGATGTGTGCAGTGTCAAAGAAAACAGCGCTTTGTCCAGGTATGTATCTGCACATGTACTCATGTCAATCTATGAAAACCAGTTCATTGCCAGTTTGCAAGGTTAGCATTATCGTAATGAAACAACCTTCGAAAAAATAAGCGGTCTGAGAAGTTATTTGCAATTATATCGCGTAATTTGCGATTTGTCTCCAAAAATAAGTAACCTTCGAAAAATAACGTGTAAAAAAATTTGCGATTCAAATGTATCTCCAATTTATACAAAACAATTACGTGCTTGTGGTTTCCTGAGCAACTAGGATTTACGAAAATTAATTATAATTTTTAGCAAATATTTACAAGTCATTAAAATAAAATTGAACACTTTTAGGGGATTCTGGTTCCCCCGTGGTCTGTCAGGATGACTCTCTTCCAATCTCGTCACTCCCCCTTGGACGCCAACCGTCGCGAGATATCCTGTGCGGAATCGTGTCCTGGGGTGGACCTTTAGTAGAGTGTATGGCACATTGGAATGGATCATTTCATTCAGAACCATGGGCACAAGTCTTCACAAAAGTCTCACATTTCTCAGATTGGGTTTCTCGTGCGATACAGGGGAGAAAGATAAAATCCCACTTTCTTTGCAAGTCGGAGCTTCAGTACGTCTACAAATTTGAGAAGTGCGACTCGTACGTGGATTGTGACGATGGGTCAGACGAGATGAATTGCAAAATTCATCTTCAGCACGATGGAAATAAAACTGGAGACGCAAATTCGACTGTAACTGAAAACCCCACAACAACACAAAGAATCCCCACGACCACCATCACCGGAAATAACCCCACAACGACCACCCCTGCCCCTGAAGATGACCCCACAAGAACCACCCCGATTACTAAAAATTACCTCAAAACAACCACCCAGATTACTAAAAATGACCCCACAACAACCACCCCGATTACTAAAAATGACCCCACAACAAACACCCCGATTACTAAAAATGACCCCACAACGAACACACCTGTCACTGAAGATGACCTCGCCACCACCACCACAAATGTGGCTCGAACAACGCCAGCATATGAGATAATCGATCTTGATGATTTTGACCTCACGTTTTCTAATTGGAGAGATTAAGTTGTGCTAAACATTTGTGGCATGACATTTATTTATAATCATATATATTTAAACCCAAGTCTAATTAATGGAGGTGAATCAAATTTTTCCTGACAGCCTTTCTGGTTTGGCTAAATCTCTATGAATTAATTAATTATTTATATTTTACAATAACCTTCTAAATTTCTTGAGGAAGTACTTATAGCAAAATGAAATAAAAAATAAAACAATAGATATTTAGAAAAAATTACTGAATTGTGTGTAACGTAGTGAAGCGCTAAAATTGGAACTAATTAAAGAAACACGGTTTATTTGTAAATATGTATGTAGATGGATTTAATGTATTGGTACATTCATTCCTGTTTCCTGAATATTATTATTTAATGAATATTTTTGAAACCTAGTTATAATACTAAAGTTGACACATTGCAATATTTACGGATAATTTATTCTTGTTTCTAAATTTATGTACACATTTAGCATGTTAGTATTTTGTGAGATGATTTCGCAATCTATTTACCAAATGAATTGCAACGCTAAATAAAAGTTATGTCAAATTTATGGAGATTTAATAGATAATTTAATTAATTTCTACTACATTCATATCTTTGGCTAAAATCTTCGTCTCACAAATTACACAGTTGGGATGCAACATGGGGACCATCAAATTTGTGATTTCTATCCAAAATTATGTATATATTTTTTTACACATTTTCTCCCATATTCAGTTACAATTTTTGTAAGTGAAATATTAAGAATCGTCTTGTCCAAACCGACCAGAATTTTCGAAAAAGTAGGAATGACATTTCCCCGACAACTCTTTTTACTTATACTTTGCTACTTTGGTTCATCAACTAAATGCTTATCTAGATTAAACGGCGGGAATGAATCTCTGAAAATGACCAATTTGCACTGCCATTATAAAAAGTTTACGAGTGAATCAAAATTTCGGTGGTTAAGGTGAAATGCGGTATGGAAGCTGTTTTATTATAAATTTCACCCTCGCATGAAAATGCAACTGCCAAAAATTTCTATGCGTCCTAAATTTGAAATAAAACTATTCATTTACAGAATTATGCAATTCTGCTGAAAAAATAAATACGTCACAATTACATATTTAGATTTACATACGCACATATGTATATATGTATCATGCTTGCCGTTAAAAAACCATGCACCTGCATGAAACCAAGTACAGCAAGAAATCGTTCTTTGCAGGTACAGGTAATTTCTTACGTGGAAAATAATTAAGGTTTTGACTACTTAATTTTAATATACAACATCGGAATTGTAATTACGTAATATTGTAATTGCTCATATGTAATTACAAAATTATGTGGCTTATAATGTACAGTTATTTTGATTATATTTTTTTATTCAGCTATCAAATCACATTCATTAATAACTAATATGTAATATGTAATATGTATAATAACTAATTAATAGCAAATTCGTGTCTCAAAAAACTAGTGCCTTCGTTATGTTAACTTAGACTTGGACGCTGAAATAAAATAAATCTTTGAATATTTATATAAAGGGTGTTAATAAAGTCCGATCCCATTTTTCCTATAAAAAAGTGAAGGCTAGTATAAAAAAAACTACCCGTGATACTTACAAAAAATGTTCGACATATTTACCTTAGTATTTGGTCTTGTTACCATTTACTTTAACCATGCCCTCAACTCTTTGTTTAAGGCTCTGTGCTAATTTTTCCAATGTGTCTGTGGGAATCGAATTCCATACATCTTGAACTTTTTTTACTAGCTCTTCCCTCGTCCGGGGTTGTGGTTCTTTGTATACATTTTCCTTAAGTATGGACCACAGGTTCTCCAGGGGATTCAAATCTGGGCTGTTTCCGGGCCACACCCCCTTGCTCCAGACCGTTGAAACTTGCGTCTTGATGAGACTCAAACTCGCTTTTGCTGTATGGGCTGTAGCACCATCCTGCATGAAAACTATTTTTCTTTCATTCGGAAATATTTCCTTGTTCCCCATGCTATCGAAATAGATAGGTAATATTTTTTCCATATAATACTTTGCATTGACTGTTTGGCCTTTTGGTATGATATGTAGAGGAGTCACGCCACGTGCACAAAATCCACCCGCTACCATAACTTTAAGCCCGAATTTTGGGACTGCTCTTGATGGTACATCCGATTTGTTTTCTGTCCTCTCCCATATTTAACGAACATTTTGTTGGTTCAATTTTGGATATAGCTCAATAATAGATTCGTCAGTCCAAAGGATGTGACTGCGCAATTCTTCACCAAGTCTTTTTTCACTCAAATGGCCACTTTTCTGAAGGAGTTCTCCAAATTTCAGACGGTCATCGATATTTTTTTGTGACATGAGAGGTTTTTTGGTTAGTTTGTAAGCTGTGTGACCCCACCTCGTAGATTTCACAAATTTTTGCACGGTCACATAGTTAATTTGCTTCTTCTTCTCTTTATAGCGTTTTGAGTCATTTAACTCCCTTGCACAATTACGTAATGAACTACTGGTTTTCTTGTAAAGTCTGTTTTTAATCATTCTCTTTGTGGTAGGTGACACCTTTCTGGGTCGCCCGGGTCGCTTTTTGTCGTGGACAAAATTTTTGTTCTTCCATTTCCAAACAGTTCTGCGGCTGCAGCCCAATTTTTGCACAATTTCTGCAGGTTTAAACCCCTGCTGATGCAATGTTTGTATCTTAACTCTAAGATGCTCATGACTTACACGTTTAGTTGTTCCTCCCATGGTAAAAATTTGAAATAAATAACTTCACTGGTTCAAAAGTTCCAGCTGAATTTGTAACAACCGCGCTCCAAAAAATTCATGGGATCGGACTTTATTAACACCCTTTATTTTACTTTTGTCATCATTTTATCCTTTTGTGTCTTCTATGTCGTATAAGATGTCGTTTTAACAAGAATGAGTCAATAGCCAAATCGGTACTTATGTACTTAGAAGTCGCTTATCATATCTCATGTAATGCGTACGACATGCTCATATGTATGTATAAGCGAAATTACTTTTCAGAACTAAAAATATTGCTGTAAGAAGCACGATCCATTTCTATTTTACATTACTTAGGTACACATATCTATCTATAACAGTTGACGTATTCTGTAACATGAACCCCGTCTTAGGAAGTAATCTATATACTGTGTAAACTTCACAAAATGGATTCTGATAATGTGCCATGTTCTTTTTTCGTGACGTAAATTATGATTTCTTGTACATGCTTATTTACTTTAGTTGAGTCATGGTGTATGTACTTACGTAATTTCACGCATCTGCTAAGATCAATAAAAATTGGACAAAAAATAATTCTGATGAAATCTGTCGAAGTACACTTAAAAATCCGGCCGAATCACATATATGTATGTATACTCTGTACTGGTACTGATTTGGTAGTAATTCTTTACCATACTGGTAGTAGTTGGTTTCTGAGTGGTAAATTTTTCATTGCCACGACATTACTAAACCATAATGCTCGTTATTACCATGCCGGTAGAGTCACATTTGTACTCCGACCAGTAATAAGTAATATAATGCAAGTTTTCTAAGAGTGTTTTCAACGGTCCAAAGGGCGAGCAGAGTTTAAAGACCCGACCCCTCATTCGACTCCACTCTGACGCAAATAATCCAGCGGTAATTTGGTACAGCCATCTAAAGTAGAAATGTATCCGGCATGGGTGACTTACCTAAATATTTCTGTCTTGATTATTATATAACGATCAGCACACTCTTTTAAGGAGAGTCTTTTTGCATGCAAATTTTCATGGAGATGAAAGCCGACTAGGCATGAGTGAGTCATTGTATGTAGCATTTAGGCCAATTGATTAAATGAGATGATCCCTCAGTCCGCAATTGACCCGCAAGCTGCATACGCCTTGGAGCATATCCAGCTACATAATTTAGCATAAAGCTACGCCGAATTAGGCACCAATAAAAAGTGAGACGTTTGAAAGTCCAAGATTTCGTACGATGAGTATAAGTAAGTAGAATGTAAAACATACAATTGTACCTTAATAAAATTTGAGGAACTTCTGCGTTGCGTCAGGAAAAATTGAAAAATTCCTATTGCAGGAAATTTTTATTAATGAAAAATTGAAATTTTACTAGAAATAATGTCTCAAAGATTCCATAACTGACTCACCTATGTAGAAATTCGAATCAAGTATTCTCTGTGACCAACGAAGCGTGGAAAATTATTTACCCACCCCGGATTTTAAACAAAATAGAAATGTCAACATATTCTAATTGATTTTTTTCTAGGAATTCCACGGGCAACGGACGGCGTCCCAGGTTATGCACCGTACCAGGTGCAAATGGTGTACAGTAGCACCAATCAACCCAACTGCGGTGGGGCGATCATCAACGCTTTTTTCATCCTAACCGCGGCACACTGCCTGACTCGGCCAGGTTCGAGGTATGAGGTGGAAGATTATCGAGACCCCTCCGAAATTCTCGTTGTCGCCGGAAAGTATACGACCAGTGGGTATGACGAGACCCAACAGACTCGCAAAATCCAGGAAAGTATTGGACACCCGGAGTACACCGATGACTACTGGTCTCACGACATCGCACTTGTTAGGGTCAGCCACCCCTTGAAATTCAATCGCTACGTTCAACCAATCCAGATGGCGATGGACTTTCGACAATTTACTGGTTAGTATTTTCCCTTGAATTAAAGATGACAAATTATATTTTGCAAGGTACTTAAAATGAGTAAATTAGCGTACTCAAGTCAACCTTACACATCTCGCAAATTTAGCGTAGCAACATAAGTTTTGCGAAATTTACGAGATTTCGCAGAACGTTTCATGTGAAATCTGTGAAATATGTGAGTGCATATTTCTATAATCAGCCTTGACATACATATCTTGCAAATTGAGCAATTTGCAAAGTTTTGCGAAATTTGCGAGACTTTTGAAAAACTTTTGCTTTAAAACCATATGTATTTATATAAGTTTTTAGTTTTTTCTTATTTTTAATTTTAGGTCAGGCTTCACTCTACGGATTCGGCATAACTAAAGTCTATCCTGGCGGTCGCTCCCAGTATCCTGAGACCTCGCAGGTCTCCAGTTTTCGAATCATAAGTCATTCAGAGTGCAAAAAGATCCACAATGTGGCACTCTATGATGTGTGGAGTGTCAAAGAATACAGCAGTTTGTCCAGGTATGCAAATCTTTACATAATTAGATTTGTGAAAACCAGTTAATCTTTACCAGTTCGATACGTTACTAACAAAATAAGTTCGTAAAAATTAATGACCTGAAAAAAAGTTGCGAACGCATCTTCAACCTTTCCATATTTCGTATTTATATCTAGCAAATTGAGCCTAGCAACGTTACTTGTTAAGCTTTACGAAATTTGCGAGATTTTGCAAACATTTTGCTGCAAATTATACGATTTAGTTTTGCAAATTTACGCACCAATTTGGCAGGTTTTTAATTCGCAAGATTATTTCGTAAACTATTCCTCCTTATTATAAGGGGCCGTTCTTAAATTAAATTACGCTAAAACTTGATTTTCTTGACCCCCCCTCCCCCTTTAACATGGCGTACATATGTAGGCACAATATCATTGGGGCCTAAACCCCCTCCCCCCCTTCAAGCTTTACATAATTTAACAACAGCCCCTAAGCTTTACAAATTCCAAATAAACCATGGAAAGTTAAACTTCTGAAAATCTGTACTCTTTGCACAGATTTGCGAAATCATATTTTGCGAATCTCTTTACGACAAAACTTCTGCAAATCACCTTTGACAAAACTTTTGCGAATCTCCTTCGACAAAAAAAATTACGAATCTCCTTGCTACAAAAAATTTGCGAATCTCCTTCTACAAAAAATTTGCGAATCTCCTTCGAAAAAAATTTTGCGAATCTCCTTCGACAAAAATTTTGCGAATCTCCTTCGGAATTTTTTTTTGAGATTCGCTACAATGAGTTGTAGAGTTGGGATGCAATGAGTTGGAATACGAAATAAGACATTATAATGGAGTAGGTCAAATAAATCACTAAAATGAAATGCAATATTTTCAGGTGATTCTGGTTCTCCCTTGGTTTGTCAGGATGACTTGATTCCCATCTCTTTACTCCCTTTTGGACGACAACCCTCGCGAGATATTCTGTGAGGAATCGTTTCCTGGGGTGGACCTTCAGTCGAGTGTATGGCACATTGGAACGGATCATTTCATTCAGAACCTAAAGCTGGCGTCTTCACGAAAGTGTCACATTTCTCGGAATGGGCTTCTTCTGTGATACAGGAAAGATACATGAAATCCCACTTTCTTTGCAAGTCTGATCTTCAGTACGTGTACAAATTTGAGGTGTGCGACTCGTACCGGGACTGCCAAGATGGGGAAGACGAGATGAATTGCGAATTCCAGAAGAGTATGAGTATAAATATGAGACCGAGGAGATAGACACTGACCCCACAACAACGACCCCGATCGCTGAAGATGACCCCACAACAACGACCCCGATCACTGAAAATGACCTACCCACCACCACCTCAAACACTGATCACGACCCTCCAACAACCACGCCAATCATGGAAGATGACCTGACCACCGAAAATGCGACTGGACCATCTCCGACTGTCAAACAAGATGACTTTGATCTCTCGTTTTCTGATTGAGAAGATTAATTTGCGTGCCGCATTTGTATGCGACATTCTTTAACATTTTACCAGTGTTTTACAGATATTTACCGCTTTATTACATACATACATCAATGCATACATACATAGGTTAGCTAAGTAAGTAGATCTATCTTTATAGTTACTATAAAAATTCGATATTTACCTACACTTATTTAAATCCAACTCTAATTAATTGATGTACATACATAAATCAAATATTTTTTGTCTGAATATTGTTCTGGTTTGATTAATAATAATGAGCCATGTGTAACTGTAACTATAACAATAACTATATAATTATTCACGTTTTGCAATAACCTTCCTATTTTCTCGTGTAAAGATATCTATGCAAAAAAGGTAATAAAATAAAATTTAGAAAAAATGACTAAAATGTGTGCAACTAACACATAGCAAAGCCCACCATTAAATATGTAGATACATTTATATACACATTGCGATTAAATGTGTAGAATATGTATGTACATATCTAGATATGTACATATGTGTAAACTGACATTTAAATTCCTCTGCCACACAAGTCAGCTTAAATTGTTCCGGGCAGGATAAATTTTACAGCAATATGTTCATACATATGTACGTCTGTAGGTATGATTTTATATCTTGAAGGCGAATAAGGTAAGTTAATTTAATTTCGCAGTACATACGGAAGGAAACGTGCAGAATTTAAAAAATCCTGGCAAAACAAGGGTTTAACAATTGTTCCAGCTGAGTAAAATTTCAACAAATTTCTAAATACTTTAGGTTTTTACCGTTTTTAAGAAACAAGCTCTCAAATACATATTCATAATAGCATGAAAAATCGGGACGAAATAAATACACAAAGGGTTATGTGTACATATACATATATGTACTTACATGCATTCATGCCTTAAAGGATATATACAATAATACATACTTTGAAACATACATATGTATGTATGCACACACATATTTACCTATTTACGTACTTATCTATATATTGTGTGGTTCCTCTAATCTTCGAAATGCGTATAAAATATTTATCCACTGTTTAAATTAATCCAAAGTTTAGTAAAGTCAATTCAAGTAATAAAATTCATAACCAAACCATCGATCCCTATCCGCCAATCCGCTAATAAACAATTATCCTCATACCTCTGTATTTCATTTTCCGATACACTATTAGAAATCTGGTATGGTCACGCAGATATTGATTTCTCGGTTGCTACCGCTTGGCATCAAAATTATGCCGGTCCGTAAAAATGTGCTACCGATGTAGTAAACTTTAATATCGAACTATTCCTACACGGTAAAACTTATCAGAGCCATTTTGGTAGAGTCATACATGAATATGAATTGGTATTATTTTAATACTGGATTTCTAAGAGTGTATTTACTTTATTGTCAGTACTAACCAACATAAAATATCATGATAAATAAATACATAAATATTATATCATTTCGGACCATCAGCAGTTTATTTCCCAAATTATCAATAGTTTGAATCAGAAAACGGTCTACATATTTCCTTTGACAGTACAACAAAACTCTCCCCATTCAAATATATCAACTACAAAAATAAGCCTATATATTTTACCCTGCCGCCATGTTTCTCACATATCAGGAATATTCCCGCCGAATGCAACACTTCACTTCGCCCCCGATCGAGTGGTGTCATATAAAGAAAAAGTTCGTCTTCGTTTCTGGACAATTTAAAAGTTATCTCTGGTACTTCCACATATTTGTCGGCTTAGGATTTTGCACTGTTGGCGGCCTAATAGTGATACTTTTGTCGCAAATCTTCAAATTTTACCAAGCTTTCCATGCCGTATATATATTCATCTTTGTCGTCCAGCTATCTTCAGGAGGGGCCATATTTGCTATGAACTTGGGAATGATGTTGTACGGGAGCGACTGTGTCCAGGGTTGGAACACTTTGGTCGCCATGGAGGCTAAACTTCAAGGTGACACTTTTTACTATCAAAAACAGTCGATATTCCCGCATCAGACACCTTTCGAAATAGTAATTTTTACTCTGATTCTGGTTGTGGACCAGTGGCGGGATCTACAATAAAATTCCTTGAAACTACGGTAGAACATTTTTTCAACCCCGTCTCATTCTTGCAGTTGATTGTAAAAATATTTTCGTGTTTTAGTTGTATTTTTTAAAATCGCCGAAATTTCTATACAACCAACATTAGCGAAACCTAAACATACTAAATGCATATGCATGTATGTGTGTGCAAATGTCGCAGGGTCAGAATAAAAGTAAAAATGACAAAAGGTGCCTAATCTTCAGACATTCACTAAAATTATCTACTTCACGAATTCCCTAACCCATGAAATAATTACTTATCGTGTTAATATTCGGGTTATATTGTATCTAATCTTATCTAGTCTCAAAGTTGTTTTTTCATGCAAAATATCTTATTATATGTATTTCTTTCCTTTTTCTGTAGAACGGCGACGCGACCAACCTGACAGTTCGTCACGAAGCCTTCTCTGGATTACGATGACCGGCTTCATCTGGGCTTTCACCACGTACCCATTACTCCTCTCTGTATCCGCCATTTTCTTCCAGTTGGACCGATACGGTCACATCTTGTCCATGCTCAAAATCACGAATCCTCTCTTGCACATCTTCAGATTTTATCTTATCGTCACAGGACCTGCCGAACTATGCAGATCACTCGCCTTGGTGATCCTCTTTTCCATCAGCACGTTTCACATGTTGCGGAACACGTTGAAAGCCTTAATTAAAGGAAATTCCACCCGATTCCTCGTCATTCTTGCGAGAATGCGCGGTACGCTCGTGGAATCGCAGTACCGCCAAGTTCAAATCATAGTGGTATCAATGGAAGCGTTACTTGGCTGCATTTGCCTATTCGCGCAAGGTTTAGGGCTAGCAAATGGGGTATTGTGCAACTTTGCAAGTCTAAAATTGTATACAACTGTGCCAATTTGGATTTACACAATATACCCTTGTGTTGCGGTGATGATTTTAATCACAATTCACGTCACGATGCCATGTTTGCATAATGTGCTAGACTTTTCGGAGAAATTGCTGAAAATTTTGACCTTGTTTTCGATTTTGAGGCTAATGGAAGCCCGAAAAATATCGCATAAACAACTCAAGTCAATGAAGAATATTACAATTTCGCCAATCCTGGCCGGATACAAGTTCTTCATTTATAGGCGATGTACAAAAGTTACGTATCTCGTCATGTTTGTGACACACACGATCAATTTGTTACTCACGGTTCCGCAGGATGTGATAGAAAGGGCGGCGTATTTGTTTTAAGATGATTATCATTACTCAAGCATAATTACCGACGGACAAATCACAATTACCAAGGACAATGGCCTTTCTACATAAATAATACCAGACTTTTTGAAGACTAAACTGCGTGAAGGAACGAAATTAGGGGCGTCTAATATGTATGTGGTCTAGAACAAGACCGAAATAATGATGAATACATAATTCAGAGCTGTAAAAAATTATTGATAAAGCCGTGCCGTGGTTTTGCTAAATTTTTGGCATACATCATTAATATATTTTGTTATTCATATGGAAGCAATAATGTAAATTATTTAGTTGCTGTGTAATTTTAGGAAAAATAAAACACGACTTATGTATATATGTAATTTCATGCAAATACGCACATATGTATATAACTCTTGCATTCGTTTCTCGTATTTATTTAATTTTAAGTAAATTTTCAATTGGTTATCAATGAATCATTTTATATCAGGGACGTCCATAAATTATGTCACGGAAAATGCAGATTTCAGACCCTTCCTTCCCCCTTGTTGCGGGTTAGACCCAGTTTTTAGCATGTGGCACATATTGACCTGTAACAGCCTGACAAAACAGCCTGTCTCCTTCCTACGTTACGTATTTTATGAACATTCCCTATGAGACTGACAATAGAACCTTTTTCAAGCTACACCCGGATAGCTTAACGAGTTATCTATTTGTTGATTCTATAGCATGAGGCCTGTCTTAGGAACTAATCTACAGTGTAAACTTCACAAGAACGGAATTTGATAAAATGCCATGTTTTTTTTTTCATGTTACAACTTATGTATTTAAGCTGAGTCATGGCGTATAAATAATTGCACATCTGTTATGGTCGATAAGAATAGGAGAAAAATAATTCCGATGAAACCTGTCAAGTTGGATATGTATTAGGTATGGTTCGGGCTGCATTTTGTAAAACCCGACCCGGCATTCTTTAATTTGTACCCAGCCCAACCCAATCGCAATGAAGTCATAGAAATCCCGACCCGACAAAAACTTCTTCTACCCGAGCCGGACCCATGTAAAGGGACAATTTTGCCAAAACCCCGGGTTTGGTCCGGGTTAACCCGACCCAGCGTTCATAACTTATGTAAAATCGTGATTTTCTAGACCCCTCATCCGTTTTACTATGCGTCACAAAGGCACGATATCATAGGAGCTTTAGACCCCCGTTACCCCTCTCGCGCAACATAATTTATGAACACCCCCAATGCAAACAATGCTACGATTGTTGGCATAGTCAATCTAAAGTAGATATGTACACATCCCGCTTGGCTACCTATTTGCGTTTTGATTAGTATTTAATGCTCAGCACACTCTTTTAAGGAGTCTCTTTACATTAAAATTTTGATGGAAGAATGATAACCGACTATGAGTGAGTCTGACTCACTGAGTCATTCTAGGCCAATTGTTTAATTGAGATGATCCAAGTCTTCAGCCCTCAGTCTGCAATTGACCCACAATCTAAGCACGTTTTCCAGCATTTTAAGCCAATTTACGAATATATTTACGCCGAATTTAGGCACGAATAAAAAGTGAGACGTTTGAACGTCCAAGATTTCGTACGATGAGAATAAGTAAGTACTTAAATATTTTAATACAATTTTAATCTATAGTGGTTTTACTACATTAGCGCCCATCACACCCACCCGTCAATTTCTATTAATTAAAAAATTTCCAATTTGTTAGAAATAATCTCCCTGAAAGATTCCATAACTGACGCTAGCTTATTAAGCTATTCGTATTATTTATATTTTCCTTTCCCAAGAGTGTGAAATTCTGTACCTTGAATTTTACATAGGATAAAAATGTCTAAGCATTATTTGATTTCAATTTTGTTCATTTTTCTAGGAATTCCACGGGCAACGGACAGCATCCCAGGTTATGCACCTTACCAGGTGCAAATGGTGTACAGTAGCACCAATCAACCCAACTGCGGTGCGACTATCATCAACGCCTTCTTCATACTAACAGCGGCACACTGCTTGGTTCGGCGGGGTTCGTCAAAGATGTATCGCCACCCCTCCGAAATTCGCATAGTCGCTGGAAAGTATAAGACCAGTGGGTATGACGAAACCCAGCAAGTTCGCAATATACTGGAAATTATTGCGCACCCGTTTTACGACAAACGCTACTTGCTCAACGATATTGCCCTGTTAAGGGTCAGCCACCCCTTGAAGTTCAATCGCTACGTACAGCCAATCCCAATGGCGATGGACTTTCGACAATTTACTGGTTAGTGCTTTTTCCGTTGAATTTAAGATTGCTATTTAAATTGGCAGGGGAAAATTAATAAATGAGTACTCACGTCAACCTTAGCATATTTTGAGTATGTCAAACTAGCAAAGTTTTCCAAAATTTCGGAGCCTTCGAAAAACTTATGCTGAAAAACTATACGATTTTTTTCGCAAATTTATCCAGAAAGTGAGCACACTTTTATTTCGCAACTTTATTTTACAAAATTATCCTCTCTGTTAAATGCTTTAGAAATTGCAAATAATCCACCTATGTATTTACACAATATCGGATAATAGTAGTACAGTTTTCTAATCCTTCCATGGCCCAATTTTTTTGAGATTCAGAAACATGCTAAATTAATTGTAATGCAAAATTCGACGTTGTCATGAGTACGCTTAGTGTTATTTTATCTTACTTTTAATTTTAGGTCAGGTTTCCGTCTATGGATTCGGCATAACTCGAACCTTCCCTGGCGATCTCTCCCAGTTTCCTGAGACCTCACGGGTCTCCACCCTTCAAATTATAAGTACTTCCGAGTGTTCCAGGCTCCACAACCCATCATTAGTGACGCATCACATGATGTGCGCAGTGTCAAAGAAAACAGCACTTTGTCCAGGTATTTAGTTCGATCCATGAAAACCAGTTTTTTTTATAATTCGCCTAAAAATAATTTGAGAAGTTGCGCGTCATTAGTAAAGTAGACTTATTATGTACTTCGAAAAGTATGTTTTTTTTAATCCGATTCATATGTGCTAATGAATATCTCCAATTTATATAAAAAAATTGCGTTCGTTCTTATGATTTCTTGAGCAACTAAGATTTCCGAAAATTAATTACTAAATACATACATTGTAACTTTTAGTAAATACAAATTTATATCAAGTCAAAAAATTAAATACAATATTTTTAGGGGATTCCGGTTCCCCCGTGGTCTGTCAGGATGACTCGATTCATATCTCGTCACTTCCTCTTGGACGACAACCCTCGCGAGATATTCTGTGCGGAATCGTTTCCTGGGGTGGACCTTTAGTAGAGTGTATGGCACATTGGAACGGATCATTTCGCTCAGAACCATGGGCCCAAGTCTTCACAAAAGTCTCGCATTTCTCGGATTGGGTTTCTCATGCGATACAGGGGAGAAAGATTGAATCCCATTTTCTTTGCAAGTCTAATCTCCAGTACGTCTACAAATTCGAGAAGTGCAATTCGCACGTAGACTGTGAAGATGGGTCAGACGAGATGGATTGCGAAATTCAGGACGAGTACGAATATGAATATGAGACGGTCACTGAAAACTTTCCCAAAACAACGACCCCACCCACCGAAAACATACCCTCAACGACCACCCCGATTACCGAAAGTTTACCAACCACGACCACCCCGACCACCGAAAACATGCCCACAACGACCACCGAAAACTTACCGACAACAATGACCACTCCGATCACTGAAGCTGACCCCACAACAACGACCCCGACTGCTGAAAATTACCCCACAACAACCACCGAAAAAGTGACTCGAGCAACGCCAATGTATCAGATCATCGATCTAGATGACTTTGATCTGTCTTTTGCTAATTGGAAAGTTTAATTTGTGTTAAACATTTGTATCACGATTCTTTAATACTTTACCAATATTTAATTTATGATCACTTTATTTATTTCGCATGTAATAAGTTGGCTAAATATTTATATAGTTTTGATCAATTACATCGGAATCAAAAGATATATTTATTATTGTTGCAACCTTTCGATATTCATATATACAGAATTTCTTCATCAGGCAAAAATATATTTCTAAACTATTTAGTAACTATGTAAATTTGACATTTCCGCATACATAAATCCAAGTCTAGTTCATGGATGTGAATTAAATATTATTTTTTGCCTGGAAGCGTTTGGTGGGAATAATCTTTACGAATTAATTAAGTATCTAAGCTTTGCAATGACCACCTTATTTTTTAGCAAGTTCAACAAACAAAAAGCACATAATAAAAAAAAGAACTATTTGAACTCTAAATGAAAGTGTATATAATTTCCACCAAGTTGTGTAAAATTTTGTCCAGCGTTTTTTAGACTATTAATATTGGATGGAAGTAAATTGTATGTTCCTAATTTTTATAAACACACGCAGATTACGCAACTGTTCAGATATGCACGTAAAATTTGCACAAATCCTAAACTCCAATATTTTTGAATTGAACAAAGTTTTGTACAACTTCTTGGCTTGATCATTTTTGAACAGAAATTTCAAATTTGACTCTCCTCCTGTTCAGTATGGTCAAACTGGTTGGGAACTTCTTTCGAAATATTGGATTTTCGTCGCTTTGTCCAACTTGCTCGGCCGGAAGCTGCAGCTGCCTCTCTTTTTCTCTGGGTTTGTAGCCGTTTTTGTACCAGAACTCGATACGGGTAATGTTTCGTCCAACGATCCGGGTCATGACTGTAATTATGAATCGTCAGACTAGTCCTGGTTTTGAACGACTTTCCGCATTGGGAGCAAAGGAAGGGACGCTCTTCTCTGTGAATTGGTCGATGAGCAGCAAGGTTAGAATTGTTCTTGAAACGTTTCCCACAAATATCACAGCCAAAATCTCCTGGTAATTTCTCATGCACATATTTCATGTGGTAATTGAATTGTTTCCTGCAATTCAAACTAAGATAAGTATAAAAAGGTAGTTATCATAGTAATGAAATTCACACAGAATGTTGCTAAACCACTTTAACATTCTTTACAAACTTTTGCAAATAAGAAACGTGTTTGATGCTTGTGTAACTTTACAAAGCTCACAAGCTGATTTTCCAAGGTAAAGGGGTTTGTATCTCCAAGTGAATTGTCTCTCAGTGGCGGCAGAAGCGGGGGGACAGGGACATTTCCCCCCCAAAAATTCAGAAAAATCCTATCTTTCCAGCTAATAAGTCCCCCGTCCTATTTAACAATTCTATCTCACAATCCCCCCAACTTCCGCTGCCAATGTTGCCTCCGCACAAATTGAGTAGGATATGTAACTTACTGATGTAAAAATGCTTTCCCGCAAGGAGCACACTTGTACTTCCCTTCTGCATGAATGTTCCTCATGTGCCGTAGGAATCGTCCTTTCTCGGGAAATTCTTCGCCACAATTTTCAACACGGCACCTGAAGACAATTGGGGGTAAAGGTTCCGCCGAAATGTAACCATGGGCCCGAACTCGGTGGTGCAACAGGTAGTTTGGATCAGAGGTAAATTTTTTATGGCATTCTGGGCATTCAAGTTTATCGTCGATGGGATGTTCTGCTAAGTGAGAGTCCAACTCCGATTGAGTACGGTACTCGAACGGACATCTGTAATTGCATAATTTTTTCATATTCAGAATACAATTTAGCGAGACTTTGCATTATAATTTAACCAACCCATCACGTGGACAAACTTCCAACGGTCCTAACTCCAAGGTTAATTTGTGATCTTCTGATTTCAAATGAGTCTGCAACGACGGAAGTGTTTTGAACCGTAACCGACATGTTTTGCACATAAATGGCCACAACCATCTCTTGTTAATTCCACTTTCTGTGGATTTCCTGATTTTTGGAGTAGTATGTTTCATAGCTTTCTCTGGTACCTTGGCGTTGGCGCCAGGATGGTTCGCAAAAACGTGAGCTTCGCATTCAGTGAGGGAAGCGAATTCTTTGAGACAGACGATGCAACCGAATTTTGGGGTCTGGTTGTGAGCATCGGCCAAATGCTGGAGGAGATCGGATTGTACGAGGAATTTTGTATTGCAGACGCCGCAGTTGTAAATAATTTTCTTTTTCTTTGGTTTGACTGGAACTAATAATTAGTAAATAAGTAATTGTCAATTGGCATATATTTTATACATTTTATTAAAGTTAATAAACAGTCTAAAATTACCACCTTGAGTTAGTTCAGTAGGAAAAACTCTTGCAGTTTCCGTGATGTGAATATTTTCTGCTACGGAAGCCGTCCCACTCTCTAGAATTCTGTGGATAGAAATTAAAAAAAAATATGTATATGTACCATCCTTTCAAAGAATTAAACATGAACATAGATCAGTCAATAAATTTTCTTACTTTGGCACCTTGTTGCATTCTTCCGTCGTTTGAGATTTTGAAGTAGATGGGCCGACTTTATCAACTATTTGATCGATACTTTGCTGCTCCGGCGCGTCCTTAATTTCTACCCGATTTAAGTTAACTCGAAAAAATCCTTGGTCCCGGGTCGCCTCTTGGACTTCTTCCTTCGTCATAGGGATCACCCACGGGATTAATTTGACATCATATCCAAATTCTGGCAGTGGTGGTAACGCAGATCCGTCCTTATAATGAACTGCCTTCATATGAGACTCTAATCTGTCCGTGGTGGTGAAGGATTCCCTGCATTCGAGACACCGAACAAGTGGATGACTTTCTATCCTGTGGCGCTTTATGTCGCACGATCTGAATATCTTTCCACATTGGAGAGTAAGAACTGGACTAGTGCATACGGAGAGACCTACGTTATAAAATAAATCAGTTACGTACTCAATATCAAATTGGTTTAACAGCAAAAATTTGCAAGTTTTCACAAACAATCTTTTCTAACAGGTTTTTTCAAATTCATTTTTAAAATGATTTCGGAAAGTCATCCTACGTGGGGAGGGGACGACCAAATCAAAATAGGATAACGGAATTTTTACGGCTTTACAAGATCATTTTGCGAATCCCTTTACGACACGAATATTTCCAAAATTTGCTACATGAGCTAAATATTTAAGACGTTGATAATTGTATTTATTATTGTTCTTTCCATGTTCATTTTACATACATTTATTTCGACAAAGCTAAACGACCAGCGCCGTACATACGTTTAAGACGTTGTATGTACATATGTATGTACATACATAGGTCAATTGCGTACCTGGGTGAATAAATTTCCGGTGCAAGATGGCCTCCAAAAGGGTATCTAACTTATCTGGACAAATGGCACAAGGATAGCTTCCTTTTGCAGGCTTGGTGGGGTCAGGTAGCTTTCGAACCTCCGGGACCGGTAGGGACATGGGTTCGATGAAACTAGGCAGGTTGGATTTTACTCCAGTGTTCCGTGAGGTCAAGTGATCAACACTATTAAAACGGATTAGAATTGTATGTATATTACAGATAATGGTATTTTGAATGTGGTGATAACTTAATTTAATGTCAAAACCTACCCAGTTTTGTGTGACGTTGATCTAGATTTACTTACTGTCGGGATTGTTGACACGTTTTCCTGACTTCTTTTAATTCTATATGATTCATATTTATAATAATTAATTGGTTATCACAAGTTGTATCGACTCACGTTGATTTTGGGGTATATTTTTTTCGTTTCGCTTTCAATATTTGGCTAATCTTGATTGGTTTAACGCTTCGTTTGGGGGTCGTTTTCGAATACGTAGCCACAACTTTTTCCCTTTCAAAGTCTGGAAAATTTCTGTAATCTTCTTCAATACGAGTATTACTGGAAACTGGTGAATTTGCAACGTCTGAATTTGGAACAACTTCAACAATTGAATCTCCTTCAAATTCTAATGGATCATTTCCATGCTCCGTTCTAAAAATATTCTCCGTTCGTTCCTCATTCTCAGCAAACTCTACCCCTGACCAGTAGTCCGTGACGACAAAATTTTCTTCATCTTCTTCTCCCACGAAATCTATGCAAATTTGACATAAATAATTAAGAAATATATACTAATCACAGATTAAATTATCTGACTAACTAACCACTCAGCAATTGTTCACGAATATTTACGTATATTTGTTCCACCACCAAATTTCCTCCGTCCTCATGCTTAACGAGGGTGGAATTCTGTACGAATTTCTTCACGGTGTTCTTCACCTGGTCCAGCTCCCTCTCCAGTTTGACAATCCTCTCGTGTAACTGTTCCCTTGTCCTAGAAGACGCACACATGACGAACAGAGGTCAATATGTTGTTCAATTTCCTCCTGGCGAAAGGTGGAGTCGCAAAGGAGCGAATATGGGACGACTTGTCCCAACAGAAATTTTACTTTTGTGGGATATTTACAATTGTGGGAGGGACAACAGCAAATGATACAGATCGGAACAATGTCGACAGGTACCCCTTCCATGACCTCGACCTCATTGCTGCCCAATTCTAAAAAGTTAAACTTTAAAAAAAACTCGAAAAATTTTATTCAAATTTCAAACAGTGTACTTCGAATTCTCGAACTTGTTGTCCAACTGAGACACAGTGTGTTTCAGTTCAATGAAAGTCCACTTGGATTTTGCCCCGGTGTTTCCTCCGATATCTGAGGAAAAGTGAGGATTGCACAGTGCACAAATACCTCATAAAACGGTAAAAAATGATTCAATGCATAAAATGGAAGCAAATCGTGTGGACTTCATCTGAATGCATGTTATTATGGTTCCCGGCTATGGGAGTGGCCGACAATGGGGTTTAGTCGGATTTTCGTAAAACTCTAGGAAAAATTGCATTATAACGGGCGATATAGGACAAACTTTTATGCGATTTAAATCTATGCATTTCAGAAGGGCCGTACACAAAATATGACGTAAATTTGGAGAAGTTTTAACGTTAAATATTAGTAGTAATTTAATATACAACATTCTATTATTAACGATTCTTATCATACGTAACATGGATAACATGCCTTACGAACGGTTCCATAGTTTATATCAAACAAAAAATATTATAAAAATGAAAGTCAACATGTATTGTTTATTTAAAACAAGTTTTGTTTACCATAACTTAAGGATTTCGCTTTCTACAAATGAAAGTTCCCATTGTTCTATTGGTTTGATGTTTCAAACTCGCCTGCCACAATGTTGAAATAGAAAGTCTGTATGTACAATTGTGCTGTATGTGAACATAGAAAGTTATAAATATTTCAATAAATCACATCTTACAAAGTAAACTTAGTTATGGTTTCATATGGTTCACGAGTACGACATCGACTTTATCCAGAAATCATTTTTTATGTGTAAGAAGTGGGTTTACGTTCGCTGAGATGGTAAAAGACAAGTTGGTAAATTGTGATAATTGCGGAGGTGTTACAGATAAAAACCGCGTAAATTTTTCATCACGAATAAAAAATGTGGATTGCACTGTGAATCAGGCTATTCAACTGTTTTTCCCATCCGTGCTGACCACAACACCATCCCGCCCAAAGAAGGACTTGAGGTATTTGTGCCAAAAGTGTAGTTTGTAGCTTGGGACGGCATATATTAAGTTACAGGAATTTAAAGAACGTACCAAAGACAACACCTATATTGGAAGAAAATTGGTCATCAGTGTCCAGCATCTACCTCAACAATATGAACAACCATGTACTTCTGCAAGTGCACTAGACTCACACTCATCAGAAAACGCAGAATATTGCATAAGCGAAAATAACGATCTTGAACGGGCTTCACTTTTGCAAGAGGAAGAATCCGAAGTGGAATCAGAAAATGAAGCACAACATCCAGTTGAGAGATATGAAGGAACATTACAACGTAAATCAACTCCTATTGGTCAAAAGTTAAAAAACGTGTTTAGTCGCACCAATCAGAAGAGTTTCAAATCATTACGTAGTAACATAAATCGAATTATAAATGCCGAACTTGCTGTACTGGGTGACAACTCATCATTCGGGAGTCAGAGTTCTGGTGATCTATTCCCATCGCTTGATGTAATCTATGAGGAATGCGAGAACTTTGCGCCCGTTACGCTATCAATTCTTGGAGGATTCGTTGGCTTAGAGGAAGGTCTGTTCACTCCTGCCATGCGGAGCATAGTTGGGATTGCCTTATACCAGCGGAGAATGCACGACAACATTTTCGCTAAAAGTGTTGGTGCTCTCCTTTGGAAGAACGGGGTATCCGTTAAGGTATGATCCGGTTTTAATCTTTTTAAGTTTAATTCTTAAATACTTAATTCAGCCAATATTACCACTTACACAGACATACACATTATTTCATGAAATGGGCATATCAGTCTGCTACAAGACTATACTAAATTACATGGAGACACAACAGAAGACATTTGATAAACCTGTGCGGGATTGGAAGAAGGTAAAGCCGGTTAGCAACCATAGATTTTGTTAAATTATGTCAAAATTTAGTCTGAAAAATTTTAATTGAAATTGGCGAGATATTTAATTTTAAATAATAGCCGTAGGCTTAAATTCTAATAGTTAGCAGGTAACACATGAATAAGAGAGGATAATTCAGAATAAATTATTATAGGAGATAGAAGACGAACTAGTTTCCTCCCAAAATCCTCAGAGCAGAAATGCCCGGCCTGTGTTTCAACCAGAAGAGGCTACCAGTTCTCTAAGTTGCTTGAGAATTTATGAGAGTTCGGACGATGAGATTAACGTAACTCCAGGGATAACATCAACCCCTGCACTCCCACTATCTCTGAAAAGAGGTAGTTTGGCAAGAAAGAAATTGAATTTTTCTGATGTCTCAACGCAAGAGGAAAGTTTTAAAAGCTTTTGTTTAAGTTATGACAACTTAAATAAAAGCATACATCCCAGACACTACGGGAACACCAATACCTTGCACAGTTTGAACGTGGTGGTATTCATTGCAATTCGGGATAGGATTGCCACCCCCTGGAGGATGGTGTTAAGTCCTAGGCCAGTTCTTGACCCTATCGACATTCCAATGTCAGCCTTTGTGTTACAAGATTCAGAAGTAACTACCATGAAGCAGTTGCACCTACGGGAAATCATTCTCATCTTACAAGAAAACCTTGACGTCTTCTTTAAAACCGATAAACGCCTCAGTCGATACCCAGAGCACGAATATATGGTTGAGTCTGCAAAAAAAAGCGAAATTGTAAACCTTGGGGTGATTCCACACAACGAGGTACATGTTGGATAGTATAAGCCGCGGGCCATTACTTGTCTCCGTCTCATACACCAATTAACGGTGTCTACAACACAGTCAGTATACACGCTCTACACTCTACAACACGGAGAGTACGGAGAGTTAATTTGTATATGAGACGGAGAGAAGTAATAGCGAGCGGCTAATATTCAGTAACCGGGTAAAGTCAACAGTTTCATTTGAATAGGGGACAATTGACAGCATGATTAACTGTTTGAAAGAAATGCAAGATTATGTCCCCAAGAAACCAGATGGCAACTTTCTTCCTATTGTTACCTGGGGAGATGGTATACTATTTATTGTGCAACTTCATTTGGTATGCTTACTCAGTAGTAGTCATACTTATCGTCCCAAGGTCTCACCGCAATAAATCAGAAAGCATCCCAGGACCACAGGTGCCATTCACTTACTGAAGAGGACAAAGTGAGGAGCATGTTCGGTATTCATAGTTACTGGCATGAGAGAGCAATAGTCGGGACCGAAATTATGAAAAGCCTCTTATCGAACCAAAGAGTGTGGGAGACCAAAGGCAGCCTTAACGATTTAAAGTTGAAGTTAGCCAGAAAACAGTTGCATACCAAGGGGTTGGCTTACATGATAAATGAATGATACTTTCAGATACAAGCATAAACTGGTCTCGCAGGATGTTATTCATCAATTCAATCCTTGTATGCGATTCTTGCGATTTGCACTTCGGAGCTATGTTGTAGCATATGCAAGGCTGAGACTGGCAACTATTAATATTTCTGGGTTATCAAAAGCTCAGCTCAATCAACTCATGAGCAAAATAGGCATGGATCTGATGGAAATGGAATTTGCGGACATTCTTAGGCCATGTAAACAGAAACAGTACGGCACACAATTTGTTAAAATAGAAGGATTTTTCACATATGTTTGTGTTAAATAAGTTGTACATTATTAAATTGCAAATTAAATATATATCACAGATATTGTTTCTGCCTCAAACCATATGACGCCAAAGATAAAACAACGGAATGGATTTGTTGCGATAACTATGACTGTAGTGAAAACCAGTGGTATCACCAAGTAAGAATATTTTTGTTTGCTTTAATGTGATATAAATTAAACCGGTTGAATTTTTCCCAGGCCTGTATAAAGAAGTATACAGCTAAACGAGGAAATATGAAATGGAAAAAAATCACTAAAGATAGTTTCACTGGTAAATGGTACTGCACAGAGAAATGCATGAAAGACGACGCAGATCAAGTATTCAAATACACGAAAACTCTTCTGTATTCCATTCTAAACTTAGAGGTAGAATAAGCCACCTTCGATGATAAGGTTGTATATTAATATGCTGTGCGATTTGCAGTGTTTCAGGTCCGCCATTAACTTTAATCACGGTGACAATATAATGATCTTCCGCAAATTACATCTCATAACATACCAAGGAAAGTCACACAAGAACTATCTAAATTTAACACACTATTATCTGAGTTTACTGCATGGGTTTGCACCTGAACATGTAGCTCATGCCATGAAATGGAATTCAACTTGCAATACTAATGGTGGACAGAACAAAAATAACCCGCATGATATAGTGACGGAATTTGTAGTTGGCGACACGAAGGGTTAGTATCTTAATGCAACTGTTACTACGGTTCGCAAGTAACGTATCACCATCTAGGGAACCAGAATAAAAATGTTGCCGAGATGGTGATATGTTACTTACGTACCGTAATATTATAATAAATGTTGCAGAAGCCTTCTCTCATTCAAGTGGGAAACTCACGGAAAAGATGATAAGAATTCGTGGATCCACAGGAGGAAACCTTGCAGAAATTGAAAAGCGCGCTGCAAAAGAGCTTATGGGAGAAGAGTTCACCCCAGTTGTTGGGAAAGCTCATAGGTTTTTGCAGGAAGTAACAGACTGCTCACAATATTTAGTTTCAGAGTGCGAAAATTTATTTGTTAAGCACACAAATCTTTCCAAAATTAGAGTGCATTCCGGGTTTGAAAATTTCAATAGCGATTTCATGTATATCGGGAATTACTTTGAATATGAAAAGACTATGAAAAACTTATCCAAAAACCTGTCAAAAATATCGCGCATACAAAATAGAAAATATGCCATCGACATGCACGTTGGAGTTAAAGTGTTGGAGCAAGATAATTTCTCAAGTTATACTAGTATAGCCTAAGTTTTTCCATACCATTGTTAAAAATAATATGATTTTAAAAATTTACGTTGGCAGAAGTATAACACCATTATGTTGTTATTAATTAATAATACTTATACCCTGATTCAAAAAGTTGTGCACTATGGGGGTGGAGACGTTATTTTTTTATTTAAAGAACATTTTATTTTTGCGCATCACAGCAAGAAAACTATTTTTAAACAAGATGGTGTTTGCCAAAAAAGATTCCCCATCAATCCGAAAAAATATAATTTTTCAGAGTTTTACGAAATTTCGATAAAAACTTAATTATTTCAACCACACCCACACCCTGAAATCGAAATAACCCAAACCCAGATTGAATTTCCACCTTGGGGGTCCATTTCATACCCTTAATTATTTTTGCCGCGGATAAGGATATTTTGAACACAGTGCGGCGGTGGTGGTGGCAGAGCCAACAGTCCAAGTAGAAATGGATTGAACTCTACTGTACTATCCTCGCACTCAGCCCTTGCACCTCATTTGCATATTTTAACGCATTCGCGAGAGCCATAGAGTTTATTCAACATGGAAAGCTCGTATCGCCGAAAATGGGCTATTGAGATTTATGCAAATGAGGTGCAAAGCCTAAGTACGGGGATAGTAAGTTGAGTTCAACACTTGGACTACGAACTTGTTCGTTGCCTCCATTAGAACGTTGTTGTTTTTTATGAGCTTTAACCAACACTGCTAATCGAGCCCGCTGCCGCAGTTGTATTTTTCTGAGGCTTGGGCGAGGCATGATTGATTTCTGTGGAAAATTTTTAAAAATAGTAAAGAATTATGGTTTTATTTGTTGACATTGTTTTGATTCACTATCACGATCTAGTTCCTGCGAGGACTCTAACTGAACCAGTTAGAGTTCCTGGAAAGTGTATTTGAAAAAAAGCCACCGCAAAACAGATGAAAAAGTGAGATTTTTGGAGCACACACGATTTCGTTGCCAAAACGTGGTGGCTGCAACTCTCACCGCCACCCCATATATCATGGCATCAAAAAATGAGGTTGAACTCACATAGGTGGCGTCGGCACCCCTATTTCTGCACCAGACCCACCATCGTAGAACCTAAAGTTTGGGGAGACACGACTCCGACATTCGAGAGAATATGCTCAAATTAGGGTGCCCAGGCCACCTATGTGAGTTCAACCTCATTTTTTGATGCCAGGATATGTGGGGATTGGTGGTGGTGGCGGTGAGGCAGGGTGGTCCACCACCGTCGTGGAGTGAAGCACACACTGCATGGGCGTGCAGCAGCCACCACGCGCTTCGTGAATGCTACCGATTAAGGGGGAGAAATGAACCCTCCATCGATGCGTTTTTCCTTATGCACTTTCCGCGAACCCTTTCTGGCACCTCCAACTCTCAAATGCCAGTTGGGTTCGCCGCGTGAACTAATCACGATCTGTAAGGGTGCGGGAAGTTGGCGAACGGCGAACGTGAATTTGGCGAACCAGCGAACAAAAACGTGAATTTGGCGAACCAGCGAACAAAAACGTGAAGTTTGCGAACCAGCGAACAAAAACGTGAATTTGGCGAACCATCGAACGGCGAACGCGAACCAGCTAACCAAAAGGACATTTATTGGACTGCGTGTATAGAAGTCACCAAATTCAAATTTTTTAAAATGCGTAGAAAGTGATGGTCTCGCCCATCCTTGAAGAATTTCTGGACAAGGGGTCATATCAATTCAAAAGTTCTCCATTTTTTATAGATTTTAAAATTTGGTAATACGAGTTATTTTTTGCTCAGAGAGTTTGCTTGTCAAGAAAGATAAAATACTCAGATGTCCTACAAAATGCAAGCGAGTAATTTGTGGGTATCGTTTTATGCTGGATTTTGATGCAAGCGTGTAAAACGTTGCAGAATACAAAAATTCACCTATTTCAGCATAATTACTTAAAACATAGCTATTTTAATTAACAACCAACACGTATCCTCACTAATGGTACAATTGACGGGAAGTTCCTATTCAAGCTCGTGTCCAGTGCTTCTAATTCTTTACATACATCCTTCAACTTCTTCTGAATCCTGTTTATTATGCAGCGAATTCTTCAGATAATTCCTACGTTTGTTGTTTCAAATTCTTGTTCATCATCTTCTGTTTGTGACTGGATTTGTTGTCTTCTCACGTCTGACCTTTAATATTCCCTTGTTAATCAGTTGCCTCCCAAGCACATTAAAGTCATGTGGCGCACAAGCCGTCGCTAAGGGCCCAAGTACATCAAAGTCATGCACTCCTTGAACAGTTACCATGCGCCCAAATACATGAACGTCGTGTACTCCGACTGCGGTAGCTATGGGCCCAAGCACATCAATGTCATGTAATTACAAAAAGAAAATTTTCCGCTACGGAAATTCCGCCCGAGCACATCAAATAATTTTAAAAATCAGTAAAAATTTCTAAATAGCTGTAGTTTGTTTGGAGCGTGTATATTACACTTGTGTAGATCTTCAGGCATGTCTGGTGAGTATTTATCATCAACACACATATATGTATGTATAAATATATATACTATTTTCTCATACTTGAAAATACGTGCAGACAGTGAAGAAGTCGAATTTTCTCTCGGGTAGATTGCGACTCCGATGAGGAATTCTTGCGACACGAACACAACGACGACGATGACGATCAACTTCTCGGAACATGAAGATGATCAAGGCCCGGAAGTAGATTCCGAGCACGAGTTAGGTGACCTCGATGAACACACCGATGTACGTATATTAATTGTACATATGTATATTACTAAATAATGTTACTTCCGCCAAATTGATTCATATTTCAGACCAATGTGATCCGCTACCGTAGTTAATGAATCGCAAGTTAATGAGTATGAGGTACCGGGGAAATTTTTTAAAATGCGTAGAAAGTGATGGTCTCGCCCATCCTTGAAGAATTTCTGGACAAGGGGTCATATCAGTTCAAAAGTTCTCCATTTTTTATAGATTTTAAAATTTGGTAATACGAGTTATTTACAGTTTTTTCTATTAGATCAGTTGGAATAAATCCTTAGTCCTAGAGAACTAATGGAACAAACCATAGTATACCTGGTAAGTTTTACATCAACGATATCCTGCAATTTCTCTCAAAGTAATTACTATGGGCGTACTCACGACAACTTCTTATTTCGCGTCGCAACTCATTTAGCAAACTTGCGAAGATCAAAATATTTCTGTCGTGAGGGGATTCGCAAAATATGACTTCGCAAAACTCTCTTATCTCGTAAATCTACTAAAAAACACTTATTTTGGTATTGTTTCCATGGATTTCTGTAATTTCTCTTGCAATTTCTCTTGTAATTACTTTGCGAAATAATTTTGCGAAATAAGGACATGCTCGATTGCTGGGTAAATTTGCGAACAAAAATCCCATGGTTTTCCAGCAAATTCTTTGCGAAATCTCGCATATCTCGCAAAACTTCGCAAGTTATGTTGCTATGCTCAATTTGCGAGATATGCTAGATATGCGAAGGTTGACGTGAGTACGCTCTATGTGAAAGTCTGAAATAAAATTGGAATTTCATTTCATCCAGGACGCCTTATTTAGAGTAACGAATTAATGTCGTATTAATTTCTGCGTAATTTGTGTTTCAAGACATCAATTTATAGTAAATTCCTTTAATTTTGATTTCGTTAAAAATTAATTGTATGTCAACATTTTCGTTTTAATTTATTTTTTGTTAATTTATAGTGCAATTAACGTTGCTTTTGTTTCGGTTTTGCTTCATTTTGCAAAGTTGCTATGCAATCACCTTTTTGCGAGTGTAGATAAAATTATTTCTTAAATATTCACTTTTTACTATAAATTGGTATTGTGAGAAGTAAGGTAAAGAAAGTAAAACTTCAAGAAACCCAAACTGAAAATAATACTCTAAATAAGGCGTTAACCAGTTGCCTAGCACACATTTGAAGCCATGGTATTTTTTTAATATAGTGGCTAAGCCCCAAGATAAGGCTTCGAATTTAGTGATCCTTGTATCACTTTTGTTGGATGAGTATTTTCAATGCTGCCCAAGATATTAAATGCTGACAAGTACGCTATAGTCCAAATTATTGCAAGGGTGATACGGATAATATGATATGTGGAAATCATTTTAATTATCATTACTTACGCAGCGAAGAAATTTTTTTCACAATAAAACACTACATCATGATAGCCAATTCGAATATAGGCCGGAAAAAGTCGGCATAACAATTATAAATCACTAATTATAAAATTTCACAAACTTATTCACAGTTCGGCAAAATATTTTCACACAAGGACAAGTAATCTCATATTTTAAATAGAAAACAGTTCTTCCTCCTCCTCCTCCATTCCTTCAACATTTGATTCAACATTCGCTTCTTGAAATCTCACTTCATTCGCTTCACCGAATCCTAATCCTATTTCAGAGTCAGGCCGAGGTACTGATTGGTCCACATCCACAATGCTTTGACTCGTCGATCCCGAAGATGCATTGGCGTTAGATCGCTTTCTTTTGACGGGTAATTTCGAAAGCGTATGAAATCTCTTGAAACACGAGTCTTTGCTCCTTATGCAGAGAGACTTCAGACACGTTTCGCATCTGAAAGCTGTGGTACACATTTTTCCTTCCAAGCAGCATAGCTGGCAATCCCGGAAGACCGAGACATTATCCACCACAATCTTTTCTGGAAAGTGGGTGCCGATTTGCCGTTCTAACTGGCTGTTCGACTTCCTCCCCAATGATCTATGTTGTGGTGAATATTTTTCCAATATTTCCCGGACAAGTACTCGTACAAAGTCCTTATAACTTCGTTGGGCGGAAAGAAGAGTGAATGATGTGCGAATTGTAAATGTCCAAGAAGTAGAATAATATTTTTTGTACCACTTGCAAGATTTGCGGACAGATGTGAATGGCTTTGTCACTCTGTCGATGTTATCCACAGCTCCCATTGTCACATTGTAGACGAGGTCAGTTGCAGGTTTCTCTCGGTTATTGTTTGGGTTTGTGGTTGCGACTTCTTCCATTCGGTGTCCCATGAAGGTGTTCAACACCATTTCTCTACGATCAGACCAACTAAAATTCATGAAACAAACGTTTAATATACGGGTCATTCTGTCAAAATTTTAACCTCCATTTTAGTGTATTGTTTTTATTGGTAAATTTGCACACACAACCCGTTCCACTAAAATGTCGGAGGAAGAATAAGTCGCAACTTGTCCCTTTGTCCGTTAATTTTCGCATCAGTTTTCTCCACTTCTGCACGGTTCCAAGAATGTAAGTACCAAGTTGCTTCAATCGTATAGCTAAGATCGGTGACACAAAAAGTTGTCGATAGTGATTCTATGAAATTTGTTAAAATAACCATGAAGAAGGGTCATCACTGTGGCGCCACCAAATCCGAGTTCTTGAATCCAGTTTGAATTTTTAGTTCTTGTCGTTCTTTCTTGGTACGGGAGAACTTTGAGCACGAATCTGCCGGCCGAATCGCAGAGGAGATACAGCTTCATTCCAATTTGAGATATTGCTTGAATAATAATCTCCCTTTGAAGGAAAGTAAGGATTCGTCCACCGCGAGAAAGATCCCAGCCTGACAGCTTTTCGGAAATGTTGAAACAGCTTGTCCATAAAATTTTCAAACTTTATACACCGATGGTTATTGTTGGGTGGGACGGTGTCAGGAATCCACGAAGGATTGACTCAAACCTAGTAAACAAATAGCTAGCACAAGTAGTGTACATAAATATATATTGTATTTTATTGTTGTATATATACCTATTCCTTGACATGACCTGACCAAAAAATCGGGTAGAAAACATCGAACTTGTGGACCAGTCGTCCTTGGTATCCAGCTTGATAATCAGCGCCAGTGCAAAGAATTGCCACATTTCTTCACCATTCACTACAGTGCAATCCTTCATGGTGTTCTGATTCGCGCGTTTTAGGTATTGAAAATAAATGTTTGTCTGAAGGACGATTTCATCCAACATTTCGGTGTCCAAGAATTTTTACTAAATCTCTAGAGCAGTAAATTCAATCTTGACCTCAAAATTCGACTTTAGAAATTTCCCCGGTACCTCATACTCATTAACTTGCGATTCATTAACTACGGTAGCGGATCACATTGGTCTGAAATATGAATCAATTTGGCGGAAGTAACATTATTTAGTAATATACATATGTACAATTAATATACGTACATCGGTGTGTTCATCGAGGTCACCTAACTCGTGCTCGGAATCTACTTCCGGGCCTTGATCATCTTCATGTTCCGAGAAGTTGATCGTCATCGTCGTCGTTGTGTTCGTGTCGCAAGAATTCCTCATCGGAGTCGCAATCTACCCGAGAGAAAATTCGACTTCTTCACTGTCTGCACGTATTTTCAAGTATGAGAAAATAGTATATATATTTATACATACATATATGTGTGTTGATGATAAATACTCACCAGACATGCCTGAAGATCTACACAAGTGTAATATACACGCTCCAAACAAACTACAGCTATTTAGAAATTTTTACTGATTTTTAAAATTATTTGATGTGCTCGGGCGGAATTTCCGTAGCGGAAAATTTTCTTTTTGTAATTACATGACATTGATGTGCTTGGGCCCATAGCTACCGCAGTCGGAGTACACGACGTTCATGTATTTGGGCGCATGGTAACTGTTCAAGGAGTGCATGACTTTGATGTACTTGGGCCCTTAGCGACGGCTTGTGCGCCACATGACTTTAATGTGCTTGGGAGGCAACTGATTAACAAGGGAATATTAAAGGTCAGACGTGAGAAGACAACAAATCCAGTCACAAACAGAAGATGATGAACAAGAATTTGAAACAACAAACGTAGGAATTATCTGAAGAATTCGCTGCATAATAAACAGGATTCAGAAGAAGTTGAAGGATGTATGTAAAGAATTAGAAGCACTGGACACGAGCTTGAATAGGAACTTCCCGTCAATTGTACCATTAGTGAGGATACGTGTTGGTTGTTAATTAAAATAGCTATGTTTTAAGTAATTATGCTGAAATAGGTGAATTTTTGTATTCTGCAACGTTTTACACGCTTGCATCAAAATCCAGCATAAAACGATACCCACAAATTACTCGCTTGCATTTTGTAGGACATCTGAGTATTTTATCTTTCTTGACAAGCAAACTCTCTGAGCAAAAAATAACTCGTATTACCAAATTTTAAAATCTATAAAAAATGGAGAACTTTTGAATTGATATGACCCCTTGTCCAGAAATTCTTCAAGGATGGGCGAGACCATCACTTTCTACGCATTTTAAAAAATTTGAATTTGGTGACTTCTATACACGCAGTCCAATAAATGTCCTTTTGGTTAGCTGGTTCGCGTTCGCCGTTCGATGGTTCGCCAAATTCACGTTTTTGTTCGCTGGTTCGCAAACTTCACGTTTTTGTTCGCTGGTTCGCCAAATTCACGTTTTTGTTCGCTGGTTCGCCAAATTCACGTTCGCCGTTCGATGGTTCGCCAAATTCACGTTCGCCGTTCGATGGTTCGCCAAATTCACGTTCGCCGTTCGACGATTCGCCAAGTTCACGGTTTGGTTCGCGTTCGCTAACTTCACGTTCGCCGTTCGCCAACTTCCCGCACCCGATCTGTAACAATTAACATCATTATTACCTTACTTTTCACATTATTCTGTGGAAAAAAGATATAGATATGAAATATGAAATATTATAACGAATACATTTAATAAGTGATAAGAAATAACAAATTTGAAATTGGAGTAAATTTTTAGAAAATACTTCACTTACCGCAGTTCATTACTTTATCTGGACAAAGAAAGCATGCAACGGATCTTTAATTGATTTACTTGATTGAATTGATTTTAAAACAAATGTCAAATTTGCTAAATTATTTCGTATTTGAAGAAATTCTTCAAGTTGATGTCAACTTTTGTTGAACAACATGTGTTTTTTGGTTGGCGGGTTGTGGCAGCATGACAAAGTTTCATGCAAACAAAGTTGCGTAATGTTTTTCATGCAAATGGTAATTCGTGCTCTTTCTATGAAAATACTAATTTTGCTAGTTTAGTAATTAGTAATCACCAACTATTAATTAATTTCATACAAAAATGCGTAGTTTTTCATTGTTAGAAGAATCACTAACAAGGGACACTCACGACCTGTCGTTTGAGTCCAGGGTACCCACTATGTTTTTCAGAATCTACTAGGACCCCAGATGAAGGATTCATTCATATTTCCGTGTAAAACTCATATTTGGCGCCATGGCGTGGCGCCAAACTTAAAAATTTGCATTTTCGACCAATTTCAAACCCCCATAACTTTTGCAGTTTATGTCGGATTTTTAAAATTTTATGCTTAAAATGATCAGAAAAGTCGAAATTTTAGAGAAAAAATAAAAATAAAAAAATTTTAATTTTTGAGATATTTTTAGCATTTTTTCGACGAACCCGAAATTTCGAAATTTTGCGAAAAGTTAAAAGCGACAATTTTGGAAAAAATTTCATAGAATACGAAAGTTGAACTCCTTGTCGTGATTTTTGCCAAAAATTTTGAAAATCCGTCCAGGATTTCAAAAGTTACGGCGGTTTTAAAATGAAAAACCATCAAATTTGGCGAATTTGGCGCCACGCCATGGCGCCAAATATGAGTTTTACACAGAAATATGAATGAATCCTTCATCTGGGGTCCTAGTAGATTCTAAAAAACATAGTGGGTACCCTGGACTCAAACGACAGGTCGTGAGTGTCCCTTGTAAGTTATTACAAGAAGTGATGTATGTACATGTATTTTTGTATGTACATAGGTATTTTTTATTTTATTTTATCGTAGTTCTGTATTTTATACATATGACCAACTTAAGCTTTTCAAGACAATTTCCGAAAATCGATATGGGTGAACTCCTCTGGTTGAAAATCTCTCCAGTTTCACGGCAGAAGCTTTCGACCAATCTAAATATCTATGGGCCAAGTTTCAGCTGCTTTCAAACACTATTTTGAAAGTTTAGTGGACAAATTATGCACAATTAATGCCCCCACGTATATGGCCCCAACTGTCAACCAGTTGACCGATTTTTCTCATCTGCCAAACTAGATATAGCTTCTAACTTGGTCAAATATGCTTCTGTATGCAAAATTAATGCTCAATCGGTTCAACCGTGTTGGCATTCGGACGGACGGTCATAATCGTTATCGTTCTACATAAGCTCTGACTCGGGTTATATACAAATTTTATAAAACCTATTTAAGGCTTGGCGAAAAAAATAATGCAAATGAACATTGAACAAATATACGTTGCAAACCTTAATTTGAAGATAGTTAGTTTTACATGACGTTAATTTATTAAAAACCTACTTCAAGCAACTTCGCGGGGCCTTTTTAGATGGCATGCACAAAAACTCAGACTCATTTGGCTATAATTTCGTGATTCATTGTTGGTATAAACCATTAAAAACCTACAGTGCAGACTCCATTTAGCCCGAGTTAGGGACAGAGTCTCTGACTCGGGGACTCTCTGACTCCCACTTCTAAATTTTTCTCCGAATTGACCGACATAACCAACGTCCGTGATGGATGATTAAATGTTTGTTGGATATTTTCTATTATTTAGCACCAAATTTTTGAATTGTTTACAAATCTTTCCACTTGATTACCAGGACCAGTGGGCTTCTTTAACATCTTGAACTTCTAAAGCTGTGTGTTATCCAGAAGCGGTTTTTAGCCTACATACCAAATTTCAGATGAAAATTACAACTTTTAATAACCTATCATTTCAGCTTTGCTTAATGTTTAGTAAACTCATGTTTGTCAGAATTTTCTATTTTCTATTTTCTATTTTCTAATTTTCAATGATTTTTTACGGAAAAATGTGCATGATTTACAGGATTGTAAACATCCGAGTGAATTTATACGATCGATACAAATTGATTTTTTGGAATGACTTACAATTGTGAAAAAACTTTTCCACATTGTTCACACATGTGTTTTCCTATTCCGTGCATGGACGCCATGTGCCTTGCGAGTGGCTCCTTGTGGTTGAATAGCTTCCCACAATTTTCAACCTGACATGGATGCACAATTGGCTGTAAAGATTCTGCTTCAGTGGGAACGTATTTATGACATCGGACCCGGTGGTGCAAGAGCAGGTTTGAATCGGCAAATCTAAAATAGCACTGGGGGCATTTAATTTGATTGTCGAGCTGATCATGTTTGGCTAGATGAGAATCCAACTCTGCTTGTCCACGATACTCATGCTTACATCTAAATTAATTTCATATAAAAAATATCATAAAAAAATAATCTTTACCAATATTTTTAATGGGTGTACTCACGGCAAGGTCATATCGTAACATCAAAGCTAACAAAATTTAAGATTTCACATCATATTTGCATAAGTCATAAAAACAATTGAGTAAAGTCTTTGGAAACTAATAAAATCTGTAAGTTTTGTAAAATAATTTTTAAAACTTTTGTAAAACAAAAAGGTGCCTTTGATCTGAGCAAGTTTTAAAAATCTAAGCTGTTCATTAGAAATAGTTGTAAAATTTATGGAATTTACTAATTTCACAATGCTACCTGAACTAAATTGCTTAAATTGCCTCAACAATCATTATTTTCATTTTGTTGACCTCGATTTCTGCAATTTCTATCGCTTTGCGAGATAATTTTACGCAATAAAAACATGTGGTGGGTAAATTTGAGGAAAAATAAATCCCATAGTTTTCCGACAAACATTTTTGCAAAATCTTGTAAATTAAATATCAGATGCGAAAATTGTCGTGAGTACGCCCAATATTAAAACTTGACGAACCCATCACGTGGACAAATTTCCAACGGGCCTAACTCTAAGTTTAGCGTGTGGTCTTCTGATTTCAAATGAGTCTGCAGGGCAGGAAGCGATTTGAACCGTAACCGACATGTTTTACACATAAATGGCCACATCCACCTCTTGTCCTGGCCACTTTCTGTGACTTTCGTAGTTTTTGGAGACTTATATCTCATAGGTGTCTCTGGTAGCTTGGCGTCAGGGTGGTCTGATAAAACGTGAGCTTCGCATTCACTGAGCGAAGTGAATTCTTTGAGACACACGAAACACCCGAATTTCGGGGTCTGGTTATGAGCATCGGCCAAATGTTGGAGGAGATCGGATTGTACGGGGAATTTTGTATTGCAGACGCCACAGTTGTAAATAATCTTCTTTCTTTTTCGTTTGACTGGAACTAATTAGTAATTAAGTAATTGTTATGTATCGTAATAAATTTTAATTAAAGTTATGTACACACTCTAAAATTACCAGGTTGAGTTAGTTCCGTAGGAAAAACTCTAGCATTTTCAGTTGTGGAAATATTTTTTGCTACAGAAACCTTCCTCCTGTTTAGAATTCTGTGGAGAAATTTAAACAAAATTATAAATATGTAACTTGATTTTAAAGATTGGAGCATAAACTGAGAATCACATAAGTTCGAACATAAGTTCAATTAATAAATTTTCTTACTCGTGCTCCTGGTTGGATTCGTCAGTCAAATTAGATATCGAAGTGGATGGGAATGATGGGATGGGCACTTCTTCAACATTTTTACCGATACTTTGCTCAGCGACCACGTGTTCCGGCGTTTCTTTAATTTCTAGCCGTTTTAAGTTAATGTAGAAGAATCCTTGATCCCGGGTCACTTCCCGGATTTCCTCCGTAGTCAAGGGGAGCATCCATGGAATTAATTTGACATCATATCCAAATTCTGGGAGTGGGGGTAGCTCAGATCCGTCACGGTAATGGACAGCCTTCATGTGGGATTCTAATCTGTCCGTGGTGGTGAAGGATTCCCTGCATTCGGGACATCGAACAAGTGGATGACTTTCTATCCTATGGCGCTTTATGTCGCACGATCTGAATATCTTTCCGCATTGGAGGGTACGAACTGGACTAGTGCACAGGGAGAAACCTAGGTCGTAAAACAAATCAGTTATTCGACACCAAGTAGAATAAAATAATAACAAAATTGCATTTGCTGAAAAACAATAGAATTTTTCCAAATTTATGTAATTACTCAGCGTATTTTTATTTCGCAAAATGATTTCGCAAACTTATCTTAAGCGATGGGAATCAAAACAAAACATAATTTCTTACAGGTTTGCGAATCTCTCATTGTGTACCTGGGTGAATAAATTTCCGGTGCAAGGCAGCCTCCACGAGGGTATCCAACTTATCTGGACAAATTACACAAGGATGACTCCCTTTTGAAGGGGTAGTGAGGTCAGGTAGTTTTCGAACCTCAAGGACCGGCAAAGTCAACGATTCACTGAATAGGGACAGACTGGTGTCAGTTATCAGTGAGCTAAAGTGGTTTACAAAATCTCCGTTTACATAAATGGATACCAAATATTTTAAATAAATGTTCTGATAATTTTATCTAATGTCAAAACCTACCCAGTTTTACTTGATGATGATCTAGGTCTCTTTACTATCGGGGTTTTTGTCACGTTTTCTCTCCTTCTTTCAATTCTGTGTAATAAATACAAATTTAGAGTAATTAGTTAATTAATTCACTAATTACTTAATTCGTTGTCACAAATTGCATCGACACTCACGTTGTCTTTGGAGCATATTTTTTCTCTTTGTGTTTCCGTTTCATTAATTGGCTAATCTGGAGTGGTTTAACGCTTCGTTTGTGGGTGCTTTTCGAATACGTTGTCACAACTTTGTCCCTTTCAAATTCTGGAAAATTTCTATAATCTTCTTCAAGACTTAAGCTAAGCGGATTACTGGAAGCTAGTGAATCTGCACGGAAGGAAAGTGCAGAATTTGCATTTGAATTTGCAACTGAAGCCTCTCCGAATTCTAAGGGATCATCTCCAATTTCAGGTGTATAAATATTCTCCATTTGTTGTTCATTTTCATCGAACTCGATTCCTGACCAGTGAAAGTTTCCGTCCTCTCCTCCCACGAAATCTATGAAAATTTGTCATAAACACTTACGAAATATTTACAATTTACTAATCAAACGTTAAATTATCCTAACCACTCAACAATTGTTCTCTAATATTTCCGTATATTTGTTCCACCACCAAATTTCCTCCGTCCTCCTGCTTAACGAGGGTGGAATTCTGTACCAATTTCTTCACGTTGTTCTTCACCTGGTCCAACTCCCTCTCCAGTTTGACAATCCGCTCATGTAGCTGTTCCCCCTGACCCAGAAGACGCACACATGACGAACAGAGGTCAATGTGTTGTTCAATTTCCTCCTGGCGATACGGGGAGTCGCAAAGAAGCGAATATGGGACGACTTGTCCCAGCAGAAACTTGACCCTTGTGGGATACTTGTTCTTTGGGGCGGGACAACAGCAAATTATACAAATTGAAACAATCACGTCCTCCTCCTCCTTTACAGGAACCGATTCTATAATCTCAGCATCATTGTTGCTAATTTCTGCAATAATTTAAAAAGTTACACAGTTAAAAACGTTTTAAACTTTAAAACAAAAGTATACCTTTGAATTCTGTACCTTGTTCGCTGGCCCCTTGGTTATTGTTACGAGCTTTAGTTTTGCTTAGTTCTCTGGCCTTCTGACTGGCGGCTCGACGTTGAATTTGCCTTTTGCTTAGACGCGCCATGATTTATTTCTGTTTGGCAAAAATATTAAACAATAATGTTCTTCATTGTTCTTTGATGTTGGAATGATTCATGACAGTAACAATTAGCATCGTATTATCTTACCACTTTTTCAGTTAGGATAAGAGTGCACGCGGGAATTTAAGTAAAATAAACAATTCACTGCAGTTTGTTATTTCATCCGCACAAGAAACAATTAAATGGATCCTTAGTTGTTTTATCCCGATTTGAAAACATATTTGTCTTATTTATTATTGCAACAAATTTGAAATTCTTGAAATTTTGTATTCTTGTGTAAATTGCGGATGCAAATTCTGTCGAACATGTGTTATTTGGTTCGCGGTTGAGTTTCGTTTCATGCGAACAAAGTCGACTTTCTCATGCAAATATACATATGTAAACGAGTGGATTGCGTGCGTACACTGTCCATGAAAATGCAAATTTTTACTAGTTTAGTTATTTTATTTTTATTAATTTCGTATAGAAAGTTTGTTGTGGCTTTCGCTTTTGGAAAAATCATTACCTCTTACGCACAAGACGTACGAGCTTAATTTAATCATGAACTTCGTACTTTTTAAATATTTTTTGTATTCGATTTAAATTTTGTTCCTTCAAAATTTCATGACAAAATCGGTACAATGAGGAGCTCATTTTTGTACAGATTTAAAAGGTATAATTTGTTTACATACAAACTAGATAGTTCCAGTGTCACCTCCATACATAAACCCGGCCATTGCTTATTTATAGTTTGACAGTCAAACTATAAATAATGGCCGGGTTTGTGTAGTCAAACCTTGATTACATTACATCTTAATGACCATTTGAATATTGCCATCTAAAAAAATATTCACTAGTTCTGTTTCAAACCAAACAGATACTCAAAGAAAATTTATAACTATAAAATACATCGGATAATATGAGCCGTCTGAACCTGAATCATGAATCTTACCGCTGGAAGTTTGTCCATCTCATGAATTTATTAAGGGGTCAAAAAATATGACCAGTTCCCTGTGAATCAAAATGTAACGCCCCCGGGTGGGCTTGAACCACCAACCTTTCGGTTAACAGCCGAATGCGCTAGCCGTTTGCGCCACGGAGGCGAGCGATGAATAATTAATGAGTGAAATACTGTGAAATTTTCAAAAAATAGCACTTAATGTATCTGCTAGGGGACATCCATGTACTAAATACGCCATCAAAAAGATGGCGGTTTTGGATGACCTATATTACTAGTTACATGAGTAGGATGCGGTAGGGATGGGATGGGTGGATGGTAAAAACTTTGACGTTTTTTCATGACCCAACCCAAGGTATGGATGTTCCCCTATCAGAACTAATTTTCTTATTTAACTAATTAGCCCTCATTACTGACTTGTGCCCACTGTAATTACGATGGCCAATGCACTAATTACCCTTTTCCTTGTAAATAGAATATCCTAACAGTCTGAGAGGTCATTAATTTTTGAAAATTTGACACTACTTCATTCATTAATTATTCATCGCTCGCCTCCGTGGCGCAAACGGCTAGCGCATTCGGCTGTTAACCGAAAGGTTGGTGGTTCAAGCCCACCCGGGGGCGTTACATTTTGATTTCCGGCAAACTGATCATGTTTTTTTACCAGGTTGTAACAAATTCATGTTATGGGAAATTTCCAGTGAAGACATATTACTAAATTTCTTGTATACTTGTATATTTTCTTTGAGTACGCGATTTGAAATCTAATTGGTAAATATTTTTTTAAATAGCAATAGTCATCAATATACAGGTTGGCTGGCCAAGTGGCCATGCATACATATGTCTGTGGAGTTGTCTAATATACAAGAAAATATCTTTTATACCTTTTAAACCTGTACAAAAATAAGTTCGAAATGATATCTATTTTGTCTTAGGGGCCGTTCATAAACTATGTAACGCTAAACTCGAATATTTTTACCCCTCCCTCCCTCCCTTGTGACGCTTGCGTGACGCTTCAAGCCACCCACCCCCCCCCTCCCTCATAACGTCACGGAAAATCTCAAATTTCCCACTAGTTTAAGTACTTTAAATTTAATTTAAATTAACTTAATCAAGTTATGTTTTTAATTTTCTATGAAATTTTAAACTAAACAGTGTAAAATAGAAGCATTCATCGTCATTTAACCAGAGTCATCGTCGTAGAGTGAATATCTTTCAGTTGACATTTCGAAATGAAACTCAGCAAATTTAAATCAGAAAGTTATTTTAGAGAGTAACATAACCAAAGCCGTAAATCGAAACGCGTGGTTTCTTTACACTTTTTATAATTTTTGCGAGTGTGACGTGACGATAGTCTCATACCACCCTCCCTCCTACGTGACTATGCGTGACGCCACCCTACACCCACCCACCCACCTCCAAGCGTTACGTAGTTTATGAACGGCCCCTTAATTATATTCACATCGGATAAATTCTGATGGAAAAAATAAGTTAAAAGATAATACCAAATAATACATAATACAAATTCGCTAAAACTAAGGTCGAACTTCTTGTACATATTTATATGTAAGTTCATAAGGGAAAACTACGATGAAATTTTTGTACGAACTGAATCAATAATAACCGGAGTTTGGTTATTAATATAAATATAATGCTAGTTATTTTATTACTTAAACCAGCAAAATCAGCATTTTCTTGGAAAGTGCATACATTGTAACGCGTTGAGAAATAAAATTGCATGAAAAAGACTTTGTTCGTATGAAACGTGATGGCCACAAGCGCCAACCAAACAACACATGTTCTTCCAAAAGAGTTGACATCAAATTGAAGAATTTCTTCGAATACAAAATAATTAATTTTGTACTTTCTTAATACTTATTTTGCTACTTAAGTACTTAATTTCTTACACAATTAGTTTCAAAATCACCACCATAAAACTATTTCGGGCCCGTTTCATATTTTCTTTGCCCGGATGAAATAATAAGCTGCAGTGAGTGAACTATTGTTTATTTTCTAAAAATATTTCTTATTATTCCTTTCTAAATAAATATATGTGTTATTCATATTCATATTTTTATCTTGTGAATTTCTATCCCTGAGAAGGTGGTAAGAAAGTACGATGTCAATTTCAGATCGTCATACAGATCGTCTATTGGTCCTTAATATTTAAAAAATATATTTAAAAACAAAATCTTTTACAGAAATCAATCATGAAGCGTAAACCCGGAGCAAAAAGACAACTTCGGCAGGCTCGAAAAATACACATGGCTAGAGTTCGTGCTGCCAAAAATCAACATTCTGATAGAGCCAACCAACAACCTCGAGAATTGCAAGGTGTGTTTTTTTTCTTTTAAGATTTACTTTAGAACGTTTTTTTACTTTTCAAACTTATTGCAGGATTGAGCAACAATGAGGTCGAGATGATGGAACAAGCGCCTGTAGAGGAGGATGAGGACGAGGAGGACGATTCTATTGTTCCGATAAGATGTATCATTTGCTGTTGTCCCGCCCTAAAGAACAAAAAGTATCCCACAAGAGTGAAATTTCTGCTGGGACAAGTCGTCCCATATTCGCTCCTTTGCGACTCCACCTTTCGCCAGGAGGAAATTGAACAATATATCGATCTCTGTTCGTCATGTGTGCGTCTTCTCGGACAAGGGGAGCAGCTACATGGCACAATTATCAAACTGGAGAGAGACTTGGACCAGGTGAAGAACAACGTGAAGAAATTAGTACAAAATTCCACCCTCATTAAGCAGGAGGACGGAGGAAATTTGGTGGTGGAAAAAATATACGGAAATATTCGCGAACAATTGCTGAGTGGTTAGTTAGTGAGGATTATTTAATTTGTGAGTAAATATTTCATGATTTGTAAATTATTTGCTTAGATTTTGTTGGCGAAGAAAACTTTATCGTCGCGGACTGGTCAGGAGTAGAGTTTCATGAGAATGAAGAGCATATTTCTAGACCGGAAATGGAAAATGATCCCTTAGAATTTGGCGAGGATTCAATAGTTGACGAAGTTATTACGAATTCACCCATTGCAGATGCAGATTCAAGTAGTGTAAATTTAGAATTTGGAGAGGATTCAGGGGTTGAAATTATTGCGAATAAGTTGCCCGCTGCAGATTCAAGCATTGCAAATTCAAAAAGTGGTATTCCAAATTCAGAAGTTTCTGGTAATAAATCAAGTATTGAAGACGATGATCAAAGTCTTCCAGAATTTCAGAAACTGCACAAGGACAAAGTTGTAGCTACGTATTCGAAAACGACCCCCAAAAGGAGCGTTGCGCCAATCAAGATTAGCCCGTTAATGAAACAGAAGCACAAGGAGAAGAAAAAATATGTCCCAAGACCAGCGTGAGTTTGAATAGAATTTGTGATAAACAACTAATTAAAGCATTGCTTAATTATTTATTTTCAATTTGTGTCATACAGCATTGAAAACGTGTCAAAAATCCAGGCAGTAATATTATCATCGTTACAAAAAACTGGGTAGATTTTGACATTTAGTAAAATTACCATACAACATTTAATATACTTGTTTGTTATCCATTTATATAAACAGCATTTTTGCTCGTCATTTAAATCGAGGAAATTCCAACCTATCCGAACCGATGGTCTCGGAGATTCGAAAGCTACCTGACCTCACCAGCCCCGCAAGAAAGGGGCATTATCCTTGTGCCATTTGTCCAGATAAGTTCGATACCCTCGTGGAAGCTAGCTTGCACCGGAAATTTATTCACCCAGGTACACAATCGGTCCATACATACGTAATTACGACAGTATTTTAAATATTTATTATCGCCCCTCATTGTTCAACAATTGGGAAAAGCTTAAAAAATCGTGTCGCGAAGGGATTCTAAAAATATAATTTCGCATTATAAAACGTGTATTTTGATATAGTTCCCTTGTTTTGAGTTTGCGAAATCGTGTTGCCAAGTAAAAATATGATATGCTGAATTTTGTTTATGTAATTACTTACTTTGTGAGGGTTTATGTTTACTTATATTATGATTTATTTTATGACCTAGGTCTCACCCTTTGCGCTAGTCCAGTTGTTAGTCTCCAATGCGGAAAGATATTCAGATCTCGGGACATAAAACGTCACAGGATAGAAAGCCATCCACTTCTACGGTGTCCCGAATGCACGGAATCGTTCACCACCACGGACCGATTGGAATCTCACCTGAAGGCAGCTCATCACCAGGACGGATCTGCGTTACCACCATTGCCAGAATTAGGATATGATGTCAAATTAATCCCGTGGGTGATCCCTATGACGAAGGATGAAATCCAGGAGGCAGCACGTGACCAGGGATTCTTCCGCGTTAACTTAACACGGATAGAAATTAAGGACACGTCTCCTGAACAAGTGGTCGAAGAGCAAAGTGGAGATATTGGTGAAAATGTTGATGAAGCTCTCCCCTCTGGTTTGGTATCTCAAACGACGAACGAATCAAACAATGAGCAAGAGTAAGAAAAATGGCATATTAACTAATTAAATTTATCCAAATTTGTGCCCAATTCATGGAAAGAAAGATATTCATGTTTTTTTTAAAATTTCTCTCCGTAGAATTCTGAAGAGTAGGACGGATTCTGGACCAAAGAATATTTCCACCACTCCAAATGCCAACGTTTTTCCTACTGAACTAACTCAACCTGGTAATTTTAACTTTAATTAAAATTTACTATGATCCCTAACAAACCATTTCTTCCCAATTAGTTCCAGTCAAGCTGAAGAAAAAGAAAATTATTTACAACTGCGGGGTCTGCAATACAAAATTCCCCGTACAATCCGATCTCCTCCAACATTTGGCCGATGCTCACAAACAGACCCCAAAATTCGGGTGTTTCGTGTGTCTCAAAGAATTCACTTCGCTCAGTGAATGCGAAGCGCACGTATTATCCCAGCACCCTGACGCCAAACTACCCGAGCAACGTGTCAAATCCAAGGAACGAAAAATTAGCAAGATCCCAGAAAACAAGTTTTGGATGTGGCCTTTTATATGTAAACCGTGTCGGCTGCGGTTTATCTCTCTTCCCGTGCTGCAGAATCATATCAAATCGGAGGAGCACGCAAAAATGATGGAATTAGGAGAACCAGTGGAATGTCCAAGAGATGGGTTTGTTAAGTTTATAAATTCATATTTGGCTTATTCACGACAATTTTCGTAATTTCAGAAATTTGCAAGATTTCACAAAAAAATTCTGGATTCGATTTTTCTCAAATTTACCCTGAAACTGGACGTGTTTTTGTTTCGCCAAGTTATCCTCTTCATACATAAATTACAGAAAAAATTAAACTAATGGAAATAAAATCATGATTAAATATGGAACCAGTTCACGCAGTGCTTGGTAACAGTGTAAAATCCACAAATTATGTAAAAGTACAAACTTTTACAAAATTTACCAATAATTCACAGTATCGATAGGAAAATTAGCTTACAAATGCTTGTAAGCTAAGTAAAACTTTTTATTTTGTAAACGTTGTAAAATTGTTTTACAAAACTAACGGATTTTACAAGTTACCAGTGACGGCGTCAATTTCCTTATTGTTTTTATAGTTTTGTGAAATTCAAGATTTGAAATTCAAAATCTCCTCAATTTTTTGAGCTTCGATAACCTAACGTCGTCGTGACTACGCCCATTAGAAATCTCGTTGAATATTTTGATTTTAATTTTTAATGTGAAATTAATTTAGATGCGAGCACAAGTACCGTGGCCAAGCCGAGTTGAATGCCCATCTGGCCGAACATAGGAAAATTAAATGCACCCAGTGCCATTTTAAATTCGCGGATCCAAACCTCCTCCTACACCACAAGGTCCGATGTCATAAATACATTCTAACCGATGCAGAAACTTTACATCCAATTGTGCATCAGTGTCGCGTTGAAAATTGCGAGAGGCTATTTAACAATAAAGGTCGACTCGCAAGACACATGGCGTCCACGCACGGAGTAGGAAAACACAAGTGTGACCAATGTGGCAGAGTTTTTTCAGAGTTGTAAGTCATTTAAAAAAAATTGTACCGATTCACTCACGTGTTGGCAAATTTTTGCTAAAAAAACAGTTAAATTGTCCGTATTCACGTCACCTTTTTCGTAAACTTTCGTTTCGCAACATATCTTCGCGACTTTGCGAAGAGTTACGATGCGACTATCAATCAGAATCCTTTTTTTGCGACTTATTTATGCGATACAAAAGGCATGTATTATAGTCGTAACCTGTTTTTTTCGCAAACTCGCCGTTAAGTAAAGTTTAATTTCTGTATCATTTTCACTTTATAAATTTTCATTTAAAATATATATGTCATTCACATGAGAACGTCTAGACTAATCCTAAGTTGCGAAGCAACAGTTTTGGGTGACATGGAATATAATATGGATTCCCACATTGTAAAATCATGCACGTTTTTTTTGTTTGAAAAGTTTTCAAAATATTTTTGCACAGTTTAACATCTGATTGAATAATTAGTCTTTATTTTACATATCTATGTACATTTATCTATTCGTTATTCACAGCGCTCATCTCAACCACCACGTGAAACACGGGCACGAAAAGGCGCCAGGAAAGCATATGTGCGACATTTGTGGGAAGCGTTTCACTAAAAAGTCTAACCTTGCTGCTCATCGACCAATTCATGGAGAAGAGCGTCCCTTCCTTTGCTCCCAGTGCGGAAAAGCGTTCAAGACGAGTACCAGTTTAACGCTTCATAATTACAGTCATGACCCGGATCGTTGGACGAAACATTATCCGTATCGGATTCTGGTTGAAAAAAGGCTACAAACTCAGAGAAAAAGAGAGGCAGCAGCGGCGGCGGCGGCGATTTCCGGTGGTCCAACTACTGCGCCGAAAAGGAGGCGAAAATCTAATATTTCGAAAGGAGCAGAAATAATCGTCGACCAATTTATCAGTACTGAAGAGGAGGAGGGTAGAATGTGATTGGTTAACGTTCGAAAAGCAAATAGTTTTTGAGAGTGAATTAGAAATGCAGTACACATGACATGTTATACATAAATGATTCAACGAATCCAACTGTTATACATAATGAAAACTTTTTTTATTGTTAGATACTTGCTAAAAAATTAAATAAATACGGAACCGAAACTGCTGTATTTAAAAGTTACATGAACTCAAGAATTCTAAACAATGTCGCCGAATTATATCAACAGTTTTCGCAATTTTTTCTGAAATTCTACAAAATTTGCATACATTTGCATACATGGCATACATGCTTATTTAGGATTACCATAGTAATTAGTCCGGCATTTCATTACTGTTTGTCTACACTGCAATTACGATGGTTCATACATGAATTGCACGAGATCATTCTCGTGCAATTAATTGAGGTACTCGTAATTAATTTTTACACACTTATACAGTCGAGCTTATGTACTAACCCAGCCATTATTTATACGCTAACAGTAAGTCTATCGTGTTATCGGTCACCCTTATCAAATAATTTGAAAAGTACTCCATCTGTACCCCATTCAGAAAAGTATCTGCAGAACTCACGGCTTCCAAGTTGACATAATTTGGCAGCAGACACCTCAAAGCTTTCCTTTTATACTTATTTTCCCCATGTATCAGTCGCATCTGCCTAAAAAACTCTTTCGATGCTGTTGATGACATCGCGGTGAAGTAAATCGCAAATATTTCGATCCACAGACACACAAGGATGAGTGCGACACAGGCAAAAATCAGGATCGCCGACATCTCTGCCCCCTTCGCCAGCTCGGTTATCATATTGAACAAGGCCCCCGTTGATAGGACGACCATCGTGCCATGGTGCAGACAGACCGCCACGAAATCATGGGCCATTTCGGAATGCAGTATCGTCACGTGGCGGAGGCACGTGTACACGTGAAGGGCTGTTTCGAACGGCAATTCTACCCGATTCGAAGTTGGTATGATGGCCAACGTCCAGACGTACAGACAGACCACGCCATACCCCGAGATCAGGATGCAGGCCCCCATCGTCGCCATTAAGAATATGCCACCGAGAGAGGCTGGGACTCCAGAGATTAGAATGGTACCGATTTTACCAGTGATCAACTTGAGGTTTAGAGCTTTCGAAATTGAGTGAATTGTCGTGTATACAGGACTGATGGGGGTGAATGAGATGATTGCGAAGGACAATGGGGCCATGTAGTCAAATTGGTAGAAGTAGGAGGATAACATTTTGCTGCATGTCTGGACAGCGGTAAGGGCTGCTGGGTTGAGGTCGTAATTTCGACAGAGAGCTGAAAGCATGTTATAATTTAATTAATCGCTAACCATTGATACTATAGGTGGTCCTTTTCTAATGCGGGTTTTCACAATCAAGAGTTTTAAAATCTGGCAACTAAATTTCAAGAGGTTTTCAAGCATTGATTTGCGTGCAAAGGAAGACTTTCAAGAAGGTGGTTTTATGTACTTCGCTGTTTTGACCTGTAGTTAGGTGCAAGAACCTAGTTCCCGCCGCTATATGTCATGGGCGGCAGGTCGCGTTACTGCTCTGCATTTTATTGCAGTTTTTTTTTGCAAGGACGAAACAGATCAGATCTATACAAAAATTCATGTTTTTTTTTATATATTTAGCATGGGTTTTCAATTCCAACCCTACCACTACTAACTTCTCTTAAAAATACAAGTCCTGGTATTTTCCTAAAAGCAGCTCCATTTCCACTCCCGATATAAAAGAAGTGGTAGCATGTCTTGATTGGTTAGACCCGCAAGAAACTAAACACTTGACAAAAACCTACAGTGCAGACTCCATATAGCCCGAGTCAGGGACAGAGTCCCTGACTCCTCCAGGGTCACTCTGGTTAAAATTTGCTCACTTTTAGCTTCATATCCTTTCTTGAGAAGCCATTAGGTATAACCGTGCCGGATTTAATGTTTTTAAAGTAATTTCTAAAAATCGGTATGGGTCACCCCATAGGGTCGCTCCAGATAAGAATTTTACCAATTTCATGCCATATTCTTCTATTAAGACCCATTAGCAATCTATCTACCAAATTTCAGCTTGGTATGACGATTTTGAAAAATCGGTATGGGTAACCCTGTAGGGTCCCTCAATATGAAAATTTTTCCAACTTGAAGTTATTTTTTTCTATTAGGAGCCATTAGCAACCTCTGTACCAAATTTCAGCTTTCTACGACAATTTTGAAATTTTGGTGCATGATACCCCACCCACTCCGATGACCCCCACCGGTCATCCACTTGACCGATTTCGCCCATCTTCGAACTCGTTTCCTAATTTTGTCCAATATGCATATGGTAAAAATTTCAAGTCAATCGGTTCAGCCGTTTTGGCTCTATCGTGCCGGACAGACGGACGGACGGACGGACGGACATGACGGTTCCATAAGCCCTGACTCGGGCTAAAAATTAGATTAGGAAACGTTTTATAAACACAATGATTTAACATATTTAAAAAAATATGTATGCTATGATGCGAACTTGAATTGAACCCCCACTGTACTTTTATCTACCTTCAAAATGCTTTTCCATCTCCATCGTTGCCTGATACACGGAAACATATTTTCTCGGGCCGGATGCTCTCTTCAAATTCCACGCCATCGGAACGAAACCGGTTATGATAATCGCAGCTGCGTACGTGACCCCTATCGAGGCCGGAGATTCTTGTCCAGGTGGTGACATCACCGCCAAGTGATAACTTCTCGCGAGAAATGCGGGCGCCACGAAAAATACGAACAAATAGCAAAGAATTTGAAAGCTTCGATATTTTGAGCCATTTCGCAGTGGGATGGCACGATTCGTTTTGGCATCCCATTCGAAACAGTACGCCAGGCCGAAGCAACTCCGCTGAATGACATGGACGCCACGACGAAGATGTTTGAGGGCGTCGTCGTGAAACATTGATTTAAAAAAAATTTAAATTGAAGGTTTTCATAGGATGTATACATGCAGTCCATGGGATAGGAATCGTCTGAAAGATAACTAATTTTAAAACAAGGTTTTAACGAAATTGGTCTTAAGCACCCATTCCATTAGAAAATGAAAAAAGTATTTACAAAACTTTTGTGGAGTTCCAAGTTTCGACGTAGAATATCAGTAAATTTATCTAATTAGATAATATATTGACTGGACTAATGGCCGCGGAAGCCTGTGTTCCCACGGTTATTCGATGTCCCCATCATCTGCCCGTGTTATATAAACCCCTTCCTCCCCAATCTTACAATGTTAATGTCCCCAGATGTCCGCGGCACCTGGATTGGATTGGGTTATTTTATGTTCTGGTAGCTTAAGACTTAAGCTATTTTTTATTTCCATTGAGCAGGCCAATATCTTTTTTAAATACTTATTTACATGTGTATGTATGTACATATTGGAAAGCATGCTTAGTCTAAGGTAACCATTTCAAGATAATAATATACCTGGGTATATTAATGAAAAAAGTACTAGCTAAATATTTGGCAGAGTTGAAAGTTATTCTAATTTTCGGTCGCCGGTAAAACCCGGTTTCAGTTGAAATTAAGGTGAAATATTTATAATACAAAAATACCAATATTTTTCAGATCAAGCATTTTGCAAAAGTTATGAATTTAATCATCTCGTCATACGTGTGTACGTTATATACGTTATACATACATACGTGTGCATACGTATATGTATGCACATTCATGTATGTATACATAAATTCCATTCGCATAATCCTATACCGACCAGTAATTGACTAAATGCAAATTTTGTAATTATGACTGCCACATCTATGTATAAAATCCGTATGTCCGTCCGTCTGCCTGTAGATCCGATAACTCGCGAGCGCAACGAAATAGAGACTTGAAGCTTTGAAAGCGAATTCCTTATGTCAGACAAAATGGTTATAAGTTGGACCCCGTAGGTCATAAGAGCATGGCGCCAGCTCACCGGTCAAAAATTTCCTGAATTAGAACGAATCATTTGAGGACTCAAGTTGATATGCAGCATATTCAAAGAGTTATGTAAAGATGCAGCGCATATGTACATATTCAAGTAGGAACAGGTTTAATTATCCGACTGTTTCATAACATGGAAATACATATATTTTCAAGTAAAGCCGATTTAATACTAGCTAGCTACATACATATTATATATGTACATATACATAGGCCTAAATTTCATGCATTTCATACTAGAACAAAAAATAATCAAACTGTAAATACACGACAATTTCTCCTATTAAGTAGTTTGCTATCGTACCGGATGAAATTTCTGTTTGCAATTGGAATTATGTATCCTCATAATTATACATATCTATTTGCATATACATTTTATCATTACAAAAATAATTGTGGTATTTCCGTCTCAAAGAAAACACACTCGGTAAAGGGAGCATGTACATAAGTAAATATCCCACCAGTTCGAATATTTGTACGATACTTACAATTTCACGAACTATCTAAGTTTCTGTTTTAAGTACTTTTGAAGCATTATTTATATAATATTCAAATAAGTAACATTAAAATCATGAAATATTTCTTGATAAGTATTCTATGTATTTTTGTTTCCTCAGTATTTTGCAGATCACATTTATCCACAAAATTAGCACAAATTAAGCAAAAAGTTGACACTGACTCGACTTGTTTACATACTCGCTGGGGTCGTGTTGATACAATTTCCGCTAAAAAATACCAGGTCCACCTAATCATAACTGCTGACTCACGGCCTGTCTTACTAGCGACAAAATTCCTCCAAAAATACGGCAAAATGTGTAATTTTATCCAATACAAAGGAATCACGGCTACCCTATCGAGGAGAAATATGCCTTGGAACTATGTCCAATTTGGCAGCAGGAGTACTAATTATCATCTCGTTATCTGTACAAGTTTTCAAGAAGCTAAATCATACCCGTTTTCTGGTTATGCAAATATTATATTTATTATCACCCCAGGGGTGCGTGAGGTATTCAAAATTTACGAATTTGATATGTTCGGCAAGCACCTTTTAGAATTTGTAGAAGACGAAAGTAACTATTACCGTAAACGATCAAACTTCCAAGGTCGTCCGATCAAATGGGGTCATCCGTCCGTGGGAAGACACATTATTACGAAAGATGCCATTCAATCATTTAGGTAAGTCTTGTATAAAATATGAGATTGGTCCATAGGTGTGCAGCTTCCAACCTCTTCCGTTTCCGACGTCTTGGAAGCTGCCCACCCATGGATCGATCTCAGTCAGATTTACGCTTTTGCTGAATTTTTAATTTGGCATGAATTATACAAAATAAGATATCTCACAAAATCCCAAAGACTAGCAAAAAATATTTAGAATGCATATTATAAATATCGCCTGAAATTTCTAAAAAAATATTTCACTAAGAAACTAACCTAATGGTCGTTACCTTCCCTTTACAGGGAAGGATTATACCCTGCCGAGAGTTATATTGCTTCTCTTATGGCATTTACCAACTACTTAAACGCTACTTTAGCCCCACACGCATTCTACGATACTTACGGTGCTCTAAATTCCACCACAAAAATGTACAACGGATTATACGGCTCCCTTGAAAACGGCGAGGTTCACATCTCTCTCTGGATGGTTGCCACAAACTCAATTGAAGAATTCGTATCGACCACGTCGGACGGCATAACTGACGGTTTCACGTTTTTTACAAGTCTCCCCAAAAATTTTGGGAATGCACACCCAATCGTCACCCTATTTAATGAACTTGACCTCGTCGTCATAGCGTATCACGTGGCCTGCATAGTTTTGATTGCGGTCACCCTTATGATGGCAAATCCAAGGGAAAAATGGACCCAGGGGGAATTATGGGCTTCCACGCTGGCAGGAATTTGTCGCCTAGTTCCACAACAGAACATAAACGTAGAAATTGAAAAGTATATAAATATCTATGCAGATATTAACAATTGGGGTGCAAACCATGTTCAACCCAGATTTTTTTAAGAAAATCTCAGTTAGAAATAGCAAGCCTTTGGAAACAATATTTAGTACGACACTTTCGCAGGTGCGCAAAATTCAGAGTGTTATGTGCTCCGGAAGTACACGAAAACGCTGGGTTTCAAGCGGAACCCGAGCGTTAGCGCCTTGTGTTAGCAACCGAGAGTTTTCGCGAACTTAAGTCGCCCATAACGCTCTGAATTCTGCGCAAGTGTCGAACTTTATGTCAAATATTTCTAAAGAGTTGGCCTTTTGAAGTGATATCGTGGAAAAATTAGTGTTGAACATAGTATGCATCCCCATTGTACATAGGTATTACTGTTTTAAAAGTTTAAAATTTTTTTTAAATATCACACGCATTTTTAGACAATTAGCTCAAGGAAAGATAAAACTCGTCCTTGGACCGTGGCTTCTCTCTTTAATTTTGCTAAGTTCCGACATGCAGTCTGTCATCGTTTCGTCTTTGTCCACCCCTGAATTTGCCGTTGCCCCGAAGAATTTTGAAGAATTGGTTGGGTCAAGATTTTCAATCGCCTTGTTTGCAAACGATACGGGGGCGAGTAAAATTATTCGAACCCTTTCTGCCGAGGAGGGAAAGGAATCATTTTTTGGGAAACTGGAAACCAAAATTGAATCAGCTTGGACGTTCGCAGATATTTTTGTGAAGGTGCGTTTCTTAATTTTTAAGTCACATTAAAATTACTGTTCGTCCAGTATTATTAGTCGCAACAAATTCTGAAAGGTTACCTGGCAGATTATTTATTTTTCAATTAGAAACCAAATAACCTCTCAGAAAATTTTCCAAGAAATTGCGACTATTAATATTGGATGAACATTAGTGTTGGATAAAAGTCATACAATCTAGGATTAATTATATTTTTTTCATCATGCCAAGTAGTGGGGTAAAAATGCATGCCATTAATAATGACATGCGATGTACACAATTATCATAGCATACATACATATCTACATATGTACATATTTAAGATGTGAGAATCAGAGATCTTTTCTTGGAATTACACTACTGAAAATTACACTAACTATGCTACCTTTCAGAGGCAATGTTTCTCAAGGATGAAAATATGGGGGATCGTTTGCATGGGACCGATTCAAGCTGGGCTACAGAATGCGTATCAATCATTAATTTCTAAATCTGGAGAGATTTTATTTCTCAAGTCTGCCGATGTCATGCTACCGGTTCTGAGCGTATTGCACTTTTCGAAATACATGGACCATTTACAAGGTACAATTTAATTTAAATTAAATTAAATTTTAATTTAAATTTAAATTTAAATTTAAATTTAAATTTAATTTTATGCATTAATTTACTTTTTTACTTCTAGTTACATTGGACCGAGGTGTTCGATCCTACGTGGAGTCGGGCATTCTCCGAACCTGGTTTTCATGGAAGAACTACAGAATTAAGGGGCAACAGAACGCAAAAGCCGGGCTGAACAAGCAATTATCCCAGGATGACGAAAACGTCCCTGACCAATCAACAACATTCTACTATTTCTTAATTATCGGGGTTGGAAATGGAATTGCTTTCCTGGTATTTTTAAGAGAAGTTAAGAGTAAGGTTTGAAATTGCAAAGTCAGGCTTTAACAAATGCAGATTTTTGAGTTTTTTGTATAGATTTGAGATTTATAAATCAAGAATCGAAAATCGGGACTGCGTGACAGATGATCAACATTTATATAGTTTTCGGTGCACTATGTACAATAAATTTTCTCAATAAGACGAATTTTAACGATTTTTCAAAATCGTCCCATAAGTAATGTCAAGCTATTCAATTCAATTTATTCAGAAATTCACACCTAGTTCCAAAAAATCATATTCAAAGGCTATGTATCAAAATCTAGGATGTCCGTCCTTCGCAGTCTAAATGACAGTTACGTATGAATAGATTCGTAGTGGAATTTAGATGCAATTATGCAATGTGTAATTATATGTTAAGTGGTGCTGACAATATGTAAAATAATAAATAATTATGTAAATATAGTTTATGCAAGGAAAATTATGCAACGCGACCGAACCACCCTCTTCAAGTCGCTTAATTAACTTTCACCTTACCACCTCAAATTCATTTCTGTTATATTTTGCGAACTTCTTGTACTCCAATTTATGCCAAAATACTGAGGATGAATTGTCTCACATACGTTCTGCACATCCCATTCACGTGTTTATCTTAATTTAATATACACACATGAATTTGACCAATTGCTTCAAATCCCACGCGCCTAAGACTACATAATATATTTTAGAAGGTCGCTTAATAAATATGTAATTCTACCTAAGTTGCCCTTCAAATTTGTCCACATACATTTTCCCGACTGGTTAATACCACACTGCTTTTGGTATAAACAATATTTAAAATTATTACTCGTGTCTTGTTGCATACTTACTTATCATTGTTGATAAATGTATCCGATCAATATTCCATGCGTTGTTTTTCCGGTATTCAATTTAGCAATTTCCCAATATTCTACACACGCCAAGCATCCTAATAACTTCAGATCGATCAGCTTTATATCTATCTATCTATCTACATAAAGAGAACCATAATCCTGATATCTTAGACTCTCTGCTTTAGTCTTGAAAATCTTCAAGGTTATTATTCCGAGGATCTATGTAGAGCTGAAAATCTCATTAGATTATCATCAATATCATTGCTTATCACTGCATATACAGATACATTGAGCACTCTTGCTTTCGTACTTAGGATTAGCTACCATCCAAAATAAAATTCTGTGTATGTAGATATCAACTTACACATTTTTCTAACCGGAATGATTTGTAAAATCTGAGTTAACTTGCCAAAATTAATCAATATATGTAATGCTTCACGCTCTTGAAACGTACTCCAAGTGGATGCAACATTTTACTTCACCCCCGATCAAGTGGTGTCCCATAAAATCAAAATTTTTATTCAGCATTTGCCCTCTTCAAAATTTTCTCTGGTACTTTCACACCTTTGTTGGCCTCGGATTTTGCACAGCTGGTGGAGTAGTGGTCATCCTTTTGTCACAAATTTTCCAATTTTATCCACCCGTCCCACTAGCTTACTTATTCATCTTTGGGATAGAGTTGGCCACTTCTGGGGCTGCATTTGCGGTCAACCTGGGAATGATTTTGTACGGGAGGGAGTGTGTCATGGGTTGGAACGCTTTGCTCGAGATGCAGACTAATCTCCAACGTAGAGGTAAATACTGGAACATGCAATTCATTTTGAAACATGTGCTACAGAACTGTGGGGACAATAACTTTCGAAGGACTAATATATGTATCTACCCGATCTAGATTCTGACTCGTAGCTAAATATTTTGAATTTTGACATTAAGGGTTGTAACGCTCCCTATTCTTTTATGGGATTGCGTGTCCTGATTCACATCCACTTTCGCGGATGCCCCTTTTCTTTGTGACGTTGTGCAAGAAATTCGTAGTAGAAACTCACTTTTTTATAAGAATTATGAATATATTTATTTACATCAATACCGACTGAAAAAATATTGACTTTACAGAAATGCTCGTATTATTAATACGTGGGAGAGCTAATGCTATAATTTATATTTTAACTAATTATCCAGACAGGAACTTATTATTAAGTTTCCGAAGATCTAAAACCTTGAACTTGATCTTGATGATCACTAAACCTAACCTGCTGATCCTGAATCTAAAACTACACTCTTCTTCTCTTCTCTCTGCTTACTCTATATATACGTGATCACATAAACCACGCCTTCTTGATCACTACCTTTACTTACGCTACATATGCACAAACTACGCCCTCATGATCTTGATGATCATGATGACGTAGGCATCATTCTGTGCTCCTCATTCCTATCCTCTCTTCCCCTTCAAGATCTCCTCCTGCACACAATATGGTTTGGACACACATGAGAGGCGAGATACTCATGAAACTTAAATCTATGTATTTTGAATCCCTTGACCTTTGAAATGCTGATGTCACATTTGCATCAGCGTTCCAAAGGTTGCAGGGTTCAAACACCTAAATATTTTGTGTTTGTGCCATTATGCTAAAATTACGAATTGAAATGCTCAAATAACTTATATTATTTTAGGACGATGTCATCGCCTATCAACAAATCCAGTTTGGCGAATACTGACCGTGTTCGTCTGGGCCTTCACGACCTACCCCTTTGTAGTCTCGGTAGCCGGAATTGTCTTTACGTTGGACCCATTCTACTACATCTTGTCCATGTTCAACATAACGAATCCTCTCCTACGCATCTTCAGATTCTATCTTATCTTCGCAATATCCGCCGAAATGTTCAGATTCCTCGCCTTGATAATCCTTTTCTGCACGAGCTCCTTAATAATGTTGCGCGATACATTGGTTCTCTTAACCAAAGAAACTTCCACCTCTTACGCCGCCATTATGGGACGAATGCAATGTACGCGGGTGAAATCGGGGTACCGCCAAGCTCAAATTATAACGCTCTCCATGGAAGAGTTACTTGGCTACAATTGTCTATTTGGGCACGGTTTAGCGTTAGTGAATAGCATATTGTTTAATTTTGTAAGTCTTAAATTTTATGCGACCTTGCCGATCTGGTTTTACGTGATATTTCCGTCCATTGCGGTTATCATTTTAATCACAATTCACGTCATGATGCCCTGCTTGCACAGTTTGCTGGATAATTCGAAAAAATTATTGGAAACTTTATACATATTTACTGCATGTCAGTGCAATAGGGGAAGGAAGGGGATGATCAAGGAGCTACGGTCGCTTAAGAAGATTACCATGTCGCCAATGCTGGCTCAACACAAGTTTTTCATTTATACGCGAAGTACCAAAGTCACATTCCTCGTTATCTTGGTGACGCATACGATCAATTTGTTACTCGCGGTTCCGAGAAGAGTGATTCAAACGGCGGCACATTTGTTTTGAGTCAAGGATGTATGTAAATACTAATTGCAACTAAATTGTATTGGCTAGAAACTTTTTCTTGTTGAAGTTTTTATTTAAAGTTTATGCGGTCACGAGTAATCTTATTGTAAAAAAGGAAAAATTGATTTGATATTTGGTTTACCATGGCTTGATGTCACCGAGCAGAAAGCGCATTCATAGAGTGGCACTATTCGGTACATAATTTGCCAGTGGCACATTATGTACCAAATACAGATATATGTTTATTAGGATCATAAACAAGAATGCACTCACATACGAGTCAATGCCATAACGCCATAAGCATCTTAAATTCAAATGTAGTATCTAGACTCTCATATGTACATGTTCATACAGTCATACATAGATCTTCTAAAACTGATGTGAGTCAGAATTTTATTTTAAAGTTGGAAACAAGATGGTGAGGTGACGGGTTTAAATTTCGAAATTTTAGGGCTGACGAATTATTCGAAAAAAATTAAAATGACAAAAGAATTGAGATATCTATTGGATATGATCACATGTAAATTTTATAAAAATCCGAACAAAATTGAGGTTTTGTGACGGCTGAAGCACATGAAAACAGTTTTTTTGTGTTTTTCATACCCTTGAGTAGGTGTGGCGTACGCAAATGTGGCTATAGAATTAAACCACTTGCGGGTTTTAGTAGACTCATAGGTTACTCTAATATATTCAAAGGGAATCGAGATTAAAGCGTGGCATATGAAGGGTCTCCCCTCCTTAGCTACAATACGTATAAGTATGACATACCAGCTTCATCGGAGAAATTTCGTAGCTAGAAACCCCAAAGACTACATCATCTAAGAAAAAGGTCACTTAATAAATAATTCCACCTAAGTTGCCCTTCAAATTTTCCCAGCGGGTAAACACTAGATTCCTCCTGATACAGACATAAAACAATATGAAAATTATTACTCACATTTCGTTGTACATACTAGGTGGCCCACCCTAAGTGTCTTCGAAATAAAACGCTGTAGTCTCAACAGTTTTGATGCTACAAATTTCTGGTTAATTTTAATTGAAAGCCAGTTAAATTCTGAGTGGAAAACAGTTTTTGGTTCTCGAAATTTCCTCCCCCCCGAATTAACTGAGCGCTGAGGAGGCGGCTCGAGCCCTCGATGAAATTACACACTGAATCCGTGGATAAATTGTCCAGTCCGTGGTGAAAGATTTTTTTAAAGCCTCCAAACTTCTATGAAGCTTAGAAAAGGTTTGCCCCTAACTTTGACCATTTTTAATAATCCGAGGATGCAAATCCGGCGAAGAGGATGACCATTCCGAATTGGAGATAAAGTTTGCAATTTGTTTTTTTAGTCACGCTTTTGTCATTTTTCGCACTATGAGCTGGTGCTGAGCCCGGTGGAAAGGTCTACTCGATTCCATTGAACTGGATCCCATTGAGGGGATGTACCACGGACTCAAAAACGGATTTTAATAAATTTGATTCCATCACCTTCCCCCCATCTGTGACAAAATGATGAGAAATTACTCCCGATCAGCTTGCAACAGCCAAGACCTTCACAAAACCTGGATAATGTGAACTTTTGACCTTCTTCTTCAATGGGGGATAACTTGGACAGATTCTGCGTGTACAGTGTATTTTTGTTTGTTAAAATATTTCCTCACACTCGAAATCTCCTCATCTGTAAACAGAATCCTCTTAACTTTTTTGGCGCGTACCGCTTGAGGTGCGCCGTTCATTTCTTTTGTGTGGCCCTATTAAGGGGCATGATAGGAGGTGGCAAGTGCTACGTGTCAAAGCCCCAAGCCTGAGGTTCAGTTTGAGCGCTCGTTGGATAATTTACGTCAACAATGTCAGCTGTGAGGCTATTTTCCGTTGAAATTTCGTGAATTTCTTAGGATTCTAGCCTTCAGCGCCTTCACGATGGGTGTGGTCCTTGGACGTTTTCAAAAAATCTTTCTTCGACTGTTCTTAGTCGATCCTGCCCCCATGAACGTTTTTAAAGTCTGTTGAACTCAATTCCAGTGCACGTTCAACTCCTCTCATAGTTTTCAAATTCGCTATTTCTCTTCAGGTTTTTTTGGTGCAAAATTATCACCGCCCGCGTCCTTTCAATACTTTCGCTAAGCTTTGCAACTATTAAAAAATTGATTGGTGATATTCATGCAAAATCGCATGAGGAATCCAATGCGTTTATCAGATTTTCATTTTCTCTAGCGGTTTTAAAGATAAAAGCTAGTTACACTTAGCCTGGGACCAGTAGGTATACTTACATACATACAAACCTACATACATATTGTTGCCCGTATCTACATACTAAATATTTCATGCTTGGTTTTTCCAGTATTCAATTTAACAATTTCCCAATATCCTACACATTCCAAACATCTTGCTCATCGATCAGCTTTATATGTAACCCTGGTAAAACAATAACCCTGGTATCTTAAACTGCATAATTCAGTCTTGGAAATCTTGAAGGGCATCATTCTGAGTCTAATATTTATCTTCTGGAAATTGTATTGGATTTTTATCAATATCACTCCTTATACATAGTAAGTCAGAAATCTTTCTTTCATAAGTAGCTATGTAGAGCATAAAATAAAATTCTTTATATGTATCAACTTGAATATTTTTCTACCCGTAATTATTTGTAGGACCTGAATTAACTAGCCAAAATTAATCTACGGATAATGCTTCAAGCTCTTGAAGAATACTCCAAGTGGATGCAACATTTTACGTCACCCCCGATCAAGTGGTGTCCCAAAAAGACAAAATTTGTATTCAGCATTCGGACGTTTAAAAATTTTCTCTGGTTCTTTCACACCTTTGTTGGCATCGGATTCTGCACAACTGGTGGAGTCGTGGTCATCCTTTTGTCACAATTTTTTCAATTTTATCCACCACTCCCACTAGCTTACGTATTCCTCCTTGGGATAGAGTTGGCCACTTGTGGGGCCGCATTTGCGATATGTAAACTTTGGAATGATTTTGTACGGGAGGGAGTGGGTCATGGGTTGGAATACGTTGTTCGAGATGCAGGCTAATCTCCAACGCAGAGGTAAATACTGGGCATTTAAGTCATTATGAAACATGTGCTGCGGAACTATAATGCCTTTCGAGACAATCTGTGTACATAAATCTAGATTTTTACTCATAGTTTCAGGAAATTTGCCTCAGCAAAAAATCAGTCACACTCGCATGAGTACTTATTAATTAAGGTTTTGTAGGGACAATAGCTTTCGAGACTAAATTTTGATTCTGACTCGTACTTTTATAAAGCTTATCTCAGGGAAATCTGTTAAAGATTATATTTTAAGTCTTCGTGAAACAGTGTAAAAGCAACTGTCTTGATTATTATTTAGTTTTTAGTTATAGGAACATTGTATTAGTTATCAAATTATATTCGAATTTGTCGCTGGATGTCCAGGGCTGAAAACCAGCACTTGTGCTGACGCTCGTACGACACCGTTAATAAAAACTTATATCAATCAATCAATCAAAAGTTGGTTACCTCGTTTGATCCACGACAAAGATAGCCATGCAGTACTAGATGAGTCCAGCAATTTCAATTTCCACTATTTCAATTTTTTAGGTAATTATCAAAAACGGTATCGAAATTTTATATACACAATTTATTTTCTACGTAAAAACTAGAAATGCCCAGCTAATTATTTTGCAATTATAAATATTAAATAAATATTTGCATATTCATGTGTAGCATGTATTGCACACGTCATAATTTTGTAATAACATTAAAGGATTTGTGAAGGGGAGGAATTATATAAGAATGCATGGATAGGGCAATCTCAATTTCTGTGGGGACATTGTACCAAATGGTCCATTGTCACACGGCCCGTTGATTTTAATAACATCTAGATACATAAAATAGCTGTTACTATTAGAAATTTGGAGTAGTGTGCAAAGTAATGGTAGAACATCAGAAGCTAAGCTAAACTTAATCAGCTAGAAAATATCTAAGTAAATAAGTAGCTTTGTGAATCTGTACTCCTGAGCGTCAAATTATGCATTGATAATTTTTAAGGGGTTTCAACTTATAATTAAACATGTTTGTATGTATCCAACTAGATAAAATAGAACAATAATTTATACACTTTTTACTTCTACCTTGAATACAAAAATTCCAAATTGAAATATTTACACTAATTTTCTTACACATTATTCTAGTACGATACCATCGCCTATCAAAAAACCTAGTTTGGCGTGTCATGACAGTTTTCGTCTGGGCCTTCACAACATATCCCCTTGTACTATCGCTGGCTGGAATTGTCTTCAAGTTGGACCCATTCTGTCATATCTTATCCATGTTGAGTATCACCCATCCTCTCCTGCACATCTTCAGATTCTATCTTATCTTCATAATGCCCGCCGAAATTTGCAGATTCCTCGCCTTGATAATTCTTTTCTCCACAAGCTCCTTCCTCATGCTGCGCGATACATTGGTTCTCTTGACCCAAGAAAATTCCATCTCTTTCGCCGCCATTATGGGAAGAATGCGGTGTACGCGGGTCAAGTCGCAGTACCGCCAAGTTCAAATTATAACGCTATCCATGGAAGAGTTACTTGGTTGCAATTGTCTAGTTGGGCACGGTTTAGCGCTTGCGAACAGTATCTTATTCAATTTTGTAACCCTTAAATTCTATGGGACCTTGCCTATTTGGTTTTTTGCCATATTTCCATCCGTTATGGTTATCATTTTCATCACGATTCACTTCACGATGCCCTGCTTGCACAGTTTGTTGGATAATTCGAAAAAATTATTGGACACTTTGTACGTATTTACTGCATGTCAGCCGAATGGGGGGAGGAAGGGGATGATTAAGGAGTTACGATCGCTGAGGAAAATCACAATGTCGCCAATGTTAGGTGGATACAAGTTCTTCGTTTATACACAAAGTACCAAAGTTACATTCCTCGTAACTTTGGTGACGCATACGATCAATTTGTTACTTGCCGTTCCACGAAGAGTAATTCAAACGGCGGCGCACTTGTTTTAAGGTATGTGAATGTAAATAGTAATTTCAGCCAAATTGGCACAGGCCGAAATTGAAGTCTTTCCCTGTCCGACTTATTTTTATCATACACCGCTCTGTCTAACTTCCTTCTAGATATTTTTAAGATTCAAATAGTTCAGCTTGATTTATTGGATCCACTGCTGCGGTAGAAGTGGATTCAATTTGAATTGCGATAGGAGTTCTACCGTAATTCAAATGAGTTATGAGAATGAATCAGTCTTTGTCAAATTTTCATGGAGCAATTGACATTTCATGCGTGGAACTTGAGAAATCAGTTTTCCTTTTACTTTACTACGCTTTACCCCATGATCAATTTGATGGATAAATTAAGGCCTGCGTTTTAACAGTATGCATTCGTCTGTGCCGGTGCTATATACACCTTGGATAAACAAGCTCACAAATCTAAAACTGATTTGAGAGAGTTAGACTTTTATTCTAAAAGCAATTGGAATTTCCAATTTGGAAACAAGATGATGAGGTGGTTCGGCTTCCTCAGTAATATGCAATTTCTGTCGAGTGAGGAGGTCATTAAATGAGCGCCAACCATAACTATCAAAACAAGAATTGGAAAGTTAGGAACGTTCAAACCCCGTGGTGGACTCTTTCCATTGTTTTTTTTACTTTTTACATTTTCTATATTTTAAAAATCCAGCAATTTTTATTAATTTTAGACTGGAATTTTAACTTTAATTTTTAACACCTTATTGATTATCATAAATTACCCGTATTTATTTGTTCAAATCTTGTCATATTTTCTCAGAGAAATGTCTGCACGAAGAACTTCATCGATGAAGTGCAGATCAGTTTGTATCTCTTGCATCTCCTATTCCAGTTTATTCCAGCGGATCTAGTTTTAACGAGTCGAACACTATGCGTTGAGGAATTAAAATTAGAGCCATTTCTTTATGAGAGTCAATAATGAAATGTATTTAATTTTAATCCCTCGACTATAGAATTTAGTATTAATGATTCATTAATAATGAAGAAGGGTTTGTATATGTATGTCTAATTTTTCATATTTTCAGCGGATTAAATATTAACTAAAAGTTTCATTTGTCTATTGATTTTCCAATTTAACTGGATTGATTCAACGTATTCATGTACATATTCACCGGACAGTTTCAACGGATTTATTCATCGCGTTAGTTTCAAGGGTTTCATCAGATATGGCTTTGGAGCTTGAGAGTATTAAGCTAATCGCTGAGATACTTGAAGGGCATACCTTCAACTTGAATGCTTCAAGTGCCCTAAACAAAGCCAAATGAAAAGCCAGCCGGGACGTAAAAGTTTGTATTTAAAGTTAGCGGTCAAGAAAGAGAGGTTATCTGCGTCCCCCACAATTAAAATTTATACAAGAAAAATTATGGCAAGCGACTGAACCACCTTTTAAGTCACTTGATTGACTTTTATCATACCTTCTTAACGTTAAGCATACATATCTGGGCACTTGTAGTCCAATTTATGAGAAAATACTGAATTGTCTCACATACGTTCTGCACATCCCATTCGTATGTTTATCTTAATTTATTGTACACAAATGAATTCAATCCATTGCTTCAAATCCCAGTTGCCTAAGACTACATTATAAATTTAAGAAGGTTGCTTAATAAATATAGAATTCCGCCTAAATTGCCTTTCAAATTTGTCCGCATACATTCTGCTGGCTGGTAAATGCCAGACTGCTTTATACATGAACAATGTAAAAAATTATTACTCGCGTCTCATTGCATACATGTATCTGATAAATATTTTATTCGTTGTTTTGCCGGTATTTAATTTCACAATTTCCCAATATTCTACACACGCCAAGCATCTTAATGACTTCAGATCGATGATCTTAATATCTATACCATAACTCCAATATCTTACATTTTGTAGTTTAGTCTAGAAAATCCTTAAGGTCATTATTCCGAGGATCTAACGTCTTTACTGAAAATTTCATTGCATTATCCTTGTCACGAGATAATACATAAATATATTAAGCAATCGTACGTTTATTTTGGGTGCTCACCCAACATACATAAAATTCTTCGTTTGTATCAACTTAAATATTTGTTCGCCCTATTTAAGACCTGAATTAACTAAATAAAATTAAACAGCAGACAATGCTTCACGCTCTTGAAACGTACTCCAAGTGTATGCAACATTTTACGTCACCCCCGATCAAGTGGTGTCCCAAAACGACACAATTTTCATTCAGCATTCGCCCTTTTAAAAATTTTCTCTGGTACTTTCACACCTTTGTTGGCCTCGGATTCTGCACAACTGGTGGAGTCGTGGTCATCCTTTTGTCACAAATTTTCCTATTTTATCCACCAATCCCACTAGCTTACCTATTCCTCTTTGGGATAGAGTTGGCCACTTGTGGGGCCGCATTTGCGATATGTAAACTTTGGAATGATTTTGTACGGGAGGGAGTGGGTCATGGGCTGGAACACGTTGCTCGAGATGCAGTCCAATCTCCAACGCAGAGGTAATGCTGGAACATTCAAATCATAGCATGTGCTGTGGAACAATAACTTTTGAAAGACTACTAAATCTGCCCGATCTAGATTCTGATTTAAGTGTTTGTACCTATAATGCTAAAAAAATAAAAACAAATTTGTTATACATACATTATTCTAGGACGATGCCACCGTATTTTAAACAACCCAATTTGGCGTATCATGACCGTTTTCGTCTGGGCCTTCACGACATACCCCTTGGTAACCTCGCTAGCTGGAATTGTCCTCAAGTTGGACCCATTCTATCACATCTTATCCATGCTCAACATAACGAATCCTCTCCTGCACATCTTCAGATTCTATCTTATCGTCGTTGTGTCCGCTGAAATGTGCAGATTCCTCGCCTTAATGATTCTCTTTTCCATCAGCTCCTTCTTAATATTGCGCGATACATTGGCCCTATTAATTCAAGAAAATTCTACCTCTTTCGCCGCCATTATGGGAAGAATGTGCTGTACGCGGGTGAAATCGGAGTACCGCCAGGTTCAAATTATAACGCTCTCCATGGAAGAGTTACTTGGCTGTAATTGCCTGTTTGGGCACGGAATGTCGCTAGTGAACAGTGTATTATTCAATTTTATAACCCTTACATTCTATGCAACTTTGCCCATCTGGTTTTACGTGATATTTCCAGCCCTTATGGCTATAATTTTAGTCACGATTCACTTCACAATGCCCTGTTTGCACAGTTTGTTAGATAATTCGAAAAAATTATTGGAAATTTTGTACATATTTACTGCATGTCGGCCGAATAGGTTAAGGAAAGGGATGATTAAGGAGCTACGGTCGCTTAAGAAGATCACCATGTCGCCAATGCTGGCTCGATACAAGTTTTTCGTTTATACGCGAAGTACCAAGGTTACATTCCTCGTTATCTTGGTGACGCACACGATCAATTTGTTGCTCGCGGTTCCGAGAAGAGTGATTCAAATAGGGGCACATTTGTTTTAAATGGAGAATGTTGATAGTATGTATTGGCTGAAGTTCTAGTCCGAGTGAAATTTAAATAAACCGTAGTAACGTTAGAAGTAGCTCACCCTATCATAATGATTTGCATATAACTTTCCACCAAAGGTACGGAATAAGCCGACAAAATAGAAACTCTCACCAATGGTGCAATATAAATGGAAAAATATAAAAAAAAATCCGGAAATAGTTTGCACCACTAGTGCAACATTAGCGACCAACGGGATACATAATTTAGAAAAAATTGTATGAACAAATAGAATAGAACTCTGACAAGATTTTTTGGGGAAAATAGATGGCCCAATTGTTACGCCTGATTTTTAATAACCAATTGCTCGGTACTAACGGCCCTACTTATTCCAAAATTATAGTCCAATCTCGATCTATCTACTGAATTAACTTGCACCATTTGCATCAACGATTGTTTAATACCAGTGGTGCTCCTCAGTCCTGCAATAATAGAGCAGGGACTTATTAATTAGCATCAATTGATGCAAAACGGTCGTGAACAGACAGACGGACGGACGGACGGACAGACAGACAAGAGGAATTCAATAGCTCCCGTGCTACGCAGGGTGAGCTAATAAACATCAACCACAAATTATGCAACGTAAAAATGATAGTTTTTTGTCATACGCAGCTATAGCTCTACCCACAATAGCGTTTAAGATTGTTTAGCATACATGAACTATTGGACGTACTTTTATTGTAAGTCAAATTAATTATGGGAATTGTACGAATTTTCAAACCCCGATTAATTTTGTGTAAATTACATTACACTGAACAGAATAGTGTTTCTTGCCTGATCATTTCACATTGGAAAATTAGGTTGAGCATATGCCGAGCATTCGGATTGTCAATTAGAAATTTTATAAGTACACAAGTAAATAAAATTAATTATGAATGACCAACTATTCATTTTTTTGTGTCATTACGAACGACACTAGACAATTATACATTATACTTTTTCATAAACACAAAGTTCTAAAAATTTCGGCTTGAAATTCATTGGGGGAAAATGTGAACGTAACTTCGAATGCAAGTTAGGATAAAATTAATTTACACATACATCACGATATGAGGCATTTAAACGCTTTCGTCGCTTATCCTTAGTGCTGTACGACCATACATGTGTGGTGGTCCAGCACAGTTGTTGACTAAGGATAAGTGTAAATTAGTGTAAATTATTGCAAAGGCTATAACACAAGGTCAATTCAGGGTAGAAAATCTGTAACATACTTTATGCACAATCCTAGCGTGTGTTTAGCATAATTTAATGATATCTACTATACGTCACGAATTCGACCAATGCTTAGAAATCCCACGTGTCTTAGGAGTAGAAGGTCACTACTTGTCGGGCCCCGATTTCGATCTCCTTTGGATATGTTGTAGTACTACATGAGTGTAGAAAAAGTGAAGGAGGGTTAGACTCCATGAGCCCATTTACGCCCGCCACACCCCCTCAAAGCCGCCCAAACCCCCAGAGTTGCCGCACTAAAATCATCGCCAAAAATCGAGTTTTGGTCAGATTTTCAAAAAATTTACGTTTTTGTGATCCCAGATAGTTGCTTTATCATATCCAATAGCAAACTCAACTTTTTTGAAATTTTCAATATTTTCGAAAATTTTCTGACCAAGGGTATGTATTGAAAAAAATCGAAATTTCAAAAAAGTTGAGTTTGCTATTGGATATAATAGAGCAACTATCTGGGATCACAAAAATGTAAATTTTTTGAAAATCTGACCAAAACTCGATTTTTGGCGATGATTTTAGTGCGGCAACTCTGGGGGTTTGGGCGGCTTTGAGGGGGTGTGGCGGGCGTAAATGGGCTCATGGAGTCTAACCCTCCTTCACTTTTTCTACACTCATGTAGTACTACAACATATTCAAAGGAGATCGAAATCGGGGCCCGACAAGTAGTGACCTTCTACTCCTTAGACCACATTACATATTTATATAGGTGGGTTGGTTAATAATTCTGTCTGAATTAAATAAGTATGTACAGATACGTATTTATGCACACATTTTTCAGCTCCCAGCTCCTTCAGAAAGTCCTAAATAATGTTGTTTTCTTCTCAATATTCAATCTAATAATTATATCCCATATGTAAACCCATAATGGCTCAGATCGATCATGCTTGCCAAAAAACAATTACTATACCTTCGCTTTGAACTACTCAATTCATCCTCCATCTTGGAAACCTTGTCATTATTCAGAGGATATAATATTGTACCTCAAAAATTCCTTGAATTGCTTAAATATTGTCCACATTTGCGCTTCAAAATAGTCAATTTAAATATACCGCTGAGCGCCTTACGACAGAATAGCCTGAGCTGCTACTAAATAAATATTTTCCCGGCCATATTAATAATTTTACTTAGTGCGCCAAATTTAAAAAGCGTACCAAATCATCACTATGCTTCTCGCGTTTGAAGCGTACTCCAAATGGATGCAACACTTTACCTTGCCTCCAATCGTGTGGTTTCCTGAAAAGACAAAATTCCTCTTTAGTACTCAACGTCTTAAAAACTATCTCTGGTACTTTCATACGTTTATTGGACTCGGATTTTGCAGTGTGGGCGGACTAGTGGTCATTTTACTGTCACAAATATTCCAATTTTACCTCCCGCTCCCTGCCGCTTACTTATTCCTCCTTGTGGTGCAGTTATTGTCCTCAGCATCGGCCGCATTTGCGGTCAACCTGGGAATGATTTTGTACGGGAGAGAATGTGTCAAGGGTTGGAACACTTTGCTTTGGACGAAAAATAATTTTGAAAGAAAAGGTGAGACAAAAATATTAGGAATTGAAATTTCTACCGCTTTCTTAGATCCTTCTATGTAATTGTAGTATTTTTTGTATTTGTGTACCTCATAAATTAATTAGCTTCATTTAGTAATCAGGCACGAAAATTATATCATTTGGAAACAAAAGAGTTTTTTATGTATTTTATGTATTTTTCTAAATAAATAATTTGTAAATACTTATTTTAATGCAAGAGACGACATTTTTGTGCTCAAAGAAACTCGATTACAAAAGTGCAGATCAGTATATTCAGAAATAAAAATTTTGGCAACATTTTTATTTTTATAGTTTATTTTGTTCATGTTTCGTAATTGCTTTGGAGTTTTTTTTTCTTAAACACTAAATACCATATTTCAGCGGTTTTTCGTAAATATGTACAAACCCGTCTTCTGTTTAAATATGCCTATACATATGCATAGATCGGAGTACTCCGGGCTTGGAGTACGTACTCCGGCCTCCGGAGGCCGGAGTACGCAGCTTTTTCTGGAGGCCGGAGTACGCGGAGGCCGGAGTACATGTGGCCAGCCGGAGGCCGGAGTACGCGGAGGCCGGAGTACGCATGGCCGGCCGGAGGCCGGAGTACGGAGGCCGGAGTACGCAAAATTTCCGATCTATGTACATATGTATATAAATGTGTATGTACATCTCTATGTGTATGCACATTTTCTACATAAAATACTTATATATTGTATACTTTGTGTACATATATTGTGCCCAAATTACAACTTATGTACTTCAAAATATTCCAGGACGACGCCATCCAGTTTCCAGACGTCCAGTTTGGATTACATTGACCATATTCGTCTGGGCCTTCAGCACATATCCCTTGCTGATCTCGCTAGCCGCAATTTACCTCAATTTAGACCCATTCTATCACATCTTATCCCTGCTCAATATTACACATCCTCTTGCGTACATGTTCAGATTCTACCTTATCTTCACAGTACCAGCCGAATTGTGCAGATTACTCGCCTTGATAGTCCTCTTTTCCATCAGCGCGTTTCAAATGGTGAGGAACACGTTGAATGCTTTAGTTCAAGAAAATTCCACCCGATTCCGCGCCATAGTTGTGAGAATGCGCGGTGCGCTCGTGGAATCGCAGTACCGCCAAGTTCAAATCACAGTGGTGTCAATGGAAGAGCTACTTGACTGCATTTGCCTATTTGGCCAAGGTTTATGCCTAGCGAATGGTATCTTGTGCAACTTTGTAACTTTTAAATTCTACGCGATCCTGCCAATCTGGTTTTACGCGATATTTCCATGCATTTCAGTTATGATTTTAGTCATATTTCACGTCCTGATGCCCTATTTGCACGATGTGTTCGATAATTCGCACAAATTACTGGAGATTTTGTCCCTCTTTACAACCTGTCAGCCGAAAGAGGTGAGAAAGAAGTCGCTCAAGGAACTCAGGTCGCTGAAGAAAATTACCATTTCGCCAATGCTAGCAGGATATAAGTTTTTCATTTATGCACGTAGTGCAAAAGTAGAGTTGCCACTTCAACTCGGCTTGACTCAGCTTATTGAGTGAGTCGAGTCAAGCCGAGCCGAGTTGACCTCAAATAAGCCGTCGACTCAATGAGTTGGCTTATTGAGTTGTGAGTGAGTTGGACTCGGCTTGACTCACTCACTCAATAAGCCGGCTGGCTCCGCCTCCTCGTACTTACACACATACACAACTAAATTCAGTTCTCTCAACTTGTAAACACAAAATGCATGCACACGTATGTGCATATGCTTCGTCAATAAGCTGCCTCGACTCACTCGACTCACTCAGATTCTTAATGAGTCGAGTCAAGCCAAGCCGGCTTGCTTCTGACTCGGCTTGCTTCGACTCACAACTCAATAAGCCGGCTTGCTGGCAACTCTATGCAAAAGTGACATATTTCGTGATTTTGGTGACACATACGATTAATTTGTTACTCGCCGTTTCCAGAAGAGTGATTCAAACGGCGGCGCACTTATTTTAATTGGGAGAGAGAACTTAATTAGTATGTACACATATTCAAACTAAATTGTCATAATAAGTGGGTGGGTGGTCATGGTCCAATGATATCATGCCTATGTGATACATAAATGTTAAAAGGCGGAGAGCACGTTTACGTAATGCAAAAATAAAATCATGAAATCACATCAAAATATTCACACCAATTCTAAAATTTATTAAAATACTCAACAATTCACTTTAGTAACGCCCCACAAACTCCTCTAAAAGTTTAAATCTACGAGAAAACTTGTATGCATTTTATCAATGATGAGGTCCACAGAACATTTGACCATTTTGGCATCCAGTCCCTGCAAAATAACCGTTCGCTTCACAGCATGCGTGCTGCTGGTCGACAGGTCTACCACAGACTTCGTTGCATTGAGGAATTGCTAAAAAATAAAATTAACGTATCACACAAAATTACTTATTTATCTCTTCGAGTTTATGAATTATGTACTTGAATGACAGCAATAGCAAAAAATTACTTACCATCAGCCATGTGCAGAGCAAAAATGGCTACGATTAGGAAGAGAAATGCGGCTAAATTTCGTGACATTCTTTCCAAAACTTTGAGAAACTTATTAAATTTTAAGAAACAAGCTGAACTTTCTTAAACAATTTGGACGTTTGACTTAACTGTGAAATAATGAGACTTTTTCTGCACTGCAAATCTGTTATGATTTCCATTCAACTTGACAAAGCTCTTAAATACTTTTTAAATAAAGCTAATGAATTTATTTATTTATATAAATTTTGTAGCAGGGGATTTTTGTTGGCGTTTTGTACTCGAGTTTTACGCCTTAGTGGTCATTATGCAAAATGATTTCCTATTTTGATGACTCCTTTATGACCCATTCCAACGAAACTGCATGCATAATTACAGGTGTGATGATCAGAGGGCGGATATGTGCTTATTTTAAAATCTTCCATTTGATGACGACCGACGCTCAAACTTTGTGGTGTTTACACCACCAAGTTTACAAGAATTTCGAAATACTTTTATATATTGTTATATATTTCTCGGTTTTCAGAATTATTTATAAATATTTATTATTATTCGAAAATAAGTAAATCCTTTAGATATTTTAGCAGAAATACATACATGCATAAATATGTACTTTGCAAATATCTATTTCAACCATATTAGACGATTTTTTGCTTAATAAAGAAGGCGAATCACAAAAAATTCAGAGGATTAAATTAAAAAATTTAAATTTTGCAAATACTCTTATTTTTATGGTTTTTATTCATACATATTTCGTACATATTTTGGCATTCTTTTTGTAATTATGAAATATGTATTTCAGCGATTTTTCGTAAATACATATCCGTCCTCTGGTGATAATTTATTTTCTGACTTACGCAGTAATATGCATTGGGCTACATACTTATGTCTTTCTACGTAAATATCTATATAAGTACAACTTTCTTCGTACATATTTAGTGCATGCATTACTTATGCAACTAAAGACCAAAACACAAACGACCAAACATACACAGATAATGGCTGTGTACCACTTCAACAAGTTGACAACAAGTTACGTGTGGATTATATAACAGGTGAAAATTAGTAAATATCAGGACATACGTCCAGGTGTGCACGTACGTATATATCCCTAATTATTTTCTAGCTAGGTCTAATTATTTAATAAGTATTTTCAACGTATTTATGTACATTTAGAAATATGATATTTCTAAATGTACATTAATACAATATACATGTATATTCAATATACATGTATATTGCCCACCTCTGGAAATATCTTTCCTCAGCATCCAGCAAATTAATTTTTAATATTTTTCTGGTTAATATGAATATGTATTCTCATATTTAGATATATATTAATTAAATTTAGTAATGTTTTATGGTTGGACATTTGGGTCAACTGTTTCAAGGAAATATGTATGTGGATGCTAATACCTGATTGGTAATTATCAGCATGTGGATTAATTTCTGGGGATTAAATATTTAGGAGATCAACTTTATGGAAGTAATTAAATTAATTTTATTCGGACCTTGAACATGTAAATATGTATTTATTTAGTTACTTAGCATGTAGCATGGCATGGCATTCATGCTTCAGCACGTAAGTAAAAATGCATGAAAATACGAAAATTTACATGGCACTACCGTGTTTTTTAGAAAGTCTTACAACAATATTTTGCTACCATATATAAATATATACATCACAATATTGGAATATCCACACAGATTTATTAATTTATATGTTGGTGAATATATGTAAGTTGTAGCATAGGCTACACAGAATTATGCAATTAGTGTAAAATCCATAAAAGTCAGCTATCTGTGTCACCTATCCGACGAGCTCGAAAGTGCTTCTCACGAGAAATTACGGTCAAGTAGTAGGCGCAAGCAAAAACATTTACGTAAAAGGATAATTAAAGCCTTGCTTAATTGTACATGATAACCTTTCATGTACCCACATGTACGACGGACATGGCTAGCCTTGACTTGTAGACGCACACATAATCTGTATATATAAAACATGAATGAATGATTATTGACGTTAATTATAACGCTAATTTTATTTATATACTCAAATGCAATTTGGTGTAATTAAATAAAATTGTTTCTATTGTTATGCAAAGACCATAAATCAACAAACTAAGATATTTATGTAGGTATGAACTTATGTAAAAATGTGTAGGTATATATAGATCATCTCACTTAGGAAATACTGAATTGTCGTCTTACTTTATAATAGCAATAAATTGATCAATCGGTCAACACAAAATTGCCAAATGACGAATGACGTCAATCCATCGAAAAACTTTCCGTCGCCCATCCCAACCTTGAGTGAGGGGCATGACCTTAAAAACCTTTTAAACCAGGGATCCCGCTTGTGCAGCCGTTCCATATTTTTTATAAATTTGACCGACGTCACGTACGACTTGCTCAAGGCGCGAAGGACGACGTGAATAATTATGAAGTAATCCACCCCCATGAGGACGAAGAACATGGCGGCATCCACAGTCAGGTGGCGGGAGGACGTTGTCAGGACGTACATGGCGGATATTTCGGCCATAATGCTCAACCCGAGGAAGAGTTGGAGACAAGGTTTGCTTAAGACGTCATTGGTCAAACTCTGAGCGACTTGTCCGACTCGATAGTCCACTACGGCACGTGTAGATTTGCGAACCTGGCTGAAATTTTGAGAATAAATGGAATATATTGCGAATCCCAAAAACAATGTTTAGCCCAGTTTTCTGTACACGTTGAAATTCAGAGGATAATTATCAGAGTGAATATGTATTTACGAAAAACTCGCGGAAATATGTATTTAATTTTTTTGTGAGTAAACACTAAAATATTTATGAAATATGTGCAAAAAACCATAGAAATAAGCATTTCGTAAGCAAACTCGTAATTTGGAATTTACTGGTCTGGATTTTTTTGTGATCCAATGTCTTCAATTTTCTAAAACCTATGAATTTTTGAAAATTATCTAAAAGATTTAAATGATTATAAGTACCTATGTTTAAATGGTAATAAAAATTTAAATTCTAAAATATTTCCGGCAAACAAGAAATATGTAAAGATATGCCAAAAATATTTTGAAATTTTTGCTACCTATGTATACGAGTTAGAGAACACACCCACAAAGTTTCCCCATCGGTCATCATCACACAAAAAAGTTGAAAATAAATCCATATCCGCCCTCTGATGATTATGAATACATTACCTGAACAGAGAGACAAGCAACCACTTACATTTCACCACATCTCATCCACAGTTCAATCATAACGGCGGGATAAACCACGATTACGGACATCGTTACGACAACCGCGGCCGCCAGAACGTACCACACCCACGCATAGCACAATCCACTGAACAGCCGCTGCATCACACCCAACGTATCCTCAACCCATCCGTTCTCGCACTTAAAAATAAATGCGGCTATGACTGATGGCGGCGCACATGGTCGAAAATAGCCAAACAGCGACATCAAAATTGAAACTGTAGGCAAGGAAAACTTTGCCATGGTCAAACTTAACAGCATTTTTAGCTGCAGGTAGTTGGACGCTCCTGAAAATAAGGTCAAGGTTAAATAAATACTTACCTGGAAAATTCAAAAACTACGAAAATATTAGTTTTTAAAAATTTGCACGAGCTTAATAAAATGTTGCACCTACTGATACATATGTGCATGTGTATTTAGGTAGCTGACGAATTGATTTCGTATCATTTTTGCATGCAAATTTTGCATCTGTATGTAGTCTGGGACAATCTATCGACAAATTTGTTTGGCAATAACACGACATTGTTAGCAAAACAAAGTTTGCAAAGGTATGCTTGCAATTTTTGCTAACTTCCCAAATGGAGAAGATCGCAAATTCGTACATTCGTACATGCAAATCGAGTTCGGAAGTAAATACACAAATAAATACTCAGTTGGCAAACAAAAATATTTTCCGATTATACAGACTGTAACTTACAATACATAAGTAAGTTTCTTCGATTTACCTCTCTTAATGCACGTTTCTTCAATCCATAGCAAAGTTTCGAGAAGAAATTGGAACTCAGATCGTCTCAACAGAAGGGTCGCTTGCATACCAAAAATTATCAAATACGAGAACAAAAAATAAATTGACATAAACACTTGCCAAACTTGGAGATTGTTAGGAGAATTGTAAATCGTGGTGTAAAACCAGTAGCAGTAATTTCCCGTGTAAAACAAAGTTATCGTGAAAGATGCGAAATAAAAGTACCAGTCCGATTTTGTGTGAATTACGGAGAAACGAGGCTTGCTATTTTTTGAATTTTCTTTTATCGGAATAGCGTACGATATTGCAGTCAGATTCGTGATAAAAGTAATTTCCGGAATATAAGACGTGTAGGAAAAGGGATTTATCAGCTTTTCAATTAATTTTCCCATTTTTATGACCAACTGTAAATATGTTTCCAGGCAGGAAAGTAGTTTGCGCTTGAATGATCGATTTCGAATCGATTAATTTTGAAGTTATTTGGTTGACGCATATCCTGCAGTAGTGATAAATTAGCAGGTTCAGATTGTAATTGATTATTTAGCAAACAATTTAAATTATTGAGGAAATAATTGGTTTGTTACGTATGAACCATGGTGATAATTTGCTTGATTGACTTTCGAACCAATTGGGCCTCAGTGTACTTTGATAGTTAATTCCAATGTCATTTTAAACTCGTAATTGCTCAGGGCTTGCATACTACTATACACATATGCCCATATTTCTGCTCCTTTTATACATATATGTACGCTCAATTTGAGTAATTAATGGCCGAAATTGTAGACAAATCTTAGGTTATTAAGTACGTTATGTTACGACACAAAATATGTTTATATTTATTATAGATGTCTCCATCCACAGTGGCTGACCCCCATATTTTGTGGGGATACATAATATGCAACATATGTACCAAGTTCTGAAGTCATTAGATACATAAATTCTGTTACTCCTGTACAAGGCAGAAAAAATGTCGATCAACTTTAAACCAAACTGAAATGCGTTTGATTAATTTTCGTAGATTCTTGCGTGCATACCTATTTTTCTACCATGCTGCACTTATGCGTACAAATTTAGCATACATATTTATGTATGTACAGATATGTATATAGCTGCACATAAAGTAGATAACATCTTATCTACATACATCTCGTCCCATCTGTAGACGCACAAGATATACCGCACGAGATGTAAGTGGTCGCATAGTGCGACAAATTTCGAAACTAATTTAATTAAAACAATCCCAATATATTAGCATTGAATACATACTAAATATGTACATACGCCTGTATCAATGTATCTAAATATGCAAGTGAAGCAAAAGCGTTTACAAAATAAGTTCCCAGTTTTTTAACAAGAATTTTTGTCCAACCGTTCAAGCAATGTGCATTATACCAAAACAATCATACAAACATATGTATTTCATATGCAAAAGTTAATTATGCACCTATGCACATTCGCACCGATATTCTGCTGGTGATCCATTATTCATTTTGAAACTATTCTTTAGTTAAAAATCTGACAGTGTATGAAAACATGACGAAATTTATTTATTTTACTGATCACTTAATCTGACGGAATTGGCTTTTTAATTTCATACCGTAAATCAATTGTTGTCGAGCTGATCACTTAATTTGGAATTTCCATAATTGGGTGGTATTCCCGATTTATAAATTAGACCTTATACAAATTATATATCTTCATAATTGCAATTCGATAGCCATAAAGAAGATTATCCCGTATTACCGAATCACATTGTGATCGGAAAACCCTAAATGCGTAAATAAATAATTAATTAATTATATGCATGTGTGCACCTAATGCTACATAACTGATCTTTAGTAAGTATTCAATCATGTCTGGGATTTAACGTCTCCCTTTCATCAGATTTGATCAATGGAGTAGTACCGATAGACGAAACGAATTGCAATAACTGATAACTATGTTGTATGCATGCAAAACTGGGCTTTCCCTATTGACCAGACAACGATTAACCGCTTATCTCCGCTTATCGAAGCATTGCCACTTCTAGTTCTATACAAATTAATCTTTGTATATGGTGTCATCGTGTTTATCCTTTTCATATAAAAGCGCTCCAAATTTCCCATTTCTTCACACCGCTCCAAAACCATCAATCCAATAAAATATCTCCTTCCACTCCTCAGCTCCACCATGAAGTTGCTTCTCGTCCTCGCTGCCTCCCTGGCAGTCGCCGCCGCCGGCACGGTCCACCCTGCCCTCAGCCGCGCCATTCAAGAGGGCGCCACCGAGGCGATTCTCGAACTACCCCAGATCATGAACCAGGTCGAAGCCAGCCGATCACTTTCCTCCCTCTCCGGTGACGCCAAGGTTTCCGCCCTCGTCGCCACGCTGCAAGGTCTCACCTCCGCTGCTCAGGCCCCCTTCGTCCAAGTCGCTTCTTCCCTCGGCCTCGAGACCCAGACCTACTGGGGATCCAACATCATCCTCGTCAAGGGTTTGACCCCCGAAACTCTCGCCACCCTGGCCGCCACTCCCGGAGAATTCACCCTCCGCAAGGAAGTCACCGTTCAAATGAGCCCATCCGTCATCGTTGAGTCACCACAAAACATTAGCCAAGCCGCGCAATGGGGTGTTGAAAAGATCAGGGCGCCCGAAGCCTGGGCGCGCACTCAAGGCGAAGGCGTCGTCGTTTGCATCATCGATACCGGAGTGAATCTAGGACACGTTGCCCTCGCTGATGCGTACGGTGGTGCCTGGAGCGACCCGTATTACAACACGGCTGAGCCAACTGACCAACAAGGACACGGATCTCACTGTACAGGGACCATTCTTGGACGTGCCAACGGTATCGGTGTCGCCCCTGCTGCCCAATGGGTCGCTTGCCGAGGACTTAACCACCAAGGGTCTGGAACTGAAGCTAACCTCATCAACTGCGCCCAATGGGTCTTGACCGCGAATCCCAGACCAAATATTGTCTCCAACTCGTGGGGTGGTGGTTCTGGGGATCCATTTTACAACACTGTCGTATCTGCGTGGCGATCGGCTGGAATCATCCCAGTTTTCGCGATCGGAAACTCAGGATCATCCTGCAGAACGGCCAACTCTCCCGGAGACCAGCCCAACCTTATCTCCGTCGGAGCCACCACTGACACCGACGCCATTGCGACCTTCTCCTCCCGAGGACCCAACACACAAGGAGCACTCAAACCGGAAATTTCCGCTCCAGGAAGCAACATTGTGTCGTGCGGAACGGGAGCTAACAATTACGTCACCATGTCAGGAACTTCAATGGTGAGTTACATTGATTTTTTGTAATTTCTGAGGCAAATTTCTTAAAAATCGTCATCACAGGCCACTCCCCACACCGCTGGAGCCATCGCTCTTATCTTGTCTGCCAACCCAACCTATGGATTCGACGAGATTTTCAACGCCCTCACGACCACCCCAGCCCACCCCACCGTTTCCAATGCTGACAGAAATTGCGGACTTCCAGGACCTGGAGATTTCCCCAATCAAGCATTCGGTAAGGTTTGCTACAATTTCAGGGAAGACCGGATAATGTTCAATGAAGACGTATTAAAAATATTTTGTGAATTTCAGGTTACGGACGTATCGACGTTGCTGCTGCTCTTGGACTTTAAATTGAATAATCACAACTTGTTTTAGCCAAACTGAATTATTTTCAAATTGGAATATACATATAAATAAAATTTATTTTCAAACATAATTAACTTCAAATATTTGCGTATTCTTGTCTGAAAATCATTACGCATCATTAAGTAGTAAGTATTTTGAACAATATGCATGTACATAATATCATTTAAATGATAAAAATTAGGGTCAAATGATGAGATTGTTCATATGAAAACCAGCGGAACGATGTGACGCGTAGTTCCTACTAAAAATGGATCCGACATCTTAAATTGTTCATAAACAAATGAAAATTTTATTTGTAATTTAACTTCAACAAATGAATCCACTTAGGATTAACAATTTTATAAATACAATTTATATAATTAATAAAGGTAGTAAAGCTATTATGTCGATTATCGGGTCAAAATTCTCCGTTGGAGATAAGATTATTTTTCAAAGAGAAATGATTGTCTAAATAAATACTACAAAATTACGTAAAGAAAACGATTATGTAGTCTAGATGACTAAAATAAGACTATTTTGGATTACAATTAATTCTTATCTTGTGTTCTAAGGAAATTTAAAATAAAAATAACAGCGCCATGGGTACAATTGACTTACATATTCTCGTTTTTATAAGATAACAAAATCTAGTTCTAATTCATCGGAGAGATTAATCTGTCTACTCACAGTTCTGGTTTATATTATAATCGTCATCTATTACAATCACCTAATTGTTAACATTTACTGCTTATATTAAGAACTATTAAATATTCATTAATTCAGCCATTATCTCTCTCTCGTCCCCTTTAAACTCGTCTCTTTTGACTTTTCGCCATACCGTGAGTATTTCTCAAGTGCAGTGACAGCTTCTCCTTGACGGAAAAGGCCTTTCCGCACAGATCGCAGGTGAAGGGTCGGACCCCCGTGTGGACCTGGCGGATATGACCCTCCATCAAGTACCGTCGGTGGAACGGCTTTCCGCAGTGTGGGCAGTGGTGCGGGGTGGGGGCGACATAGCCGGGAGTGTGGACTCGCTTGATGTGGATTTTTAAACTGTGCTTGACTTTGAAGGCTTGTTCACACTGTGGGCAGGGATAGGGACGTTCATCCGAGTGGCTTCTCATATGAGCGAGGAGATCATGTTTTCTGAGAAATTCGGAGTGACAAATCTGCAGATTAAGAAAATTAGGGTAAAATTATGTATTATGTATATATTCTCAAAAAATTGTGGAGTAAAACACGTTAAATTGTTTTTGAAATCATACCGGACATTTGAACTCTTTTATCCCCATGTGCGTAATCTTATGTCGTTTTAATGCCGTCAAAACCGTAAAAGTCCGACCACTTTAAAATAAGAAGGATATACAATTATGTAGTTTTGTGATTTAAATACTTCATGACAAAATTCATTTTTTTAAGTATATACCATTCCTCACAAACGAACGGGTCTTCTCCATGGACTTTGATCCTATGCGATTTCAGTGTGGTCAAGTCGCTCAAGGTTTCACCACACGTGTCGCAAGCGACTTGAAATTTGCCCTGGTGCCGATCCAGGTGCGTTTTGAGATCAATGGCGAGATAGAACGATTTGCCACAAAGTTGGCATAGGTGAGATTGGTCGTCTCCTGTGGAAGAGGTGGCTGCGTGGTCGCGGGCAATGTGGCGCTTCAGACTCTTTGTATGAGAAAAGGTAGCATCACAGTGGGGACATCGTGCGTATTTTTGCGCGCCACGATGGATGGCCATGTGTCTAGAAAGTTTAAAAATAATTTAGCAACAATTTTCGGTTAGTACTAGTATCCCTAACAGCCTTGCAAAACTATACATGTAATTATTTACTTGCGTAACGCCTTCTTCGAAGAATATGACTTCCCACATTGTTCGCACTTGGCTGGTTTTGACTTGTGCGTGGCCACATGTCGCTGTAGCCGCGCTTCGTCTGCAAATCTGGAATCGCACACGTCGCAAACGAATGGTTTGATCCCGTCGAATTTGTGCAACTCTACATGTCTCTCGTAATTCTGGATGAGGCAGAAACTCTTCGGGCATTTGTCACAGGGGAATTTCTTCTCCCCATTTTCATGACGAATGACCATGTGCACGGCAAAAGTGGATTTGCGACATTTTGTTGAACAAATTGGACACTGATAAGGGTCGAGCTCCTCCTCTACCGAAACGTCGGGATGGATGACATTCAAGTGAGAGTTCCTTGCTTCCATGGTAGCAAACTTGCTATCACATGAGGTCACCGGACAAGCGATGTTGTGGTCGCGATTGATGTGGCGACACAGAAAGGATTGCGTGGTGAAAGCCTTTGTACAAAACATGCACTTGTGGGTACGGGCGGCCGCGGTACCTGTTTCATCTTCATCGACACCCTCCTCGTCAGAGGGAGTTGAGTCTGTGTCGTTTTCAGTTTTGGGCGTCCATTCATTATCAGATTTTGTATCTTCTTCTGAGTCGGAAGGAGGAGATTTTTGCTTCTTTGGTTTTACAGCTTTTTTTGGCGCCACACTAGTGGTGGTTTTAGGACGCTTGACTAATAAGACATTTGTATTGGGATTTTCGTGCTTTTCCGTTTCGGGAGTAGGTTCTCGCTTACGTTTCGTTCTAGAAATAAGTTTGACAAAATTAATACACACACACAAAAAAAAATTACATAATAATTTAATACATGAATTTAGCGTGAATCTTCAAAGCTTTAAAATGATGCATTACACTTTATTAATTCGTATCTTTTCATACCGTGACGTCTCACTGCTTTCCGGCCTTCTCGGCAGCCTCTTCTGACTAGACGGGAATATGGCGAAATTGAAATCGTCATCTTCCACAATTTCCGGTAAATAATTGAAGTCTGGTTCTTCTTCTATCTCTATCTCTCTCTTCGGTGGTGCTCTACGAGTTATGTAGCTAACGAACAATTCGTCCGGACCAAGGCTGTAACGATTGTACCCATTTTCTAGTTCCCTTTTTATTTCCGCTTCGAAAACGTCCGATAGGAAAGGTTTTGTTAGATGATCAACTTCTCTCTGATTTATTTCTTCTAAATTAAAGAAAATAATATTAATACCTATGCACGTTAAATTCGGGCAATTTACGCATTTACGGCATTGGTAACTTGTAAAATCCGTAAGTTTAGTAAAAAATAATTTTACACGCTTTTACATAATAAAGCGACTCCCTTGATTTGCTTTAGTATACAAAAATTTGTAAGCTAATTTTCCTTACAAATATTTGTAAAAGTTTGCAAATTTACAGATTTTATAAAGTTACCAAGACCTACATTAATTGCTTCATTATGTAAATCACCAACCTATCACGGTTAGTATTTCCTCATGAATTTTTAAAATCGCATTCCCCCTATCGTTTCTCGGAGGGTCGTAGGATGACTGCAACATTGTGGACTGAATTTCGTTCATTTTTGCCACCGCTTTTTCCCCCAGCTTGAACATTAGATTCCTGATTTCTTCCAATTTTCCCACCAGAGGGGCACAATCTTGGCAAAGTTCGCAATTATCTTCTATCTCGAAACTTTTATATGGAAACTCGAACATGGCGGATCGACGTTGTGTAAGCAGGTCGCAAAAGAGTTCGATCTTCATGGCCTTGAAGGGGAGGACTTCTGATGGTGGGAAGGAGCGACGACTCCTGGCTTCAACATCTTCCAGTGATTTGAAACAGAGAAGACAGCAGGCGTCCTTGGACATCTGTTCCATCTGTTCAGAATGGAGAGAATTACTTAATTAATTATACCATAAAGTTTTAACTGTAATCAAATTCATAATTCATAATTGTAAAGTTAAAATGTGATTTTTTTTCTTCAATTAATACAATATACCTTGAATATTATGATGTGTATAGTCTAATTTGCAATTAGAAATTAAATTTCATTCAATCCTGAACCTCCGAACTCCAAAAATCCAGATAAGGCAGGTGGACATCTAAAGATAAATTATAAAGAAAACTTGAATTGATAATGAAATACAAATATTTACAAGTGCACTTTTTTAAATATTTACAATTAGAATTTTTAATTAAAATTTTTAATATTTGTAATTGAATTGATAAAAGATTCTTTATTTTGTTTTTACTTGACTCCAATAGATTGAATTCGCATCAGTCAATATCACTCTACCCTAGAGAGAGAAAAAATTAGTTAATTTAATAATTTGTCTGCCCTTGTATTTAATTTAATTGGGAATATTTCGTATTTACGAGAGACGAATGAAAATCGTGGCACATTCGTTGAAGGGAAGAGAGGATATGAGATTAAATTCGTGCCAGTGAAACTCGTCTCAACGTCGCCGGCGAAGGAATTTCATGAGATGGGCATGCATCTATCTGATTCAGATAGCATTCATCTATCCAATATATGAAATGGAATGCCTTATCATGGAATGTCTTAACATGGTATATCTTATCTTGGAATTTCTTATCAAATTCCATGATATCTAAGACATTCCATAATGTCTTACCATGGACTTTACTTGGTGCATGAAAATGCATACCTTGTCTGTTTGCCCAGTTATCTAAAATTTAGATATGTAATTTAGATTCTACTTGTAAATTATCTAAATTTTTTAGTTACATGTATAAAAGAAAAACCAATACATATTTCATATTAACTAATATTTTATTTTTACACAATCTTATGAGTAGAAAATTTGTATGAATTTTCACACATGTTACAATTCTGCGTACCTTTAAATTTTAGCGTAAAACTTGTAACTTATTTATTGAGGGTATTCACGCACCCTTGGTAACTACGTAAACAGCGTAAAATCCGTAAACTTACAAACGTTTACAAACAGCTTCCCGTGAATTCACTTTCGTAATTATTTTTGTAAAAATTTATCTGATAATTGAAACAAAATGAAGATCATTTTCAGAAAAAGGAAATTAATGGAAGAAATTTGTGGAGCTGCATTTATTGATATAATAAATACCACGAACAGTGGAGGCTGTTAACCCTCCTAAATTCTAATCCTAAGTTATTTTTCGACTCCACACTAAATCTTAGCTGAATATATAAATTCTTTTAAATCGGTATGGGTACCCCTTCCTTATTGCCTATCTGGTTATTTTGTGTTCATCTTTGACTTCATATTCTTTCATGAGAAGCTATTAAGTATCACCGTTCCGAATTTCAGCTTTTTGAGACAAGTTATGAAAATCGGTATGGGTGACCCCCTCGGGTCCCGGATGCGAAAATTTTACCAATTTCACGTCATACAAAAGGCGAATTATGACGCTTTAAACGAATTCGCGCTTGAATATCTCTGGTGCAAATTCTAATTTTGAGCTGATTTTCGTAGGCAAGCAAGATAATATCATCAAAAAGATATATCCAAAATTTTAGGGTGATAGCTTCAGAAATGTCCCCTCCAGGGCCCTCAGAGTTGGAGGGTGCCGTAAAAACACTTTCTAAACTTAATTATTCATGTGGCATGATTACCAAGGAGGTCAGAGGTGAAAAATTGTTTTTATTATAACCCCAGATAATTATTGTATCTAATAATGAAAGAATCCGTAATGAATCAAATAATGTGGGCTCTCCAATATCGATGATATTTTGCCCCAAAATGCGATCAATCCGAGCCTGCACGGGAAAATTGACCTGCTGACCTTGAAAGTGGACCCACTGGGTCAAATGACGATTGAGGGTAAAGCTGGAAGTGTGCTAAGTAATATTAAACCAAACAGTCAGGATTTTGGGTAAACTGTTTTGGAGAAGGACCCGAGCTAATCAGCTGACGCCGAATCTTAAAAAACTCGTGAACTAATTTGGATGATTACAGCTCGATTGGATGATTTTGAAAAATCGGTATGGGTCACCCCCTCGGGTACCTCCGGTTGATAAATTTTCCAATTTCACTTCATATTCTTTGATTAGGAGTCACTAGCAACATATATTGCCAAATTTCTGTATCGAGCAATTTTTTTCCTTCCCCAAATTGAGTTTACAAAATACTTTACAAAATTAAAAGACGCCTGTGAGCTGCGTAAGTTTACAAAAGTTTGTAAACTGATTTTCCTTGACAATTTTTGTAAAAGTTTGTAAACGTTTGTAAGTTTACGGATTTTACGCTGTTTACGTAGTTACGAAGGAGGGCGTGAATTGCCTCATTATTTAATTCAGCTTTACCAACTTTTCACTAACCTCCCAAAGTTTGGCTGCATCCTTCTCACTCAACTTTATTCTTTTGCTGTAATCCCAAAACTCGCAATTTCTATACATTTCGCCACTATGGTGGGTCAAGTACTTGCTCAGGGCGCAGTATATGGTCGTCTCGGTACCCTGAACATTCAAAAAATACATAAAATTAGCACACATTTTTGCAATTAATTAAAAAATTTTAAAATCCTTCCAAAAATTACCTCTTTTGCATCCTTTCGCATCAAAAATGATAGCACGGGCCGAATAACCTTCATCCAGACCCAATTTGGTGGATTATCTCGTAAAATATTCGTCTCAATATTGGTTTCGACATATCCTGGGCATAACGCGTACGAATTTACGTTCACCTTTTTTGCCCTGAGTCTCTTCGCTAGTTCCAAATTGAACAGGTTATTGGCCAATTTCGAGTTGCAATAAAATTTTGAAAACACTTTCCAATCTTCCAGCGGGGTTTTCTCGAACATCAAATCATCAAAGTTTATTTGACCCCAGACGTGTGCTACCGAACTGACGATGACGATGCGGCTCGGGTCGGTCGAAACATTTCCGGCTTTCTCCATTTCTGGTAAGAGAAGATTCGTGAGGAGAAAGTGACCCAGATGGTTGACCCCGAAAGTCTCCTCAAATCCGTCCTCGGTCACTTTCCTGACGCCGGGAGCAATAGCGAGGCCTGCGTTGTTAACGAGAATCGAAAGTCCGCCAGGGTTACTGGCACCGCCGTATTTTTGCAAAAATTCTGCAGCAAATTTCCTTACAGAGGATAATTTTGAGAGGTCTAGCTCCATGAGGATCTAAAAGGAATTCACGGTATTCACGTCGAAAATTTAGTGCATAACTTTTAAAATTATTTGTGAAATTGCGTAACATTTTGCATAAAATTTTGTTCTCGGAAAGAATGACAAAATGAAAATTGTGGTTATTCGCGACAATTAAATATGTCACAAGATTGAGCATATGCACATAACTTGCAAAATTCTACTTAATTTCATGAAACTTCTTGTTCTGAAGTAAATCGGCGCACTTTTACTATTCAAATTTATTTCGCAAACTAAATATTTGCCAAAATTTCGCACCGGAGTAAAAAAAAAAACATTGCCGTAAATACTGTTACTAATTTTTCTTCCTCTTTGCGTTATACTTACCAGCTCCCCATTTGTCGTCCTCGTGCGAATATCTTTCACACATTTTTCCGCCTTTTGCAAATTTCTGCACGCCATGATAACTCGCGCCCCACGGATGGCAAACTCCTCCGCGGTCACTTTACCAATTCCGTCCGAGGCTCCCGTAACGATCACTGTCTTTCCTTGGATATCGACTTCATTCGTGAGATCAACCTTTCCCCGAAGTTTCTTAATTATCAGTTTTGTCCCAATAAGAATAGCTGCTGGGAGGATGGCGAAATAAAACAGGGTTGAGCACAACCATCCCGATAGACAACACAACATTTCGAATTAATTGTTGGTGGAAATATTACACTAAAAATTGTGACAGAAATTGAGATGACAGACGACAGACGTGAATGAGACCGGATTGAGATGCTGGATGACTTTTATGCTGTTTTAGGTGGGTTGCAATGACGCTGCTGGATTCATTCAAGTGCAAATTATTAAATTATATTTTGCAATGTCACTATCATGAGTTTTGCCAAAACCCTAAACCACGTTGTGCAGGTTAGGTTTGGATGATGATGGTGCAAGTTTTTCACTAGTTTTTTGTTATCATCGGCCTTATAATATAATTGAGACTTTGTGCGATATTTGCATGCAAATATGAGCAAAACAAATATATGCATAGATGCATTATACACGTATGTCTATGTACATATATGTATTCGTAAACTATATAATGGTTTTGCATTTGTAGGTAGAAACACAATGCATAATACTAAATGCAGGTAACTTTTTAAATATGTACCATATTTTGTACTATTTTCCGGTATGGAAGCAGTTGATTTAGAAGATACATAAATGCATAACTCTTTTTATCCTTTCAAATCCATCAACTGAGTTTACTTGCATAAGGATAATATATTGATTTCTAAGTATCAAACTTTAATAAAACAAGATAGATTCATACATACATATTACATATTCGTAGAATATGCATTATTCTCATTTAAATTGTGTGAAATACTTCAAAAAAACATCGCTTACAAAAAACATTTAATTTTCTAAAAATAGTTTCCTATTTTATTTATATCTCCATCTTCCTGCACAAATTGTGACGAGCAATGAAACAGAAATCCAACAACACCCTGATAAAAAGCCAAGAGCCACGCTTGGGTTTGTCATTCCCGATCCTCTCGAACAAATTGAACGCATCGCGTCGACCATAAGTGTCATCGGGATGAAGTTGGCCACTTGACGAAACCACCACGTGCTCATTATCAAAGGCCAGTAAATTCCTGCAACACTCACAAATACAGACATTTCCTGAGTTATCTTGCTTAAATAAAGGCAAATATGTACCTGTCGTAAATATCATGGACGTAATCATGCCCAGAATGATTAGAATGTTTTCCATAAGACGGTCACAAAATGCACCCACGAGAAAACCTCAAAAAAGTAGTGCATACAAATTAGTTTGCCATGAAAAATGATAAGACATCGTTTACACTCAGGAAAGTAAAGAATTTCATCTCATTTGCATAAATATCTGCCCATTTTGGATGATACCAGCCTTCAAGATTAAATGAACTCTGCGTCACAATATGTAAACGAGAGTGATAATTTGTACCAAATTTGTAGTAGATATATGTAGGTATGTATGTATGTACGTATATCTAAAACTGTATGAACATACCTTAAAATACCTTAAAATGCTTCCTGCGTATCATCACATTTGCATAGTATTTTGACGCATTAACGAGAGACAGACTTTATTCAAAATGGATAGCCCGTAAAACTTTCATAATGAGATTTATGCAAATAAGGTGACCCGCAACAATAATTTTAGATTCTTACCCACTGACATTCCTGTAAAAGCTGTTACGTACATCAACGCCACGACTGTAACCCACGAACCCTTAATCACCATTCCATACAAACCATGCATTATTCCCAAAACTACTCCAATTTGGATTAAGATGATTAAATTTTGGGTGGCAAAAGTAGAAGTTAAGTGATGCCATAAGTGCACTCCGGCTACAAAGTCTCTATCCACGAGTCCTAACATCTTATCCTCCACCAGTAAAGCGGGGATTGCCAGCGCCACGGTAAACATTATCCTGGGTGGAGGGGGGGGAGTTAGTCAGCGAATAAATTATCTATTTAAAATTGTAAAAGTAACGTACAAAACTAGGCATGCAGGTTGTACGAAGACGAAATAGTCAAATGTTTCGGTGGACCCATAAATGGCACGGGACTGAAATAACATAAATTATCTGTATTTATTTAGTAGCGGATTCTGATACAATTATTGAATATCGGTACATACATGAATCGGAGATCTGCTAAGGTCACTAGGAAGGGAACAGGATGCCAAGATATTCCCTACGTAGACAAGATATCTGTCAAAAATAGTCTGTCTCATCCAGAGAGCCAACATCCGGTCTAAAATTGAATGAAAGAATGAATTAGAATGAAAGCATATGCACTGAACTCATATCCATACATCATAATCTGCGTTTATTTTGTGTATGTAGTATGTATGTACATATTTACATACCGGCTTCGTCTAATCGGACTGAAATCGTGGAGCCAAAAATTGTCTTATTATCCGCAAACTCTCGAAAAGTTAGTCGGTTTTTTAAGTGTATGGCATAGTTTTGCGGAAACTCGATGAGTCCTGCGGTTTTGCCCTGTTTGATTTTTTCAAGCCCCTCATCGTACGATATGGCAGGGACCTTCGCAATAATTCAATATATTACCTGACACCAAATAATGTATTTTCCTATGCAATACGATTACCCAAATGAATTCATCTTTATCAAATGTGTCCATGAAACTGCAAATCTCCACGTTGGCGAAACCCTCTTGCGACAAACTGTTAGGAAAATTTGCCCCACAGTATGTTGGCATGGCGTCGGCGTAACTCAGGTTAGAATTATGCACAAAACTCAGCTTTACACGGTTTGGTACTGGACCGATCACATTTTGAAAAGTGAACACGACCATGACCGGAATACAAAGTTGAAGCACGTGCAACCTGTTCTGTCACAAAAATTGAGACGTGAGGAAATTAATACAAATTAAAATGAACATTTAAATGAACCTTAAATCTCTGCGGTTGCGATGGAACCATTTAAACATGAGTGCATAAATTTTTGATCCATTATTGTCCACATTTCTATGGTGCGATTTCAGAACGATTGGTGCGAGGGACTTGGGTGGTAAAACGACCGCTTCTTCCAGACCGGGATCATTAAGGTATTTAAATTTAGGATAATTCGATTCTTTTTTATCATGTTGGCACAACTTGAACACTAATTTCTCCATTGTTGCGGCTTCGTGTGTCAAGAGCAGAGAAGTTGGGGTGCCCTCAGCAAGAAGACGACCACCCCGCATAAAACCCACCTGTAATTGACAGCGTTATGTAAAGTTCCCTTGGCTTGTTATGAAAATTCGCTAACCTTCTCGCAGAATTTTGTCTCTTCGATGTAATGCGTAGAAATTATTATGCTGGTCCCCTGATCACGACAAATTTCATGCAGGTATTTCCAAATCCTGTGGGAAAGTTTTTATTCATAAAACTTTTATGATGCCTGATTTCGTAACTCGCCTTTGTCTTAAAAGAGGATCCAATCCTACGCATGGCTCTAAAGTGGGGTCATCAGTAAGTTACATTTACATACATCATCTTAATCTTAATTATAAGCTCAAATTATTACCGTCCAGCACGAGCAAGCTTGGATTATGCATCATCGCCACAGCCAAGGAAACCTGCCTCTTTTGTCCGCCACTTACATATGAAATGACGAAAATGATAAAATTATTCATATTTCTTATTGCTCTCATAATTTTTGTACCTTAGATTTTGAACAACTTTATTAATTTGCGGCAAATCTAGAAAATTGCTAAGAAATTCGATTCTTTCCTGTATCTCGTGTGTCCTCATGGCGTAGATTATTCCAAAATATTTCAGTGTTTCTGCGATCGTTAATGTACCCAGAAGAGCTGCGTCCTGGAATTAGACAGACTTGAAACAATAATTTTTTATAAAAATTTAAAAATTGTTAACTTGCCTGAGGCATGTATCCACAAAGACGACCAAGATTACTGGGATTCGGTTGTTGAAATACGGTAACGTTGCCAGAATTGAGCTCATGCAAGCCAACAATGCATTTGAGTAGGGTCGTTTTTCTAATCGGAAGATTATAGAAAGTTCCAAAATTATAATTAAATCTTATTCTTAACAATGCGTAAAGAAAGCAGGTGACACTTGCCCACATCCACTGGCACCCAGTAATCCGTAACTATTTAGTCATAATTTGACAATAAATTATATTCATTAAGGATCCCATTAGTTTTTCGATTGATTTAAATACTTACATTTCTCCAATGCCGACATTCAGATCGATACCGTTTAGAACGATCTCACCTTTGGCGAAATGTTTGAAACCGTTACTTATTGTTACTGCCATTTCATAGATAATTTTTAGTTGTACAATTACGTATGTAAATATGTAAAGCTGCAATACAAAAATTTCCTGTTCAGTTTGCTTGAATGCTCAATTATGTATGTATGTAGTGAAGTTTATTCCATGTGCATAATAAGATATATCTCGTTGTCAAGCGATTATAATCGTTCTTTTAGGTGCAATTAATATATATGTACATACATACATACATACCTGCAAATCCTGTAATTATCTACCACTTACCAAGAAGGTACTCCTTCATATCCTTCGTATCATAAAATATGTACGAAACATTGTCAATTTTTACGTACATAGCTCGATCGCTTATTTTATGATATAAATTAATTACAAAGATAATTCTAAATGGCCTCATTGCACGATGTAGTAAGCTGGTGTTGCTTACACAGGTAATGCGTATAAATGAATATATGTACATAGTATTTTATCAAGCTTGAATCCGATTAATGTACTCCGATAAGTTCTATACGCCCAGCAGAGGCCGCCGACGCCGGTACTATTTTACGCGCCGCTGCCGCCGAAAAATTTGATTTCCTATACCTTTAACATTGCGACGCCGCGCCGCGCCGCCGACGCCGCCGAAAAATCGCCAAAAACTGGCGCCGCCGCCGCCGAAAATTTGTCGGCGTCGACTTCTGAACCCAAGTAACTATAAAAAGTAACATTCATGCATTGCATATACATACATACACACATACATACATACGTAATATGCATACATAAATATGTATTCCGACCCAGTGTACAGTTCACCAGGTTCTCATATTAATCTCACCTGGAAAATAAATTGAAATCCTGTAGGAAACCATATTTCCCATACGTTACGACAGTACAAGAAGTTAAGTAAGTAAATATGTACATATGCACGTGAATAAATACATATAGTTATACCTCATCTCGGTTAAACTAATAAGCACATAAAATGAGTTATGTATGTAGAGTCAGCAATCATATTTAGATAACATCCAGTTTCAGACATACATAGCAACGGATGAGACATGTTAATTATTTTTGAAGGAAAAGTCACAATTCATAAGAATATGAAACTTTCCTTGCCGCGTTCATACGAATTTATTCATTTTTATGATTGCATTATGTGTACAAACACAAGGAGGATATTCATTACGAGTTTGTAACGTTTGAAGCGTTAGCAATAAAACGTAGTTCACTAAAATTTGATCTTCAAAATTCATTTGCGAACTTGTGCATCTATTTACAAGGCTAGTATTTAGTTCAAAAAATGTTTCCAAAATTATATATGTTGGAATGAGAGCATACACATGAACTCGTTATGAATACCCCAAATGTTTCGATTGATTAAGTTATGAAAGAGATTACAACTTAAGGAAATTGCGCATGTGTATGTATATTTGTATCTAATATACGTACACCTGAATCTGAACGATATATGTATGTACATATGTAGGTATGTATACATATCTATTGTCTATCTATGTATATAAATAAATACATACCTAAACCATACTCCGAGAAAAAAATGTGTACATTCGTTGGCCGTTGGTCCCCTGACTTTGTATGTATGTAGGTTTATTCGTATACATTGTTCATGAGTTCATTGTAATAAAGTTGATGCCATTCATAAAATTACTTATCTTTGCAATTTACGACCAGTTGGAAATACATACATAAACTTTCAGTTTTTTCTCAGAATCTAACTTATGTACGTAGCCGTATATATACATATATATGTATGTATGTACATTTGCACATAGTTGGATACATATGTAAAGTACGAGCTTATTCATTGTAGTATAAATTGTGTTCGCAGAGATGTATGTATGCGTACATTATTAGATTTAGAAAAAGATTTACATATGTATCTAACAATGCAAGTCTTTTACGTGTACAACTCAGATTGGGTTGGGACCAATTTTATTTTGTTCACCACAAAAAATAAGCATACCCGTATTTTTTCATTTTTCATAATGCGCTAATTTGAGCGCAGGGCGCGAATTTTAAAACATTTTTCAGCCAAAACCTCGGTTTTTAAAAATTCTGTAAATTTTCGAATTTTAGCGTGAATCCAGAAATTCGAAAACATGTCTCTTCAGAATGACTTACCTGACTTATGAAAAATCCAATTGTCTCGAAATTTGAATTTCAAAATTTTTTGCCAGTTTTTGAAATTCATTAAAATTATAAACTCTTTCAAATTTTTAATTTTTCAAAAAATAATGCATTTGGATTTTTTAAAAGTCAGATAAGTCATTCTGAAGAGACATGTTTCGAATTTTTGGATTCGCGCTAAAATTCGAAAATTTGCAGAATTTTTAAAAACCGAGGTTTTGGCTGAAAAATGTTTTAAAATTCGCGCCTCGCGCTCAAATTAGCGCATTATGAAAAATGAAAAAATACGGGTATGCTTATTTTTTGTGGTGAACAAAATAAAATTGGTCCCAGCCCGATCTGAGTTGTACACGTAAAAGACTTGCATTGTAAGTACATATGTACTCCACCAGAAGAAACTATGCTGGTCTATGCTAACTAATAAAAAGAGAAGGATAGGTTTTGCATTTTTACTAACTGAAGTCATGAGCCTTCAAAACCATAATTTGCAACAAATTTGCGAAATATACATATATCTATATATGTATGTAGGGTTGCCAATCCTAAATTATCTATATTATAAGCTGGAAATGTCTTTCTGCAACAGAAGTGAAAGTTATTTTCCGAAACGGAAGTGAAAGTTAAGTTTCAAATGGCGCGAAAATTCAAAATAAATTTAATTTAAAAAATTAAATGTCTGATGGTGGTTATCTGGAAGTGGTTGTGTGGTACTTATGTGGGAGTGGTTATCTGGGAGTGGTTGTCTGATGGTTATCTGGGAGTGGTAGCCTGATGGTGGTTATCTGGGGGGGTTATCCGATGGTTTTTATCTGGGGGGTTATCTTGGAGTGGTGGGTTTCTGGTTGGGTTTATCCGGTGGTTATTTGATGGTGGTTATCTGGGGGGTTATCCGATGGTGGTTATATGGGGGGGTTATCCGATGGTGGTTATCTGGGGGGGTTATCCGATGGTGGTTATCTAGGATGGTTATCATGGGTGCTTATCTAATAGTTGATATATTGGTTGTCGTGACCACTTTAGTTGAAAGTAAAGTAAAACTAAAGTGAAGTGGAAGTCAGTTACGGTATGCAGGTTTGGCCACTTTAGTTGAAAGTAAAGTAAAACTAAAGTGAAGTGGAAGTCAGTTACGGTATGCAGGTTTGGCCACTTTAGTTGAAAGTAAAGTAAAACTAAAGTAAAGTGGAAGTCAATGGGATTGGTCATGTGTCATGTACTTTAAGTACAGTAAAGTAGAAGTCAGTCACTGGTTAACCACTATACTTCGCAACGAAGTGACCAGTTATGTATACCCGTGACGGCCGTGACTGACCTCCACTTCACTTCAATGGCATTTCGCAGTGATGAAGATGACCACTACTAGACAACCACTTTCGGATAACTGCCATTAGACAACCACGCAGATATATAGCCAAGACAACCAGGGTTAGACAACCAGCTCAAGCTAACTACTATGTGACATTAAATTCATTTTGAATTTTCGCGCTATTCGAAACTTCACTTTCTCCACTCTCACTTCCGTTGCGGAACATTTAGTTTTGCTTCGTTGCCGACAGACATTTGCAGCTTATAATTCTCGCTCGCCCGGCGGGAGACGGGCTTATATGTTAGTTTTACATATTTAAAAAGTAGTAATTGTTTACCCTGCAAAATAGTGTTTCTCGTTCTATAGGGTCTTGTATACTTAATTCCGTTTGAATTGTATGACAATCTAAATTAGCGGGACTGCCATCCTCTATAAGGTACCAGCCCCCCAAAATGGAAACGCGTACCTTTTTTAATCTTTAATCTTTTTAAGTAGGGAGAAAACGCGACTGAACTTTTACATACATGTGTCGTTATATCGCATTACTTCAATTCATGCACATATCTATATATACGCGAAATCGTGATTAGCGGCACGTAGCCAAGAAAGTCAAGAATACACAGTTATCACGAAACCAACACTTTAGGAAAACTAATCAACGCCGACTTTAACCACCGATATGTACATACATACATGACAAGTTACTTTGCTTCTGCATAATATTATAGAGTGCATGTTCATCATCCAACCTTATGGTACCCTCTAAAAAATCTGGTAATAAAATATGTAACACCGCGTTGTACGATATGAATGACTCTCTAAACGTCGTAATTATAAATGTGTGCTTAAAACCTAACGGTAATAAACTTTCCCCATACTTGTAACACATTTTCACCGGAGTGGGTCTTTTTGGAAACAACACCTTCCACAATTTCACTTTCACGGTGAAAGTTTCACCCCTTCATAATTATGTATTTCCACGCCCAATAATTTTCACGCCCGTAAGACGGACGCCACGTTCGCAATTGTTGACGAGGAAGGTGTCTTAATCCCGTTTATGTCGTCCATAAAAATTACAGGGAAGCGGTTAGTCCTCGATAACCTCCATGAGCTACCCTTTCAATATACTTCGGTCGGACTGGGCAGCAACAATCACATTTCGTCGACAATTTCCAAATGTGTTGTAGATTGGCGGAATCGGGTATATCGAAGAGATTGGAAGCAGTTAAAATGATGAATCGGAAGCTCGAGTATGTGCAGCATTTTGGACCGGATTTGACCAAAAAGTTATTTCTGAAATTAAGTTCGAGCTTTAAAGAGGGAAACGTTATAATCTCTAACTCTCAGGAAGGAGCGTTTCCCGCGCTGTTTTATGTGCTCGGTTTATGCGCGATGATTATAGCGGTGGGGGTCGTAACTTTACTGCTTGAGTGCAAGTTTGCGATCAAGAGGGTTATATTTGCAACCGCCGGACTTTTCATGCGGCACCTTACCAATTGTTTGGGCTACTTGGCACGGTGCATGGTATACTAGAATTTATTACATGGTATACGTTTCGAGAATAAAATTACATAAATACCGAAAACCTTCTTGAGCCTAATTTCCTTAGTTTTTGGTTTGAACAAAATAGCATAATTTACCTTGTATGTAAAGTACTTTGCTTTTCTCGCTAAAATGAAAAAATACGTTTACCAATTTGTCATGAATTCCGTGTATGTATATATTTATATGAGCCCATCTAAATTGTTAGCACTGCAATAAAATATATTTATAAGCTTATACCTAGGTACATAATCATATAAAAATAACCTGTATCAAGGAGTTGGCCTTGATTCTGGCAAAATGGTACAGTTATGTCGATATGTACATATGTAGCTCCTCTTATCAATCACTTGAAAAACTCCTTGCACTTTTACCACCCCAAATTAGGGTGGTGAAATACAAATTCGCAAAACAAATAAATTTTAACCGCATTAATGTATGAAATAAAAAGTGTCATGAATAATTTACTCGATTTATTATATTAATTTTCCAATTGAAACATATCTGTATATATTAATGCATACATGATGTCGCCCGCTGCATTCGACGACATGAATTAAATCGGCATACACAATTCAGTTTTTATCTCGAGTAAATCAACTAAAAATGTTTCAAATTCAAAACTATGTCGCTAAAAATTACCCGAATATCGATAATTTTCAAAAAGAGTTCCCAGAAAAGAATAACATTCACACCATGACGGTTAAACCGCTTTCACCGGATAACTTGAAAAAATCCAGCACTAATTCATCCAACAGTATTCATACGAGGAATTGGTGGAGGCGACAAAATTTCGCCAACTTTTTCCTAGCATGGTTCGATTTTACCCATTTCCTTTTAATTCTGCCCTTTAAAGTGGTAAGAAATCAAGCTGGCGAAAATGAGAAAGCTGGGGAATACGTTATCAAAACTAACGTAGTGCACCAGGTACTAATTTTGTGTGATTTTTGGCTACAATGAAAGTTTGGTATTGATTTCTCGATATGCTACCGCTTGGTATTAAAATTATACCGGTCGTAAATATTTGCTACTACTGAATCAGTAGTACTGATCGATAATACTTTAATACGGAATATCACTACACAGTGTTACGTATCAATACCACTTTGGTATGGTCATAGGTATATGAATACCGCTTGGTATTATTTTAATACTGTATTTCTAAGAGTGTATTTATATGCCAAATTTAGCTGATCTCTGGCCTCCTTCCCTTCTCCACACTGCTCATACAATTTGGAGAATTTCGGATTCACATGGTCCCCAAGTCGTCTCACAATCCCGTCGAGTTCTTGACCATGTTCGACCGAATTGTAACCTTACTTCACAATTTTGTCTTAATGTACATCATGTGGCGCAAGGCTCCCAAGTTTCTAACAGCCCTGAACAAATTAGCGGCACGGAGGTCCATCCTTTCAAATGAGAAGAGTCAAATGGTACACACAAATTATACTCTTCTTGCATATTAAGGCAAATCACGTAGGCATTTGTAACTCGTAAAATCCGTAAGTTTTTTGGAAAATTATTTTGTATACTTTTACATACTAAATGAAAAGACGCCCCTGATCTTAGCAAGTTTACAAAAATTTAAGCTTATTTTGCATCGAAATATTTGTAAAATTTCGTAAAAATTTGCAAGTTTACAAAATTTATGAATTTTACAATGCTCCTGCGCGAATTGCCTTATTTTTTATTAAATTGAGGAACTAATTTTAATTTCCAATCAAAAAGCTACCATCACGACTAATTGCGGTCTCCATTATGGGGATTTACGCCACCTTCGCTTTCATAACGCCTTTCCTCCTTAGCCATCAATTCTCTTCTTTCTCCCGTCAAATATTAAAATTCGAGGAGCGAATCAAATTCCACTTTTTCCTGACGAGTCAAAAACCATCCGAATTGTTCTACCCGACCGAAAATTCGACTGGAATAAACTCCGTGCTGGATTTGATTTCGCAATCACCTCAAAAAATTCCATCCTTGCTAATTTTCTTCATTTGCTACACCTTCCAAGGTTTCATGGGCAGCTTTACGGATGCATTGGTCCTCGTTACGACCCTTTCACTGTGGCACCCAGTCAAAGAATTTTCGCAAATTTTGCAAAAATCAATTTCCAAAGAATTCAGAGCAGATTCGGAGGAAATCAGTCTTTCCGAGACGATTACAGAGTATCGAAAGCTTAAAGAGTTATCCATCCTGATTAATGATGCCGTTCAAACAGTAGTTTTCACTTTTATCGCCCAAGCAATATTTTTCTACTCGATCCGGCTGAAAGAGTGGTTCACCAATTGTGGGCCCGGGACGCCATACCTAAGTTTTTACTTTGTCAGTTTCTTCCTCATTTTCTATTTTGCGGCGGATATCTGTAAGCAGGTAAGTACTTATTTTACTACGGGATTCTATTCGCTTTTTGATATTCTGGTTAATAAGGTGGACCAATTTCGACTATTGATTTATCAAATGGAAGAAAAAAGTTTGGCTGGTGAATCTACAACAAATGTAATGGTCTTATTACATGATCTGTCCTCGTTTCCGATAGGAATTTCCGGGAAAGGACGTTACGTAATTAACTATTCGTTTGTCGCAACGGTAATGGCATAGTTTTATGGGTTCATTTATGTACATTTGATAAATTCGAGAAATTGGAAGCATGGCAAAATATGGCACACTTGCATGCACACTCTAAATAACCTGGGAGGTAAATCATCACCCACGGTAGTCAATACTAAATATAGTGCTCTGTTTTTGGGAAATAATTAAGGAGGCGTTTTGTCATCAACGGAAAATACCTAAGTCAAAATCTCATATCTGAGCATAAGCACTTTTGAATTTTTTTAGTAACGACGTCACAAGTATTTTGTGCATGACTTCGAGACATACTTTCCGTTGGCAGCCAAACGGTTTCTTAATCATTATCTAAAATTGGAGCAATATAAATATGTCGTACCTCTGCGGGTGAGGGTTTGTGAAGTTATTTAGGGTGTACATACATATGTACGTATGTATTTATATATCTATAAAATCTACTTGAGCTTGTCCACTCGATAATACATAAGTATAATGTAGGTCAATACATCACTTTACAAGCATCATACTTCACAAGCATCACTTTACAATTTGCATGCTTTTAAATCATATTATACATAGATAAATCAATACCTAAGAGTGCATTCCAATCAGATTTATTACATTTCCTAACCGTTTTTTTGCAGATGTGCAGTACCTTGCTGACGTATTTCATTGTCACGGTGCAATTTGGAACATGAGTGCTCGTCCTTCAAAAACAGCAGTTTTTGGAGTAGAAATTCCCCACTTGAAGATCGATTACTTTAAGTTCTACAAATTCATGAGGATTACCTAAGTAGAGAGTGTGTATCATTTCGAAATTTTGATTTTAGCCACGGAATGGTAATCTGATAATCTGGAAGTTTGTATGATGGGAACATATATTTTTGACGTGTCATATAAATATCTCAGCCGCTTTTTGAATTTCAATGTTGTTTCCAAAAGTAGTCCTAATTTATAATTTCCATGTACATATGTATCTCGACAATTCAATATGTGAATTTAGTATATGTAATTTTGGGAATGCACGTGTAAACTTTCTGAAAACACCAATAATAGCACTATTAATAAAATGTCGCACATTGATTTTTAATCGTTCTGCATGCCATCTCTTTGTTATTTCCGAATGCAAAATGCTAGCATTATTTGTTTGGTGATGTGCGTGCGGAAAATGTCCTTTGAAAAACCTTTGACCATCACGTTTTACCAAGGAAAGCATCGTATAATTTCATTAAGTTTGATTATTCAGTTTGATCAAATTGTAAGTTATAAATAAATACACAAGTAATTTACAAGTTAGGCAATAGTCCGAATTCAAAACGCCTCATGCATATACATAAAAGATTATTGTGGCATAACGGCAGTTTGCATGGTATTTCCACTTGCGGTTGTATTCTCCTGGTTCTTCTTGCCATTCTTCTTTGCCTTCTTTTCCGCCTTCTTAGCCGCCTTTTTGGCTTCTCGTTCTGCTTGTTTTGCCTTCTTTTTGGCTTCGTTTGCTTCCTTCTTCTCCTTCCTTTTCTTCATATTTTCTTCCTTCTTACCCTTTCCTTTCCCCTTCCCGGGAGGAGTTCCATTCGGACCGGGTGCTGGAGCTCCACCTGATGCATCTGAAACTTTGAGCAAAAATTATACAGTTATACCCGTCTGTAAAAATTTGCTTCCAATGTGGTACAACTTTAATACCGAGCTATTACTACCCCTCATTACGTATCAGTACAACTTTGATAGAATCATGTATGAATACCACTTGGTATTATTTTAATGCTAGATTTCTAAGGAAGAGTGTGGATAAAGACCAAGTGTACTGTACAAATCCTTTTCGCGTCGATGTCACCGAATTTAATTTAAAAAATTGTAAATTGAATTCCTGGTGCAAGGATATATATAACATAACGATTTTTGAAATATGTGCATCTAACCCCCCTCCAAAAATGGGGGAATAAAATTTTAAAAAATGAGAAAGTCAATGTATACAGAGTACAGTAAGAATTAGACATGTACTTGTATTTGACATTCTAATTCCCCCTTGAATACGAACATTTTTATGCATCACGAGTTTCAAAATTTGAAAATTCGCGGTTTTTTTACGAACATACAAATCCTCAAAAAACTCATGGTTCCCACACTTTGCAGTCTGACAACCTAATGCCAGATTTTTCTCCTTCGAAAGACGAACATTTTAAGCTTTTGTTGTCAGACTGCAAAGTGTGGGAACCATGAGTTTTTTTGGGTCAAAGTTTCTGGGGGAGGGACTTATTTTTGCAAGAGCCGTAACAAACTATTGTCACTCATGAGAAAATGAGACATATAATTGAAGTTATTAAAATTTGTGATGCTGAATTACCAATTCGCCCAAAATTTAAAACTTAAGCTTTTTTGAATTTATATTTCCGGTCGGAAAGTGACACGTGAGACAGACCACCATACGGCACTGTCGAATCGACAGTCAGCGGTGGTGGTAGATACCCACCAGAGTCCGAGTCTCACTCTGCTTCTGCTAAATATGGAAAAGAGTTTTGTAGTACGCTTGGTCTGGTTCAGCTCTGTGCACATATTTGTATGTGACAGGATGACCGAAGAGGATTTACCAGAGGCTGTTGAATTTGCCATGGCCATCATGGGTGACACTTGAAGGGCAGATTCCTCCTCTACATAGAAAGTTGATAAATTAGCGGAAATAGGTTGTATACATTATTGGAAATAATATTTACCTCCACTTTCCAAAAGTGTTAAAGATTCATCCTCAGGGATGGGGGAAGCCTGAAAATTAGAAAATTTGGCAAGTTTACAATTCTGAAGTAAGATTAGTCCAGGCTACGAAATTTTGAACTTCTTACCACTGCTATAGCTACGAAGGCTAAAACTGCGCACAAAATCAAAGTATGCTTCATGGCTGCGGGTTAGGGTTTGATGGAATCTGGTATCTTGTTGAACTATGAAAATTGTCAGAGCATGAAAAAATGCGCAGGAAAACTATGAATTTTATACTTTTTATCCTTTCGTGATTACCCATTTTTTTGCAGGCACAATACAATTAAATACAAAAATTTAGTTAAATGGGTTCGTATTACAAATAACTTCCGGTTTTTCATACATATTTAAATTAAATACAATTGTATGTACATATACATTGGATTTAAATTAAATTATCTTTTAACAATTACAACATCAAAAAACGGGTTATTATATAATTGCATATGTTGAAATGAATGAAAAATATTTCGTGAATGTATAGTGATCTACATATTTATTTTCAGTCCGGTATTTAAGCTAATCATAAAATACATAAAATATTTGAAATGAAGCTGACCAGATTAGAATCAATTTCCGGTTCATGCGACGAATAAGTAGCTAATTTATCGACAGATTACTGCGCATTGCTTTTATTGACACGCTTTTGATCTTGATAAACACATTTATCGTGTAATGAAATACCGTACAACCAAGTGTCAGAAGAATTAAATGCACAAAGGTGAATTTCCGAATTTGCATTAAATAGAATTAAATCTAGTTATGCAGATAAGAGTCATTCAGCATTTTTAAAGCTTAGGAGTAAATATTGTGTACTTTATTTAGATCATTTTCGAGTACTGTTCGCTCAGAAAAATAAACAAGTCCTGGAATTTCTCGAAATTGAATTTTTTTTGCCAAAACAAACTCTACCTGATAACCTTTGAGATTTTTTGTCTCTTGTTTTTTGAACGAACAGAATGAACCATTGATGATCAAAATTCATGGTTGGGTGTTTCCACAAAGGTGTATTAACAAGAGAGGAACTAATGGTCATACTCTGAAATGGTATAATTCTATTTAATACCAAACGGTAGCAACTTTTATGCCGAGAATTCAATACCTATGTATATAAATATACTAGATTTCAAATGTATAGTGTACATAGATATATACATATCTGTATCTATCTACATATGCAACTACTCATACATACATAGAATATGAACTGTGATTCTGACATCACATGCGAAACGTATCACCGAATTAACAAGCATGACAACTGTATTTCCAAAAAATTACCTCAATTAATAAAATCTTGAAGAGTATCTTTTCCTACAGATGTATGCATATCTAGCTGATAGCACTTTAAGTATTGACAAGTAACTTCAAACTTTTCCTCATGTCCCACTAAAGCTTCTGTATAACCCAAGTACTACATTTGTGTGTAAATAATTCAAAAGTCTTAATAACGAAGCAATTATATATTTATTTAACTGTCGTCTTTGTGAAAACTAGTTATATAATTCCCACGCCATGCAAATGTTTTAAATAAGCCATCCTAGATTTACTTCGATGTGAAAGTACGTAGCTTCAATCAGAAAGTTGGTAAAGCTGAGAAATTTGTGAAACCTTTTGTGAAATTGGAACGCAATTTGTACCATTTTTACAAATAAGTGATTAGTTTGTTGACAGCAAAATCTTTTACAATTTGTAAAATCTTTTGTCAAACTAAGTTTTCAATACTGGAAAAATTAAGGTATAATAGATCAACTAGAATGGAGGGGGATCAACGCGAGTGCACCATATGTATCCTTCTTATTTTAATTTTAGCATAGGGCTTACGGTTCAAGCTCACCCGGTGGGGTCAAGATTGTCAAAAAGTTAGATCACATACTTACCTTATGTACACGTTCATCCATATAACCATAGTATCGAAGGAACACACAATTTGGCTGAATTTTTATATGAATCTTATTTCATAATAAAGCGTGAGAAACTATGTATATATCAGACGTGGACCTTATTATCCGGCGAGATTGAAGTTAGATAATAAATTTGCATCGTTTTCTAGTTTCCGTTTCCGGTTTTCCCTGTGCTTAAATTAATTAACTTTATATGTATATATGTATCATCTAGCAACTACAACTCTTGTATAAACCTTGTAATGCTATAGAATTACAGCTTGGTATACCAATATTTGAAATATGAATGTGCACCAATACAGCCTTCGCGCATAATGCTGCCCATTTATATGAATATATTTTTTACATATTGTAAAACAAATTCTACTACTTATGACCTTCAACATATTTTCTGACAATTTGTACCATTTCAGAGGGGAGGCTAATCAACTATGGCTGATTCATACTCTGTACGAGTCTCGCATGGGTATAAAAGTTACCACCTCGGAGTTTCAATTTTGACAAATTTGTCCATGGAGGTGGAAACCGGGACGATGTGAGGGAATAAATTTCCAAACATTAGCATTAGTATTTTTAAAGCTATGTCAATTACGCATTATTGTACATTGTCATTGTCATTTTATTATGTTATTGTCATTTTATTCCATATCTAGTTACGGATTACTTGGAGCGAGTGGATGCGGGTGGGATTTTCTTACGACAGATTTTACGCTGATTAGAATTTGGTTGGCTCATGAGGAATTAATTCAAGTTAAATAATTCCCAGAAAGACGACTTTGCTTTACTGCATCCTCGGCCAGAAAAAATTGGATTCTGGCCATATTTCCGTGATGGGGAGGGATCCAGCGAAATGTATGGGTGACATCGTCTCTTCAATTGGATACATGCCTCAGGTATTTGTTAAAAGAGGGTGCAGGAATCTATTAATTAATCAAGGAGCCAGAAAATTTAAGAATTTCACGTGAAAAAATTATTTATTTTAATTACTGAGGATGTCGCCCTGTACCCGCTAAAAATATGTGAAATATTTTGAATACTTCGGAAAATTGATGGGTCTCGGGAAACAGGAAATATTGGAGAGAGGGGACGAATTAAGAACCGTTTTGAAACTGGAGGATTTTAATAGTTACGTTCAAACTTTAAGGTGGACAATTTACAAACAGACTTAAAATTACATCGTAAATAAAGTTTGAGTTGTAAAGATCAATTAACATTTATTGTTAGTGGCGGCCAGAAGCGGCGCGTCTCGTTGGCCGTGGCGTTGCTGAATCATCCCAAACTTTTGATCCTTGGTATTAAAATTCCTAAATTAATCAATAGTCAAAATCAATTCAAATATAAAAAAAATTATATCGGAAGATGAGCCCACGACGGGAGTTGATCCTTTGTTAAGAGAGTCGTAAGTCGAATTCAATAATTATTCAGTAAGGTACAGTAAAATTATTGATAATTCAATTATCCAGAATTTGGCAGTACATTGGCTGGCTTGTGACCAAAATGGGAACAACTGTCATTGTGACGACGCATTATACCGAAGAATGCCGAAAATTTGACAAGGTGCATACTTTATGGTACTTTCTCTTACAGCCCCTAAGAACATTACTGCATTTTCAAGTCTTTCATGGTAACCAGTCTTTTCAAATTTTATTATTATATAATTTCCATTTTAAAGATTGGGATTATGCGGAGAGGTCGCATTATTGCGGAGGACAATCCGCGCCATCTCCTGGAACTGGGTGGATCCCTGATTTTAGAAGACGCGCTAAAATCCATTTGCAAAAAAGACAAAGAGGACGGAAACAATATCCTCTCCACTAAAACTCTCTCAAATTATAAATTTGATGAAATTGAGCCTCTGCAAGAAGACATTCAGCAGTTGTCTTTCCGTGTCCGACCGTATGATTCGTATCTTCCGGAACATACGTGGACGCGTGATTTAAATAATAGCGTGGAAAAATCACTTTGGGGGAGATTTACGCAAGAATTTACAAAAGTGAGCACCCTCACGAAAAGGAATTTCCTACTGAATTACAGATTTCCAATGTATGTTCTAATTACAGAAAACTGACCTAATTAATTAGACCTCCATTGTAGCTACATACATATGTAAATAATTTATTCATGTGATTTATGTTAAAAATTGTGTCTTTCAGGTACTTGGCAATGGTCCTTCTAGCTCCTGCGATTAACACGTTTGTAATCCACTACACGATCGGCAGAGATCCCGTTGGACAGGTGATCTCCGTCTTTAATGAAGAGGTGGATTGTTTTGGCGGGAATACTAATTCCCCCCACACGGAAAATGATAACTCTTGGAGTTGCTTATTCTTAAAGGAAATTGGGCCCAATATAATTCTGGTAAGTAAAAAAGAAAATGTCACAAGTTGACGATTTTAGAATGGACTAATTAACCATCCATTCCTCGTAATTGTTTAGCAACCAGAACTCTCATGGAACTCTGCGAAAGCGACTGTCGAGTCGGGAAACGGGATTGGATTTATGTATATTCCCGCTAATTTCACAAAGCGGACGATGAATAGATATGCGTCGGCAAGGTTCGCCCTGGAGCAGGATTTAGATCAGAGTACGGTCCAGGTTTCGTTAGACATGTCGAGTACGTTATAAGCGTATACTTGTTTGATTTTGGAGCACTCACAATGGAGGTCTGCCAACGTCGACCTAACTAGTGTCAATCGATCACAAATTTAATTAGTATGAAATTTGCAAATGGAACTATCTGCCAATGCACATGTTTGACGGAGATATTAGCATTCAAAGCGGGATAAGCAAATTTGGAAAATGCAAAATTTGCCAGCCTTGGGGGCACACCTTCTCCTCTTTTTATGCAAATACAGTCAGGAGCAAAACGATAGGCGATATGGTTTTTCTCGCTTAATTTTCACACCAGTGTACCGAATGATTTGAAACTTCACACAAATATGTGTAATAGAATTACTTACTTATAACATACGTATGACATACCAGCTTCATCGGGAAAATTACTTACCTAGAAAAACATGAAAAATAGGTGGTGCAAAACGATAGGCGATCGTCGATATTTTAAAATTAAAAATCTGTATTTATTTTGCTCAGCAATATTTGAAGTTTCCAGTGACTTTAACTTGTTCGAGGGTCCTCAGGCTTTGAAATAAATTCATTAACTCGGGGGTATAAGGGACCCACGAGCTATGGAAGCGCCTTTTTCCCCACTTTTGCCCACGTGTTAAAAATTGCATGTTAAAGCTAAGTGACGCTATCGTACTCCTTTGAAATGTGGTACGCATCGCATATTGATATACCCCAATGGTTTTTGACCGGATTTCAGACGGAAATATTGCCTGGTCAATCCAGAAAACGGATTTTTCTTTGGAAAATGTAAGTTTTTGTAAGGCTCGACGTACGAAATCGTGTATTACCTTGCTGACAAATTTAATTTCGCCCTATAATTTAAAATACCGCCTTCCCTGGAAGTATTAGGACTAGATTGACACATTAATAAGGAGCCACTGTGCTTTTCATACCCAGAATATCGCCCTTACCCTTAAATCTATCGCTGTCCAAATCATGACCCGTCCAGCACCGCGCTCCCAGTGTAGATATCGTACCAGTTGGTGTGGAAACCTTCGTACCGTCCAGATAGCATACAGGTTGGACTTTTCCAGCGCAACTGGTAAGATATCTGTACCGGAAGGACGTTGGTGGATGGGTCACGATTTGGGCAGCGAATGATTTAAGGGTAAGGGCAATATTCTGGGTATGAAAAGCACAGTGGCTCCTTATTAATGCTACGTGTCTGCCGAAATTTTGAAGGGATACCTGAGATTTATGGAAAATCGGGCCAGCGTTATCGGAGTTGACCCAAGGACATTTCAAATTCCGCTTAAGGTGCTTGTCATTCGTCGCTTATACATACATATTTATCAATAATGATAACGACACGATTTAATTTTTTAACACGTACATATTTGTTCTCTAAATTTGCAATAGTACAACGCAAAACAGGATCCGTACGAATTTACCTGGCAGGATAACCTCTTCCCAGCAAATGTCGTATTGTTAGTGATGTTTTGACTACATTGGGTTGGTAAATCTGATTCGTCTGATCTGATTGAATCGGACATTGTCCGATTGCCAACCATGTATACTTTAACACTGCTGTCGATATCATGGATTTCAAAATATTTTAAGTGTTTGTATTTTAAGTGTACCCCGAAAAATCTAGGAGTAAGAATTATGTATATGATTCGACAACGACATCCAACGACTATTTTTAAAGTAAACTTGCAGTATACGGATAGGTCACAAATGTCGAAAAAAATTTACACTTTTTGGGTGTCAGGCTGACACCTAAAAAATTGTCTCTCAACAATTTTTTCGACAAGTTTACTTCAAAAATAGTTGTGGGATGTCGTTGTCGAATCATATAATTCTTACTAAAAGATCAAACATTGCAGCCAGATGTGGAGGACCTTTTAATCCAAATGAGGGACAGAGGTCGGCCCCATCGAATCGGTCAGCGTAGAGTACGGTGACCGCACGTGGCGATGCAGAAAGGGGCCATCCATATATTACGTCATCAAAAATTATCGATTTTAACACCCATCCACCCAACGTGTAAATTAATTGATAGGGATTTTTAACCCGTGAAAGATAGGACTACTTAAACCACCCACGCATCAAAATGATGACGTAATATATGGACGTTCCCAAATATGAGCTATGCACACAGAGTCCTAAAAATATTCAAATCTTGGGCGCTACAAATCCGTGATATGACAGGAAATTATTTCCTTAAAATCAATGTGGATCATTGTAATTTTAGGACAAGTTTCTTTTATTCCATGATGTGTGGACTTTCCTTCACGCTGGAGAAGGAGGCGGGAACGTTGGAGCGGACTTTAGCGTCCGGAGTTAAAATCCGTCACGTCAGAATGTCCTATTTCCTTTGTGAAACTGTGACATCCATTATGCAGGTCGCCATCGTGTTTGCGATCCGCTTACTTACGACGGGATACAATATCAAGGGGTCGTTCGTCCTCTGCTTTGCAATCGCTTTTTTGACTTGTCTAGTCAGTATTGGAGGTGGTAAGTGATGTAAATACACACATAATTTACAATTTTTCAAGGGGAAATTCTACACTTTTTTGTGTAGGTTTGTTATTCGGGGCGATTTTCTCCAAGAGATTAGAAGTAACTCTGGCGAGCATCTTTGTCATGATAGTAGCTTTGGAAACTAGTGGTGAGTGTTTAAATAATTCGTAAATTGTATGTTTTGGTAGTAAAATTGTTACCATACGAATGCACAAATATGTATCTACATACATTCTTATTCAGGGAGCCTATCTACCGATAAATTTTCACCATGGTTAGCATTTTTTACAGTTTACACCATGGAAATTAATCAATTTATTCGTCAACTCAAAAATTAGAGGTGTGCACCTTTAGAATCAAATCCACATATACCAAAACACTAAAATAGAATTGATAAACAGTACCGTATGATAATTTGGTAATTGCTAGGTATTAAATTAGCGAAGTTTTTGATATTTACTCGTATAAGATTACTCCCAAGCGGTGGCATATTTATACTACCAAGAAAACAATATATGCGTGGCTGCCCAAGATTTCTACCGGTGTTAGTTGTACTAAAAAACGTCCGCACGTCAAAAAAAATCGGATAAAGTTAATCGAACATCAGGAAATACAATCGTGAAAAATTTCTAACGCCAGAAATTAGTGATAATCACGTGAACTTTGTCACTTTAGGAATTCTATGGCCATTGGAGATGATAAGTCCTTACTACCGTTGGGCCTATATGTATCTCAACCCAATCTCTCTACCGGTGGAGGGAATGCGTCGCGTGTGGAACAGTGGGTGGGGTCTGGAACATAGTGTCGTCCGGACAGCATTTCTGGCCCCGATCGTCTGGATCTTCGTCCTATCGATGGTGTCCCGTATTGTGAGGAAGATGCAGACGAATAAGTGAAAATTATTGATAATTGCTTACACTAGTTAAGGTAGATATTGGTTCAATGGCAGCATATGATTTGAAATAAAACACGTGCATATGTATCGATGTATGCATATCTAAATATAAAGTGTAGCTGAATTTTATTTAACCATTAATCTTGAGTTTTATAGATATTTTTTATATATGTTTTGTATATGTATATGTTTATATATATATATATTTATAGATATGATTTAGCAGTATTAAAAAATTCCTTCCCATGCCGACATCAACCATTCCTTCACTACGAACCCAGATATTTTGTCCTCTAGAAGCTTACACGGAGATCTTGGGGTCATCCAAACTGTTCGGAAAATGCCCGTTGCATTGGGACAAGGCAAACTGCCGGCTCAAGTTGGACTTGACAAAGGGCTACGCCTTATACTGGGCACGACTTGGCTTCTGTTTTGTGACTTCTGGCCTTCCCGTGATTTTTATCCTTGTCAGATATCCTGCCAACAATTATTCCGATGTGTTTCCCAAGTTTGACGATAACGTGCCATCTAGCGTGATTGGAATGTATGCAACGCTTATGATTTTAGTTATCTGTCTAGGAGCAATGTATGCCCTGGTAATATTATGGTTGAAGGCGATCGCAACCGCGCAGGAGGGCGCGTTCGCTCTAGTGCAAGATTTGGCACAAAGTAAGTCCTCTATTTGATTAGATTATGCATGTAATAATCGTCGAGTTTGTCAATGCAAATTATTTAAGGTTACAACAATTTAAATGCTATGTCATCCTCTCTTTTACTCAACCTGAGGTAAATTTTCCAAATCCTTATTTAGAGTGAGGGTCTCAGAAAAAATAGAAAAGCTGACCCTCACCTCGTGTTATTTCGTGACTAAAGGGGTCAAGTAATACTTAAATCTTTTCTACTTGATGTTGAAAAGAGATGCGGAATTTATTGCACAAATATATTTTTAGATTGCCCTATGAAACGAAACGGTTATCAAATCAGCCACAAAATCCAAAAGATTGCCAAATTCGTATTTCAAATCTACCATCTACCACCACTAGCAATATGCTTCATGGCTGTCTTGCTCCAACTGGATCCACTCTACTATATTCTTGAAGATCTTGATCTACTACCCATTTCCTGGTTTAGTCGCGTCTTAACCTTACTCCTTCGACTGGTCGCCAACGTTGCCGTGATTTACGAAGGTTGTCGCATAGTAGCTCTCCTCATCGGGTTAATGCTAACCTTGGTCAACACTCTGTGGAGGTTGATGCACATGTGGGGCAAAGTAGTAACAATTAGTAACCCCATCGGATTAATGTTCTATTGACAGTTTGCCGTGCTGACGAAACCATTCAGGTCGCAGCTCTTGATCGCAACTACGTTCGGAATTTCGATGGGATTCGTGTTACAGGTAATGCGCAAATTCATGTGTAATTCGCCGATTTTTTCAAATCTTATGTCAAACCTTGAACTTATAGGTCGCCATGAACTACGCCAGCATAGTGTCCTTTGGCCACATTTCGTTCATATACTACGCCATAATTCCATACATGGGTCTCGTCGCGGGCTTAATGGTGTCCGCATTTCTTTACATTGCTGCTAAATTGTATCAAGATGTCGAAGAAATGCTGGATCTCATAAAGGCACGGTGTGTATCGAAGATGTCGGTTCAATTCAAAGATCTCGCTGCACAGAGGGTCGTTTCGTTTGAAATTATGCGAGGGTCTACCCCCGCCCCGATTGAGATAGAATTTAAGAAAGCGTATTTCGATAAAGCGATGGATTACACGGTCTCGGCGGTGATGACGATTAATATTTCGTCTTGTCGGGCCAGGTAAATATGTATGCATGAAGGGGAGGGCCGCAATTAGAGGACTCTATGGTTACGCTACAATTTTGCAAACACTAAATATCTTCATAAATATGCAGATCACCCCTCGTTTTAGTAACTAACGCCGCAATACTGTAGAATGCATACTGGACTAACAAAATCAATAAACACATAGCTAAAAATTTAACATAGTATTCATATCGACAAATTTGTCTGTAGTTTTTTAAACATCTGTCCTCTGCGATGCGATACGCTAATTTACTCAAGAAACAATAAGGGGCCGTTCATAAATTATGTAACGCAAAAATCGACTTTTTTCAGACCTCTCCCCCCCTCTCTGTCACACTAGTGTAACGCAAGACCAATACCCCCCCTCCCCCTGTGTAACGTAACGCAAACCTCATTTTTCCTAAAAAAAATGGAAAACCCAAAAGCAACGTGCAAAGACTAGATGTTACGTGTTACCCCCATATAGTGGTCTCAACGGTTCTCGGTTCTCATAGAACCGAACCGGAACCGATGGCTCGGTTCGGTTCCGGTTTATACGGAGAACCGAACCGAACCGAAACTTTTATTACCGGTTCGGTTCCGGTTCCAAGTCTTTGACAACCGAACCGAACCGGCCGGTTCGGGTTGAACCGAACTTCATACATAAATACATTAGCGAAGTTAATCATATTTTCGAAAAAGTTTTACGAATTTCCCGAAATACACATAGTTTCCAAAATGAAATTTTGACGTGGCCCCACTGCCAAAGTTCCCAAAATGAAACTTTGACATGGCCACACCCCCAAAGTTCCCAAAATGAAACTTTTATTTGGTCACACCCCCAATGTTTCCAAAACGAAATTTTGACCTGGTTACATCCCCAATGTTTCCAAAACCAAATTTTGACTTGATGACACCTCCAAAGTTTCCAAAATGAAATTTTCACCCCCAAAAGTTTCTAAAATGAAATCTTTACTTGGTCACACCCCAAAGTTTCCAAAATGAAATTTTGACTTGGTTACACCCCCAATGTTTCCAAAATGAAATTTTTACTTGGTCACACCCCCAATGTTTCCAAAATGAAATTTTGACTTGGTTGCACCCCAAACTTGGAATTGTTTTCTAACTTCAATAATATATACATAAGTGGTTTTGCTGTTGACATGTATTAGAATTTGCTTGTTTAAATACAGATAAGTTATTGGCTTATATGTGAAATTTCATCAGAAACACGTCAATTAGCATTGTTTGTTGTTTATTGCATATTAATAACACTACCGGTTTGACCCGAACCGCCGGTTCGGTCACGGTTTGGTCCGGTTCCGGTTCGGTTCCAACTAAAAAAGTTCGGTTCTGTTTCGGTTCTTCAATTCTGGTTCTCGGTTCTAAACCGGTTCTTCCAAGAACCGAACCGAACCGCACCGTTGAGACCACTACCCCCATATCTTTGTTGGATAGGATTTGATGGAGATGTTCTGTTTTAATCAAAAATTTAACTTACAAATTTGTTTCATTAGTTTGTTAGGAAGAAATTGTGATCTAAACTCTGATTTGATAACTTTTTGAAGTTAAAATATATAATTTTTTAAAGTAATGCTCATGTAAGTTTCCTTGAAAAATCTTGATTGAAGATTAAGACTAACGGTGGTGAAGTAATTTTAAGCTCTCCTCAAGGGAACATGAAGCCTCATCTTAAGGTGCCATTGTTTGCGGGTTTTGAAATGTGAATTCTTGTCTCAATTTGCCCGTCTTCCATGTATTCAAATGGCGATTTTGAAACATGTTAATCTCCTGCGTTTTTTTAAATGAAGATTTAATTGCACCTAAAATTCGATAATTTTTAGGTTTGCAAATTTAGGAGGTTACAATTTTGATTTTTCCTTCCATGAGAAAATATTTACATAACTGTTGCATCTTAACTTTTATCTACCTTATTTCAGTTTTCTCTTGGCAGAAAATGTCAAAATTCTAACCTCGTACCTTGCAAATCTAAAAATTATAGACTTTTACGTTCAATTAAATCTTCCCTTTAAAAAACTCCACGTTTCAACAGGTTTCAAAATCGCCATTCGAGTACATGGAAGAAGTAAACCTTACAAAGGAACATACCGAGGTGTCCAACGAGTTAAGGGTCGACACCTGTACCAAAATGACCACAATGCATGACTTATTAAACAAACTGAAGGAATTTCCGTGTAAAATTCACTTTTCGTCAAGTTGTGACGATATTTGTGACGAGCGCATGACCATCGGGTTGCCAGAGAGGAAGAGGTCGGCCGCTGAACGATCAGGTCGACCACAGAGAAGCGTCGTCTTCACGTCGTCTTCAGAGATTTCGAATTCTTTCAAATTTTGAAACCATTTTGAAATTTTGAGGAAATTTTGATATTTTGAAAAAATTTTGAAATTTTGAAAAAATTTTGAAATTTTGAAAAAATTTTGAAATTTTGAAACCATTTTGAAATTTTGAAGAAATTTTGAAAATTTGAAGTCAAATTCTTCAAAATTTTAAAATTTCTTCAAAATTTTAAAATTTCTTCAAAATATCAAAATATCCTCAAAATTTCAAAATGGTTTCAAAATTTGAAAGAATTCGAAATCTCTGAAGACGACGTGAAGACGACGCTTCTCTGTGGTCGACCTGATCGTTCAGCGGCCGACCTCTTCCTCTCTGGCAACCCGATGGTCATGCGCTCGTCACAAATATCGTCACAACTTGACGAAAAGTGAATTTTACATGGAAATTCCTTCAGTTTGTTTAATAAGTCATGCATTGTGGTCATTTTGGTACAGGTGTCGACCCTTAACTCGTTGGACACCTCGGTATGTTCCCTTGTTAGACAAGAATTCAACTACAAACACACATGCAATGGAACATTTCAGAGACATACAACTTCAATACTTCGACAACACGGAGGGCTCCAATTTTCTTAAGTTTTCAAACCGCAGTGTTTATTTTTTTGCACAATTACCGATTTTAACCTATTTTATTTTGCGTGACGTAACGCAGGACTTTGACCCCCCCTCCCCCCTAGTCACATCTTGTAACGCTACTCTCAGACCCCTCCCCCCCTCTCGCGTTACATAATTTATGAACGGTCCCTAAAGACAAAAACACTTTAGTAAAAATTCGTGAGAAACAATTAATTTGTAACTTCGTTTATTATTTTCATTGTATTATAATTTTATCAAAATGTCGAGAAAGCACATACATAGTATGTATCTGTGTACATGTAGATACGTTCTCAATAGTGCCCTCAAATGTTTTTTAATATTGTACAAGACCACGTAAACTTGTACTTATATGTTTCATGATCATTTGGATTGCAAAATTCCAACAACTTGTTCATTGGAATGTTTACATAGTATGGCAACCCTTCGATGTATTTTGGCCGATCGTGAAAAGCAACGACGGGCAATGTCCACGCGAGCTCGATCTTTAGAATATTTGAAATGTTAAAAATCTATGTTCATTTTATCATGTAAATATCTGTATTACTCGAGTCAGGTAACGTACCTCAGGTCAGGTTCCTGACTCGAGTAATACTCACAATTAAACCTTTTACCAAGCTACACGGGGATTTTCCAGCGAGTTATATCAAAAAATCAAGCCAAAAATTAGGAATAACATGGCCTTTATCTTTCCGTCGAATGACCCATTTGAATTAAAATATTGAAGGGCAAAGTTCACACAGATCCGCCTTTAATTTCGTTCCGCAGAGGAAAATTTACTCAAAATCGAACTTTGACCCCCAATATATTTCTTCGAAGGGTCATTCGACGGAAAGATAAAGGCCATGTGATTCCCAATTGTTGGCTTGATTTTTTGATAACTCGCTGGACAATCCCAGTGTAGCTTGAGAAAAGATTATATTGTCAGCATTATTTACAAGTTGTTTGATCACCTTGCGCCCTTCTTCAATTGTCTTAAATACTTTATACTCATAATTGTACTTCTTTGCTTCTTTCTCACTTCCCATTATGGTCACCCAGGCGCACATTGACAAGTCCAGAACTATTTTTGTATGCACTAGAAAAGTGTGGTCCTCCTTTTTAATGATATACGCTAGCCATTGTCTATTACCTGGGTTAGGTTACGTTCAAGTTAGCCCGGTCTTTGAATATGTTTAAAGTGTAGTTAAGGCTAAATACATAGATACACACCTATAAATATCCCATCTTTGCACTCAATGCTGTAAAAAAAACTAACATTGGATATAGTTTTGTTGTTGTGTTGCTCTTCCAAATGTTTAATATAGTCTTTCATGGCAATCTTTTTTCCGGTACACCTCGTTACTTTCCATTCATCACAAGAAACATCCCTACGAGTAAAATATTTGGGGTGGTTTTAATTAGTTGGTAAAGTTTAGTATGTGCATAGTTCCTAAATATTTATAACATCCCACTTATGTGTATTTAGATAGAATAGTACATATTTATTATTGTGTCTTGATCTGAAAAGCAGAATATAACTGGCATTCGAGACACTTGAAGAAACTACCGTAAACAGTAGGTAAATAATTTTGTGATTATGACACGAAAAAAATCTATCCTTACACAAGCAATTACTCGCTGACATAAAACAAACCGATTTCTGAGGATATAAATATATACATACATACATACATACCGGTAGTAACAGGTGTCCTTATGTTTTTTAATTTCAGTAGCAGAAATTAATTCCTTACACCCGGCATCAAAGTTTGGGCACTTGAGTTTAAAGTCAAGCTGAAAATAATTCAAGTAGTCGTAATACACTTATTTTTTAGCATAAGGAAGATTGCATGGAGATGAAATTTTCTGCAACAACCTGTCGCGAAAGTCTCTCAGCCAAGATTGAAACCTGGAAATTGGGATCCTTACAGATCCCACATGTTTCAATTTTCTCGACACAAATTCCACAAACAATGTGCCCATTGACGCAATGGTGAATTGGCGATGCAGGCACGTCCAAGCAGATTGTACATTCGAGGACGTCTTCAAATTTTTGTGGAACGGATGCATGTGCCATTCTGGAGAAACCAATGTACCTATGTAAGTATATAATTCAACTTCAAGTTTATGTGTATATGTACGAATAATATTGTTTCCTCGAACGTTCAATATATACGTAATATTCTTGTACTAAGCACAATAGTATACATATTATAAATTATTTCACCCCACAACCCTTATCTTGTGCAGCGTCCCTAATCAGTTAATTGGATGATATCAATCCTTCATACAAGGTGAATGTGTGTGCTAAATAATCCTACTTGATATAAAAAATAGCGTGATATGGTTCTGTGTGTATTTGCAGCCATGTGAATATTTTTTATGTACATGATTAACGCAAATCGTATTATTTTGTATACGAGAGGATGCAAATTAGGGTTACAAACCTCTTATATATGAATAAGCATTTTGTTAGACTAGCTTCTGATGGATTCTTGTGGCTTTTGATGGTGAATACGCTTTATGCGTTTAGTATCATACATATGTGTACTTAATATTTCTTCGATTGGGGGACGGACACATAAAAACTATCTAAAATTCCTCTGGACTTTGTTTTACTGATATGTGAGATACTCATGCATAAGTGAAAAAGATGCTAGCATAAACCCCATCCAAAAAGATTATTCGACTCCTTGGAATTTGGATGCTGAAAATTTTTGAAATAGCAAAGTTTAACAAATTTGTTCGGTTTGCTGAAGCTTATCGAGTTTAAGATGTAATGCATATGAGATCAGAAAGTTCTGCAATCACATTAATGTGATTATTTGTAATTACCAATAATTTTACTTGTTTGCTTTTGCATACATAGTTCTTACCCAGTTAAGCTATCCAGTTATTAAGGGGTGAAAACCCCTTTATGGAAATGTCTTGTCTGTCTGTCCGTCTGTCCGTCCGTCTGTATCCACGATAACTTTAGAATGGTTTCGTATTTCGGGATGTGGTTTTCGTCAACGTGTTTCTAATTTTTGAAGTATGGATGAGTTCGAAGATGGGCGTTGTAGGTCGTAAGGTCACGGCGCCACGGTGATGACGCCAACGGTCAAAGATGTCGAATTTTTCGTTTCCACCGTTTTAGACGTATTTTTGGACGGGGATTTCAGAAATCGCCACCATTTCGACGTGCGACGACCGTGTGACCGTGTAGACGACGCCAAAGTCGAAAATTGGCGAATTTTTTGTTGCCACCGTATTAGACGTATTTTTGGGCGGGGATTTCAGAACTCGCCACCATTTCGACGTGCGACGACCCCATGACCGTGTGGGAGGTGTCGAATGTCGAAAAAATGACTTTTGTCATATGGGGTGTCTATTGAAAGGTATGGTCGTGTACTTTAGAAGTACGCGGGTGGGGTGTCAAAGCGGGGCAAAATAAGATGCGGGGTAATGTGAGACATTGATGGGAAAGTGCAGAAAGACGTCGTGGGCGTGCCACAAAGACAATTCCGTGTGTTTTCACCCCTTTGCTACATTTCGTTTGCAACGGTTTATTATTAATACTGTGGTTTTTTAAACAGAGAAATGTATGTTTCTGTGTGTGTGGTGTGACTTTTGTGTAACTAACGGTGGCAAAGGGTGACCATGTAGGCGTAAATAAGGCGGCGGTGTGGTCACAAGTTGGTTACTGGGTTGGTGTCATTTTATTTTACACACAAAAGCCAATTACAAATTTTGAGTGTTAGAGAGACGAGTGGAGAAATCGTGCTGTTATTCTCGTAGCTGGAGGGACACTGTTTTAATTTTTCACAATTGTGCACGAATATCACAAAAAAAGCGACGCTAACTTTACAAAGCACTTCCTCCTCTCCTCCTCTCGACCAATCACAAAAGAACACCTTGAAATTTAATTTAATTTAAAGAGGAGGAGAGGAGAGGTCAAAACTTTAGAAAAATACAAATTGTAAAAGATAAAAATGTGAACAAAACTCAATTATCAGCAGGCAGACTGGAGCCGGTTCAAATTTCCCTACCGGTCTCCAGTCTCAAAACCATACAAAATTTAATATTTATCATGTCATGTAAATTCTCATTATCATTAAAAGTTCATATATTTGTTTAAAAAATAATTATGTAAATTCTCGACGACAAATACATACCAAACACAATCATTGCACTAACAAAATTGGAGTCTTCTAACTTGCATATTATGCAAAATAAAAGTATGCACTTGTATGTAATCATTGGACTCATCAAACTCGGTCAGGTTGACGTTCATAAATAAGGAATATGAACATGTTGAATCAAATGGTATATTTATCACACATTTTTAACCGTATCTATGTCACCTGAAGCAATTATGCAATGCTTATCAGTTCACAACTTACGTGGCTTTTTGAGCAATCAATCTCTGCCACGTTAACTCACATCTTAAATAAATATGTGCTTACTTTAAAACATTGGTTCTCTCTCACCCATCAATTCTACCAAAATTATTATAAGTTTTACTCTTTGAAAATCATGAAGCTAATTAGTTTCGCTCGAATTGGGATTATATCCACAATTTTAATTATTTATGGAACTTCACAATCGTACGGTAAGTAAAATCGGGTAAAAATGTTGACCTAAGCCACAACTATTTATGTATATACTTCGGTACAAACTTTTTCTTGTTCAATTTTTACAAGGTTACAATTAATGTTTAAATTGTTAAAATGTACCGATTTATTTACAGAGTTCTGTATAATTTAAAAAATTAACTTTGCATATGTTATGAATTTTAAGAGTTACATAAAAATCTCAACATTTCAGGTTCCAAATATGCCGACGAACTGGCCGAAGCCGGCCAACAGTTGCAATCCGTCCTGGTCAAAAATGAATACACTTCTGACCTCAGATCTAATGTTTTTGAGTACATTTCCCACTCAAAAAATGGAATGACCTTCTTCCTCTACGTGATCCAAATTATGCATGAAATGCTGAATCAACCCGAAGTCAAAGAGGTCAGACTTTGATGCATACATTTTTTACTAAAAAATATGACTGCAAAATTCCAGAGAAACAAACCCATGAAACTCGTCACACGTTGGAAATACATAACAAGGCTGTAGAAATATTACGATTTAATAATTATCCAACTTTTCACCATTATAAAATCAGTCCTCCCCTCGCACACTTATGTAATTATATTTATGTACAACTGTGTAGTTTTAAAATGATTAATTTCAATTTTTATACTTTGAACCAAAATTTTCTTCTGTAAATATATATTAACCGATACAAAACCTTGCAAAGTTTGGAACCTTTCTCCACCTTATCATAAGTTACACAGCCTTGCGAGAATTACTGATACAAATTAAAATCTGCACTCTTAGAAATCCAATATTAAAATAATACCACGGTGCTCAAATCTGACCACAAAAAAGTGGTATTGATGTATAAGTAATACCGTGTAGTACATATTCGCTCGGTATTAAAGTTTTACCATATCTGTAGTAAATTTTTACGGACCGACATATCAATTAATACAAAATCAATACACTGTAAATAGTCTGGTAATAATAAACATTACCGAAAAACACAAGTAATGACTCTACCAAAAAGTTAATGATAAGTTGTACCGTGTGGTAATGGCTTGGTAATAAAGTTTTACCATCATAGTAACGAATTTTTACCTGGTAAAATATTATTACCAAATTTATTACCGAGAAATCATTACCTGCGTGACTTTACCGGATTATTAAGAGTGTATCTTCTACCTATACCAGCTTTCTAATAGTGTATATACAAAACTTCCAGGTCCTCCAATTCCTCACGGACAACGACATCGACATCATGAAACTTTTCTCCGTCAACGTGCCACCCAACGTGGTTGACAAAATGAAGAAAATGGAGGAAGGCGAAGATGACTCGGGTTCCGCGGACACCGCCGCTCGACCCCCGCTCCCCAACATTTCCGACCTCATCGATCTCGACGCCTTCATCTCCATCGCAATCGAACTGCTCGAGGAAAACACGGCGGTCCAAAAAATATTCGACATGCTGTCCGAAACCTCCCTTCAACTCGAGGTTTACGCCATCATTCAAAAATACAAGGACACGGACAACTTCAAAAAAGTGTTCCAAAGCAGAGATGCCCCCATCAAGCTCCCCACGCAACAAATTATTAAGGGACTGACGAAAATGTTCACGTCGAGGAAGGGAAACGTGGACAGATTCGTGGATGGGATGGAGCTTATGCTGAATTGCAAGGAAAATGCTAAAAACTCGGGGTGTGCCGGGATCGCGAAGTATCGGAAGTTGGAAAAGAAGGTGGAATTATAAAAAAAATATGAGGATTGGAATTATTGTATACGTAGTACTGACTTTACCGGAAATAAATTGAGATTTGAGAAAGTATTTAGAAGTGGGGGTACTCACGTCAATTTTCATTTATCTCGAAAATTTAGCGTATTAAAAAAAGAGTGTTTTTACGTCCCAAAATTATTAAATTGCAACGTTGTCATTCAATATTACTCATTAATAATGAGTAATTAAGCGTAGTCTACTAAGCCTTCGTACATAAATATGTATATATTTCGCAAATTGAGCATAGTAACATCCGAAGCATAGTAACTTGCGAAGTTTGCGAAATTTACGAGGTTTCGCAAAACTTTGTTGGAATTTTTTTTCGAATTTACCCAGCCATTGGCCACGTTTTTTTTATTTTACAAGATTATTTCCTTGTCTCACTCCTTCTTCCAATAGATGCAAAGACATACGGGCGAAAGAATTGTCTTATTTTCTGCGTTTGAACTTTCGTTTCTCAGTTTCTGCTCCAATTTGTAATTCTCACCGTTTAATTTCGAACCAAAGTTGTAAAGTATTCAGATTTTGAATACTATCTGTACTACAGATTCTGTAGATATGGGCAGATTAGATTTATCTATGGCTACACAAGTTACTGCAAATTGTTTCTTGTAAATAGTGCATGTTGGCTGAGTGTGATTCGCAAAATTAACTAATCCCTTATAATAATCATCTGTTATCGTGTTAATAAAACAATGCTCTCTTAAAATCAAATTCCAATAATTTTGGATGATGATGACGATTACGCACTATCCACTTTGCACTAGCACATTCAACTTGAAGCTTATGTATGTACTTTATTGGTGACGGTGGCCACATTCATAAATTACATATACAAAAGTATGCTAATGATCCTTATACATATCTCATAAATGTATGATAACACTCCTCTGGCAAGATAACGTTTCCAAGAACACTTAACTAATACATATGTATGAATACACATACTTCAAAGATAATGCCAATATTTAAAAAGATATTACACAAGTCCATCGTTGTTTAGTTCATTTTTTTGGTTCGAGTGCTTAACGCAGATATCTGTACTGTATTCGTATTAATTGGTAAACATCCAAGAAACAAATATGAATATTGATTCGAAGAAACTAACCTGTGGTGCTTTTGCTGCTGTCAACGGCATAATTGTCGGCTACCCGTTGGACACTATAAAGGTTTGACATATACAGAATAAAGTAATAACGTGAAACAAGTAATTACCCCAAAAAATTAAATGAACACACCTCCTGGGTGCGATGGGGGTGGTCATATTGCCGCAAAAGTTGATTGGATCCCCCCTTGGTGTCATACATACATATGCACGATGCCACAAAACGATTTCGATTGTCGCGTTATCCTGATGACCGACAAACTGCCAGACGGACAATGACTCTGAGAAAAAGTAGCAGGAGCTACTTAATAAATGAAGGGTTTGCACATAAATAATTTATTTTTATTTATGAAACAACAGACACGACTTCAAATCCTCGGGAGTAAAGCTGTCAACACGAAAGCATCACATAAACCCTATTATCCTCCCTTGTACTCCAGCTCTATGGATTGCTTGATAAAAACGGTACGACTTGAAGGAACCAAAGGATTGTTTAAAGGTTATTCCCAATTAAATTCTGATCTCTAATTGTAACACTACAAATGCTGCTTATACAAATCCCACAGGCCTCACGATAACCTTGCTCGGTCAAACACCCATCTTTTGTCTAGGATTTATTGGCATTGATACCGGGAAAATTATAGCAAAACTCCTGCCCCCGCCGACTCAAGGGGCCTTCAGCTTTCGTAACTGGTCCATCGCCACCTGCATTTCGGGTGGGGTGACGACTCTTTTGATGACACCGGCTGAAAGGATTAAATGCACCCTGCAAATTCAAGCCGTTGGAACGACGCATCGCCACCACAACAATGGAACATGGGACTGTATTAAGCATCTCTGGCGCACGGGTGGAATTCGAAACTTGTATAAAGGGCTGGGAATCACGTATGTGCGAGGAATTACGCAAGCCGGCGTATATCTTGGAACGAGTGACACAATCATTGCAATGATGACACCATCCAGTGGGAAAATGAGTCCGGGCCGATCAATGATTACTGGCGGAATGTGTGGTATGCTGGTTTGGGCTGCAATTCTACCGATCGACACGGTTAAAACTATTATTCAAACAGGTAAAAATTTAGCATAGAATAAGCATCAATATTCTTAACGTAGGAGGGGATGACTCATCACAAAAATTGACAAAATCAGCACATTATTAATCATTTCTTGGGTCTGGGAATTAATTTTAAACTTACGGACGAAAAATTTGTAGAGCACGTTTTTGTCAATTACAAAAGGAGAGGAGATCTCAAATTTAAGAATATTTCAGAAAAATTGGAACTCATCGATGTCCGCCATCAACTTACAGCCTACATATTTCCTTGTCGTCCAGAATTTGAAGATAAATTTCAAGAGGGGGGAATTGATTAAAAACGTACTGATTTTTACCATTTTAGCCACTCGTCATCGAGTCCAACATACTTTAAGTATACATACTTCTGTATGGACCACTGTTTATTGATGATTTTTATATAAATCCATAGAACCTGAAGGCCCAAGAAAATCTGCAAAACAAATCGTATTCCATATGATGACGACGGAAGGAATACCAGGATTTTACAAAGGACTTGTTCCCGTTGTGATGCGAGCCATGATTTTTAATGTTGTCACATTTAGCTCATTTACATTGTTTTATTCTATTTTGAAGGAAATGTAAAGGAAAGGCGCATTATCTGATAAAGTTGTGGATGTGGAACAACAAAAAACTACATACACTTGTACACGTGTAATTATTTTTAAATACATAGAATGTAAACGTTTTTGAGCATCATGGTCAGAAAAGGAGGGCTGGAGACGAGGATATCGACGATCAACAAGAGATTTACATTGATGAATCACTTATGTATAAGGGGTCATACGAAACATTTCGATATTTGGTCGTCGGTAACTGGCGACACGGTAAAAATGTCGAAAAATATCAAATGCAAAAGTCGACCTCCATAATGAGAGCTACAATGTACAAAGAGATTTTAAAAATCTAACATTACACCTCGTGCATCACCCTTATGCCAATCACGAATAAGTTAGCTTCTTTCGCAGATTGGTTTGTCACACTGATCCTGAGCTATGCAGTACTGCGAAGTAACTACTGAGAACTTCACACGTGAATTTTAAAGTTCAATTTATTTATTGTTAAAGTTTGATTGTGACAGTAAGTATATGTACATCAATGCATTATTAAATTACTCATACATAATTTACATACATGTGCACTACGTTTGATGTTGATCCAAATTTTAAGTTTGTAATTATATGCTATATGTTGTTCCAATTTATATGTTTATACCTATATTATTTTCTAAATCAGGCTTTTAGTACCGACTTCCTTCTCGGGTTTTCTTGCCGACTTCTCGTTCATGATATCGCCCTAAAATTTTAATATACTTCGTGAATACTTTTTATAAATACTTACACTGACTAGGGATACCTTTTCTATGATAGTTGAAAAATGAGTTCTAATTTAACTTTTTGCATGCACCATGATATGCTTTGATTGCAAAGTGCAAAAATTTTTCTGCAAAACCAATTTGCTAATTTTTTAATAGCCTTCAAAGTTGGCGAAAGTGGGGGCGGAATAGGCAGAGTGGGAGCGGGTGGAGATGGGGGCGGTCGTGCCCCCCACTATACATTAACCACCTGTGACGGTCATTATTATCTGTGTGACCCAAGGAAATCCATCAGTAACTTATGTTTGATAAATTTAGTAACTTGTTTACTTGAAATTTAATTAATTGTAAGAAAATTTAGTTAAGTGAATGAAAAAAATTGATGCATGTTGATGGCATTGTGCGAAGTGGTAAGATCAGTTTGCCCAGTTTGCACACCAAATACTTAAATCCTATTGTTATTTTAGTCATTTGCTCTTTCTCTTTTGTTAAAAATTCTCTGAAAATTGTTCAATTAAGTAATCATATTAGCAATTACACTCTAAATATGGCGAAAATCATTAAAGTGTGCGAATTGTTACTAGAATTAGTAAAACTAAAATATGACACCGCTGGAGTACCCGCTGGATAATTGACAGTGGCTTAAATCTTAACGACTTAGCAAGTGAAGGACTGATTTTATTAAAAAATTTACTTAATTTTTCAACTAGTACATGTGAAACGCTCGATGCATTGGAAATTTCCAGTGACAAGCCGAATGCGACCGCTTGAGTTATCGTGGTGAGGTGGAGTCTGTTTTCAAAACAAAAAGTATGCACTATCTTAAAAATAATGTTATCCTTCTTACAAAGAAGTGCTCAAAAGCACTCCTAATTCGAAGTAAATAAGTAAATTTTACTATGTATTTAAATCCAGAGCAACACTACACTAGATTTGCATAGTTTACTTAATATAGAATTGAGAGAATCCCCTATGGGGTGGTCCATAAATTATGTCACGCTGAAGATGGGGGAGGGGTTCCAAGCATCCGTGACAAAGTGTGACATATGGGGAGGGGGGGGTTCGGCCGATCCGTGACATCACGTTAGAGTTGCCACTTTAACTCGGCTTGACTCAGCTTATTGAGTGAGTCGAGTCAAGCCGAGTCGAGTTGACCTCAAGTAAGCCGTCGACTCAATGAGTTGGCTTATTGAGTTGCGAGTTGTGAGTGAGTTGGACTCGGCTTGACTCACTCACTCAATAAGCCGGCTGGCTCCGCCTCCTCGTACTTACACACATGCACAAACAAATTCAGTCAGTTCTCTCCAACTTGTAAACGCAAAATGCATGCGCACGTGTGTACATAGGCTCCGTCAATAAGCTGCCTCCACTCACTCGACTCACTCAGATTCTTAATGAGTCGAATCAAGCCAAGCCAGCTTGCTTCTGACTCGGCTTGCTTCGACTCACAACTCAATGAGTCGACTCGCTTTGACTCACAACTCAATGAGTCGACTCGCTTTGACTCACAACTCAATGAGTCGACTCGCTGGCAACTCTACATCACGTTTTGCAGGCCTAACTTAATGAAAACTTTAACTCACATTTTATTTCTCCGACTTTGACCAAACTACAGTTTATGTCTACAATTATTTAGAAATATATGTCCACCCGAATATCAAACCTTTGATCCAAAGCATCAAAAATTTCAACCAAGTTTTAGATTTCGAGATTTTCAACCAAGTTTCTAAATTTTGTTCAAACCTTCCAATAATTAATTACCAATATCCAATTAAATTATTTGTAAATTTAAAAAAATCATGGTACCATAAAGTTTGCACAATTTCAAATAATCGTCATACATAATTTTGCATAAATTCATTCAACAATTAAAAAACACTGCTAAATCTGCGAAAATTTGCACAATTTAAAAAATTCGTCCGAAAGAATCATGTTTTTCATAGTTTCAAAAATGTGTACTAATCGAAGACAACTGTATGATTCAAAAATGTTAACAATTAAAAAACTGTATGGCAATAACATGTAAGAAAACTGAAAAATTTGGCGGATTTTTTTCAACTTATTTGAAACTTTTAAAAACTAAAAATAATAAAAAATGAACATAGGAATTTTGGAAAGGTTGTTACCCACAAATCTGTCACGATATGAATTTTAACTCTATCAAGGGTACGATATGATTATAAATAGAGCTAAGAATTGTCCCTTTCCTGTAAAATTACATGGGTTTCACTCAGTTATTGCGAACTATTCGTTTCAACCGCAATTTGCACTACACCTTCTCTGACAAAGGCGTGGCTTCATAATTATCTGCAAATAAAGTTAATTTGTGCAAAATCTAGTACATAAGACTCCTTTGTGAGTTTTGATAGTGTGCCCTATTTACTACTCGCTCCTCTTTTATAGAACACGTGTATCTTATTCTTCCTATTGGAAAAATTCAAATTTTAAGGCGTGACGTGACAAGAAGGGGGGAGGGGTTACGGCGAGCGTGACAAAGGCGTGACAACAGGGGTGGGGGGGGGTCCTAAAAAAGAACTTTTTTGCGTGACATAATTTATGAATAACATAATTGACATTGACATGATTGACATAATTTGCATATTATGTTAGTTTGTATTGCAAACTTTGTAAATACATACATATGCCATGGGAAAAAGCCAAATACTTAATATAAGTTTCGAACAGTGGCCGCGGAATTGTGGGGACGGTGATAAAATGTCCTCACGGTTATGCAGAATTGTGGGGACAGTGGGAAAATGTCCCCAAAGTTATTCTATGTCCGCCCATGTTATCTAAACCCCTCCCTCCCTTACCCTACAATATTAATGTCCCCACATGTCCCCACATCTTCTGCGGCCACTGGTTTAACATATTGTACAAATTGAACCCCGGCGAAACGAGTTCGGTTTTGGAATCGAAAATTTAAATATCTATGTATGTAAAATCATGTTACTTACGTCAAGAAGGACTTTCTTGTCGCAGTAATAAATGTTGAGATGGCCGAGACTGCTGGTAAAATTGTGAAAACCAATCCAATTGTTGATTCTGTGGGGGACCATGATCGTGCGAACTCCGTTGTCATTAAAAATATCTTGAATCAAGTGAAATTATTAAGAATTATATAAGATTACACGCAGTATAAAACATATATATACATATCTCTGCGTGGCCTTACGACAATTCCGGAAGTGACGACAGTCAAAGCAATTTGAATGGTGGACAAAACTCGAACGATTTTAGTTTTCAAAGACTTCTCCCAAATTTCATTTTTATCCAGACTCTTCGCACTATAGGAATTAATTAGTGCCATTTTGACAAGCTACAAGTGTCAATTATTAATTTTTCACGTACGTAATTTGTAAAGAAAATATGAATTAAATGTCTATATTTTTCTCGTCTGATCTAATGTACACGTTACGTATGCATCTCTACATACGAAGTGGTTTGGTTATGGTCCATTTCAAGTCCTTCAGGAGGAGGGAGGATACAGTAAACTTTATTTTTAGTACGACATATGCATGTATTTCACTTCATGTAAATACGGTAGCTATTTATCAGAAAATTGTCTTTTTTCAATCGTCAATACGTAGCGTGTGACATGCTACGTATTGACAATTGCACAGGACATGCTGCATGTCCTGTACAATTGTATATATGTATAACGAGCTGATCTCTACTGCTTAATATGGGTAAGGTAAATATGTATGGATATTGGCTACCTAACATGCAAATATGTACATAATAAGTTATGTACATAAGTAAATAGATACAATATGCTCTCACCATAAACTGGTTCCTTATGACGGAGGCTACTTATCAGAATTGAGTTATCTGAAGTAACATGCAACAAAATAGCAATGCTGGATAAAAGGTCGTGGAAAGTACACTGTTAAAATTCTGATAGAGTCACATATGTATATATGCCATGCAAAAAGTTGTTCGTTTGATGGATTTGTCCAAGTCCAAATCACAAAAAACAAAATGGGGCCATACCCCCTTGAAATTTGTAATTTTCATACTCCTCAAAGTTTTTGTTCGAATATGTGTCTCCTCCAGGGTCGAAACGGGAATCATGTCACAAATCATTCTCTGCGCCCTCCCCAGGATATCATCCGTCTCGGTGTGAAGATTCACGGCAAATTGACCAGCATGACGTACATTATTAGTCCCAATCTCGCAGGGAAGGACGGGTAAAATAAGGCCGGGATTTTATTTGCCAAGGCTATTCAATACTAACAACATTGAACATTACTCCGATAACCATTCCAAGCAGCATGGTCCCCACGATAAGCATGGACGAAGAGGGTGTAATTACTTGAAGTATGATGTGAAGGATTCGATAATTTTCGATGAGTTTGTCCCACAAGGAAATCCTTCCGATTTTACGAACCATGTTGCTAATAACTCTGGTAAATGTGATGGGTAACAGGATAGTAAACGCTAAGACATTGAACGCTTCGAAAACGCAGGACACAGAAAGGGTGACGCGTATTAAAAGGATGGACACAATGTGCTCATTGTTACGCAGGACGTAGATGTACATATTTTTAGCACATGCATGCATATAAATACTCACCATGGTGAAATATTCTGATTCATCACTCAATAATTGTTTGTGATGATTACATATTTGACAATGTTAAAGCCGAAATGAATTTTGGCAGCGTAGTCAGTTATCACATCCGATGAATCATTCCCAATTAAGGTTACATACACAATCCCATTGTTAACTGAACGTTGAGATTTACAAATCAATTTAATGCATGTGTAAAAATAATAAATCATTACAACGCATGTAGCCAATGGGTGAAAGCAGTTTGTTATGCATACGTCAAAATGAATATCATATTGTTTTTGTCCGTCGAAAACCAGCTAAAATTGATACGTCCACGTGTTTTCTATACTTCTGACACGCGTACACAATTTTATGACACCTTTGAGGTCAAAATGGGGATCAACATTTTCGGGGATGAAAGGATTTTACGCTAAGAATGTCGATCTATTGATCACGCGCTGCGTATCGGACCAACGGACAGACAAACAGAAGGACAAAACAATCTTATAAAGGGCTTTCACACCTTATTAATCTTATCTCATGAATTCCTCATGACAAATATGTACATAAATATGATACGCGCAAACCTTACCACAAATTCGTCATCTCCGCATATACCCCATCCGAAACTGCATACTTTACAATTCCCAAGTCATCTCTACCTTGTCATCCAAGCAACATGGAAATCATCAAGATTTTCATAATACCGTTAATCTTAGCTGTAACCCTTCTCCAAGGAGATGCACAAGAGCTTCCCATCGAAAATCCCAATAAGCCGGAAGACCGTGTCCCTGCAACGCTTACCTTTTATCGGACGGATGGAAATAGTCAGTACGTCGCAGTTTCATCGAAATTAAGCGACACGAGTGAAGATGAGGATTGGCAAGATTTCTTCAGCGACGCCTCAACCGTCGATGTCATCGCGTGTGTGACAGGAATGTAAGTATGATATGTTTCGTCCCAAGTATTTAAATAAGTAGTTAATTATTTTACATGCGTAATTTGTTAGTGTATATATTTATGCATACAACTGTTCGTTAAAAAAACTTGAGGAACAAATCTGCGAGGTTATATGGCATGGTTTGTTTGAAAAAAAATTAGCAAAATTTACAGACTTTGCTCTCCATTTTTTAACGAACAGTTGTGAAAATATAATTAATTTGTAATGTGTAACTTTATTCGAATTAATTTTTTTAAAGTGGTTAAATCATTTTTTTACTTTAAATTAAAAAAATAATTTCAGTTGGAGATTCTTTCCTTCCACAAACTATCACGTTACTCCCGAAGCCACGGGGTACATCCTTGGGAAAAGTGATAAATCCAGTTGTTATTTCATTGGCCAAAATGGAGCTGTGTTTCTTGACTTATTGTCATATCGGGGGTTGGGTGGGGACGACGTAAACTGGGATGCGATTCACTTCTTCACGGAAGATTACGGGGGTGGCGAGACGATGTCGTTTTACGCCCCATTTACCGGCATCCCGGACGAATTAATACCAAACATTCCAAACCAAGTTTTCGTCACGAGATCCTTCCTCATCACGGGGAAACAACCGGCTGACCCTGATCCCGTAAATACGCCGGTTTACAGGATAATTTTTGATCCTTTAGGCGACGCTAGGGAAGGTTCGGTTTGCTTTGTGTTAAATAAGGAAACTGTTGAGGGGAAGGTTAGCAGGATGCATTTCCAGGAACGCATGTACTACGTGGATGATAGTGATGGAGGAGTAAACTCGCTATTTATGGGATCCTTGCAGCATTTTACGCTGAATAATATGATCGAAGATGATTGTAAAGTAAATTCTACGGTGGGACAAAAACGTCTGGAGAGTCCTAGGTCTGTGGCAACGTTCCCACTTATTGGTGCTTAGAAATAGTTTAGTGTTAAAAAGTGTGTTATAAATACATGTACATGTATCTAATTGTTTCTTGTAAAGTACAGTAATAAATACATGATGTGAGAATCACGGTGGCTTTTATTCCGAAGATTAAGTATTCATACATATGTACATATGTATATGAGGTTGCTGATAATATGATGACACACATATGTATGAATTGGCATGGTCAGATAAGGCGGCGTCGTTTAATTGACAAAGTGACATAAATACACACGCATATGTACATACATAAGTCGAGCCAAACTATATGTATATTTATCTATGTAAGTACTTGGGTACCGGAGTGAATTTTAACACCAGAAGGTGAATTGAAGCATAAGTATATTCATCTCACATTTATTTTTACTATCCATAAAAAAATGTGTATAGAGTAATTTATATTTGCAAATTTGTAAACCACTTGTGGGACTAAAAATACTTTAATCATATGAATAATATTCTTTTTCCAATTTTTGATTATAATATGCGGGCGGTTTAGGAGTAGGTGTGCCTGGAACGGGGGTACCACCGGTACATTTCGGGACTTGAAATGGTAACCGACATATGTACAGATCCCACTAGAGAGTTGTTATTTCCATTAATTGGAGGTCCTCAAAGAATATGTAGATGCATATATTTATTTGTTAACTCACAGAATCAAAATAGTAGCCAGCAGGACACGTTTTCCGAATTGGTGGTAGAGGTGACTCCTGGCAAGTGTAGTAAAAGCTGCAGTTGAAAGGATGACCGATATCGCCGACGTAATCGGGTGGGCAGATCCATTCAGCGATGGGATCCTTAAATGTGATTTAATTAATTAATTAGCGATACCTTATGGAGGTGGAGATTAAAAAAAATATATACACACAACGGTGGTTGTCTCAGTTGATTGTTCGGTTGTCGTAGTTGGTTCTGTGGTGGTTGTAGTTGGTTCTTCAGTTGTCGTAGTTGGTTCTTTGGTTGTCGTAGTTGGTTCTGTGGTTGTTGAAGTTGGTTCTTCGGTTGTCGTAGTTGGTTCTGTGGTTGTCGTAGTTGGTTCTGTGGTTGTCGAAGTTGGTTCTGTGGTTGTTGAAGTTGGTTCTTCGGTTGTCGTAGTTGGTTCTGTCGTGGTCGTAGTTGGTTCTGTGGTTGTCGAAGTTGGTTCTTCGGTTGTCGTAGTTGGTTCTGTTGTTGTCGTAGTTGGTTCTGTGGTTGTCGTAGTTGGTTCTGTGGTTGTCGTAGTTGGTTCTTCGGTTGTCGTAGTTGGTTCTGTCGTGGTCGTAGTTGGTTCTGTGGTTGTCGAAGTTGGTTCTTCGGTTGTCGTAGTTGGTTCTGTGGTTGTCGTAGTTGGTTCTGTGGTTGTCGTAGTTGGTTCTGTGGTTGTCGTAGTTGGTTCTGTCGTGGTCGTAGTTGGTTCTGGGGTTGTTGGTTCCGTGGTAACCGGGCTGAAATATGGATTCATATTTGTACGCATATGTAGTTAAAAAAACTCTGGTTTATTTATTCAAAATTACTTTTCCTTTTCACAAATATAGTAGAACAGGTTAGTTTTGGGTAGAGTGTACCACGTGGTTGGATCAAAAACTCGATTATGAATAAATACACAAAAGTCAGGTTCCTTTATCGGATGTCCGACTTCCCAGGGTGCCCATGCGTCGACCATAATTTCGTCACCGGTCCCGACCCAGAAATATTTCATACTTTCGGCATCATATGCACCTCCGGTCCAGGCTTGTTCTTTAATGTAAGCATTAAAAGTTATCTAATTAATTACAATTATTTCTATAACTTAATTATCATAAACATCGTTTATTTATACATATTTAATGAAGCACTTCACGCTGAACTTGGTTTGGGAACATTGTAAAATCCATAAATTCTGTAAACTTATTAATATTTCTAAGGAAAATTACCTTACAAATGTCTGCAAACTTACTCAAAGAAATGATGTATGTATCTTGATTTTGTAAAATGATTTTACAAAACTTACTAATTTTACGAGTTACCAATGACTACGTGAATTGCCTCAATATTTAGCTAATTTCTTGTCTTATTTATGTACCAATGTCATTCTCTATCATGAGGAGTCGAAGTTCAAAATCTTCCTCTGGAGTTCCGACAGACGTCAGATTTCCATGATCCGATCGGATGCATCCTGTGTATGCGTTGTTCCATGTGCTCTAAATGTTCATTATTTTTAAATATTTACCAATATTTACCACAAAGCAAGTTTACTCGCCATACTTACCGGGACATCGCTGACGTAATATGAAGAAGTACGAAATGACCCGATGAAGGTAAATTCTACGCAGTTTTAAAAAATTGCAATTTATTTACGCTAATCTCACCAATAATTTAAAATCTACCTGGAAGAGGTTCCTCTTCTACCGGTGCAGCACTTATCAAATTAAGAACGCTAAGAAATAACAAGGTAAAAATTGGACCCATTATAAATTAAGTGATTCTTGAACAAAGTTGGCAACTAATCGCAACAAGTTCCAGTAGTGAGTGGTACAAATTAATAAAAATGGATCCAGGTTAATACGGTACGATCCGTCCCATGATAAGGGAGCCATGTCCTGGATGCTTATCATTTTATTACCGGTAATTTAAGTATGACAATACATTTTGCACACAATATAAAACATTTGTGTGATACATATGCAAATAAGTAAGTGTTTCATAAAGAGGGAGACAAATTTATCTTTACTTTGTTTAATTGGACAGGAAGCGGGACAGACTTTTGTGACATGTTGCACGAATTAAGGCCAATAATTGTTATACTTAATTAATTTCTTGTTCCATAAATTTATCAGTTTACCAGATTTTTTAAATATATGAAGTAATTGCTTATACAAATTTGCATAAGGTGGTGTGATTGTGATTCACCAATTTTATCAGTTATCTACTAAAAGTCAAGTTGTCTTCTCATCCCGTATTATTCAATTGTTGGATTGTGCACATACAATTATGCTCATCCTCAATGTTTTGTCCATGCATAGACAAACTGCATTTTATGATATAATCCGTAGATATTTATATGTATGACGAAATGTGTCATTCATAAAGTATGAAAATAGACATGACATGTAGCATATGCATTACAATGAATATGCAATTAAGTACTTAATAATATCAGACATATTTATCTATTATTTAATATTGTGTCATGCAAACGAAAAATAATAAATCACGAACCACTTATAATGTATTGTTTTTTATTACAATTAAGAAAATTAGGAATTGTTTATTACATACTTATTCCATAAGATGTGCACAAGTGACAAGTGTGAAACTCAAGACCTTAATCCTATCGATAATACCATTCTTGCATTATCCTTGCATAAGATGGTGGTGGCTTAGGAGTTGGTGTCCCTGGAACGGGAGTACCCCCAGAACATTGTGGAACTTGAAATGGGGGCCGGCAAATATATTCAACCCACTGACAAAGAGGATAAATATTAAAATACACCAACAATTTTATGTGTGGTATATGTACTTATTTTGCAGCTTACCGTATCAAAGTAGAAGCCTACCGAACAACTTTTCCTAGTTGCCTGTGAATCCAGACAAGAGTAGTAAAGACGGCAATCGAACGGATGACCAATATCGCCGACATAACCGGCTGGACAAATCCATTCAGCGATGGGATCCTAAAATATGTTTAAATTAATTAATAACCAATAAAAAATTTGGCTTAAAAATTAACAAGAACCATTAAAATCTCATTCTTATTATACTTACATACATGAAACATCATCAATAAGTAAGCTTACCGGCGTTGTCGTCCCTTCCGTTGTGCTGGTTGTACTGTCCGGTTCAGTGGGTGTCGTCAAGGTCGTCTTTTCCGTGTCAGCTTCCGTGGTTGGAGATGTCGGGCTGAAATTATGAATGCATTTTAGAAAGATAGTAAAAAATTTACGTATCTCCTTAATTAACTTACACATCCTTTTCGCAAATGTAGTAAAATGGCTGCGTTTTCATTTCCGTGTACCAGGCAGAGTGACCAAAAACCGTGTTATGGATGGCTATGATGTATCCATCTTGCTGGAGGGGATGTCCAACCCTCCAAGGGGCCCATTCGTCTACCTGAACCTCTTCACTGGTCTCCTTAATCCAGTAGTATTTCTGCCTATTGAAGTCATACCCGCCCGCGGTCCATACGTCCTCTAAAATTCGTCATTTGTCTAATTGAGTAAGCTTAATTATTCCTACAATTATGTAGATAAACTTGGTTACCAATGCTATTTTCTATCATGAGGAGACGTACTTCGAGGTCTTCGTCGAATGTTTCTACGGAAATTAAGTTTCCATGGTCGGACCGAATGCATGCTGTCAGAGCGGCGTTCCACGTGGTCTGAGTTTTACGAATAATTTATTTATGTATCAATGTTCATAATTAATCATAATTAATAAAAAGAATATTTACGTACTCTGACATTGCTGACGTAATACGAGGAATCACGATATGACCCGATGTACCTAAATTCTAAAAAATTTTTGGTAAAATGTTTATATAATTTGACTAATTTTATATATTTTTTGCAAATTTGCAATAATTATTATCACTACCTGAACTTGATTCGTTCGACTTGGCAGATTCTGCTAGAAAAAGAACGCTAAAGAATAAAAATATCCATTTGTTATAAGAAAGACCCATCATAATTCTGGTGATCAGCGGAATAGTAAAACTGTCAACTTGTCGCGTCAAAAATTGGTGAATGTCGCCATTCATTATCAAAAAGCAGATTCAGGTTGCATACCTACATACATACACGTGAGATATGATCTGATAAGGGGACCGTGTACCAAATAACTTATCTTGCTTTTACATATTCATTGCATAATGAGTAAATTGTTTTGAAGTTTGCGACAATAAATTTATTTAATGCTAAATGTTAAATTGGTTGCATAGTTTAATTACTAAACTTATACTTTTTACATATTTTTGTTCCCAAAATACGTCATAATCACATTTTTTGCACTTATCCAGAAAAATATTTCGCTACACAAAACTTCATTGTAATTTATCACCCAAGTTTAATGTAAACATTAAACTTGGGTGATAAATATGACGTGATTAATACCCGTCTTTCTAAATATCAGCATTGACGGCATGTCATAGGCCCATTAAATCTGTATCGAGCATGACATTAAGGTAACGTCTCAAAATAATTACCTCGATTTTGTAACAAAAAAACATGTTAAAGGACAAGCTCTCAGATATTTGGTAAAAAACAAATGCGTACAGAATTTGGGTTCCAGATACCGTAATTACGGTTAAATCAAAGTAAATATGCATTACACAGGGTCAATAAGAGCTTTTATTTATTTATTTACTTAACATGGTTCGTTTACATATTTAAATTGTGGATTTATCCCTTTGACGAATTCTGATACCGCTTCGACTTACATAACACTCTCAAATTTGCATGACAAGGTGTCGCCAATACGCAAATGTTGGAGCCGCTCAAAAAACTTCAATCTTATGCATGGAGGTATATATGTGCTATTATAAGATCTTATCTCACTCGTAAGCTGACCGAAAAAATGTATGTCGGGTTTTACACAACACAAGCCAATAAAATATATTATCGACACAAATAATAACTATGTCGGAATTGTGCCACATACAAAACAGATATTCTGGCACATCGTGCGGGCAATGGGCATTCACGCAAACTCTCACTCGCATCTCTTTGCATCTTCACAACTTTGCGATGTTTGTGAAATTGGTTCCGTGAACTATTTTAAATGAAGCTACAAAAACTGAAAATAAGAGAAGATGTGCAAATTCGCATGACGGCGAATTTGCGAAAAATAGTTTGCGACGAAATATGTAGATGCTCTTTTACTTGGCGTATTTCGTAAAAAATAAATGAATCTTATCGTTCGTTACAAACGAAATGTTGTGTGATCACATCCCCTGTCCTAGAAAGGGGTGGTCCAGTAGTCGATTAGAGCAACACAGTTGATAAAATACTTCTCCTGGAGTCATACAGTGTCTCAAAAAATTGAAGGCACCTTTACGTATTTTTAATTGCGATATGATCCCATGCACTTAGAGCTATGAAACTCTGCATGTACTTGTATAAACTAATTGACGAATAATCCCTCGTCGCCGATTTCTAAGGTCACCGCCCGGTCGAAGGTCAGAATTTTTTTACCACTTCAAAATGAGAGGCCAAAATGAAAACTTCATGGATAATTTTTTTTGGACTTTCTAATATTCTTTATTGGTTGCGGCAAGCCCTCACGAAAAAAATGAGCTATCGTTCGACCGTGTACGATTTTCTTGACGCCCACAGGAATTTTTCGCCAAGAACGGTTTTGAGGCCTAAAATCGTGACCGTGGCGAAATTCAAACATTTGAAATATACAAAACCATACAAACATTGAATATATGCTTTTGTATATTTCAAATGTTTGAATTTCGCCACGGTCACGATTTTAGGCCTCAAAACCGTTCTTGGCGAAAAATTCCTGTGGGCGTCAAGAAAATCGTACACGGTCGAACGATAGCTCATTTTTTTCGTGAGGGCTTGCCGCAACCAATAAAGAATATTAGAAAGTCCAAAAAAAATTATCCATGAAGTTTTCATTTTGGCCTCTCATTTTGAAGTGGTAAAAAAATTCTGACCTTCGACCGGGCGGTGACCTTAGAAATCGGCGACGAGGGATTATTCGTCAATTAGCTTATACAAGTACATGCAGAGTTTCATAGCTCTAAGTGCATAGGATCATATCGCAATTAAAAATACGTAAAGGTGCCTTCAATTTTTTGAGACACTGTATGTACAAACATACAAATAAATATTGTGCAGCAAAGTGCGTTTTTATTTATTTATTCAGAGCACCTACCTGTCATGAAAACAGGAGGTCGTGGGTTCGTATTCCACTGCGGTAACCACTTTTTGACCTGTTAGCGATTTCCGTATTTCATTCATAAAATAACACTCGAAACTTTAAAATTTCTATTTTTATTTATTCTTTTTCACAAATGAAGTATATATCTAGAATAATTAGCCCTGCGTAATGTGTACCACTTGGTGGGATCGAAAATTTAAAAAAATTCAATTCTTTTCGCAAATGTAGTAAAATGTCTCCGTTTTCATTTCCGTGTACCAGGCGGAGTTACCAAAAATCGTGTTGTGAATGGCTATGCAGTACCCTTCTTGCCGGAGGGGATGTCCAACCCTCCAAGGGGCCCATTCGTCTACTTGAACCTCTTCACTGGTCGAAACCCAGTAATATTTCTGCGTATTCGGATCATACCCACCCGCTGTCCATACGTCTTCTAAATTTTTTTACCATATTTGTTTAATTATGCTTATTTACATAGAGCAATCATTTTTAGAGTTAAGAAAGTAAATTATTAAAAAAATACGAATGCTATTTTCTATCATGAGAAGGCGAACTTCGAGGTCTTCTTCAAATGTTTCGACGGATATTAAGTTTCCATAGTCGAACCGGAGTCATCCTGTGTATGCGTTGTTCCAAGTGCTCTGATTTTTACGAATAATTTATTTCTCAATTTTGATACATATGTAACAAAAAGTGTTTTGCATACGGTGACATTGCTGACGTAATACGAGGAAGCCTGATGTGACCCGATGTACCTAAATTCTAAAGAATGTGTAAAAAATATAAAATTTATATGTTTTTTTAAAATTTTTATTGAAAACTTGTAATATTACCTGAACTTGATTCGTACGAGTTAGTAAATTTTGCTCGAAAAAGGACGCTGAACAATAAAAATGTCCAATTGGTATAGAAAGAAAGACCCATCATAAATAATTCTTGACGGAAGTAATAAAACCGTCAACTACTGATACTCGCATCAAATTCGATTAGTGAGTGTCCCCGTTCATTTTTATAAAACAGATGCAAGTTACACATGCGATCTGATAAGGGGACCGTGTATCAAATAATTTATCCGGTTTTTCCTGATTGCAGGTAAATTACTTTGAAGTTTGGGAAAATCAATTAAATTTAAACGTGTAAAATGATAAAGATTTTATTCGGTTGTAAATTGATTGGACCATTTACATAATTAACTTTTACTTTTAACAAACCTACACATATGGTTTATTAATTGGATTACAGGGAAGTTAAATAACGAGAAAAAGCTCACTTTATTTGAAAATATTTCGAATGCTATTAATATACTTAATTCGTACGCTTTGTTTCCGTAATCATGAATGTACGCGATCGTTTATGTGTATTTATCTCGCCGAGATAAACAGAATTCAAAAATATTTGCGTAGAAAAGTAATTTATTAACCAATTTTTTTTCATGAAACAATTCCATTAATGTTCACCCTTCGACGGAAAATTACGTTTTAAACTCCACATAAGCTACCGGAAATTTACGAACCCTTATTACCTTTTTTCTACAAACTTTTCCGCATCCATAAATTTTATGCATAAATTTCCTCCCCACTTTCCATATCCCCTTTGGATTTTCACAAAATGCCACCCCACCCGATAAGAACAATCCAATCAACAAAATAATAAACGACGTCCCTATATTCGCCTGCAATTTCTGCGCCGGGTGGTCATCCTCCCTCAGCATATTCGTCTTTGCCACCGTCGTGTGTGCAAAGGTGATTACATTTTCCCAAAAATTATACAGCCCGCCTTCAAACACCCCGGCAAATTTGAACTTAACCATGGCACTGTACCACCCAGACTTTGTCATCATTAGAAAAACCCTCCTCGAAAACAAGGTGTCCTTACTGGTCACGTACGGCCTCCTATTTTTATGCGAGCGTCCACCCGGCCCCAACATTTTTTCGAGTAAATGTTTCCTCGTCAAGTGCCTGGTTCGCAAAACTAACGCGGTCTTTTTGCAGTTGGCAATATCGTGGGGAATTTTCGTTATGTCCAAGGATTCCGTATTTTTTAACAATCTCCCAAAATCAATCTGATTAAACATGTTTTCCACCTTGTTAACCAAGTTGGAATGCGTTTTAAGTATTTGCATAGTCTTGTTTCGACAATACCAACGAGGGGATTCTATCGTTATTTTGGCCAAATCCCCGCTCTGAATGAAACTTTTGCATATAAAATATCGAAATACGGAGTTTATCGTCGAATTGAGTCTCGGATCTAGTCCGTTCTTCCGTTTCCAGAGTTCAACTCGATCATAAAACTCCTCGTCAAACTCGCCATTGCCAACCCTGTACTTCCTAAAAGTTATCGGGACGGGTATCCCTGAGTCTTCCCGGTACATGTCTGAATTAACATATAGACCAATCAGCTTAAAATAATGGGAAACAAGTTGAGAAAACAGGTCGGGTTGAAATGTCCCCAACGGGGCGGTTATATCATTCGTTACCACGCTTTTGTAGACATTAATGGTCAAAATAGAGACAAGGACAAATATCAAGACAACAGTTTTGATCTCCCCTTTAAACCGTTTTATGTTCAAGGATATCTCCAAATTTATGGCGAGCACGTCTACAAAAGTGAAAACCTGGGTCAACCTTGATTTTTGAATTGTCCCGCCCACCCCATAACTCATAATCAACATTGCTATTCCCGCCGAACAAATAAATATCGCTAACCACACCGATTTCTGGAAGGGTTGTACATATCCTGAAAACCGTAGCCCTTCATCTCCCATGGATCCACACGTGACAAAGGAGAAGCTAATATTTCCCAGCAGGATCACCTCGACTAGGGGAAACTGTTCCTCGTCGAACAACGTGGTCAGTGTGGACCCCCTCAGTGACTGCAATACGTCTGAATAGTTCTTGCTCCATACTTTTTTCACCGCGAGATCCATCCCGACATCGAGTTCGACAGATTTCACGACTTTCAGAAACCTGACGATGCTCATGTCCCAGAGGAGGAGCGTTGTTTTGCCGTAGTTCCGTCTAAAAAGAACGCGATCCAGACAGGCCAGCTCGCCCGCGAGGGGGCGCATCTGATAAAAGTAGGCGGCAAGCTTAACCGCCGCTGGGCGTTTCACGCACCACACGAAGTTTGTTTCCAGGGGAAGATAGATAAGCTCCTTGGGTGACAATAGCTTGGTCATTTTTACCACGTATATCGTTGGGGTGGCAAAATACACTGGCAAAGGGTCCGGGTCGTATAAGGTGATGGGTGGGCGGAATATTTCGACGTGGAATTCGCTAAGGTAGAAGCCAACGACGGTGGAGGAGGGGAAGTTGGGGTGGAATTTGTGGTACGACAGGCCTTTCTCGGTGGCTAGTATTCGTGGATGAGAAAATCCTACCTGCATGGAGTTGTAGCGAATGCCGTTGAAAATTTCGAGGTCCAAGATGACCACGAGGTACAGGAGGCATTGAAGGTGGTTTGAACGGGGGCGGTATATCGGGTTGATATGCTGGACCATGAGGGAGGTTCGGTTTATGGTGTCGTCATTCCTACATAAAGCATATCAGATAATAGTGAATATTTAACCATTTAATTACTATTCGTTAAAAAAGTATATGCAAAAGTCCTTAAATTTTTCGAAAGCCTGTAATCTGCTAATCTGTTAACCATTTAAAGAGGACAAGTAAAAGTCATGATGTCCATAATTCGTGTCACCAGGCGACAGTAGAGTTACCTTAATTCGTGAGGGAGCTTTATCTCTAAGGGATCATTATTCGTAACCAAAAATGCCAGTCAAATATGTTACTCCGTGGCAACATTTTCACAAAAAATTCTTAATTTTTAGCCCGACCCAAGGCTTATGTACCCGTGTTGTCCATCTGTACGATGATAACTCTTTTTAAAATTATCCGATCGACTTGATATTTTCCACACATATAGACCATCCAAATACACAATTCGAGTTCGAAGACTGGTTCGATCGGTCAAGTGGTTGGCCGGTAGGGGTCATATGGGTGTTGGGGGTCAAGGGTAACGAAAATTCAAAATTTGCGTGAAAGTTTATAATGACTTGCAATGGAAGAATATAACGTGGAATTGAATATATTTTTATCTTGAGGTACCCTATGGGGTAAATGCTAATCCTAAGTTATTTCTCGACTCCATACTAAATTTCAGCTGATTATATCAATTTTAAGAAATCGGTGTGGACCACCCCCTAGTGTCCCTCTGCAAATTTTTGTTCATATTTAACTTCCTATTATTTCATGAGAAGGCAGATCTCTGGTCCTAATTTCAGCTTTCCATGTTAATCCCTGAAAATTGGTGGGGGTCACCCCATAGGGTCCTTCCAGATGAAAATTTTCCAGATTCCAATGTATATTCTTCCATGAAGAGCGATAAGAAAACTAAATGCCAAATTTCAGAACGATATGACGATTTTGAAAAATCAGTTGGAGTCCCTTACCATAGGGTCCCTCAACATGAAAATTTTTCGAATTTGGGTTCATATCCTTCCTTTAGGACCCATTTACTACCTCTGCACCAAATTTCAGCTTTCTACGACAATTTCGAAATTTTGGTGCATAATACCCACCCACCCAGATGACCCCTACGGGTCATCCAGGGGACCGCTTTTGCCCATCTTCGAACTCGGTTCCTAACTTTGTCCACTATGCATCTAGTAAAAATTTCAAGTCAATCGGCCAACTCGTTCCAGAGTTATCGAAAGACAGACAGACGGACGGACGGACGAACGGACATGACAATTACAGAAGCCCTGGTTCGGGCTAAAAACAAATGTTGACGTCACGAATTATGGCGAATTTGCCTAGGAACGACAAACGTCTACGTCACGAATTAAGGTAAGGTTTTCTGTGGCAACATATGTCATCGTCACGGGTTATGGAGCGGATTTTGGCGATGACATATGCCTTTGTCACGAATTATGGACAAATCGCCAAAGCGACATATGCCACTTTCACAGATTAAATGGTTAATCCGCCAAGTAACCTCGCAAATGTTTGTTGTCTCTGTTTTTTAACGAATAGTAGCTTTTCAAATATAAATTAAACTAACTCTGAATAGGTGTTGTGGGCGTTGGGGATGGGAAAGGTGCGGGTGAGTCCACCAAGTCTTTGGGCGTTGGTTGGACGAAGGGCCAGGTACGTCACGTCGATGGCGTTGTGCGTCGATATCCCACGATACGCCACACAGGAGGAGTCCGTAGCTGTGAGGTAGAGGAAATGGGGCTCGCTTGTGGGGATGAATATCTCAAATGACGCACAATAGTTCGTATGTGTAAATGGGCACCAAGATACGGATGAGGAGTTATAACACAGTTTATCGGTTCGGTCGCTAAATAACTCACACGGCACACACCATAGTTATTGTTTATGCACAATTATAAGAACATTTATTTATCGTGGCGCAATAAATATACAAGTAGACTTTAGTAAAGTGGTAAGTGTGTAATTTAAGGGGAAATGAAATTGTGACTGGGACAGGTAAGTATTTATAATATTTGGAATTGTGATATTTAGGATGAGTGGCGGAGAAGGAGAGAAGATGTTCTCCTGTTGAGTCCCAGCCTGCCACTGTCTGAAGAACAGTAGCGTCGGCTGTATTTCTGAAGGTGGATTCAAGGAGGCGATGTGTCCTTGAATCTTGAATATATAATGTTGAGTGAATGTCCGGTCACTTGATAGTGAGGAGGATGTGGAGATGGAGAAGAGAGAGAGACGAAGGGATGGTGCATGTTGCATGTGACATCCCTTCAGGACCCCGGGGGACGACAGAGGTGGTCCCCACCGTGCAGCGTCGGCGGTCAGGAAGAGATTGGTCATCAGGGGGCGATGAGGGTGTCAATCGGACGAGACTCGGCCAGAGAAGTGGGAACTTCCTTCCGTACGAGGGATTGGGGCGAAAATACGGTACAGTACCTTGGGGGATTTTTCCTCAGGGGGCGGGGGGTGTCTGAAACGATAAAAACAAAATTGGACGACCAACATTAGTGCATGATTTGTCACAGTTTAAAATGTATAGGAGGGATAGTATTTTTCACACAGATTTTTCGTCTCTTCGGCAGTTTGTGTAAAAAAATTGACATTTAAGGAAAAATGTAAAAAAATTGACATTTAAGGAAAAATGTAAAAAAATTCGGCATATCTGTGTGACAAGATTATTATGTATACACACTGAAAAATTACGGGAATGAATTGGAAATTGACTCTTCCAGTGAAAAATACGTGTGTATACTTGTAAAAACATTTGTATGTATAAAAATTGAAAAGTTAGTCTGTGTAGATAAAAAGTAGTGTGGGTACACTAAAAAATTGAGGAATAAAATACAATACATTTTTCTAAGGCGAGACCCGAACGTAACCATGCACCCAAAAAAAAATACGTGCATGGTTACGGCGAAGCCATAGTATGCAGTTAAGTGCCCACCTCAAAAAAGTCAGATAAGATTGTGAGAGAACCATACGTCGTAGAGACATGCGGTTTCGACCAATGGGTAGTAAATTCTTTGTAGTATTGTTTATAGATCTCTGGGCTTAATCGGTTCATACCTTCATGGTGTAATTCTCGTTTTAGTGACTTTTTTTCTGTATCTCGAAATATTCCGCTGAAAGTGAAAAATCGGCAAAGGGGAATCGAAAGGGCTTAAAAAATTATTAAGATCATTCTTTAGGGTCATGAAAATCGGATGTAAAATGACGAAGTTATGGAGGTTTGAAATTTTTAAAATTCAGTTGTTACATGCATAGCAACTTAGGTAAAGAAATTATTTAAATGTAAATCATAGCCAGAGCCAGGGCTTATATAATCGTCACGTCCGTCCGTCTTTCGATAACTCTCTCAACCGTTGACCAATTTTGACCAAACTTGGTACAAACATGTGTCTGGGCAATGTAACGACCTAGTTCGAAGATGGGTTCGATCAGAAAAGTTTTGGACCGGTAGGGGTCATATAAATGGGTGGGGTATTAGGCACAAAAATTTCAAAATTGTGTTAGAAAGCTGAAATTTGACATAGAAGTTGATAATGGTTTCTAATATAAAGTAAAATTGTAATAATTTTCATCTGGAAGGACCTGAAGATACATACAGATTTTTAAAATTCATCCAATCAAGCTGAAATTTGGTGTGGGGATTGCTAGTTGCAACTAATAGAAGAATTTGAATTGAAATTTAAAATATTCTTATCTGGAGCGACCCATACTGATTTTTCAAATTCATCAAATCGAGCTGAAATTGGGTAGATAAATTTGTAATGACTCGTAATGGAACAATATGAATTAAAATCAGAAAAATTTTCATCTGGAGGGGCCCTACTGGGTGACCCATACGGATTTGTTTTAATCGTCGTATTGAACCGCAATTTGTTACATATTCTGCCAATTTCTACCAATCTAAGAATGTGAATTTAAATTAGAACCATTAGTTTTAGGCCTTTTAAGATGGCCTTATAGATTTGTCAAGATGTCTGTCTGTCCGTCTGTCTGTCTGTCTGTACGCACGATAACTCTCTTTAAACACAAGCTATCGATTTGAAATTTTGTACACTTGATCTTCTGGTCAAAAGTAGGGATTAGTTCGAAGATGGGCATGATCGGTCAAGTGGTTGGCCGGTGGGGGTCATTTCTATCCAAATGTGTTGCCCTTAACTACCAAGAACCTTTAGAGCAGGTTAAATTATGTAAGTGCAAGTAAAATATTTGTAGCTTGAGAAAGATCTATAGTAATAATTTTCAGTAATTTTAGTATGAAGATTGCGACTGACCTCAAAGCGTTTAAATTGGAGTGGAGTTTCAGAAATTTTCAACCTGGGAGGCCCGATAGGGTGACCCCACGGATTTCTAAAATTTGTCGTTAGAAGCTGAAATTTGGTACAAAGGTTGCTAACGGATTGTAACAGAAAAAAATCAATTTAGATTGGAAAAATTTTCATCTTGAGGGACCCTATGAGGTGACCCACACTGATTTTTAAAAATCGTCATATCGAACTGAAATTTGGTAGAGAGGTTGGAAATGGGTCTTAATGAAACAATATGAAATGAAATTAGTATAACGTTCTGACAAAGATATGTTCACTAATCAATCCTGGTTCCGGCTGAGCAAAGCTGTACTGATAGGTTTTAGAAATTACTTTAAAAGCATGAAATCCGGCGCGGTAATACTTACAATTATAGTGGCTTCTCGTTAAAGAATTTGCAATTAAAACTTAGCTAAGTGCAAACAGAATCACCCTGCGGGGTGACCCATACCGTTTTTAAAAGTTGTAATTTTCATCTGAAATTTGGTATGGAAGCTAAAAACTGCTTCTGGATAACACATACAGCTTTAGAAGATCAAGATGTTAAAGAAGCCCACTGGTCAAGGTATTGAAGTGGAAGGATTTGTAAACAATTCAAACATTTGGTGCTAAATAATATCCAACAAACATTTAACCGTTCACCACGGAGGTTGGTTATGTTGATCAATTCGGAGAAAAATTTAGAAGTCGGCTCTGACTCATCGAGCCAGGGACTCTGTCCATGACTCGGGATAAATGGAGTCTGCACTATAGGTTTTTAATGGTTTATACCAACAATGAATCACGAAATTATAGCCAAACAAATATTAGGAGTCTGACTTTTTGTGAATGCCATCTAGAAAGGCCCCGCAAAGTTGCTTGAAGTAGGTTTTTATTATAAAAATGTTGATATGCATTTATGATAAAATTTTGTACAAAAGTCGGATTGGGTGATAATCCCAATCTTTTACTTACTCGGGCTATGCACTGTGGGTTTTTAATGGGAGTTAAAAAAATTGTTCACTTAAAAACTCCAAAATAAATAAATTTAAAAAAATAAAACTAAGGCGAGAGGCGCTATTACAAACACGAAACAAGCCCTCCCACCAACACCCCCGTCTCGCCATGGCCCCATTAATATTTTTATATCTGGGGGGTGTAACCACAATTTATGATTCAAACTTTTAACTACAAATGTAAACTGTATTTAAGTTGATAAATATTACAATTTTATATTGCATTGCACTTTTAAAGCCTATTATCTGCAGTTCTTAATACATTACATTTACATTACAGTTACATTAATTTCAATTTAAACATGTCTAGCATTGATCAACAGAGTCCTGATAAATATATTCTTAAAAACCCCGAAACACTTATGTAAAATGTTTGATAAAATATGTATAAAAATATTTTTTAATTAAAGATGTTTGATTAAAGAAAACCTATGCCTTAACCAAGATCCTAAAGTTTCAAATCTATCCGTATTGTAGCTGAAAAGTTTGGAATATACCTGGTTCATCAACCGTCGTAGAAAAATGAAATATTTACTTCTTAAAATCAACTTTTAACGTAGGCAATTATGTGATTAAATACATTCTGCATTCATAAATTTCAGAATTGAGCTAGCAGATTTTGAAGTTTGATTTGCGACATTTGTGTGACAATTTTATGACACCATCACGAAAATGCATGCACCCATGGTGGCATATATACCCTATTATAGGTGGTTTTATAAATCGTTTTGTATGATGCAGGAAAGAATTACAAAAAATAAAATTGTGGTTACACCCCCCAGATATAAAAATATTAATGGGGCCACGGCGAGACGGGGGTGTTGGTGGGAGGGCTTGTTTCGTGTTTGTAATAGCGCCTCTCGCCTTAGTTTTATTTTTTTAAATTTATTTATGTGGTATTGAGTAAAAAATAAGGTAAAATCTGGGATTTTACAGTCAGAAAAATTTAAAAAAATAACAATATTAAAAGAAATTGGTTTAAAATTGAGAAACAAGTCAATAATAAAAATATAAAAAGTTTTTTATGTAAAAATTCGGCAAAATTTCGGCTTTTTTCGTTTTTTAACGTCTAAAATCGCCTGGAGAGTAGCGAGATCGAGGATAACGCGTTCGTGTGCTACGACGCAAAATTGTTTGCTCTAGCTCAGATTCGGCTTCAGAATCATCATCAGAAGAATTGGGGACAAAACCGATCATCGAATCTTCGTTACGTGGGGTACCACTAACGACAGTAACGCTGGGCGAAGTACTATAAACAGAACAAGCAGATTCAAGTGAAGAAGAACCTGAACTACATGTATGAAAATATTGGGAATTTTGTGAATTCGACTTCTCTGAATTACGGGCATCATCATCAATATCCATTGGGGGATTAGAGTTGTGGGAATTTGTGTGTGAAGAAGGTCGGGAACTCTGTCTCGAAGGTGGCGGGACTCCAACGGAAGAGTTTGACCTGTTTGCGGCTCGAAAAATAGGTTTCTTAGTTAATCTGTAATTGCTTTTAGAGTGTACATTCAAGTCAATAGTAAATTCAAAGTCATCAACCGAATCGACAGATTCGTCGTCGTCTTGGTCATCTGACTCGTATTCTGAGATGTCACCCCTGTACTGTTCATGTGGGTAAGGTTTAAGGTCAGAACCCGGAACTACTAAAATTGGGCAGTCATAATCAGGGTGTACTTTTCGTAGGTCTTTTATCCCATATTCTGTATCAAGTTTGTCGATTACTCGAAAACGACCTATCCATTTCGGCTTACGTGTCATACGAGATAATGTAATAACATAGTCTCCTATTTTAAATTTTGTCGGCTTATGGCTCGACTCAGAGACTATCGACATAACGGCAATCGGCATAAATTGTTCGTCATCAACTTTTAAAAATGGACTGATTACTTGAGAAGGTAAAACGGGATCGTAACCGTAAACTAATTTGAAAGGAGGAATTTTTGTAACTGAATCCGGAATAATATTCTCGGCGTACGCGGTAGCTGGAATTACTCTGTCCCACGTATTTGGTGATTTACTCACAAATCTTTTAGTAGATGTCTCAATACTAGCAATTTTCTGTCGGTTTGTAGTTGGATTCATTTTTGCGGGAACAACCCAGTCAAAGCTAATACCTTTTTGGTTGCAAAATAATTTAAATTTGTCACAATCAAAAACGTCATTAGGTTTACAAATAATTTCAAGAGGACGAGAATGTCTGGAAAATACCTGTTTTTCCACAAAGGAGCGTATAGACTGCATATCAGAATCTTTTTCAGGCCAAACTTCTACATATGAAGAGGGGATATCAAGAGCAACAAAAACATACTTATTTTGATCTGGCCAGGACGAAGGAAAAGGTCCAAGACACTGTAGAATAGTTCTTTGGAAAGGAATTTGGGGAGGGTGGGGGGGGGGGTAAAATTACTGCGGGAGTTACAATTTTTGAAGTTTGATAATTAGTGGAGGATCAGTGTTAGTACTAGTATCCGTAGTGAGATTCGGATGGGTATCAGTTTGTTGTGACTTAGTTTCAAGGATAAGAGAGGAAATTGGGATCGGAATTTCAATAATTTCAGGGGGGTCAGTGTTAATACTAGCGTCAGTAGTGCGGTTAGGTTGGGGATCAGTTTGTTGTGACTTAGTTTCAAGGATTATTGCGGAGATTGGGATAATAGGAATTTTTGGGGGTTCAGGGAAATTTTGTGGTACTGCGGCAACAACAGGTTGTTTCTTACTTACTTTCTTGGGGGAGGAACAGGAATCTTTGCAGGAATTTCTTGAGTTTCAGAAACTTTTTCAGCTTCCAAATTTATTTATGTAGGTTAAGGGGGAGGTTGAGGAATATTAGGATAATTGGTATTAACCATTGAGGGGTGAAGAGAAACAGGAATATTTTGTTGCCAATTTTTGTCACATTTAAAATCAGCTACGCCAAATTGTAACTCTCTTTTCTTAATATTAATTGTAACGTCGTACGCGTACATGAAATCTGTACCAAAAACTAAATCATGGGAAAGATTCGGACAAATAAAAAATTTCCATAAAAATTGTCGGCCTTGAATATTGATTATTATTTCTGCACTTGAATTAATATAATAAACTTCATCATTTTTAACTGAAACTTTAATACGAAACGGAATACACGGAGTAATCCGGTGAACTGAAACACGAGTCAATAATTTTAAAATTTCTGGATTAATTGGGGAAATACCTGCACCAGTATCATGTAAACCTATTCTTACAATATTTTGAATTCTTACTGCTGTGTGCATTTGTATCGGCTCATACGGCTTATCGTCAAAACTTCTGGGAAATTTTTGGCCTAAATGATAAGTACAAGGAACTGAGAGTATAGTGGCTCCAGTAGAAGAAACACTCTTTTGTTTAATTTTTAAATCGGCTAAATATTTAACATCGGCATGTGTGACATACGGTTTATTGAAATTAGGAGGAGGAGATTTGGATAATGGGGGGAAATGATGAGGAGAAAGTCGAGAATGGTTACTATTATTCGGATAATTTTTATAAGAATTGTTATAAAAAGTTGTGTTATTAGAACGTCGATATTTTACAAATTTATTATTATTATTCACAAAAGGAGCTAATTTCGCCCGAGGGACCCGCGTACCCAGGCGCATTAGTTTTTCGAATGATTATTAGAATCATCCCGAATTCCCTGGATTTGTGGATTAGGAGGATTTTGTTGATTAGGAGGAGGATTATGTACAGTGTTGTTGTGTCTTGGCTGTCGCCAATTGTTGTCGTGATTTCGAAATTGTCCATTATTAAAATTGCGATTGAAATTGTGTTGATTATTAAAACGTTGATTATTAAAATGTTGGTTATTAAAAGGTTGTCGTTGATTAAAATGTAATTGTTGTCTAGGAATAAAATTGTGTCGAGGATTAAAATTGTTGTGTTGTTGTCGTGGTGGATTAAAATTGTTCTGATTGTTAAATTGTCTAGGATTGTTGTGTTTGTGTTGTTGAATAAATTGATTCAATTGGTGGCATTGTTCAGTCGTGTGTGTATGTGTACCATGAAGGGCACAAGGAAGGACAGTGGGGGGTTGTGGGGAAAGGTTGAGAATTTTTCGGAGCTTGGTGTTTCTGAACACCAGCCAGAATTACACTGTCAGCTTCAGACGAAAAAGCTTTAGGAATTGTTAAACTGTGTCGACCCAATAATTCGTCAATTTTTCGTAATTGTTCTAAGAAAGCGTGTGCATCTGCACACTGGGAAGAAGTAAATTGTAATTGAAGTTTAATTGGAAGTCCCTTAATTAATTGTTCCACAATTTTACTGTCTGTCATATTAGGATCAATATTGCGTAAAATACTCAATTTAGAAGTTACATATTCTTGTGGATTAGATTTCTCAGCATAAACCAAATCTTTGTTCGCTTGCTTATGTGTACTAATTTGAGAATCATGATTAAAAAAAAGTTTAAATTCTACTAAAATTGCTTTCCACAATTCGTCATAATCATTGTTACAAGTGGTAACTAAATTAGTAGCGTATGTAGGAACTCGTGATTTGAAAAAGTCTAATGCTTGACCTTCTAAAATTCGGTCTAAATTTGTAGAAATCCACTTTGTTGTAACATGATGTTCGGCTAAATCGGCAGTTAAATGAGCAATAAATTCATTTACGTCAGTTTTTCCGTCAAATTTACGAAAATATTTGATAACCTTATTAGGGTGTTCGACTGCAGGAGGGTTCGACATGTTGAAAAAATTTTTCAAATAAAATTCCAAAAAACCAAAATAAAATCAAACGACTATTCACCAAAATTCAGAATTATTTCAAAATAAAAACGACTTATTCTTCACTTTAACTTAACATTAGGTTGCCTTTGCCAGTTTCTAGCATTATTTCATAATATTGAAATAGAATTGTATGTATTTCCCAAATAGAAAGAGATAATTGTGTGTACCCTTGTTACGACCATAATTAGAATAATGCGGCATTAGAACAAAGGAGAGGAGGAATAAGGATACTCACGAAGGTTGTCCCTCGGCTTGATTGCCAAGGCTTACCCACAACTGCTCGCATACCCAGGATCTGCAACTATGAACCCGCAGGCCTAGCCTTCGTCCCCTGGCTCACGACGACACGAGCCGCCGCAACATTGACCACCGTGGTGTAGCTTGGGTCAATGTGAGGGACGGTGCCTTCTTCGGAGTTGAGTAGGGTAAGGTAGGTTGTGAAAAGGTAGGTAGGTAGGTAGGTAAGTAGGAAATGAATTCAGATTTAAAATATGTAAAAATGGTCCTAAATTGGAATTTTGGGAAATGTCTCGACTAACAAATGCATTGATGTGTAATAAAGTTCAACCAAACTTTGAATAAATGAACACAAAGCAAATTATTCATGCATGCCAACACACAATTTTTCTTTTCTTCTTCCTTGTTAATTAGCATAATGGTTAGTAATATTCAAATAAGTGACGCTATTCTAATGAATAGAACTGTCCTAACAAGAAGTGACCTTTACAAGGACAAGTGTACGTAAAATCGGCTTATTTTAAAAATATTTCGGCATATCGGCATTGTTTTCTGTAGAAAACCGTCAATCGTCAAAGGCATAATAAATTTGAATGTATGTAAAAAGATTTGAAGGAAATCGAGTCATAAATAAAAGTTTTAAAAGGAATTATGTATGTACATTTGTAAAAATATTCCTCTCTTTTGAAGAATATGTCATATTTTGCTTAAAAATGAAAATTGAAATCTGTGTTCCTGACACAATATGTAAAATATCATTACTTATGTATGTATAAGCTCAAAATGTAAAAGAAATTGTTAAAAACCCGATTTATTGTACGTATGTACTGAATTACGAAAAAGAGAAGCTGGAGGCAGCTTGAGATAAGTTTGTACAAATTTTCTAAGTTTTTTGAGAGCACTGGGGCATTGTGAAACAGGTAAGAAAAATTTGGGCAGAGTTCTGTTTCGATCTGACCACTTTTAAAAATTTTTCAGAAGTTTCTGAAAGAAAATGGGGTAATGTGATACTACCCAAAAAAAAATTTCGAAGGATTTTGTTTAAAAATTGCCTTTTTTCATTTTTAATTTTCAAAAAGTAAATCTCAAAAAACTCTCTCAAAAGTATAGCGTCTTTTTGTTAAATAAAAATGTAGAAAAAATGTTTACGGCACCTTTTTATGATTTTCATCATGGCTTAGAAAGATACGAACCAGAAAATCCGAAGTTTTATGGAGAAGACGGCGTGGTCCACTCGTTTGGGGAGATTGAGACGAAAAAGGGGGGTCCACGAATTTCGGACGAGTTTTCGGGCAGAGTAAAGCGCAGAAAAAGAACGAAGCCGTTCCACCAATTCTGTGTTCTGGGGGCAAGATCTCGTGATGAGGTACAAGAACGAAACGATGACGGTCCTCCAATTCTGTGGGCGTTGGGGATGGGAAAGGTGCGGGTGAGTCCACCAAGTCTTTGGGCGTTGGTTGGACGAAGGGCCAGGTACGTCACGTCGATGGCGTTGTGCGTCGATATCCCACGATACGCCACACAGGAGGAGTCCGTAGCTGTGAGGTAGAGGAAATGGGGCTCGCTTGTGGGGATGAATATCTCAAATGACGCACAATAGTTCGTATGTGTAAATGGGCACCAAGATACGGATGAGGAGTTATAACACAGTTTATCGGTTCGGTCGCTAAATAACTCACACGGCACACACCATAGTTATTGTTTATGCACAATTATAAGAACATTTATTTATCGTGGCGCAATAAATATACAAGTAGACTTTAGTAAAGTGGTAAGTGTGTAATTTAAGGGGAAATGAAATTGTGACTGGGACAGGTAAGTATTTATAATATTTGGAATTGTGATATTTAGGATGAGTGGCGGAGAAGGAGAGAAGATGTTCTCCTGTTGAGTCCCAGCCTGCCACTGTCTGAAGAACAGTAGCGTCGGCTGTATTTCTGAAGGTGGATTCAAGGAGGCGATGTGTCCTTGAATCTTGAATATATAATGTTGAGTGAATGTCCGGTCACTTGATAGTGAGGAGGATGTGGAGATGGAGAAGAGAGAGAGACGAAGGGATGGTGCATGTTGCATGTGACATCCCTTCAGTGTGTCGCGTAATATGGACCGGTCTGGATATGGGGCTTGGCAAATTTAATGCTCCAAAATAGGCAATACTCAATTCACAAGATTCTTGAGCTTTTAAGAAATCGTCAAAATTTTGAATGGTACAAGTTTTGTTTGCTTCGAGTAAACCCATGCAAATTACGGTGCATAAAGTATATTCGTAAAATTGACGGAATATGTTCCCAGTCATATTTGAAGAAAATGGGATATGTAGCAGTTATAAAATAAGGATGCAGTGATTACTTATTTATGGTTGAGTCAAATAAGTGGTTAGCCTTTGAATTTTTACGGCAAAATATAAGAGTTTATATGAGGGTTTTTGAATCTTGGTTTCAAGGTGGGACGCACATACATAAATATTTACCGTCAGAAAATGTGTACATCACGATAAAAACTCTTCAAGCATATTGATTAATTTCAAATCAAACTTATAGATGCTTCGCTTGAATTATTCAGGCCACCCGATCCACTGAATTGCGTGCGTGCGTCCCGGAAAGCGCTGGAGTTAATTAATTATATAAAAACACTCAACTAAATTTTTCGCCGTCGAAAACCCCATACAGCTATTGCCCCCAGAAATAGGCAAATAGAACGGGAAAATAGTGAGCTTTTTTCGTGGAGGAGGGTATACTATGCTTTGAGCTGATTGGCTTTAATTGCGGAGAGATACATACATTTTCGTCCTTGTACATTTTCCACCTAAGGTCACTTGGGCGCCAGTGACCCGGGGTGATCAGGTGTATCTCCCAGCTTACCGATTCGGTTTTCTTGGAAATTTGGAACTCACTATTTACAGTTGGAATCACGAAGCCCTTGGAAAATACCGGTCATTGTGTTTTCTCCGATATGCTGATGCGTACATGAAATAAGTACATACTTATATACAAATGTATATGTAGGTATGTATGTCCTTTTCCCATTTGTATTTAGTTTTATGCGACAAATTAATACCATTATGTATGTATAAAGACTTTTCCTTTCCAGTTTAATGTGATAGAACCTTGATGACAATGCTTTAGACCAACTTTAGATTCGAGGTCGGAATCTGAATTTTCTGCGACAGATGTTATACACCACGCACGAATAGGCGTATGGGTCGGATCCATCGCAACCGCAGGTTAACCCACGGCAGCAATCCGATTGATATGAACACCGTCTGTGTTGCGGATAGCATAACGTCTAAAAAAATATTTACGTATATCCAATTTACATAAATAAGTACTTGTTAACTTTAAATACTTCACTCCATTTCCTACCCCAATATCATCCTCCCAATACCACGGATGCCTGGATTCCACAATTGCCACAGTGACCAAAATCAGAAAAATGATCAGGGTGACAGGTTTCATCTTTCTCTGGTGAAATATAAAGTTTTTTTTCCAATTTCAGAAAAAGTGTTCAGCATAATCCCCAAAATGATGTTTAGAAAATTACCAATTTTCAGAAAAATGGGCGATTCTTTCTTAGCAAAGTGTGCTTTTGTTCCTGGAGTCTGTAGCTATGTATTAGCTTTAGAAGCGTCAAAGCAACAATAGAGATGGACTTGTGTGAAACCAAATTGGATAAAAATTTTAACAATGGGTTAGACTATATCATTGTTGCTCATGCATACGTAAATAAAATAGTGCAGCCTAATTATTACGTTTTACGTACGAGAAACTTGGCATAATACAACTAGGTATTTTCAAATCCAAGTTCAAATCAAATATCAAAAATTAAAAGGCTCTTTCTCACTAAAATCAATCCTTTCATTTTTCAAGTCGGCTTCTACGATTGATTTGATTTATTTCATTGCATGCAATTTTATAACTATTATGAGGCATTTTACATCAGTTTTGTAAGTCCATACCACGTTCACATGTTTACAAAGATCAGCTTACGAACCAAAAATATCTTTTATTTTCGTAGAGGTTTGTAAATTCGTAAGCAAAAATTTGCCCTCGAGATGTTCGTACATAGGTTTCGTAAATTTATGTGGTTACGGACGTGAAATTTCTCTACATATTTAAAATGATTTAACCACATATAAAAATCTGTATGGAAATTTTAGAGAAAGTCAGGCGACGACATGCCCCTTAGGGGACATCCATAAATTATGTCACGCAAAAATTACGAATTTTTAGACCCCCCGTTAGCATGTGTGACATTTTAATTTCATTAGTAGATTCTACATAATTTGTACTCTTTAATACTACTAATCATAAGCATATACTAAAAAACCTTTTATCTAGGAAATGATTAAAAGAAAGGTTGGGTTTTCCTAGTAAGGAAAACCCAAGTAATTTGTATTTTTTAGAATTGTATTTTTACATTTTTTAGTGGGCTTTTCACACATTTAATAAAAATGCACCTGCCAATGGCACATTGTTATATTTAGTACACTAACGCGAACCTCGAAGGGTCCTTTGGAATTTCCTGGTTTAATCCAGTGAGGACTGGAAGAAGTCCTCAGTACTAAAATAGATTGTTACAAAATATGTATGTACATATATGTCCTTTCTCTCTGTTGGTCCGTTGTGAATAAAAAGGCAGTGAAACCACGCCACATTTCACAGTCACTTTTGATCCCACAATTAAAAAGCACGTCAAATTATCTCCCTTTAAAATTTTCAAGATTCCAGAAATCCCATTGAAATGGAATCCAGAACAAATAATTATCTTTCCCTGATCTTGTTGGTTGCCTTGCTTGCTTCCATTGGGGCTGCAATGCCAACTTCTGAAATTACATCTACTAACGGTGAGTTTGTTGTAAAAAAAATCTACGGAAATTTAAAATAGAGATCAAGCCGGAGTCTCCGATCATACAAATATATTGAATTATTTTTAACGATATTACTAAATTTTTGCAGTTGCTACTGATTACTCAATAAAGACTTCCCCCATCATGTCGCGGAGAGCAAGACAATACTACCCTTATGGTGGTTATGGGGGTATTCTTTTTTTCGTGTCTTCTTCACTCCGTCCGACTTTACATGTGAGAATATTTTAATTGGTTATTTAATAAATGCTGCCTAAGTTTAGGATACGGAGGTTATCCAGGAGGATACTACCCGGGTGGTGGATTGGGATTCGGACAGAGTCAATCCAGTGCCGCTGCGAGTGCTAGTGCTAGTTCCGGAAGTACTGGATTTGGTGGATTTGGGTGAGTTGGTCGAATAATCTTCGCTAGCTCTTACTGTAATCGCGTATTTCACTTACTGACTTACTTATATGCAAATTAAATTATTTTATTGCAGATACGGAAAGTAATGCAAATCTATTCGTTTTCGTCTCCGGATTTTAATTAGTCAATAGTTAATGTTATTTAGCTGTTTATTTATTCAAACTCATCTTTATTGATTTGTACAACCAATTGACAAATTTTGTTAAATAATGTTAAACAATTTATATCGACATTTGGCATATTCCTTGTAATTAATAAAATTTTTAGTTCCATATAATTTCGTCCCGTGTCTTGGAATAATAGATTAATTTCGTTGTGCGTTTTCATATGTACCGACATACATATGTACATATTTACAAATAAGTACTGTTAATTTACTCGTTTAATCTATATATATAATTGTGATCATGCATGATAGGTTTATGAATCTCATCAGAAGTTATGAATGTTCGCATAATTTCTCGGCCAAAAATTAATCATATAACGGGTAAGATCCAGCATAATTAAAGCTTACTCTTTTTGATATTGAAGTATAACCAGGACCCTGCAGAAATAAGATACAATTCCATTGCTATTCCGTTGTACATATTCAATACTCGTCTTGAGACATACACAACTAGTCAAACTCACAATCAAACGTGAACGTGTATTCCTGTGCGTTAAACTATTATTTTTTCATGACTCAGGACATTTCATTATGAAATTTCAATGAGTTTAAACACATTATGTTCAGCAAAAAGTCAAAAGTAAATGGCATATTTTTCAAATACAATTCATCCATTCATTCACTGTACTGCTAAAAAATCAACTGGCTATATTACATGTGCGTATTTACCATGCATGATCAAGTATTCTTGTGTTCTTGTGTTTAACCAATGTCAAGAGAGGATTAAAAAATAAAGTCTCTACCAAAGTCATAATCACGATATATGTGTAAACTGAACATACTTTTACTTACGTCTAGTGGTCTCAACGGTGCGGTTCGGTTCGGTTCTTGGAAGAACCGGTTTAGAACCGAGAACCAGAATTGAAGAACCGAAACAGAACCGAACTTTTTTAGTTGGAACCGAACCGGAACCGGACCAAACCGTGACCGAACCGGCGGTTCGGGTCAAACCGGTAGTGTTATTAATATGCAATAAACAACAAACAATGCTAATTGACGTGTTTCTGATGAAATTTCACATATAAGCCAATAACTTATCTGTATTTAAACAAGCAAATTCTAATACATGTCAACAGCAAAACCACTTATGTATATATTATTGAAGTTAGAAAACAATTCCAAGTTTGGGGTGCAACCAAGTCAAAATTTCATTTTGGAAACATTAGGGGTGTAACCAAGTCAAAATTTCATTTTGGAAACATTTGGGGTGTGACCAAGTAAAAATTTCATTTTGGAAACATTTGGGGTGTGACCAAGTAAAAATTTCATTTTGGAAACATTGGGGGTGTAACCAAGTCAAAATTTCATTTTGGAAACTTTGGGGTGTGACCAAGTAAAGATTTCATTTTAGAAACTTTTGGGGGTGAAAATTTCATTTTGGAAACTTTGGAGGTGTCATCAAGTCAAAATTTGGTTTTGGAAACATTGGGGATGTAACCAGGTCAAAATTTCGTTTTGGAAACATTGGGGGTGTGACCAAATAAAAGTTTCATTTTGGGAACTTTGGCAGTGGGGCCACGTCAAAATTTCATTTTGGAAACTATGTGTATTTCGGGAAATTCGTAAAACTTTTTCGAAAATATGATTAACTTCGCTAATGTATTTATGTATGAAGTTCGGTTCAACCCGAACCGGCCGGTTCGGTTCGGTTGTCAAAGACTTGGAACCGGAACCGAACCGGTAATAAAAGTTTCGGTTCGGTTCGGTTCTCCGTATAAACCGGAACCGAACCGAGCCATCGGTTCCGGTTCGGTTCTATGAGAACCGAGAACCGTTGAGACCACTACTTACGTCGTTCTCATTACTCATTATACACATATGTAATAGTAAGTATTTTGCATTATGAAGTTCTTACATAGGGATCATCCATAAATTATGTCACGCAAAAATCGGGATTTTCTAGACCCCTCCCCTTCCCCCCTTTAACATGTGTCACATAGGCACGATTTCATTGGGGCCTTGGACCCCTCCCTCCTCTCGCGTGACATAATTTATGAACGGTCCCTTAAGCAGACATATTATATACAACTCTGTGCACATATCTGATTATTTTAATTAACGCATAGAAAACTATTTGCATGTGACCAGCATACCTGTTCACTTTCATTCATTTGAGTGATTATGATAGAGAATGATAGTGAATGAAAACGAATTTCCTGTGATTTAAATGAAAATGAGTGAAAGATTCAGTCGTTTCAGATGAGAGTGACTGTGAATGAAAAGATTTCTCACTCCTTTCATTTTTCACCCTATGCTTAATACATGGGGCGAGTACGAAATGAAGTCAGATGACGTGAAATGAAATGAGTTTGAAAGAAAATGACAGAGTGTGAATGAAAACCTTCAGTCAGAAATCGAGATGACTGAACTTTGAATGAAAAAAGTTATTTTGAACAGGTATGGTCACCAGGCGACCTCAGCCTCTCGGTTTGAAGGTGATCAGTAGCGTAATTGTCCACTCCATTATCGCCGAGAAATACGTCTTTAACAAGGTCTTATCCAACATGTAGAAATTGATCTCACAGAATCCAGCATATATTCGAATCGGTCTCATCGCTTTTACCGCCTTGTATTCATATCCCGCTCTCACTCTACCCACGAATACCATTTCGGCAGCCCCACTTTCCCAGTGATCCAACATTTTGGCCGAAATTTCATGCAAATTTATGCAAATCGGTAGGGTCGCATTAATTATGGATAAGGTTATCGCGGCGCCAATCGGGAAGCTGAGATAGGCCAGGGGATGTATTCCATAGTTCAGGAATCGTATCGAGGCAACATTTAAGGTGGCCGAGAGTCCGAGTCCTACCGACATCAAGACGAATGCTTCCGACGCCATGTCCACGGCCGGAATTATGATCAGCATCTGGACCAGATTATACCTGTAGAGCCAGATCGGTGTAACCAGTCCGTCCCTATTTCTAAATATGTAAGAACGAACACCAAATTTTATTACATAAATGTGTCAATGACCGAATAGGGTCGTCACTTGTTTACTAAGGAAATTTAAGTTTGAAAGAACAAGAATTGTAATTTGGTCAACGTGCCAAGACAATCAGTGTTTCTCTTTTCCCTTCCAAAATCATTTTGGACTGGCCAGTGGTCAAAAGTGTCAAAACTGGTCGATATGACCAGTGTCTAAAAGTGGCAAATGGGGCAAATTGTTACAATAATGGGACACCTGAAGACATCAACTAACCCCATTTTCTTTTTGGACACTTTTAGACATTTTTGGACACCGGCCTTTTTAGCTGGTGGTCAAAAAGCTGGCGTCCCGTCCAATCTAATTGAAACACTAGTACCAATATTTCTCACGATTTTTAAATTTTTCAAAAATCAGTAAACAAATTATCATCATATTTAATTCTTACAAATTTTGTTCCGTCTTAAGAAAATATTTACTTTACCTGATCTGCTTAGCATGTTGAAAGCAGGTATTCAAACAATTAGCCACCATTTGTCCTGGTAGGACGAAAAAGAAGACGAGGAATGGGAACAGTCTTTGTATTTCTAAGAAAAATATGTACGAAAAGACGAGTCTGATGGTAATCGTGAAACCAAGAGCTATTCCGCCATTCTCAATCCCTGCCCAAGCCAACACGTCATCCAGAAAGTACGCTATGGCATCCGTTTTAAGAGGGAGGACGCTGAGTGGTGAGGTGACCGCGACTACACCGGATGTTATGAATCCCGCCATGCAAGCTATTCCTATTTATTTAAGATGTTAAAAATATATATTTGCATATTTAAGTAGTACTTAAATATGCAAATATATTTTCGCAAATCGCAAATGAGCATGTTTTATGGAAACATATCAAAAAGCTGGTGTTTTTACAAGAAGGTTTACGAAATTTGTGAGATTTGCGAAGTCGTATTTTGCGAATCCCCTCACAACAAAAATTTTTTGAGCATCGCAAGTTTGGTAAAAATGTACATATAAGTAAGTCTCGATGCGAATTTTTTTAGTGTATGGTATAATGTCACTAATAAACTACATAAATAATGCTTAAGATTAGTTTATCTGCTACACTTTGCACCTGTTACATCCAGCTTTCCATTGTGCAACCTTATTCCAGGAAATCCGATGAGTTTGGCATATTTCTGTATGATCGATTCGTGAACTCGAGACCTTTTTTTAACTAGAATGATCAAATTAATTAATTACAAAATCTATATCATGTACTAATTTTTGTTGCAAACTTATGTAAAAATACTTATCTTACCACCAGATTTCTCCTGTGGTCCTTGTAACATTTCATGTACCTTTATGATATTATTGACAAGTAGTACCGATTTTTGGCCCCATAAAATAACCGCGATTGCCAAGGCCGCCCCCATGATTCCGACCAGTTCGACTATTGCGTATGTGATGGCCAGCATTATACCCACTCCGACACGGGGGGCGTACATCATCCAGTACGCTTCGTATTGAGAGGAACGTTAGGACGAAAAATATACCAAATATGGCACAATACCAGGCCAAGTAGGCCCTTGGACGACTCTTCTTGTCGAACGTGTACCTACGGGTGGTGGAATTCCATCCGATCGGTGTTTTCCATAGGTAATTGTTTATCCAGAATACCTTATCAACGACAAACCAGACAAGTGGGGTTGGAATTTTTGAAATATTGCAGATGAGTATTATTTGCTAGTCGCAAGGACAAAGAAGGAATGGTTATATTTTTAATCGGAGAAAAATTAATAGAAGTAGAAAGGAAATCAATTTTGGGATATATGTTTTAATACAGTACTAAAAATCAGTTCGATTAGAGTTCGATAAGTTCGATTAGTAATCGAATTAGTTCAAGGTTTTTGTACGTAAAAGAATAATTATACAGAGGGTGAACCATGATTTTACATTTCTTACTTGTTTGTAATTATATTACTGTTAAATCTGTACAGTTGTCCAGTCTTGAGCTGTATTTAAGTGGCTTTACAATTACTTTGCAGGTAAACTTAGGGGTAGATACTACCAAAAATTTACATGCAGCACAATATCTAAAGATTTACAACTTTAGGCAAGGATTTTTGCTCACTCTCTGTATATTTAATTTAAGCAATATTTCAAAATACGGCGAATTTGTCCCACCCACCGATCTACTTACCTCAATATATATGTATGTATATCAGGTTTAATTGCAAATAACAATTACCCAATATTACCATAGGAATACCTTAGCAGGCTTGTAGATATGTATGTATTGTACATGTATAATTAATTTTACCCGGCTAAACTGAAATTGATGTGAAGAAAATCGAACATTTTGCAATAGGAGAAATGCCAATAAGGAAAACGAATAAACAAATTAAAAAACTGAATATACATATACATTCAGTCAGTTACATTTTTCAAATAATGTGATGGGAAATACTTTATTGTACAAATGTAAAGGCATAATGTAGTATGCATATGTGTGTATGTATGACGTACATATTTAAGAGCATCAAAATTTTGCTCGCAAATTTCTTCCAAATATTACATAACAACAATCTGTTCAATTTCAGCATACTAAAAGTATGTAAGTACTTTACTTACCGATCAAATAATAAACATGCCTCAAAATATTTACAAATATGCTAAATTAACTTTAGCCCACATTTTCAAGGGACAAATAAAACAATATGTACATAGATATGTACAAACATTTATAAATTCCAGTCGTCTATACATATTTTCATACATATGTAAATACCTATTTATGTAAATTATAGATATTTACATCTAAACAGATATACATTCATATATTGCGTCTATTACGATTGCACTTCTTCCGGCAGTGATAACATCCTTGGCACCTGTCCACGAAATTTCTCTCTCGCCTTATGTACCTTCACCACTTTTTCCCATACAATACTCCGACCTCCCCCTCCCCTCCCTACTCTCGTACCCCACACATTTCTCACCTCCACCAAAAATCCAGCCAAACACCCCGCACACATTGCAAGATAAAGTATAAAGACATTTTTCAAGTTCGACTTCCACAATCGTAACGGTTTTGGTTGCCTAAATTGCCACAACTCGCTCCTCGAAAATTTCACCTCTTGCCCAACCGTTCCCGAACCCGGGGACAATTTTTTATCTCCAAAAGCTAAATACATTGCGGCCAATTCGCGTGAAATCGTCATCAAATTTTGAATCCCGGACTCCGTAATTCTCTGCAGAATTTTAACCGCTTTTTGAGCAAAGTGGAGTCGAAGGGTCCAAATTAGTTGAAAATTGGTTAACTTATCTTCCGAGAGATAAGTGCAGGATGAGTCCAAAACGGTGAAGGATATCCCGTTGTCGTCCATGATGGGTTTCAAGGTGAGGGCGTTGTCCTGTATGACACTGATTGCTTTATGGTCTGCAAGAATCTTGAGGACTTGCACGGGTTGAGAGAATATTTGGCCGAGGGGGTCAAATCCTGGAATTACTTGGAAGTAGAGGTGCAAATCTTTGATTTTTCTGTAGCGAGGGATTGACATGGTTATGCGATCGATGGCCAGCGGCATGGCGTCTTTGGACGGGATTGCGAATCTAGAAATTTGTAAGATGCCATTATTTAATTATTATCCGATGTAATAATGCGAATGTTAACTATTCTGAATAAATCCCGATTATTTTGTGGCGCATACATACAGCTTTCAATAATTGCTCTAAGAGAAGAAGTTAAGAGGAGAAGTTATTTAGTCAATATTTTAAGAAAGAAATTCAGTAGATTCGAAAAACTTAGCTAGTTTCGCAAAATTCTCCTTGTACGAGTTTTCATAAATTTTCAAAACTACTGCATTTACGAATGTCCGAACAAAAAATAATTCTTGACAATTTTATGAAAAAAATGGGTTAAATTGGTTTATGCATAAATCATGTGTCCAATAATTTAGTTCAGTTCAATTTACTTTTGGAAATATTTAACTACCACAAATTGATCTAGAAAATTATCTATATGCCAAAATTCGAAGATTTCTGTGCAAAAATTTACCTAGACTCAGAATTCTTATAAATTTCTTCCACCGTTGCGAACTGCTTTGCTCTCAATGGTTTAATCATTTTTGTCGTCACAACACATAAATACGCATTTGTAAGAATGCTCAAAAACAGTAACCCAAACACGACACAGTTTGTCCTCTTGCATTGCGTGCTTTGCGCCAACAATGCAATGAAAACATCCGCAGAGTAGGCAACGCTTCGAAAAACGGCGCCATACGCGATTCCCGTGAGAAGAATGAACAGCCAAATCATGTCGTCAAACGGTCTCGATAACGTGGCCCACTTTGGTTCCTCAAAGTCCGGTTTATGATAACAGTACAGGAAACGAAAGGTTCGTTGGGCATTGACGTAGATTTGCGGATTGTACAATTCCATGTTACCCTCAAAGTGGTTAACGTTACACAAATAGCAAATAAAGAGGCCGGGATGGACGGGAATTTCGTCAACTTCCAGGTCAGAAACGGGGCTCAAAGTCAGGTTGAGTTTTAAGGAGAGAATTCTTGATATGATGTGAGATTCGTAACATCCATGATCCGACGCTCCGAATTGATCGCTCCAACATTCTGGTCTTAAGGCGCTGGCTGTTTCACCTGAAATCAGGGGACGAAATGACTTATTGGTCGCATCAGGAAATTCGTGTCGTGGTTATGTGGATAAATTTTTCCATATGTATTATTTGCAAAGCTATTTTATTTAAAGTACATGCCCAGAATATTACCACTACCACTTTTAAAACTTTCAACACAGATATTTTACAATTCTCACCTTCAGTCGTCGAGTATAACTGCATAGGACTCCCATTTCCTGTATTTATTTCCTTACTCAATTTAAACAAAGACACCAGATCTCGAGCATTTTCCGCAGAATAGACAATGCGATCCACTCCGTCACAAAAATAGCAAAATATTCCAATTCTCCAACTATCTGCATGAATAACCCGTAAAATTGCAATAATTGCATGAAAAAGTGGCAGTTCTTCAAAAATATCGCCGTCCCCATCTTTTTTCACCAGAGTCAAAAACTTTCCCGGATTCCATTTATCCGATTTATCCGGCGTTTTAATCGAAATCAGAAAGAATACGTTTTCCGAGTATCCATACGATGTGGATTCGATAACTGAACTCAATTCTTTGTTACGATCTAGTTGATTCTCTTCAGTGTACTCTGTTTCCATGGTAATGTGCACAATTGGACAGACGAGGAGTGGGCTAAATTTAATTCTGTGTAATAGATTTCGATATTTCGTCGCATTTTGAACTTGAGCCGTCCAAGATAATGTTAAAGAAGAAATCAGTCCTATTTCCGATGACAGCAGAGCTGACAATCTGTTAGGTAAGACAGTTATGGACGTGTCTTGTATATTTTGCAAGAAACAGGCCGAACAATTTAACAAATTCAGTACCGACAATTGTATGGATAGATTTCTAAAGGAAACAATAATCGGTTTCATTTTGTTATCAATTTTGAAATTTGAAATGCCCAAAAACATAGAATTGTATATGAAGAATTTTCTTCCTAAGATTTGCTAAGCAATACGCAAAATCATAAGATACCACATTTAACAAAGATTTAACACATTCGTTGAAAGCCCTACAACAAAGAATTTGTCCCTTCCAAGAAGCTTGGCTTAAAGTATTTTCGCACGTAGAATATCAGGTTTTGGAGACATTGTCCTTTGTTAAATACACATGCTCTCATCCAAAGGAAGACTAATCAACTTGGCACGCAAAGGTTATGTTTTTCCCATGAATAACTAAAGAATACACATATTTATTTGCTTATTATATAAATTCTACGGAGACAGCTCCGAAATAATCCCAATTTACTTCTTTTCTCACATTTACATACTTGTTTGTAGCCATAAGAAGATACACAATTAAAATATCTATTATTGGCAAAGTATTAAGTACGTTTACATACATGCGTAAATATGTATGTATGTATCTATCATACGAGTATAAATATATGAATGCATTATAGATAAGTACATACATATATGCATACACATAGATACATATATCTGCTCAAGTTTTATTTCCTAGTACATAAATTTTAAAATATTTTCTTTATATAATTTTTGGACCACATGGTTTCTTCAGCTAATACTTATTATACATATGTTGTGTAACGAATAACGATACATGTACGAACTTTATTGTATGAGATGTCTTTGTTACGATAACGACGCGTAAAAGTTAAATCGAATATTAGTCGATAAGTGATAGTCTCATAAGTAGTTATCAAGGTTCATGGGATGGGTTACCAGGGGATGTCACCGGACCGGCCTGTACATAATACATACATACACCATTGGTACATATGCACATAAGCAGAATCCATGCACCTATTTAAATACATACATATGTACATGAATGGAAGAATAGAGTGCGAATGTACGGGTTCTCTCTTCAAGTGAACGTTACGTTGGTAAAGGAACATCGTCCCGACATGCACTTCAGCGCCCCTGGTCGCCCCGAGATTGATGTACCCAGCAAGATTCACGCAAGAGAAAGAGTCGCTCGTTTGCTTTCCTGTGTTGTTCCTTGTTCCTTCACGCACGTGCACCGTTGACCCACGGAAATTAAATAACACCCAAGGTAAGCTTTTTTTCTGATAGTTGAACTTTGAATTCTACGTAATTTCCATGTAATTCTTCTTATTGATTATTTCTAATTTCGACTTTGCACAAACTTCGATCGTCCATCAATTAAGCATTTACAAATTTACTATTTACCTGTAAATTCAGGACATTTTTACCAAAAGTTGAAGTTTATGTCGGAAAGCTGGCATATTTTGGCTCCAGTTATTAAATACCAGTCCGTAAAACTGCTGCCTTAATCCTTACTAACGTAATTGTTTTAGTATTTAAGTACATCTTAAGTTCGAATCTATATACATATCACGTAAATAAATATGTAAATATTTACAGATATATTTATGTATACATGTACATTATTTTCTCAAAAACGAGAAACAAAACTGTCTCATTTTTGTGGTAAATAAATATGTACATATGTACATAAGTACTTTTCTTACCTACACTTATTTTTTTTAAACCATTTCTTTTAAATAAGTAAGTGTATCATAAATTAGACCCTTTTCTCCATCCCAAAACTATACATTTATTAATTCCAGCTAAAACTATTCTTAGAATGGGAAGTTTGTGTGTTTTAAGGTCTGACTCATCACATGCATTTTTTCATTAACTAAATACATATTTATTTACATCTTTCTCCAGTAAATCGTCCAGTCCTTCCGTGGAACGCAGCCCTTGAACACTCTCCACAATTTTGTTCACCAAAATGACGGTCCGAATTTTGCATATTTTACCCCTGACCAGCTTCGCTATCAACTGGCACAAAGGAGGCGACCTCGTTGAACAAATAGTCTATGCAAATGGCGGCTTCGTAATTGCGAATCCAATCGACCGAATAATCACGTTGGTGGAAAAATCTGGCAGAAAACATATTTTCCCGATCCGTCGAATTCCCGAAATAAAGCTGGGAACTTCCGACTTGGAAATGTTGGTTCGACTCGGGTCTCGACAATCGTTCATCCTAAACTTTGAAAATGAGTGGGCAAAGGACACCGTGATCGGAGAGCTGAACGTCATCCGGGCATATTTCCGTGATTTTGGGGTTTAGAAAATTTTTTCCGGTGAGTTAATACATAATTTTGTTGAGCTTTTTATATAATCAGGTCGAGTAGAAATTGGTGCAATTCATGCAGTTCTGGGTAGCATTGTAAAATCCTTAAATTTTGTAAACTTGCAAACTTTTACAAACTTTTACAAATATTTCTCGGGAAAATTATGTACGTAGGCAAAAAATTTGTGCGTAAAGTTACTCATAAACTTACAACCAAGGGCGTCTTTTTATTTTGTAAAAAATTTGTAAAATGAATTTAGGAAACGTGCGGATTTTACAAGTTACCAATGACTGGGTGAATTTCCTCATTATTCAGCTATCAAGTTTACAAAATTGTTTGAACTTTGCAGATTTGAGAATTTTGACAACAATGAACGGACCACAGCAATTATCACTCGCCCATTTGAAGTCTTCCAAAGCCTATACATGCCTATACAGTTAAAAAACAAAAAAATTTAAATTCTAGAGCATTTCTTATATGTTATAATAATTAAGTTCTTCCATGGATCTTGTTAAGGTCTTTAATATTCATTCTACTTTTGTTTGCCTTTTTTGATACACATTTACATAATTTCAAAAACTAAATATGTATTACAGAACTACATAGATAAATATGTGTGTGAATAAGTTAGTTAATTAAATTTTAACAGTTTAAGGCATTCTTTCGCCAACTTGCATTAGTTGATAGGAAATAATTTTAGAAATACTTATCCACAGTTGTTCAGCAGATAAATAATTAACTGTATAAATGAGTATCTGATCTAAAATACGTAATTTTTTCATACATATTTATTTAATTGAAGCCATAAAATATAGAAGTTATTTTTACACGTATGTACAAAAAGTCTACACATACACAAATATGTTTTAAATGTTTCCAATTAGAAATTAATATAAATAAAACTAATTATTTATATTTCTACACGGGTCCAATGTTTTTATGAAAATTCATGTCGCCATATTTGTCTACATACAGGCAAGCATGAATTGTTTAACTCTATCATAAATCTCACAACGCCAACTAACCCACCCCCAGCACACAAAGCTAACATATATTTCGCCACTTTTAACGAAATTGCGTTGGCCCCATGAATCTCAACTTGTCCTCCGCTTTCCCCCATTTTCTTGGCAAATACCACCTTAAATTCCTCCCTGCTCGTGACATTTATCGAAATTAACAATTTCCACAAACCCGACAACTTTTCCCACCTCCCCGAAATTCCGGATTGCCTCAAATTCGAATAAAATCGGTGCATCGTCGGCGCAAAAAAGTTCGTATTTGTATAAATCATGTTTGGAATGAGGAAAGGTGTTTTATTTTCGCGATTCCGTACAACTAATCGCGTCCCTTGAACTTTGATCAATTCACTCAAAAGCGATACAGTTTTTTCATCATCTATAAAGGCGAAAGTTTCGTAAAACGGTAGGATTTTGCTCCCATCCGAAATTGGCAGGAAATCCGAAATATTTGTGGCCAAGTCGTACAACTCAAAATGTTTCGCGTTCAGAAATGTCAAAGTAGAATTAATTTCACGCAAGAATTTCTTAAAATGTGATCCACTCTGATTTGCATAGCTTTGTACCATGGTCGGAATTATTATCGCTTGAAGGATTGACATCTGAGCAGTGATTCCTCGACGCTTCTTAAGATTTCCATATGTCGTCGTCACAATTGGCAAGGACGATTCTGCCAGGGCGTAAATCGTCGAGGGCACCTTTGGTGGGAGGGGTTGCGTCAAATAAGAAAATATGCACCCCCTTGTACAAATTTTCTGTAAGTATGTAACCCCCGAAGAACCATAGGGTCAAGGTAAAATTAAGGGCGATCATGTTACCCCCGAAAATTCGGAGTAAACCACTTCCTGCCTGTCCGAGATATAGGGACATTACATCTAAAAAGGTGACCAATACGGAACAATTTGTCTTTAACTTGACCAAAATTTGGTACACCGTTACCACAAGAGCCGTTAAGAAACAGCTGGTCAACACAAGCGTCCACGTGGCGGCGTCAAACGGCGACGAAAACGCTTCGAACCCACTCAACCCTGATGTTAATCCCGTTATAATGACGAATTTGAAATCGTCATAAACAATTTCATGCACCGTTTTCGGATTTGATGTAGCATAGAACGTATAGTTGAATCCGATGTACGTTCCCGCCATCTTAGTTGACCCCATGACGGCCCCCAGGTCTTTACTTTTGTGATGTTTCGTCGTGAAATTATAGACTTCCGACATGACCGACATCGTACAGATGGCTTGATCTGCTAGCACATCAAACGTGTATAAGTTTGCGCCACATTTGGACGTTTTGTAAATTGGCCAGGACAGCGTGGCCGTCTCGAGGATAACTTTTTTATGTAGATTTTTATTAATTTGTTCCCAAATTAGGTTAATGTCGTTAAGGGAGGATATTTTGAAGTTTTTGAAAGGTTCAGTGTCACAGGGAATGCATGCAATATAGAAATGATCATAATTTTCTGTGACTATGACAAATTTACTGGTTCCCATGCCAACAGCGAAGTAATTTTGGTAAAAGGACATCTCAACAAATAAATCAGTCACGATAAGAAGAATGTAGGATGGGTTAATTTCTCGAAGGATGAATGATAAGCCCAGTCGTAAATTTAAGAGGTACCGTACGTCCTGGACAAATGTGACCAAACACTGTGCCACTAGTCGATTTGTCCTTATTCTGCATAAATTTGTGTCCCTTGTTCTCCAAACTGTCGAACTTACACCTCTTTTGGATGAATTGTTAGGATAAATGGTGTCCAGTATGACAGGATGATAAAACTTGTTATTTGTGACAATTTCGTAGAAATAAGGCCCAATTTTGTCAACGCTACCATGCAGTCTTGGAAATTGGAAGACACAATTGTCGAATATTCCGAGCCATTTTATAGCTTCACTAACAATAAGTGTACACGTGATTAGTAACAGAGGCGTATATTTCATTTTGGGCAGATACTATTTTAAAAAAATAAAAAACTATGTATAGCGAAGTTTCTATTTCGTGTCCTTGTTTGAAAATACAAAAATATGGATCACAAGGTCCGAGTAAGTATGCAATATTTCACAGGTAACTACATATTTACCACATTTTACATGTATGTAAGCAAGTCAGATAATTGCGGATGCTTGTATAATATATCTATGTACACAAGGGTATGCATGCAAGCTGATGTATTTATTTATACATATCGATATTAAAAACCTCGATAAATTAGCAAATAAACAGGAAAATAAATTTTCCCCTGTATTTAATATGTATAGGAATGAGTAAATAAGCTATTAACATGTAAATTGGCTGAACTAAAAAATTCATATACATAAGTATCTAAATATCATGTTTGGAAAATAATATGTGGCGTAAATATTTTCGTACTTGTTGAAATTGGTTATTATTGATGTCAATAAATATATACGATTTTTGCATTAAAATTTATATTTTCATGTACCACAACTTAAATTAACTTAATAAGTTTAACTATAAAATATTTGTCACTACTTTTTTCCTAAAACTTTCATGTGCAGTTCACTGGGCATGACAATTAATTACCTTAAATCATTCTTTATGTAAATAGGATCTAACGTCGACTTTTCTAATCTAATATTAATCTAGTCTTACAAAGGAATTGAGCTGTTGAGCATAAAAATTCTGTCCTACCTAAATTTCCTTCGTATTCGCTTTGTTGTAATTTTATAGCTAGGTAACAGAGAAAATTATGTCATACAATTTTTGCTTTAAAACTACACAAATTTACGAACAACTGTAAATATCAATAAAATCGTACAGGTAGATTTTCATCACGAATAAAGCTTATGACACGATGTGCTGTTGGTCCACGGAACTAATTAGGAAAAAAACGAAACGAAACGATAGGTATTTTTCTTATTGATATTTAATTTCATGATCAATTAAGTACTATTCACTCACCGTTACGGCGGATATCTCAACAAGTTCCAGATCCTTCATGGCGAGAAGGACGTTCTCAAACTCTTGGATAAAATTCCCAACACCAAATCTCTTTGTTTGTCCAGCGTCGTCCAAGTCATCGACAATAATGTCGGTGTCTGATCCTCTGAGCAATTTCAGCTGCTTAAGTTCCTTTCCTGCGGATAAGTATAATGTAAATATGTACATTTATGTGCAGATATTGATAAGTGTATCTACATAACATTGCTTATCATACAATTAGGGACAAGATTTCACATTTTTTAAATTAAAAAAATACGACAAAAACGAGAAGCTTCTGTTCGTCAAAATTTCCATAAAAACTATCTGACAAACCAGTTTTTGATCGAACTATGGCAATTTGCAAGCTAAACTACCAAAATTACTATGCATACCTTTGAATAAGTACTTATTGTCCGCAAGTCCCTTAACTAGGCCGGACAGACTCAACTCGAGCGTCATATTCAGCGTAATCTTCGTCAACCCTCTGATTGATAGCAGCAATTGAATCTGACTTCTGAACACGGCCTGATTTACGTCTCCACGTAAAGTAATCCCATCATCACGAAGGAAAAATAGCTCCAACTCGGTCACCGCTGGGTACACAATTTTCAAATTAGCCAACAGTCCAAGGCTCTCTGGCACGTCTTTAATCACGACTTTCTTCACCGTGCGGGACAACACGTCTCCACAATTAAATAATTTTTCCAGAAAATTGTCCAGCGCGTCTTTCCCCGCCGCGTTGCTTCGCCCGAAAATAAGTTGATCGAGGTTCTGATATTTCACGGCACCAATTAATCCCCCCATTTCATCCGGACATTTGAAGATATCAATACATCGATTGTGGAGAATCTTCAACTGGGGCATATTCCTCGGAAGGGAGAATTCCTTCGGACCAGTCAACGGACAATACTTTCCACGATACGTGTTAAATCCAACTTTCAGTTGGGTCAAGGAATTCGCGACCTGAGAAATTACACGACTTAGGGCGTTACCGTTAAACCCCCGGCTAGAAGGACCGCCCCGCCCAATGTGGCAAAGGTGATCAAGATTCGGATTCTGGCTCAGATCCGGGTACAGGTTTCCCGTAATGAAGAGTGTCTTCAAATTCGGTGCGGCGTTGAGAACCTGCTGCATGAAAGGGTTCGCCTGATCGTCCATGATGAATCGAATGCACTCAAGTTTAGATTTTACTGGGAGGGGAGCACCAAGCTTTTCTAGAGCGGGGTCCATCCCCCTTGGGCGACATTCAACAGTTAACCGCTTCAATTGAGGACAATATACTGACAAGGATTGGTAAAGGGTGGGAAGAACGGCGACTCTGCAATGGACCGTGATTTCTTGAATTGTATCAGAGTACTTGTTGCATACCGTTAAAATTAATATTTCTGCCACCCGGGAGTGTAACGTTCCGATGAGATTACTTGCAGTACTTGCATCATCGAAATTTACGTAGCGTTTACATCCTTTAGAAATCGTGATCGATCTGCATAGCTTGGGTGTAGAGAGGGTGGGATAAATAGTTTTCAGAAATTTAGCATGGTCACAGCAAGCATCTTTTTCTTTGAGGTTGAGTTGAAGACATAGTTTCGGTTTTGCGAGGGACAAAACCACGTCGTTCCAAAGTTTGGAGACGAGACGGAGTTCTTTTCCGCAGAGGGATTTGTACTGAAATATTTCTTGCAACACCTGTAATTAATTGGGGAAAAGTTCATATAAAATGTCAACATGTTCAGAAGAAACACGGGTTATATTTTGTATTTCATTTTACTGGAAAACAACTTACGACTGGATTTGATAAGGCCATACATATCGGAGATGGTGGGGCGAGATGGTCCATTATTTCGAAGTGTTAAGGCGACCTAGCAAATATCAAATATGTAAGCGTTGTAATTAAATGTAATGTGAAAAACATATTATGGTTGCAATTTTGCAAAGCAAGATTGAAAGAATTTACGATTTTCAACACAGAACAATTCTCATTGTCCAAGTTTTGACTTGCTAAATATGTATGAATTTAATGAATTTAAATGTCATTTTTCAATGATAAAATTTCATTTATTTACCTTTACACTTCAAATATTTTCCCCAGTTTTTATTTTTATAGTTTTTAGTTGTGCGAGTTTGTGTTGCTGTCATTTGAACTTGTTCGCGGTTACAGTGCTCTTCGGCAAGGCAGTTTTTAGTTCTAAGGAGGAAATGCCCTCTGCGTGCCTCATCCTCAGGTCTTGATGGCCTTTGCATATGTGGGTCCCCTAGGTGAGAGAAGGATAATCTTAAAGAGGTTATCCTCCGTGGTCACATTTGCGCCTGCCACACCCACTCAAAGATATGGAAAATACGGAAAAAGCCTGTTTTCATGCGCTTTCAACTTTCAGCAAAAATACAATTTTCCAGGATTTTGATAAAATTTGCATTTTTATAATCCCAGATACTTGTGTGATCATATCCATATTAGGAATTTCAACTTTTTTGAAATTTATGTGTGCATGCAAATATGCAAGCTGTTATAGCCTAACAGTTTTAGGTTCTTATTGAGTATGAATCTTACTTTCCCAGCATATGTACGGTATATAACTGCAGCTATAATGAAGTTGCATTTGCATGCATATAACTACTATACATCTGATAACAAATTTCTGCAATGTCAATTAATTTACACCGTTGACACGATAAATCTGTATTTACCATGCCAATTCTTTTTGCATGACGTAATTCACACGAGTCGAAAACCTAGTGAAATGACATACAAAATTAATTCATTGTTTATTGACACGTACAAAAAGCTTACGACGGCATTGTCTCAGTCACAATAAGGAAGCAACTGATCGGTCAGTATACAATGATAATTAAGCACACATGTAGCAGATCAGGTAGACACATAACACGTACATATGTCCACTACGCTAATTAAGTATGTCTCATTCAGACAAAAGTAGCCCATATTATTCACACCATGATTAACTACTCATCGATCATCACGGTTTGTTTGCTGTTAATATATAAAGCAGCGTCACTGAGCGACGAGGAAATTGCAAAATTAGCAGAGGACAAATTTGCGACAGGGTTTGATCCAGGACAAGCGGACCAGGTAGATACATAGATAGTTTAGTCATTTAATTTGCAAGGAGTTACACTCTTTGGCGTAAATAATTCTGGTTAATTTGATAAAATGACACGTGACAACGACGTTGTCACAATGGATACACATTTCCAGTTACAGTGCAAAACGTACATAATATACCACAATTTACGGTTCGCATGTCTCATTTTGTAAAAAATTGTTGACAAACAAAATATTTTCTAATCATAGAGATTTCCCGAAATTCCACAAATTTAGCAAATGTTTAATAATTTTTTTTATGGAACTTTGATTGGGTACGCACTTGTCGTGAACACCTCCAATTTTTATAATGTAGTATATCCATAATTTTTTGGAGGGCAAATACTTCAGAAATGCCAATCATATCGTATTATTTTATGTGTAAATATGCTATACATGACTAAATATTTTAATTGCTTCCTAGAGTGACGTACCACCACTTCCGGTATTTAGTTTTCCTATAGTTTTAGAACAAAATACTCCTCCAATTACAACAGGTAAAAAGAAATAAATATGTGCAAAATTTCTTAGGTTTATATAAATATTATATTCGGCAGTTTTATTGAGGGTATTCATTACGAGCCAGTGTATTCGCATCGCAACACATTATTAAAGCTTTTTGCGAACTATGCAGCAGCCTTGGAAATGCGCAAGGTCGCAAGTCAAATTTTTTACGAACTAGCCAACTTTGGGGGTATTCATAATTGTCTTGGAAAAAATAAGGGGTCAAGCTTCGTAAAAATCATAACGCGATTTTTAATGACAAAATCTTGCCACGCTTACAAAATATCATAATCGTGGTAACTTTTTTATGATACGAAGAATATCAGTATTTAGGATATACATAAGGGAATAATGGACATCCTCTTTCTTTCTGCTGACGCTGTAAACAATGCCATGTAAATAACTCGTAATGAATACTCTCATTATTCATGTAAAGAAATTGAGAATCAAACCCCGGCTCTACAAGAAGAAGCATTGCCCCCAGTAATCGCAACATCCGATGTGTCGACTTCATCTGGGGAGAGACTGGCGAGCAAAATTTCTGATGCAGAAAAAAGCTTTGCCATGGGCATGGGAATGGCGAAGGTTAGTCGCACAACTTTAAAATTTTAATTTTACGATTATCCAAACTCTCAATTTTTGTAAGCAAAAATTTTAAAAACCTTCAATAGTTTACAGAGCCACCTGTTCCCATGGGAGAATTTGTTTTACCTGCTGGATTAGAAAACTTTAATTTTCCGGAGCAACCGACCGGTAATAAAATTTAACGTGGTCCATTATCATTTTTTTTGCATATGCTGCTTTCCAGAAATTGCACAAGATGTCCCCAACGACGACCAGACAAAGAACGACCTTAGCCCAGTGATAACTTCGTCGGATAAAATCTCCAGTCTACTATCAAAAATGGAGAATAATTTTGGTGACATTGATCAGGTGAATTACGTACAAATTTCGATCGAAAATATCGAAAATATTAGTTATTATAAATAGTTGAATTACAGCTGTCGATTAAGCACTTACCGATGTATCATTTTTCCCAAAACATTGACCTGATTCAGATTATGTAAACTCCATGGAAGCATGTCGTTAGTAGGGTTCGCAATGGGCTTCGGGTTGGCCCGGACCGGACCGAAATCCGACGGTTCGGTCCCGGATTGGGCCATCCGCCAATCCGGACCGAAAGTTTCGGTCCGGTCCTCGGTCCGGTTTCGGATCAGCTTTTCAAGGACCGGACCGGACCGCCGGTTTTCGGTCCGCCCGAACATTTTGGCGCGCAAGAAAATTTAAATACTTTGACCTAAAATTTTTGAATTTTTTCAGCTAAACTCATGAATTTTCAGTGTATTCAAATTCTATGTTACATAGATTTCAAAAGTTCTTCACATGATCCATAAGAATTACGTTTTTTAGGTTTTAAAGTTTTTACGCTCCTTGATTTTGGGAGGATTTTTTAAATTCCTACTCTTGGTAATGTATTTTTAAAACTAAAAAAAGGAAATTGTAAATTGGTCCTGAGATTATGTGTATAAACACACTGACCGATAGAACTTGCGAGACCTCATCCGCTACATGTATCTAAATCTAATTAAATCTGAAACATTTGGCATTTTGGTTGTATATACCTACTTGTACCATATATGTCTTACGCATAGTTACATAAGACATTTATGCATAATACGTGTATAAACCTCAATGCACTATTTACACATACTATATGTGGTCACTATCAGGGGTGGGCAAGATACTTTGGTCGTAAGATACAAGATACAAGATAAGATACTTTCTAGGATAAGATATAAGATACAAGATAAAAGATACATCTTGTTCAAGTACACAAGATACAAGATACAAGATACTTTCCTAAAGATTGAGTAGTCAAGATACAAGATACAAGATATGTATCTTAAGATACTTTTATACTAGATAAGATACTTTCTTTTTTTAGCTTGGTATTCATGCCCAATTGGTCATGTTTAATAATTTAAACGAAAAAATTTAGTGAGTACAAAATTTAAAATCATTCTATAATCATCTTACAAATTTTGTAGCCAGTGCTTATACTTCGAAAAATTTCGAAAAACTAGAACTCTACCTAACATACACATTTTTAAGAAGTTGGTATTATTTTTACAATATTCCCTGCTTATCTAAACCCTATAAGATATATACACTAGTTCAGCGTAGGTACATATCATGTAATGTGCATGTATGTGTACAAATGTACGAGTACAAATGAACATATATACATATACATATATATATATATATATGTACATATGTATGCATGTAGAAGTTTTTTACAAATTGGCAAAACATAAACTAAAAATTCACCAAATTCTGGTTCCGACAAATTCATGGTCAAATTGACTGTAGAACGAAATTGACTTTGACTTAAGAATTTGACGGAATTTTGAGAAAAAGTATCTTGTATCTTGACAAAACTATCTTAAGATACTTTTCTGCCAGGCATATCTAGATAAGGTACTTACACAAGATACTATTCGACTTTCTAAAAGATACAAGATACAAGATACAAGATACTTCTCTGATCAGGCGACCAAGATACAAGATAAAGATACTATCTTGTATCTTGTATCTTTTATCTTGTATCTTGACCAAGTATCTTGCCCACCCCTGGTCATTATTATACTGTACTATGGGTTTTTATACTATAATGATATATTTTTCGGTCCGCCCGGATTGACCGGTCCTGTCCTGGTCCGGTCCCGGTCCGGTTCTGGGCCGAGCGGAAATTTTTCGGTCCGGTTTCGGATTGGTGGTTTCGGGCCACGGTCCGGTTTCGGATCAGGGCTGATCCGGACCAATCCGGACCATTGAGAACTCTAGTCGTTAGCAATGTAAAATTGGTCTCATGGAAACTAATTTTGTTTGTTAATTCTTAGATTTCGACATCTCTGAAATTGATTCCGGATTCCGGAAACGATACAAAAATCATCGGTACAAAATATCGGATTCCAGTTCCTCAGAAATTAAAATTCTAAAATTTGTATTGCCCCCATCTAGAAAGTAAACAGCAGGAGGTCATCACCACGTCAGGATCATCGAAAGAAGATGCCGAAGGTATGCCTGCGGTGGGAAAGCCACCTTCTTTGGCCCCTGTTTCGGGTGAAGTCGCAGATGAAGCTGCCGACGCCATGGCGCGAGCAATGGCAGCATCTGCAGCGATGGACAATATGTTCTCTTAACTCATTTTCAGTATAATATATTCATATTCAGTTTTGTGCATAAGTATTTTCTTCTATCGAAAGTCACCACAAAAACATATATGCACATTTTGGGGGTATTTATCAAGAGGTCGCATCGTAAAATAATTTTTAACTAAAGTTTCCGAACTAAATACAAGCCTTGAAGATGTGCAATGTCGCAAATTTAAGCCAATTTTATTTGCGAACTTTGTTTTTTGCTAACGTAATGAATACCCCCATTATGTCGTAAATACTAACATAAATTTAAATATGTTATCAACTCCCATTTAGGTCAATTGAACTCTTGAAGTTTTAACGATCTGCATACTTGTATTTATAAATTTCCGTAAAATAAGAATATACGTAACTAGATACAATGTCCAATCACCTGTTCGAGAAATAAATCGTGTCATTTATTATACATAGACATACACACATATTTAATAAGCAATATGCAAACATATTTTTGCGTATTTCACGTTTTAATAGACTAATATTTAGACTAATCACTGTCGATGTTTATTGAATTACTGCACGACTTACTTGGTAAATGCAAATGTACGCAAATACATTTACATAAGCACGTTCGAACTTGCAATAATTTTTTGAATAAATTCACATATAAAATTGAACAAACCTAATAGTAATAATTGCGCACATTGGCATAAAAATTGGCATTTTGATGTGATAAAAGTGACTGTATGTATGTATTTAAACATGTAAATATTTATGTAATGTAAATATGTAAATACAGATACATGCATACGTAGATACAAAGTCTATTTGTGTGAAAAAAACGTGCATGCAAATTGAATCAAGTAAATTTGATTGAGTCATGTTTTACCAAATTGGTGCATCATCATCCTTGCGCAATAATAAATAATATAAACGTTATCAACTTAATTTCCTGATTGGTTAGGCGTTAGATAAGTATACGCGAGGACCGTGCATAAAGTGTTTGTTTGAAAAATATCTTTCTCATATTCATGTTAACTGTAGTAGATGAGATGGCAGACTGGTTAGGTAAGAGGACATAAGTATATCACCTGTAAATATGTAGAATTGATGACATGCTTTATGTTCAGTCTCACATTTAGCAAAATTATAGCCTCGTTTAGTCGATAATTTAACCATTCATCAGGTGGACTCTGAACGAATATCTAGCTTAAGAGGAAAGTGCATCGTAATACACCAGAAATTTCTGTTGATGAAAGAAATTTTAGTTAAACAGGTTAGCCTCTGACTTGCACTTTGATAGTGCATACTTAATTTATACTGTATTCAAGCAAAAAATTGTAAGTATGGATTCTTGGATTTATTGTTCTATCACGATTTCATGTGATCAAATCATTTGAGCTGATATAATTCGGCTTATATAAGTATAATGGCTTCTGGGAATTTGATAAGTTTCTGATCTATTTACATAGATATCTATGTACTATACACATACGTCTTCATGGACATAATCTAATATAAACATGTTTTTTTAATTGCCACTATTTTTTCGTAAAAGATCTATGCTGGCGGAAATTTCCATGCAATTTTTAGGTTTCCATGTATGAGGTATGTTTAATGTTTTAGACATTCTGTTTACACACTAATTAGTCATTTGAAACCCACCATGACCTGGAACGACCTTGGGGAAGTGTTGCCAAACATTTCTACCCGGGAAACTCAACAACACGACGACGAATCAAATTTCCTCGCAATCTTACGCAAGAATCCACAATATTTTATCGCCTGGTATGGAGAAGATCGACGCCCAATTTCTGGTCGATACGGTGCCGGAATGATTTCCCACCTACTCGAATATTCTAGAAGACCGAGATCACGACGGGAAATTGAAAACTACGAATTCTCCGAGTTTATGCCACTTCAAGAACTAATTTACTTCTTTATTGAGGCCTTCTTAACAATCCAGAATCAAAGAAAGCGTTGGTCATATGCAGCGACCAGGATGATCAATGGGGGCAAAAAATTAGCAAATATGTTAGTCGATAAAGGGCACGTAAACGCGGACTACTTACCTGCCTTGGAGTATTTGTATCGCTGGATTTTAGCCAATATTATTTTCGCCAAGGGAAAATTGATCGCCACATCCAAGCTCATTGACATTGCCAGTTATGCAAATTATACGACACAATGGGACAAGCTACCAAGCAAGTCGAAAGCGCTCGTCACCGCGGCAAAGTGCTTCTTTCTCGCGTCGATGAAGATGACTGATTCTAACCCGAAGGCACAGGCCAAGCAGGAATTACGGAAGGTAGAACATATTTAAATTTTACTAAGATTGGCGATCCTGAAAAACTTGAACAATTTTGTACACTCTTAGAAATCCAGTATTAAAATAATACCAAGCGGTATTATACGACTCCGTGTATTATCGATACATAAGTAATACCGTGTAGTAAGCACGGTACTAAAGTTTTACCGTATTGCCAGCAAATCTTAACGGAACGGTGTAATTTTAATACCAATCGGAAGTAATAGGTTTAATACCGAGAAATCAATACCTGCGTGACCATTTAAATGGTCACGCAGGTATTGATTTAAATACAAATCTGGTACAAATGCATTTGTACCAGATTTCTATTTAAGAGTGTGGACAAGATATTTCAGAACAATTAATATCGGAAACAAGACACGGCATAAATCGTACTTCCTAAGTAATTTGTAAATATTATATAAGATCAAAAACCGGTTTCTGATGCAATCGAGAAACTACGCAGATACCGTAAAAACTCAAATAGTATCCGGGGGCTACTATTTACAAAATCGGTGGCTGGGACCGGGCTACTATTTGAGCAAGGCTACCATTTGGGCAAGGTCACTATTAATAAAATCAAGAAAAAAGACACGGCTACTATTTGCATAGACTATGATTTTTATTTCCTGAATCAAACTCAGATTAAATTTTACTAACAGCGCCAATTTGCAATTAGAGTCGCAGTTCATAGGAATATTATTCTGCTCAACCTGCTCTTCAATGATTTTTTCGATGAGATAAATTCGTGTTTTGTCATCAACTCATCGTTTCGATAGTGTTTCCGATTATATTGAATTATAATTTAATTATCTTAATGAATAGTCAAGAAGTGTGGTTGTATGGAAATAGAGATGCGTCTATTCGAATAAGGCTACTATTTGGGCAAGGCTACTATTTGAGCAGGGCTACTATTTGAGCACGGTCACTATTTACAAAATTATGAAAATAGACCCAGCTACTATTTGAGCAACGGCTACTATTTGAGTTTTTACGGTATGTATTTTTGTACATTATGTATAATCTTTAGATTTATCAAAACAGAATTTTTTTAACACAGGTAGTCAACCTAGATCCGCTAGTATACGAGTGGCACTACAACTTAGGAAATTGGATTCGCTGTGAGCGAAAAACTTTAGCTGGCATGAGCGATAACTTTTTACTGAAACAATGTCCCACCGAAGAGGAGATGCAAATTCTTTGGGAAACTTATGACGTTTGCACCTACACGAAAATCGGGGACGATGGCAAGGCAACAACTTTGAGAAGGATGGCGTTAGCCGGCGTTTGTCAAGGTATGGCGGAAGTTGTTCGCTACCGTTGCCGGGCTAGCCTGGGCGGAAGTTTTAAGTTCGGTGGGTTACACCTGGCTAATAATTTTGCAACTGTGGAATTCATCCGAAAACAGACCAAAGCGTAAGTCCCTCGACTTAAAAACGAAGAAATGCACGAAATGCTCGTAGATATTTAATATTAAAATATGTAATTCGCGGTATTCAAAAGTCAATACCAAAGAGGTATTAACAACTAATACCATGTAGTAATAGCTTGGCATTAACTAGCCAATTTTGTATAGGCCGGTATAATTTCAATACCAGCCGGTAGCAAACTTGATACCCAGGAATCAACTGCCTGACTATACCAGATTTCTAACACCATAAACCGCTTAATTAGAAGATTGGTTTGAACCAATCTATAATAATTGTTTGAAATTTACAGGATCCAGGACGAAGAGAGAGCAACATTTGCAGAGTATATTCGCTTCGGAGAAATATTTGCCGGGATTCTTCCCCATCAATTTAGAGATTACAAAATGGCGGAAGTATTTTATAAAGAGGCCTACTTGATAATGCCCAGTAATAGCAAGATAAACCACAAACTAGGAACCTTGTATTTTACATCGGACGAGGTAACGACCAACGTTTCTTGTGCAAGCAACCATTTGCAAGAAATAACCGCAAGTCGTTTTTGCAGCTTTTGATATGCAAGGCGCAAGAAATTTCTTCCTGTCGCTATACATGGTTCATCGGGCGCAGGTAGAGGAGTATCAGTATTTCATGCACTTTCTTGAAGTTTCTTGCACCTTGCATTTCTTACGTTTCTTGCAATGCAAAAATATGTAGCAAGCCCGCAAGAAACGAAGTACTGGTAACGATTTAGCAAATTATATCAATTGAAAAGCAATTAATTACACATGCAAGCCCACATCTTTTTTGAATGTTGAAAAATACATAGGCGAAAATTCAGACAAATAAATGTAAAACGGATTTTTCAGCTCCGAGACATCCCTCGCTCTCTCCATTTCCTCCGCCGCGCCGTAAAACGTGAATTCTCCAACGTTTTCGCAACCCTTGACTTGCTTGGTGTCATGATTTCGTCCGTTTCCGAGCACCTCGCCGAAATCGAGGAAGTCATCCAATTGTACTTGGAACGGATCAAGGATGGATTCACAGGCCTGACTGAAAGTGAACTAAAATGGATATTGGGTTGTGCCAAATTCATGACAGTGTCGGATAAGGAGGACGCAGTTACAGTTTGGATTTCCGGTCAAGAATTGAACCCAACTAAAAATGCATTTGCTGTAAGTCACCTTAATTATATTGAGGGTATTTATGATTCCTTCATATTCTTCGGATCGTAAAATAAATTACGACGGTTATGATACTTACGGTTAAGTATCGCACGATTTTGTCATAGAAAATCGTGATCAATTATTTTACGAATGCGATTGTGAACATCCCAAGATTCCTAGATTTTCAGCGTGTTTCCATCGAGTGAATTGTATTATAATTATGTAGTGAGAATCTCACTGTGAGGTTGTCATTAGATAATTATAATACAATTCACCCAACGGAAATCTCAATATTTTGATCAAATTATCGTCACATTTGCATATTTGTATTCAACTTTAGTTTTTGTAGAAACTTGCTTAATTGTCAAGCTAGATAATTTAATTAATAAATATTTAACAGAAACTGCTCCTCTCAATTAAACGGTATCACTGGGATAACAACTTGATAAATTTGAACCTGGTTAAATCCACGCTAGAAAATTCACTGAGGACACGAACCGATACTAATGAGATTGCCATTTTGCGAAATATGATTGAAACTCTTCCCACTGCTACCAACAGGGGAACATTTCAGACAAGTCTCCCTACAAGAGGTGGCTTCAGCAAAAGAGGAGGATGCCAAGAAAGCGATTTAGATACCAATTGGCGTACATCTTCCAGACCAGTTCCTAACCGTGGGGAGGTTCCCACCAATAATTTTGGTAGGAGGAGAACTCTTAGACAGCAGCATCGTCCCACAAGCCCAATCAATTGGAGATGAACTTTAATAATGGACGGCTCCACTTAAATTTCCTATAAATTTCTCTGTGACAAGTTACATATACACAAGTTTTAAATATTTTAAACTTCTTCAGGTGGTTATATAACATTTTGAAATCAAAATTTGAACAAAATCTTCATTATAATGAGGGTATTCACGCACCCCTGGTAACTACGTAAACAGCGTAAAATCCGCAAACTTACAAACAGCTTCCCGTGAATTCACTTTCGTAATTATTTTCGCAAAAATTTATCTGATAACAAACAAAATGCCGATCATTTCCAGAAAACGGAAATTAATGGAAGACATTTGTGGAGCTGCATTTATTGATATAATAAATACCACGAACAGTGGAGGTTGTTCCTATAAAAATTTCGAAATTCAACCCTCCTAAATTTTAATCATAAGTTATTTTTCGACTCCACACGAAATCTTAGCTGAATATATAAATTCTTAGAAATCGGTATGGATACCCCTTCCTTATTGCCCATTTGGTTATTTTTTGTTCATCTTTGACTTCATATTCTTTCATGAGAAGTTATTAAGTATCACCGAATTTCAGATTTTTGAGACAAGTTATGAAAATCGGTATGGGTCACCCCAACGGGTCCCGGATGTTAAAATTTTACCAATTTCACTTTATATTCTTCCATTATGGGCCTTTAGCAGCCTCTATACGAAATTTCAGCTCGATTGGATGATTTTGAAAAATCGGTATGGGTCACCCCCTCGGGTACCTCCGGTTGATAAATTTTCCAATTTCACTTCATATTCTTTGATTAGGAGTCACTAGCAACATATATTGCCAAATTTCTGTATCGAGCAATTTTTTTCCTTCCCCAAATTGAGTTTACAAAATACTTTACAAAATTAGAAGACGCCTGTGAGCTGCGTAAGTTTACAAAAGTTTGTAAACTGATTTTCCTTGGCAATTTTTGTAAACGTTTGTAAGTCTACGGATTTTACGCTGTTTACGTAGTTACGAAGGAGGGCGTGAATTGCCTCAATATAATTCTTTTTCTACATTAATCGATGCATAAATAGATGATCTACTTATTTCCCTTCTTGCAAGGAAAAATGCATACTCGTTCGAGCTAGATTTTATTCAATAGCATAATCATTTTTATATTTGTTCATGCATATATGCTTTCGTCATAAAAGTTCTTCAGAGAAGATTACAATTATTGATTAAATCAAATACAATGTCAAAGAGAGATATAGTCGACCAAATATATTATATTAAATAAAAAATACTTGGGGCAGTCATGGACATGTCCATGACCATAAATGAAATTTACATAGGTTTACTTCATGACGCGTATGATTTAATTTAACTTGTATCTTAACAAGTCACATAAACGCCAAATGTTCATACACATATTGACGTATACGTATGTAATGCTTACGTAAGTTATGTATAAGTCACAATTTTAAGTTATAAGTTTTGTATCCATGGATGCTCCAAGTATCCATTATTTATGTTACCTTTCCTTGATAGAATTATGGTCTACGAAATGCATAAACATATTAAATATTTTAATCACAGAAATATTCTTCTGTCGGCAAGTATTTTTAGTCCTCCTCTCTTTACATTTAGCTATTAAATAAAAGACATTATTTCAGACTCTCTGTCCAAACTTGATTCCGGATTCATCCAGAACTATCACATAAATAAAAGATCACAAAATTTTTCCAAGCACCACAACTCCTCGCCACTGAACATGGCAATCTCTACTGAAGGGAAAGCATTTTCAGCGTATATCACTTTATTTCAAAAGTGTAGCTACAATCAGCCAATTAATTTGGAGGCAGAGGGGAATACATTTTTCTACAAGTTTACCCTCTGGACAGGTCTAAATTTAAACTGCTTCATTTTTCGGTACACAGCCGTTAGTTTGGGAGTCGTTTCTTGCATTTACGTTTGCATGGGAAAACTGAACGGTCATTTTAATTCAATTCCATTCTGGATTTCATTTCTTCAAGTTATGCTTGCAATCCTGGGAACTTACACGTTATGGATGGACGTTGCGTTTGGAAAGAAAGGCAATTTACTCGAGATGGTATGGCGAGCTTTAGCTTATCAGTTGCAACAAGGTCATTCCGGTAAGTATGCGTATGCACTGTAAGAAATTCGGTAGGGTATTTAACATAGTTACTTTCCCGGCCATTCATTAGCCCCCTAGGTAATTCCCCGGGGTTGTAATTCACGCCGAGTATAAATACTTATGTATTTGTATGTACTGACATGTACTGTAGTAACGTGCTAAAATTATTAATTTGGAATTCTAAAATTCATGCTGGATGTCCCTGCCGGTTTATTGTTTCATTTATGAGCTTGCCGTTTTTGTTGAAATCTGGGCACAAAATCGGTGGAGCTACATACAGAATTATCTACAAGGGCCAATTTAAACATGATTTGATGTGTAAATATTCATATTTCACATTTCAGGGATTCCATCAACAAAATTTGACCCTGTCGGATTCTTCTTGTTGATAATGGTCACCTCATTTTTCCTCTTGGTTCCCACTATGTCCTTTATTTTCTTATATTTTAAAATAGACCCATACATCTACGTCCTGCCGAACAATGAGCACATTGTGTCAATCCTGTTACGGGTCACCCTTTCTGCTTCCTGCGTTTTTGAAGCGTTCAATGTCTTAGCCTTCACTATCCTGTTATCCATCACCTTTACCAGAGTTACTAGCAACATGGTTCGTAAAATCGGAAGGATTTCATTGTGGGACAAACTTATCGAAAATTATCGAATTCTTCACATCATAATTCAAGTAATCACACCCTTTTCGTCCATGCTTATCGTGGGAACCATGCTACTTGGATTGGTTATCGGAGTTATGTTCAATTTTGTTAGTATTGCCTTGGCGAATAAAATCCCGGCCTTGTTTTACCCGTTTTTCCCTGCGGTATCGGGGCTAATAATGTATTGTATGATGGTCATTGTTCAATTTGCGGTGAATCTTCACACCGAGACGGAAGATATACTGGTGAGGGCGCAGAAAATGATTTGTGGCATGATTCCTTTGTCAGCACAGAAGGAGACACGGATTCGAACAAGAACTTTGAAGAGTATGAAAGTTACAAATTTTAAGGGGGGTGCGGCAGGATTTTGTTTTTATGATTTGGACAAATCCATCAAACGAGCTTTTTACATGGCGTATGTAGAATACACAATTGATGCATTGCTGTCTATCGAAGTTTAAGGAAAGTAATTATATAGAAATTAGTATGAGTGTACATTGCTCAAAATATGTAGATAAACTTGCATATTTAGAATTCCCGAATGTATATTGTACATACTCCTATTTTTTTAACCATACGATCCTCGACGTCATCACTCTCATTACTAATATTACTAATAGCATTGGAGACGTGTGCGAGACGTGGTGGTGTGAGGTTGCTCTCTCTCCGACTCTCTTACTTGACTACAGAAGTTAGCGTATTTAGTTAATTTATTTAATTAATTACGAAAAGAATTACTATTTTGGAATTTTAGAAATGTTATCTTGTCGATCATATACTACTAAATAGTGACATGTGAAATTGTTAAACAACTTTGTTACAAAATATTGGACACGAAACTTATATTTTGGTGAGAAATTTATCCCATGAAAAGCTGCGCTGAGTATTTTTACATGAATCTTTGTAATTGTAATAGAACGTCATTGTTATAATTGTTGCATTGTGACGAAGTATTATTGTACGTTGTATTATGTCAATCTTCCCTGGCTGCCACTCAACCAAACTGCAGTGAATTTTAGGGTGTGGCGGGGATAGGGGCGCCTTGCCTTCCGCACCTCGACCTAGAGGGGACGCTCAAAGGGTCATCCGTTGGGAACCATCGGGTCTCTGGGGACGCCCGATGCCGAGTGCGACTTGTGGATGATGCCCACAACTGGATACTTACTTTACTTGATTATGTATTTTTGCAAAACGTGATTTGTACTGACATTATGAGCAACTTCGCACCACCACAAAAATTTGCTGAGAATATGAATTGCACTTTTGGTATTTTAAAGCACACGTCTCCGGTTACGATGTTAGATATTACGTTGTAATGTTATAACATATTAAGATCTGTAACTGTAGGAAATTTGTCATGTAAACTGTAATGGTAATCATCTTGCTATGTAACTTGAACAGAATGTTAAAACCTGTCAAATTGGTTAGTTAATTCATGAATCGAAATTCGTAATATCTGTTGTTTTTGAAAAATTGGAATTTGATTTGTAACCAGTTTTACTGTTAAATGATGTAAAAATTTTTGTCGTGCTCTATGGGCCGGTTGGCCTGAATGAGTGCTGAAATAAAGCAATACAATACTAATAGCATTGCAGTGGTGACGTCGAGGGTCGCATGGTAAATAAACCGACTGTATGTATGTAAATGTATACGTAAATTAGGTATGTACATAGTTATAATTATGTACATAGTATGTACATAATTAGGTATATACTGTATGGATTTGTTGTGAAATAGCTTATAAGATTAATTTGCTAGTTACGACATTAAGATGGCGCTGAAACAATGCATTGTATCAAAATGTATTATCTAAAATATATATTATTTATGCATGACGCCACTTTCTTACATCTGTTCGTTTGAGACGGTTTATTTAAATGCATGCTCTTCGTCAGCTCATCAGCTGGACCTATTGATGAACGATAATATATGTAATCGATGCATATTATCGTAGATATACGTATGTACTACACACATGTTTACATGTGAATGTCCTAAAGTAACTATATTCAAGTCTATGGTTCTTTTGGCAACTCCCACGACGTGTGTGCTTAAGGTATGGGTTTAAAGTGCATCTTGTGTTAAGGAAAATTATTATTTATACATTTGGATACTAATCTACAAATGACATGTTTTAAAAGACGTTACATAACTTTTGCTCAGCCACAAAGTAAAGCAAAGTTGGCAGTTCATTCATGGACTGCCCGCGTGCTAGAAAATACTTGTCTGTTCAATGTTTGCTCTACAATTTTGATTGGGCAAACTAAATTCACCGTGTTTCTGCACTTTATACTTGTAATTTGATATTTATACAAGAAAAAACGATTAATAAATAAGTATGCGTGGAAGTTACTGTTGTAATTTATGCGGTGACATGGCTCCAACTAAACTCGCGATTGAAGCCCATCTTACCAAGCATTGGAGGAATGTGGGTGACCACAGGTGAGTAAAAAGGTTTTTAAGGAGGACTTTAGATGGAAAACTTTATTTATTCGATAATTGTATTTTTCATAGACCTAATGTACAGAAACAATGTGGAAAATCTGACCGCTCGAAGGTTCAAACTAAACATTCAAGGAAAGCCAAGGTCACTCGAAAAGATACAATTTGCCGAAAAAGTAAGGGTAGTAAGCCTAAAAAGAGTGGCGAGGCTAAGGCCGCAGAGAAGAAGAATGCCGTCGCCAATGACGAAACTGTTGAAACCCTCAAGCCGAAGACCGCTGAACGAACCACGCATGGAACGAGGGTCTTAAGCGAGGAAATTGGCGATAATCAAACGAATAATGAAGAGGACGACAAGGATAATCGGTATGATAGTTTCAATTTTAATAATAACGTTTCTCAATCTGGTTCTATTTTAATCATGTTACTTAATTGTAGACCGGACTCACCGGTTTATCTGTTTCCCAGTGCGAAGCGTGCAAAATCAGCATCGTCCAGCAAAGAGGAGCAAGTCAAAAAACCCCACATTTAAAACCGCAAGTGCCACTAATTCTTATACTTATTAAGATTCGAAATTTGAACAACAAATTGCTTTATAATTTAACATGTTTTGATTAACCAACAGAAATGCATCTTTCCAACCAGTGGGAGTACACGGGATACGGATATTTATCCCGTTCTTTCCAATGTGACCAATGTTGGACATCCTTCTACACGGCGAACGGTCTTGCCCTGCACGTCAGTATTACTCACACAGTAAACAATGAGGAAGTCCTCTTCGAAGAATCTCGACCATCACCAATACCTTTGACCAATGATATGGAAACAGAAGTAATAAATAGTACCAGTGACCACGTGACCAGAACCCCTAGCCCGGTGGAGAATAAGGCATCAATTCCTCGCATCCTGATTCACTGCTCCGCCTGCATTGAAGAGTTCGCTTTTTCTAACGAACTGACCAAGCACGAGGCCACGCACGGTATCGGATTTGCATGTCTCGGATGTGGGGGCTCTTTTAAATTCAAGACCAATTTGGACAAGCATTTTGAAAAGTAAGGGGAAAAAATTGCCTTCATGTATCAAAACTTTATTTACATATGCAAGTGACCTCTACATAATACATATGTATGCCTTATTTATTTAGGGCACACCCCGAGCTTTCAATGGGAAAGTGTGCATGGGTCAAATTTGACCATTGCGCTATTTGGAAGCCATCGTCACCCGAAATCAAGGAGCACATGCGCCAATCTCATCCAGAGACGGTACGTGTGAAAGAAGAGAAAAGTATTTGGCCTGTTTTCGATGTGGAATGATTTTCGTAGCCATGTAAAATGAGCTCGTTGGAGTCTTAGACCCCAATACGCAATTTATGGACGACCATTGAGTATGACGTGTAAAATTTGAAATATAAATGAACTCCTTTTCCAAAGAAAAATTATTAAATAAATAATTTCTTTATTGATATTATGAATCATAATTTAAACTAACTTTCACCAAGGTTTCATCTTTAACTTGTCTTCGTGCCAACTCTGAAAATAATTTATGCTTTGCTCTGTGCTCGCTGGCTTTTTTGGGAGGGACGAACACCTCGTCAGAAAATGGAAGATTATTTAAAGCAGCGTTTTGGAAGGCACGATTCTGAGGACTTTTTTTCGTGTCTTGTTTCACTGTTTTGTTCGTTTGAGGGGGTGTGGATTTCGAAATTGACGGTGATTTATTTGAATCTGTGTTCTTATTGTGATGAGACTTTGCTTGTTTTTCGTGTCCATTTTGACGCAAAATTTGATTTCTTGTCGTAAGCGCAGCCATGTTTTCCTTCGTACGCGAATTAAGTGCATTCAAGCGAGAAATTGTAAAAGTCCTTCCCATGGGAATGTGAAATGTTTCGGAGGAACGAAGGATATTCGAATCGTTAGCGGCGGAATCTTTCAAATTGATCTCAAAACCGGATTGAATTTTTGCGGTGGCGTTGATAACATTATTCAAATTATCTCCGACGTGACCTGGCTTCCAATCTTTACCAGTTACCGGAAAGCTGCTGTTATTAGCAAGATTCTTCACTGCGGAGAAGTTTGATTCAGAATTTGTCTGGTTTATATTTTCTTCCAGCAAACGAGTAGATTTTTGTAGGGCAAGATTTTGAGAAAAATTTTTAACTGAAGCATTGTTGTCAGTGAAATTTAAATTTAAACCTGAGTCTTGAAGTGTCTCGTTAGAGATTTTCGAAGCATCATTTATCCCCCAAGTGGTATTCACTGATTTAGCAGAGTTATTGTCATCTTTTTGTTCATCATATTGGTGGAAGGTACCTCCTGCCGAGTTAAGAATGGTTTCTGAGTAACCGGAAGTCGGTATATGGGGCTGATTCGTGCTTGTTATTTTGTTGAGTGACAATGGTTTACCCATCGTTCTTCCCCTTGGAATATGCGACTTTTTGATGAAGTTATTACGCATTTCTTCTCCCGAGTCTTGTAAAATAGTTGCGTTAAGTCGTTCACCCATTTTCGACATGTCATTCATTGATATTACAGAGTTATTGGCATCGTTTTTTCGATCAGGTTGCTGGAAAGTATCCTTTTTGGAGGAAAAAATTGTTTCTGAGTGACCGGAAGTTGGTTCAGGGTGCAGATTTTTAGCAGTTATTTTGTTTAGTGACAACGGTTTACTCATTGTCCTTCCTCTTGAAATATGTAACTTTCCTGTGAAATTGTTAGACATCTCTTGTGACAGAGTTTCGTTAATTTGTTCCTCCGTTTTCGAGAGAATACTCATGTCATCATTTACGGAGGCCGCCCCCCTTGTCGAATTAGCGGCATCAGTATCTTTTGTCGAGTTAAAAACGGTTCCTGAGGCCGGTATAGGGGGGTGATTCGCGTCAGTTATTTTGTTTAGCGACAACGGTTTACTCATTGTCCTTCCTCTTGAAATATGCGACTTTTTGTAGGCATCGTCACGCATTTCTTCTCCCGAATCCTGTGAAATATTTTGTTTAAATTGTTCCCCCACCTTCGGAATGTGGTTCATTGATTTATCCGAGTCATTGGCATCTTTTTGTCTATCGGTATGCTGGAAGGAATCGTTTTTGAAGGAAAGAATGGTTTCTGAATAACCGGAAGTCGGTATAGGGTGCTGATTTAGTGACAACGGTTTACCCATAGTTCTTCCCCTTGGGTGTGACTTTATTGCGAAGTTATTATGCAGATCTTCCCTCGAGTCTTGTGAAATAGTTTGGTTATTTTGTTCACCCATTTTTGATATATAATTCCTTGCTTTAGCAGAGTCATTGGCATATTTTTGTTGGAATGTATCTTTTGTTTGGCTAAAAATGGTCTCTGAGTAACTGGAAATCGGTATCGGTAGCTGATTGGTGTTAGTTATTTTGTTTAGTGACAACGGTCTACCCATTGTCCTTCCCTTTGAAATGTGCGACTTTTTGGTGAAATTATTACGCATTTCTTCTCCCGAGTCTGGTGAAAGAGTATTTGCATCTTTTTGTCCATCAGTTTGCTGGAAGGTGTCGTTTTTGGATGAAAAAATGGTTTCTGAATAACCGGAAGTCGGGATAGTGGGCTGATTCGTGCCAGTTATTTTATTTAGTGATAACGGCTTGCCCATTGTTCTTCCCCTTGGAATATGCGACTTTGTGGTAACACTATCATGCATTTCTTCCCTGGAGTCAGATCCGTTTTGTGAAATAGTTTCGCTGATTTGTTTCGTCTGATTAGATTTTAAATCGATGTCTTCCTTTTCACCCCCATTTTTCGAATTAGCGACATCATCTTTCCAACCCTTGCCATGTGTGGGATTCGACATATTAGCATCGTTTTTATTGTAGCTTCCTGAACTTTCTGTGAGGTTTGATATCGAAGTGGTTTCCTTGCCTGTTATGTTCAGACCTTCAGCGTAGGAATTATTCGTGTTAACCAAGAAATTGTCGAACTTGTCGGCCAAATATTTTCCAACAAGGGACTCATTTCTTCCAAAATATGTGCTGGTCCGATTACCTGGGATTGACAGATTTATTTCATTTTCATTATTACTGACATCCTTGTTCGTAGCGTTTCTATCCGATGTCACATTCCTGATGTGATCCCCCAGCCTAAAGTTAGGCATACTGCTTTCTTCTGGTCCATTTGTCATATTTGTTGGATTTTCGTTCCCAAATCTTGATTTATAGTAGTCGTCTCGCATACTTAATGAAATTGATTCGTTCGGGGAATTAGTGGAATTTTCAGGTAAGGAAGGCTTCCTGGGTCTCATCATGCCTCTTCCTTTGGCCCGATTTTTCCCAAGATTCACGTCGGAGTCATGGCTGGTTAACAAGGTCGCGGTGGTTATATCCGCACTGTTTCTCGTCGAGTTTTCTGCAGCGGTAAAATGGTTTGAATTTTTCTTGCTGGTGGGATAGTCAATGCTGAACGGTAACTTATCAGTCGGTATTACACTATTATTTGGCCATTGCTCCTCAATATTCGACGAATTTGAGTTTGCAAAATTTCCGGCCGCAAGGTTAGATGAGGTCTGCACTTCTGTGGATCCAGATTCATTAGCGGGACCGCTTTCAGTAACGTTGGCCCCCACGAAGGTTGATCCGCCAGTAAAAATATTAATGCTTGACGTAGATTTGGTCGAGTCGAGTGTATCATTTAATTGATGCACTGTTCCGTTTTTACCATGAGGAAATACCGATGATATTTTATCCCCAGTAAAATTGGTTCCACGAATAGTTGAGTTTTGATGATTTTGAGTTTCCGAGCTGCCATTTGACCCCTTTATTTTAGCAGTTTCTGTGAGACTGTCTGGCATAGTGGAATTAATGTGCGTATCTGTTTCTAACAAGCCTGCCCCGTTTTTGCGGCTGCTATCTCCAAAGAGCGTGTCGATAAAGGTAAGAAATGTGGCGTTTTTGATATTCTCTTTGGTTGAATAATTTCCAGATGCGTCGATTTTGGCTGATTTTCCTGTATTTATAGTATCGTAACCATTAGTGGTCACATTTCCGGTGTCATTAAAACTTTTCATTTGTAATTCTGTCCCATTATTTCGTAGCCCATTTTCATCTCTCAATTCGGTACCGGTCGTTCCGATTTTCGGTTTTCTAATAAACATTGATCGCCCCATCGGTTTCTTGGTCGCTTTCTCCTCCTCCGTAGTCTTATTTTCTTTCCGTCTACCAAAGCCTCTACCAAAGCCCAAAGCCTTGGCGGCACCACCGCCGATTGTGGCATTAAAAGTTTCGACTTTCTCTACGTTCAATTCGGTTCCATTATTTTTTCCATTTTCATCTTTTACGTCGGTAATGTTGGATTCGACTTTCGGTTTTCTAATAAACATTGATCGGCCCGTCGGTTTATTGGCATCTTTTGTAACAAATGTGGCGTTATTGACATCCATATTATCAGTGTTAATTTTTGTTAGAACTGCATTTATTTCATCGTAACCATCAATGGTCACATTTCCAGTGTCATTGAAAAAAGCTTTGACTTTCGTTTCGTCAAATTCTGTGGCATTATTGTTGCCATTTTCATCTTTTACGTTGGTAATGTTGGATCCGAATTTCGGTTTTCTAACAAACATTGACCGCCCCATCGGTTTGGTATTTTTCTCAAAGGTAGAGTTTTTTATATCCTCTTTAGTTGGTGAATTTTCATCTTTTCCATAAATGTCGATTTTGGCAATAAAATCCAGAATTGCACTATAACCATCAGTCACATTTCCGGTATCATTAATAAAAGCTTTCACTTTCCTTCCGTCCAACTCTGTCGCATTATTTTTCCCATTTTCATCTGTAATGTTCGTTCCGATTTTCGATTTTTTAACAAACATTGATCGTCCCATCGGTTTCTTGTTATCTTTGGTAATAAATGTGGCGTTGTTGACATCCTCATTGGGTGATGAATTTCCATCAGTGTCGATTTTTGTTACAAAATTGAGAACTGCATTTATTACATCGTAACTATCATTGGTCACATTTCTGGTGTCATTAAAAAAAGCTTTCGGTTTCTTTGCGTCCAATCCTGCCCCATTATTTTTCTCACTTTCATCAGTAATGTTGTTCGTTCCGATTTTCGGTTTTCTAACAAACATTGATCTTCCCATCGGTTTCTTGGTCGCTTTCTCCTCCTCCATAGTCTTATTTTCTTTCCGTCTGCCAAACCCTCTTCCTTGAACAGCACCCCCTCCGCCTGTCCCATCCAGACAAAACTGATCCTTCGATTCCTCCTCGACTTTCGATTCTCCCTTCTCACAAATAAAATACATTTTGACATCGCACTCGATATCGTCGAAGGAATGCGTTTCCCTCCGTCCAGTTCGTGCTCCTAGTTTGACTTGGTCCAAATGATAGATCGGATTCCAGAAGCCGACACAATGTTCCGGCCTTTTGGAGTTGAAATGGTCGGGCTGATTAGTGCACCAAGGGTACGACTTGGAATCGTGCATGTCCTCAGTTTCGCCCAATTTTTTCACCCATTTCCACTCAGCTTCACTTCCAAGATCCGTCAGACCGAACCAATATCTTCGATCGAGGCCGAATTCGTGCTTTTGTGACCCATTGTCATACGCGAGACTGAAGTGAGATACGGTGTAGATGAGATCGCGTACTTTCTCGGCGTCTTTTGGGGTTGGAAATGTTGCAAAGTTTCCGAAGCATTTTGAACAGAAGGTTAAAGAATCGTTCCAGGTCATCTTGGGTAAAAAAAATAAGTCATTTAATGGATAGGTTGAGAATACGATTTTTAGGAAAAAGTGGTGGTTCATTCGGTTCGGATGTTTGTAAACTGTGTTGTAAACTTGCAAATTCTTCTGATCAGATTACCAGGGAAAACTAGTGTGCGAAATTACTGAAAACTGATTTTAGCTAGGTCATTTTTGACAATTTGAAAAATATTTTTATCTAATTTATACAGTTTTACAGTTTACAAACCTCCGCGTAAATATCAATTCAAATGTATTCAATTGATTGATTACCCTTTTCCTATAAATTCTGTATTTAGTGTCCAAATCGAGAAATGTAATTGTTTTGCTGGTATCGTCTACAATTAAATATAATTATTTAAAACTTTTGTATACCATTGAAAAACTAACTATTCCAATTAATACGCCTGGTTATTTTTCTCACCAAATAATCCAGTCTTCGCAATTAGTAGTTCCACCTCGACGGGACTTAAAATAAGTAAGACTTGTAGGAAATGTGCCTGCATCAAAAGCATGGAGGACACATTGATGGGATACATTTTTCAAAAGTAGACAAGTAAATAGTTTCACTTGAGGATATTTACATATGGAAGTTTAAATTAATACAATGCATTCAGGTCAAGTTTACAGTTAGATTTAAATAACTTTCTCTCGAATTAATGTCCATAGCATTACAAATCCTACCGTCGTGCATATGTATGTACGAAGGAAATGGCCCCATCAAATTCAGAGTGGAATCTGACACACAACGCAATAAATATGCATAACTCAGTAATTATGTTGAGGGTATTCTGGTATTCACGTCACGCCAATTTCCTACAGGCATATATTATCTTTGTAATCTATTTTTTCGCAAACTCGTCACTCGTCGTCAAATGAATTTTCACTTCTCCTTTCATGTTCACTTTTAAGTAAAATGAAAATGCATGCATACATACTATGTATTTAAAATAATAGATCAGATTTTACTTGCCTGTGCTTTAAGATTAGTTAGCTACTATATTCTAGAGGGCTGCTGGGGAAACTAATGGGCTGCATATTAAGTATTTACACCAGCTACCAAATGATAATGATGTTCCAGTGACAAATTTAAAAATTATGAAAATCCCATTATTACGATATTTTAAGTAAATATGTACGAGTAGATCGTCAAATTTTATGAATGTGAAGTATGTATATATCGTCAACGACGTCCGTTAAATAATGGATAAATACATATTTCACAATAGTCTACACCTAAAGCGACCAGAAATTTTGCAATGATTTTGCAATGTTTTATAAAATAAAGTATTAAGTATGTTCAATCATTCATTGTGGTTAATCTATAATGTGATACTTGTATAAATAATTTTGCAAATCTAAAATTACCATGAATATTTTTTAAACTAACAATTTAATTTAATTCCCAAGTAGAAAAAGGCATATACATGTCAAAAAGGCATAAGTTTAAAATCCGAGGATTCTTATAAATTCTAAATATCAACTACAATTTTCACAATTAAGTCACAGAGATGCAAAAAAGTAGCAAAATTAATAACTAATGAAAAACTAGCAAAAAAATTATTGACAGTTTGAAATCTGAAAATCATATAAATAATTATAAAAAAAATCATGTTTATCTAGTCGACTACGACTACATCTATATCGAAAAACAATCGGTCCATCCATTTCCGTTAATTTAATTAGAAGAAACTTGCTCAGCCGGATTCTCAGATGATTTTCGAACCATATTTATCCACGGGTTGTGAACATTCGGGAACATTCTTGCAATTTCGCGCCCTCTGGCAAAAAGCTGACCTGATTTCAAAGTTGGTTCAGTCGGAAGGTCGAGATGTCGCAAAGTTTTGCAAACTTGAAGTCCTGCACCGCCATTTCCAAGGGGTAGAAATGTATCGAAAAGAAAATCATTCACGATGGCATTCCTTCTCCACCCAATATCATTGTCCCCCAACTTCAAGGTTTCCAGGGTAGGAAAATGCTTGGCGTACGAGATGCTATTTGCTCCATCGAAGGACACCTGAAGTGGAAATGTTTCATCTTTGGCGCCCCAAGAATCCTTGCCCACGTGGAGTACTCTGAGAGAAGGAAAGCTTGGCAGGTTGAGAATCGTATCGCTGTTTGCACAATTTCCAAGCGTCATTTTTAGTGAGGTCAAAGTCTGGGAATGTTTGGAAAGGAGTCGTCCAAATCCGAGGTATTGTGCATTAGTCCAATGTTCAAATCTCCCAAGATTCATTTTTGTTAAGGGTTTCTTCAATTTGTTCAGAAAATTGAGCCCCTCTGGAGTAAGGTTTTGCTGAATGGTAATCTCTTCCAAGTTCTGGAATGGTTTGGCTTGGCCATAAAATGTTTCCAAAAGGGCGGGGAAAGTGCAGTTCAAAATGAGCACGCGTACTTCTTTGACAGCGCAAAGCAGTGGGTTCAACCATGAGGCCAGGGAAGAGCAGTCCTCACTGGGGCTACCGTCGCCTTCGACGTCATAACTCCCAACATCCATCGAGAGGACGAATGTGTTCAAGTTGGTGAATTTAATACGGGACGGAAATGTATACCCTTGCCCAGATGCTTCGACCGTACTCCATATCCAGCCCAACTCGAAATATTGAATAGTTTCGGTTGGGCACATTTCCAAAATTTCGATTTCTGTATCAAAGTCGGATTTTGATGAAATCTTTCCCGCAAAATCTAACGATGTGACGTTGTGCGTTTTCAATCCGAGAAACCAATGGAGATCTGCGATGACTTTTACTCCTTGAGCTGGGCGAATCTCGTGCTGATAAGAGTCCAAGCCGATCGAAGGGATGGCAATTCGCCAGTGGGGGATTGGATTATCCTGCATTTCGTGATTGTAGCGGAAAATTTTTGTGGGATCGTCCAATTTCTTGTAACCGAGGCAAAAATTGAAGCTCACATAACCTCTCTTCTTGATCAGACGGAGAGCTTCTTGATTCCAAACTTTTGAGAGGAAACGTACATTTTTCACATCGTCGAATGGAAGGTATGACATAATGTGGGACACCACCTGGACGATGACAAATTACAAAATTGTCAAATTACAAAATTGTCAAATAAATTGCCTAAGCAGTTAACTATAAATATATGTATTTACCAATTGTGGAATAAAGCGTGCTTCTTGCGTCTCCTCGATATGTTCCAAATTCAGGTCATTATCGCCTTCGTTCTTGATCATTTTCTTCTTTTTCTCTTCGAGCTTCCTCTTCCAATACAAATCAAAGTCATATACTCTCCTCTACAAAAAATTGAAATAGTGCACAAGTTACAACCTCATTATAAAAATTAGTATTGACTAGTAAAGTAATAATAATATACCTGGAACAACAAAACCAGACGATGAGTACTATCAAAAGCATCCCATTCAAATTTAGCCCAGCCAAGCAGGCCATCCTCGTTTTCAGTTGGAAGAGAAGGAAGATAGTTATCGTGGGTGCGTTTCCAATTTTCCAGTTCCTCTGGAGTCGCTGGAACCCCCAAGGATAAATAGTCGCCAAATTTGAGCTCTGTTCTGTCCTGAATTTCTACATCATTCACGGCAACGACCTCCCCCTGAGAAAGTCGAAAACAAATAATCATGTAAATAATTTCCGCAAAAAAACCTTTAGAACTTTACTCTATCTTATTTTCTCTTTTTCTTACCCCGGATAACAAAGGTGTAACCCAGTACTTATTTTCAGCGCAGGTGATCTCACAAACTGGCAAGCTACCGTCAGTCGTAATATTCAGTTCATCCCTTTTGGGACGTTTCCAGAAAATGAACTCCCCTTGTTCTTTCCGACTGGTGAAAGTCTCTCCAATTGTAAACTGTAAATAATACACAAAATAAGTACAAATAAGTAAAACGCCAATTCAAAATGATATTATTTGACAAACTTTAGATTTCAGATCAAGTTAAATACGTTTTAATTATATTACATACCTTTTGACCTTCAATACTTGGCAGAATTGCGAATGGTTTCCACAACTTCTCTCCAACTTGTCGAATAAAACTTGGCTCGTTTTCCGGCGATCTGCTAAACATGCAGCAACGACGACAGAAACAGTGCGACGCACCTTTGAAGGTTCTGCAGAGCAGTTCCCCATCGAAATTGGCCATGGTCGAGTAATTAATTAATTGTAATTAATGTTTCGTTGAAAGAAAAACTCGCCCAAAGACGATGACGAAAGCTGACAACGTTTTGCCCGTTGGCTTTCAGTTCATGTTCCCGGCTGAGGAAAAATGAGCTCCAAATTGTGTCTCATATTTTGTAACAGCATTTTACTTTAGCATTGTCTCATTTTTTCGATTAGGGGAGATCCATAAATTATGTCACGCAAAAAAGCCCTTTTTTAAGACCCCCCCTCCCCTGTTGTCACGCCTTTGTCACGCTCGTTGTGACCCCTCCCCCCCCCCTCTTGTCACGTCACGCCTGAAAATCTGAATTTTTCCGAGAGGAAGAATTTCAAATAAGTTGTAAAAAACCACTAAATTTTTCAGTTGTCTTGTGTTATTGCTACACATTTTTTAATTGTTAACATTTTTGAATCATGCAGTTGTCTCCAATCCCTACACAGTTTTGAAACTATGAAAAGTAAGGTTCTTTCGGACGAATTTTTAAATTGTGCAAACTTTTGGAGATTTAGTAATGTTTTTTTAAATTGTTGCATGCATTCTTGCAAAATTATGACGATTTTTTGAACTTATGCAAACTTTATGGCATAATGAATTTTTAATTTTTTTAAACTTACAAACAATTGGGTATTTTGAAAATTATTTGAAGGTTTAAACAAAATTTAGAAACTCGGCTGAAAATCTCAAAATCTAAAACTTGGTTCAAATTTTGGATTTTTTGGATCAAAGGTTTCATATATTGGGATGGACATATATAAATAATTGCGAAACTAGTTTGGTCCTAGTCGAAGACTTAAAATGAGTTAAAGTTTGCATTAAGTCAGACCCGGGAAACGTGATGTCACGGACCGGCCGAACCCCCCCTCCCCGTATGTCACACTTTGTCACGGAGGCTTGGAACCCCTCCCCCCATCTTCAGCGTGACATAATTTATGGACCACCCCTTACTGATATTAATTTGGTAATCAGATTGGTATTGCAATTTGCAAAGTAAAAATCTCTGTGGGACGGAAATTTTCCGCTCTGCCTGTTCTGTTATCTGAACTCAAAGCATGCTGAAAGAGCCCAAAGTTTGTATTTATTTATCCGTCCCACAGAGATTTTTACTGTGCAATAGTAGTACCATTGTTTCTGAAGGGTAAATTTTTCATTACCACAGCATTACTAAACGGTAATGACCGTTATGACATGTACATATATATGTATGGTAAGGGTGGGATATTTGGTATAGTATTACGACCGAGCACATCGATAAGTGACCCGTGGGCGTATATTTGTATACACCTACAACTTATATGTCTTTTGTCCTGTCATTTTGCGCCAACACATTTCATAAATTTATAGAATAATAATAAACATTAGAATTTGATGGCGAATCCCCACCAGGATAATAATACTGTCGCACTCTGTTTTGTGGGATGATCATGCGTGTCAATCTATTGTAAGAGTTGGGAGAAAGTTCTTCTTTCTCCCATCTCGCAAGTATAAAACGAATGACGAGAGTCATTTCTGGGTGTCAGTCCGTGGTCTCTTTCTCCTAATAAACATCTCTCTTCCTACCAGTCACCAATATCTTGTTTCAACTCCCCCAATTATTTACACCACTTTCTCCTCGAGATAGGAGCTCAACACAGCATCTCTCATAATACTTCACTCCACTTTCACCTTGCCCTCGCCTTAGCCACTCACAAAAGCCGCCCGTGACATTTGGTGTCAGCGGCGAGATAAGTTCTTGCGACGTGAAATTTTAGTCAAATTCTGCAGTAATAGAGTTAAATTCGCGAGAAAAACGGACTTAAAGTGACAAATTTTCACCACATAATGACGGATGCCTGCATTGTTTTATTCAATTTTATTTCGCCCCTACTTTCGGTCTTATCCTTTTCCAAGATTTTACAATGCACTTGTGCATTGCTTCAAAATAAAATGTCCCTGGGCATTTCCAGATAAATTGAGGCACTTGTGCCTTATCGCGAAAACTAAGGCCCCCGGGCTTTACTTCGAAAAATTTTCAGGATATTCCTTTCTTCAAAATCCCATTTTCGTCCCACATTCCCCAGGAGAATTTCATTACTTCGCCCCATCTCCAATTGAAGAAAATTTTGCACCTGTGCAAAAACTACACTACTGACCCGAAGAAACTAGGAAGAATTAACTGGCTCCTGCTTTCATCGCCCTCCAACTATTTTACTTTTGCCAACAAATAATTCCTCTCCCTTTCATACAAGTTGGCGAGAAGAATCTATCATTGCCCGGATAACATTTTTGTACCTGTACAAAACTTCGCGACGTCCACGACGAACTCACCGCTACTAGGAAGAATTTAACAAATCGTAATTTCATCTTTCCACGACCATTTTACCTCTACAAGTCACCCACTTTCTTCACAAAAATTTGAGATAGGAGAATCTATCGTCGCCCCGACTTATAAATCTGTACATGTACAGATCTACGGTCCTCTCTACAACTTTTACTACGTAATTCTACACATCGCTTCGATAAAATTGCAAAAATTCCATCTCCTCCTAAATCTACAAAAAAATGCGAAATTCTTCACTTCTCAAATTTTGCACGTTTGCAAAATTCCGCCTCAAAATTTTGCAATGACGTCTAACATAACCCCAGTCTCAATTCAACCCGAGTCAAGATTTTACACGACTAAGAAGAATTCCAGTTTATGTCTCATCTGACCCTCACTTAACAACTATACTGACGTTGAAGGAGAAAGATAGAAACTAGCATCAACTACTATTCCTCTACAGTGAAGAGGACAACGACAACTTTCACTCCGGCCGATTGAAAGTGCAGTCGCGAAAGGAACCACGGATTGACCCCCACCATAATTAGTTTATGGTTGGTTTCTGTTTAAATACATTTTACATTTTATTTACATACACACACTGCAGTAACTTCGCAAGCAGCACAAATTCAAAGAATAAACAGAAAAAATAAAAGTATAACAAAATACGGAATAACTGAAAGAATAAAAGGAAACATTAAAAGTATAAACAGAAAGAAATAATAAAAGCATGAGAAATTAACTAATTGAATATTGAAATTCCTCACTGAGTATAAAATGTTTAACTCTAAAGTGAGATGATACAAATGATTTCGCCCTGGCCAGGCTGTATTTAAATTCCACACGAGAGCGTAAAATAACGTTTGGCTCGATGACAAGTGATGACTTATTCTGCAACGAAGCGATGATTTATTCCGCAAAAATAGCGATGATTTATTCCGCATAAAGCGATGATTAATTCCGCAAAAAGCGATGATTGAAATAATTCCGCAAAAAGCGATGATTGAAATAATTCCGCAAAAAGCGATGATTAAAATATTCCGCAGGGATTGCGATGAAATTAATTGAATATTTATAAAAAAAAATTTGCGTAAACAAAGCGCAGATTTGAAAAATGACGTCCTGATATTTCAATTTAAATGGCCACTACATAGTACTACAATTATATACTAACTGAAAAATAATTATAAAAAAGCGATACATAATTCCCATGAGATAGAAATAAAATCAAATTAAAACATAGCTAAAATACTCAAACTACAATACATAGCATAAGAGAAACATGTTACCAAGAGTGGCGGATTGTTTCAAAAAAAGGCGGCATGGCGAATATTTGTCAGCAGCACTGTCCTTCAATTCGATTTTTGCATCTGACTCACTGACTTACAAACCATAAGAGAAAAGCAATCTATTTTATTCGTCATTCTGTCGCAACACAAAAGTACTTTTACCCGGAACCTAATCCCCTTCAACAACAAAGATTCACATCTCACAACCATGAGGAACCTACTTACTTACGCACTTTCACTTTCTCCCTATTTTCTCCCCTAGACACAGTCGTCAAAATTGACCCAACTCAACTTTTATCTCTGCTACTTTGATTTCGTCTGGTTTTTGTGGTGCAATAATTTCAAAGATTTGAGTGAAACAAGACAAAAACAAGCTATTCTATTCGTCATTCTCTGTCGGAACAAATTTAGCCAAATGGAGAGAATCCCATTCCTCAACATCAATTGATCCACATTTCCCAGCCACGAACAATAAATTTAATTCTACTTTACTTGGGCAACTTACACTCTTATTTTATCTTATACATGTCATCTTCGTCAATTTTTATGATACCGAATTGTCCTGCTTTAACTTCCTCAATTTCGCTTTGGAAATCTTATTTAATCTCATTGTCAAGTATTTGGTCCAAACAGAACAACAGAAACATAAAAATTCATCATCGTTTACTACATCTTACTTTCTCCATCACATTCATAAGTTCCTTCTCTTAGAAAAACAAAACTATAAAATTTGACTACTATTTCTATTCGTTTATTTAGTAACGTAACTTAGCAAAATTAAGTTGCGCAGCACATCAGAATTCTCTTCATTATTCAAGTCTTTAGATGTTACAATAAAATTAAATAACAAGCACACATCGTTTTACTTGAGCTCCTACTTAAGCTACACACAAAAAATAACCCATAACCCATTTAAAGTTGAAAAAGGAAGTTAATTTAGCAGAGATGATTCACTTATTTATCAGACCAACTTAACACTTATTCCTTCCGCTGTACTTCTATTTTACGACGTTCAATGATCAGATGTCTGTTTCTCCCAAGAATTTATTCACAGATATCAGAATAAGTCAACATCTCCAAAGTCACGACCAATTACATCCCTGGTACAACAACAATCGTATTAAAAAAAAGAATAACTACAAATTCTCTTCATCAATGTCTTGTTGGTAGGGGTTTAGTAAGGAAATAAAAAATTCGCAAACTAAGAAAAAAATGAATAAATCTACCTCCTCGCTCAATTAAATTCTATGCAAAATAAGCTATAACTTTCCACCTTACTTATAATACCTTGCATTTCCACCTTATCTAACTATGAAATAGATATGTAAATCGACTCATCTCTTAATTATAACGCTATTTGATAAGTCATTCCCCAATCCAATAAATTCAGACCAAATTATGTAATACATGACGGAGAATGTTACTTTCACTTTATTACGTATAAGTGAACAGAACTAAAGAAAAAGTATAAATATAAATAACTTGAGGAATGTATCAATACGTAAATGATAAACTAAATCGACGAAAACTATATCGATCAATGAACAAAGCGGTGAATAAATCAATGAAGAAAGATTCATTGAAAATAATAAATAAATCAATCAAATCAATGAAAAACAATTAAGATGTCAATTTAGAAAACATAAATAGACAAAGAAACTACTAAATTGAAAAATAATAAATACTAAGTAAAATAAAGTCTACAAATATGTAACCTAGATAAATACAGAAATAAATACAATTATGTAAATCGTTGAACTAAATATACAAATAACTCAATAAGCAATAAACCAATACGTAAATAAGTACGATTAGAGAATTAAAATAAGTATAAAGTTAATAAGTAACGATTAGTCAACATGTCAATATCCAGAAAATAACAAAAATAAGTAGGAATTAAGACACAATTTAATTAAAATAAAGAATTATACCACTGATAAAAAATTAATAATAAGGAACTGAAAATCTATATAAATACATAACCATTAAATCACATCGTAAACATTTAAATAATAGTTAATTAATCACTAATTATCGAGAAATTAGCACTTCAAGATAAATAATTAAGTAATTAATATCGTTAAATGATTAATTATTAAAATATTGCTGTTAACTTGCTGTAACTTTAATACCAACTGTACTAAGTAAACATCAAACATGGTAATGGATTTAAAGTGTGACGACGACGAGGACGCTCTACTCACCACACTTTGACCTCGAGAGGACGCTCAAAGGGTCACATGCTGGGAACTATTTGGATTTTGGGGACGCTCAATCTTCACATCGAACCTAGCATCCATTAGTTCTGATGTACGTTTGCAACGGTTTATTATCATTTAATTTTCAAATACCGATTCGCGCAGCGAAGGGGCCCGAAGAATTGGAGCATAACCGAAAGGCCCTAAGAAGAATTTGGGCGAAGAAATGACTTTAACATATACAGATCAGGATAATCGACCGATTACATGGACATTAAATGGAGCAATACCGAAAGGCGCAGATAAGAATGTGCGCGAAGACTTGGATCAATACCGAAAGGCCCTAAGAAGAATATGGGCGAAGATGACAAAAATTACCGATCAAAATAGATAAACAATAATAAACAAAATTCAGCACTTGTGCTGAACACAAAACCAAAAAAAAAATACACATCCGATTTCCCTGCTTTCCCCAACTCAAAGGTCTAGGACTAATCGACAGATTCTTATCAACCTCCAAGGATGACTCCTCCCAACGACTTCCAACCTAATTTAGCTGGATTTCCGCCGACCTCTATTGGACGAGTTCCACTACAATTTTCTTCTATTCCATTTCTCATCTAGACAGCCTATCAACTTTCTCCCCACCGAACCTGCACCATGAGGATGACAACGATATTATGAAAAACTACCATTTGATCTATGAGTGTAACTTGAATTCATAACTTCACCCAAGAAAATTAAAACAAAAAAATTATTGCGTTTTGGTATGAAAAATAATAGTTCAAATATGTAATTTACACATGCATGGATTGTTAATAGTATTTGAGATAATGATATTTTGTGATGAAATGATTCAATTTTCCGTAATACCAATAGTGTCGTAACACTTCTTGCATTTAAATTTCATTAAATGGGTCACTTATTCATCAAAATATCACGACTTATAAATTAGAACTTGAATTTATAGCAGAATATGTGCAAACATGTCATGTCAAATTTATATTAAATGTCATTAAAATGAGTTAATTATTGTGTTTTAACCACAAAATATACTATATACAAAATTTACAATTTATTCACAATACTCAGTTGAGCGATATTTACATCCCACAATAACATGTACACTAAATGTCGTATAATTCTCATACGTATGTTTGTCACTGAAATCTTTACACAATATAACAATGAGTATGTATTTCAACACAAATTCCACCAAAAATGTAGTAAATCTTTATACAAAATGTAAATGAGCATTAAAACACAATACCAAAAAAAAATAAGTTCAAGAATTTAGAAATTTTACATAATGATTATTAAGAGTGTATGCAGATTTAAATTTGTAAAATATCATTTAGTGTGGGTGTGCATATTACGTATGTATTAATATTATATGTACGTATAAATTTTTAATATGCATATATATTTAACATGAGTAAACTATTATTAAGAGTGTGATTATTATTATGAGTATTACAATTAATTTGAATTGCTACGAATATTAGATACGAATACAGTATTATGAAAGTTTTATCTTGGTTTGGCATGCAAATATGAACTAATTATTATGATAGATATGATAATATCAAGTTTTATTAAATATTTACACAGGTTGGATATGAAAATACATTGTTCTTCAGTATGCAATACCATTCGGTATAAATATCAATTCTTATTATGTGTAATTAGGCTTGACATACGAAACAATAATTATTAAGTGTTTACACATACTTGTACATACACAGAAATTCAGAAAAAAACGATATTAAGGTTAGACATTTTTTTGTGTTTTTGCACGAATTTTGAGCTATACGTATATATTGGCAATACATATTATGAAGAGTGTATATACATTCGAATAGGTGGACAGGTTCCAATAATCTTTTAGTGTGCTTACACATTTATGCACTTCTTATCTTATTAATACGTATACTTGAGTACAGGGCAAATATATGTATTATTATTAAAAATGTATATACATTGGATATATGTATCTAATATTGCAAGTCTGTATATAGTTCGGACATATATAGAAGTCAATTTTAAGCATGTTTGCATATTCAATATCGTTTGGTTGTTTAGAGAGTATTCATTTATATTCACAGTATTTTCTCAGTATGCATGAATATCGGAGACGTGTGCAATTTTATTACGAATATACGTCCATAAACCAGTACTAGCTATTCTTTAGTGTGCATGTGCAAAGTTTGCATCTCTCACAGCTTTATTTCTGTCTGTACTTTTGCTCTAACATTTTTCGTCCGTTTGCACGTAATTTATCTCGCTTCTTCTTTAAATTTGCTAGAGCAACCTCAGAAAACTCGTACAATTCAAATCTCGCGAAAAAAATGCAGAAAACCCCACAATCATTATTATTAGATGCCTGTTGGACTTTCTTGTTCGCACTAGCTTTACATTTGGATGGTCCTTCAACAGCTTCAAACGTGAAATCCAAGTCCAAATACTTTTTAAATGCTTTTACTAGGGCCACTCCTAGTTCATAAAAACACTTAAGATGAGGCAATTCTGTTCTGCTATTGTGATGCGAATTATTCGCATCATATAATCTCATGCTTAAGCGTGGCTTATCCACTACCAACAGACAGGCGTGAGCAGGTCCGAACGGAACGTTCTCTTCTTCATTGTAGCCTAATCTTGAGAAAGGAGGAAAATCTGCAGGCACATCTAACAATATGAGAATCTTCTCCCAACTTGTAATTTCTCTTTCTTTTAATGCTTGCATCCGGTAGTGCGAGATGACAACTGATTCTATGTAAGTGGACGGTAGCAAAATTGAATCGGGTGTCCACAACTAAAATTAACAACCAGAGTCATGCATTAATTCTGCATACGTATATTTTCCCGTATTTAGCTACATACAAGAGTTCCATAATAGCTTGAGTACATCTTTCATTATTCATTAATGTATGTATTAATTAACGCTGTTGGGAAACCTAGCTTCCACTCGAGTAATTAATTAATTCCTCAATTTAAAGTATTCATTTTGGCAATCATGTAGATAAGTGCACATTTAAATTTTGATATGAAATTTTAATTCCAATAAAATTGGCACTAATTATTTAAATCAATCCTTATTACTCGTTAAATCTTTCTCTTAGTTGAGGAATTAATTACTATAAAACTATATATATATTTAAAATTTTACTGGAAATTGTATTCGCTTACCAACACTTTGGTCTGCATACTCTCCTCAATTTCATCCTCTAATATCATTCTGAGAATACCGTACGAAATTGCTTCGCGCTCTGCACTTTTCTTATTTATAGAAGTAATATCAAGCTTTGATGGCTCCGATTTTCTATAATCTGCCAGGGAAGCCAACATACTTTCCACTACATCAAACGTTTTCAATATATCTGACTTAGACTTCTAATGTATCATTGATAACTTTTTCTGCACTAAATCCGTAGCCACATTCTCGAACTTTGTAGGGATTATAGTTTTGAAATCAAATATATAGTAATCCTGATGTAGTATGCACACCAAGACATTGTATCACATTTCTATCTCTCCTTTCCATTTATTTACTTGTCTCTCTAGTTTCTTCTGGCTTCCACCACTTAAACGGAACAGGCTCGTACGCTTATAGAAATCCCAGACTCTTATCTTATCTTTCGCTACGCGACCTATTAAAGAGTACACCTTATTTAACACGTCAGATTTGAAAATCTTTATGCTTTTTAATGCTACTTTAAAATTATTATACATTATAATTGCCATGTCCCACCAGTAAAATTTGATAGTTTTATTCATCATGTATCTTATTTCACTTGCAAATTTCCATATATCTAACTAACCAGATGCCCACATGTCCTTAATTAGTACCAGATTAACATTGCGAAGCATATGGAATTAGTTTAAAACTAAAAATTAAATATGGCGTACTTTAGTTACGAAGTTGAAACAATTTCAGAATTATTTGTGTAAATCATAGATAATACGGTGAAAATATTTAGATGGCGAGCCGTTTAATTGTTGAAATATGAATGCAAATGTATCCGTAATGTGTATATTGTATAATGTATAATACATACCACTAAGTAGATATCGAATACTGCAGAATGTTCAACCTTTTTCACACAGAGCTGTTCATCGTAGCTCCTAATGCGTGCATTTAAGATTTAACAATCTATTGATATTCTGAATTAATGATATATTAATAATTAAATTAATGGAATGTATGTATATCTACACATGTAACAAATGGGGCATTTATTATTATCCCACAAGAAACAGATTTGCAGTTTCACATGTGAATTAAGTTCTGCTTTAAGTGTTATAATTTCAAAATTAAAAATTAAAAAAAAACTGGGTCTAAAACTTAAGCGAAGAAAACATGGAGGAATGTCGCACTCTGTTTTGTGGGATGATCATGCGTGTCAATCTATTGTAAGAGTTGGGAGAAAGTTCTTCTTTCTCCCATCTCGCAAGTATAAAACGAATGACGAGAGTCATTTCTGGGTGTCAGTCCGTGGTCTCTTTCTCCTAATAAACATCTCTCTTCCTACCAGTCACCAATATCTTGTCTCAACTCCCCCAATTATTTACACCACTTTCTCCTCGAGATAGGAGCTCAACACAGCATCTCTCATAATACTTCACTCCACTTTCACCTTGCCCTCGCCTTAGCCACTCACAAAAGCCGCCCGTGACAATACCATGAATTCAAACAAAACAACAACAACCACACGCCTCATAAAAATTCTACGACCTATTAAATTTTTATACTCGACACTCGACACTTTATACTCGGACTTGATGTATTATGCAGCAATGGAGAAAGTCGATCTAATCCGATTTTCATACATATGTATTTCACTTCATTCGCTAAAATGGTGTCACCTCGGTTTAAGCATTTAACCACCTCCCAACAAATTTTTGGGATTAATCCAATCCTTTAAGATTATTCGAAATCGGATAAGTTTTACATTTCAGACTTGACTAGTTTCACTCGTGTAAAAATTGTTCTAGTTTTCGTACTAACTTTGGCAATAGCTTTGAATGGAGTGCACGCAATTTTTTTCTTGGGAGTGGAATCTGCACATGTTGTCTTGTTTGTTTTGATCCTGGTTACCGCGTTTGTGGCAGTGATACCATTGTTACGATATCCAGTTGGATTTTGTGCATTGTTGAATTTCTTTGAGGATTCAAAATTACATATTTTAGGTAAGATTGGTAATCAAATTGAACATATTTACTTATAGCAACGTCTTCTGATTGCAACTCATTTAGAAGACTTACGAACATCATCGTATGGCTTCGCAAATCTCTCAAGTTTACTTCTGAAAACACCTATGAAATTTCTTTCGCTGGTGATGGTGATGGTTAAGATGAGTTTGCGAAATAAAAGCATGCCCAATTGCTGGGGAAATTTTCTAAAAAATCCCATGGTTTCAAGCTAAGGTTTGCGAAATGCCGTAAATTTCGCAAAACTAAGGATGTTGCTATGCTCAATTTGATAGATATACGAACATTGACATGAGTACACTCATTGTTTCCAGTTTGACATAAATACTTAATAGTAAGCATTTTCGTTTTCATGTTTATTAACTTGTTGCAGGTTTGTCTTCTGCACGGACTAAATTATCGGCTGACATTCAAATTTTGCTCGACCACTTATCGACTAATTGCCATCGTTGCACCATCACAATCGCTATCACATTTTATGAACCACAACTTCAACCTTTTTTGGGGTCCTGGTTTCCAATTTGGAAGGAAGCCACATCCACTGTGAATTTTGTGCATGTTGTCCTACTCTTACTTCAAGGATGGACCTTTTTCGCAGTCAGTTTTATGTTTTGTTTTGTCCTGTTCCAAATATTTGTCGGGATGCTAGTTTGTCTTGCTGGAAATATATTAATCTGGAAACGGTATGCTGAATATTAAATAATACATACATACATACATACGTAACAACTCCTTTCAATTGAGTATGCTCACAGATTTCAACCAAATTAGTCTTAGTCTATCACAAATTTAATTAATATGAAATTTGCAAAAATAACTACAGATGTATATATCTGCCAATGCTCAGGTTTGGCAAGGATATTGCATCCGAAGAGGAGAAAACACACAGTAAATTTTGATAGTGTAATCAACTCTGGGGCTCGTTTCTCCTCTTTGGATGAAATATTCTCCGCCAAAAGTGAATATTGGAAGATAGTGCCTTTCAGCAAATTTCATATCAATTAAATTTTGATCGATTGTTAGCTCAACCTTGATTTTATATGTAACATGTAGGAAAACGCCACAATGTACGGAACAAATTTTTGCAGCCATCCACCAATATCGACACCTGCAAGTATTGACATCACAAATTAACCTTTGCTACAGAGGAACAACACTACCATTTGTACTCCTACTCTCCATGACGGCCAGCATTTGGGGCACATATTTGACCATCGATTTGCACCATAAATTATTAGAGCATGTGGGCAACGCAATATTTCCATTTTACTCGGTGGCCGGAACAACTTCGGTCGTCATGCTGGGATCGATGGCTGGATTTATCAATAAGAAATCAAAGCAATGTATTTCCAAGTTGGGGAAAGTGTCAGAATTGCAATTGCAGGGAAGAAAGTTTCTGAGAAGGGAAAGTTTTAAGGTTTCGAGGAAAATGGTGAAGTCTTGTGCTCCACTGAAGATACGGTTCAAGAGTAACTTTATGGAGATGAAGACACCATTGGCTATGGCGTCTTTTTGTACAAAGTCAACAGTAAGATTGTTGCTGATGCATTAATTCTAAATTAAACTAAATTTGAACAAATTTGGTGAAACGTGTAACGATTGAAGGAATAACTCTTTGGTGATTTCATGCCTAACGGTACATAAGTACACATATAGAGATATATGTTAATAATAACTTATTGTTAATAAGTTGCTTATGTAAGCAGCTTCAATAATTTACAGTAGGTAAATTTTAAACAGGTATAAACGCAGCCAAATATCCGTCTACTCAGCATTAATAAATAATTTGTTGATACATCGGTGCTTAGTAAGCACCGATGTATATTTACAGTAAGCACTGCTTACTGTATTTCCAGAAATCGAACTGTCATAATGTACATACATAAATGGGCATAAAATTAAAATATAAAATGCAATCTACATGTACCTTCGACCTAGGTACTTAGCACAACAATTAATTATAACGCAACAATTGAAGAGTGGGTTAAATAATATTAAATTTTTATTTATTATCAAGAGCAATCCAGCAGTGTTGTCAGCGGTTGGAGTGAAGACGGAGTAATTTTACCGCTTCTTAAATTCTATGATTCTTTGATACATATATTATGTTCGTCCATTTCCATGCAAAATATAATACTGAAGGGAGGAGATGGTACGGGGAGGAAAATGTATACGGGAGGAGATAGAAGGGAGTGGTTTAGCGGGAGGAGACGAGGGGGAGTGGCTGAGCGGGAGGAATTATCCTCCAATCGAGGTTATATACTCGCGACAACGTGTTATTTCGCGTCTCAACTCATTTGGCAATCAAAAAATTTGTGTCGTGAAGAGATTTGCAAAATAAAACTTCACAAATGTACTAAAAAACCTAAGTATTTTGACGTCGTTTCCATTTCTTTCATTTCTCTTACTGGAGATGGTGGATGAATTTGCGAAATAAATAATTTTACGAATTTAAAACATGTCGATTTTCAACATAGGTAAATCTGCGAAAAAAAATCACATAGTTTTCCAGAAAAGCTATTGCGATATCTCGCAAACCTTCATTAACTAAATATGTATCCGCTTAATTCGCGAGATACATGAAGGTTGACGTGAGTACGCTCCCTATTCGTCTTCTTACATTCCAGTCCCACAAGCAGCAATCGTGCCCGGATTATTTGTGAAAAAATTGGTAAATTCTACGGGATACGGGTTACTTGTCGAATCCTATGTCGTCGAAAAGGTAAGTCGTCGAAATCAACTTGTCGAATGAAAAACTCGTCCGAAAGGCAAGTCGTCGAATTTAGGTAGCATGAAACTCGTCGAATTTCATGTAACATTTTTACATGTGCATCGTGGGACGGATATACGCTGCGGACATTCCAAAATACTTAAAATACTACACAGCAGTAATTGGGAGGATTGTTTTGTTCTTTTTACCCTTATATTTTACATTTAAAATGTCAAATTACTGTTACGAACTAATGTAACGCAGCAAAGAGAAGATAAGCTGTTCTGATGGATTTTGAACAAGCTGAGATAAAAGCTGTACACGACACGTTTCCAGATGCCGTACTTCACGGGTGCCATTTTAACTATTCTCAAATGTTGTTTAGACATTTGACACCCAATTTAAAGAACCAGTACGACCAAGACGTTACAAATGGTATTATTAGCTCACCCTGCGTAGCACGAGAGCTATTTAATTCCTCCTGTCCGTCCGTCTGTATGTTAACGACCTTTTTGCATCAATTGATGCTAATTAATGTGTCCCTGGTCAACTTTTTCATAAATTAATAGCGTCGTTGGTATCTGACAATTGGAAACACCAATTGATGCGAAAGAATTGGGAGACTTGATGCATAGCGCACCAATAATGCATACTAGTCGGCGGATGGTATTAGACAATTTTGACATAAATTTTTCAAAATTATCCTTGTTCGTTGGTAGGTAATTCTGCACCAGTGATGCACAATTTTTGGACCGTCCTCGATGCATAATAATTATTGCTTAATTTATCTGTACCCTTGGTGCAATATTGCATAAAAATTATTGATCTACTTTGTTGGATTTTTTTGCACCATTGGGGCAAGTTAGAACCAAATCATTATTACAGGGTGAGCTACTTCTAACGTTACTACGGTTTTCAAAGTTTTCAAAATTATGTATCGCGGATGCGCTGCACTAATGGTGCTAAGGCCTGCCGGGTATGTTGCACCATTGTTGCAAGAACATATAAGAGTTATGATCTATTTCGTCGGCTTATTTCGCACCTTCGGTGCAAACTTCTGTCTCAATCATTATGACAGGGTGAGCTATTTCTAACGTTACTAGGTGTATTAATTAAAAAAATATTCGGTCTCGCATTTGTTCAGCTCGATGATTTAGAGTGGCATTCCGAGAATTGAAAGTATCGTTAAATTTTAAAGGTCAAACTAAACTCGAACTGGATAAATTTTTTAGTTATGTTCAAAAATCCTACATAGGTATAGTGTACGATCCATTCATGTTCCCAATACTCGTCGACCAACGTGTATTAGATAATTTTTCCAGACTCAATAATGCAGTGGAGGCCTGGAACAGGCGGTTTGGCATTCTTGCCGAGAGTTCTCATGTAAATGTTATTTTATAAAATTATAATTTATATTTAGAATCGTATTCGATTAAAAAAAATACTCTCGACAAGTATTATTTTCGACCACTTGCCCAAACGACGAGTTACCCTTCAGACGACTCGTCTTCGACGAGTTACTCTTTCGACGACCATGTTTTCGACGAGCTACCCTAGACCCAAATTCTACACCCTTCGGATCCAGGGGAACATTAGAAACTCGCCCTTCAAGCCGTAAACTGTTTCCAGTGCTTATCTCTATCAAATCTAGTTTGGGAATGTTTGCAACCTGTCCTGTTGCCAATGTTGCTGAGAAAATCACAAGCAGCGTTACGCAACTGAGAAAATCAAAATTCGCCACGGATACTTTGTTGTATACGTTTCATAAGGACTTCGTTAGCAATTCCAAGGTTATATCCATAAAATGTCTCCCATCTCTTCAAGTTAAAAAGCCAAAGAGATACAACTGGGACATCAGAAAATACATAAATATGCATGTTGATACATACATATAAATATTTTATGTCCTAGGCTATTAAACAATTAAGTATGTATTTATTTCCTCGTAATTTGATACATTTTCCATAAATGCGTATATATCAATTTTGCTGGTACACCATTCTGTTTCCGCACGACATGAGCTTTCGTGTGGTAAACAGAGCGTGGGAGAATTGAGGGGGCAATTATGTATCTTCTTCTTATGCGAGTTATCACACGGCGTGCTAGGGTCAGCGGAATGTTGATTCATTTAATAGCCAAAGTAAGTAATTAATTTGATTACATAGTTCCGAGTAAAAAAAATCGGGTATTTGAGCACAATTGCAATACAAATATTTGCATGTACATACCAAAGTACTTAAATTAATCTCCAGAAATTGATATGGTTGGGGCATACTTATGTATTATTTCTAATCTTTATGTATCATGGAGATTACATATTTCTCATCATAACTAAATATACCTTGAATAGATACATACGTATCTGTTGCATAAATGTCTTTAGTTAGGCCTACAACCTTGTAAAAATACGACTTTTCTTTCTAACTCTGGCCAAGATCTACCTCCCAAGAAGATATTGCACATTTCATAACTTCAAACTGTCTGGTAGGGTTGTGCATAATTCTACAGGCTGGAAATATACAAAGCTTGCTAATCTACTTCACCCAAGTTAATAATGTCCGTCTCAATCAAAAACGGATTTAAACGATTCGGAAAAGGGAATTTGGTTCTTAGCAATGTAAATGTCAACGTTTGCAGTGGAGAAATGTGAGCAAAATTTAAGTACTCTTACCATTTGGATATTTTAATCCTATGAATTTATTTGGAATTTTAGCTATGGTCTATTAGGTGCTAGCGGGTGCGGGTAAGTGTGTCGGTTTGTCCAGTGGCCTCGAAAGCGAGGGGACAGAGGGACAATGTCATCATGCTTATGTGATGCAGAGGTCAACGCCGCCGATCGTACGCCAGACGCCGTTAGCATTTTACGGCCACTACCGCCGATAAATCTGATTTACTATTCCTACAACATTTGGGCGCCGCCGACGCTGCCAAAAAAATTGGCGCTGCAGCTGCAAAGTCGGTCGGCGTTGACCTCTGATTTGATGTCCCCATCATCTGCCCATGTTATAAACCCCTGTCCTACAATGTTAATGTCTCCAAATGTCCCACAGCTTCTGCGGCCATCGAGTATGCCGAGTAATTAATGTTGTCGGTATATACATCTGTACATAGACTAAAAATTGCACCTTTTCTCACGATATGTATCTAGCAAGACGACATTGCTCTCATGCATCGTGGGATTACGCCAGCTTGATTCTGGTCAAGTTAACGTGGGCAATCAACCCAGACCCGGCAATCTTGGCAGTTTTTGCGGATATATGCCCCAAGTTCGATGTCCACCATATTTTAATCATGCATAAATTTCACGCGAACTGTTGACATAAAATTATAAATACGTATCTATGTATGAACATTAGGAGACTTCACTTTTAAGTGTGCTGACGATCCGAGAGGTTTTAAAGTATTTTGGACTCCTTTATGGCATGGACATGCAAGAAATAGAGCACAGGACACATTTCCTGTCAGATATGCTTGATCTGAATCAACTGGACGTAGTAATTGATAAGTTGAGGTTCGAACATGTGCATATACTTGATTAGCCTTAGCTTATGCTGCAAAAATATGTAAGTATGAAATTCAAATTTGCATACAGCGGTGGCCAGAAACGGAGGGTGTCCTTGGCCGCTGCAATGATTCATAATCCAGCCCTACTCGTTTTAGACGAGCCCTGCGTTGGATTGGATCCATTGCTGCGCCAGAGGTACTAATTTACAATTCAATAGGAAGTAATGAATTCATCTGTAAATATGTATGTATGTATGGAGTTTATACATAAATAAATATATACCTCTGAATTTCGTAGGATTTGGGAGTTCCTAACGGAAATTTCTCGAAAACAAGGAAAAACCGTGATAATTTCAACCCATTATATCGAAGAAACTAAATTTTGTGACAAAGTAAGCTTAAAAAAGCAGGTTAACCATAGAATATCCCACATGCACGAAATTACTGCAAGAAATTACCCATTTGCGGGCATAAATTCTTGTACCAGTGCAAGAAACGAATAAGTAATGGTACCACTTGGCATACAATCCCTTTAAGTAATTACTCGTTATACAAAGGGTGGAATCGCCAGGTAGCACATATTTATTGCATTTGTTGCGCCTTAATTTTCCAATTTCCTAAATATGTAGCATAAAAAGAAGTGTAGGTATATACAACAAATCAAACACTGCATAATCAGTTATCATTCATAACTTATGAATTACAGATAGGATTTCTTCGAGGTGGTCGTCTTATAGTGGAGGACTCTCCGACTTCATTGCTGGCTTCACATCAATCCACTAAATTAGCCGACGTCTTCACACATCTTTGTAGAACTGACGAAAATATGTCCAATCGTTACGACACGACGTTTGAGTTGGCGAATAATCAGCGACTTTCTGAGAATTTAGCACAAACGGAACATCTCCCGGACAAAATCACTCCTTTGAATATTAGACGTAACAATGCGTCCATTTTCCACGCTTTATTTTCAAAGTGGTGGCACCGAAATAGACGCGATTGGAGGTCTGTATCTAATATGATTCATTTTCTAAGTTCTGCATAAAATACATGAATTTTCACTACTTTGTTTTGCTCGAAAACTGGGCAGATTATATCTTGGACAACTTGGAATTCCTGTCTTGTGCGTTTTCTTCATGCAAAATATAATAGGCCGAGAACCCAATGGAATTCAAGCCAGTCTCATTTACAATAATGCGACATCCCTTCAACTCTGTGGAAATGACGGGAATTTGAATTCTTCGCACGAATGCTTTTCCAACATCGGAATTTGCAACTTAATTGATAAATTCGGCGATAAATTCATTTGGGTACGTTACCGAAATTCAGTAAGGATCGAATACATTTCTCATGACTTATGTACGATTACTTAAATATTTAAATAGATTCCCACCAACTCATACGAAGATGGCATTAAACAAATGAAATTAGGACAGATTAGCTTGCTCATTGAGTTTCCTGCCAATTACGAAACCCATTTCCAGGATAGAATTATCTATCGACATTTTGCAAGCAACGAATCGCTTCAAGGATCAACGATCTCGGTCCGCATACTCGAATCAGGTATTAATTTATCTCTCGCATGCATTTAATAAGCTTTACACTCATCAGTTTTGAACTTTTAGGCTTGATTTTATCAACATGGGCAAGAAAATTGATCGTTGAAACGTATATAATTTATCTCCAAAATCTTTTGTCGGCTTGCTCTATCAGCGACGACGTTATCAAGCCACCACTTCAGGTGCCCCTTTTAATTTGTCCAATTCCTTATTTTGCGCGGTAAATCCCATATAAACTTTATTGCTTATGTACGAGATTGTTCTATGTTTTAGTTCCACTCAATCTACGGGAGTTCAGAAGCGTTAGACTTACTTCCTTATATGCAACTTGGTCTCCTAATTTCGTGAGCTAATAACAGTTTGATTCCTAATACACGGTGTACATACATACATGCATACAAATTGTATGATACAATACACACAGATGCAATTCGCAACGTTTCTAAGTTTGCAAATAGGTTGGTTTGATTTTTTAACTGATTTTTTTTGCATGCAAAACCTATGGCTGCAAGTTTCTCATTAAAAAAATCAAACCTAACCATATCAAGAGATAGCCGCAACCTAGCGGCTCAGCATTTGTACATATGTACAAATTATCTATGTAGATAATTGCACGGAATGTCTGTAAGATTGCGATAGCGGTTATTTCTTTTGTTTCCTTAAAGTATCACTGCAAAATATTTTTTTGCAAATGCTTCTTACGGGAAAATCTAGTCCATAAGATTCCATGCACACTGGTATCTCGGACTAAAATTAAGGCTTTTCCTTTGTGAACAAATTCTAGGATAATGTTTACCATGCCGAAGTGCCTGGGCGTACTCTGGATGGAAGATAAAGTGGCCGGGCTTGAGGACCGAGATTATGTGACAGGCGTCTCCCTCTGGCATCGACTCATTGCCAACACGGTCACTCAAAGTTTCGTGATTTTTGCACAAATTGCAATTTTCTTGGGCCTATTTTGCGGCGTATATGGCATGGAAATCAAAGGGCAATGGTTGCACGCTGTGGGTTTAGTGTACATGACTGCTCTGTGTGCGATGATGATTGGTATTTTGATTTAATTTGTACATGTGTGACAAGCAATTGACAACTCTTAATGAATAATTATAATCCATAGGTTTTGTGATAAGCACTGTTTGGGAAACGACACTGGAGGCTATCTTTATCACGATCCTAATAACAATTAGTCAACTGTTTTCGTCAGGTATTTAAATTAATTTATGTATTTACCGTCGTCAAAAAAGAAAGAAATACTGAGACAATCCTTAGTAAAATTGTATGTACAATCCGTAAATTCGACTTTTAACTTTTACAAAATCGTTCAAATATTTCTAATTAAACTTGGGTTACAAATGTTTTGTAAACTTACTCAGATCAAAGGCGTCTTCTTATTTTGTTAAAAGTTTGTAAAATTATTTTACAAAACTCAACGATTTTGCACGTTATAATACGTGAATTTCCCCATGTTTAGAGAAAGTCGAAGAGTTTTGAGCCTGTGATGTCACCGAATAAAAAGAAGTTTTTCTTGGGTAAATTTTAATTTTTTAATGAGCATCACCACCCTGGGAATAATTTTTGAATTGTGCAAGTTTTTGCAGTGCAAATATAACAGAAAAGATTAACATAGAATTTACATAAACATCTCAAAAGAATGGCTGATTATCTGTTTCTTGACTGTGCATTCAAAGTGAAATAAGCCCCAGCCATGTCTTATTTTATTTACCGAATGAACTTGTCTTCAATAATATTACAGTACATTATTAACGAAAAATCAACAACCACCAATGGTCATTCTAACGATAAAACTAGTAGATGCGTAAACTGCTAGAATTAATTTAATATAGACCAAGTACATGATGTTTTGGGGCGAATTTATTTAACCGTGATGAAATTATTCCCAGGGCGGTGATGCTGATTTTACCAACACTTTCTCTCCAGGGTGGGAGGAAGGAGGGGGTTATTTCAAACTTTTAATCGCACATACTACAGTCTCACCTAAGCAATCCTTTTTAGGGTTTAGTTTATTTTAAGCTTTTATATAATTGGTAATATCGCGGTGAATGAGTTGTTACTCAAACCTTTGTTAAGGTTGGGTTCAAATATTTGAGATAGGTGCTGAAAATTTGTGAACAAAATTGATTTGATTTGATTATGAAAATTATCTGACGGATGCCAAATTTTTGCAAAATATCATGTAAAATGTCCTAACCCAGGCCTGGGTTAAGACATTTTACATGATATTTACACCTGCACCCTTTAAAATTTGAATCAAAGCTTTTCAATTGCTAGGCGACCTGACCCCTTCAGCGCCGGCCCTGAACCCAAAGGTTCATTTTTCTCCAAAGGGAAAACTTTTTTATTTCTCAACCGATTTTGATGATTATAATTTTAAATGAAAGATAGCTATATTTGTCACATTTCCATCCACGCAAATTTTCTGCTAAATGCTTCACTTCTGTATAATAAGGCAAAATGTTATTATGGAAGTGATTTTTGAACGATTAAACACAAAATAAGAAGAGTTCATGCATGGCAGCTGAGAACTAGATTCTTCATGATTATAATTGACTCTGGGTTTTTATTTGAGCAAAATCGGTTGAGAAATGATAAAGTTATGGGCTGTGGTCACTTTTCAGAACCCAAGTGAATGCTTACCTAGGTATTTTTTTCAGTAACCATAGCCTCACCTAAGAAAAAACATTGTGCCGTAGGGGTTGAATTACGCCAATTAAGGCTGCATAAATAAAACGAAGCTCTTCAGTCTTAATGTATAACTTCACTCACAGTAAATAACAAACATATTTGTTATGTTATGTGTGATTAACAGGAATTTTGGTTTCGACGGAATTGGGTCCTCCTCTTGTCCGTAAGGTCTTCCATTGGATGCCGTTAACTGATGCGATTGAAGCGTTGCGGTCAATTTGTACGAGAGGGTGGGGTATTAGTCATCCGGTCGTTTGGAGAGGATTTGTACCAGCGATTGGATGGATATTAATTTCTGTAGTGCTTTCCTTTCACACAAGCCGAATGAGGTACAAGTAAAACTTATCCTTAGATTTATTGACAATTTTAAATATTTTACAAAATATTTTGTATGCATACATATCTAAAGTATATATTTATAGACGTTTTAATAACCTCTAACTATTTCAAATTGCGTTAAACATTTTATTTGTAATAAATTTGATAGCACAATATGCAGATAAATAAATCTTATCATATTATGCAGTAAATATTTCTTTATTCTCCGTTCACCGTTAAATCTGATTAAGTCACCGCTTGCTCTTTCTCCCATGTCTGTTCTCCTTCGTAATCCGACCCGAGAAAAGCTTGCTCGACCTGAACCCGACCCACCCTGAACCCTGGACAATTCCGGAGGGCCGACTTGCCCAAACCCAGTAGAATAATTATTTAAGCTAAATAGGTATACGACTCAACTCCAGTTGGTGATAAATTTTCTGGAATGGGTTTCACCGATGGCTGAACTATTTATCTAATATTCTATTTATTATGTCTGAAACCACTAAAGAAGCACAAACACGTTTATTAAGGACTATGCAGAAAGCATGTGATCGATTTGATGGGGGAGAGGTTTGGTTAAGACATCCTACCATTCCCATGTTAGTTATAACAAAGGGAATTAATATCTTGATTTAAAATGTGATTAGTACAAATGAATCATCGGGTAAATAATCAAATCAATTAAACAATTAATTAAATAAAATCCTACAGTGCAGAATTGATATAAGTAGCCCGAGTCAGGCCAAGTTGTGCTTATTACGATTCGAATTTTTTGCATGAAATTATCAAAAAATGCATCTCGAAAAATTAAAATTTAAACTCGTTACGACGATTTAAAAAAATCGGTATGGGTTACTAAAGAAGGTCATCCAGATGAAAAGTTTTCCTATCTTAATACATATTGTTATATTAGGAGCCATAAGCAAATTGTCTACCAAATTTCAGTTCGATTTCATGAATTTGAAAAATTCGTATGGTATTATATGATACTGAAAACTTCGGTTGATCGAGGGTTTCGTAAATTTTGACCTGGAGCATACCCGAATAAACTGCAATCATTGCACACTGCGGCCGCCTTATGGTATGAAATCTCAGAAATTATTTTACGACTTTTTTTGAGCTATTTATGCATATGAGGTAGTTTGGGGACGGATGGCACAAATTTTATGACTGTAGTGCGACCACACCCCCTGGGGGAGGAGTTATCCGTATTTGAAGGGGTGTGGCTTTGAAAACTATTGCATTCGATAGATCTTTGAGAGCTACCCCAAATTCATATAAGTTACACCAACATACGATGCTCCAGAGCAAAGTTATCGGCCCCTAAACATCGAAATTTTGCATTCTGCGCCCACTTTGCGACCGTGTGGCGCACTGCGCGACCTGATTTATGGGTTCCTAGATATCTCAAACGACGCTATCCATACTGGAGCATCACGTCCAGCAAGAGGCTTCATGAGGTCACGCCTCATTTGGCCGCAGGAATTTTTTGAAAATCGTCTAAAATATAGCCGAAATAGCCTAAATCTGCACACTAAAATATATTTCGTTGTATTTATTAACGAAAATTCGAAAGTTTACAATTTTTCTGCTGGGCCTCGTCCTCAAGTCTCTCACCCTTCAGCCATATACCGGGCTTTACTCGGTTTAATGCAAGCAGCAGGGAAGGAATGCACATTACGACTTTTAAATAAATTATCAAAAGTATATTTTAGTGTGCAGATTTAGGCTATTTCGGCTATATTTTTGACGATTTTCAAAAAATTCCTGCGGCCAAATGAGGCGTGACCTCATGAAGCCTCTTGCTAGACGTGATGCTCCAGTATGGATAGCGTCGTTTGAGATATCTAGGAACCCATAAATCAGGTCGCGCAGTGCGCCACACGGTCGCAAAGTGGGCGCAGAATGCAAAATTTCGATGTTTAGGGGCCGATAACTTTGCTCTGGAGCATCGTATGTTGGTGTAACTTATATGAATTTGGGGTAGCTCTCAAAGATCTATCGAATGCAATAGTTTTCAAAGCCACGCCCCTTCAAATGCAGATAACTCCTCCCCCAGGGGGTGTGGTCGCACTACAGTCATAAAATTTGTGTCATCCGTCCCAAAACTACCTCATATGCATAAATAGCTCAAAAAAGTCGTAAAATAATTTCTGATATTTCATACCATAAGGCGGCCGCAGTGTGCATTGGCGTCGTGAATCTGCATTTCCTAAGTCGTGCATAATATGTTACCTACCCTTATTACGAAACCCCTCCGGTGTTTCTGGTGTTTTTGCCATCACGTGATGGCTCCTGTAATAGATTTCAATAAATTGCCTCTAAATATTTTCGCCCGGGGGTCAGACAAACCTGAATTTCCGGGCAAAATGGAATAAGGGTAGATCCGAAGCCAATCCCACCAGCGGAAGCTGGTTGTTGCATTGCCAAGGACATTGATACCGGCCAAGGTATGTTTTTACGATTTGGAACTCAAACATACCCGCCATTCCGTTATCTTTGGCGTTTTGTATCTGCATTTCCAAGGACATGCATAGTATGCTATCCCCAAGTATTATTAAGCGGGCCGCCTCACCAGGCAGCTTTTCAACCAAACGAAGCCTCGCCTGCAAAATCTCAAGTAAATGCCTCGAAATCTTTTCCTGTGGGTGTTTCGCAACCTTGATTCTTCAGGGACAATTGAGGAAGAGCAAATTCCAAACCAATCCCACCAGCAGCAGCGAATAGTTGCATTGACAACGATATTGATACTGAAAACTTCGGTTGATCGAGAGTTTCGTGAATTTGGAACAGGAGCATACCCGAATAAACTGCAATCATTGGTGTCGTGAATCGAGTTGTGCATAATATGCTACCCACCTGCATTACACAACCGCTCTTCTGTTTCTGGAATTTTTGCCATCACATGATGGCTCGAGTAATAGATTTGAATAAATTGCCTCTAAATCTGTTCGCTCAGGGGTCAGACAAGCCTGAAGTTTCGGGGAAGATTGAATAAGGGTAGATCCGAAAACAATCCCTCCAGCGGAAGCTGGTTATTGCATTGGCAAAGATGATACTGAAATCGAAGTATTCAGGAATTTGGTTCATTTACAAACGCTGGCCAGGTATTTTGGCTACCAGATGACGCCGCCTAAGTCAAATAAAATGCCTCTAAGCCATATTGCGGGACACACAAGTCTGAGTTTACAGATACAATGATGTAAGAGTAAATTCGAAACCAATCCAACCAGTTGCAAGTAAGTATTGCATTGCCAAGGACATAAACACTGGCCAATTGGGTTGACTGGGTGGTTCGTCACAATCCTGGGGGGGGTTTAAACGGATAATTCGATCAATGCACGACTAATAAGTATTTGCATTTCCCAGGATATTGATCGTTCACGCACAACCTGTATAGTTAAAGGTCAATATAAAACTCAGTGTTAAACGCGACAAACGAAATCTCATATTGCAGAGATTCCACTAAAATACTCACTGGATTTATAGTTCATTTTCTCTCCTTTGTAATGAATGACTTCAAGTCAACCCAGTTTTGCGTGGGTAGAAGGCCAGAAAAATTGTAAGTCGTGTGCGTTTGTTGGTAAACTTCTTAGAAATTTATAAACTGGCGTTCCTAACTACATTCACTCATTTCATGTAAATGATATAATGCTTTTGGTCATGGTAAATTTTTGTCATTATTCGTATTACGTATCTGAATAAACTAGTATTGTATAAATATACTAGGGTGGTTTATGCAGTACTGATATATATGTACATATATTTATGTATGTATGTATGTAAGTATGTAAGTAGATATGTATTCATTTTAGACTTATGAATATATATGGTATATGCTTTATTAAAAATGAAAAAAACTTAATGCATAAACTAAACCCTAAAAAGGATTGCTTAGGTGAGACTGGAGTATGTGCGACTAAAAGTTTGAAATAACCCCCTCACTTCTCCCACACTGGAGAGAAGGTGCTGGTAAAATGAGCATCACCGCCCTGGTTTTCAAATGTAAGTGGGGCTTTATTAGCTCGCCCTGCGTAGCACAAGAGCTATTGAATTCCTCCTGTCCGTCTGTCCGTCCGTCTGTTAACGACTTTTTTGTATCAATTGATGCTAATTAAAATGTACCAGTGTAACCCGTACCACTGGTGCTGATCACACCAGTGATACGGGTCTCAATCCGACCCACCCGGGGAGAAATCTATCCCTTCTGCCATCTGGCAATAGCCGGAAGATCTTTCTCCCACTCGGGAAGAACGAGGCAACCTTGCTCTCGTCTCAGCTTTTTTTTCCTCCTTCTTTTTCTCTTTTTGGAAAGACATTCAGTCTAATACCTCCTTATGAGCAACATCTTTATTTTAGGGTTCTTCTTCTTTAAATATTTTTATAGCGTGTAAAATAATTCATATTCCAGCTTTAAAATAAATATTAGTTATTTAAGAGAGCCCCCCTTTGTGTTGCCGTTATCATTTAACTGCTCTTCACCGAAAAGTCGGGATAACTTTCATCCAGGAAGTTAGAATTAGGTCGCGAATAGGGACATAAGTACATATAAGAGGGAACATATCAATTTCACATCATCCTCCCTTCCCATTACAATTCAACCATATTCGTTACACCAGGTTCATTTTTTAATAAATTTATGGCACCGTTGGTATCTAACAATCGCTAACACAAAATGATGCGAAATAATTGGTGGACGCGATGTACTACGCACCAATAGTGCAGAATCTCCGGGAGAAAGAGTCATACAATTTTGACATAAAGTTTTCAACATTAAGTATGGCCTGTTGGTCGCTCATGCTGCGCAGGTGATGCATACTAATTCGGCCTTTTCCTCTTTCTTCCGTTTATCTTGCACCCTTGGTGCAAGAATATGTAAAATTATGATCTCTTTTGTCGGCTTATTCCGCACCTTTGGTGCAAAGTTGTCAAAATCATTATGAATCTTATCTTGTTGCGTTATTCTACACTATTGATGCAAAAAATCTTAAAATTCTATACCTACATATTCCGATTATAATGCACCATTGGACCCAAATTATAGAGTTGTATACTTATTTTGTGCACTTACTCGGCACCATTGGTGCAAAATTATATACAGCCAGGGTTTTACATTGTCAGTGTCAACGGAATAAATGTCATGTCATGTCAATTTGTCAATTTTTTGTCATAAATGTCATAGCTTGAAAATGTATGACATTTATGACAAATATGACGGACATTTATGACATTTGTCATAATTGTCAATCTCAATATGCCCCGTTACTGATAATCTTGGTAACAGCTATTAAAACTCTTCTTTCTCTCATTGCAATTCAACGAGTCAACAAATTTTCTTGTTTTATCGCCATCCACTCATATTTATATATATCTAAGTATAACGTCAAATTTAATTACGACCGTTCAGAGTTTCATTCAAGAACTTTAAAGTTTGGAATTTCCTCTTTTCCGCCTTCAATTTTATTTATAGTTTCTTAGTTTGATTGCTAAGTAAGATTCAGTTTCCCGGTCTAGAACTGTAAATATTTAAACGTTGTAAGCATTGGTACAGTTATCTCAATTAGATCCAGTTAACTTTACCAAGTTGGTCGTAACTGGAAACTTTTAGAAAATATGCACCGAGCTGGCTGCATCTTCTGTATATCCTGCTGGATGAATTATGTATCGAGTGAATTAATAGATGACCCTAAACTCTGTAGACTACCAGTGGTCCAAGCTTCATATTGCTCACATGTTTAACGAAAAACATTTTGTTATCGGAAAGGAGACTTTAGGTCAATATAATTGGAAGCAACATATCTGGCATCGGCCAACTTTTCCAAATAAATGCTCCAAATAAAACTGATGATCAGCGGCAAACGGAATAAGTTATAATTGTAAGAACGAAAGTCGTCAATATAATATTTTCAGTGTTGTTCGTAGTAAAAAAATATATTAGCTGATATTTACCGCCTCTACGAATCGTAGGCTACGATGATTCTTATTTGGGGAAAATGAGATAAAAAAAACGAAAATGTCATAATTGTCAATGACAAGTGACAGAAAAGTTGACAATTTCGAATTTGACAAATTTTTATAAATGTCATAAATGTCAATAAGAATAAATGTCAGACATTTATGACATTTATGACATTTATGACATGTCAAAATGTCATGACAAGTTGACAATGTAAAACCCTATATACAGCCTAATTTATATTGCAGGGTGAGCTACTTCTAACGTTACTACGGTTTATTTCATATTCCTGAATGCACAACCCAAGAATTATCTAATCGGCCTTCAGCTTTTGGGGTGCAAAATTGAGATAAATCATTCTTCTAATAATTTTTGCAAAATTCAGAGATCATTCCCAGGGCGGTGATGCTCATTTTACTATCACCTTCTCTCTAGTGTGGGAGGAGTGAGGGGGTTATTTCAAACTTTTAATCGCACATACTCCAGTCTCACCTAAGCAATCCTTTTTAGGGTTTAGTTTATTTTAAGCTTTTAATTGATAATTAATAACGATACGATTAATTACGATAATTAATTGGGAATCAAATAAATTAACCACACTGTAAAAAATCTAGTACATATGGAAGCATATAGATACTCCATAGTGGTATATATTTGATAGTAATTCCCTACTGAATTGATAGAAAGTTGGTTCTGTGTGGTAAATTTTCATTACCACGACGGTAATGCTCGTTCTTACCATGCGGGTAGAGTCATACATGTACATGCGCCGGCCAGTAATGATTTAAGATTTAGTAATGATTTAAAACCATATTAGTAATTTTTTTAATTAATCCATAGTGCTATGAGTGGGTATTGCCATGTGACCAGCCCCCACTTTTACAATTTGGATCATCCTCTCAGAGTGAAGAGTCATTAAAGAAATAGGAAGCTGAGAGACCACTCGACGACGAATGTGTTTAGTGGGAGAATTCCTGGAATTTGTGATTGTTCGATGTGAACAAGTCATTGTTTAAGGTAAATATTACTTCCTATCATGTGCAACATGACTTTTATGCCAAGGGGAAAACTTTTTCAGTTCTCAACCGATTTTGTTCATCCCAATTTTAAATGAAAGATAAATGAATTTTTCACATTATTTTAATGAAGTGACGATGATGACCTCATTCATATTTCTATATAATAATAAACCGTTGCAAACGAAATGTAGCAAAGGGGTGAAAACACACGGAATTGTCTTTGTGGCACGCCTACATCGTCTTTCTGCACTTTCCCGTCATTGTCCCACATTACCCCACGTCTCATTTTGCCCAGTTTTGACACCCCCACCCGCGTACTTCAAACGTACACGACAATACCTTTCAATAGACACCCCACATGACAAAAGTCATTTTTTCGACATTCGACACCTCCCACACGGTCATGGAGTCGTCGCACGTCGAAATGATGGCGATTTCTGAAATTCCCGCAAAAACTACGTCTAAAACGGTGGCAACAATAAATTCGCCAATTTTCGACTTTGGCGTCGTCTACACGGTCACACGGTCGTCGCACGTCGAAATGGTGGCGATTTCTGAAATCCCCGTCCAAAAATACGTCTAAAACGGTGGAAACTAAAAATTCGACACCTTTGACCGTTGGCGTCATCACCGTGGCGCCGTGACCTAATGACCTACAACGCCCATCTTCGAACTCATCCCGTCCCCAAAAATTAGAAACTCGTTGGCGTAAACCGGATGTCGAAATTCGAATCCGTTCAAAAGTTATCGTGGATACAGACGGACGGACAGACGGACAGACAAGACATTTCCATAAAGGGGTTTTCACCCCTTAATAATATATAATAATAATAATTTATTCAATGAATAATTCTTACAAGGCTCATGGCCCATAGAATTACAAGTTAATTCTCAGCATGATTCAGCAATATAACAGGTTACATTGTATCAACTATATATTTCAAACGAACTCATATTTCTATAATAATAAGCCAAAAAGCGACCCTAGCGACCCTAACGCAAATGTGGCCATGGAGTCAAACCACTTCAGGGTTTTAGTACACTCATGGGGCCCTATCACATATCCAAAGGGCATCGAGATCTGTGAAGGGCAGGTGGTGACGCTCTCCTCCTAAGATGAGTCATCTTCAACAAATCTACCTCACACTCAAATGAAATTGATGTACCTAATAATAAAACTGACCAAATGAGACATAATTTGAGGTAAACTCACTTTTCCCCAAACAACGCGCCGGGAACATCAAACTACAGCAGCCGCGCAAAAATTGTCTTTCATCTTTCTTCATTCGTTGGCGAGTTGTGTTTGCAGCTCTCATATTTAAGCAAAACATTAATTAAAAAGTTTTAATTTACCGAGCAAGTAATTAATTACTCGACCATGGCCAACTTCGATGGGGAACTGCTCTGCAGGACCACGAAAAGTGAGCCGCACTGTTTCTGTCGGGGTTGTTCCATGTTCAGCAGACGGCCGGAAAATGTGCCGAGTTTCATCCGACAAGTTGGAGGAAAGTTGTGGAAGCCGTTCGCAATTCTCCCAAATATTGAAGGTCCAAAGGTATATAATGTCATTAAATATATTTAACTTTACCTGAAACCTAAAGTTTCATCATCATATCATTTTAAATTGGTATTTTTTGTACTGTACTTATATTGTGTGTTATTTGTAGTTTACAATTGTAGAGACTTTCACCGGTAGGCAAGAACAAGGGGAACAAGAGCAAGAACAATTCATTTTCTGGAAACGTCCCATGAAGGAAAAATTGAATATCACGACTGACGGAAACTTGCCAGTTTGTGAGATCACCTGCGCCGAAAATAAGTTCTGGGTCACACCTTTATTATCCGGGGTAACAGCAATAAGATAATGTAAAGGTTATTTTGTGGAAATTATTTGCATAAATATTTGTTGTCGTCTTTATCAGGGGGAGGTCGTTACCGTGAATGATGTCGAAATTCGGGACAGAACAGAGCTGAAATTTGGCGACAATTTATCCTTGGGAGTACTCGAGCCTGAAAAGGAGGGCGACCTGCCTGCCTGGGTTCGAGAGGAATTTGGAACTTTTGATAGTACTCGTTGTCTGGTTTTGTTATTCAAGGTATATTATTATTTGACAGTGAAGTAATAATTTTTTTAACTTGAGTTTGCAATTTTTGCATTGTTTCACTTTTTTGTAGAGGAGGGAATATGATTTTGACTTGTTCTGGAAGAGTGAGCTCGAAAAAGAAAGGAAGAAAATTAGCAATAATGAGGGTGACCTGAATTTGGAAAATATCGAGGAGAAGAAAGAAACAGGCTTTATTCCACAGTTGGACGAACTGGTAAATTAGTATAGTATATTTAGATAAGTGTTGTCTTTCTTGGTCAATTTAATGATTTTGTAATTCGTCCAGGTGGTGTCTCGCATTTTGTCATATCTTCCGTTTGATGATGTGAAAAATGTACGTTTCCTCTCAAAAGTTTGGAATCGAGAAGCTCTCCGCGTCATGAAGAAGAAGGGTTACGTGAAATTCGATTTTTCCCTCGGTTACAAAAAATTGGAAGATTCCACAAAGCTGTTCCGCTACAATCACGAAATGCAGGAAAATCCAATCCCAAATTGGCGAATTTCCATCCCTTCTATCGGCTTGAACTGTTATCAGCATGAGATCCGCCCAACCCAGGGGGAAAAAGTCATCGCAGATCTCCATTGGTTCCTCGGATTGAAGACGCACAACGTCACATCGTTAGATTTTGGGGGAAAGATTTCATCAAAATTTGATTATGATACACAGATCAGAATTTTGGAAATGTGCCCAACCCAAACTATTCAAAATTTCGAGTTAGGGTGGAGATGGAGTACGTCTGAAGCATCTGGGCAAGGGTATCGATTTCCGTCCAGAATTAAATTCACCAACTTGGAAACGTTCGTCCTCTCGATGGATGTTGGGAGTTATGACGTTGAAGGCGACGGCGATCACAGTGAGGACTGTTCTTCCCTGGCCTCTTGGTTGAACCCACTGCTTTATGCTGTCAAAGGAGTACGCGTGCTCATTCTGAAATGCACTTTCTCTCCACTTTTGGAAACATTTTATGAGCAAGCTAAACCATTCCAGAACTTGGAAGAGATTACCATTCAGCGAAACATTACACCGAAAGGGCTCAATTTTCTGAACAAATTGAAGAAACCCTTAACAAAAATGAATCTTGGGAGATTTGAACATTGGACTAATGCAGAATACCTCGAATTTGGACGACTCCTTTCCAAACATTCCCAGACTTTGACTTCTCTGAAGATTACTCTTGGAAATTGTGTAAAGAGCAATACGATTCTTAACCTGCCAAGTTTTCCGTCGCTCAAGGAACTCTACGTAAACAAAGATTCTTGGGTCGAGGAAAATGAAAGATTTCCACTTCAGGTATCCTTCGATGGAGGAAATGGCATCTCGTACGCCAAGCATTTTCCTTCCCTGGAAACCTTGAAGTTGGGGGACAATGATATTGGGTGGAGGAGGAATGCCATCGGAAATGATTTTATTTTCGATACATTTTTACCCCTTGGAAATGGCGGTGCAGGACTTCAAGTTTGCAAAACTTTGCGACATCTCGACCTTCCGACTGATGCAACTTTGGAATCGGGTCAGCTTTTTGCCAGAGCAAGCGAAATTGGAAGAATGTTCCCGAATGTTCACAACCCGTGGATCAACAAGGCTCGAGAAGCATCTGAGAATCAGACTGGACAAGTTTCTTCCAATTAAATTAACGGAAATGGATGGACCGCTTTTTTATGAACGAATTTTCGGATATGGACGGAGTCGACTCGACAAACAATTTTTTTTAAATTATTTATCTATTGTATGATTTTCATATTTCCAACTGTCAATATTCTTTTTGCAAGTATTTCATCAATTCGAAACCATTGATTTTGTTACCTTTTTTTGTATCTTTGTGACTAAATTGTCCAGATTATATTTGGTATTTAGAAATGGAATGCTTGATAAAAGTATTGGATTTCTAAATTTATGCCTTCTTAACACGTGTTGTTTTGTTGGAAATTAAATTGTTCATTTAAAAATTATTTATTATAATGTTAGTTTTGATAAATTATTCATACAAATTCAAATGGTTTCATAGATCACAATAGTGGAACATATGTAGATACTTAATAAGACTAAAAATCATTACAAAACATCATCCTAAAATAACATTCATGCAAGCTGTCCTAGATTGAATGTACCTTATGTATTAGTTAGTGCATACATAATTCCCGTGGTACCGGAAGATAATTAAGAAATAAGTCATTGCTGGCTGTTTAAACTATAAAGTTTATAGTTAGGGTTTACAGTTAGAGCTAAGCAATTTAAAATGTGAATGTTTTCAGGATTCATTTATCGTGCTGCTAAAAATGTTATAAACCGTTTAGAAAAAATATTTTTACACCGTTTAATTTAGGCTTTGCAGATTTATCTGTGGGTTTGATTTCTGGCTTTGTTCCGGGAAATGGGAGAAACTAAAATCCAGGAAAACTGGGATAAAAAAGATACCCCCAACGCCGACGGTCCCTCACAGAAGTTTTTTTTAAGGTTAACCTCTTTTCCCAGTTTTCGCCCCCTTCCCGGCAGGCGGGCACTCCGGTTGCACGGTGGCACGAAAAATCGAATCGAACCCTTTTATCTGTATGAAATGAAACGTCTTTGAATCAAATCAATATGACGTCGATTGTGCAATGAAATTATTTGGTTTTCAATGAACATGTTTATTGAAAGCCAAGTAATTTCGTCGCATATTTATTAAATTGTGCACAATTTAATTAGTATGTGTTTTATTTTCGTATGCCGCGTAATAACATGATTTCTCCGCACTTGTATCGATTTGGAAATAATTTTATACGGGATTGGTTATGATTTTCTGTTGATTAGTGAATATTTCATTACCACCACCTTACCAAACCCTAATTCCCGTTATTAAGATACAGGGAGAGACGCATTGATAATACAATTGCCCAGTAGTGATACCAGAAAATTTAATTCTCGTCTTCCTATAGTGTATGAGCATTATATATGAAAAGTAAAGAAGGTACGAATAGCCGCATTACATAATGCTTAATGCTAAACAGTTTTCAACCATCGTGATTACTTGATTATATTTATTATTTGATTATATTTCTTGCATTGGTGTCACGATTATATATGTACATACATACTTGATAATGTAGGAAATGACAAGAATTTAGAGCCCGGATCTCTATAATTAAAAGGCTAAATACCTGCATGCACTAACTTAGGATTAGTATGTATTTAAGTATTGGTTACCACCACTCGTTCGACGCAATCTGCCCATGTACTCCTTCCAAGATGTACACGTCATACCTGAAAATCCTAAAATTCCACTTTCAAAGTTGCAAATTCGCAGAGCTGGGATAATCCTGATTAAGGATTATGGATTTTAATCCCGGATTAAGGATTATTAATCCATAATCTATAATCCGGCAACGGTAGTTTGTTAGAATTAATCCTAATCCATAATCCCGGTTTTTTAGGAATGAGAATTAATCCTGGAATAATACCGTCAGGTGTCTTTAATCCATAATCACGATTATGGATTACTAATCCCGATTAATCCCAATCATGATTAGTAATCCTGATTATTAATCCAGATTAATCCCAATCATGATTAATCATGATTACGTATTCATGATTAATTCTCAATCTGGATTACTCAGTTCAATTCCCATAGTTCTATTTCATCCCACTCTGTGTAGCTTGAAGTCTCAAGTTCTCACAACTTTCTTCTGTCAGCTACCATTTGAAGAGTCAACATGTTCTCGCTGCCTTGCACTATATATATCAATTGAAACTGCTTTTTAAATATTTTATGTGAACCCACATAGTTGAAATTTGTTGCGCTAGATATAGTGTAAAAATCATTAATCACCAAATTAATCAGGATTATTAATCCATAATCCATAATCCTGAAATTTCCAGAATGTATGGATTAATCCGGATTAATCCTGACATAAATTAATCTCACGAAAATAATTTAATCACAATCCACATTATTTTGTGGTTAATCCATAATCCATAATCCACCCTCAAAAACCAATAATCACCCAGCTCTGCAAATTCGCAAAATGTACACCGTTCGAATTCGATAAGAGGTCGGGGCGGATGATTTTAACAAAAAATCTGCGTCACATTCGTATGTTTAGACTTCAATGCGTGCTCTCCGTTTTTTACACGGGAGCCTTGTTTTCCAATATTTGTTTCGGTTGGTTAACGTTGACCGAGCGGTTTCAGGGATTTATCTTTTTTTCGATGTATTTCTACTGTTGCATCCAAAGGTGGAATTGGAACCTGGATATTGCAGGGATTCAGGTGATCAATTCGTTCCTGGACTATGAGGATGACCTACTGGCCGGTAAGTTGTTTGATAACAGAATTTGTTCAAGGAATATAACAATTTTGAAATTATTAGATAACCCTGCCCCGCCACTTTCTCTTGGCGCAAAAATGATGCGAATTTGCATACCCGCCGCAGAGATTTCTCTGTTTGTCATTCCTGCCCTACAATTCCTACTACTGCGATATGCCCCTTGTACGCCTCCGTTCATCATGTCGATGCAACCAAATTGTAAGAAAAGGACGGGATTTAGTGCGATACAGCTGGGCATACATCTGTTCGAAGGGTGGATGTTTAGGCACATGATGTTGGCTGCAGGATGCTGGGTTATCTACGCCCTTTTCGTGGGGATACTCTCAATATTGAGCTACGTCAAGATCCTTAACGGGTATACATAGTAAAATCATTAAATGCAATGTATGTAGTCAGTAGTTACGAAGATGCACAAAAATCTGTGAATATGTATGTATGAATTCCCTAACATATTATACATAGGAAACTTGAAAACATCGAAACCGAGGCGCACCTGAACATATGTATCCAATTCTACCAGCGGATTCAAATCTTAGAAAAATCATTCAATGCTTTCCTCCGTGATCGCCTATTGCCTTCGTTGATGCTCTGCGCCCCCGGAATCCAGATTCTCGCGCAGTACGTCACGCTAAACCATCACTCAGACATCGCGGTGCCCGGATTTCTTGTGTTTCCCCTTATGGGTGTCAACGGTGTGGTGACGAACGTACTCGCTTTCACCTTGGCATCATGCGTCAACACGGCGTCAACACGGCGTCGGAAAAGGTGACGGAATCCTTGGAGAAGAAGGCGAGCCAATTGTCGGGGAAGAAAGCGTTGATTAAGCGACAAATTCGGGGCTGTACCGTCCTCAAGGTGAAATTCGGATCGAACTTTATCGATCGGGGGACCCCGCTGGTAGTGCATGTGAGGTCGCTTTAATGCTACGCTATTGGTTTGTCAGGCCAATGCTGGTGGTTTGATACCACGGAGGAAAGTAGCAGGGCGGCGAATTCACGGGTGCAGTTGAGTGCATGTGTGTAGAATAGGGAGTGAGAGAGAGAGGATCAGGCCTGGTTGAGAGGATGCGGACTCGAATGCGGTCGTGGAGAGTGAGACCTGTACACAGTTAGTGTTCTCTGCACTCCTCTGCAGAGGCCTGTCGCAGGGCTCTAGTTAGCGTGAGGAAGAAAGTGCATGTGTGAACGCATCCGCTTTAACATACATCGGATTTATTGCTGCTACTCTCTAGCAGAGCTCAGCTAGCTATCGCAGCCAGTGAGAGAATGGTTAAGAGATACATAGTTGATTGGGCTTTTATACCCCACAGCAAGTCAATCCTGACTGCTGATAGGTAAATGTAACCTAATTAGATAATTGCTTACATGTAAATATATAAATACATAATCAATGATGATTCGGGTGGCGTCTGGCTACTCACTAGCCAGTCAAGGTCTGTCTCAGTCCTTACATGCAGACGTTCTGCTTCAATCAGACGTTATCACTCACATTGATCAAACAGGGAAGAACGGCTCATTAAAAAGTTATTTGTAAATATATTTAAATCGGGTTAAATAAGTACTTTAGGTAATTAGTGGGGGTAACACGTAAATATGATTTCTGAAAATTCTTCAGGTGCTAGCTATAGGGTGACACGTTGGTGGGTTATAGATTTTTATAATACCGTTTATTTCATATATTACTTCGAAATTTGACTTACAGAATCCTACAATCTTATATAGAAAGTGTGCAGAAAGGGGCTGCCTTTTTTTGAAAAAATGCATGCCTTTTTACGTTTCAATGTCCAATTGAATTTTTGTCTGTTTGATGCTTTCTCTGCGGTTTTCCGTATGTTTGTATTGGGAATTTTCTGAAGATTTTTAATGCGTTCAAGGTTCAAGCAATAATAATAACAGTGTAACTGGCTTTGCTTCTCGGATTTGTGTCGTTACAATAATACCTACAAACGTTGATACATCCTAATTTTGAGGGTTTTCTTAGCCTTCCATCGGGCACTGCAACATGTCATCGTAGGTCAGGGGCCGTCCATAAATTACGTAACGCAAAAATCGCGATTTTCTAGACCCCCTCTCCCCCCTTTAACATAACATAGGCACGATATCATTGGAGCCTTAGACCCCCCCTCCCCCTCTTGCGTTACGTAATTTATGAACGGCGCCTCAGCCATTTATGCACCTTAATCGATGAAAGAAATAAGTAGATATTTATTGGGTTCGAAATTAATTTATCCATGGGGATTAAATTTTATTTCGGACAAAAAATGTTGTTTAACATACTTAATTAAATTTTAGGTTTATATTAAAATGTTTAAAAGTATCTACTGTACTGTATGCACGTATGTATGTAGGCGTACAATTGTCACTATGTACATCCAAATTTTACTTATACCTCATTCGTCCCGCCAGAAAGGAAAACGCTACAGAAATTAATATCCCCCCAATCGCTGGTAGAAATCCTATCCAAACGACCGGATGACTAATATCCCACCCTCTCGTACAAATTGACCGCAACGCTTCAATTGCATCAGTTAGCGGCATCCAATGGAAGACTGTACGGACAAGCGGAGGAGCCAATTCCGTCGAATACAAAATTCCTGTTAATCACACAAAATAAATATTACATATTGCTATTTACTGTGACCAGAGTTATTTAAATACCTGACGAAAACAGTTGGCTAGTTGATACTACAATAGTGATAAATATAGCTTCCAGTGTTCCCTCGCAAACGGTACTAGTCAAAAAACCTGCGGAGTTTAATTCTTAATTAAAAGTTAATAGATCAGGGGTCACGTGTTAATTAAATTAAATTACCAATCGTCACTGAGCATAGGGCAATCGTGTAGACTAAACCCACCGCGTGCAACAATGGCCCTTTGATCTCCATGCCGTACACGCCACAGAATAATCCAAAGAAAATTGCAATTTGCATAAAAATCATGAAACTTTGAGTGACGGTGTTGACAATGAGTCGATGCCAGAGAGAGACGCCCGTCACATAATCTCTGTCCTCTAGGCCGGCTACTTTATCTTCCATCCAGAGTATTCCGAGGCACTTTGGCATTATAAACATTAACCTAGAATTAATTCAGAAGAAGCAACCAATGTTAGGAAATCCCCTCCAAGAAATCTAAATATAGGATGGGCGTAGGATTTTATTTGGTTTTCTTGTAAAAAATACTTGCAAAAAATTGTTTTTGCAGTGTTAGTTTCTGGAAAAACAAGAAATAATCTTATCTAGTGGATAGGACACTCCTTATTGTTAGTACAAAGAGTGTGCCTCTAGATGGCGCCTATCTCATGCAGTTCTTCAATTTCGTGCATTGCATTCAAGAAACGTGAAAAAGTTGAAGGAAATCAATTACTGACCCCGGTATGATATGATTTGGGGTTTTAATATGTGCACTGCAACCAATCCACGTGTAAAATTGGAAATGTTACGGGTAACATACATATGTAAAGGAAATAAAATTATGTATTAACTCACAAAATTAGGAGGCCAAGCTGCATATACGGAAGCAAGTCTAATGTTTCTGAACTCCCGTAGATTGAGCGGAACTAAAACGTAGAACAATAGATCTAACAATCTTATACTTAACATATCTAGTATGAAGACATGGAACTTGATAAGTTGACAAATTAGAATACGCACCTGAAGTGGTGGCTTGATAACGTCGTCGCTGATCGAGCAGGCCAACATAATATTTTGGAGGTAAATTATATACCTTTCAAGGATCAATTTCCTTGCCCACATTGACAAAATCAAGCCTAAAAGTGCACACTGTTGATTTCAAAGTATTTAATGCATGCGAGAGATAAATAAATACCTGATTCCATTATGCGGACCGAGATCGTTGATCCTTGAAGGGATTCATTACTAGCAAAATGACGATAGATAATTCTATGCTGGAAATGAGTTTCGTAATTGGCGGGAAACTCAATGAGCAGTCTAGTCCGTCCTACTTTTATTTGTTCAACGCCATCTTCATATGAATTTGTGGGAATCTATTTCAATATTTAGGCAATCGTAAGTCACGAAAAGGGTATTCGATCTTTACTGAATTTCGGTAACGTACCCAAATGAATTCATCATCGAATTTATCAAGTAAATTGCAAACTCCGATGTTGGAAAAGCATTCGTTTGAAGAATTCAAATGCTTGAGATTCTCACAGAGTTCTGCGTTATTGTAAACGAGACTGACCGGGATTCTGTTCGGTTCTCGGCCTATTATATTTTGCATGAAGAAAACGCACAGAATAGGAATCCCAAGTTGTCCAATATATAATCTAATAAGGTTTCGAGCAAAACAAAATGGTAGTATGTAAGTCATGAATTGTACTTAGAACTAATAGTAAGAACTGGGACAAACCTCCAATCCCGTCTAGTTCGATGCCACCACTTTGAAAATAAAGCGTGGAAAATGGACGCATTGTTTCGTCTAATATTCAAAGAAGACATCTTGTCCGGGAGATGCTCCATGGGTGCTAAATTCTCAGAAAATCGCTGATTATTGACCAATTCAAACTTCTTTTCGTAATGATGAGACATATTTTCGTCATTTCTGCAAAGCTGGGTAAAGACGTCGGGTAATTTGGTGGATTGAAACCTGGCCAGCAACGATGTCGGACTGTCCTCCACTAAAAGACGACCACCTCGTAAAAAACCTATCTGTAATTCATAAGTACAACAATCCATTACTTTTGTATGTAATGTTTGGTTTGTTGCACCTTGTACATACAAATATTTTGTCCTACATTTCAAGAAATTTCGAGAAATTAACAGCGCAATAATATGCCCCACCTGGCGCTTATCTCTTTCATTTCTTGCACCCATTCAAGAAACAATTTCTTGAAAGTGGGATTTTCCAATGCTAAACCTGTTTAAACGTACTTTGTCACAAAATTTCGTCTCTTCGATATAATGGGTTGAAATTATCACGGTTTTCCCTTGTTTTCGAGAAATTTCGGTGAGGAACTCCCAAATCCTATTTATGAAATGCATCAGCATTTACATGTAAACCCCATACATATTTACATATTTAAGTATGCATGGCCATATTAAATTGTAAATGAGTACCTCTGTCGCAACAATGGATCCAATCCAACGCATGGTTCTAAAATGGGGTCATCAATAAGTTACATCGCCTTAATCTTAATTAAATATAAGGTCAAATTATAACCGTCAAGCACTAGTAGGGCTGGATTATGAATCATTGCCGCGGCCAAGGACACCCTCCTTTTCTGGCCACCGCTGTATGCAAATTGGAATTTCATACTATTTTCACGGGATAGACTAAAGCTAAAGCTAATCAAGTACTACATCATACGTGCGAACCTCAACTTATTAACTACTACGTCCAGTTGATTCAGGTCAAGCATATCTGACAGGAAATGTGTCCTGTGCTCTATTTCTTGCATGTCCATGCCATAAAGGAGTCCAAAATACTTTAAAACCTCTCGGATCGTCAGCACACTTAAAAGTGAAGTCTCCTAATGTTCATACATAGATACGTATTTATAATTTTATGTCAACAGTTCGCGTGAAATTTATGCATGATTAAAATATGGTGGACATCGAACTTGGGGCATATATCCGCAAAAACTGCCAAGATTGCCGGGTCTGGGTTGATTGCCCACGTTAACTTGACCAGACTCAAGTTTGCGTAATCCCACGATGCATGAGAGCAATGTCGTCTTGCTAGATACATACACAAGTATTTTGATCAAATAGTATAATTATGAATCTATACCGGCAACATTACAGACATTCATACTTAATATCTACATGTCCTATTGCAACTTACCCGCAACCACTAGCACCTAAAAGACCGTAACTAAAATTTCGAACAAATATGAATAAAATATTTCAAATGGGTTTTATGTATAAGAAAACCTTACATTTCTCCACTGCATACACTGACGTTTATATTGCGAAGAACCAAATTCCCATTTCCGAATCTTTTGAACCCGTTTTTGATTGAGACGGACATTATTTTATTTGACTGAATTAGATTAAAAACATATATTTTCAGCGTATAGAATGATTAATACACAATGCTGGCAGACAATTGAAAGTTATACAATATCAGTTCTGAAGGTAATCCGGGCGAAAGTTAAAAATGTATATTTTTTTACATAAAGCACAGCTATAAAGTTGCACCCTGCAACCATAATTAAATACAATTATGTAAAACAGATCTATTTAATATGTACTTATGGTGAGAAACATTTAATCACTCACATAAATACATGTGTAATAATTAGTATGCCGATACATATATCTGTAATATGCATCTCCACAAACTATACAGACTTATAAATTTCCAAGGATTAATTTAAGTACATAAATACTTTATATGTGCATATTTACATATTTATATTTCAATTACATATGCACGAACACCGAACACCGGTATTTTTGCTCAAAACTAATCAACTTGATTTCACTTATTGTTACTTTGTCAGAAAAAGTTTGTCTGTTAAGTATATCATCATTCCACTGACTCCAGCACTCTAGGAAAAGATAAGGGAGCGTCCATAAATCACGTGATCGATTAGAGGGGGGGAGGGGGTCTGAAATTTGTCACCAATTATCACGAGGGGGGGGGGTAGGTGGTCAGATGTCACGTGACATGTGTAAAGTTTTGTATATGCCGTATATGCCAATAAATGTCGTGAGAGTTATATATAAATTCTCTTGGCATACCTCACACACGTTATATAGATTAGATTTTCATTTTGCATATTTGGAAACTTGCTTTGACTTAAAATTCTTATATCTGACGGGCGTATTAAATAGTTATTTGCACATGTGTATAGCTCTAATTTGATTAATGATTAAAAAACACTGGAATAATATTGTTATTCCGGACAACATTATTTAATTTGAGCATCATCTGTCACGTGACTGGTGGGGGGGGGGGTAGCGAAATTATCACCAACGGTCACCAAGGGGGGGGGGAGGGGGTCAAAATTGTCCAAAAATCGATCACGTGAATTATGGACGCTCCCTAACATCCCCCTCAATTCTCGCACCGACTGCTACTGCATGAACGATTATATACATATGTCGTCTGGAAAGAAAATGTTATGCAAGTAAAATTGATGCGCGTTGATGCAAAATGTATCAAATTACGACGAAACAAATGCTTACATGTGTAATTAATGAATAGCCTGGGGTAGAATACATGCGCATATTTATGCAATTAGATCCCTCTTTTACCTCTTTAGCAAAAAATTACAACCTTATCTATACAAATGACATGTATTGATCTAACCTTGCAACAGACAGTACCGACTTTCCCGTGAATAACTCTAATAGTAATAAATTAATGAGCAATAATTAGCACAATATTGATGCTAATCATACACACATATGTACATATGTATGTACGTGGAGGGTTTTACGAGATGTACCTATTTTGAGGTGTGATTTAGCCCACCCCCCCCCCTTTTAGTACGCTTAATTTGTCATATTACCAAAGTCAAAATTCTAGCAATTCAATTTGAAATTTTTACATTGTTAATCGTTGAACTAAATATGAGATGAATGAATGAAGACCTGCTATCAGGCATATTAGAAGAGAAATATCTATTGTTACGCAACAGATATATTTAAACAATTATGTACAAATCTATATTAAATTTTACAATGAAAGGTTAAATCTTTGGTGATGGATGGTCACGCTTCCTTGTTCGACCAGTATGGACATTATTATGAAATCCGTATTTGCACCAGGTTTGAGGGGTAAAGATTTCCAAACATGAATCACACGTCACAATCGGTAAGAAAATCTATTGGAATATGTTCAGCCAAAATATTTACTGCATGCACATATACATACATACATACATAAGTCTTTGACTATAGAAAATAAATTATCTACAAAACACATGTCGAATAATTTTTACTGTAGATACATTTAAATATTTTGAGGATGGAAATTAAATTTTCATGAGACACATCTCAAATGCACATACATCCCTTTGGAGAAGATTAGCTCCTTCATCCAGGAGATTTCGTAGCATACTGATGGTGGTGGACGGTCAAACTTCTCTCAGACCACTAACACATACTTAGGAAGAGAGCGAAATTTAACTCCAGAAATTCTTGAAGGGTTGAAGAATGTAAGAATTCAGATATTTTTTGTGGTGGAATAGTTTAAAAACTATCGGAATTTTCTGTCTTAGATATCAGATGTCTGACAGAAGCCTCATCCGTCCACCACCATCAGTATGCAAGAAAATCTCATGGATGAAGGAGCTCATTTTCTCCTAAGGGATGTGTATGTATTATGTACATGCATAAGAGATGTGTTTGATGAAAAAATTCATTTTCGCCCTCAAACTAATATTTAGTTGGGTGTGTATACCTAGTACTACAGATAAGTGGGTACACGAATATTCACTAGCTAGTGAATATTTGTTGTTCGTGATTTCGCCGGAACTAAATAAATACGCAAATATGAGATACTTGAATATAAGATTTTATTACTTAGAAATTTGCAGTCCCACATTAAGCACTACTTCCCATTTTCATGGGTTATTACTTTTGGTATGCATGAAATTTTAAATAAAATTTATGAATTATTGTTAATATGCTTTAGCTTTTTTAGCATGATGCAAGTAACATGTGGGTACTGAATTTCATGCTGTCTCGCTGCATAGGTACATATGTACGACTTTGGTATATAAATATTCAAAGTGCTCAAAAAACAAAGTCCAATCCCGAACATGAAGCAATTTGCAGTGAACATTTCAGAAATTTATCAATTCTTTCATTTACTTATTTAATGCACCAGAAATTTAAAATCTATGTAACTCCATGGAAGCCGGGTTATATTTTCTTATGGACATATGATTCATTTTTGGAAATCTTCTCCCTTGAAACTTGATACACCTCATAATACAGTCAATAGTAACCTAATAAGCAATGTGTTTATTTACGCATGAACTTGTACATATGTATGTGTCTATATGTACATATGCATACGTATACATATGTACATAAGTGAAGAAAACTCTGTAAAGATGAAGGGGTGAATAGACGCCTACTCAAGGGGACAATGGTTACATGAGCCCTGGAGACAAAATACCTATTCTGTTCCTACAATGTTGACGGTTTGCTTTTTTACCTGGGCCAACATACATATGCACATCTCTCTAATATCGGACGTAATGGTAGGAACAAAGAAAGGATTGTTCAACCAACAAGGCAAAGACAACAGATGCCAAGCATGGAGAAACAAGAATCTTCATCCCCTAAACAATCTTCTCTACATTCTACTCGTATACTGGGAATTTTCTTCGGATAAGAAATGTAATGTGAAAGGGTTGATTTTTATGTATGCTGCAGCTGATGCAACTTTAGATAACGGGTCTAGAACATCTTTGAAGCTACATATGAATTCTATCATTTTGTATCTTAGCACCAGCACCGAATCCAGAAATTCTTCGTGTACGAAGGAATGCAAGATGTAATATCTGTTCCTGTAATGTGGACCGGGTTGCTACGGTGGGGGCACACACAGCATTCTTCATCCAACAGAACAGCAGATGCCAAGCGTGGATAAATAACAATTACATACATACATATGTACCTATGCCCTTTGTCTACACATTATAATTATGTATATGCGGGAAATTTTCTTCAGATTAAGAAATGTACATACATATGTATGTATGTATAGTATGTATCTGTACTAAAGTCTGACCATGCAATGTGGAAGTTTAATTTTTGTGAGTGCATCAGTTTATCATGGAAAAAGTCCTAAGCAACAGTAGGAATGACAGATAAAGGTTATTTAAAATGTGTGAAGCATTTACAAAACGGCGTCAAAATTCTTATTTAGATCTCATATTCAAATAACCCATAAGTATTTATTTAGTTCCCTACACTCTTAGAAGAAATCCAGTATTAAAATAAAACCAAGCAGGATTAACATATATGTATGGCATGACTGTACCAAAGTGTTATTGATAACTAACGTATTGATAACGTCATTGTAGCATTGCCCGGTATTAAAGTTTTACCATATCGGCAGCAAATTATTACGGACTGGTATAACTTTAAAACCAAGCAGTAGCAACTTTAGCACCGAGAAATCAATACTAGCTTGAATAAACCAGATTTCTAACAATGCAGCAAACATATTCAATATGCACAATCATACAAATATTGACTGGTTACACATATGTAGTATGTGCATATCAATATTTACTTTGCGGGGAAAAAATTAAATTTTCGATTAAACACATCCTTAATGCACATAAGCACATATCTGCATACATCCCTTTGGAGAAGATGAGCTCCTTCATCCATGAGATTTTCTTGCATACTGATGGTGGTGGACGGTCAGGCTTCTGTCGGACCACTATGTATGTACATAACTTGATCATTTGGTATTTTGGGCAGAGAATTCCAACATTTCTAAGCTATTCCACCACAAAAAAACTCTGAATTCTTACATTCCTCAACTCTTCAGATGAGATCAGGACTTGGTGGAGTGAAGTTGTTCTCTCTTCAACTGTATTATTTATTTCGATTATATAGATTGACATTTCGGAATTATGTAAATACATACATATGTATGTATGTAACTAAATATGAACAAGATTCCAAATCTGATTTTACATTCTTGTAAGCAATTTATTAAATTAGATGTTTGCATCGAAAAATGATTTCCTGTATGCGAAGAAAAATGGAGCAGTTTTTGGCAGCCGGTTTGGTTACAAAATTTGTTTTCTGTTTTACTTATTTAAGACATAAAACACTTTTTTCACTTTGGCACATACTTTGTAATCGTTCTTATCACTTTGGCGATCCGCAGCTTATCATAAGGACGATGTGGATTGTCAAAATGGTGGGTTTTCTTATCGTTGGACTTCTCCAAGTGCATATATAAATGCGTAGCTTTTTTTAAATGGATGCATATACTGGGTAAAAAAACTTGCTAAACTAATTATTTAAAATTCTATTTTCCAGTATTTTCATCTAATCCCGCTACCCAATTTTCATAATGCTGTCTTTCAAACCAATGTTTTTTGTACTTATCCAGTAATTAATAGCTTAAAAATAGTGTTTTGCATAGTTTCCTTTCGCATGAGATTTTTCCTACTACACAACACAAGTGAACATTCTTCAGGAATACGTCAAAAATAGTGATGAATTCCTGGTGGTGGTTGTAATGCAGAAAATAAATACCAAGTTTCTATGTATTTACATGTCTTACATACCTTCGAACACGAAGAATTTCTGGATTCGGTGGTGGTGCTAAGATACAAAATGATAGAATCCATATGAAGCTTCAAAGATGTTCTAAACCCGTTATCTAAAGTTGCATCAGCCGCAGGATACATAAAAATCAACCCTTTCACGTTAAACTTTTTATCTGAAGAAAATTCCCAGTATACGAGTAGAATGTAGAGAAGATTGTTTAGGGGATGAAGATTCTTGTTTCTCCATGCTTGGCATCTGTTGTCTTTGCCTTGTTGGTTGAAGAATCCTTTCTTTGTTCCTACCATTACGTCCGATATTAGAGAGATGTGCATATGTATCTACGTTTGCCAAGGTAAAAAAGGAAACCGTCAACATTGTAGGAACAGAATAGGTATTTTGTCTCCAGGGCTCATGTAACCATTGCCCCCTTGAGTAGGCGTCTATTCACCCCGTCATCTTTACAGAGTTTTCTTCACTTTTGTACGTATGTATACGTATGCATATGTACGTATAGACACATGCATATGTACAAGTGCATGCATAAATAAATATTATCAGGTTACTATTGACTGTGCTATGAAGTGTATAAATTTTCAAAGGGAAAGATTTCCAAAAATGATTCACGCATACATATGTATCGGCAAACCATAAGAAAACATAAACCTGCTTCCATGGAGTTATGTTCATCGATTTTAAATTTCTCGTGCATTAAATACGTAAATGAAAAACTTGAAAAATTTCTGAAATTTTCACTGCAAATTGCTTCATGGTCGGGGTGGGACTTAGTTTTTGAGCATTTTGAATATTTATATACCAAAGTCGTTCATGTGCAGCTAAACTGGCTTTAATTCAGCATCTACATGTCCATTGCATCATGCTAAAAAGGGCTAAAATATGTAGCAATAACACATAATTTTTTTCAAATTTCATACATACAAAAAGTAATAACTCATGAAAAATGGGAAGTAGAGTTGAATGAGGGACTGCAAATTTCTTAGTAATAAAGTCTTATATTAAAATATCCATATTTACTTAGTTCTGGAGCAATTACGAATATGTTCAGGCAAATATTCAGTAGGTATACAAACCGATAAATATTTAGTTTCAGGGTGGAAATAAATTTTTTCATGAAACACATCTCTTATGCATGTACATACATGTACATATACAGATACATACATCCCTTTCGATGCAATTTTTTAATTTTGTGTGGCGCTGGAAGTTTAGCTTTTCGTAATGATATAAAATGTAATTCTGCAAGCATCCTCTGCATAAACAACTTATACTTACTGCAATGAAGAAACACATACTTCCCTTAGGAGAAAATGAGCTCCTTCATCCATGAGATTTCGTTGCATACTGATGGTGGTGGACGGTCAGGCTCCTGTCGGACCAGACTTGATCATCTTGCATCTGACAAGGGAACCTCAACTACTGTCCCATCTCGATTTCCTTCGTAATAGCCTTAATCGACAGATAATTTAATGAAACTAAAACTTTGTCATAGAACATGCGGTGCAAAATCACGTTTTCGCGAAATATTTGGCGAGAGCTGCACCACAACCGGCATTTTCCCAATGCTTTTAACATAGCCCCCAGCGTTACGAATGATGAAACGAACTTTATAGAATATTGAAAAAAATATTTATATACCCGTCCGGGTAATTTCAGCCCGATCACGAATATGCAAAAAGTGATCCCGACATTTGCCAATTATTTGCAAATTGCGAAAATCGGAAAACTTTCGAAAATTTGAATTCTTCGTTCATTTAAATTGAACAAAATTAACAAGTTGCAAAATGCAAAATACAATATTCTTATTGCAAAAAATTTGGAAAAATTTGCAAAAATTGAAGTTTGCAATTTTTCATGAAAATTAGTTAAAATAACCAATGTTAGTCTATTTTTACGTATTTTTCGAAATTATTTGCGATATTTATTTTTGCAAGTTACAAAAAATTGCAATGTGTGGTGTGATTTTTAGTTGTTAAACAAATTAGCTTTTCCTTCATTCGTACATGCATAGGTATGTAAATGATAATTTTTAGTTTGTATAATGAAACTGAAAAATTGAAAAATTGCGTACTTCGATTTTTGCAAATTTTTGCAAATTATTTGCAATAAGAAAATTGTATTTTACATTAGTTAAAATTTTGTTGAATTTAAAGGAACGAAGAATTCAAATTTGCGAAATTTTTCTGATTTTCGCAATTTGCAAAAAATTCACTTTTTGCATATTCGTGATCGGGCTAAAATTACGCGGACGGTACATAAATATGTTTTCAATATCCTATAAAGTTCATTTCATCAATCGAAAGGCTGGGGGCTATGTTAAAAGCATTGGGAAAATGCAGGTTTTGGTGCAGCTCTCGCCAAATATTTCGCGAAAACGCGATTTTGCACCGCATGTTCTATGACAAAGTTTTAGTTTCATTAAATTATCTGCCGATTAAGGCTATTACGAAGGAAATCGAGATGGGACAGTAGTTGAGGTTCCCTTGTGAGACAGTGAATTCCAACAGGTTTTAAACTATTCCACCACAAAAAATAACTGAATTCTTACATTCTTCAACCCTTCAAGAATTTCTGGAGTTAAATTTCTCTCTCTCTCTTCCGAACAATGTGTTCGTGGTCTGAGATAACTTTGACCGTCCACCACCATCAGTATGCAGCGAAATCTCCTCGATGAAGGAGCTCATCTTCTCTGAAGGGATGTGTGTGTACCGTATTATAGATGATGTGTCTCATGAAAATTTAATTTCTACCCTCAAAATATACATTTAAATGTACAGTAAAATTATTTCCTATTCGGCCTCGTAATTTAGTTTTTCGATTGATGAGTATATTAAAATAGGAAGGACCCAAGATTGATGTATGTACGAGTACTTTTACTCTTCTATTGCTAGGATAACTTTACACAGCTTTTGGCGTCGTCTATCAGACTTACGACATTATTTCGATTATGGTTTCGTGAGGTTTTCCGTTTTTCCGATTCAAATTCCCAGTCACTAATCACATTTGCAACTATTTTTTCACTACGTTTGCACATATGTACATACTTTGCATGGTTATGTTTATAAATACAATCCGATAGGATTGTATTAGGAACATATACATAAATATACTGAAGCTGGGCTCGGATCTGCTTCCCCTAAAAAGTCCTGTTTTGATGGGTTTTGAGCGTGCACGCACTCCCACCCACTTTTGCACGTAGACATGTGAAATTTTAAACTTTGTCCTAGAGATGCGAAATTTGGCATGCACATGCACCAAGATATGCCGCATCATAATCTAACATCAATTCCCGTTCCGTTCGCTATAAATTTTTCAGGAAAAATCAAAAACTAAATGTCACCCCTATTCCGTTTGATTTTTGATTTTTCCTGAAAAATTTATAGCGAACGGAACGGGAATTGATGTTAGATTATGATGCGGCATATCTTGGTGCATGTGCATGCCAAATTTCGCATCTCTAGGACAAAGTTTAAAATTTCACATGTCTACGTGGTGCAAAAGTAGGTGCTAGTGCGTGCACGCTCAAAACCCATCAAAACAGGACTTTTTAGAGGAAGCAGATCCGAGCCCAGCTTCAGTATATGTTTTTAATACAGGGTAATAATCTGGTGAGTGGTGATCGGATATCGTCTCATGCTCAATATAGGTATTTGTCCACGTTTGGAACACGTAGTAAAAAATGCAAATGAAATAGAAAGTAACATCATATCAGATCTATTATGCCAATAATAAATTATAACCATTTCCATTCAATGGGGACTGTGCATAAAGTATGTGGCCTTTTTGGTCGTAGAAATTTGACTCCTCATATTTACCACCAACGACGACATATGGAAAAGTGAACAAGAAATAGGATATCTTGACCTCAATTCTATCACATGTTTTATGTACAACCCTCAAACCTGGTGAACATTTCATGTCGCATTGTCCCAATCCACATGATAACAGAAAGAGAGAGTTATTAATCTGCAGATCAACCTAGTTCCATCCATGAGCAGATTTAATCCCGCATTTAGAAAGTTAAATATTTCCCTCTTGCAGCAGAGATGTCCAGGTTAAGGCCCACGTCCAGGATAAGCCAAACCTTACCATGGCTTCTTGTAAGAGTTTAATTTTTATAGTGATTTAGATTTGACTAAAAAATTCATTTCGTACTTTTCCAGATCACCTTAACCATCGGGAGAGTTGGGACAAACCCTTTACTTAATAATGAAAATATCCAAATCGTAAGAATTTCGAACTTACATACATATTTACATACTTCTTATATATAGTGTTAAGCTAGATAGTGAGTTGTACTCGATTATTTAACCTCATGTAAAGAACACTACCCCAATTTCGAATTTCTATTAAATTTCATACCTCGGTTAACGATAAATAATCTGAATTGTCAAATATCAGCAAATTTTTCAAAATTATTACAGTTATTTTTAAACGGAACAAATAGATATGCATTTTTATCAGTTGTAAATTTTTGCATATGCAAAATTTCTTGAGAATTGTTAATTAAATTCTATTTAGCAGTTCATAAATTATAAAACCCATCACTTTCGATCTATCGCACCATGCAATATTTCTCATGCATTTATCGTATTCATGATTAACATTTTACTAATTATTTACTTCCAAAATATATAGCATCCTCGCCAAAACACACCCACAAACGGGGTAGAAGATGCCATCTCCGCCATCGGAAACTCCGAAGGTGCCGCCGAAACACTAGGAAACGTGGCCATCTTACTTACCAACATTTTAAAAGGCTTCGCCGACATTCCCGTTAAAGCTATTAGCGCCGTTTTAAATCAAACCAAAGCCACAGCAACTCCCGCCGCCGCGCCCGCCGCCACCATCGCCGTTATCCAACCACAGCAGCAACAACCACCCCCATTTCTACAACCGCAGTACCAACCGCAACCTCAATTTCAACAACAGCAACAACAAGCACAAAGTCTGGAGCAGCAGTATTTACAACAATTACAGCAACAACAGCAACAGCAATATTTGCAACAGATGTACCAGCAGTACCAACAACAACAGCAACAGCCAATTGTGGTGGTTGCGCAACCACCCGCCCCACAACCGGCGCCGGTACAAACAACGACCACAATTCGACCCTCGACCGAGACCACGGGCGAGGCTGAAGATGGCGAAGGCGATGATGATGTGTAATTAATTAGTATGGAGCATTATCGTTGTTCAGATAATTTTGATCATGTGTATGCATGTTCTCATGGTACAATAAAATAAAAATAGATTTGACGCCTTAGTCCTAATCTCTTAAAATCGATTTCATGCTTTATAATGTACTGTGCGATCTGGAATTCTGAATGTTTCTTGCATATCGACCCTCGCACGAAGTTCAATTCTGCATTAAATTTCCTAATTCCAATCAGATCAGGTAATGGTCAAAATGTGAACAAACTTGTTCATTGATACATGCATGCATTAAATAAGTATGATTCACAGAAACCACACCAATTTCAAAATAACTGACAAACATAATTAATGACAAAATGACATATTTACATCAAATGATAACCATGCTTATCGACACTCATTTCACATTGAGTAAAAAAAATGTGTGTAAGTATGTATGTACAATTGAATTCGCACCTGGTCAATACAAACAATGAGCATTTATTTACTTTAAACTTTCCAACAGGACTTTTACCTGTCGGAATTGTTAAGATACGGGTACTTATATTAACGTACTTAATTAAATGTTAACCTCATGCCAGATAAGACAAGCCACCTGGCCAAAGTCAATTAACTCTCCTGGCCTAACTTAATAGTTATCACTCAATTCGATCCCCTCGACCTCATCACAGTTCGATCATTACTACCAAAATGGGATCATTTTACCCCATATTTTCCCTATTAATTGTTACCCTTCTCCCCAATTATTCCACCTCTCAGACCCTCACTGTCGAAAAGTCTGTCGCCACCCTACCCTATTTATCCTGCGGCGTGGCGTCCGTGTACGACGGGGATGACAACATCTTTATTTTTGGCGGATACGACGGAGTAGCTTTGTATTCCGATAAAATTCTAAAGTACTCGATTTCTGCGGACAATTTAACAATCGTGTCCCAATTTCCCTGGGGGGTCGGATTCGGGGCCGTTCTGGCGGGAAGAACGAACACAAGTTACTTTTACATTGGGGGAGAGGATGATCGATTCAAAATGCGGAGAGATTCTTCAGAAATTTTTGAATTTAACTCGGAAACCAATGCCGTCGCTGTGGTAGGGTATTTGCCCTATCCTCAATTTGCCCCGGGGGCTGTGAAGACTGACCGTAATACGGGACTTATAGTTTTGGCGGGAGAATGGTTTGAGGAATCGGGAGTCAATGAGATTTTGAAATTTGACATGGAAACGTTTACCTTAACAACTGTGGGCGGATTGTTGGCAGATTTAATGTATTTTTCCACAATCAGAGATCCAGTCACTGGAAACGTGTGGGTTTTTGGGGTTGAACAAAGTTCTGAGAAAGCTATTACTAGTGTAAGTATGGCATTTCGTATCTCAAATATTTCTATTTGTTAGAGGTTTAAATTTCCAAAATACAGAAATTATACCAACTTTCTAAATATGTATTAGTTTATAATTGTCAAAAATATGGATAAGAGTGAATATTCTGATTTCATTGGTAACTTAAATTTTAAACATTTCTGTTGCCCATTATTGCACAATGTCAGCATTTTTTGCACTACTGCAATGCAAAAATGTGCAGCTTTCTCGCATTTACTGCACCTGTGCAATAGGCATGCAAATGCGCGAATTATGCGTTACCGTTGCATTACACTTAATTGTAAGGATTTTCCGCTAGATGACGCTTATTTTATGCCATTCTTTCGTGCAAGAAATTATGCCTACAAAAAGCAATATTTCGAAGTAATTTATTGTCAGTGTTTTTTTTTATGCAAACCACGCTAAACATTTTCCTAACTTATGTAACAACTAATTTTTCGCCTTGCACTTCAGGTAGTGGTCTCAACGGTTCTCGGTTCTCATAGAACCGAACCGGAACCGATGGCTCGGTTCGGTTCCGGTTTATACGGAGAACCGAACCGAACCGAAACTTTTATTACCGGTTCGGTTCCGGTTCCAAGTCTTTGAGAACCGAACCGAACCGGCCGGTTCGGGTTGAACCGAACTTCATACATAAATACATTAGCGAAGTTAATCATATTTTCGAAAAAGTTTTACGAATTTCCCGAAATACACATAGTTTCCAAAATGAAATTTTGACGTGGCCCCACTGCCAAAGTTCCCAAAATGAAACTTTGACATGGCCACACCCCCAAAGTTCCCGAAATGAAACTTTGACTTGGTCACACCCCCAATGTTTCCAAAACGAAATTTTGACCTGGTTACATCCCCAATGTTTCCAAAACCAAATTTTGACTTGATGACACCTCCAAAGTTTCCAAAATGAAATTTTCACCCCCAAAGTTTCCTAAACGAAATTTTTACCCCCAAAAGTTTCTAAAATGAAATCTTTACTTGGTCACACCCCAAAGTTTCCAAAATGAAATTTTGACTTGGTTACACCCCCAATGTTTCCAAAATGGAATTTTGACTTGGTTACACCCCCAATGTTTCCAAAATGAAATTTTTACTTGGTCACACCCCTAATGTTTCCAAAATGAAATTTTGACTTGGTTGCACCCCAAACTTGGAATTGTTTTCTAACTTCAATAATATATACATAAGTGGTTTTGCTGTTGACATGTATTAGAATTTGCTTGTTTAAATACAGATAAGTTATTGGCTTATATGTGAAATTTCATCAGAAACACGTCAATTAGCATTGTTTGTTGTTTATTGCATATTAATAACACTACCGGTTTGACCCGAACCGCCGGTTCGGTCACGGTTTGGTCCGGTTCCGGTTCGGTTCCAACTAAAAAAAGTTCGGTTCTGTTTCGGTTCTTCAATTCTGGTTCTCGGTTCTAAACCGGTTCTTCCAAGAACCGAACCGAACCGCACCGTTGAGACCACTAACTTCAGGACAGAAAACCATCTATTATCCAGCCCGTGGAAAAATACAATCCATCCACCAACCTGTCTGAAGTTTGGTATCTCAACTTCCCACAAATTGAGAGATTGGTATCCCTCACCTCGGATGGGTTAAGTTGTTACCTTATCGGCGGATATGCACAAGAGAATAATAACGAAACAATTCTTCAATTTAATCCTCTCACTCATTCCTTCACTTCAATTTCGGTCCTCGGATTGCCAAAAAATTCAAACAGCATATTTTTCACCAGTTCAGTATATGCGAGGAAGCTCAACCGAATTTATGTCATCGGAGGCTATCTTATGGATTTCGCTGATCCAGAAAATATTCATGCAGCAGATGAGATTTTATGGATGGATTTATCACCGTTGCAAAACTAATTATTCCTAATGTGTACTTAATTGGCAAATAAGGTTTATAAACTATTGGTCATTATGGAATAAATGATCGCAGGATATTTTCGCGCGAAAATCACGTGCCCACTTGATTACATTGGGAGCGGGGTGAAATTCAATTTAAACCTGCGATCATTTATTCCTTACTGCCCAATATATTAAATACAAAGTATTCACATATGCATACATATATCTATGTAGCTTGGCTTCATTAGCTAATCATAAGAATTAAGTTGTTACATAATATATGTATGAACTTGAAATTGTTGAATAAGTTGGGTGAATTTTATTAATTAAAGTATATTCTTGAGGCAGAATGAGACATGTCTTGTAATTTACTGTTTTATTTTATTCAGAAGCACAGGATTGTGCTCCTGATGATCATTTGATCATAGTATAATGTATGTAAGTTTTTAAGTAGCATTAAAAATAAACACAACCAAACCAAAATTTGTTAACTCATTCCATCTCAACAAAGAATTCATTCCTTATTTATTGTGGCTGCAGGTTAAGACATGCTTTCCTGCATGATCCTGACCTTTATTTATCTTTTTCCCACTTATGTATCCTATGTAAACACAATTTGCATGGAAATTGCATAATTGAAAGTTCAGATGCGATAGTTGGTTGCTTGCCAAACGAAAACAAAGAATTTAAGTGAAATCTCATTTCCCGATAGTTTATCTTTTCGCGACAAAATATGTAGACAGTGCACAAACTGTTCTTATAATAAGTATTGAAGTAGATTTTTTGAGATTTAAATTTTCGTAATTTTTTCATATGTACATATCTATGCATGTTAGGGACTCACGATATCCGCAAACATATGTATGATATGTACATACATAAGTACATATCACGCTCATTTATGAAATTTGCTAAAATATGCACTGGATTTTTTATCAAGCAAATATTTTTACATCCTAAGACAACTATTATTTTTCCAACGATTTATTTCCACTGATGGGTTGCTGTGTCAAATAAGATGTTGTTGTGAATACGCTCATTAATTCAAATATTTATGTATCTTCAACGGAACAGTGAAAGCGAATTGTGCAAAACTTCAACAAATAAATCAGCCTGACGCGAAGACACCCAATTGCCACGATAAAAGTACTGCCAAGTGAATATTCCTATAAACAATGTACTTATCGGTGATAAGTTATCACAGAGAATAGAATGGTACATAATGTGTACGTGAAAAACTAAAAGTCAGACCAAACACTGAATACCAGACGTGTCGTAGGATAATTAATTACGTCTGCTTGCACCTTTATTCAAATGAAAGTGATACTTACTCTCGAAGTAAACTAGCTTGTCTGTCGTCAATTCATTTGCATAAATGCTTATTTTCACTTTTACGGGGTTTCCATGGTACGAAAACTCGCCAATGCATCAAAATTTATGCAAATAAGTGATATGCCGGTCTAATTTGAGAGTATGTATGTACATATTTAAGTGCATATACCTACGTATGTATATATTTAAATACCTCAGAATTAATACTGTATGTGTCACCTCATTTTCATGCATTTGTATTTAGACCCGTCACCCGTTAGCGAGACACAATTTACTCAGCATGGAAAGCCCGTATCGCCTAAATTTGCATAGCGATATTTCTGCAAATGCGGTGACTGGCAAAAGTAGTTTTACGATATGTCTGGATTTATTGGCAATTTAACAAAGAAAAACCCCGGTGCAGTTGCACACTTGATCTTGGAGGGTGGCCTAACAAAGAATACTAACAAAGAAGATTAACCTAGCTCTGCTTGAATATACTTTTAGATTTCAAGTTACCGTAATTTGACTACAGCAAAGTCGACTTGAAAAAGGTATTCGTCTACATATCTATATCTTAAATTTCAAAAAATTGTTTAATATGTACGTACATAAATTGACATGCGAAATTTTGGAAAGATTTAGCAAAACCGTACCTTCATTTAGATTCTTGTTCCTAAATTTCCTAAATTTTACTGCTTTTTTTAGATGACTCACAACCGTAATCTTTCAAAGGTCGAGGTGGAGGAAGCTTTCAAGAAAATGAAGACATTTTCCAATGACGAGATTGACGCCGCTGATGTGGACCTATTACTCAAAACCTTGGCCTACACTTGCACCGAAGAACAGATGAACGCATACCTCAAACTTTTGAGTGACTGACAAATTTAGTTTGGACTTGGCCATCGCTGTTCTTGGAAAAGTTGATGACACGAAAGCATTAATGAAAATCCATGTTACCACACTTGACCGAGATAAGGACGGATTTATTGACGAATCCGAGTTCAAATGTATCGTAGCAATGTTGTTAATTCATGACCCATCCTTCCCAACGGTAAACTATAAAACCTTTGTGGAGGAGGCGGACACAAATAAAGACGGAAAGGTGAGCATTGACGAAGCTGTGGAATGGTTTAGCAAAAATGCGAACAATTAAGGATTTTCAGATGGATTGAGTTAGTAAATGTGTAAAAACGCTTTAAATATTTAAATTTCATTTGTGCGTTTCAAATTGTGGTTTAAAAAAATTCAAAATATGAAAATCCTCGCTGTATTTTAAATCTGTAACTAGAACATCAAATTTTATGAATCTAAAGTATCTATCTGTCAACGACGCCCTTGAAATAACAGATTTATGTATGTAAGTTTACCCATAGTGCACATGTTTATGAACAGGCGAGAAATTTTCCAATGATGTGAAGTCTTATTAAATGTGGTATTGTTATGTACGAAAGCTATAATATAATACATATGAGATTTGTATGAATAATTGGCCGCAACTAACCTTAAATTGAAATAAATAATTTTTAAATGAAAAACTTAATATCCAAAAAGTATAAGGTTCAAGTCAAGAAGGCATACATACGTTCAGAAATTCAGTACTTTTTATAAAGTATTACATTTATACATATCAACAATAATCTGGACAATTGAGTAAAAAAGATACGAAAAATAGTAACAAACTCAATTCTTTCTGGGTAATTGATAGAAAAAAATGTAAACAAAGATTATTGAGTTTGAAATATGTAAATTATACAATAAATAAATAATTATAAAAAAAAATCATGTGTCGAGTCGACTCCTTCCATTTCCAAAAATTTGTGTCCATAAATAATCGGTCCATCCATTTCTATTAATTTAATTAGAAGAAACTTGCTCAGTCGGGTTCTCCGATGATTCTCGAGCCTTGTCGATCCACGGGTTGTGAACATTTGGGAACATTCTTGCAATTTCGCCTGCTCTGGCAAAAAGCGAACCTGATTCCAAAGTTGCCTTGGTCGGGAGGTCCAGACGCCGCAAAGTTTTACAGACTTGAAATCCTGTATTGCCATCTTCTCCATCTCCGAGGGGCAAAAATGTATGGTAAAGATCATCATTTTCATTCTCATTACTCCTCACAAGAAAACCTCGATTGTCCTCTCCCAACTTCAAGGATACAAGGGAAGAAAAATGCTTGGCGTACGAAATGCCATCATCCCCATCGAACGACACCTTAAGTGGAAACGTTTCGTCTTGATCGCTCCAAGAATCCTTGGCTACGTGGAGTTCTTTGAGCGACGGAAAACTTGGCAGGTTAAGATTCGTATTGCTCTTTACACAATTTCCAAGAGTAATCTTCAGTGAGGTCAATGTCTGGGAATGTTTGCGAAGGAGTCGTCCAAATCCGAGGTATTGTGGCTTTTTCCAGTGCTCAAATCTCCCAATATTCATTTTTGTTAAGGGTTTCTTCAATTTGTTCAGAAATTTGAGCCCTTTCGGAGTAATGTTTCGCTGAATGGTAATCTCTTCCAAGTTCCGGAATGGTTTAGCTAGGTCATAAAACGTTTCCAAAAGGGCGGAGAAAGTGCACTTCAGAATGAGAACGCGTACTCCTTTGACAGCATGAAGGAATGGGCTAAACCATGGAGTCAGGGAAGAACAGTCCCGGCTGGGTCCACCGTCGCCTTCAATGTCGTAGTGCCCAACGTCCATCGAGAGGACGAACGTTTCCAAGTTGGTGAATTTAATTCTGGACGGAAAACGATACCCTTGTCCAGATGCTTCGTCTTGAATCCAAGTCCAGCCCAACTCGAAATTTTGAATAGTTTGGATTGGGCACATTTCCAAAATTCTGATTTGTTCATCATAATCAAATTTTGATGCAATCTTTCCACCAAAATCTAACGATGTGACGTTGTGCGTTTTCAATCCGAGAAACCTGTGGAAATCTGCGATGACTTTTTCCCCCTGAGCGGGGCGGATCTCATGGACATATTCATTCAAGCCGATACAAGGGATTGCAATTCGCCAGTGGGGGATTGGATTTTCCTGCATTTCGTGATTGTAGCGGAACAGTTTTGTGGAATCGTCCAATTTCTTGTAACCGAGTGAAAAATCGAATTTTACGAGACCCTTCTTCTTCATGAGGCGGAGAGCTTCTCGATTCCAAACTTTTGAGAGGAAACGCACATTTTTCACATCATCGAACGGAAGATATGACAAAATGAGGGACACCACCTGAACGATTAAGAGTTAGTTACAGAATAATTACACTGACCAGGAAAAAGTTAGCTATAGTTTACCAAGTCGTCCAACGGTGGACTAAAGCCTGTTTCTTTTTTCTTCTCGACATGTTCCAAATTCAGGTCAACATCGGTTTCGTTCTTGCTCGTTTTCTTTTCTTCCTTTCTTTGCTCAAGCTCTCTCCTCCAGAACGAATCAAAGTCATATTCTCTTCTCTACAAAAAAGTAAAATAATGCAAAAATTACAAACTCAGGTACAAAAAAATTATTATTGAACCGTAAAGTAATAATAATATACCTGGAACAACAAAACGAGGCGATGAGTACTCTCGAACGCATCCAACTCCAGTTTAGCCCAGCCAGGCATCTCATCCTCGTTATCAGGAAAACGGATAAATGGAGGGAAGCTGTGTTTCCAATTTTCCAGTTCCTCTGGAGTCGCTGGAACCCCCAAGGATAAATAATCGCCAAATTTTAGCTCTGTTCTGTCTTGAATTTCGACATCATTCACGGCAACGACCTCCCCCTGAGAAAGACGAAAGCAAGCAATTATTTAAACAATTTCTACAAAATAACCTTAATTTCTCTTACCCCTGATAACAAAGGAGCAACCCAGTACTTATCTTCCGCGCAGGTGATCTCACAAACTGGCAAGTTTCCTCCTGTCGTAATATTCAATTTTTCCTTCATGGGACGTTTCCAGAAAATGAATTCACCGTGTTCTTCCCGACTGGAAAAAGTCTCTCCAATTGTAAACTGCAGACCATATATACAATACACAAAATGAGTACAAAAAACTAAACACCAATTCAAATTATCAATTTTTTGAACTTTAGATTTCAGATGAAATTAAACAAATTTTTACATATTTTATGACAGACTGCCGTCTTCTCGTTATTGATAAAAATGTTGTGATAAATACAATTAATTATATTGCATACCTTTTGACCTTCAATATTTGGCAGAATTGCGAACGGCTTCCACAACTTTCCTCCAACTTGTCGAATAAAACTTGGCAATTCTCTCGGCAGTCCGCCAAACATACAACAGGTACGACAGAAGCAGTACGGCACGCCCCTGAATGTCCTGCTGAGCAGTTCCCCATCGAAATTTGCCATTGTCGAGTAACTAATTTATTGTTCAGCAAGTAAAAACTTTTTACTAAATTTTTTGTTGAAATCTGAGAGCTGCGCACACAACTTGCCAACGAAGATGAAAGAAAAAGAACGCCCGCTGGCTTCATTTGATGCTCGCGGGTGGGTCGTTGAGGAAAAATGTGTCTCAAATTATCTCAAAATTTTTCTCACTTTCTTACAGCATTTTATTACGACAGCATTGTTTTCTCATTGTTATACACAGCATTATCCGTGAAAAATGAACCAATTTTACCTCAAATTTAACTCAAATTTTGTTCAGTTTACTACAGCATTTCTACACATTTAACTTGCAAGAATGTATGCACTTTCTTCTCACATCACAAATATGCATTCATTCATGTATCTGCATACTTACTAATTACGAATTTATAAACACATTTGTGCAATTCAAGGTTTTGTAACACCTAAAATTAGCTCTACATTAACATATCAAAGTTGCACTTATCGTAAACCCCATGAAATTGTATTTCATAATCTGTGCGTAAACCCCATGAAATTTGCATTAAACTATTTTGAATGATGGTAGCGTTTAACGTTGGATTCAGTGACTCATCGCCTGTGACGCCACAGTTAAAAAAAATCAGCACATTTATTGTAATTTCTCAGTTATATGAATTTATTTTACAATTCTATAAAGTTATTCTGTGACGCATCAACGAGATATCCTTTAGACCTTTAAACATTTGCAGAACAGGGGTCCCCATTAACTAATTAACAATCTTCTCCAACCAATCTGCATATACGTATTTATCAAGCACCCCTAAATGAACCGATTTTCCCTGTTTGATTAATGTGAGTGATACCGTCTGATTAATGCAGAACGTCTGCATTACCAACGGAGTCCCGCGATCGATAAAGTTCGATCCGAATTTTACCTTGAGGACGGAACAGCCCCGAATTCGTCGCTTGATTAATGATTTCTTCCCCGGCAATAGACTCGCCTTTTTCCCCAGGGTTTCCATCACCTTTTCCGACGCCGAGTTGACAAATGCTGCCAAGGTGAAAGCGAGTACGTTGGTCATCCCGGTGTTGACGGCGATGAGGGGAAAGACCAGAAATCCGGGCATCGCGATGTCCGAGTGATGATTTAGCGTGACGTACTGCGTGATTATCTGGATCCCCGGGACGCAGAGGATCATCGATGGCAAGATGCGATCACGGAGGAAGGAATTGTAAGATTTTTCCAAGATCTGAATTCGCTGGTAGAATTGGATACTCGTATTCAAGTTCGCCTCGGTTTCGATGGCTTCAATTTTCCTAGAAAATAAGTGAAAATACCAATTTTTCGGGTCCAAGAAATGTCTGCATCGACGTGGTTTTTTGCTGCTAATTTGACCTTCATAAATTGCAAGGCGTAAGAAATTAGTTTCCGCCGCTATAATTCATAGGGCCTGTAAACGGATATGTCTTGCACGTTTTACAGTACAAGAAATGCTGCGCAAGAAACGAAAAACTGGAAAATACTGAGGGTATTCATTCTAAGTCTGCGTATGGTAAAATAATTTACGGCGGTTACAAGATTTTGTAAACGTCGTAAGATTTACTCATCGAAAATCACGTTACATATTTACTACGCTTACGATTTTTACGAAACCTTACCCCTTGTTTTATCTTCGTATATATTACGATACTAAGGATATGAAGAAATAACGAATACCCTTACTATTTAAATTCTCTATGCATGGCATATTTCTCGCTGAAATAGGGGGATTCATACGGATTTTTATGCTAAAATATGTAGATGTACATACATTACATTGCGTTTAATGGTTAGCTAATAAATAAACTAAATATGTGAACCTGTTCAGAATGCTGAAGTAGCTCAGTATCGAGACTATTCCGGTGAAGAGAGCGTAGATAACCCAGCACCCTCCAGCCAGCAGCATATGTAAAAACATCCACCCTTCGAATACGTGAACTCCTAACTGTACCACACTAAATCTCGCCCTTTCCGTACACTTTGGTTGCATCGACATGATGAATGGAGGCGTACAAGGGGCATATCGCAGTAGCAGAAATTGTAGGAGAGCAATGACAGGTAGAGAGATTTCCGCGGTGGGTATAAAAATCCGCATCATTTTGGCGCCAAGAGAAAGTGGTGGCGGCGGGTTATCTAATAATTTCAAAATTGCTACACATATTTCTTGAAGAACTTGTGTTATCGAACAGCTTACCCGCCAAGAGTTCATCCTCATAATCCAGGAACGAGTTGATCACCTGAATCCCCGCAATATCCAGGTTCCAATTCCACCTTTGCATGCAGCAAAAGAAATACAGCGAGAAAAAGACGAATCCTTGAAACCGCTCGGTCAACGTTAACCAACCGAAACAAATATTGGAAAACAAGGCTCCTGTGTACAAAACGGAGTGCACGCATTGACGCCTAAAAATACGAATGTGACGCGGATTTTTTGTCAAAATCAGAGCCGTGCCGCGAAATTGTCAGGCCTGGTATGAGCTTAAGTGCCGGGCCCTTTCATAAGTTCAATATCTTCGATATTATGTTATCGTTTTCGCTCCAGAATATTAGAGCATTCTGGAACGAAGTAGATAATATTCTACGAGTATTAAGAGCACATTATTTTCCCAGTTCCATGGGAAAATGGTGACATTTACTTGCGCTTTTAACTCAGCCATATTTTTGAAAACATCGGCGGGACGGAGAAAAATGAATTATATGAACCTAAGTTTCATAAATATGCGAATATGACATACTTTTCGCTACTTCCCAAAGCTTCCTAAACCCTTTGCGATTAATTACTTTTCTATCCATTTTAAAAATTTGAAAAAGTGCCAGACTCATTTCGAATTGGCGAAAATGCAGGTCCCAAAACTCAATTCCTTTTAGTTCTTAGACCACTTATTGTATTATTTCTTGAATTCAGGACATATTCAAAAACATCCAGTATGGTGAAAACCCAACGGTTTAACTGAAGATACTTTTAAAATTGTACCAAGCGGTAAGAATAAAAAAAATAATTGTAAGCATTTGGGCCTGAAGCAGTCAGACTAACAATTCGATGACGCCAGCGGTCTAACTCCGATTTTAACAAAACCACGATAATTATGGAACCTTAGACAAATACTTAATAGAAAACGTGTTTCAGGATTTTTCACAATGCTCAGTTTAAACGAAATTATAAAGGAATCCGTCAGAGACAATTTCCATTTTGACCGTGACATTTTCTCGCGAGGGAGAAAAATACAGATTCTGGCTTACGAATTCCATCATAATTTCGTTTAAACTTGAAATGCGTAGACCTAAAACGGTTTCCTCCGATTTTGACCCGACCACCTTTAAATTACTCACACACTGAAACAACCCGACCCGTAATTTTCGTTTTCCTGAATGTTCGCGTTTTCGGGTGTGACAGAATTTTTCAATACATTTTCAGCCCATTCAGGATTTTTCAAAGTTGTTCATCTTGAATGTTTAACGCTATTTTAAAAGTGAAAGAACGTAGTGCTCAAAATTACTTCCATAAATTTACAAAAACTGTGTTTCCAAAAACTTTTAACGTTCAAAATTTGTATACAATTTCGGGATTTTGAAAATATGCTCCAGACCAGAAAATCCTCAAACTCAAAGTTTTTGAAATGTAGAATTTTCTTAAACTTAATATAATTCTTTGCAAAAATGTTGTTTCATTTTTTAAATAGGGTCAAAATTTAAAAATTTTCATCACTTTGAAAAATCCAAATTTGGCTGAAAATGAAGTCAGCTTATTTCCTTGTGTGAGCAATTTAAAATTGGCCGCGTCAAAATTCGAGGAAACCAGTTCATGCCCACGCATTTTAAAGCGAAATTATGATGGAATTCGTAAGCCAGAATCTGTATTTTTCTCCCTAGCGAGAAAATGTTACGGTCAAAATGGAAATTCTTTCTCACCCATATAATTTCGTTCCGATTCCATATAATTTCGTTTATTGTATGAAACTTGTCATGTAAACTGTACTGGTAATCATCTTGCTATGTAACTTGAACAGAATGTTAAAACCTGTCAAATTGGTTAGTTATTTCCATGAATCGAAGTTCGTAATATCTGTTGTTTTTGAAAAATTGAAGTTTGATATGTAATGGTTTTACTGTTAAATGATGCAAAATTTTCTTGTCGTACTCTATCGGCCGCTTGGCCCGAAAGAGTGGTGAAATAAAGCAATACAATACAAAACTTATAATTTCGTTTAAACTGAACATTATGAAAAATCCTGAAACACGGTTTCTATTATTTGTAAAAAGGCTCCATAATTGTCGTGGTTTTGTTAAAATCGGAGTGAGACCGCTGGCGTCATCGCATTGTAAGTTAAGAGTCAGTTAAGTTCATATTTACCTAAGTTTGTCCCTGGGTTAAGCTAAATTTGCCCCCTATCAAGGAACATTTGAGTTGCCACAAAGCATCTTTGCTTTTTTCACGTTGAATTTTGCAAAGTTAGCATATTTTCGGTTTCAAGAAATTAGGTAATACATAGCATGCCCAGGCTACCTGTAAGTAGCTCTTAACTTTAAAACCGTTGGAGATAATAAAAATCTGATAGGTGCGTTGGATTCGTCGTGCGATTTTGCATAAAAGCCACTAATCAATTTTTTAATTATTACAAAACATATCGACAGGGAAAATATTAAAGGCACGCGGGCGGCGATAATTTTTCACCAAAAAAATGAGAGGAGAAATGGCGAATTTGAAAAGTGTGACAGGAATCGAACGTGCACTTTAATTTAGTCCAACGGACTATAAAAACGTTCGTGGGGACCAGGTCGACTAAGAACAGTCGCAGAACAATTTTTTGAAAACCTACAAGGACCACAACCATCGTGAAGGCGCTGAAGTTCAGAATCCGAAGAAATTCTAGAAATTCTACCGGAAAATAGCCTCACAGCTGACAGTGTCGATGCACTTTATCCATCGAATGCTTAAATTAAACCTTGGACTTAGGGCTTTGAAATGTGGTACTTGTCCAATGCTGAACATCCCTCAAAAGAAAACCAGATTAAGTAACTGCAGAGCCGACTTGAAGCGGTACGCTCCAAAAAAGTGAAAACGATTCTGTTTACAGAGGAGGAGATTTTCATTGTGGAGGAATTTTTTAACAAACAAAAAGACCTTGTCGGCGCAGAATATGTCTAAGACATCCCCAAATATAGAAAAAAGGTCAAAAGTTCACCACATCGAGGTCTTTTGATCATTTTGGCAGGTGAGAGCAAAATAGGGCAATTCCGCTACATTTTGTCAAAAATGGGGGGAAGGTGATGGAATCAAATTTCTTAAAATATGTTTTCGAGTCCGTGGTACATCCCCTAAATGAGATCGTATTCAATGGAGTCGACTGGACCTTCCAGCAGGACTCGGCACCAGCTTTTATTGCAAAAAATGGTGCAAGCGCGACCAAAAAACTAAATTCCGAACTTTATCTCCAATTCGGAATATCCATCATACTTCGTGTATTTCAATGCCAGAATTACGAAAGCTGGTCAAAGTTCGGGGCAAAGGTGTGTTCTAAGCCTTATATAAGTGTGGAAGTTCTAAAAAAATGGTTGACCACGGAATGAGACAATATGTCGAGAATTCAGTGCGTGCTTTAATCAAGGGCTGGAAGCCGCGTCTTTAGCGCTGCATGAAATCGTGGGGAGGAAATTTAGAAAACTAAAAATTGTTTTCTACTCAAAAATTAACTGGCTTTCCAGTAAAATTTACTAGAAATTCATAGCATGAAAAATGTTGAAGCTACAGCGTTTCATTTCACTACCAGTTACGAAGGGCCACCCTGTAATGTAGTAACTCTTTACACACACAGAATTCCTCACAATCCCACAAAATAAGTATAATATGTAGCATTACATATGTCGAAATTGTAACTAAAAATGGGTAGCCATGAAGTGATCCTCTCCGATTTTTACCCTACAAGTCACAAATTTTAAATTGCTCAAGCTCAGAAATAAGTCGACCCATACTTTTAGGTTTTATTGAATGGGCTTAATTTCTTTTTTACTTAATTTCTGAATTAAGTTTCAGCTAAAATCATAATTTAGCATATTAATTAAAATTCGAAAATCAAATATTAAAATTAAAATTATAAGTACGTTAGCTCTAAATTCATACAAAAGTGGAAGCCAATGAAATTCATACACAAATAATTGAACTTGAAAAACAAATAAGATCTAGCAGTTTTGTGTTAGATGTAAGAAAATTTATTTGCGTGGAATACTTTTTTGTAAAATCTTCAATGCTCAAGAAAGTCCATTATATCTAGTGTAAAGGTAGCGACCTGGCCCGGGCCCTCGCGGGCCCCGGGCCTGGTATTTGGTACCACCATATACCACGGTTGGTACGGTACTGGTCAAAATCATTCTCCCCGACTTCTTTTCGAACTCGAAGGGAACACATTTTACAAATTTGCAAATTTGAAAATGTAATTTAAGGATTTTCAGGTATACGTCGAACAAGTGGCGGCTACTAATACTTCAATGCGTTAATGTCGGCACGTAGCCCTTTAATTAGTGCTCTGGGCTCGGTATTTTTCGAGATTGTATCAAGAATCTACATACATACTATCGAGATATCTTAGCAAGAAACGTATAACCAAGCAATCATAATGTTATCCTTGGAAAACTCATGAAAACTGATCAGTATTGAGCATTACTAGAGCCATTCGGAACTTGCATACTGTTCATAACTTTCATACACTACGGAGATAACGGAAATTTAATTTTCTGGTATCATTACTGGGGAAACTATCAATATGACTCTCACGGTATATATCTTAAATAACATGAAATTGATCCTGACTTGTAGTAAAAACTTAATTATTGGCATGCTCTGAGTAGAATCGCGAAAACAATGCCAAAAATAAGTCCCTCCGTCATGCTTCATGAGGCATACAGTGGCACGTGTCTACTTTACAGAAATTTTATTATTTCATTAATAATTTCTCACAGGTTCAAATTTAATCGGCCCTGAGATCATCTTAAATCGTCCGGTAAAAATGTCTTAATTTAGCTTATCTTAATTTGCCCTGAGATAAAGATTTTTAAATGCAGAAATGTCTTAATACAGCCCTGTAAAAAATTCGGCAATTTATTAATTTAAAACATCCTTTAAAACAATCTTTGATGTGTATAGAATTTGCAAATAACTCAATCAGCCAATAATGCCTTCTTTGCTTTTGCTGGTCGCCCCATTTCTCGTTTCTACCCCAATTGGGATCGCCTTTGCTTCATCTTTAACAATGAAATCTTTGCGAATTATAGCTATTCCTATCATGGATTTGCAAATGCCATTTTTCTTGAAAGATGGGCACGTACTACTCGTTTTAGACTTTCCATCCACCCAAAAGAGCTTTGGATCAAGCAAGTCAGACGTCGAGAAAGGCGTCCAGGCACGACGTCCAAAAATTATATTAGCCGAGTCTGCCGAATTATCCTAGTATTTAACACCAGTTTATTTTATTTTGGCGTTCAAATAATTCAATTCGTGTCAAGAATTTGGGTAATTGAATGACTTCTACGTCAAAATAAAATAAACTGGTGTTAAATACTAGGATAATTCGGCAGGCTCGGCTAATATAATTTTTGGACGTCGTGCCTGGACGCCTTTCTCGACGTCTGACTTGCTTGATCCAAAGCTCTTTTGGGTGGATGGAAAGTCTAAAACGAAGAGTACAGTGGCAGCAAGATAACCTTACCCAGCCGAATCGCAAGTTTTTGAACGCACAATGACATGCTCAATCCTGCACAAATCGCCAAAAAATGAGGGCCTCGTTGTTACTCTGGTGACCGTAATACTTGACCGTTTGAGGTCATATTTGGCGCACTGTACATTGAGAAGTCATCCAATTCGAAGTACTGTACTGTATGTGACCTGCCAGAGACTGCTTTTACATTTTCTGTATGTGTCAAATTTGATGTGATGATGTGATACTTCGCCGGCTCAAATGTTTCAAACACTTCAACTTTTGCCCATTCATTTTGGGCCCTTTTTCGTTTTTTCGGAGGAGGAGATTGGTCATCTTCAGATTCACTTGAGTCAGATCGATAATTTAGATCCCCAACATTATCTATGTTAGGGATTTGTTTGAAATGTTAAAAAATCGAATTATTTTGTTGCGTGTCCGTTGTGGAAGTTTGACTCAGACTATTACTCATTTATTATACCTTTCTCATTTAACTTGGCTTGATTCAATATTTAAGCAAACGTAAATTTAGTCAGGGCTCATTAAGATATCAGAAAGGCTATCTTTTCCTAAACTCAGGGCAAATTAAGATAAGCTAAATTAAGACATTTTTACCGGATGATTTAAGATAATTTTAGGGCCCATTAATAGCCACCCATTTCTCACATTTCATAGATACATGTAACACAATGTGTAGATATTTTATTGAAGCGATTTATCACATTCTTTACTGGTATGTGTGATAGAGTAAGTAATCTAAAAAAAACATGAACATTTGAAATTGCTTGACTCATCCTCATTGTAAAGTATGACTCTTCACCAAGTCTTCCCACAGCGCCTTAAGCATTTTTGGAAATTATATTTACATAGGTGCTCGTTAATTAATTAAAAATTTGCTCAAACCGATTTACATATACCCTGTCCCAGGGTTCGTTAGACAATGATCCAAGACCTGTAGGGTTGGACCTGGTTAGGAGATTTTTATAACACCTTTGGGGTAATGTAGGTGGGTTCCATATCCGTCAGTTTTTGTTGCGGAGGATTTGTCTGAGCCTCTTCTTGGCCACGAATTACAATTTTCGCACCAACCCTCAAATTAGCGATTTTCCACTCACTTGAGAAATGTCCTTCCCGAATTTTGGTCAATAACGTTCGAATTTTTCCAAGTTTTTCGCCAAGAAGTGAAGATTAGAGTATGTTCTTTGGCACAAGGTCCAAAATTTATAGATTAATCATAAATGAGGGACATTTGTGGGGTTGGCTGTTTTAAGGGTATCTTACTCAATGTTAACCGTGGCATGAATAATTAGGAATTTTGCAGAGGATTTAGTTTGCAGATACAACTTTTGTTGATAATCTATACTGGCAGGACTGCCTGCGTGAAAAAATGTGTTTCCCGAAGTGCTTAAAGGATCAGGGTCGACGTAGGTCTCGTCATCAGCGATGATAATTTTTAATGACATTTATCGACACATTTTTTTGCAAAATTTTTGGATAGTGATTTTTTGGTCTTCAACGTACTTTGGGCAACTTAATTTATTGTTTTCTGTAATCCCCGATTTATTAACTTTTAGGTTGCACAACAAACTTTTTGAAATTTTCAGTACCCGGGCAGCGGTACGATTTGACGTGGAAGAGTTTGTGGTAAATAAGTTTTTTTATGACTTTAACTCTTTTGTTGGTGACTATGACGAGAGGTGGCTTAAAAATATTTTTGAATTTCGCTTTTTGGAATCCTAAGACTTGGAAATATAAATGTAGATTTTCGTTTTGGGATATTCTGCCGTTTTAAAGTACTGCCACATCTCTTTCGATTCACTTCTAGCGACGATTTTGTAGTTGTGAAAAACTCGATTCTCGAGGCTTTCACTTTGACCCTGATTTCTATTGAATTTTGTCATTTTAACAAAAAATGCTTTGCACCCGCTGGTTGCCCTTGAAATTGCGTTTCAAAAAAATAATATAGCTTAACAACAATCTCCACTAATTGTGCAGTATAGTTTAAAATTCAACTGTCTAATAAAACCTGGGACATGCCTTATTTATTACCAAGAACCCCTTAATGAACGGTTTTTCCCTGTTTGATCAATGTGAGCGATACGGTCTGATTGATGCAGAACGTCTGCACGACCAGAGGAGTTCCTCGATCGATGAAGTTCGATCCGAATTTTACCTTGAGGACGGCGCAGCCCCGAATTTGTCGCTTAATCAGTGCTTTCTTCCCGGAAAATCCCCTCATCTTCCTCCCCAAGGATTTCATCACCTCTTCCGACGCCGAGTTGACGAATGACGCCAAGGTGAACGCGAGTACGTTGGTCACCACACAGTTTACGGCGATCATGGGAAAGGCCAGAAATCCGGGCATCGCGATGTCCGAGTAATGATTTATCGTGACGTACTGCGTGATTACCTGCAGCCCAGGGACGCAGAGCATTAACGATGGCAAGATGCGATCACGGAGAAAGGAATTGTATAATTTTTCCAAGATTTGAATCCGCTGGTAGAATTGAATACACATGTTCAAGTCCGCCTCGGTTTTGATGGCTTCAATTTTTCTAGGAAATACATAGATTACAATCCAATTTAAATTTCATTATCAAATTTTTGAAAAGTAATATGTAAAAGTTATAAGTAAAATATTTCTCGCTGCGGTTAGAAAATTCATATTCACAGAGTTTTTGGTTTTTGTACATTACGCTTAATTGTTAACTACACTCTTAGAAATTCACTATTAAAATAATACCGTTCATATGCATATGACCACCAAAGTGGTACTGATCAGTGATCAGTTTTAGCCCGGTATTTAACTTTTACTATGTCGGTAGGAAATTTTTACGGGCCAGAATAATTTGAATTCAAAACGGTATATAGCGACTTTAATTCCGAGAAATCAATACCTATGTATGTTAGATTTCTAAATGTACATAAACCTGTTCAGAATGCTGAAGTAGCTCAGTATCGAAACTATTCCCGTGAAAAGGGCATAGATAATCCAGCACCCTCCAGCCAGCATCATGTGCCTGACCATCCACCCCTCGAATATACGTACTCCTAGATGAACTGCGCCAAATCCCATCGTTTTCGTACACTTTGGTTGCATCGACAAGATGAATGGAGGCGTACAGGGGACGTACGTCAGTAGCAAGAATTGTAGGACAGCAATGACAAGTATAGACATTTCTGCGGCGGGTATGAAAATCCGCATCATTTTACCACCAAAAGAAAGTGGTGGCGGCAGGTTATCTAATAATTTCAAAATTGCTATATTTCTTGAAAAACTTGTGTTATCAATCGCCTTACCCGCCAGTAGTTCATCCTCATAGTCCAGGAACGAGTTGATAACCTGAATTCCTGTAATATCCAAGTTCCAATTCCACCTTTGCATACAGCAAAAGAAATACAGCGAAAAAAAGACGAATCCCTGAAACCGCTCGGTGAGAGTTAACCAACCGAAGCAAATATTGGCCAACATGGCTCCCGTGTAAACAACGGAGAGCACGCATTGAAGTCTAAACATACGAATGTGACGCGGATTTTTGGTTAAAATCATCCGCCCCGACCTCTTGTCGAATTCGAACGGTGTACATTTCGCAAATTTGCAAATTTGGAAGTGGAATTTGATGATTTTCAGGTAAGATGTGTACGTCTTGGAAAGAAAGATTGCGTCGAACGAGTGGTGACAACCAATACTTATTCAAATGTGCTAATGCCTGCAAGTACGTAATATGTATATAGCCTTTTAATTACTGATTCGGGCTGTAAATTCCTTTGATTTCCCATCAAGTGTACGTGCATATATAATCGTGACACCTACGTAAGAAATTTACAAGCAAGTAATCAAGATGCTATCTTTGGAAGACTGTTTAGCATTGACATTGATTGAGCGATTCGTACATACCTTCCATACTTTTCAGGCATAACCTTCATACACTATAAGAAAATGGCAGTTAAATTTTCTAGTATCGCTCTGGTTCAATTTATCAATTTGAACGATCATCACGGTTTTTGGTGATAATGAAATGTTTACCAATCAACAGAAAATGGAAACCAATCTCATGGTTTTTGCCGTGTATCATACATCATAGCTTGTTATATTATTACATGTTATATTATTAAGCTATGCTAAACAAAGCACATAATGCAAACCATCATTTGATTGTGCTATTGACGTTATAATTAACAAAGTGTTAAAGGTCACGACAATGTTTGAAAATAAGTGGCGATTCTAACTCTGAGTCGAGAAATATTACGACTTTCGATCAATCAGGATAACTAACCAACTTGGCAGGTTTTTGCTCCATCCAATAGAACCTTAATTAACATGAAATTGATCCTGTAGTGGATAAATACACTCTCAATAATTTTTTGATGATATTGTTACCGGCGGAGGTACTATGCAACTCTACCGCTCAGGTAATAATTTATCACCGAAGGGTAACATATATACAGAGGCTAAATCCTGCACTGCCCCCAATGTCAGCGCTCGGGTAATAAAAATATTACCGATACCGGAGGCAATTTCTTACCCACAGAAGACAATTTGTTACTATGTTGTTACCGCGAAAAAAATAAGTTAAGTCCTAAAAATACGTAGGTAGCTAAATGCGCAGATAGGTCAACTTGACATGCAAGTCGGTTTACATGGCTCGTGGCAACTTGACTGAAATTATTTTATTTAGCATCACACTTCATCACCAAAAATATGTAAAACAAATTAAACCATGCAAAAATGTTTTATCGCAGGGATTTATCTATCACATTTTTTAGCAGCAAGGTAAAGCAATCCTAAAAACATTCACATCTTAAATTCCCTGACTTATTCTCCTCATAAAATTTACAGTGTAAGCAGTCGGCATACAAATAAATGTTTTTGTATACATAAATTTATTACTCGTTAAAAGTATGAATTGTATCGCAGAGTACAGAGTAATGTTTTTGTTAGAAATACATATGCATGTACATATTTACATACATACATTCAATCCTGATAAATATCTCATTAATTCATCACAATCAAAGTTAGTCATCCCATCCACATGCTAAATTATACTAAAATATTCCACGTGTGTCATTATTCCTTCCTTGTTATGATTTCTGCGATATCGGAAAGTTCCACATTTCAGTGACAGGTTAATCGGCAGGGTTTCTTATCAGTAACACTTTTAGGCATATATTACAGGAAAAAACACAAATTTATTTTCCTTAATGTTCAATATGTATTTTTTATTTTCCAAAAAAATTGTGTACTAAACTATTAAAAACTTATATTTTATGACCAAAGCACATCGGGTAAGTAAATATATCGTCACTTGTACAATTGTTATCGGATTAGCAGCCAAAAAACACAACCTTAGCTACCCTGTCCATGAAAAGAAGGCATGAAAAAGTTCCACAACGTTTAACTGAATCATATTCCCCAGAATTGTTGATGTTTATCGGATCAATTTAATTTAATAATTTTCAACTGAGAATCATAAATATCAATTAAAATTCTGGGGAATAAGTATTTAAGCAGCAATTCTCCCATTTTCTGCATCTTTCCCCTCTACACAACTTTAGTGATCGCATCTTTTACCGAACATGAAGTCATTAATCTTCATCCTTCTTATCTGCAGTCTTGCCGTGACAGCGGTCCACATGGAGCTTATCTTCCCCACGTATCATTGTTGCAATTGCTGCGGGCGTGACATCCGTAAATTGAAATTATTTTTAAAATTTCGAGCTTGATAATTATTTTGGTCCATTTTTGTTTATAGATTGTGGAGCTTTCCGAGGAATATTTTCCACTGATGTGAATGGGACCACACCCTCAAACAATTTGGCCCAGTATAACATCACGATTTCAAAACCACCCGCAAAAAATGAAACGCAAGACCCAGTCGATCCTCTTTATCACTGTTGCAACTGCTGCGGTTGGGACGTCCGTAAGTGAGAAATTTAATAATTAACGAAGTGGCAGTCCATGCAATTAAGTTTCCATCGTTTCGTAATTTAGACTGCGGAGCATAATCAGATAATCTGACTCGGTAAAACAATTCTTTAGGATTTCGCTACAGAAATGTGATTGATTTTACTCTACTGAGAATTCGCGATATTTCAGAGCTACACATCTTATCTTAGAGTTGCCATGGACATTGTCCCTCCTAATTATTTATTGACAATTTACACATGTACATAAAAGTTACATTTGGTACTGAAATCATACCATTAACCAAATAATTTTTTTGCCTCGTAATAAAATTGAGTATACCTATGTATGTATACTTAAAACAGTGTCATTTGTTACGAATAATTTAAAACAAAAATAAATTAGTTATTCTGAATAGTTCTTCGGCACAAGGATCAAAAGTTTGCGAAATTTTCACATTCATACAGTACACATACATACATATGGTGGTCATTTATTTTCTGAATACGAAAAAAAATCTGCGCATTCATTTAAGGGTCCTAGTCATTCTAGAAAATAATCGGTAGCTTGGACACGAGGAGCTATCGGGAACCATCCCTTGTCTGATTATTCATGCATGACAAATATTTAGTTTATAACAGAAGAAACAATCACTTTAAACTCACGACACAAGAAGAATCCAGTATATAAGAGCGAGTCGGGCACCTGATTACGAAATAATGTTTTTTTTCCTGAATACAAGTACTATACATACATTTACTATTTTTGTACTGCATTGAAATTCACTCTAACTTAATATTCTTAGGATCGTCCCACTGGACCTGCGTGGGTGCAATTTTGACGTAGGTAGACAGGACCAAACTTCGGCCTGCTGCGGTAGAGTATTAAAGCCAGCTTCTATTATGCAGGTGCTGGCTTACATGGCTATCTTGTCCATATGTCATTACGTATTTTTATCCAGTCCCATATTCGCATACGGTTCAATTATGATGGTTTTTGCACGTATTTAACATACCCTGCACCGGACGGATTGCGAGGCGACAGACCACCTGTCCATACGTGACTTGTTCCATGTCTGCAATTTCAAATACATATGTACGTATAATGTGTCCATGTCTGACCATAATGATTTTTTGCAACATTTTATGCCTATTTCACTCCATCGTAAGCATTCAATGCTAATATTTGTGAGCAAATGAATTACATACCGTGCATGCTAATTCAATTCAAGTTGTACCACTCATTGAGTCAGTCGAAATTTAATCTTCAATCGATTACAATTATTACTTGATTGATATCACAGAAAAAATACCTGAAAATGGCTTCTCAAAATCAAGATTCTGCCTCCTACGAAGCTTCGGCCGAAGTGAAACAAAAATTTGAAAGTATTCTTGTCCGAAATGGCATCACTGATCAAGTTGATACTGTAATAATAACTGAACCGGCACATCTTAAAGGAGAACATTTTGCAACTTCCACCGTCTATGTGACAATCAACTTTAAAGGGAAGATGGTCAATGAGAGAAATCTCTTTCTGAAAAGGTTTGCTAGTGGCGAATTCCTCACGGAGAGTTTGAAAAGAGGGAAAATTATGGAGAAAGAGGCAGAGTTTTATAACACTTTTCTCCCAGCTTGTAAAGAATTCTGCAAAGAGTTTGGGTATGATTTTTATCTTTCATGAAATCTATTTATAATTTCAATTAATTAATTAAAATTAATTAATAATTACTAATAATTAGAGGCCATCCATCAATTACGTAACGCAAAAATCGCGACTTTCTAGACCTCCTCCCCCTATACCAAGCAGGATATCATAGGAGCCTTAGGCCCCCCTCTCGCGTTACATAATTTATGAACGGCCCCTTATATTAGTTAATTAATAGTAATGGGCGTACTCACGACAACTTCTTATTTCGCATCGCAACTCATTTAGCAAACTTGCGAAGATCAAAATATTTCTGTCGTGAGGGGATTCGTAAAATATGATTTATGCAAATCTTTCTAATCTCGCAAATCCATTGAAGAACACCTATTTTGGTATTGTTTCCATGGATTTCTTGAATTTCCCTTACTGGCGATGATGAGGATGAGCTTGCGATGTAATTTTGCGAAATAAGAACATGCCCAATTGCAGGGTAAATTTGCGAAAAAAATCCCATAGTTTCCCAGCAAAATTTTTGCGAAATCTCGCATATCTCGCAAAACTTGGCAAGTTACATATGTTGCTATGCTCAATTTGCGAGATATGCGACATATGCGAAGGTTCACGTGAGTACGCTCTCTAATTAATTAGGTTTGAAAATCTTCTGAATTTCTTCCCCACTTGTTTTTACGCTGATGATGAAATGATAGTTTTGGAGAACCTTTGCAAGGAGAAGGGATTCGTGATGTTGGATAAAGAACAACTGCAAGATTTGGACACGGCCAAGTATGTATGTACATACACTCAACACTAATGAAATTTTAATTATTCTTGTAATATTTTTGTAAAAACTTAATGAATAAAAGCTTTTACTTTTTCAGAATTGTACTTGAGAATCTGGCCAAATTTCATGCCGTAACCTACGCTCTACAAGATAATTGTGGGCGAGATGCATTTCTTAAGAAGTGGGAGCTTTTGCGCTCCGAAGTTTTCTTTACGGCTGAACGTGCCCCACAATTTAGTAAATTGATTGGAGAAAATGGAATTACAACTTGCATAACAATTCTTAAGGTGAATTTTATATTTATTTTAAACGTTTTAAATGAATACTTACAATGGGGACGCAAACCTTGTTCAGCCCAATTATTTTTTGAACATGGAAGTTTGATGGAGCAACTCATTAAAAACTATGGGACAGACAAAAAATTCAGCGAGTTTTAGGCGCCGCAAGTTCGCGAACACACTCAACTGCTACCGCAACGCCCAGATTTCGCTAGAAAATCGAGCGTTTTTCGCGAACATGGTGCTCAAAACTTCCAGAATTTTCAAATCTGCGCCAGTGCCGCACTAAATGTTGTTTCTAAATAGTTGCTCTTTCAAACTAACATTGTCAAAAAATAATCTGGGCTGAACAAGGTTTGCGTCCTCATTATTAGTTTATTATTTAGACAGTTCAAATAAAACAGTATTTTACATTTTTTTAAACCCCAAGGGAGGAAAAGTCCCGGGATATGTCGAAGCCGTGGAAAAACTTGAAGCCCTACTTGGGAAATCATTTGACAAAATTATTGAATGTGTCCGATTTACTGCCCAAGATAAACTGTTGGTAGTAAATCTAGGAGACTGCCAAAATAATAATATGCTCTTCACCCATGAATTATCGAATGGGAAGAAACACGTGAAAGACCACGTGTTTGTTGATCTGCAGGTGAAAAATATATTTGTCAATTTACCTATGTAATAAATATTGCTCATTAGCAATATATATTTAGAAAATAATAATTTAATATTAATTTTTTAGGTGCCCAGGCTCGCTTCTCCATGTGCGGATATTTTGTATTATTTGTACACTTCAGTGAAAACTGAAACCAGGACGGAGAGGTTGAGAGAATTGCTGATTCTATATTTTTCTGTTTTTCAAACAACATTATGCGGATTTGGGAAGAAGAGTCCAGTAAATTTTGATGTAATTGTTGTACATATTTATAAAATGCTTGTTACACTGTTATTAATTCGGTTACGAATTATCACTGGAAGGAGTCACATGACTCAACTGCAATGAACCGTGGTTATAAATTTGTCCCCAGTTGTATAACGAGTCGGTGACAAATTTATCGTCATGGCGGTGGAGTCATATGCATGCATATGTCTACTTTCTGTTTATAACCGGCCCCAAATTAGTTAGAGTGTACTCTTGAAAACTTTCATTTTTTATTCAGGGATTTATGGATGACTTCAAAAAACGCTCGTATTACGGTTACGTGTCACACCTTGGTTTCCTCTCAATTGTTGGGGCTCTGAAAGATGTCGATATCAAAGACTTCGGTACCACTCCAGACGAGATGGTGGCTGCTTTTGTCAAAATTATGGACAACTGGATGCAAAAAAATCCCGAAAAGGTGGAAAGCATTTCGCACAAGATATTTGCTCTTATGAAAGAATATGAAGCCCTAATTGCCTAAAAACTACTTCTTTGCAAACTTTCTAAAGATAATTAATGTTGGTATTATTTGTATGGGAATGTGGATTATTTAAAATAAATACTTATAAAATTTAATTAACGAAATAACTCCTGGATAATAAACAATAGTGATCTGTGGTTGGTAAAAAAAAATGTACAAACAATTTATTGTCACCAATTTGCAATTAATTATTTACGTAAATTTTAATCATTTTTACAGAAATGCATAGAAAACCAAACAGCTTAAATGTTGCTTCATTTTACATGTCGTATAACGAGCTAAAATTCAACCGAAGTACATAAATAGTTTATTAATTTTTGTTTAAAAAAAATAAATCGTAGAATGCGATTTGGAAGAAATGTAAACCAATTTATATGTGTAATTAAATTTAAAACAAATTAAATGCTTATTTATAAATAAGCCAACCCTATTATGTATATAAGTTACGATTATATGTATGTATTTAAAGGTTTATTCTCAATTAGTAATTTATAATGATTTTTCGGCACCAATTCTTAAGTATAACATATTAAAAATATTTTATCTCAGCAGGCTGCGTCCATTTAATTAACTAATTCAGCTGAAGGACTTTTTTCCTCAACTTCCTTTTGATCCTCAACTATCGTTGATGTCAGGTTATCATCATCAATCTTCTTCAAGTCTGCTTTGCTCAAATGTCCAATAATTCCTGCTCCAAATGCGTCGCCAACAACATTAACCACTGTTCCCACTCTGTCTCTGAAATTAAACTTTCGTTTAAGCTTTTGCAATTCTTCCCATTAAATATTTGCAAACTTACTGTAGCCAATCGACAGGAAGGACAAAGGCAATTTTACTCACGGGCAGGCCCATCGAACCCAAAATTGTCATGGTAACCACCATAGCGACCCCAGGAATTCCGGCCAATCCAACACTAGCGGCGAGAGAGGTCAACCTATAAAGAATCGTCTTAAGTTAAATAAATTGTCATTAAACCATAAAAATAGACTTAATTAATTACGTAATGGAAACCAATTCTCCAAAACTGAGGGATCGTCCACATAATTGTGCTATATAAATGACGCGGAGAGGAACCCCAATTGCCGCGCCGTCCATGTTGACCGTCGCTCCAATCGGGATGAGAAAGCGGGTAAGCCTGGTATCCATCTTGTGGTTTTCCTCCAAACATTTGAGCGTAATTGGAAGCGTGGCAGAGCTGGTAAAGGAGAACGAATATGTATAAAGTCGAAGGGTTCAAGTATTTCTTTCAGAGAATTCACCTTGATGCAGTCCCAAAAGCGGTGAAAATTGCTTGAGAGATGTTCCTGATAAACTGGAATGGCAGGGTCCGTGTCAAAAGGAAGAATAGGATTGGGAGGACGACAAACCCATGTAATAAATATGCCCCCACCATCACTCCGGTGTACCAGCTTAAATTGCTAAAAACCTCGGAAACTTCACCTTGCTCCACCAAGGAGCCCGAGATTAGAAAACAGACTGCCAATGGCCCCGCCCTTTATAAGAAATAATTAATTTATGTATTGCATGACAGGTAATGTAGTGATTCATTACAGCTCATTTTTACCATATTATGAGAGTCGTAATCCTAAGCATGGCACTTCCTGTGGCGGAGAAAACTGCGAGAAGTGGGGCCCCGACCTCCTTCAATTCTGCCAGGGTTATCCCAAGCACTAAGGAGAACACTATTAATCCCAACATGTTGGTGCCTTCCACCGTTCTCACGTTGACGTCTCGGTCCTCAAATGCTGAATTTGAAATCAAAAGGGGTGTCAAACTTTACATTGAGGGTATTCATTCCGAGTTCGCATTGTTAGCAACGTTCTCAAAAAAATTAAGTTCGCAATAAATTTTGGCATGAAAATTGATTCGCAAACTTGCGCATCGCCATATTTAGTAGTTCGCCAAATTTCGCAAACATGGAAAATTTTGCAATTGGAATGGTCCATAAATCTCCTTAGTTACATACTAATGTTTTGCCTTCTGAATTTTTTGAAATTTCATACACTAAATTCTATTCATAGAATTTGAATTCATGAACTGTCATTTGCGAAATGTCTTTACTTCGTTGCTTCGCAAAATTAACAATTTCGAAAAAATTATCGTGCGATGCGAAATGAATACCCTCATTGAATTAAAATTAAAATTAAATTGAATTAAAATTATGAGGGAAAAGCTGGTCCAGTTATTCTGCTTACGTATGCTGGCGTTTTGGGTGACTTCCGTCCTCGTATTTTGATGCGTAGCTGCAATAATGTTGGGTGGAAAAACGTTCCTGAGCAAGTCCAAAATCGTGTCAATTGTACTCCCACCCTCGCCCCCACAATCTTCTGAATTTTGATCATCCGACCTTGTCCCTGGGCTTATGAAGTGCACCATGGCACTGCCCAGAATTGCCGCAATGGCCGACGTGGACAGATAATAGACCAGGGCACGGGACCCTATCTTTTTGCTCACGCTTAAATCCAGCGATCCCGTCGCAGAGACGAGGGAGGAAATGATGAGGGGCAGCATTATTCCGCTCAAACAGCGGAGAAATAGGTCACCCGGGAGACGAAGGTACATAGCGTCCCGCTTGGTCCATGCTTCCCCGTTGGAATTTCGCAGCCCGATTCCCAAACCGAGACCTACAGCGACGCCGATAAGTGTCAAAATTGTGAACACATTGCCACGGCGGGTTAGAAATTTTAAGACCCGTTCCATTGTATATTTAGATTATTGTGGGACTTAATTATGTAGAGCGAGACTGGTTTAATGTCAGAAGCTGATGCAGATCTGAGCAAATATCGGAGCCACAACTCTCTTTTTGTGGCTCAATAAACTGCACAATCTTATCTTTGTGATTAGTGTGTAATCTATGATGGGGAAACCCAATTGAGGTATTTAAGGATCGTTTGTATGTCCGTCCGTCTGTCTGCCTGCGTGTTGGTGCTATATATGTATCAGGCCCGTACCGACGATGCTTCTAGGTGGAGCGCTGGCTCCAGGCCGGACGGCCCGAAGGGCCGTACCGGCACGCCCTCAACACTAGATATAACTGTCCTTTCACACGCCACAAGATAAATGCATATTAAGTGTGGGAAAACGTAAGGCAGACGTGCTTCATTTGATGGGCCGGATGGTTCTAGCCAACAAATTAACAATTTTAAACCCGAATATGCTCTTACGGGGATAGACCTTTAGCTCATGAGAACTTTTATGCATCATACAACATAGAGAATTACAATTTCAGACCTACCTCCACGAACTCCTAATCTCATGAAAAATTTAATTTCAAGAAATGAGAGAGAATTGAACTCCGTGATTTGAAAATAAATCTCGATCGGTTTCTAAGTAGGCCTTCCAAAATTGGTTTTTCGGATTTCGTAGAAAATACTAAAAATCGGTTTTCAATTTAACATAGAACTAGTTTTACAATTTTCCAAAAACCGGTTTCACAATTTTCCGAAAGACCTGTTTTTACACACTCGAAAACAGTTTTTGCGTTTTTAATAAAATCAACCGTTTTTGTAGCTAATGTTAACTGTTTCTAGTTGTTGAGATAAGAATTAGTTTTGGTGTAATCTCATATTCCCAAGTTTTCTTTTAACTTTAATTTTGCATTCTTTGATTATCACATATATTTGCAAACTTTTTACAATTTGCAATATAACGGATTTTAAAATTTGGTTTTAAACCGGTCTGTGCAAAGTATCTAACCCCTGTTTCCTACGATTTTCCAAAGTTCGATTAATCTAAAACCCGTTCCGTAGAATTTCCCAAAATCCGATTAATCGAAAACCAGTTTTACCACAATTCGAAAAACCCGAGTAATCGCAAAACCGTTTTTCTTAAACCTCCGATTTGGGACGCCCTATTTGTATGGCTAGCTTATGATTTCTGGTTAATTGAACCGAAGTTACTTAGAGCTTAAACCTATTTAGTCCCCAAGACGGATTTTTCGCATGAAAACGTTTAGCAAAAACCATGGTAAACCCCGGGGTTTTGCTATTGAAAACCCACACTCAGGGGTTTTACATACCTGCGTTTTGCGGGTAGTATTGCTCAAATTTGCTAGCCCAAAACTCACGAAAACCCTAATACCCCAAAAACCCGAGGGTTGTAGCATACCTTGGGAAAAACTGGGAAGTTTCTTTGAAGAAACACTCCCGCTTGATACACATTGTAGTGAAATTCCGAAGTCCTGTGAAGGAGTAATTTAATAGAAATCAAAGAATCTACAGCTTCGCGTCAAAATTCCATCCCGATTATTTTGCTTTAATTCTTTGATTCGAACGAAGACATTTGTCGTATTATCGAAAACGTTTTAATTCTGAAGTAATACTATTTATTTGCCTTGAAAAATTGTAGCCATGGTGCAAGACGAAAATAATTGTCAAGTAGTATCAAGTAAAATCAAGCATTATCCCGAAAACCGCAGAAATGTCTTGTCAAAATAATTGTCGTTTCTCGAAAGACACTGGTTTTCGCCGTTCTCTCTTCGCGACGAATGCAAAATCTTTTGTGATTTTGAGGGATGTGCAATTGAGTGTTAGATTTGAACACTTTCTTTCTAAAAATTTGAACATATGTATCTAACATTGCATTGACGCCAGCGGTCTCGCTCCGATTTTAATGGAACTTCGATAATTATCTAGCCTTAGATAAATAATTGAACACATGTTTCAGGATTTTTCATAATGCTCAGTTTAAACAAAGTTATGATAGTATAAGTGGCCGAAAATTCGCATTTATTTCCCTTAACAATAAAAAAAGAAAAACTTCACTAGAGAAAGTCGAATTTTCGGCCACTTAAACCATCATAACTTTGTTTAAGCTGAGCATTATGAAAAATCCCGAAACATGTGTTCAATTATTAAGTAGCGTCAGCTGCTTATTGTGATCACTTTGTCCGTCTGTCTGTCTGTCTGTCTGTCTGTCCGTCCGTCCGTAAGCAGGATATCTTTAGAATGCCTCAAGATAATCAAAAGCGGGTTTCGCCATTGTGCTTCTAATTTTTAGTTCTCGGTCGATTTCGAAAATGGGGTCAATCGGACCACACCCCACAGCGCCAGGGGGTGTGGTCCAAATCAAATTTAACATTAATTTTCATATGGGGTGTCATTTTAAAGGAAATTTCACCACGAATTCAATGGCGTTAAAATTTTTGACCTCGTGACCTTAAGGACAAGGTCAAAGGTCAAAAATACATAACTGTCATATGAGGTATCACTTTGAAGGAAATTTGACTGCGATTTCAAGGATGTTAATATTTTTGACCTTATGATCTTGAGGACGAGGTCAAAGGTCAAAACATTCATAATTGTCATATGGGAAGTCATTTTAAAGGAAATTTGACTGCGATTTCAAGGATGTTAATATTTTTGACCTGATGACCGTTGGGACGGGGTCATATACGGAAACTTTAAAGGAAACTTGAATCGGTCTGACGCTACTTATTTACATTTGTTTGGAGGGTTTATTTATCTACCTAGTAGGGACAATTGTAATGACCAACGGCTTCCGCGCGCCAAAAAAAATAGTAGGAGATATGTTAGACAGTTGTAGTATTTTTTATTGAAATGCCCATGCAATTGTCTATCAGAAACTATGTTCCGAAATTTTTTGTGACCCAAGGTGCTAAAACGACAGATCGAACAAATCGACGTGTTGCAATTTTTCAGAAACATTTTGGTAAACATAAAAATCCGGCATTTTTCAATAGCTCATTAAAAATCGGAACTAATCGCAAGATGGTCGACCGTACCATAAAATGATCCACTAACATTGGCGGTGTAGATAACCGAAAACCGAGTTGAAGGGAACGGTCAAAAAGGTCACAAAAAATCACGAAGGCGCGCAAAGCCTGAATTCGGCTGAATTCATGCCGGATCCTAAGAAAAATTTCCCTACAAATGAACGGTCCAAGTAAAACTACGTCGCTGGCCCCTAAACTCGACCTTGGACCTATGTCTTTAAGATGTAAAAAGAAACACTTGCTAACTTCACGCCAAGTAAAAATAGTACCCTTGAAAGGCGGGCACTGATCGTGCGGTACGCGCTTTAAAAATGGAAATAAGTATTTTTCAAAGATAAGTAAACTTTCACAATTGAAGCCATATTAAATTAGCAAAAGCACTTTGTCGACACCCCACCAGTCCATATTAATCATAAAATTTTTTAAAATATTCATCGGACACACCATCCAGATTCTGTGATTTTTTTATTCGGCGTAGATTGGATTTGGTCAAAAAAGTGAATTTTCTCCCTCTGGGGGTGAAATTTCTTGTCAAAAAGTATTTTTTGAAGTTATCGAGCGAATGGAACAACCACTAGACCACACTCTATTAAAAAATAGCTGCTAGATATTCGAGCAGGACTCAAGACCTTCTGATAAGGCCAAAATAGTAAAAATGAAGTAAAATTCCAAAATTTCTGACTCCATTTTGGACCGAAAATAAAATTCACTGCCGCCGAACCTCAAACTTCTGGAATATAACACGTGATCCAAACTGAAGATAAATACATGTGCTAAGCCCCACACAAGTTTGAAATCCGAGAAAAAATCTATCGGTTAGAAATGAAACCAATATGCCTTGAAATGAGTGCGTACTGCGAGTGAGCTGTGGATACAAAGACTTCGGGCTCTTGTAGCTTCAAAAGGAGAACATTTTGAAAACTAGTTAGTATATTTTGAAGGGAATTTAATGGGCTTTCTCGTGGTATCATTAGTTTTCCAAAATTCCATCAAGTGGGTTCCCTACATTAATTTATTCATTGGTCATAACAATTGGCCCTACTAGGTAAGGCTAGATAAGTATCGAAGTTCCATTAAAATCGGAGCGAGACCGCCGGCGTCATCGCACTGTAAGTCTAACAAGGGACACTCACGACCTGTCGTTTGAGTCCAGGGTACCCACTATGTTTTTTAGAATCTACTAGGACCCCAGATGAAGGATTCATTCATATTTCCGTGTAAAACTCATATTTGGCGCCATGGCGTGGCGCCAAACTCGCCAAATTTGCATGTTTTTATTTTTGAAACCGCCATAACTTTTGAAAACCTGGACGGATTTTCAGAATTTTTGGCAAAAATCATGACAAGGAGTTCAACTTTCGTATCCAATGAAATTTTTTCCAAAATTATCACTTTTAACTTTTCGCAAAATTTCGTAATTTTCTTACAAACGGGGGTACGTCGAAAAAATGCTAAAAATATTTCAAAAATTATAAATTTTTTATTTTTATTTTTTTCTCAAAAATTTCGACTTTTGTGATCATTTTAAGCATAAAATTTTGAAAATCCGACATAAACTGCAGAAGTTATGGGAGTTTGAAACTGGTCGAAAATGCAAATTTTGAAGTTTGGCGCCACGCCATGGCGCCAAATATGAGTTTTACACGGAAATATGAATGAATCCTTCATCTGGGGTCCTAGTAGATTCTAAAAAACATAATGGGTACCCTGGACTCAAACGACAGGTCATGAGTGTCCCTTGTAAGTCTAATGCAATGTCGGACTCTGCAACTTTTTTCGACTTTTATTTGGATCACTGAATTATTCCTCCCGCACCACGACCATAACATCTGCACCTATATGGTTCCAGAATTAATGCATCTTACTGTTGTTAGCCATACATATACATACTCCTGCAAATGTTAAACTATGGACCTCCCTCGGTACCGTTTTTTGAGGTTTCAATACTGCGTTACAAATGATAACTACGATCATTGAGAAAGAAATAAAAATGAGCAGAACATTTTTTTCATGCAAAATTTACTCCGTGGTTTGAAAGATCTAGAGCCTAGATGTCACCTAATTTGACGACGCACTTTGAAGCTACATATGATAGATACATATGTACATACAATGTTGTAGTGACTAGATATTTTACACAAGTTTTGAAAAGGCCGGATTCAATGTGTGCTCCAGGCCGTCCCAATCCAAGGAACGCCTCTGATATGTATACATAAGTCGTGAATGCAACGATATACAGAGTTGAAATTTTGAAGGTACTGTTAATAATAAACTCTGTGCGGTGGCAAAAAGGAGATGGGCGATCCATGAAAAGGTCACCCACATACCACGTAACAAAAAAACTTTCAAACTTTGCCAGTATTTAGAAAAAAATAATAGAAAATTATTTTTCCCATAAAATTTTTCGATATTTCACCTCTGTGACCTGTTATTAAGGGTGAAACTGATTAATTTGAATACTTTTGTTTGCTTGTGTGCATGACAAGTTGATAACGATTTATACTTGAAGTGAGTTAGTTATGTGCTGTGCGAATGGAGCTAAACTCACGAGAAACCCTAGTCTCAGCACAAGGTACTTCAGGAGGCCGTAGGTTTAAGCTCCACCCGCACAGTACATAACTCGTTCACTTTATGTATAGTCGAATTTAATGAAGGATCGGGTTTATTGGTCTGGGAATTGAAAGTTCATAATGTGTACCATGTGTCCCAATTTTTTTAAAACTACATCACCAATTCACCACAAACAATGCAGAAAACAAGGGATTTCGGTAGAACTAGATTTCGGGCTAGCGGAGGAGTGGAGGCGTGATTTGGCGATCGCGCCGCGCAGGGCTACAATAATAAAATATTATTTAACACCAGTTTATTTCTATTTGGACGTAAAAGTCATTCAATTTTGTATAAGTTGTACGTCAAAACAAAAATAAACTGGTGTTAAATAATATTTCGTGTAGCCCTCAGCGCTCCCAACCAAATAACCTTGCTTCCTCCGCCAGCCCGAAATCTAGTTCCACCGAAATTCCTTGTTTTCTGCATTGTTTGTGGTGATTGAGTTTAAAAAAAATTGGCACACATGTGGGACATGTTGTCAACTTTCAATTCCCAGCTCAATAAACCCGAACTCTCGCTGGATTAAGGTACTAATTTTTTTGTTACGCGGTATGTGGGTGACCTTTTCATGGATCGCCCATCTCCTTTTTGCCACCGCACAGAGTTTATTATTAACAGTAAGTTCCTTATGTCAAGGGTCAGAACTGAATGCAATTTGGGAGCCATAGGCCACACTCTTCAAGGTCAAAAAGGTCACAAAAGTTACCAAAGGTCAAGTTCCATATACCTGTAAATTTAAAAGGAAATTTAACCCTTCATACATACCTCCGTTTTCACCTCAAAGGCCACAAAACGTGACAAAAAAGTTACAGAAAAGGCACCAAATGTGAAATTTGATTTATTAGAAATGTCAAAAAGACGTCAGACTAATAGATGATTGACAGATTTTAACAAATTCAGACAGACGGGCAAAAACAATATGATATTCATCTTAACGAATAACACACTGGTTTCACCCCTTAGTTACATACGCTGTAAGTAACGGTTAATTTATATCCTAGCCTTAGTTAAGGTTGCAAACCGAGAAACTGAGAAATGCAGAGGAATTGTAAACATTATCTTGTAAATAATAGATTTGCCGAAATTTCGACGAAAGGTTGCACTCAGCGAGCAATTTAAGTGTTCAGAGCTTAATACGGTTGATAATGATATTTTTATGAATGAATGAATGTACATAGATACAGTGAAACGCATTCCATTTTTGCCAATGCTGATGCAATGATGACTGGTGATTAATCATCCCATAATTACGTATTTATTTCTATGAAAACTTGACCCAGATAATAAATACCTTGATATTGACGTGGCATGCTTGCTTAAATTCATTGAAATTATAGCCTTATCTATAAATTGCTCATCCTCGCAGTTCTTCGTAATCTAAGAGATTGTAAAATTAACAAATGTGTCGCTCTCCAACAACTGGTAAAGTCCAAGAATTGAAATTGAGCCAATGTAAAATGAAACATTTATTTCAGCAAGAACAAATAAACTTTCCGCCATTGTTGTTAACAATTGAAATATTTATTCAATACAAATTTTCCTAGCATTACGGAAATCGCTAAGCTAATTACTCATGATGCAAATACATAATCAATTAAATAACTTATGTAACTACTTTTCTCTGCTTAAATAAGTTGAAACAAATTTGGTAAAATTAATTAAATTACGAAATCATAATATTCTTCTTACATTACTTTTAATATTGCAACCTTTGGAACGCTGATGCAAATGTGACATCAGCATTTCAAAGGTGAAGGGATTCAAAATACATAGATGTAGTTTTCATAAGTATCTCGCCTCTCATGTGTGTCCAAACCATATTGTGTGCAGGAGATCATGAAGGGGAAGAGAGGATAGGAATGAGGAGCACAGAATGATGCCTACGTCATCATGATCATCATGATCATGAGGGCGTAGTTTATACATATGTAGCATAAGTAAAGGTAATGATCAAGAAGGCGTGGCTTATGTGATCACGTATATATAGAGTAAGCAGAGAGAAGAAGAAAAGAGTGTAGGTTTAGATTCAGGATCAGCAGGTTTAGTTTTAGTGATCATCAAGATCAAGTTCAAGGTTTAAGGCTTCGGAAACTTAATAATAAGTTCCTGTCTAGATAATTAGTTAAAATTTAAATAATAGCATTAGCTCTCCCACGTATTTATAATACGAGCATTTCTGTAAAGTCAATATTTTTCAGTCGGTATTGATGTAAATAAATTTAATCATAATTCTTATAAAAAAGTGAGTTTCTACTACAAGTTTATTGCACAACGACACAAAGAAAAGGGGCATCCGCGAAAGTGGATGTGAATCAGGACACGGAATCCCATAAAAGAATAGGGAGCGTTACAATATTAATAATATCATGAGGAATAAAATGTATTTATTATTTATTAATTAATAGGGTGTCCCAACTTTGTAAAAAAAATCGCTTTTTCCGCTCACGATTTTTTCGCTCTTTTTGTAAACCGCACTGCGCATGCGATTCCGATCTTTTTTCCGCTTTTTCTGCTCAAAAATAAAATCTACTTTAAGATGATTTTTTCGCTCTTTTTACTACTTTGAGTGAAAAATCAGTCTCTCAGAGACATGTTTAAGGGGACATCACCCGATTTTGATGCCCTATGGAATATATTGCAATAAAAAGTGAGTGTATGAAAAGTGAAAGAGGATTTTACTCCATGGCCCCACCTGCGCCCCCCACACCCCCTGAAAAGCATTGTAACCACTAAAACTACCGCATTCAAACCTTTGCCAAAAATCCTATTTTCATCCCATTTTGGTAATTTTTGGATTTACATGATCTTAGATAGTTGTTTTATCATATCCAACATGAAGCAAATTTAAATTTTAAAAGAAACTCACAAGTTTCCTGACCACCCATTCTCTGCTCCTGCGTATTCAAGTGATAAAAAATCGGGACAGTCAAGTATTGAGCGAAAAAAGCGGATTTCAGATTTTTTGGCTTTTCGCTTTTTTCGATCTTTTTTACAAACTTGGGAGACCCTAATGTCTCTCGTTTGCCGGTTTGCATACATAGTAAATGAAGTAAATTTCTTTACCCAGACAGGATTCGTACGTCACGGGTAACTCCTAGCAGAATACTTACATAAATGAAAAAGCCATGCTATATGTATGTATCCGGACAAGTTAATTTAAAAATTAGGGAGATAAATACATTAATGTGTCACTACGATAGTAAATTGCGCATTAATATGTACTATGTACCTATTATCAGTCGATGCGCTCGTGGCAAGTATGCAAGATAAGGGCAAAACCGTCATCGTATACTGTCTACGTCATAAAGTGTGACGCCAAAATCCCTGAGATAAGATAAGTTAATAATATGGACTGTGGGGCCGTCTATAAATTACGTAACGCAAAAATCGCGATTCTCTAGACCTACCTCCACCCTTTAGCATCTATAACATAGGCATGATATCACTCGAGCCTTAAACCCCCCTTCCCCTCTTGCATGACGTAATTTATGGACGGCCCCTGTAAGTGAAGGTCTTGGCGTGCAGATTGTAGTAATTCTTCTAATTGAAATAAAATATTATCATTAATACTAACCATAAAAATCCCAAGATTTTCACCCCATCTAGTAACCACATGTCTACCACCCACCTTTGACCACCACGGACACAATTTCAAATCCAAACAGTCGTCTAACCAAACAATTTCCCACATTACAAAAACGCTCACCTTTGCGGCCCAAATTTACGGATATATTCCGTACAAACTACGCATTGACCAAAGAGCTTTAATTTACTCGCTTTCTTACAAAAGTTACCCTGGCATCTTATTTTTCGTCAACCTCGCCCTCGCCCTGTTCTACCTAATCGTACCCAATTTATTCAACCTCTCCGTTATTTTCCACTCTGCCCGGTATCCAAAATCTGAGACCACTGGTAACACCCATACCGCTTCGGAAGACTTTGTCAAAACAGAAATTACAATTTCTCGCTGTTGCGTGTGATTCTTAGTTTTCCTCCAGATCAAGAAAACTTGTCAGTTTCACGAAAATCTGCCCAAATCGTTGATCGAAATCGGAAAGTGCAAACCCAATCGCGCAAAATTTTACGGAGAAAATTAGCAAAAAATTTAAAATTCTTATGGTCACCTCTATCATTGCAATGCTTGTATGCCACACGCACTCTAGTTGACACAAATTTATGGGCTGATTTCCAGCCCAAAAAATTATCGGGATGCAGATGTTAAACCTTTCAAAAAAGGGTTATTCGTCATATTTTTCCTGATTAAAAACCTGACCGGAATTTCTGAAGGGTTCTACACCATTTGGTTGTGCCATGATTCTCGTAATAGAAATCGGATTTCACGTGTTTGAAGTTAAAGTGCAAAGCCTCGGAAAATGAAAAACTTATTTCACCACTTTTCTCTCAGAATTTAACAATTTCCCTGAAATAATTGAACCGTTTGGTAAAGTGTTTAGCAAACAATTGATTCTGATAATGCTCTCAAAATCGATTGTTTGCGTGATGGACATGTTCATTTTCATGAGTACTGTGACATCCGAAACGTATAAAAATTATGTTAATTGAACGGTTGCACTAATATGTGGAACTGTAAATCTGAACAAAATGAGACAAAATTTGAGGTAACTGGAGGCTCATTTTTCCTCAGCAACCTTGCCGGGACAATGGAAATCAGCGGACAAAAATCCCTGCCTTTCTTTCAGCTTTCGTCATTCATCATTCATCATTCGTTGTGTTTACGCGTTGTGTTTGCAGTTTGCAGTTCTCAGATTTCAACAAGATTTTATTTGCGAATGATTAAATAATTCCTCAACCATGACCAATTTCGACGGGGAACTGCTCTGCAGGACCTTCAAGGGTGCGTCGCACTGTTTCTGTCGTCTTTGCTGCGTGTTCGGCGGAGATGAAGAGGTCCCAAGTTTCATTCGACAAGTTGGAGATAAATTGTGGAAACCGTTCGCAATTCTGCCAAATATTGAAGGTCAAAAGGTTTGTAATATAATTAATTGCATTTTATTTCATCTGAAATATAATGTTTAAAAAATAGTTGATACGATTATCAAATTCGAAATTTGAAGTTCAAATTTTGAACCGTTTTTTTTTGTAACTTTTTTGTTTTATGTATTATTTGCAGTTTACTATTGGAGAGACTTTCGCCAGTCGAGAAGAACATGGAGAATTCATCTTCTGGAAACGTCCCATGAAGGAAAAATTGAATATTACGACGGGTGGAAACTTGCCGATTTGTGAGATTACCTGCGCTGAAAATAAGTACTGGGTCACACCTTTATTATCCGGGGTAAGAAAAATTAAGGCTATTTTGTAGAAATTGTTTACATAATTCCTTGTTTTCGTGTTTCTCAGGGGGAGGTCGTTGCCGTGAATGATGTCCAAATTCAGGGAAGAACAGAGCTGAAATTTGGCGACTATTTATCCTTAGGGGTTTCCGCGACTCCAGAGGAACTGGAAAATTGGAAGCGCACCTATCCTAGACTAATGCCTTTTCCTACTACTGATGTTGAGGATGACCTGCCTCCTTGGGCGAAAATGGAATTGAATACTTTTGAGAGGACTCATCGCCTCGTTTTGGTATTCCAGGTATTATTATTATTTTATAGTTGAATAATAAAAAAATTTTATATCTGAGTTTGTAATTGTTGCATTATTTCACTTTTTTGTAGAGGAGAGAATATGACTTTGATTCTTTCTGGAAGACGGAGCTGGAGCAAAGAAAGAAAGAAAAGAAAACGAGCAAGAACGAAAGCAATGTTGACCTGAATTTGGAACATGTCGAGGAGAAGAAAGAAGCGAGATTTATTCCACAGTTGAACGAATTGGTAAATTAGTAGTTAACTAAGCTTAACTACTTATTTTGGTCAATTTAGTGATTTTATAATTCGTCCAGGTGGTATCCCACATTCTGTCATATCTTCCGTTCGATGATCTTAAAAATGTGCGTTTCCTCTCAAACGTTTGGAATCAAGAAGCTCTCCGCCTCATTAAGAAGAAGGGTTGCGTGCGATTCGAATTTTCACCCGGTCACAAGAAACTGGACGATTCCACAAAACTTTTCCGCTACAATCACGAAATGCAGGAAAATCCAATCCCCCACTGGCGAATTGCAATCCCTTCGATCGGCTTGGAAACTTATCAGCATGAGATCCGCCCAGCCCAGGGAGAAAAAGTCATCGCAGGTCTCCATTGGTTCCTAGGATTGAAGACGCACAACGTTACATCGTTAGATTTTGCGGGAACGATTGCATCCAAATCAGACTACGATGCACAAATCAGAGTTTTGGAGATGTGCCCAACACAAACTATTGAAAATTTCGAATTAGGCTGGACTTGGATTCAGGATGAAGCATCTGGACGAGGGTATACATTTCCTAGGAGCATTAAATTCACCAACTTGAAAACGTTCGGTCTCTCGATGGATGTTGGGAGTTATGACATTGAAGGCGACGGAGATCACAGTGAGGACTGTTCTTCCCTGTCCTCTTGGTTGACCCCACTGCTTTATGCCGTCAAAGGAGTACGCGTCCTCATTCTGAACTGTACTTTCTCCCCACTTTTGGACACATTCTATGACCGAGCTAAGCCATTCCGGAATTTGGAAGAGATTACCATTCAGCGAAACATTACTCCGGAAGGGCTCAAGTTTCTGAATAAATTGAAGAATCCTTTAAGAAAAATGAATCTTGGGAGATTTGAATATTGGAAAAAAGTGCAATACCTCGCTTTTGGGCGACTCCTTCGGAAACATTCCCAGACTTTGACCTCACTGCAGATTACGCTTGGAAATTGTGTAAAGAACGATACGATTCTTAACCTGCCCATTTTTCCATCGCTCAAAGAACTCTACGTGGACAAAGATTCTTGGGTCGAGGAAAATGAAACGTTTGCACTCAAGGTGTCGTTCGATGGGGATGATGACATCGCATACGCCAAGCATTTTCCTCGCCTGGAAACCTTGAAGTTGGGAGGGAACGATAATGGTTGGGGGAGGAATGTTAACGAAAATAATGCTCTTTTCGATACATTTTTGCCTTTCGGATTTAGCGATGCAGGATCTCAAGTTTACAAAACTTTGCGACATCTCGACCTTCCGACTGAAGCAACTTTGGAATCGGGCCAGCTTTATGCCAGGGCGGACGAAATTGCAAAAATGTTCCCGAATGTTCACAACCCTTGGATCAATAAGGCTCGAGAATCATCGGAGAATCTGACGGAGCAAGTTTCTTCAAATTAAATTAACATATATTGATGGACCGATTATTTATGGACACGGATTTTTGGACATGGACGGAGTCGACTCGACACATGATTTTTATAATTATTTATTTATTGTATGATTTTCATATTTCAAGGTGTCTTTTTTTGCAAGTTTTCCATCAATTTTAATTTTCTCAGAAAGATCTGATTTTGTTACTCTTTTTTTGATTTTTGTGACTTACATTACATATGTGATTGTCAACGTATGCCTTCTTGATATACATATTCATGTATGCCTTGCCCATTTTGGAAATTAAATTGTTCATTTAAACAATGTCAATTGTTACGAATTATTTAAAACAAGTCAACCACTTATTCATTCTCAATCATCTTTCAGTACAATGACTACATTCATAAAAGTTTTCGAAATTTTCACTTTCATACATAAAATAAATAGTAAACTGCACATGTAAATATTTAAATCTGAACAGTTTCACATTTTATTCAGCAGGAGGCACGTGGTATTTTAACGCAAATTTTATCAAGATTGCATGCATATACAGTTACATACATTTATAAGTAAGCAATCATATTTGCAGAATTTTAATGAATTTTATCATCCTCATGGTGTGGGGTGTTCATGCCACGTTTTCACCAGTTTCTGCCGGATTCATGGAGAATGATGTAAGGATCACTTTCTTACTAAAGATAAATTTTATTTTTTTAATGGTTCTTATTTATTCCTAATAATTTAAATACGTATGCGTATTTACTTTACTTAACAAATATTTATAAACTTACAAAGCTCATAAAAGGGCAGTACATACATGCATAGTTAAAATATTTGAATATCTATATTTACATAACTCACGGAAGACGAGACATCCATCCCAAATATTTCTGGATGTGCCACTCGCTCCTGGCTACCTTATGTACTTGGCCAAAGCGGACATCGACATTTTTAACTTCTTGGAATCCTACAAAATCAAGAAGGATGAAAAAATAAGTACAGCTCTTGAGCTGTAAATTATTAAAATTAATATGTTCAAGTACAAATTTATCCCGAGAAAATTCAAAATGACGCTCTTTTCTGATGTTATTTATGTACCCAGATATATCCAGGATTTTTCGGAAGCGTCAGCAAACTATTTTAATGCCCGTAGAATTGGACGGACTTCATGGTATGCGGCAACGGAAGTGGTGAAATGTCCCATTTCCGTTTACAGGATGGTGAGACGATTTGTAATGCAACTCAAAGATGCAACTAAAGAATTCGAATCTGTTGGAAATCAAGGTGCTTAGGATACAGTTTAAATTATTTATGAGACAATTCACGTAGTCATTGGGAACTTTGCAAAATTAGTTTCGTAAAATAATTTTGGAAGCTTTTACAAATATGCACAAGGACGCCTTGATCTGAGTAAGTTTGCAAAAAGTTGTTGGCTAATTTTCCTTAGAAATTTTGTAAAAGTTTGTAAGCCTACAGAATTTGTGGATCATTTATGAATGTTTTAACGTACATTTTTACAAAAGACTACGTGAATTGCCTCTATATTTTATTTCCTGATCCAGATTTCAGGTCATTGTCACGATTTGTCCGTTGTTCATACAAAAAATAAGTAATGTAAACAGATACATATATACGTGTGTAGATATCTGTTAACACGTTTCAGATATCCCACCCAAGATAAGCAACCTCCTCAGCCTTGTCGCTTATCCCACACTAGACGACTTTCATGAAACGATGGAATCGATTTTAAATCTCCAGCAGTTTTATGGTCTAAAGCCAAGTAAGGTGAGTACCACCAAATATCTCATGGTTTGTACCCTGTGAAATTTTAATCTCAATTTTCAAAATAAACTTTCGCAAATATTTTCGTAAATTCGTAAATTTAATTTTTGTAAAATTCTCAAAAGTTAGTGCACGGAAGAATTCTAACAATCCAGGCCAATGCGTCCCTCAACGCCATCCATGCCCTCGAAATAGGAAAATTTGCCCTATCAAAGAAACAGTACACATTATCTCTTTCCTGGTTATACGCTGCTAAAGACTTGTACCGTGATGCCGGCATGACTTCAAGTGTGGAGATTGACACCTTGGTGACGAAATTAGTTGACCAGGTAGAAATAAATCTGATAAGCTACAGTTAGTTTTGTGTAATCTTCCTTTCTGTACCAAATTACACACATTTTTGTAAAGATTTTTTATTTTACTTTTGTTTACATAGCACGACACCGATTATGATTCTGAGCTATCCACAGGGCTTTACTTCTTTGAAGAAAAGCTGTCCAACAATATGTCGGCTAGAACGATGCGCGAGGTCAAAATGAAAAACTACTATGGAATTGCGCCATCCGGACATGAATCATATCAAGGAGATGTCGCGTACTACAATTTGCTCAATATTTGCAACGGAAATGAGTTCGTGGTGAGTAAAATTCAAAATTCGTTCACCAAGTTTAAAAAAACGTTCCTACGGTATCAATTTAAAGAGGTTAGTTATTCATAAACCAGTGAGTCAATCAGTCCGATATTTGCAACCCATAAACTCCATAAAGTTCAAGCATCTCTATAACACGTTGCAAAATTCGTTTTCATATCCATCGTAGATTTACTGATATGCATGCATTCCATTTTGTTGGGAAAATTGTGTTTAAAAATTTTTGCAAGGTTTACAAAGATTTTGCAAAGACTGTACATCGAAGTACATAATTTAACTGCCAAATAACTAATCTTAAGATGCTGATTTACTTCATCCTTAGCCCGAATCTGTGAAGAAAACCTTATTTTGCCGCCTTGAAACTAAGCAGAATCCTTACTTTGCCATCAATCCGATTAAAATGGAAGTCTTAAGTCACGACCCGTACGCCGTCATGATGCACAAAGTATTTCCAAAGTACTACTTTCGATCGACGTGGAGTAGCAGTGCGTCCGCGGCAGTTGTCAAATCCTCGGTTTCTTTAGCATCACTGGAATTGGAGGCGGCAGGATTGTCGAAAATGTCTCATGAAGCTTCGGATCCACGACCAGGGTCGACTTATCGGATCGTCGCGGCAATAAATAAAGCTCGTAAGTCAATTATTTTCAAAGAAAAAGTTGTAATTTTTCAGAAATTGAAAAATAATTTCGAATTTTTTGGTAAATTGTTAAGCTCATATATGCAAATGTATGTACATACTTCTCTAATGATATACATACATAACCTTCTCAACCAGCCATATAAATTTACTACCGACCCGTAATAAATTGTCAGCTAATTGGTTTTTTTTAGTTCATATATGCGCAACTATTTTCCACGTTTGTTCAATAATTTTTATGCAAATTTTCAAAACCAATTTATGCATACAGTAAATTTTCTCTGTCTGAATTAAATTCCAGATTTTAAGGACACAGCGTTACACCCGGGTCTCGTGTCCAAAATGGAGTTTCTTACCAAGGTGAAGATAAAAGGAAAAGCGTCCGACACTTATGTCATCAATTCTTACCTGCATGGTACGTACATACATACGACTTTTATGCATCGTTAACTAATCAACTTAAAATTGACCCCATTTAATAACACTAAGTAAGGTGCCCCCGCTATCATGCATTGTGACCATTTATATGGGTTGGACGATTATGGCTTACCGACAAAAGGACACAGGTTGTCCTCAATCGTACTTTACGTAAGGGATGCAAATTTATTGCGGAACATAATTACAAATTATTGAAGTTTCCGAGTAAATACTTATTTTTATTTAGATGACAGATGTCGAAGAAGGTGGTGGAACAGCGTTTCCAAATCTAGGGTTCAGAACATACGCGGAAGCAGGTAGTATGTTATACTGGTAAGTTATCAGAATTAACATTTTCTTAATGGGGATATGCACATCAACAATTTCCACCTTTCGCCACAAATATTTAGTCAGATATATTGCAAAATTGTTTACATGCATATGTATCATATCTATCTATGTAAGTTTATGCATATAGTGGTGTTGCAGCAATTCAATATTTTAAGTCAGTCTTTCAAAAACAGGTTACTTTTAACAAAGACAACTTTATTAAATTTTTATATAAATGACCTGCACACTTTTGAGCTACGATTATAAATAGTATTTTAGAAAGTTTTCGTGGTTACATATTATAAAAACTTTCTACCAATAGGTGTACATTTTACACTCTAATCTTTAAAAATTGATGTCATCAAACCTTATCAAAAATTCACTCAAGAAGTCAGTAGTTTGAAAATAGTAAAATATGTTTCTTCCCATTTTTCCTGGAAAGAAAGTGTCTAAAATGTAAATAGGATTTGCTTTCTATGCAGCGAGCTTCCAATTACAGATAAATAATTTGAGCCAATTGTCAGTTATGAATATGTGTATATAGCTTTCTTCCATCAAGAACAATGACAACTACTAATTTAAATATGTATGACTCACAATGTGAGTCTCACATTAATGTCTGTAATTTACCCGAAATATGTATGCAATAGACATATTTATGTATGTATTGCAAGACAGTCTTTTAAATGGAACACAATTAGATTATTTAGATTAAATTAAACTTCAAGTTGAATTACGTTCGTACATGGTCGCAAAATTTGACGACGAAACTACGTATGCAGGCACTAATATTATGTTATTCAGTTCCTTCGAGGTTGATGAAGTCCATATTTGCGAACTGGTGGTCCAGCATGCTTCGTTTTTCTCGCCTCCTTCCTACGATTACGATACTTATCGAACGATATTGTCGCCACCTTAAAATATCAGTCGGGTTAATATTTAACTTGCCTGATGTACTAATTATTAATTCTCAGTTTTGTCACAGATCAGGGTTCCTATACTTTATACAGGGTTAGGCAAGTTAGAAATTTCCAAAAATCAGACTAATTAAAATTTTAATCTGAGGAAATTTTACAGCTCATTCTTGATTCACTTTGCTTAGCAAGTAACAACAACTTTTCACCAGCAAAATCATCAAAATTTCGTATAAAATTTAATTAATCTGATTTTTATAAATTTTAAATTTGCAAAAACTACCATGGAAAATAAAGCATAGGAACCCTGACTGATCACTAATTAATACGCATACCTTAGTAACCAATTCCTCCTCCTCCTCCGAGACTTCCACATAGTTCCGCATCCAACGAGGCTCGTCCTTCACATATGGATCAAACATGACTTCCTTCACCGTCCTCTGAACCGTGTTGTCATACTCCTTCTCAATCTTCCTTATCATATTGGGTAATTTCGTCTCTGCAAATCGCAACATCCTGAGATGGTCCGTGGACATGACGAAGGTTTCAAAAACGTAGTCCGTATCTACTAAACAGGGGAAAAAGTAGAGTTTTTCCACCAGATCGTCTACGGGGACGCATCGGTCAAACTTGATCTCGTTCTTGGGTCCCCACCGTTTCGTTGAGGGGGCTTGGATCGAAATTAGTTTGAGGTTTGGTAAACTGGCAAAGTCGTAACTTGACATTTTCGTCCGGCTCACGGCCCTGGTTCGCCAACGGGCAGAGTATTCTAAGGGTTCGTCGACCAGTCGGAAATATACTTGTTCAATATGTTCCGGATGCTGGGCGGCCAAACCGCGAAAAATTGTGGACAAGGAAGGGTTAACAAGACGGGAGTTGCTGGTACACCAAAAAAGATGGTCGCCCTGCTCCATAAAATTGCTTCGCATGTGGCAGTTTCCCGATCGACAGTGGTTGTCTAGTCGAATGTACTTGACGAGTTTGGGGTCAACTTGAGGGGTAAGGCCGGATTTGCAACAGGGGAACATTTTCGTAGGGACGAGAACACATAGTTCTCCGAGGAGTGGAGTCGCCACGGATTGCCAGAGGCGGCAGACGAGACGGGCCGTTTTCAGGGTGGAGGCAGATAAGTTCGAAAAGATGGCGGTGATGATCTGAAAATGGAACGTTACTGATAAAATATTGCATTCCAAACAAAATCAAAGTAAAAATCAGCACATTTTAAGCATTTTTTTGTCCTATGTATGAATTTATTTACAGTAAAATCGACGTAGTTTCTGAAGTAGGCAGTATTTTTCGAGTCGGCTTTCACCATAAATCAATACAGAGTCACGACCACACCCCCTGATTATCAGTTGATGCGGTTGGGGCAAAATGAGGCTATTGTTGGAATTGGAACTGATTCTATTGATGAATTATAACCAAGGCTGTATGGCCAGCTTCTCGTCCATTGCATTATGACTCATCACTACCCGAGCAGCACCATAAATTCATGGTAAGTACCGGACAATTTTTGCTCAAAAAATTTTAAAACGGAAAATTTGATGTTTATTGTTACCATAATATATATCTAAATATATTACATAGTGGGTTTCCGTTCGAATCGCTATAATTTTGGTTTTAAGTTTTTCCTGAAAAATTTAATTAACTAAAATTTAATTTCGAACGGGAATCCATAAGCTTTATCATGTAATATGTCCAGGTATATATTATGGTAGCAAAAAACCATAAAATTTTCGGTTTTAAAATTTTTGGAGCAAAAATTGTCCGGTACTTACCATGAATTTATGGTGCTGCTCGGGTAGTGATGAGTCATAATGCAATGGACGAGAAGCGGGCCATACAGCCTTGATTATAACAGAATTACTCTTCTCCCGTTATCGGAGGTGTCTAGGCAAAGTGAGACATTGATGAAACCGAGGATGAGTCTAGTGATGAAACGGTACAATTAAATACCTCCTAAATATGTATGTCCACAATACGCTCTTCGCACTAAAGCTATGTACATACATATATATACATCCGTATATGCGTTTGGTGCAGTTTATTTTATTAGAATCTTATGTAAATTCGGTAAATATGATAACCTGGAACAAAAGAAGTTACTTAAACGCTTATCCCGACTTACCAAATGATTCGTAAATATCGAACAAGGCAATTTATCCATTTCAGCTAAAAATGTAACATTAGAACTTTACCCGTTTTGCTTTCCAATTATTAAACCTTTTTCTATTTATTTAATTACCAATTTTTCCTTTTGCTTTAAACTTTCTGTTGAATGATTCCTTCGGCATGATGACGAAGTTGCATGAGCAAGTCCAACAATAATATCAGATTTCTAAATAATTTATGACAGGAAAAAATCAGCTTTGGCAAGAAAATAATGTATATTTTTCTACTTACTGTATCTATTGGTTCTGTAATACAGAATCTGTATCCCTTGTTACGCAACAAACATCCACTCGGAAAGAAAGCAAATACCGTAATGTTCCGTAGTTTGACTTGGGTTTTAATACCAACCATGGAAAAACTGAACATATCCAGATTTCCTTTGTTTTCATCAGTTGTATGAAAATGCTCAGGATGCTTTTTGATACATACATACAATGTATGCGGATGCATGAATTCTGTCTGTGGGAACTAGTTCAATGGTATTGTTTATGCATTAAAGGGACGCTTAGGCATCAATACGGGTTCCCTTTAATGTGCTGATCCCTTGTATGTAATGTAAATATATGCACATACATATGTACATATGTATGACATTGGTGCATATCAGTACACCGTTAAAAATCTGGTAGAGTCAGAGTCTCATTCTCATACATATATTTGTACGTATGTACGTATGTATGTACATACACTCCTTTCTGGTATTGATTTGGTAATATGTAAGTTAATGTAACATAATGTAACTTCCTACTGGATTTGTAGCAGATGGTTTGTTTCTGAGTGATAAATTTTTCATTACCACAAAATTGCTTACTCGAAATGCTACCATGCCGGTAGAGTCACTCCACCCATTAATAATTTAATACCAGTTTTCTAAGAGTGTATGTACTTGCACCGAAGTCAACGTAAATCGCAATTGTTTTTGCTACCAACTTGCTTAGAGTGTACGTTTTTAAAAATAATTTTAAAAACTTTTACAAAGTAAAAAAAACGTTCTTGCTCTGGGTACTTAAGTTTTCAAAAATGTGTAAGCTAATTTTTCTCAGAAATATGTAATTGTAAAACAAGTTTGCAAGTTTACAGAATTTAATGTTATAAAGGATTGCGAGATAACTCCAATAAATATTTTATTTATCTTTCAGGCATGCTGCCCATACGAATGGCGAGATCGACTTCCGAACATCACATGGTGGGTGTGCCGCCGCATACGGATTACGTTGGCTCGGAGTCAGATTTATTCGTCAATTTGAGAACTTTCAGACACAAAAGTGTTCACTAAAGCGAGGCAAATGGCTCATCTAGATGATTTTGTGTTAATCCATATGTACATACACCGATGCTAATATGTGTATTTACATATCTATGTATATATAAGTATCTATGTATGTATGGTAATGATACTTAAAAAATACAACCAATCGATATATATTTGCAATTAAATTCCGATAAGGCAACAGTTCATTGAGCAACATACATACACATATGCAAAAGTTGAAAGTACACATCGATTCAACTTTGTACATAAAAATAGCAAAATTAAACAAGTACAGTCTGAATATAAAATCATGATTTTTTCATAAATTTATAAATTTATGATTGCACCCTTATTCATAAATATTGTAAATTTAGGTACAATTCAAACAGGAAATTTCAAATTTATTCGTAAGTCCATATTGTCACATTGCATCATCGTCTTACCCACCTTGACGAGTGCATGAAATAAACATTTTACAAATTGTGTCCTCAGAATCATTTTATTCAGCAGAACGAAACTTAAAAAAGTATGCAGGCCTAGTGGCAAACGGATTTCAATTAATCTTACGCATTATTCGTTATGATTTACTTATTTTCAATTAAACTTTATGTGTGTCACAGCTATTTCATAAATATTTAAACACAGAAATTTAAACTAAATATATAACTTTGGGGTTTTATGAAATTACATATTATTACCTATCTACAGACGAAAAATTTACTAAAATTTGGTAAATCTGTATCTTAACATTTCCCCTTACATATTCTACGGGAACGTCACGATGCAATCGATAATGTAGTCGAATGTCTTCTGAAAGTAGGTGACCGTCGTGGAGACCGTGACAAAGTAAAACTGTCCGACTTGAATTCTTAGCGTGGCGCAAGATGTCATAATCCTTCGCAGATTTTGATGTTTCGTTTCTGACCACGAGTTGAGGAAGGATGTCGCAATGTCAAACATTTCCGCGGAGATTTGTAACATCCCGTAACTACAGCAGACACAAATGACCACACCGAATGGATAGGTCAAGATGGCTGGAAATTCCTCTATGAATTTGTTATTCATGGAGCGGATCAAGACATATCCGCAAGAAACGAGCGCTGTCCAGTTGACCATCTAAAAATTGGGGGTGTTAATTTGAAAAATCAGATTGTAGAGGCATAATTTCCTCGTAATAGTAATTAAACTTTTGTGCAATTTCGTAAGAGGGTAATTTTCAAAATTTGTATCGCGATATTTTATATGAACGGTAATTTTCAAAATATTGTAGGCAAGATTTCGCATGCCGTAAGACCTTTTTGAAGGGAAAATCGTGACTTGCAGAATTATTTACTCATCGTAAATCATATCATCCCATAATATTTAGCACAAGACGTAACGAATTACCTTCATAATTGGGAATGCCGCCGGACCAATGCACTCGTTCAAGAGACCAGTCATTACTTGAAGAGATCGATACATTTCCACCGCCGTGTGAGGATCCCGCAGTTGGTCGATAGTGTACCCGGTGTCATTATTATGACTGCGAGAAAATGGAAATGACTGAAATTGAAAATTCCCAAGTTTTCATAAACTTTGACTTACTGAGCCTCCATCAGCCAAAACTCGACACTGTTCCCATGTGCGACAGACATCCAGGCTAAGAGACAAAAGACCGCAATGGTCTGACCGGCCATGACCATTTCCTGGAAAATAGGTAATGACAAAAGATTATTATAGAATACAGAATACCATCCCCATAGCAACCATTCCATTACCTGTAAGGCACCCAGGACCAGCCACCACTGCGGATTTCCCGGCTCGTACACATAGCTCGTCAAGTACCACGGTTGAAACGGCATGAACAAGTACAGGATGCAGGACAACACCAACTGTACGAAATTCGCGGGTATGCAAACCTTCAGCACAGCGTTTCCTCGATCTTCCAACCCATCCAGGTGCAATACGTACCTGTCTAGAAGAAACCTATCAACCTTGCCGCCCTATCTCACTTTACCCCTTCCACACTTACCTACACACTTCTCATTAAACTCCAACAACGTATTTATATAATTCCGGAACTTTTCTCGGTAAATGTACATCAACGTGTTCAACGAGATGGAGTAGAGGTACCAGAAGACGCAGAACGAGTTCATAAAGACTGGGCGGTAGCTCCCTTTGTCCAATTGGACGCGAGCGAAGAACGAGTAGAACTGATACCCCAGGAGGATCGTGTTCTGAATCGCGAAGATGAACCAGACCACGGACCACACCTTATGAACGCCGGGACTGTGACGGATAACCCGTCTCGCTTTAGTGTCATATCGCCACGGTAATGCCCACACGAGGGCGCCAACTAGGCAGATTTGGTGGAGTCGGCCCACCGCCCTAGCGCTGAGCAGGGTTGGTCGGGCGGCTTTAGTTGAGCCTGGTTCCGCCGTGGGTGGGCGGGATATCGTGGTAATTGTGGGGGCGCCCCATTGAGCCCAGTCGCCGAGTTCGGGGTCTGTATTAGTTGGTGGGTGGGGATATCGGGTTCGACGGGTGGTTCCAGTAGCGGTGGAGGATCCGGCGGACGAAAGACTATTTAAGGGGAGATAGAATTAAGTCTAATTGGAATGCAAAAACATACACTCTTAGAAATCTAGTGTAGCCAAGCAGATATTGATTTCTCAGTATTAAACCTCCTACCGCTTGGTATTAAAGTTACAGTTACCGGTGCGTAAAAAATTACTACCGATATGGTAAATTGATACCGAGCTATTACTGCATGCATCGTATTAAGGACCTATCAATACCACTTTAGTAGATATATATATATATGAAACCGCTTGGTATTATTTTAATACTCGATTTGTACGAGTGTATGTACCTTGAAATTGATAATTTTTCCCAAAACACTGCCTAACCAAGTTTGAATTCTAACCTGTCACGATCACCGGGTAGACCGTTTTCACCCCTCTCGTCCCAAATGTCCCCCATCCCACCACCGCGATATAATCTGTTCACGTCGAAACGGTCCTTCCCCTCTTCGTAACCATGGAGACCTAACCCCGTCACTTTAGCGAGGTTACGACGACGACGCTTCCTCAAGGACCCGGCAGCTTGCATGGCCACGATTCCACTAGGCAATACTAACGCTGATAAGAACGAGGAAGGAAGCCCACACTTTTCTACACACACGACGTATGTATACCTATAAATACAATAGTATTTCAAAGATTTATGCGTTCGTAGTATTGGGTTTATCACGAAATGATCGACAAGACCCAAGTCATCAATATTTTTCAAACCACCGACATAATTGTTCCAAAAATGGTAGGAATCACTAATTGATTTCGTGTAAGGTGTAGTTTTCCGTAGGTGAGGCAAACAAGAACTGAGAAGCAGTGTCAAAACGATCACCTATTTAATTGTTCTTTTACACTGGTTAAAAATTAAAATTTTTTAATTCAAGCTTTTTACTAATTAAGTATTTTGAAGGAAATCTAAACCCGACAATCATGCACGAATATTTTACAAAAATAATTTAGTTATTTCTAACACCATTTGGGAAATCATTTTAGTATCATTTCCAGTGCGATAGATACCATTTTGCCAGATTTAGTAGAGTTTTAGTCAAAAATTAAATTCTTAAAATTTTCAAAAAATTCGTATATTTTCTCAAATCTTGAAACCTACCGAGGCCCCTACCCCAACGTTCTGACGGATTATTTATCTACTAAAAGTCCTCAAATTATAAGCTATCTTGCATTCAATCAAATCATGGGAAGCTGAAAAAACACATCATTTTATTCCTCTATATTAATTATTCAATATTTTCATTGCATCACGGAAGGATTTCAAATTTTTCGCATTTACTTTCTCAGCCTAGATTTTAAAGCATTCCAAACCAATTTCAAATCTATTTACATTCGCGAAATTTTATTGCCCTGAATATTAAATTTTCTAGACCCACTACAGACAAACAATGTCTAGAATCCAACCAGAGATATCTAACCTCTGCATATTACTCGTACTGACTATGGTGTTAAGGCGTATCGATATATCATAAAAAACAATGCTTCTCACACAAGTAAATACGCAAAATCAAATATTTACATAGCCAAAAATAGGTAGCGTAACCTTGTAACGTGAAAACAAAACGAATTGATTTTCCAGTCCACGCGATTCTAAATAAGTTACCATACTGTGACACTGTTGCGAAATTAGGACGACAGAAACACCCAGATTGGAGTCCAGCTTTATGTACATACGTACCAGGCGTGCCTTTAATTGCTGTGGCATGACCACCCTACAAATAATTAAGCTAAATATCAATAATTCCGATGGTGCGCAATCTGACCATCTTTGTGTTCTTGGGAACGGGTTCAATTACCAAATAAAATTGGCTTCAGATACATACATACGCTCATCATTTTTTGAACGGCGTGTCTAGTCCATTATCCGACTAATAATCTACACGCTAAGAAATCCGGTGAACATTTGTAACTCGGATGTCACAGCATGGAAATGCATGGAACTTTCACCATTCATCGTCACAACGCGATGGCTCGTTATTATGGATATGGTCATATAGACATGGTAACACTTTATCAGTGTGAGTCACAGATATGGAGGTGTGAGTCACTAAAAACCGCGTATTCTTATGCATTACCAGTTGTGTACAGTCACAGGTTTTGCAATATTTTTAGATGCGTATATTTTTAGGGTAGGAGGTTTTCCGTGGCATTCCGGATGAAGGTTGGATCTTGTGTTTTAGGTCATGCAGTCATGCTAAATACATACAGACAGATTTTAATTAAATACCAGCAAATGCGGAGAAGTTTAGACGTACATAATTACAGGTCTCGGGAGAATTGTAGGTAATTATCTATGCAATACAACCCCAGCAATACAGATGTACCTATTTGCAGCACGTGAGTAGTTACATTTGCATAATATGTCCATGCACTTTCAATGGTTACTTACATACTTTATGTACATGTACAATTTCTATTTATCGTCTTAAGAGTAATAGCAGCTTTTCTATAATTGGATACGGATGTACTTAGATAATATCTAAGTACATCCGTATATATCCGTACATATTATGTGCATAAAATCCACGTTCATCTGTATGTACATACATATTTATATTTAACACACTAATTGCTTAAGCAATTAGTGTATTTTATGGTAATGCAATTGCATTACCCTTGCGTTAAGACTTAGGTATATAAAATATTCGAGTTATGAATGTATCTGTAATTACATTAATAAATAATCGTTAACAACCTTTACAGGTGAAATCAATAATTTTCCATTTATTTATTTGTCCACTAATTGCGTTATGAATATTTTTCAATTTAATAATTCCACAAATTGAATTCAAATTTCAAAAACTAATTAATCATCCAAGATTTGACTTATCCTATGCAAATATTTCATTAACCAAGTAAATTTGATTCGCTCAATATTTACATTAATCGAATCGACTTTATCATTCGTGGGGCCATTAGCTCTTCCTTAATTACCCTCACCTCCACTATCTTGGGACAAAATTCGACCGGATTTGAACTAATCGAATCATACGAAGCGTAATCCAATGCTCCCATCGTGATCAGGGTCGGGACACCTGAATCATTATAGGTCATCCTACCCTGAAAGTGAAACTTGTTTAAGACTCCCGACTCATCCGGAGTCGCCAGCGAGAAACAGACCGATGGCAAGGAGGGATTGGCGGTCTCGTCATCAAATATTTTAAACACTGGCGCCAACGCATAATCTGGAACGGATGGGTTGGCATCGGCCTGTCCTGTGATCAGGAATGAACCGACGGGTCCGAAGGATGTCGGAATATTTAATATTGGTCCATTAGTAAAATCTATCGGGGCGAGAATGCTGAAACTTCTCCCAATTCCGAACTCCTCTTCAAAAACGTGGATTGCTTGCTGATTTAAATTTTCCCCGCCGAGAGAGCGATACGACTTCATGGCGGCAAAGGCAGGACCAAGTGTGTCCAAATCGTAGCATTGAGGTTGTAAGTTCCCACCGATTTGGTACCCTATGTTGCCCGGGCTACCTTGGAAATCGGCATCAGGATAGAACCTCCATCTGCAAGTTCGTAGAAATAGTTTCAATTTTCTAACAATAATTCATGCTGATCTGTAACCCTGTAAAATTCTGGAATGTCAAACTTGTATTAGAAAGGGTACAAAAAATTTACGAAAGTTGCAAATTTGCATCAATTTTAGCGCACAGATTTAGAATTATTATGTATTTTTAAAATATGTATTTCCACAAAAATTTCCCAGCTTACAAACATCCGAGTGAATCGGGCTACTAATTTTTGTTACGAAATTATCCATTCACATAATGTGTTCGATTACTTACATTCCGATCCCACAAACGACGATTGACACGTCTGGAATGAGGGTCAAGAAATCGATGAAACCCTGCTCGTTGCTGGGGACATCGGCCTCCTCCAATTTTAAACTGTACGGTCCTAAATTATTTCCAGGTTGAGTGAAAATTAGTACGGCTGGAGTGACTTGGCCATTAATTTGTACCGCTATGGTGACAATTAGCACTACGGACAGAATGGTTTTACAAAAATGGCCCATTTTATTATACTGCCAATTTAAATAAGGAATATATTTATGCAAAGAAAATTAAATGGAAAGCCAATGATCCATTTATTAACCAGGTTTTTTGTGGTTATACAACCTACAAAAATTGAACAATGCACCGTCTGACATAATTATTTGTTTAATCGACATGTTTTACCTAATTGAAATCGAGATTAGATTAAAAGTATTGAGGATGAGTAAATTGATTGGATATGGAGTACGACCGAGTTATTTTATACGGCTGAGGTTAGAGTCATTTTTTTATTTAGATATTTAGAAATCTCAAAATGTTGCTTGCACCAATGTCGAAATTTGATGATATCGATATTGACATTAATTTCACATTTAAGATGAAACGAGTACTTTACAACTGCTTATGTATAAAGTAGAATTTTTAGAATTAATTAATATATTTGCATATGTTACTGTATACCAATATTATCCATTCACTAAAGAAAACAAGGATTCATACATTTTTTAGAACGCTCGTTAAAATTCAAAAATTTTGTTAACACAATTAATGTTGGTAAAATCTAGTAGCAATATTCAATATGTATTATAAACCGTTGAGTCATAACTATAAATTACGATAATTAAATATAAATACGTACACCATCATATATACATATTTCATATTGATAAATATACATGTTAAATATAGGTACTCTTATATTATATTGATGTGTATACATATACTCATATGCATACATATGAGTATATGCATTTATATATGTATGTATCCTAGCGACAAATTGCACTTATGTACATAAATACCTACATATGCAACGTTTGTGAATTCATGTCGCATGATGGAAAATGCACGCTTATTTATCTGGTTTAAGTGAACTTTCCACGTTCAAATGCATAATTATATGACAACAATCTCTTACCGCTGTTCCGATAATTGCTTTATCTATATTTTATGTGTATACTGGTTATAGGCTAACGAACACAACAGGCACTTATTTACTGGATCTCATTCTCAAATTGAATATCTAAATGTATTGATAACGCTCAACATACAATCCCATTAATTAAAAAGGTTACCGGGTCATAAATCAAAGCGTATATAACAATCACCCACTCCAAAATCAATGCACTTTCTTAACTCGTAGATCCATCAATATCCGCGTGTATTGAAGCAATTGTGAGTTTAATGTTTGTGCAGATAACCATGGTGAGAACTGCACACTTATCTGGTTTACATGGCCCCTCCTTGCGTACCAAACGCATGTTCATGTTCAAAAAAGTACTTATGTAATCGAGAGACATAATTTTCTCTCCGGGTTTTTGAGAATAGTTTTATCTATATTTGATGTACATGCACACGTTTATAATCCAGAGTGACAAAGCACAGGAACTTGTTTACTTTACCTCATTCTAAACTGTAATGGGTGAATTGCCCGACAACGTGCAACATACATACATACACTTTGTCGCATTACATGCGTCTAATTATGCAAAAGATTAGCAGGGAAGATTTAATTAATTAGACATTATTGCAAATGTACATACATACATAAGTATGTACACATGTATGTACATCCGTATGTACATAAAGTACGGAATCGGCGTAAGACTAACCTACATAAATTGTACCAACTCGGACTTTTGCTCCAATTTTATTGCATGTTTTTTTAAAATAATAGTAGCAGAAAGTAATTTAAAATTGCTTTAAGTAAAATTGTGGCAGGCAATCAGTAATGTGACGCATACATAAATATTCCATTCATTCACCAATTAAACCCGCACAATTTTCTGCTTCTGAGTCACCCCATTTCCTGGAATAAACCCCAAGTTGTCAGTCCCCCGCACATCCACGCTCTTTGGACAAAATGCTCTCGGATCGTCACTAATCTGGTCGTACGAACGATAATCAATAGCCCCCACTGTGATCGTTGTTGGAACTCCGTTTTCATCATCGAAATTCATTGTCCCCTGAAAATGAAACTTGTTGGCACTGGCTGAATTATCGTTTCTCAAAATGAAACACACCGGCGGCTTCAATGGGTCGGGAGTGCCGGAAGGAAAGAGTTTAAATACTGGCACCAACTGGTCTTGTGGATTAGTCGGGATTACGTCCGCCTGTCCCGTAATCAAAAAGGAACCTACCGGCCCGAATCTCGAGATATCTACGGGGCCATTCACAAAATCGTCTGGGAAGAACAGGGGGCTATATATTCCGACTCCGTACACTCCGCTAAATATGTGAATTGCTGGTTGGTTCATGTTATCCGGGGGGAGGACCATCGAACGGAATGATTTCATTGTCGCGAGAGAATCCCTGATCCCGTCAATATCGAAACATTCCTCGACAGGGCTGGAACCAATTTGATACCCGATTGTGAGTAGATTAGGAACGGTGAAGTCGGCCTGAGGGTAGAATCTCCAGCTGAAATTTTTATTAATTGTGAATATAATGGTGGTGCTTTTTAAAAGAATTCATAAATTTTAAGTAATAAATATTTTGTCTGAAGGTAAGTACTCACGACAACGTCTTATTTCGCGTCTCAACTCATTTAGCAATCTTGCCAAGATCAAAAAATTTGTGTCGTAAAGAGATTCGCTAAATAAGCCTGCATAAATCTACTAAAAACAACTATTTTGACGTTGTTCCCATGGATTTCTGTAATTTTTTGATTGATTGATTGTGATTGTGGGGATGAGTTTGGGAAAACATAATTGCATCAAATAAAAACATGTCCATTATCTAAATACATAGGTAAATCTGCGAAAAAATCATTTCCAGCAACAGTTTTGCGAAATCTCGTAAATTTCGCAAAACTTCACAAACTAAATATTTATGCTTATTCGCGAGATACATGAAGGTTGACGTGAGTACGCTCCCTATTCGTCGTCTTACATTCCAGTACCACAAGCAGCAATCGTGCCCGGATTATTTGTGAAAAAATCGGTAAATTCTACACCCTTCGGATCCAGAAGAACATTAGAAACTCGCCCTTCAAGCCGTAAAGTGTTTCCAGTGCCGATCTCTATCAAATCTAGTTTGGGAATGTTTGCAACCTGTCCTGTTCCCAGTGTTGCTGAGAAAATCACAAGCAGCGTTACGCAACTGAGAAAATCAAAATTCGCCATGGATACTTTGTTGTTACAAAGATTAAGCCGGCTTCTCTTCAGACGATCAATTACAACCTTACTGTCAGAATTACTTACATATTATCCTCTTCGAAGCATTTTATTGCGTTGGAATTAATTAGGTGAACGTATTGTTCATTGTTTGAAGATAAGATTACTAAATTGTTTCAACCTGGTTATACCGTTGAAATTTGGGTCTTTGCATTTGATTACACTTTTATTTTTCACCTTTGTGTTTACTTATCAGTTTGCCCAATTCGAGCCTCTGTGGTCTATATATTTGTATATTTTGTGTCATGAAGTACATCTTTATTTGAACATCAACACATGCACTAAGCGCATTGCACTTACATATCTTACATTACATGTAAGTTTGTGCAGGCTAATTGGGAAATAGATAACGGGGAAATTGGAACGGATGCACCCAGAACATTTTTTTGTTCGTGGTTTCTCCTAAGGGGGTGGTGCAAGGATGAATATTTTTCAACAAAATCGAAAAATCAATAGTTGGGGAATTCCATGCAATTTTGCAATGAATTTGGTTGTTAGCCTAATTTTACAAATTATAATATTCTGTACCAACGACCTTATCCGACCTATATGACCCCTACTGGACCGATCTTAACAATCTCCGAGCTTATTCTTCATTTCCGGAGATGAAGGCCAGGATAAAATGTATTTATTTCATTTTTGAAACGTGGTTGACAACCAAATTCATCGCAAAATTGCATGCAATTCCCCAACTTTTGATTTTTTGATTTTTTTGAAAAAAAAATATTCATCCTTGCACCACCCCCTTAGCAGCACCGTAACAACAGTGGTATATGGTGGTACCAAATACCAGGCCCGGGATCCACAAGGGCCCGGGCCGGGTCGTTAGCTTTACACTAGATATAATGGACTTTTTTTAGTATTAAAGATTTTACAAAAAAATTATTCCACGCAAATAAATTTTCTAACGTTAAGTTGGTAGATCTCATTTGTTTTTCATGTGTAATTATTTTTATATGAATTTCATTGGCTTACACTTTTGCATGGATTTAGAGCAAACATTATGTGTAATTTTTACATTTAATAGCTTGACTTTCGAATTTTAGTTAATATGCAAAATTCTGATTTTAGCCGTTACTGCATTTCAAAATTCGTCTATGTAAAAGCGAAATTAGGCCTATTAAAGAAAACCTAAAGGTATGGGTCGAATTATTTCTCTGCATTAGCAATTTAAAATTTGTAGGGTCAAAATCGGAGAAGATCACTTCATGCCTTCGCATTTTTAGTTACAATTCCTATTAATTATTCATTACTGATTTACATAACTAATCATCATCATCATTAATGATTTACAACTCAATTACAATTACTGATTACTCCGTACAGGTCTTCATTCGTTATGGAAACACGCAATACATACATACCTATGTATGAATATTTGCATCTATGGATGTATGTACAACTCTTCGAATAAGAATATATTGCCAGAAAATCCATAATTCTTAGGGAATATCAAATAACGATGGAATGTGCCCCATAACATTCCAATGTAATCGAGTCAAAATTATACAATTCTCATGAACATAATGCTTATCAACAAATGCGTGGTTGCACTCACTTCCGGAAAGAGGATTATCTGTACGACTAAGTTCTTGATGCAATTAGTTATGTAAATAATGAAGATCTGCATGACATATTTTGCATGCATAATAAGAACTTTACGTCCGGTAGTGGGATTAGCTGGAGGCAATGAGATTACGTAATTGCATGAAATTTCGGTATATAAACCTCAAACTCAAATTAAGTTAGTACATAGTCGTCTGATCACCTCGGTAGTAATTTTACACCTTGTAAACACCAAAATAGTCTTGCATGGGTGAAATTTCGGCAAACAATTAATTATGAAGAAACTGAACTATGTACTGGAGAAAAATTTTAAATTACCGTCATTCCAAACTTGCGGTCTATTTTGTTTCACGTTGGTGTTCTTTGGAAATGCTCTGGCTGAGGAATTAATTCAAGTAAGAATACGTCAAAAGTTAAATCTGTATACATATATATGTACATACCGAGGAATTATTTTTGCTGGTCACCTCATTAGCATAAATCTCACTGTCCCCATTCTCGACGATAGCGTGTTGAATAAACTGCAAGTTTGTCGTTAATACGACAAAATATGCAAATGAGGTAACTAGCCGGAAAAATTCTTCCGCTCAAAGTGGATAATAACAAAAAATTGATTTTAAGGCTGTTTTATCAGTTTAAAATATTTAAATTTACGCGTCTTGTATTTTTAGACACAAGTTCGGAACTCAGACTTTATTAATACCACAGCCCTCAACTCTCGAAACGGGAGAAAGTTATTCAAGGGGCCCGGATTTTGGTTCGCCGAGGGAATTTTGACCAGCTTATTTAATGCAGCAAATCCACCACCTCGGCCGCCAACTAGAACCCCTTCAACTACTACATCCCTACCAACTACGACAACTACATCGCAACCAATTACGACAACTACAACATCCCAACCAACTACAACAACACCAACGACTACCACATATAGACCGCCAACAACCGTCCCTACAATTACACCAGGACCGCCCATAACTGTCCCGACAATTACGCCCCCACCGCCGATAACTGTCCCGACAATTACACCACCACCGCCGATAACTGTCCCGACAATTACACCACCTCCGCCGATAACCGTCCCGACAATTACACCACCTCCGCCGATAACTGTCCCGACAATTACACCACCTCCGCCGATAACCGTCCCGACAATTACACCACCTCCGCCGATAACCGTCCCGACAATTACACCACCTCCGCCGATAACCGTCCCTACAATTACACCACCACCGCCGATAACTGTCCCGACAATTACACCACCTCCGCCGATAACCGTCCCGACAATTACACCACCTCCGCCGATAACCGTCCCGACAATTACACCACCTCCGCCGATAACCGTCCCGACAATTACGCCACCTCCGCCGATAACTGTCCCGACAATTACACCACCTCCGCCGATAACCGTCCCGACAATTACACCACCTCCGCCGATAACCGTCCCTACAATTACACCACCACCGCCGATAACTGTCCCGACAATTACACCACCTCCGCCGATAACCGTCCCGACAATTACACCACCTCCGCCGATAACTGTCCCGACAATTACACCACCTCCGCCGATAACCGTCCCGACAATTACGCCACCTCCGCCGATAACTGTCCCGACAATTACACCACCACCGCCGATAACTGTCCCGACAATAACTGTCCCTACGACAATCAGAGCACCGCCGATAACTGTCCCTACAACAATCAGATCACCGCCGGTAAGTGTTCCTACGATATCTACTACAGTAAGTGGACCCTAAGTGACTGCTCCGACTACAATAAAAATAGGGACAAGGACGAAACTTTAGACGGGAGAATACAGTCATGATGATAGGTGTAATTTTTTGTTATGTACATACAGTATAATTATACCATCCCTAAATTCTATCTATGATATATATTCATATGCATAAAACAATGCACATTAATGTAAATTATCACATTTTGACTATTTTAATTTGTAGTCTAAATATGTATGTATCTATGTATACAAGTGAATTGCATATTAAAAATATTTATGTATGTAATTCGTTCTGTTCACATACGTAAGCTTGTTTAAATCCATCTCAAATTTTGTTACAAACTTGTTTCTAAATCATTAATTACAATAAAAAAATGATTAAAAACATTTAAAAATCAGTTTTTTAAATGAGTTCCTAAAAAATGTACGCATTTCTAATCCTAAAACTCTACTATCAGCCACTTTCAAAAGTCCGGCCATGTGATAGTACACTAGTTCAACTAGTCTAGTTGTATACATTAGTCCAAAATTTAGAAGTCTTGACAATGCATGTCTAGTTCATAATGTGGCTAAATATGCAAATACATATGATCTACATATATATATGTATGTATGTATGTAACTACATTTAAACTGGAATTTCTTCACGCTTTACGAACCCTGGTACATCAAGGAAGGTATGACAGTCAAGTTCATTGTGAACCTCCGACAATTATGCATCAAGGTAATTAATTGATAACGTTTAACAAGCCATAATTAGTCCAAAACTAGTCATGTTGCATCACATCTGCTCGTGTAAAAATCTCTGCGGGCAAATATCAAAGCACAGGATTTCATACATGAACCTTATCTAAATCTATATATGTACTTATGAGCACCTTTCATTATACTTAATTGAGTCCACCCGACCAATTGTGACACTTTTTTGGTGAGTCCTGTCCTCGTCACCCAGTTCGCATGTCATTGTCATGGTTACAAAAATGCTGAAATTTTGGGCAATCACACTTCTTGGAGGAGCCTATTGCACGGCCGCTACGGCTACAGGTGAATCTTATTTGTGCTAAATGATTAATTATATAAATATTAATTAAAAATTTGATACACTTTTTAATTGATTTTTAAATCTATCTAATCCAGGTTTCAAGTATCTCGGCTCTACAGCATTGTCGACTTATACAATTAGCGAGGCTACAGTAAGACAAAATAAATAATTGATAAACTCAGTAATTAATTTTAGAGTTAAGGTTACCCATTCTCTCATTTTTTTCGAAAAATAAAAATACTTGAATTATGCAGTTATTTAAAAATATACAATTATTCCAATAAAAATTTGAACATTAGAGCAATTGGAATGGAGCCTTGGTCGCATGTAATCAAACCGACATGAGGCTTCTTTCTGTCGAGACTGCCCAAGAAAATCTTGAAGTTCGACTTTTCATGGTGAAAAATGACGCTGGTGAGGGACCATTCATACTTTTAGACATTTATTTGACCATTTTTTTTACATTTTTCTCATTTGCAGAATTTACAGTATGGACCTCAGCCGCGTACAACCCTGCCCTGACAAAGTACATCTGGGCACCGACCGGAGAGGATGTCAATGTTGGCGAGTTGAACGAATGGGAAGCTGGGCACCCGATGAATTTAACCGGATACGCTGCTACCGTTACCAATGACGTTTTCAAACCGACATCCACGTGGTCCAGTAGTCTCCGAGGAACTTTGTTACGTTACGTTTGTGAAGGAGACAAGTAAGAGTTTTTAGAAAAAAATTGGATACAAAATCTTGAAATTTTGAAACTTATGGGTTTCAGTCCTGTGACGACCACGACCGATTCGACTGCCACGACTGAAGAAACCACCGCGACAACCGAAGCAACCACGACCGACCCGACTGCTACGACCGAAGTAGTGACCACAACCACACCACCAACGACCACATTAGCCCCCACCTCGTCTCCTACGGGTTCAGTAACCACTCTCGTAAGTTGAGAAGTCAACTGCAAATTTTCCCTGAGAAAATAAATTTACTAAAATATTTACGTTAAGGATCCCATCGACTGGGTTTGTCCGGACGGCTATACCGGTAACATTGGTCACCGTACAACTGCTCGCTCTACTACACATGTGACCCAGATACCACGCCAATCTTAAAATTGTGTGGCGGGGGATACTTTTTTGATTCGGTAATTATTAAACTTAGTATGCAGTTACTCCAATTAAATGGCTACTATTTTGATTTGGTAATTATTCAAATTTTGTGTATGTATACACTTGTCATCCAGTGGGAGAGGTTTGCTTGCCGGATACCGTTCGAAGTACCGATGTGCAGTTCGGGAGTCCCACCGACAGGATCGCCACGACCGCCCACAACTTCACCAGGAAGCACATTGGTAAGTTGCATACAGTTAGAAATTTAGTATAGTCAGGCAGGTATTGATTTCTCGGTATTAAAGTTGAATAGCTTGTTATACCGGTTCCGTTTCCTACCGACATGGTAAAACTTTAATACTGAACTATTACTACACGGTATTATTAATACCACCTTGGTAGAGTCATATATTTATATGAATACCGCTTGGTATTATTTTAATACTGGATTTCTAAGAGTGTAGAAATTTAATAAACTATTTACATGTTGAAATAAGAAGGATCCCATCGACTGGGTTTGTCCGGACGGCTATGCCGGAAACATTGGTCACCCATTCAACTGCTCGCTTTATTACACTTGTGCCCCACCAGCCACTCCAGTTTTAGAAATATGCGGTGGGGGATACTTTTTTGATTCGGTAATTATGTAAATATACGTTAAAGTTTATATGTAAAAGTTAATTAAGTACGTAAATAACTTCAAATTTTGGTTCTTGTCTTCAAGTGGGACAGGTTTGCTTGCCGAATACCGTTTGAAGTGTCCATGTGCAGCCCGAGTGGAATACCACCGACGGGGTCGCCACCCACGCGGTCAGCATTGTTTTAAGGATATTTTATGATTGCGACGAATTTAAATTTTGTGCTAAATAAAAATTATTGTTCAAACCAAAAGTGATTAATTTCTTGTACCTTTTCCATATTTATTGCACTACTGCTTTGTAAGAAATAAGTAAGCGCTACATATCTGCCCACTATTCACACTAAATATATCTAATTGTGCGTTAAATGGTGCTTATTTCTTGCATTTTTACAGTGTTAATTACACTAGTGCAAGAAATTATGCCTGCAAAAAAACAATTTCTGGTGCATGATGTTTTTCAAACCGAATGCGTTTTTAATCACATGTCGGGTAAATACAGAAGCAAATGTATGGTAAAACTTTAATACCGAGGTATTACTTCACGGTACTTATCAATCAATACCAATTGGACAGAACAGAGGCATATGTATGTGCATACATATGTATTTATGTATATTTATGAATACCGCTTGGTACGTACATATTACAGATATTTTAATACTGGATTTCTAAGACGTTTTTCCATCTTTGTGATAAAATTTTGAAATTGCAATTTGCATTTTTGCAAAGTTATTTTAGTCGTTTTTGTAGTCGTATATTTTACAGAGTGGAAAATGAAAGTAAAACTTTGCAAAATGACACTGAAATGAATATGAAAAGTATGGATAAGATTAGGAACTGTAATGCATTTCAAGTTTGCATATGCGTACGCATTATCTACTAGCATTTAGTTTAGTTCGCCAAGCCAACGGGGACAAATTCTGATACACATCCGGCAGGAAATTCTTGAGTGGATAACGTTTGCTTACCTGTTACCAGTATCGCATATTGGTCAGGTCACTTAATTGAGTCAGACCACACCTGGAATGTGGGGCTGCTAATGCATGCGACAAATTCCGATATGGAAGATTATGAAAATCTAGGACAGAAATTATGCACAAGGTTGTCTGGAGTTTTTCTGGTGCATATAAATAAATCAACTGTCTGTTAAATTGATCACTTGGTTTCAAATCACTTTACGGTACTTAATTTGTTCCCAGATTTTAACGAAATAAAACATGAGCTACTTAACTAATATTAGGGGACGTCGACATTTGTTATGTGTTCTTTTCATAGTTTTAACTACAGGTTTAAGTCCGGCCAATGGGGGAGGAAGTATTGAGGTAATTTTCAAAAAATTTTAATTTTTGTCGTAGCATTTTTGTCCATAATTGTTTTGGGTGTACTCACGACACGACACCGTGTTATTTAGTTTCCCATGTTATTTAGCAAATAGTCGTACGAAATAAAAGCATATGAATAAATTAATTTTTTAGACACATTTTCGAACAAAAATTCCATCGTTTTACAGCAAGCTGTACAAAATCTCGAAAATTTTGCTAAACTTGTCCGATTAGGTTAACCTCCTCAGTTTGCGATTTTGCAAAAGTTACCATGAGTACGCCCATTGTTCTTAAAAATCGCATTAACATATTTATACGTATAAATAATAATGAAGTGGACAATTCCCAATTTTCCAGAATCCCGCATCTCATAATTTAGTCAAAGATTCCGACAAAATCACTGGATTCCGGAACGGGAGGAAAATAAAATTGCCAGGAAAATGGTATCTTGAGAACATTTTGACCAGAATTTTCAACGCTGCAAATCCTCCTCCTCCTCCACCCGATCCTGCAACAACTATTAGTCCGTCAACAGCTTCAGGTTTTTCATATTCAACTTTCGAACATTAATTTATTTTTGCTTTCTTAATAATGGGAAATAATGGTTCAGAAACTTTTGCAACAATTGATGAAGGGTCTTCTACACCAACCGTACCGGGAACGTTCCCCACAGCGCCTACAGGACCGGTAACTTTCCCTACGGTACCACCTACTCCGGCAACTTTCCCCACTGTACCTACAGGACCAGTCACTTTCCCTACAGTACCCCCTGAACCAGTAACGTTTCCTACAGTACCCACCGGACCGGTAACGTTCCCTACAGTACAATTGTCCACCGGACCGGTAACGTTCCCTACAGTACAATTGTCCACCGGACCGGTAACGTTCCCTACAGTACAATTGTCCACCGGACCGGTAACTTTCCCCACAGCACCCACCGGACCGGTAACCTTCCCTACGATACCAGTATCCATCGCACCGATAACTTTCCCCACAGTACCCGCAGGACCGATAACCTTCCCCCCAATAAGCCCATAAGATAAGTGGTATTTCTTTTCTCAATTATGTATCCAGGTTTGCATAAATCTGAAAACTTGCCATTTGATGATAAAAAGACACAGGAATCAAATTTGTATACATTACGAACTAATTATCTTCAGACGGTATGTACCAATTCATACGAAATATGTAAATTCGAAATGAGTTGAACATTTAAATGAATAAATCAACTAATGTTGCAAAAATTCCAGGAAAGATTTGCATTGAAAGCTGAACATCATTTCGTATCTATTGACACATTTTACATACACTAGTTCGTTTTAGGTATCAATTGCATATACATTTGCACACGGTGAGCGTACAGTTTTACCTACATATGTACATACTGTAGTTATACTCAAATAAAAATGGTATGGCCTAAAAGGAATGGACACATTATTGGCGTGTGAAAATTTAGCCTGAACTTTTAACAAGGTGACATAACACCCAATTGTGTCCACTTATCTCTCACAAATGGACTTATCAGTAGCCCAATCATTCTGACATACTCCAAAAAACCATTTGCCCACATCGCATTTGCCTAATGTATGTATGTATATTTATTTCCTTAATATATATGCACATATTAAGCATGTAACCATATCGACACAGATAAAATAAACGAAATATTTTTATTTCGAAATTTGGCAATTCAACTTTATTACAAACTTTCTAACCCCAATCATGTACAATAAAAACTGCATACAATTTTGTTTAAAATTTCCATAGCATGAAAACTAATCAAATTTCTTAAAATTCTCCACCCTCTCAAACATCTGCGGAATTCCAAACGCTGGTGTCCTCAGCTGGCCGACTGTGGACCTTACTGGACAATCCGTAGGAGCAGCGCCCTCCAAATCGAGCGTAAAATGGCGAAAACTTCCCATCGTTAGTTCTTTTGTCAATCCATCAGCGTCATCAACGTATCTCATGACCTGTTGAAAATGCATCCGTCCAATTTCCGTAGCACTAATTTGCCCGTTGAGAATAAAACAGACCGCTCCGTTGGCCGGATTTCCTAAGGGGTCTGACATGATTTTGATAACCGGTGTATTTCCGCCAGTAGCGTCTGGGGTAGACGGCTGAGCTCCCGTGATGGCGAAGGATCTGACGTTGCCGAAAAGTGAGGGGATATTGGCTTCTACATCTTCCCCATCGGTTGCGTATGGGGGCAAGGTTTTTCTGCTTCCACCCCCGTAAGTTTCGGTAAAGATGTGAATAGCGTCCAGATTCAAATCTTGTTCGCTAATACTTCGATATGAACGTGAGCCCCTGAGTTCGATTCCGGTCCCAACATTGTAACATATCTCCTTATCATTCGCCCCGAGTTGATATCCCATCACGGAGGGGTTGACAACTTCATAAGTAGGGAGGGGAAAGAATCTCCATCTAGGGGTTTAATTTAAATTTTTACATATGACCTTAAACTCGTTGCATAAAGTGTTTCGCTTTTTGCGGGTTGGTTCAATTTTTGCACGGAAAAGCAAGAAATGCAAGGTGCAAGATACATGCGCCATCTAGTCAAGAGCCGTACAAAATATAGCGGGAAGTGGTTTCTTGCGCCTTGTATTTCAAACTGGCTGCAAAATGGAAGAATTTGACTGTCGCCCCGGAGTGGGAGTTTTAAAATGCTGTTTCGTTCTAAATTCTGATGCGATTATAAAAATTGAAAGCATTTTTTTAAATAGTTAAATTTTTGCGGCTTTTAAATTTAAATTGACGTATTTATGTACATCTTTAGTCAGGCCCAAAACGCATTTGCATACGTATATTTCTGACTTACATCCCTGTGGCACACGCAATAATGGTCACTCCGGCTGGTGGGGTTAGAAAGGTTACTAACTCTGTCGCCATACTCATGTCAGGTACCTCTAAAGGGAGTAAGCCCCCCGTGGGATACGACTGGCCGTCACTTCGGTAAAAGATGATGTTAGCTGGAATAACTTGCCCCCACGATTCGGATATCGCGGAGAGCAAGACAATCGATAGGAGCCGTAATTTACTCATTTTTAAGGGTATGTATGTATTCTCACTAATTTTAATTAATCGAATGATGCCTTAGCAGACTGCGAGCTCCACTTTTCATTCGGTGTGTTCATCGGATAAAATTAATAATTGGTGGTCAATCAAATGATAAGATAAGACTCGTCCAGTAAAGCATGACATACATCATATTAGGGGACAAAATTCTGACTTGTGTGTACGATACATATGTATTTAAGTATTGTGATTATTGTGTGACAATCTATGTACATATACCTAGTTGTAAAGGCTCAAGTGTCACTAGCTGATTGCTAAAAAACTACGCTCCAGAATTAAAATCTGATAAGTGCATTAGATTCGCCATGCGATTTACATTATGATTCACTATGGACTTCGTAATTTTTGAACATCTGGATAAATACATAGGAAATTGAAGAGAAGCGGGCGGCGATAGTTTTTCACAAAAAAAATCAAAGAAATATAGTGAATTTTATATGTGTTGAAAAAGTCAAAGTTGTACTTTAATTTAGCCCAACGGACTATAAAAAGGTTCATGGGGACCGTATCGACAAAGAACATTCGAAGAAGAATTTTTTGAAAACCTCCAAGGACCACACCCATCGTGAAACCTCTCAAGCCTGAAATCCGAAGAAATTCATGAAATTCCAACGGAAACCGGGCTCACTGCTGACAGTGTGGATGCAACTTATCCAATAAGTGTTCAAACTGAACCCTAGGCTTAGGGCTTTGAAACGAAGTACTTGCCACCTGCTGATCGTACCCCAGAGGAAGGCCAGATTAAAGAAATGTAGGAGTCACCTAAAGCGGTACGCTCCAAAACAGAGAGCAGGATTCTTTTTACAAATGAGAAGATTTTCACATCAGAAAAATCTTTTAACAAGCGAGTTGATCTAATCTACGTAAAATCGGTCAAAGACATTCCCCGATATAGACAAAAGGTCAGAAGGTCACATCATCCAGGTTTTTTGATGATTTTGGCCGGTAGGAGCTAATTGGGTCAATTTCTCGACATTTTGCTGAAAATGGGGGGGAGGTGGGGAAATAAAATTTCTTAAAATATGTTTTTGAGTCCGTGGTACATCCCTTAAGTGAAATCCAATTCAATGGAATCGATGGGACCTCTCAGCAGGACTCAGCACGAATTTACAGTGCAAAAAATGACCCCAGCGTAGCTAAAAAAAACAAATTCCGGTCTTTATCTCTAATCAGAAATGGTCAGCATCCTTGCTGGATTTGAATCCTGGGAATATGAAAAATGGTCAAAGTTAGGGGCAAAGGTGTGTTCTAAGCCCCGTAGAAGTGCGGAAGCTTGGAAAAAATTTCTGACCCCGGAATTACACAAAATGCCCCAGGAATCTGTGCGTAATTCCATTGAGGAGTGGTCGTCTCGTCTTCAGCGTGGCATTGACGCCGGAGGAGGAACTTTTTAGGACTAAAAATTGTGTCCAACTTGAAATTTAACTGGCTTTTAAATGCAATCAATCAGAAATTTGTATTGCTAAAATTACAAAAGTTATAGCCCTCTAAGTTACTGACACTTGAGCCTTTACAACTAGGTATACGACTTGGCACATAAGAATCTGGCTCATTTACTAATAATTGTATGTATGCATTGATTATTTGCCTGGTCTAAATGTAAATTAAATTGGACCGGATGACATAATTAGATAAAAACTGTCCGTGTAAAACAGTTCAACTAAACTATGTAGTACCATTATACAGCAGGTGAGTGTATACATATGTACATCTTGCATATTTAGTAGTCGATTTAAATACCTGGGGTTAGAGGTCAACATACCCATACTTTTAATGACAATGTGATATATGTATATATATAAACATTTTACTCGGAGAATTTTTGTCTTAAATAAGTAAGTATTTTTACCGAAAATTTGAAATGATTAAAATTTTCAATTCTTGTTTCATACTTAATTATATGTATACGTAGTTATCTAAAGGATGATTCATGATGATTGGATATGCATGATGCAACTGTTTCACAAAAACGCGTCCACAGACTGAAAATCTGAAATGAATTTTTTCCCATAACTCCGGATCCTCTAAACGCAAAGCGTGTTGGACATGATTAAAAAAAAATCATGGAAACTTCTTCACCACCTACAGAAGTAGAAGTAGAAGACTGTATTTCTCACTATGCATGCACAGTACGTATGCATATATGTACATACATATGTACATAAGAAGTTGGGTATTTTATTTACTGTAATTTGCACGTATTTATCCATATATTAGGGAAATTGCAGGACTATCTAATTTCTTCGATAACAATATGATTTTCTTATACATCGCTGTTTAAAAACTGGGAACGCACTATTCACCTTGACCTTCAAATTAGGGACTCCCACATTTAATGGCATGCTATGCATTTTAGTAAAATTCAAATATAATCACACATCGAGCTTACAAATGATAAACAGTATGAATTTCTCACTCTCAGCCGTAGCATGGTAAGATTTCCTTAAAATTTTGATAGAATTAAATCAATAGTGAAGAAAATGCAGGCAGTCAAGATTCAAGTATCAATCAATTTTGCTGTGTCAGATAAATTTTCTAACGCGATTAAACAAAGTGTAAAATCTGTGAGTGGAAATAAGTATGAGTTTACAACCCCATTTTTCCTTCCCACGCTGTACCGGAAGAGTTTTGAAGATCTGACCAACGCAGGTAAATATTTGCTGTTGTGACGAACTTTTATAAATTTAGCATATTTAGTATAGCCAAAGTACTTGGAAATTTCGTATACATATTTCCAACTTGTTTTTTCCTGGAAATTTCTGCTTAACAAAATTTCTCAGTAAACTGGTAGTGTTTTTACCTCGTGAATTACTTTGAGTTACTACAATATAAAATAAGACTTTGAGGTGAGTACACCCAATACATTATTTATCAGTACGTTTCAATTGCGCTTATGCAAATTGCAATTCTTAAATTTTATAAGTGTACACTAAGATTTCGTACAATTTTTGATATAATTATATATATGCCTACAAATACAAATTCTTGCTACTATTCGTTCAGAATTAATATGCACTAAAGTCCTCAAAATTGTGCATATTTATTCTGCTTTTTAGTTGAAAATCTGATAAAAGTTGGAGAATAGTGTATTTTTAGACAAAATCAAATTATGGAACCCAATTCTTCGCCAAATAACCTTTTTAGATTTTTACCGCATACATAATAATTTTGAACACCAGTAATACTTTTATTTCACGAGAACTACTTTCTCCAGTACCTATGCTTCTACGATTTATTTAACGCAAACTTTGTAATCCGCCCAGAACGGGATGACATCCAAATCCTGGAAGGTCTTCAACGTACACTGGCGTCCTGGCTGGACAACCAATTTCCCACGGTTTTGAAGTCTGGGAGTTCAACCAAAATTGCGAGACATGTCGTGACCTATGTGACCTTCTGCGGTCCGCACGTGGCTCTCGATTCCGCTTTATTTCTCAGCATTGCAAAACCCATGGCGATTGGACTCTTACTCGATTTCATGGCGGATGATAAAGAATTATTTTACGGATTGGATACGACCCTCTTGCGCCACGGGGTGGAAACCTTGCACAACTCGATAAATGAGTTACGAACCTTGGATGTCGCTCTAATCGGTATGAAAAAAATTAATACAATTTTATCGTAAAAATATAAATGAGCGTACTCACGACAGCGTTTTATTTCGCATAAGCGAAATAAAACGCTCTCATATATCTCGAAGCGAAGAAAAATATCTTGAGGGGATTCGCCAAACATGAATTTGTAAATCTTGCAAATCTGTATGAGTATTTCTGTTATCCGATCTTAATTTTATTTCCACGGATTAGTTGAGATTTCTAAAGCATTTAGAAAGGATGATTAGCGAAAAAATCTTGCGAAATAAAGACAATTGCTGGGTAAGTTTGCGAATAAAATCTTCCAGCAAAATATTTTCGTAAATTTCATAAAACTTCTTAAGTCATGTTGATATGATAAATTTACGAGATATGCGTATGTATGTATGTATGTATATCTTTATTACTGTCTTTCCCAATTCATTGCATTTATCGTACAAGTACAACAACAATGGTCTACCACTGGTGACACACTGGTCATATACCATATATTTAACTATTCTATATTACTAATTATTGCTAACTAGTTAATAGTATAAAAATTCTTTAGTTCTTTTCTGTACAATGATTTCCGTTATTTCTTCTTTAAAAGTAGTGAAGTTCATTTCGGAGACATTGAGTGATCTCGGTAGATCATTCCATAATATTTTGGTTCTATGATCTATTGATTTCTTTTAAATTTCAGCTTTTACATTATGGCTGGCTATTAAGGGTTTACAATTTGTTATTGTTCTTTGTGATAAAGATAGCTTGTTTCTTTTGTAGTCTTTATATGCACCCTTTAATGTAACAAAGTCGCGTCTTTCAGAGACAGTCAGGAATTTGCATTTCGCTCTGATTACATTCGCATCAATATTATTTAGTTTAATTCTTCCTTTTTTCTTACTTTTCCTTACAATTATCGGATAGAAATAACCTATTAGGAATCTGTCGATTTTGTTTTGCAGTGATTTCAATTTCTGTTGTGGTTGGACTGCCCAGATTTCTAATGCATAGTCTATTGCTGAGTGTACATACGCATTTAGCATTATTCTCATCACATGGTCATTAAGGTTGCGTCTTATACCGTACATAAATTTGAGATTACTTGCTACTTTTTTTACAACATGGTCATAGTGTAAATTAAAGGACATGTGAGGATCTAAAATAACACCAAGGTACTTAAAGCTAACAACCCTTTCAATTTCTATGTCATCATTTAGTTTAATGCTACTTATTTTATCACACGTTTTGTCACATGGTTTTTTAAATATCATAAATTTGGTTTTATCAAAGTTCATATTTACTCCGTTTTCTTTGCACCATTCATTTACTTTCACGAGTTCATTGGTTAGTTCTTTTTTTAACAAATCTATATCAGTGCCAGATTTATATATAACCATGTCATCAGAATACAATAAGGTGTTACATAATAGGTTTTTTGTGACGTCATTTGAATAACAACTATATAATAATGAAGCAAGTCCCGAGCCCTGGCATAAGCCTCTCCGCATTACGTGGTATTTTCTGTCATTATTAATCCTAAATAACCGATTGCGAAATAGTTCATTAATTATCGTGATATACCATGGCTCTAATTTAAAATTATACATTAGTTTCCTTATAAGTTCTTGATGTGGTATCGAATCAAAACATTTAGTTAGATCTATGAATATGGGTAAAACTTTTACATTTGGTTTGTTTAGTTCATTGTAAATGTATTGAGATAATAATTTAATTGCTGTTATACATGATCTACTTTTTCTGTAAGCATGTTGTTCATCAACTAATTGTGCTTCCACTCTCATACTTAATCTATTGAATAGAAATCTCTCAAAGATTTTACAATAAACATTGATAATTGATATTGGTCTGTAGTTTTTTGCAACTTTTGTACCGCCCTTCCCTTTGTATATAGGAGTAATCATTGAAGTTTTTAGGGCTTGTGGAATTACAAAGTATGATAACATTTGAGCAAAGAGTAGTGTGAGAGACAACTGAATATTTAAACACTTTTTTATTATGTCCCTACTTGGATAAATATTAGAATTGGTTCCTCTATTTTTCGTAGCAGTGACGCATTTTTGCACTTCTCCTATACTTATTTCAACTGGTGTCATATCATATAGTTTAGAGTTTTCATACAATAATCACTAATCTCATTACTAAATTGCAGTTCAGTTTCTACTTTCATTACCGGATTCTTAACAGTAAACTCATCTGCTAGAATATTGCAAATTTCAGTTTATGATATGCGAAATATGCGATATATATGCGAAAGGTTGACTTGAGTACGCTCAATGATTTTCTCTCCGAAGAAATTCAGATTTCATCGAAATTTCAGACTTTTTAATCAAATATTTCTTCAAATATGTCGTTTAAATTCTGTTTACTAACAGAAGAAGCCATTCAGCTCAAGCTTTTCAAAAACAAGGAAATCCAGTCCAACAAATATGCCGCGATGCTGCTCGGATCCGCATTTGAAGTTGGGCTAGACACCGAGACGATTTTCGGAAGCAGAGAGAACGCTCTCGATCAGCGTTGGTTTTTCGAAAAATTATTTAAGGACGTTCACGTCGCTTTGTTACTGGCAGACGGGCAAATGGATGATTATTCCCTCAGCACGCAACGGCACTTTAGAGCAATTGTGAGAAAATAAAACCAAGTTAAATATTCGCAACTAAATTGGATTCGCATTATTTAAATTAACCACTTCACCCCTGAGAGACGCATATTTTCATACCTTTCACCCCTAACAACGTGGAATTTTTTCTTCCCTTGACCCCGGAATTTTCACCTACTGCATGACGTTAATTACTAGGAAATGAATTGAAAAATGGTGTTCCCAACGGAATTATTCTGGACAGTTTTTTATGAAAGTTGATACGAATAACCATTTGGGAACGGATTTTGAGTTGTAATTTGCATTTGTGCATTTTTTCGACCACTAATGTTTATAGCCGAAAATAGCCAACACGCCGAATTTTAAAAGTGATTGTAATTGCATTGAAAGTGATACAAACATTGAGTAATACTTACATAATAGTACGTAAATTCGCAAAAAATCGATTATCGCGCCTCAAGCGCCCCAAAAGCCGATTTGGGCGGGAAAATTAAACTTCGCAATTCTTGCTTTCAATTCTTTACATAGGCTATAATTAATTTAGTGGTTACATTAAAATGTGTAAAAATTGTTTCTTGTACATCTAGCTTGCATAAAATTTACGCACACTTTGGGCGGGAAGACCAAAAGTTCTTAAAATTAGTTTAAATTGACAACAGCGGGAATGAATAATTATAGCATCCACTTTTCTAAGCCAGACTTTAACGCATTTGGTGAATAGAACTCAATCTTAAGCGGGAAAATTAAATGCTATTAATTCCAGGCAGTCGCTTAATTTTCCCGCCTAAAGAGATTTCACCAGCTCCAGATGCGTAATAATTAATTTTGACGTATTTCGTCCTATAATATTAATTTCATACAATTCATCGAACGTTTAGTTTTCCCGCCAAAAACGCCCGTTGGTGCGTTCCAAATCCGAGAAAAACAATTTCTCTAGTCTTATCTGATAGCGCTGTTGAAATAGATGACGAAAATCCCGTCTCACAGGAATTTTCAAAACTGGGCGTGTTGGCTAGATATAGCCACCTGGCTATAAATTGTTTCTACTATCATTTATAACATTGATTCCGAAGAGGCAATTCATCTTCCGTCCAAAAAAGGGTTATTGTCTCAAAACTATACTTTCCTGGACTTGGAAGGGCAATGACCTAATTTTTTTTCGAATACGACACATAGTCGTAGGCCGGTGTGAACGGGCAATACGCCACATAGTCGTATCCGTTGTCAAGGGTCAATACGACACATCGTCGTACTCCGGAGCCAAGGGAACTTACGCCACATGGTCGTATTCGGTGTAAAGGTCAAATACGCCACATAGTCGTTATAGGGGCGAAGTGGTTAAATGAGAATTTTTGCAAAAACAAAAGTTCCAAATTCCAATCTTCTGATAGTTTTGAGCTTGTAATTTATGATGAATATAGTAAAAATCATGGTTTCGTTTTGGGAAGTTGTGATAAAACTGCTAATTTTTTGTCAATTTTTCAATATTTTGTTTAATAGGATGGTTCAATATTGCTAATGGTCGAAATCATCGCAATCACGAAAACGGCTACGTTAACTCCTAAGCTTACTGGAGATCCGGTGTTTGCACGATTTCGTGGCGTCATGGATGACATTTCGGCCGCCTTCAATGACATCCTCGGATTACAAAAGGATATCAAAAATGGTGAAAGCAATGGGATCGTCATGTTCAAGGTGAAGAGAGGAACGCCACTTAAACGAGCGTTGGATGAGGAGGTGGCAATTTTGGGGTGATAATTAAATTATATATATACAGTATGTCACTTTATTGTAGATGCAAGCCATGTATGCATTATATAAATCACAAATACTCCACAACGGGTTAATATTTCAAATTCGTTTTTAGGCCAATTATTAGCAATATTTCATACTACATTTGTGCAAAATTTCAAATGAATTGGGCTAAAACTGGTGAAGTTACAGATACTTTAATGTCAAAAAGTTGCAAATTGCACGCCACAAAATTGTAGATGCAGCTGAGTTTAATTACGATAACGACCCAGTCTTTCAGTCTACATACAAATTTTGCTCGAGAATGTTTATTTTGGGTAAGAACAGTTGTTTATATTGTCAATAGAAAATATTTTGTAGAAATTTTATTCCAAAATCGTACATGACAACGAGGTCAATCTAGGATTTCGGGCAGAAAATGTCGTGAGTTATAAAAAGGGTTAAGTTGTGGAAAAATTTTCGGAGAACATGAAATTTCACAAAATATTGTCAAAAGAATGGGATTAGATGGAAACTCTTGTGAACAATCATTTCCGTGGTCAAAAACGCAGCACATCGCCGAGTGACGATGACGCAATTATAAGAACAGTGAGGATAATCCTCGTCTGCTCAAACCAAAAATTCCGAAAAGTGTTTAAAGTGACCTATGAACTGATGACCACCTATAATGGATTATAAACAGGGAGGTATTCACTGAATTATCGGGAGATTTGGCAAAATAAACACCAAAGATCTCAAGGAGAGGCCATAAGAACTACTTAGCCTTGGTTAGGCAGAAGTCAGGACGTCCGTTTGTGTCAGGAAAAAATTTTAGTTTCCAGATTACGCCAAAATTCCATTTCCTGGGTCAGATGGAGTAACCAGAGTGCGGTATCAAAACGAAAGTTCGATAAATTGATTTCTTAGACCAATTGTAAAAAATAGACGTGTCAAGGAAATCTTAGCTGTGGGTACATATAGTATATGGTGTGAAACCTCTGAATTCTTGCAGGAATGTAATTGTTGGGGGCAGTCACAGTTAGGTCGGGGTATTAACACTCAAATCTGTCGCTTAGGTCATGACAAACAAGGCTTATCTTGACTTGCTGAAAATAAATCTTTGTCGATTTATAACAAAAGCTGACTTTGGTCAGCGATTTATCCTTCAACATGGCGAGTATTATATAAATATTTAAAAAAATCTTCTCAAAATGCTTCAAGGGTAATGGAATAGAGGTGTTGGGTTGGGTTTTTCAATCCCCTGGCCTCAGTCCGATCTAGCATTCATGGTGGGCCCTGAAGCTTCCTGCGGCAGAACGGAAACCGACAAATGCAGCTTCTCTGAAAACCATAGTCACAAAAGAGTGGTGGAAGATTGACCAAAGTGTCACTAATAGATTGGTAGATTCGATGTTAATACGAATTCAAGCTGGCATTGCCGCTAAAAGTAGGTCAGCAACATATTGAATTGGTTGTTCAGCTGCATCTACAATTTTGTGGCATGCAATATGCAACTTTTTGACATTTAAATGTCCATAATTTTGTCAGTTTTAGCCCAATTCATTTGAAATTTTGCACGAATGTAGTATTAGTATTGCTAATAATTGGTCTAAAAACTAATTTTAAATATTAACCCGTTGTGGAGTATTTGTACTACATATATAATGCACGCATGCCTTGCATCTACAATAAAGTGAGATACTGTAGACATATTTTCACTTGCACAGAAATGAACAAAAAAATGTAAAGTATGCTAACAAAACTTAAATTAATTTTTAAGACACAATGAGGCAATTCATGCAGTCATTGGTAATTTATAAAATTCGTTAGTTTTGTAAAACAATTTTACAAACTGTTACAAAGTAACAAGAAGTCCTTCATCTGACTAAGTTTGCAAAAATTTGTATGTCAATTTTCCTTAGAAATCTGTAAAATTTTTTGAATTGTCTGAATTGTCTCATTAATTTTTCAAACTTAAGTTCTTTAATTTTGTGAAAATGTAGCTTGTATCGAATAGTGAATTTATTTTGACTAGAATTTATAACTTTTTTCAGCGATAACATCCAAGACTATGAAAAACTTAAGGATATGCTTCTGTGCAACTTTCCCGAAGAGGAAAATCTCCCCCTCTATTTCGAAATTGCTGATTCCGTCCTCTTCGGACTGGTCCAGGTTTTCATAGAGTCTCCAATTTACGGGATGAAGGGGCAGATTCGGATCGATACGGGAAATTGAATCGACGAAAATAGGAACAAATTTGTGAACGGGGCCAAATAGCTTGGACGTTTCGAATTGAACGTTGTTTACATATGTACATATGTAGATCTAAATTCTAAGCAGATAAGTTCCGAAATAATAAAAAAACAAGGGAAAATAGATGATAACAAATATGCCAAAATTATTAACTCGTGATCTAATCATCTACAAATTTTTTGGAACTTATTTTGAAATCGTAAATAGGCTTAAATGCATACATACCCATGTTTGAAGCAAAAGTGGCATAATAAGTAATTTCACTTTGGATTAATTAATGCACAACAAAATTAATTTATTACAGAATTATTAAGTTGATCCGTCAGTGTGACCCTATCTGCGTCGTAACATCATCATCATCATCATACCATTCCCTTAAGGTTTGCGCTTCGGGGAGGTCAGGGTTCAACTGGGCAAAACGAAAAATAAATTTGCATACATGTGTATGTGTTTGCATATATTTGGTCTATGCGCATAATGAGTGTAAGTGTACATATGTACACATGCAATTACCAGGATTGTAGAAGCCATAGTACAAGAAATACTCTTTCCATTAAAATCAGAAACTTTCACTCGTTTGACAGCAACTACTGGATTATCGTCGTCGCGAAAGTCTTCAGCTTGTTTTCCCCACAAGGTGAGATTAATCTAAATTGTAGTAAAGATTAAGGATAATTAAATTACTTGATGATATGATAATATTACCGATGTTATCTGACTATTTAATTACCTGTTTGGTTTTGTCGACCAAAGTGATATCCCTCTTTGTCACTTGTCTACCGGTAGTTTTTGCCGTGAAAGTCTGCACATCACCAAGTTTTTTGCACACTCCGATAACATCTATGTACATATGCAGAGTACAATATTGTTGGCAAGGTTAGTTAGTTACACGAATATTTGTGGTGGGCGTACTCACGACAATTACATATCTTCGCATATCTTGCAAATAAAGCATGCAGTTGTAAATTTTGCGAGAATTTGCAAAAAAATTGCACGAAAACAATAAGATTTTTCTTTGCAAATTTATCCCAAAATTTTTGCATCTTCTCATTTAGCAACCCTTGAATTGCGATGCGAAAGTAGACGTTGTCATAAATATTTACGCCCATAATTATCATATTTATTTAATCTATCTGAAATTTACTTACCAATAACCTTGTCTTTTTCAGCCTGCTCAATATTTGCAATTTTCATAAAATCGAACGACACAACGGGAATATTACTGGGGTCCGTACAGCGAGCAAGCTTGGTATTTTGAGTGGCAATCAATTCATAGTCATTTTTCAGCATGACAAACTTCTTGTTTGCTTCTTTCACACCGAAATTTCGAAACGTGTAGACACATCCAACCTGCGTAATAAATAAAATACTGCAAAATTCAATAACAATTCGAAACAAAGTTGACAAAACAGTATTCTCGAAATTCCAACCTTGACAAAATCATATAACTCGTCGACTTGCTGATTAAACGCAGTCATACGAATTTCTCCACTGTCATCTAACAAGTCTATCTTAAATAATTTGCCACTTCTTCTCGAATTCGACCAAGTATTGATAGGGCTCTTGCTAGTTACTCGGCTAGCTCTGAGTAGTACATTGCTGTAAAATTTAACTAGCTTAATAATTATGGTTATTCGTTCATTCAATTAACTAATTACTCCTCCAAACTACTTAATTTATTAACCTGCTAATATACGGATTAATATCACGAATTGGTGTTGAAGGTCGCGAATCCGAGGCAGAAACTTCATTTCTAATTGATGCGGTATATTTACGGTCATTGTGTCGACACGGCTCTGAAACTAAAATAATCAATGAATCATTAAATATTTAACTAAGAAAACGCAGTACAAATTCGGCAAAAATACCTTTCAACGGCCCTGTTTCATCCAAATTTGACCCTGATCTGACTTGAAAATGGCTTCTGAACGGGACAGGATTTCCCAGCTTCATGTTAATGTCTCAACACGGTGACTTGAAGAATCACTACGACACGCCTGCAAAAAGAGACAAGTCGTATAGTATAATACGTCAATTAAAGATCCTTTATTGATAATAAATAACGAATTATATTTGAACTATTGAATTTCTTACTCGCCACAAAATATTTTTGAAAAAATTTCGTCCACCTGAATTAAACAATTCTTGGCCAAGAATTTGACTAGATTTATGTTAATCAGATTCGATAAGATGGCGAACGAGTGAAACTGGGTGGAATCCGAAAGCGTTATGATAAAGTGGTCTTGACGGTTTCTCAACAATATTTTTTTGAAATCCTGTCACAATTGGGGAAGAGAAACACAGATTTAAAACCAAATTATGAAAATAAATAACGGTCATCTTATGCATACTAAAACTTGGAAAATTGGTTTCTTAATGTCCTCTCCATTCATCAGCTTCTGCAATTAGTTAATATTAATAACTTAATAACAACAATGTTTTTCAGGCTTATCAAACCTAACCTAACTACTTGTTATTATTGAGTACCCTTATCATACAACTTACCGAGACACCATTTTCGGTTAACCAACAAAAATTTTGAGCCATGTTTCCTTTCCCTGATGTAAAATAACTATGCAAATTTATTAAATGCTACTGTATGAACTACTTGAATAGCTAACTATTAATTAACATTTGACATCAAAAATTGCGAATTTAGATTTAAATTGAAAACCGGAAATCGGAGCAGAATTTTATATTTTACACTTTTCATTCTCTTTGTCTCTCAAGAATAACTTTGAATATTTGTATTACCGCCTTAAATGTGGGACTTGTGATATTTGTGATGATTCAGATTTTAGATATTTGATGATTATGAAAAATTTGTCATCAATTTCTTTACTAATTTTCAAAAAGATACGAAAATTTAGCCCGTTACAAGTTTTTGCAACGGGCTAAACGTTACCAATTGTTTACCATTTACCAATTGTTTCATCATTTTCAGCAAAAAACAAGCTCAGAGCAAATGAAATTCATAAAATCAGAATGAATGTAAATTTCTTATTAAGCTATTTATTATATAACAGCAAAATTATCAAAATTGCAATATTTGATTACCTATGTATGTAAACATTAATCCAGTTTTGTGCGTTTTTCAGTTTGGACATAATAAAGTAATAAGTTGGTTCGATTTATGTATACTTGATTCCAGAAAAACGGGGAGAAGAAAATAAATTGCCACCCCTCGTAAAAAACAGACCCGAAAAAAACAAAGAAGGTCAAAATTTCCAAAAATGCTGGATATTTTCCGGAAATTTTCCAAATTTCCAAAAAATGTTCAAAAATTTATTTAAAATGCTGGAAAACCTGAAATTTTCTAAATATTTTCGCAAGGTGACGACAACGTCAACCTCACCACAATTCAAACCCACGAAATAGCAAAATTTGATAACTTTCGTACACTTTCATTTTCATTTTCATACGCTGCTGATGAACAAAGCCGTCGTCTCACTGAACAAATTGCAAACGTGTTGCGGGAACCAGCACACTAGCATGAGCAGCAGCTGAGCTAATTAAACGAAAAAAATAAATGAAAATTAAAGTGTAAATTGAGAAATATTGCAATTTACTAATTATTTGTGTTTTCTAATCTACTGTAAGTTTGCTAATTTCTATTTAAAGTCAGGTCATATTTAACTCATTATGCTGCCTGGGTGAGAGATATTTCAGAAAATGTAAGTATTCTAAATTATCTAAATTAATAAATTTTAAATTTAGATTAGAGATTAAATAAACTAAGTTTGAATTTCGGGTTTTGATTTGTTTGTTATTATGCCTTCAGGAATTAGTCATGTCGTCAATGAAAGATAACATCAAGGAAAATGGAAAACAAGAATCAGGTACGAACATGATATTCAAATTTTACTCTTAAATATTTTATTTTATGGTTGGCAGTAAATATAATGTTTAATTAAATCGTTTATTTTAATAAAAAATAGTAATGTCATATGTTGTAGGCCCTGTGTTTTACCAGTGTGACAAGTGTGGCACCTTTTTCCGTTCCAAACCCCTGGCCGCAATTCATCTTTGGACTGCTGGGCATGGAAAGTGAGGATGAATTTCAGAATAATAAATTAATTATTAATTACTGTACTCATCCATAACCTTGACCTTATTATACAGACCTAGTTCTGCCGGATGGAGCACGGTCCCCTTTCCCACGCCAATATTAAAATTGGACAAATTACTTGTCGAAGCACCGGAAATAGAAACTGATCTTGATGAAGAATTTGCAGCCAGTCCGCTATTCGTCCCAGTCGAGGTCGAGATGGAGACGGAGTTTGAGTTTGAAAACGTCGTCGAACTATGCGAACCTTTGGAGGAATCTAGATCAAGTAATTATTCATAAATAAATTTATTGTGGAACTGAAAATTTTGAAGGTTTCCAAGTCTAGTTATACATACTAGAATATTACCTAATAGGTATTCCTCTAAGTTCCGAAAATCCTGTCAGAAAGAGAAAACAGTTCATCGCAAAATTTCGCTCTTATGATGAGATTAAAGAAGAAACCGTTCATGAAGGTTTTCAAGCTGTGGTGCAAGGACTAATGACACTCCAAAATGCAGGTAAATTGTGGGGTAGTTCGTAAATTTGTATATAATTTATGATGAAATTGTGTTTTTATTCACCTCCTCGTTTTTATTTTCCTCAACTCAATTTACAAAATTAATCTAATCTTATAAATACGTGTGCTATACGCATAATTCTGCAAATCATGTAAAATGATTTTGCGAACTTTTAACTAAAACGGCTCCCATTTTCGCAGGAAATGCAACCCTGGCCGATACCAAATCTCTCCCTCCGGTACAAATACAATCCGACACAGGAGTAAAAACTAAATTGACTTGTGACAAATGTGGGAGAACTTTTTCCACAAATTTTACACTCCGACGACACCAGGAAATCGTTAAAAAGTGAGTATTTTGACACAAAATTTTCGACTCATTAAACTAAAGGATTAATTTGTATCCTGTCTTTTATAGCTGTTCCAACCTAACCATACGGTACGTTGAATTGAAATGATGTTAATTTTTTGGTACATGTTTCTTCACGTTGGTTTATTTTCAGTGAGCGGGTAGATTTTACTGGACCAGATAAACGCAAAAACAGGGTCCGACAGTGTCAGCGTGTCGCGATCGATCTATCTTGTGACAAGTGCGACGTCATATTTGTTCACGCTACTTCATTGAAACGACATTTAAGCAACAATAGGTGATTACTTTTACTTTACAGATTAGTTAATTTTATTGGATTTTCTAAATGCAAACTTTTATGATACACTTTTGCTTCTTAAAGTTGCTCGAGCGTCAAAACTCCATCGAGTAGCAATATGAAGAAGACAGGGAGAATAAAGTGTAACAAATGCGACGCCACATTTATTCACGCTAGTTCACTGGAACGACATTTAAACAATAAAACGTAATTACTTTATTGTCTAGCCCACTTAATTTTCTTTGATGTGTCGACAGAATTTTAGTTTTTTATGTTTCTTACAGTTGTTTCAACGTCAAAACACCTGTTCCATTAAGGAGAAAAAGTGCACTGCCATTGGGGAGAATAATTTGTGGCAAATGTGGACTCAATTTTGCCTCAAATTATTCACTCGAACGACACCAGACTAACGTTAAAGAGTGAGTTTTTAATTAAATTGAGTCATTAAAATTACTAACACTAATTTGAATTCCGTATTTTTTAGCTGTTCCAACAAAATCATACTCGCTCAGCTAATCAGAAAACGGTACGTTATGTTAAATGAAAATGACCTTAACATTTTAACACATCTTATTTTCACGTTCGCTAATCCCTAGGCAGCGGGTAGGTTTTACTGGACCCAAAACTGTCGCAATCGATAGATCTCAAATTCACTACGAGCAACACGTGAAACTGAAAACTAACTTCAACTCGTCCCCTGCCGAAACTAATGCTATTAGGCAAGTAATAAAGTGTGATAAGTGCGACGTCATATTTCTTTAAGCTAGCTCATTGGAACAACATTTAAGGAATACAACACTTAATTGGCTAGTTAATTTTATTATATTTTTAGAAAATTAATTGGATTTTTGTTTCTTGCAGTTGTATTCCATTAAGGGAAAAAAGTGCATTGGGGAGAATAAGTTGTGACAAATGTGGACTCACCTTTGCTTCGAATTATTCACTCGGACGACACCAGAACTACGTCAAAGAGTGAGTTTTGAATTAAATCGAGTCATTAAAATTATCACTTAAACATTAGACACATTAATTTGTATTGTATTTCGTATTTTTTAGTTGTTCCAACCGAACCCAATTAGCTCGTTTAAGAAGAATACGGTATGTTACATAAAGATGGCCATAAAATCAGGATATTTTATCTAATGCATAACATTGTTTTCACTTTCGTCAGTCAAAAGCACCCTCGCTTTAAGCGTACCGGACCAATTAAACCCAAAACCCGAACGTACTCTGAGCGTCACTATGAGCAACACATGAAAAGTCACTCTCACTCGCCCCCTGTCCCCAAAGGGAGTCGCAATTCTAGGAAGGCAAGAAGAGTAATAAAGTGTGACAAGTGTAACGTCACATTTCTTTACACTAGATCATTGCGACGACACTTACAAAATAAAACGTAAGTAATTATTTAATTACTTAATATTGGAGCATTATTTATGGACATTCTTCTCTCCTACAGTTCCATCAAGGACAATTTGTATTTAGATTTTTATTTATTTCCAGTTGTGAACGTCGTACTTGTCCCGTTTTCACATGTCGAAAGTCGTTCCCCAGTCCTCCCTCCTTGCAAGTTCACATTAGACTTGTTCATGAAAAGAAAAACGGGGACGAAGGTGGGCGTCAGTGCGCCATTTGCGGGGAGAGTTTCGACCTCGGCAACAAACTTTACGCCCACTTGGCGCTAAAACATGCATCCCAGGATGACGTTGAGGAAGAGAACAGCGTTGTCTTAGTAAAAGATGAAGAAATGATTATTAAAGAAGAGCTAGACGTGGATGATTATGAAAGCTCGTTGTTATCGGAACTAGACGCGGAAGGTGCTGACATGGTGGGTGGCGTGAAACTGGAAGGCGATGAAATGGAAGAGTTTTATGAGAATGGTGTTACGAGTAGTGGGATTTTCGACATTCTTGACCCCGATGAAGATCATGATAGCGTTGACGATTTATAAATGCGAGAGACGTCTGACAAACTTTTTTTAGATTGTAAATTTTTATATAATTTCTAATTAACATGTGAGAATGATTGGACAGTCAAATCCTTAACTGAGGAGGACAACCCTTCACCGACAGAATCACCGATCTTGATGCCCTTTGGATATGTTGTAGTCCTAGGTGAGTCTAGTAAAAGTGAAGGAGGATTTCATTCCATGGCCCCATTTGCGCCCGCCACACCCACTCAAAGAGGAATCTTATGCCAAACTGGTCGCATTAAAAAATTCACCAAAAATCCATTTTTAATGATAATTTGATAATTTTTGCACCTTTTTGATCCCAGATAGTTGTTTTATCGTATCCGACATGAATTTCAATTTTTTGAATTTTTTGAATATTTTCGAAAATTTCGTAGATTTCGAAAAAATCAAAATTTCAAAAAAGTTGAGTTTGCTATTGGATATGATAAAGCAACTATCTAGGGTCACAAAAATGCTTAAATTGTGAAAATCCGACCAAAATTGGATTTTTGGTGATTTTTTTAATGAACCAAAACAGGGTATTTTCGCACCTTTGAGTGGGTGTGGCGGGCGCAAATGGGGCCATTGAATGAAATCCTTCTTCACTTTTGCTAGACTCACCTAGGACTACAACATATCCAAAGGGCATCAAGATCGGTGATTCTGTCGGTGAAGGGTTGTCCTCCTGAGTGGTATTCTATTTATGAAATGAAATTTATGTATTTCATATTACAGAGATGATATTCTTGGATTCTACGGCAGAATTTGTATTAAGAATACTGACAACAATGTATTTTGTACAAGACTTTATCTATATTTTTGGTAAAATTTGCAATGTTGTAATTTATATATTTATCATGTTGATGTAAAGTAAATGGAAATAAATGGTCACACTTCTTTATCAATAAAGCATTTCTTATTTTATACGCAGGGCCTCCGCGTGCAGGTGGTGTACCACACCAGGGCCGGGCCCCGCAGGGGCCGGGCCTGCGTCCCAGAAAAAAATTAAATTTGTCGAAAACATAAACGACATCGTTTTAAATAAATTTTGTGCAAATTAAAAATGACTTCAGCGCTGGAAAGATTTTCCATACATCTCATAGTTGGAAAGTCAGAGAATTTTTTGTGACGAAATTCATATTTCTAATTATATAACAGGTTATTTTTTTCTCATGGGCATATATTCGTTGCGATATTAATAGTTACAAAATTACAAACTTCATTTCTATGCATAAGAAAATAAAATGGTACGGAACCGGAAAGCAGTCACAAAAAACCTGTCAGTAACACGGAAAGGAACCCTCCGGCGCTCGTAAACGATAAAAAATAATAGCAATTTTGCAAGTCTTAAACAAATGAAAGCGATGAGAGTGTATATCCCACGAATTATAAAATTTAATGTTGTTATATTTTTATAATTTACTAGCCTATATGCCCGTCTTAATGACAAAAATCAGGAAAATATTGTTGGCGCAAGTAAGGACAATTCGTCCATTTCGTCCGAGTCCGATTCTGAACCGTCGATCCAAGATCATCAAATGGCAGTAAATTTTAATGCTAGAGGCAATATGTACCTATTAGTATGACGCGGCTGATGGAACCAATTAATTAATTAATTAATTTCATCCGCTAAGCTTAAACGATGGAAAATTAATTCTGCTTTTGCTGCCAAATTTATTGGATTCAGAATCAACAAACACGTTTGATCCAGTTGAGGGACACCTATTTTAGTAAAATATTACTCGGCAAGGGAAACGAACTGAAAATTATGTTTTCGAGGCTGGCTCCTTTACAGTAACATGTCAAATGGTGTTTATTTTCTTGCCCTTTCTTGTCGAAAGTTTTCTTGTCCTGCTGTGTATTTTCGATTAAGAGTTCGCTTCAGACACCTTGGACAAATTGGGAACGCAGAAAAACTAGATTTCAAGATTATAACCATATGTAAAGGGGCCATTATCTCTAACGAGGAAAGTTCCTGTAAGCTTCTACCTATTTCTGAAAATGTGAAGTACTGGAGAACCGTTTTCCAGGATATTCGGAATGCAATCCTGTTGCTAGCGAAAAATAATCTAGCTTTCCAGGACATGCCAGGAAAGGAAAGGTTTCGACTGGATCCCAGGCTGTGATCCAGTCTAAATCTTTAGGCAGACAACTGAGGAAACTTTCTCAGCATGAAGGGGAAGTTATTAGCAAAACATTGCCCCGGGTACCGGGTGGTTATCCGGTACCCGCATCCCCGGCATTTTATTCCAGATCAATCTTTGCCAATTGAAATTACAAGACATGAATCTTGACAGTGATATTGCTGTCAAGAAGTTGAGGACCCTTCAGTTATTACTTAAAGATTTTACTCTTTACGGATTTTATTAGTCAAATGTACTTTTTGAAGAGTTTGCAAGCAGAGTTGTGACTGATTTATAAACTGGTTTTGAATATGTTCGGCGAAGACGGATTGAATAGGCGGTACACGGACGAGCCGAATTAAGTAGAAGCTCGATGACTGACAAATCTGGAAAGATTTAAGTAGATCAAATTTCTTCGATAAGCTGAGGAAGAAACTTTCTTCCGAAATTAATCGCCGGTTTATTCATCTAAAAGAATATTCATGGAGTTTTGGATTTCTGTGGGATTCCAAGCTGCTGATTCAACCGGTGTAGCAGTAAAACTATGTCAAGGACCTAGGTGCACAGTATCCCAACAATTTAAATCCTGCCAGCTTTCTCAACGAAATTATGTCTTTCAGATTTACAGTCGAAGCGTTCGACAACACTGGTTTCAATAAACTTGGACCTATGGATGTGCTCAATAATATTTATCGCAATAAGCTCTGCGTATTCCAATTGTAAAACTGCGCTACTATACGTGTCTAAACGAAATGTCCAACTTCGGGGTTTGGTTTCTAAAATTCGAAAATCTTTCGGGTATGTAGTTTTAAATATAAAAATATTAAATATCGGAAAATACATATGCGAAAATCATATTCGAAATCAATCAATAAATTGTCATTAATGCTCGCTTTTTTATAAATAAATATTATGCATATTTGCACACAACGTTAAAAATACATAGTTCATATTGAGTCAAGACAAATTCTCTAAATAATTTTGTAAGACGCATCAAACTGCAACTCAAATAAGCCCGCATGTTTGGATCCCAACATTTTCGCTGGGATGACAACATAGTAGCAAGGCAAACCTTTCACATAACTCGGTCGATCGTGAAACGCAAAGACCGGCATTTTCCATGAAGCCTCGATCTACGACGTATTGAAAAATTTTGATTAGTAACTAATCATTAGTTACTCCTCCTCATTATTTTCGTTACATTTTACCTGTTTCCCTCCTCCAATGTTTTTGAGCAATTTAAACTCAAACATGTACTTTTCTGCGGTTTCCTTGCCACCAAGCACTGTCATCCAGAAGTAGACCGTATCATCCGCACTAATGCGAGAATGTAGGAGGAAAGTATTTCCGTCCTTTTCCAATATCTCGATTGGCCATCTGCGACCCAACATGTCGTCTGAAATCAATGGGCGGAAACAAAAATTAATCTCTCATGGATTAGAGATTAATTTAGAGAATAATTCGGAGAACGGGTTCTTTAGTTGTTAAAGTTATGAGACACTTACGCGATATTTTGTTATCCTTCAATGTCAACGAGTAACGTCGAGATGATCGCTCACGACACTTATGGAATTCCGTTAAATGTTTGACGTACTCGTGCATGACCACTTTTGTCGTTCCATGAGATCCTTCGGTGCAAATTATTTCACTGATAAGGGAATTAGTGATTTAATTTGAGTTATGGAACTTCACAAAATAATTAATACATACCGATAGTCACAATTTAGAAGATGTTTTTTCATTTCTGTAGCAGAAATCACTTCAGTACACCCAGAATTTTGGTTTAGACACGACAATTTCAATTAGAGCTGGACAATCGTTTAATCGTGCATTATTATATTTTCTAAACTATAGCAAAAATCGAAGTTAACAAGACAAACCTGTCGAGAAAGCCGTTCCGCAACAGCTGACACGTGCAACGCCGTCTGACACAGGCCACAATTTTGCACCTTGTCGGCACAGATCCCGCAAATGATGTGGCCATTGGCGCAACTGTGGATAGGCCGGCTTATCCAGACAGATGGTGCAGTCGAGATGGTCACCCAACTCTGGGCGGACAGGTGGCACCCCCTAAACAAACAAAACAGACACTTTTTAAAGTTAATTCACTCATTTGATGAACTCTGCTACAAAGATTCTAAGGATAATATTTTTAATTTTGTAAATTAAAGATATGATATACAGCAAAGTCGGGCCAAATCGTGTCGCACAACTGGATAGAGGATAGTGGCCGAGAAACTTTCCCAGCCACTATCCCCACGCTTTCCCGGGGACAGAAAGAGGGACAATGTCCCCACGTTTATTTGATGTCCCCATTATCTGCCCATGGTATATAAATAAACCCCTCCCCCCTATCCTACAATTTCAATATCCCAATGGCATGGCTTCCGCGGCCGTGGGGACTGTCAACGAATGGGTTTAAAAATCTTATCATCCTGCCAAAAATGTTCGTAATGAACTATGTACATAGATACATCGTCATATTTCTTCGACTGCTTGTCAGAAGCCGATGTTCCAGATCGGGCCGTTTTTTTCTTGGGGGGCTCATTCTCCTCGTCGCTCTCCTCCCGGTCGTCACTAATTTTAGATTTTTTCGTCTCTGCTGTGCTCGTATTTTTCGACGTAGCGCCCCGTACTTCAACTTCCTCGTCGGAGGAGGATTCATCTGATAAGTCGACGTAATGTTGGGCCATCTTCTTGCTTGAGGGCGTGGCAGCGGTACGCTTGTTGGCACGACGACTTGTATCAGCACCTCCGTTGGTGGAAGATTCTGAAAAAAATTAATTAATTAAAAACGTATTTAAAAAAGTGCGATGTATGTAAAGTAGTTAAAAAATTACTGGCAGGTCGTCCCGTCATGTTTAATGGATGGATGGTAATTCACTAATTATTTGTGGATTGGGTAAGCTTACAATTAAATTAACAATTGATAACACAAAATAGTTAAAGTTCTGGTCTGGTTGTAAGAAAAACGTAGAACGTAGAGCTGTCATGTGATTCAAGACAACAACCAAATATTCAAGTTGCTATAGCCTGCCGGACGACAAAATCTTTGTTGAGGCAAAATGAGACAAAATAGTATACTTGAACAATTAGAAAGTTGATTTTATTGGGTTCATTTATTTTAATGACTTGCAAACTTTTTTAACCTTTAAGCATTTTGACCATGTATGTCATGGCGAACAATTTTACACGAAGTGCCGGACGAAAACACAACAATTAAAAAGATCCGTCCTTAGTTACATATATCAATTTTTTACGAAATTTATTAAGTAATTATTGTCGACTTTTAATCACATCGCAACGTTAAAATATTCGGATTACATCCAAAGACTGACTTTTTCTCGAGTCGTGATTTTTAGCCCGAACCAGGGCTTATGTAATTGTTATGTCAGTCGAACTGTCGAACGAGTTAACCAATTTTGACCAAATTTGGTGCAGACATGTATCTGGGCAATGCAACGACCGAGTTAGAAGATGGGTTCGATCAGAAAAGTTTTGAACCGGTGGGGGTGATATAAGTGGGTAGGGTATTATGCACCAAAATTTCAAAATTGGTTAGAAAGCTGAAATTCGACATAGAGCGTTCTAGTTGCTCCTAAAGGAAGAATATGAAGTGAAATTGGAAAAATTTGTCAACCAGAGGTACCCGAGGGGGTGACCCATACCGATTTTTCAAATTCATCCAATCGAGCTGAAAATTGGTATAGAGGCCCCTAATGGAAGAATATGAAGTGAAATTGATAAAATTTTCATATGCCAGGACCCGTTGGGGTGACCCATACCCATATTGATATTCAGAAATTGTCTTAAAAAGCTGAAATTTTTAGAATTTGGTGCCAAGTAATACTAACAACTGACTGCTACATTCTGACAAACAAGGGTTTGATAATCAATCCTGGTTCGGGCTAAGCAAAGCTTTACTGATAGGTTTTATAAATGAGTTCTACTCTAGTACGGTTATTTTTCAGTTTTTCAGGCAAGTTTTTCCAAATAGCATGATGTAGGGCCATGAATTGGCTAGAAGGAAGCGAGTTTTATAACAATTTTGACGAACGAAGAGTATTTTTAAGAAATTATAAACGTAAAAACCTACAGTGTAGACTTCATTTAGCCCGAGTCAGGGACAGAGTCCCTGACTCGGTGAGTCACAACCCGCTTCTAAATTCTCCGAATTATCGACATAATATCACCAACCTCCGGTTTATGGACGGTTAAATGTTTGCTAGGTATTTTCTATTTGGCACCAATTTTTTTGAAGGATTTACAAATTTTTCCCGTTACTACAAGGATCAGTGGGCTTATTTAACATCTTGAATTTGGACAAAGCTGTATTTGCTATCCAAAAGTGGTTTTTAGCCTTCATATCAAATTTCAGCTCGGTATGACGATTTTGAAAAATCCGTATGGGGACCCCCTAGGGTCCCTCAACATGAAATTTTTTCCAACTTGAACACATTTTTATCTATTAGGAGCCATTAGCAACCTCTGTGCCAAATTTCAGCTTTCTACGACAATTTTGAAATTTTGGTGCATAAGACCCCACCCACTCAGATGACCCCCACCGGGTAACCAGTTGACCGATTTCGCCCATCTTCGAACTCGATTCCTAACTTTGTCCAATATGCACATGGTAAAAATTTCAAGTCGGTAGCTTGTGTTTAAAGAGAGTTATCGTGTTTACGGACGGACGGACGGACGGACATGACGGTTCCATAAGCCCTAACTCGGGCTAAAAAGCTGTGAAAATTATTATTTTCGACTTCCATGTATGTCATGGTCAAAGTATTTTCTTGCAAAAACAATCGCCATGACTTTGATGGTATTGGTCCTGCAATGCAAATTTTTGTGACCATGACTAACATGGCTTTGGTCTTACGATGTATAAAAAATATGACATGAACACCATGGTTTTGGAAACTTGGTGTAAAATTTTTCTCCATGACATTCATGGTCAAAGTTCATTCCCCATTTTCGACTATAAAATGTAAATGCTTAAAAGGTTAATAAAAAATAAATAATTCGAATTCGAATTAATTCCTTAATTCGCATGAAGTTTTAACAAATCCAGACATCATCTAACTTTTCGTTTTCAAACAAAATTTTAACGTGGATAGTGCTGAAGCTTAACCTTGTAATTTATAAGACGTATGCTCTACTCTAATCAGATTTTAATCTGAAACATATAGATTTAATTGGAAGATACATATAAATTATTTCGTATTAGGAATTTTTATTTGGTTAAAATTAAACCTTACTCATAGATTGCTGAATATGTTTGTATATATAAATGTACATGGATTTCTTTAATTTCTCCTGCTGGCGATGGTGAGGATGAGTTTGCGAACATGCCCAATTAATGAATGCTGGGTAAATTGGCGAAAAAATCACATGATTTTCCGGCAAAATTTTTGCGAAATCTCGCTCGCAAAAGTTCGCAAGTTATGTTGCTACGCTCAATTTGCGAAATATCCGAGATATGCGAAGGTTGACGTGAGTACGCTCAATAATCTATATTATAAGAGGCAATGTCTGTAACAACGGAAGTGAAAGTAAATCTGTGTGACGGAAGTTTGTCCGTGACGGAAGTGAAAGTAGTGAATGTCAAGTTTCGAATGGCGCGAAAATTCAAAAACTTTAATTTAAAATATAAATGTTGGTTATCAATGTGTGGTGCCCTAGTGGGGTTATCGAGACTTTACTCGCTGATGGTGGTTATCGGGGTGTGGGGCCCTGATGATGATTATCGGAGTGTGCTGTCTGATGGGGGTTATCGGGTCTTTGTTGCCTGATGGTGGTTATCGGGTCTTTGTTGCCTGGTAGTTATCGGGGTGTGCCGCCCTGATGGTGGTTATCGCGTCTTTGTTGCCTGATAGTGGTTATCGGGTCTTTGTTGCCTGATGGTGGTTATCGGGGTGTGGCGCCCTGTTGGTGGTTATCGAGGTGTTACGGCCTAATGGGGGTAATCGGGCGTTGTTGCCATTGTTAATTAATTTGGGCGGTTATCTTGCCGTTGCCGTTGGCATTGCCAGTGGCGGTCTTGGTTGGTAGACAGTAGACGCGTATCACCCAGTTAGACTTCCACTATTACTGCCACTGCCAATGCCAATGGCACTGCGTATGGCAGTTTGGACTGGCAGAGTGTAATAGGCCAAGTCGAATTCCTAACTTATTGCCGACATGCAGTCAGCCCAATGCTATAATTGTAATGTTTGTCTGGAGTGTGGATCGAGCTGAGAAATATATGGGAAGGTATAAATGGTGAATATAGTAAGCCATGTGAATTTTTTCGAGATATATTATTTTAGTTTCCTACCATCAACGTTCCACTTGCTTTCACTTTCTTGACATTCTTTACAAATTTGTTTCACTTCCATCGGCATCAAAGGTTCAGCTAATAATGCAGACAATTTAAATGGTTAATATTAAAAACTAAATCAACTCTCGCCCGGCGGCAGACGGGCTTATACGCTAGTTAACTATATGAGAGAAATATGAAAGATATTCATAAATACCAAGTCCTCCAGGACTCTGGGATTTTTTTTATTAATGGAAGAACGTTCAAGACCAATCACTTTTTCAAAACAATGCAGACATCAATAATGTTAATTTCTTTCCAAATTTGGATCTCAACTGAATTTTATGTCTTCCATTCCTGACCATTAAACAGTAATATAATAAATAAAATTACCTATCAAATTATATGTAAATCTCACCCTATCCAATGTCTTTACATGCAATTTCTAAAATTGAATCAACTCCATAAGTTTTGAGATAAATGCAACTTTTGATATTTTAAATAATCTAAATCTAATTCTCGGTACTAGAAGCAATTCGATTTGAAAAAAATAGTTAACTCATTTGCCAATTTTTCGCTATAAATTTCCTTAAAACTATTATCATCCACTAGGAAGCCCACAGTTTCCCGCTGCACAATTTTTAATCCAGTGATCAAATGCAGGTGCGCGTGTAAAAATTCCTAAAATAAAATATAGGTATGAAGGATTGAGGGACGTGCATCAAATATGAAATTATCTGGACGAATGCCTACGTACCAGGAAACGGGCTGTTGCATGGTTGATTCTTATCATCGCCGTCGTACGAGTAACTAACAACGCCAAAAAGGACGCGACCATGACCATTCGGATTCGGACAGTGGAGTGGACCTAAATTTATACATTACTTAATTAATATGCATATGCATACACACATAAATATACATAAATCAGTGGAATTATATGTACGTGTCACTTCATTAGCATAAATCTCACTATGCCCACCTTCGGCGATATAAGATTTCTGTGCTGAATAAGTTCTATTTCTCGAGAATGCATCAAAATATGGGAATGCGGTGACTAGCACAAATAGATAATTCCACGATACATACATATAATATTTCGAGAAATTTTGGAAACTTGCGAAGATTTTTGATTTTGCATGCTAATTATAAGTTTAAATTTACCGCCGGAATCACCGTAACACATGCTTGTCCCATATCCTCCTGCACATAGAGTAATGGACGGTTTGTAATGAGCGGTGTCATAGGTATCCACGCACAACTTGTTGGATCGGATCTTCATATTTGCATAGGTCATGTTGCGTTGAATTTCATTCTTTCGTCCACTAAATGAAAATATCAATTTAAGTTATTGATTTTTTAATTGTCAAACTGACAAGGGAGGTATCTCAGCCATTCTCAGCGTAGGCTCTCCGATTTTGACCAAACCGTGTCCGGTAACTTTGCATAATCCCTTTTCCATAACGGTTATATTGCAGAATTTTTATTCCATAAAAGTCACATGGTATAAATAACCACTTTCCATAATACATTTTCTCATAAATTGCATAATTTGCGAATATTGCAACGTATGTATACGATTCAACGACATTCATTAGTCTGATCATCAGACTCTGATGTTAAGTCTCACATAGATAAATTTGTCTTTTACTAATACCATGTAACTTTTGAATCTCTAACAGCCAATGTAGCTGCCCTACCTGCAAAATTTCGACACATTTCCGTGTACAATATATTCCTCCAGTGCAACCTTTGGATTTTATCTGCACACGCAGTATTCAGTACTCCCATTAACATGATTCTTTTCAAAAATATATCTATAAAAAGCAACCAGGTACTCATTTTTGGTACTTTTGATAAGTTTGTAATCTTTAATAAGACTTTAATAAGAATTTAATAATGTATCCATTATTAACATTACATATTTTAAAACTTGATTGATGGTGTAGTGAATATATAATGGATAGCGATAAAGAAAAAGAGAGAACAGATACATGTATGCAAAACAGTAGTATGCAAAATGACCTCGTATGCAAAGTAACTCTTTAGGTCAAATGCAGTAGGGGATAATTTTGTATGCAAAATGCATTATGCAAAGTGACATGTAACCTGACCAAACAAGTGTCAATCTTTTTCAAATCTACACATTTTGCACAAGACACGAACTCCCAATGTTTTGCAAGAAATATTGGCATCCGAAGAGGAGAAAACGCGCAGTAAATTTGAAAAGTGTAATATTTGTCAAGTTTACTATGACATGTTCCCTCTGGATGCAATCATCTCGCTGAAATTGATCATTGGCGGAAAGTTACTTGTTCAAATGTTGTATGTATTTGTGATTGATTAAGACTAATTTGTTCAAAATCTGAGATCACTCGCTGGGCGATCTGCATTGTAAGGAGGAAGCATTACTTACAATATTGCCCCAAATCCGGTGATTATACACTGTGCTGTTTCAACCAAGAGAGAAATTTAAATTTATCGGAAACTTTCTGAAGTTACCAGTTTTGTACGTTCCCTCGGTAGTCATTTGGTCGTAAAATTACTAACAATGCGATGACGCCAGCGGTCTCGCTCCGATTTTGACGAAACAACGATAATTATGAAACCTTACACAAATAATTGAACACGTGTTTCGGGATTTTTCATAATCCTCAGCTTAAACGAAATTATGACGTGATCCGTGAGCGAGAATTTCAATTTCTACCGTGACATTTTTCTCGTGAGGGAGAAAAATCCAGATTCACGCTTAGCGATTCCATCATAATTTTGTTTAAACCTAAAATGCGTGGGCATGAAGTGGTTCTCTACCGATTTCAAATTGCTTGCACAAATTTTGAAAAATTTTGAAAATTTTGAAAATTCAACAAACCAGAAATTTCGAAAAATCAAACTTTTTGAAAACCAGATTTTTCTTAAGTTACTCAATCGAATTTTCTTAAGTCACTCAATTTCCGCTACAACCGAAATCACGCGTCTTCATGAAAAAGTAAAAAAACGGGTAGGGTTATTTCGGTTGTGGCTGAATTTTGGAATAAATTTTAAGCCAAATTAAGGATTTATCGAAATGCGGTAAATTTTCAAATCTTTATCCGGTTTCAAAAATGCATAAAGATTTTTGCACATAATTACATTGAGTAACTTAAGAAAAATCTGGTTTTCAAAAATGTTGATTTTCGAAATTTCTGTTTTGTTGAATTTTCAAAATTTTCAAAATTTTCAAAATTTTCAAAATTTTCAAAATTTTCAAAATTTTCAAAATTTTTCAAAATTTGTGCGAGCAATTTGAAATCGGTAGAAAACCACTTCATGCCCACGCATTTTAAGTTTAAACAAAATTAAAATTAAATCGCTAAGCCTGAATCTGGATTTTTCTCCCTCACGAGAAAAATGTCACGGTGGAAATGGGAATTCTCGCTCACGGATCACGTCATAATTTCGTTTAAGCTGAGCATTATGAAAAATCCCGAAACACGTGTTCAATTATTTGTGGAAAGCTACATAATTATCGTTGTTTCGTCAAAATCAGAGCGAGACCGCTGGCGTCATCGCATTGTAAGTACACAAATTTAAGCCACTCACTGTTCACTGGTAAGGACGTCCCTTGCTTGATGGGTATGGGTCGAATCGTGTCACTCAGCTTGTACGGCGTGGAAATTTTAATTATGGCAATGTCATAAAGAATGATGCCAGTTTTAGGCTTATATTTCGGATGGGGGTGCACGCTATCGGCAAAACGACGGATTCCCTTCCCGTGTGCGACCGCCCCCGCAAAAATTACAACGAATCCTGCCGGGGTGACGACATTTTGCATGTTAACGACACTGCAGAAGTACATAAAAAATTGGCCTCATCAATAATGAATATTGCAAAGGGTGTATAATAAACATTATATTAAAGATAAGTAAACTTGAGGGATTAACAAGAGGAACTGCCCCGTCGATATCGACACAAAGTCTATACTACCATAAAAAATGTTCGAATATTTCTCAAAATACAAAAATTTGAAAATTTGCAGGATTGTACATACATAACCCACAATGAGGGTGGCACCTTTCCTGTTTCGGATAAAGATGAAACAGGCCAAAGGTCCTAATTTTTTTCACTTATTTTTAATGGTAGTATTATTGCTGATTTACAGCATATGGTTGGATTTTTTAACTTTTTGAATTTTTTTAAGAAACTTTTTTTTACATGCAAAGCTTCTTTATTAAAAAAATCAAACCGTAACTTAATGTGAACATTTTAGCATCTTGAAGTTGTACAGTGTTCACACAATAACACATGTCACAAGTCACAACATATTTACGTAGTAACTAATTTTTTAGCCTTACAAACATGCATTTCGAAAAGAACGGTCTCATACCAATGTGCCGCCGTGATGATGGTGTAGACATCGTACAGGGATCCCGTACAAGAACCACCGTTCACACTGACCTCCACGACGAACGGCCACTGACCAGTTTTTGCATAGTATCCACCATAAACGCGATCACCGTGGTTTTGAATGTCCCCAGATTCAGAGAAATCACTCCAGTCTGGTTGTCCTTCAAATCCGTAATAATTATGATCGGGTTCGTAATTCCCGCCCCCGCCGTAATTTCCCGCTGTTCCGTAGAGCACGTTGCAATAATAGCAACTTATCGGAACTCCTGGATACGAAGTGAATTGGCGCGACGTTCGGAAACTTGACGAATCTGTGGTATATGGAATGGAAATTATTTTACGTTTTTATACTTATCTAGTTTATGTGGATATTTTGTTAAGCAATTTACTCCGATGTCTGTAACCGTGTAAATTCCGAAATATTATGATTTTTTATATGTAATTATATTCTATCGTAAAAATTCTGCCTCTAAAATTTTGTGGTTATACACAATTTACAAAGCTCCGAGTGAATTGCATGCATTCAATGAATTTTTATAATACTTTTTTCATTCGTAAAACCGAAGTGGATATTTCGCCCACGTATCGTAAAATTTTGTCCGATCAAAGTTTCCTTAAATTTTTCTAAATTTCCAAGGTTAATACGATCTATAAAAACTAGGAAAATCACTAACCACAAGTTGGAGATACGAAGTGACATGTCGATGTCGACCTATCAAGTGAGACTGACAAATAATCTGTGCAAGTTTAAAAAATTCGGCTAATTTGATGGACATTCATCAGTAAACAAAACCCCGTTCACTTGCGACGCCATCAATTTGGTCGCATTATGAATTTTGCCTTCAACATATCTCTATTTATCGTCCATAATGCTATATAAATATGTCTGCAAATGTATGAAATGCATCAGAAGTTGTTATTCCACGACGTATTATTTGAACGAGTCGAAGTCAACATAGAACCATATTCGTGACACTGCGTAAAGTGTGTGGGCAAAAACCTCAAATGCAGGTCAGATTGAATGGTAGATTGCACATATGTAAATATGTACCTTCAAATGTATGTATTCTTATTTAATATTATTAAACGCCTTTAACATACTGATACTCATCTACCTGTTGGATACATTTATGGATATGCCAAATAAATAATTAACAAGTTTCTAAAATAACCGGTTTACATAATATACATAAAACCTATCCGCTTTTCGCTAGCCAGGTTTAAGTTGATTTTTTAGTACTCAAATGTTTATGAGTGGGGTTGTTGTTCCTCTGAAAATTGTTATTTTATGACATATTTAACCATTGATATGTACAATACGAAAACTACGATACCACAACGAGTTTTTTTTACGAGAACAACAGATACAGAGATTCGCATGTCTATCTGAAAACGAATTTGTCGTTGAATAACCCCGGACCGGTATGTCGCAGCGGGTCAAAATTTTGAACAGACGAGCATGTTATCCTCAGATGGGTTTGTGCAAAAATCCAACTCTCTAATTTCAAAACTGCCTCCCTCACAGCCCCCAGAAGTCGAGACAGTCATAAAAAGTCTTTCCAAACTTAAATGCTCATACACCAAAATAATTAAACATCTTGAAAGTGAAAGGAATACATTTTCGAAATCTAGAATCAATAAGGTATTGAAAAATATAGGTGAAAAGTGAGAAATTTTGAGTAAAGGGCAACCACCACCCCTAGAAGAAAGCAAAGAAAAGTGTTAATTCCGACCGTACTTAGAAAAATTGACCTTGTGATCTCAAAAGACAATCCACCGACCCAAAAGTAAATTTCCCGTAAGGTTGGGGTGTCTAAGCCTTGAGTGAAAAGAGAAATTAAGATTTTGAAGAAACGACTTCGTCGGAAAACTCGTGTGCATAAGCTGACCGAAAAACAGGAAAAAAATCGCGTCCGTGTTTGCAAAAAAAATTATTCAAATTTTCTGTTAAGGAATAAGAGTGAGTTTTTGGTGACATTTGACGAAGCACTATTTTCTCTAAGTTACTAATTGGGTTCAAAGAGCTTACTATACGACAAATGCCGAAAACAATTCACGCAAGTTGGTGCTTTCCCGTGAGGAGAACTTTTCCAAACATTTTATGGTCGTGTGTGCAATGTCGGGTCGTGGTGTCCTCCCACTTATAAAAGTCCTCCAAAAAGTGAAGGAATCTTCGAAGTATTGTGTGGACCGTGTATTGAAACCACTTTTAGAATACCATTTTCCCAAACTGTACGGCAAAAAAATAAATTAGGTGATTTTTCATTATGACGGAGCGTCTTCCCAGACCGCAAAGTTGACCCAAGATTATGCAAAGAACCTTGAGGGTATATTGGGGATAAAAATCATTTTGAATAGTGAAATACCTGTACAATCCCCCGATGTAAGTCAAATGGGCTTATTTGAGGCCGGATACGTGAAAAGAAAAAAAATTCTGCGGAAACCGAATTTTTTAGCCGGAGTTTGGAAAGAGTTGAAATGACAGTCTCGACTTCTGGGGGCTGTGGGGGAGGCAGTTTTGAAATTAGAGAGTTGGATTTTTGCACAAACCCATCTGAGGATAACATGCTCGTCTGTTCAAAATTTTGACCCGCTGCGACATACCGGTCCGGGGTTATTCAACGACAAATTCGTTTTCAGATAGACATGCGAATCTCTGTAAAGTACATTTGTACGAAAAAAGATGGTGACCGGGCTAGGTATTCGGCAGGGTACAAATTTGTAGTTTTTTTTATAAAGTTGTATTAAGAAAATAATACAGGTTTTTTATTAGCTCAAGTTCTTATACATATATTATTTGTGCGTAGCGTATTGACATATGTATTTATGTATCACCATGAGGAACATGACTTAAGTCAATTAAACATAATTTTAAAATTTGTAACAACTTCATGAACAAAAAATGAACGTCATTTTTTTGCATCTACAGATAACAAGTACGTTTAAATATACACTCATCTTCAGCTAAATATTTATTAATCCGTATTATGTACATACTTGAAAGCATTTGAGGTCATGTTTTAGACTTGTCTTTACACTCGTCCTTGTTGTCGAAGAATATGTAAATAGGGGAAATAACTATGATGGGAAAACGCCTGTTTAAACCAGTGTCGAATTTCGAGTTCCGCATTAATCGACAAAAGCGCAGTGCATGCATACGTATTCTCCATAATTTGTACATATTTCCATGCATGTGATCGCCCATTTTCTCATCACCCAGTCGGAAGCCGACAATTTCCCGCAGCACAGTTCTTTATCCAGCGATGGAATGCAGGTACTCGCACGAAGACGCCTACGTACGTACGTGAAAAAATTAGGCAACACATATTTATTTATCGATAATATTACGTGCACAAATTTCTGTATGCATACCGGGATACGGGCTGTTACAGGGCTTATTCTTATCATCTCCGTCATACGAGAAACTAACAACGCCAAATAGGACGCGACCATGACCGTTCGGATTCGGACAGTGGAGTGGACCTACGTAAATAAATAAAAATACTGACATAAATACATATTCACATCTCGTGGAGAATATCGTGGTAAAAATATTTCAGGGAATTTTCGAATATTGCGATTTCTGCTGTTTTTATGTAAATAAGCCCCACTGAAATTTACGGCCCTACATAAATACGTACATCAAGAATACGTCCATAAACCTTGATAAGACACGAAATGCATCAAGTAATGTTAATATCAAAACTTTAAATTTACCGCCGGAATCTCCGTAGCACATGCTCGTCCCAAGTCCTCCCGCACAAATCGTAATAGCCGATTTGTAATCAGATGCACCGTAAGTGTCAACGCATAGCTTGTTTGATCGTATCCTCATATTGGCATAGGTCAGGTTATGCTCAGCTTCGCCAGGTTTTCCACTAATTTAAAGAATTTCCGAATTTATGAATCGGTTATTGATTTTGCCTCAAAACTATCTAGGACGCATTACTTACGTTATTGCCCCAAATCCAGTGATTATGCACCGTGCTGTTTCAACCAAGAGAAAAATTTATTTGATTATCTAACAATTGCGTGATTTTCTCTGATTTTTACCGGATTAATTTTTAATTTTTCAAGCACAGAAATAAGCCGATCTATATTTTCCTATCTGTATTTTAATGATTTTAATTATTGAAGTCGGGTAAAAATTCGAAAAGCTACAGCCAATAGAAAGCCTGATTTAGACTTATTTAAAATTTATATAAATATTGTGCCACAGGCGAAAACCAGCGCATTCAAGAAAACTCAAAAATACGGATATACTTATTTCTGTGAGTGATGAATTTGAAATTAATTCGGTGAAAATCAGAGAAACTCACTTTGTGGATGTGCATTATAAGTAACGAAAACTTCATTAACTGAAGTTACCAATTGTTTACTAATTTGACCATAAAATTTATAAAACACTGAAACGTAAGCGACTCACTATTCACCGGCAAGGACACGCCCTGCTTGATGGGTATGGGTCGAATCGTGTCACTCAGATTGTACGGCGCGGTAACTTTGATTATGGCAATGTCGTACAAGTAGGTGCCGAGATGGGGCTTGTATTTCGGGTGGGGATTGACGCTCTCGACATAGCGATGCACTCCTTTTCCATGCACCACCGACCCTGCATAAATCCTTACGGAGTCTGCAGTAGAAACTACATTTTTCTCGGAAACTACGCTGAAAAATAGAATAAAAATCGGCCATCAATATTTTTTCTTATTATAAAAATACTTACAATGCGATGGTGCGAAGTGTAACCCTCCGATTTGGCTGAAATTTTGAAATTAGGTGGTCCAAGTCAATACAGCTAACGTTTCTTCACCCAGTTTGTGCGATGGTTGGAGTTACTCAAAATATTTGAGGTCAAAGTTGAAAAAACGGCCGACTTTTTTCAGGCGGAGTGAGAAAACTCCACTTCCATTCTCTTCCTCTCGCATTGATTTTCGCTCCGAAAAATAATCCATTTCATCAATTTTAAATTTAATTTATTATAGAAAAACATTAATTATTCATTGCACATATGTCTTGGTCTTTGTTTTCAAATGAATTGGAAATCAGAATAACCAACGGTTTCGAAATGGAAAGCAAGTTAAGTTTGTCCATATTTATTTGCCGCTGATGAATTTATAAATTAATGTTTGTATAATTTTTAATCCAAAGAAGTAAAAATCTCACTTATTCAGTTATGAATTAAATTAGGCGAGTATGAGGCGTGTTAATTCTTACTTAAGCCGAAATTAATAATATTTTATATTGGTTATTTTGCATCACTGCTTATGCTTGTGTATGAAGGCGTATGTGTGAGTGACCAGGCTGAATAAAATCAAAGCGAGGGGAAGAGAATGGTAGTGGAGTTTTCTCACTCCGCCTGAAAAAAGTCGGCCGTTTTTCAACTTTGACCTCAAATATTTTGAGTAACTCCAACCATCGCACAAACTGGCTGAAGAAACGTTAGTTGTATTGACTTGGACCACCTAATTTCAAAATTTCAGCCAAATCGGAGGGTTACACTTCACACCATCGCATTGTTAGAGGATGTGAAGGAATGAATGGTAACAATTTCAAATGTATTTACACAAACATACAAAAAAGCAAAGCCTTACAATTGAAGGTGAAATAGTTTTATGACAAATTTAACAAGTTGCTAAATACAATCTGATCAGAGATCTTTCTTTTAAATTGTTCACAAATTTGTTCCACACTGAGGTCAAAAACTTTAGATTTCCTTGGATAAACTGTGTAGAATTTTCGACGCAAAAATTAGTTATTGATAATAGAACGCTTATATGTTTTCCTTTCAGAACTTGTTGAAAATCGAGTTAGTAATTATATACATTCGCGTTTCCAAATTATATGTGTAACCATTCATTCTTCAACATCATCTAAGCTAAAGTTACAATTTTTTATATTTACATGCGACTATAAAAATATGCCTAAATATATACGTATCTCATACCAGTGTGCCGCCGTGATGATGGTGTTAACATCGTACAGAGATCCCGTACAAGAAGCACCGCTAACATAAACTTCAACGACGAACGGCCATTGTCCATTTTTCGCGAACCATCCGCCATAAACGCGATCCCCGTGGCTTTGAATGTTCCCAGATTCGGAAAAATCACTCCAGTCTGGTTGCCCTTCAAATCCGTGATAATTATCATCGGGTTCGTAATTCCCGTCCCCACCGTAGTTGCCCGCCGTCCCGTAGAACATGTTGCAATAATAACAACTTATCGGAACTCCGGGATAAGTACCGAATTGGCGAGAAGTTCGGAAATTTGACGAATCTATGAAATGGAAAGTATTTTACACCTTTGTAAATATTTCATGGAAATTCGTTGAGAAATTCACTCGCATAAATATTGCAAACTTTGCAACAAATTCGGAAATTTAATAATTTAACGAAAATCATCTTAAATATTGATAAACAAATCACAAAAGGACTGCGCGTTTCCAAAACTTTTTATCACAATGTACAACTTTTCGGGTGAATTACCTCAATAATATTTTTATTTTTATTACTTTTTTCATTAAAACTAATGTCTCCCCCACGTATTGTAAAATTTCGTCGGAATAAAGCTTCCCTAAACTCTTCAAAATTTCCGGGGCTAATAAGATTAATAAAAATTAGTATCACGTTTGAGACGTGAATAGCAAATCCGGATCGTGGCATGTCGACTTATGAAATGAGACTGACAACAAATCTAGGTTTTAAGACTTGGATTATGCAAATAGACACCGGTCGGTACAACATAAATAAAAAATCTCGTCCAAATATTATGTCATCAATTTGGGCAGTCGGTCCCATTTCTACTATTTTATGCTTGCCAAATACATACAAAATGGGAGTATGGTATGCATACATATGCAAATTAGATAAGATTATGGATTCATCAGTTTTTTCCCTCAACAAATGATTGAACGGTCCCAACGCCACTGTTTGGCAACATTAGTGACAATGAGAATACCGAAAATTCAGGTCAGATTTAAAACAGATTCTCTGCCGTAACATGCTAACTGCTATGCAAGTGTATTTGAAATATATTTATGGATATGCTGCATTCATATGTAAGTAAGTGACATGTTTCTAAAATAACCGGTTTCCATAATTCGTCAAGTTAGCCTGTTGAGTTTGTAATCATGTTTATAAACTTGAATTGTAAAACAGAACTATTTTATTATGGCTTTTACATACACATTGATATTAGATGCATGCATTCATTGTTTGTATTTAGATGCATTTAGTTGGTGATTCATGTGGCCGATTAAAATGGACTCATAATGCTCATATGTACATATGTACATATTTATCTGGGTACATGAGTTTTCGATGCACAAAAGTGTATAATTATTCAGATATATGTAAGTACTATTTACAGGGGTGGGACAGAAGAAGGAGCCACTTGAATTTTAGGGGTGGCGTGTGATGCACAGTCGCGGCATTTTCAAAATTTGCATATGTCATACCCAGATAGTTAACGAAAATTTAGCACTATTCAGATTTTCCCTACGGTTAAAAATGCCCCTGCAGCACCCCCCAGAGTGCGAGGCACGCATAAAAGTGTTTTCCAAAGACATACTGAGCCAGAGAGCGATTGTTAGAAAATTTGCTGCAAATGGATTTATCGTCGATCGAAAGTACGTTTCTAATGTACTTAAAAACGTTGGAATCAAGCGGAGGGAAAAAGCGGTTAGAGCTCCACCCCCACGGAAAGGATACCCAAGATCCGCTTGAACCAAAAAGTTTATCCGGAAAATCAATTTTTCGCCAAAACGGTAAATCCACCAACTAAAAGTTGCATGGCGAAAATGTTAAACGTTAGTAGGAGAACATTTCTAGAGTCATTCACAATGACCTACAGCAAGTGACTCGTAGGAAATCCCGAGATCATGCTCTCATCCCAACTTATTTTTCACAAAATATCAGCCTACACGAAGGATTTTAAAAAAAGTTTGGGTATAACAATTATTCCTACTATAGAAACTCTCGTTAGTTCCTCTGATATCAATCCGATGTTTTTTTTTTGGATTCGAGTACTTAAAACAGAGCCTTCTTGAAAGGAAAACGCGTGCGTTTTGATGGACTTTGGAAAAGTGTTCAGGACGAGTGGTGCAGAATCACTCTGAAAATTGTGTCAAAGGTCATGACTGGTTGGAAAAAGCGACTGAGGCTCGTTAGATAAACTAAAGGGCTTCACACTGAACCAATTACCAAACTTCACAAACGAATAATAAGGCCGGAATAAATTTAGGCAAAGTGGCTCCTTCTTCTGTCCCACCCCTCTGTATTTATGTACATGATAATTGGTTATGGGGTAGCAAAGTTGTTAACTAATTAATTTTGTTAACGCAAATGTTAACTAACGACAAATAATTTAGCCTGTCCAGATAGGTAAATGAGTTAAGGTTTCCCACACATTCATATTACTGAATTTATGTACATCTGCTCTTAAAAAACGCTGAAAGTATCTGTACAACATGATAGTTTGTAGCATACATAATTGGGAAACGTAAACAACCGCATTTTAGTCCAACAAACTAATAAATTTGCATTTGTTACATAGTTTAAAAAAACTGGATAATTTACTGTAATTTTGACTGATCGATATCTTCACGTTCGCAAATTGCTTAAAATGAACTCAGATAAGGGTTCTTGTACAACAAAGTTACTAATTTGTGTTTGTATGCGTATAAGTTGTAAGCAAACCTATGATTATCATCCATAGATACATACATATCAGGTATGTACATATCATACATATATAAACGACTAATTCTAATAAAGTACATAGAAATTAATGCCATAGTACAATTCATCAATTTTTCCGTACTAATTACTTCCTAGAATTTAACGCAGTACAAAAATATATTCCTCACGTCAATAAATAAACAATTTGATGACACATTGCCACACGTAAATTGTTCGCTTACTCAGAAACTCACCCACAACCAGATCCGGGTTAAATTGATTCGTACAATTCCGCATAAACAGACATGATTTATGTACCGATTTAACAATATTTTCTACTGAAAGCGACATTCAAAATTTAAATTTATTAGTAATTCCAATCGATGAAATATTCTATGGAATTAATTTCCCAGAATGTCCATACATTACATGTGTCAATGATACATAAAGAGTAATAAGCAATGACATCACATTATGCAGAATGCGTACCAACTCGATATAAAAAGACATCAAGTGTGCAATTTGTTAATCATTCATTCAACTTTTCTCTGAGGTACATACATACATACATAGAACCCTTAATAAGAATAATAAATTAACCAAAATGGCTCTCCCAGTTTCTTTAACTGTCCTCGTTGTCGTGCTAGGGTGTAATGGAGGTAATAAATAAAATTGTTCGCACGCAGAATAAGTAGTTTATTTAGTCAAATTTTGGAAATTTTTTCGGATGCTTCCAATCTAACTAACTACAATTTTCTAAAAATTTGTACGTTATTTTGAAAAAGCATAGATATATTTACAATGGGGACGCAAATCATGTTAAACCCAGATTACTTCTTAACCATGTTATTTTGAAGGACAACTCTTAAGAAACAACATTCAGTGCGGAAGTTGCACAGATGCGAAAAATTCGGCAAATTTTAGGCGCCACAAATTCGCGAAAAACTAGTTTCCCACCGGAATCTGTGCCTTGCCAGTTTTCTCGAACTTGTGGCGCCCATTTTACGCATCTGCTCAACCGCCGCACCGAAGGTTGTTTCTAAAGAGTTGTTCTTCAAACTAACATTGTCAAAATAATCTGGATTGAACATGGCTTGCGTCCCCATTGATAGTAGATTTTTTGTTGTGGGTCACCTCATTTGCATAAATCTTACTATGCCCATACATACGGACTTTCCATGTCAATCAAACTCTACGTCCGTCGCTAATACGTCAAAATATTCAAATGAAGTGACTAGACAGAAAAATTCAGCGGTTTAACAGGTGCCAAACTTTTGTACTATTTTAATTATATTTTTTTTTATTGTTTCCTGTCAGCCTTATCCAGCGGAATTATTGGAAACTCCCTCTCCGTTAAGAACTTTGAGTCTGACGCGATAGGGAATAATAATTTCGGGACGGGTGAAACCATTGAAACTCGCGCGGCTGGACTTTGCCTAGATGATCATAACTCATACCGCTCCCAAAATGGGAAGGGTCCCCTCGCCTACAGCTCCCAGCTCGAACAAGCCGCCAGAAACCACAATTCCGTCATGACCTCCAAGAACTGCTTTAGCCATCAATGTTCCGGCGAACCCAGTTTAGGCGACCGTGTCTCCGCGACTGGATACAGGTACACATAGATACTCTTAGAAATTCAGTATTAATCTAATACCAAGCGGTATTCATATATGACCCCACCAAGGTGATATCGATAACTAATGCCGCGTAGGAATACATAGCTCCGTATTAAAGTTTTAGCAAATTGGTAGTAAATTTTTACGGATCGGTATAATTTTAATACCAAGCGGTGGAACATTAATATCCCGAGAAATCAATGGCTGCCTGAAATGGTTATAATTTGGCACAAAAGTTCAAAATTGAATGATTTCATTAAACTTTTACGGATTATATTTCGCCGAAATTTTTACCAATACTATTTTCTGGTAATACTTTTAGGTGGACCGGAGCGGGCGAAAATATCGCGGCGGGACAGGGCGACTGCAAATCTGTGATGAATAGCTGGATGAACTCGTCCGGACACAAGGCTAATATTTTGGGAAACTTTAAGCACGTGGGGTGTGCCGTGCAGGATTGTTCGAACTGCAGCTACAACAAATATTGGACATGTGTCTTTGGCAATCAATAAATTCTGAAGGATTTCATTGAATAAACTAATGCACAATTACATTTTCCATTTAAAACTTATTATTCGGTATGCAAATTAGTCTACTGTTCATACCATAACAGATTGATTTTGAATTTAATTTCGTCCTGGAAATTTAACAGTTGCTCAATTTCCGATCATCGCATTCAAACATCGGCGAATTTCTGTTTGCGTCATGCACAGCCCCTCGTATTTGATGCAAAATATTTTTTACCACTGTTGTAGCACATGTTATCCAAGTCTCATCATCAGAAAATGAACTTACTACCTACACATGCAATATATCGGATATTCAAAGCTTTCTAATTAATTAGTCAATCCAATTAATTATCTAATTAAATAGCATGATTAAACTAATTATTAATTACTAATTAACCTTAACTAGTACTACCGAGGCTAATTATAATTACTAATTAACTATAAAATCACTAAAAATCACCAATTAATTGGTCAATGGGCGAATTAATTAGCTAATTAATTGGCTTAATTAGCAAACTCAGTTTAATTACTATTTACCAATTAATTAGACAAAATATTTTTCTTCTAATTATCAATTACTAATTAGTTAGAAATGTGGCTAATTAAAAAGCTCTGCGGATATTTACAACAAATTGATTTCTACAATTTTAGGCTGACACATTTCAGGTTTAGCCAATTCCGTCATAGTCTGAATGTTAGTTCCTAAATTTGCAATGTTTAGAAATGTTAGGAAATATAAAATAAACCCTCCAAACGAATATAAAAAAGTAGCGTCAGAGTGATCCAAGTTTCCTTTACAATTATCCCATATCTCAATCATCAATCATGTATCTTTGACCCTTGATCTCAAGGTCATGAGGTCAAAAATATTAACGTCCTTGAAATCGCCGTAAAATTTCCTTTAAAATGACACCCCATATGACAATTGTTTATTTTGTGACCTTTGACCTCGTCGTCAAGGTCACGAGGTCAAAACTATTAACATATTTGAAATCTCCGTCAAATGTCCTTTAAAATGACACCCCATATGACAATTATGTATTTTTGACCTTTGACCTCGTCGTCAAGGTCATGAGGTCAAAACTACTAACATATTTGAGATCTCCATCAAATTTCCTTTAAAATGACACCCCACATGAAAATTAACGTCCAATTTAATTTCGACCACACCCCCTGGCGCCGTTGGGTGTGGTCCGATTGACCCAATTTCCGAACTCGACCGAGAACTAAAAATCAGAAGCAGAATGGCGAAAACGGGGTTTGATTATGTTGACTCGTTCTGGAGATATCCTGCTTACGGACAGACGGACAGACAGACGGACGGACAAAACGATCACAATAAGTAGCTGACGCTACTTAATAATGAGAAGATTTTTTAAAAAGTTTCCATGAAAAAGTATTCCATGCAAGAGATGTTTGCGGTGAAAGTTCGTTTCTCACCGGTTGCCGGTGGGTTGCGAACGTGAAGGCGGTTTCACTATTTCATTCAGCTGCATAAAATTTCACCTCAGTTTCTTTCCTCAGAAAATACTTGATTATTTTAAAGCACTTGATTTTCTTCCTCAATTTTTAAAAATTAACAAATATGGAAGCACTATTGGAACGAGTTGCTTCTCTGGAAGCAATGGTATCACAATTAGTAAAATGGACAAATTACAAACCTGGTACGAAGTACGAATACATATTCTCACATTTTTGCAAAATATCTACTAAAGAAAACTTTTTACATGTATCATGTTGTATTTTGATTTCCTAATTAAGATAACCCGTTCCCCATTCCACACGAAAATGCCGACATGGCCACGTCGTCCAATCCAATGTCGTCTGATTATCACAATGTGGATTCGGACGTCGAAATCGAAATCGATCACACAATTAAAGTTGAATACCAAAATGAAGATAATGTTCTTACCACAAATTGTAAGTTTCCATCGTGGGAGGGGGAACCGGAGGAAGGTGAAGTTTTTCTTGACGACCCACTTGGCGACATTCCTGATCCTGGTTATTCATCCACCCAACCACAAGTAGAATTAAATAAAATTAAATAAATCCAGTGTTTCGGGTGCAAGAAATGACCTTAATTGTAAGACCGTTATTTTTTATCATCAGGTATTCATAGGAGGTCCGACTAAAAAGCGGCGTACTTCCAAATCGTCTTGTCAAGTGGGAGCGATAAATTCGGAAACTTCACTGAACATGAACAACATCGGACCCAAAACCCGATATCCTTGTCCCACTTGTGGAAAAACGTTCATATATAAGCACCTCGTGTTTAGGTATGTATGTTGTGTTTACATAGATTATGGCATGAAATTTAATGACAATTATTTTTATTTCAGACACGTTCTTAGCGCCCACAACGGGACGATATTCCTTTGTCGCTTGTGTGAAAAGAAATTTCTCAAAAAGGAAGAACTGGACAAACACCTAGGGTGTCACACTCATAATATGACTGAATTACATGATTTTCGCTGTGTCCAGTGTGCCATTAATTTTGACACGCATGACGATCTCGACTCCCACATTAGATCCAGCCATCCTGCAGTCAGTGCGTTCCAAATTACATATAAATGTTCACTTTGTGGGCGAGAATTTAAACAGAAGTCGCTTCTAACTCGTCATGAGAAAAGGCACAGGAATGCTTCAGAAAGATCACGGTTGAAATATTTACCGCCTTAATTTGTACAATTATGTAGGCCAGAATGGTAAAACCCGATTTTGTTATGACGCAAATCTTATGTAGTAACAGGTATTTATGTGCTGATTTAGTAAGCAAGTAAAAATAAGTATACTTTTTGACGGAAAAAGACAGACTGGTAATTCAGCAGTTCTCTTGTTATATTTTTCCAACTATGCATATGTTCTGCTAAGGAGTCTGTAAAAAATTTAGGAAATTTGTTATGACGAAAATTTAATAATTGAAATAAAAAAGTTAAGGATTTTTAAAAATAAGCTCTATGTCTCTCGCGTCAAAATATGCAAATTCGGTGACCTGCTACAACAAGAATTCCACTCTACCCTGTAAATAACGCTATTTATATGAATAATCTCGATTGCAAGTTAAATATTGAGGCAATTCACGAAAATGCATTTTCTTCTCCGATATGACCACAAAATTTTAGGACCATGGTCCTAAAAATAGGCTAACAAGGCACACTCACGACCTGTCGTTTGAGTCCAGGGTACCCACTATGTTTTTTGGAATCTACTAGGACCCCAGATGAAGGATCCATTCATATTTCCGTGTAAAACTCATATTTGGCGTCGTGCCGTGGCGCCAAATTCGCCAAATTTGAATGTTTTTATTTTTGAAACCGCCATAATTTTTGAAATCCTGGACGGATTTTCAAAATTTTTGGCAAAAATCATGACAAGGAGTTCAACTTTCATATTCCATGAAATTTTTCCCAAAATTATCGCTTTTAACTTTTCACAAAATTTCTTAATTTTCTTAGAAATGGGGGTTCGTCAAAAAAATGCTAAAAATATTTCAAAAATTCAAAATTTTTTGTTTTTATTTTTTTGTCAAAAATTTCGACTTTTGTGATCATTTTAAACATAAATGTTTGAAAATCCGACATAAATTACAAAAGTTATGGGGGTTTGAAGTTGGTCGAAAATGCAAATTTTTAAGTTTGCGCCACGGCACGACGCCAAATATGAGTTTTACACGGAAATATGAATGGATCCTTCATCTGGGGTCCTAGTAGATTCTAAAAAACATAGTGGGTACCCTGGACTCAAACGACAGGTCGTGAGTGTCCCTTGTAAGCATGATTTCCTGCATTATGACAAACTTTCAAGATGTTAAAGTCGTAGGTGGGCAAAATATAATAAAATTTTGATACAGGAAAAATTTTGTTACTTCCTTGCATTGTGCTAAAGTTTACAAAATCAAGGTGCCCCTGAAAAATATACCTTGAGCAGGGTCACCCGAAAACTGTTTGTTGTATGAAACATTAACATTTTTTAAATCCCGAAAAAAAGACCAGTATTAAAAAGCCGACAAAAAAACATTATCCAACAAACCCTGACAGTATTACTTTATCAATCAGCTCATTAATTGTGAATGGGGAAATTAACCTCGAAAAGTTAAATTTGACCTTAATTTGTCCCATGTCAAATTCAATTCTCAAAGTGGAAGGTACATACATATGTTTATAAAATGAAAGCGAAAATTATTCGCATTCATCGCTCTAATGGCTGCATACTTGAGGGTGCTGCTCCTTACAGAATATTTACGGGGAGCCCTTGCTCAGGTCCTGGAGGAACCAGCACCAGTCACAGAACGCCCAGAACAAAGCTTATCCCAACTAACATTTCTTCCCTTTGGAGAAAAATACGGAGACGAAAAGGTGGCATATACCGCACTCATTCCTTCCTGCATCGACGTGTCCACTTCCGGTCCGCTGAAAGAACGAGGCACCCCGATCAACTTCTTGGCTAAAGCAGAAATTTTTATCTGCGCAAAAGCCGAATTCGGAGGTGTTTACTTTGGACATGGAGATTGTAAGTTGAATATTGGGCATGTCACGTCAGCCTTTGGAACTCTGTGACTACGAAAGCTTACGATTATCAGTGTACGAACTAAAAACATGCCTTTTAAGTATCTTCGTAAGCTTTTGTAGGTTCGTAAGCGATGATACTTTCGAGATGTTCATACATAAGTTTACATGGTTACGGAGTTACGAAAGCTGACGTAAAATGCCTCAATTTAAGAGATATGCACATGTACCGCTCACAAAAGGCTTTACAGAATCAATGAGACAATTCATGTCAGACCGTAACCACTTAAACTAACGAAACTTACGAACTTTTGATGAAACTTTCTAAGATAATTTTTTCTTACGAAATTACAAAACCTTACGAAGATCAAAGGCATATTTTTAGTTCGTGAGCTCATCTTCGCAAGTTTACATGATTACGGAGTTACGAAGGTTGACGTGAATTGCCTCAATGTCACACGTCCATTACAGAATTAAGAATTTTACTATATTTTGTTTATTATTCCCAGTCAACTATGACGTTACGAACGTGGACGGTGGTTTCTGCACCGGTCCAACTACGCACCCTTCCGTGCTGGCTTTCTTTAATTATTTCGAGTCATCGAAGGACAAGGGTACTGTGACGCACAGGGTGACGATAGATCCTGCAATCATGAACTCGGTCAAAGGTCTCATTGCACCTGCTTTCCCAGAGGCAGGCAATCTCACGTGGACATACGTCATCACGTACAACAAAAAGTCGAGGCATGGATCCATCGAAGTCCCCGCTTGTGGAGGACCCAAGAACAGAATTCAAATCATGATTGTCGCCGGCCCGAAGGAGTCCTATACCATTTTTCTGTATAAACAGCTAGAATGGGTAGATGCTCCGGAGCAATGCCCGGGTAAAGTTGATACATATGTATTTTAAGGAACGAACGAATTGCCTATTTTCACCGTGTAGGAGAACGTCCCCACGGTTATTCTATGTCTCCATCATCTACCCATAGTATGCAAATACCTCCTTACCCAACCCTTCAATGCTAATGCCCCCATATGTCCCTACAGCTCTATGCTTATTTTCATTATTACATACGTTTAACAATTATTGTGATGTTTATTATAGCTCACCCGCATCATGGGAAAAAATCGATGCATACGCAAGTCGGGTTCGTAGCTACATGGAGGCAAGGCCAGGAACGCTATGTGCACAATCTTCCAGGATCATGCAGTGCAGAGGTGGCGCAACTGGCATCCACATCTAAAACGGGACAACCGGGAGTTTGGGTGTTCCGAACGGATAGGGAAGAAATAGAGGAAAAATATGAAGATAACGAAGAAAATATGCAGTCTACTGCACAACATAGGGGTAAATATACAGTTATGCCAAATAGCTCTACAAGTTACCCTTGTTCTAGAAGTACGCCTAGCTATACGAGTTCTACGGAGCCTAGCTCTACGGAACCTAGTTCTACGGAGCCTGGCTATACTGAGGAGCCCAGCACTACGGAGCCTACTTCTACCGAGCTTAGCTCTACGGAGCCTAGTTCTACCGAGCCTGGCTATACTGAGGAGCCCAGCACTACGGAGCCTACTTCTACCGAGCTTAGCTCTACGGAGCCTACTTCTACCGAGCTTAGCTCTACGGAGCCTAGCTTTACCGAGCCTGACTATACTGAGCCCAGCACTACGGAGCCTAGCTTTACCGAGCCTGACTATACTGAGCCCAGCACTACGGAGCCTAGCTTTACCGAGCCTGACTATACTGAGCCCAGCACTACGGACCCTACCGAGCCTGACTATACTGAGCCCAGCACTACGGACCCTACCGAGCCTGACTATACAGAGCCCAGCACTACGGACCCTACCGAGCCTGACTATACTGAGCCCAGCACCTCGGAGCCTAGCTTTACCGAACCAGACTATACTGAGCCTAGCTCTACCGAGCCTGACCATACTGAGCCTAGTTCAACTGAAACTAGCTCAACTGGGCAAACAACCGTAGAAGCTTGGTACGAAGAGCCTAAGTGATTAGCTGCAAGATGTGTATTTTTCGTAGTTTCGGGCCCGTAAGGGCCAGGCCGTTTATGTACAGTTAAAAATATATCTGGAAAAATGATAATTTATTTTACCAGCTGCACTTCGAAACGAAAATTAACCTACCAGATAGTCATACAAAGTTTTGAGGCAAAAGAGCTTAGGTTTGCATAATGAGGCCCAAAAAAGGAAAATCGATGTGCACCTTAATTATGATCGATGTGCATACATATGCCATACATTAATAGTATCAATTTAGTATCTCGCTCATAAACCGAAAAATCGCCAGGTCATATTCTAAAGACCACCATCTGGGCTTACCATATATTACGTCGTCAAAAATTCTCGATTGTATCACCCACCCAACGTATACTATACATTAAGGGATAGGGAATTTTAACATGGGAAATATAGGAACAAACCACTCACCCACTAAAATAATGACCTAATATATGGACGTTCCCTCTATTGTACATATTTACATATTAGTAAATTTAATGAAAAACGAGTTGGTCTATTTTAATTGAAATTTGTTGACAGTTTAATAAAGGATTAATTGACTTTATCTAGCTGCTAGAAAATATTTTTTCTTGAAGAAACGAGCGTTTTCGCCTAGTTATAAAATTACTAAATTTTACGGATTGACCAAATTACCTCAGCAGAGGTTTCTTATCATAAAAATCCGAGTCTAACCCCATGCAACATTCCATATCGATCTGATATCAGAACAAGATCATTCTAAGATATTGCCTGATATCAGGAATCGATTGTCATATTGATATCGGAACGACATCAGTGATCAAGTCTCCAGCACGTCATTTACATGATTTAAAAACGACATCAGTTTGCGATATCTATATGATATCGTAACGACATCAGACTATGATGTCGTTGACATATCACGAGATATGACATGAATAGGATATGGTCCAAGTTGAAACTGAACCGCAATATTCAATTAGTGCAAGTTGGAGTGTAGCGGCGTGGACATCAAGTTCTGTTAAAAAGGTAATTTTTTAAGTAGAATTTGTTTACAATAAAAATGAGAAAAAGTATAGTAGGTAAAAAGAGATTACAACAACTTGCAAAAAAAGAAACTAACGAAATATCTGTTGGTATAACTTATCAATCAAGTAGTCAGTTACACGAACCAGATCAGTTAATAAATAGTTTGTCCGAGGAGGGAATTGATAATCACGAGGAAAGTTATATTAATTCCACAAGTTCTAGTGACAATTCCATCCAATTTTCAGATTGTGATGATGAAAGTGATTATAAAAATTGTGAAAAAGTGACCTCATCCTCTACTGAAACCCTAGAAAGCATAAAATCTTGGGCCTTTGACTACTCAATTAATCACAGTCAGTTAACTGGACTTCTAAAAATCCTAGGTACCCATGATTGTTTTAAAACCTTTCCGTCAGACAGCAGAACTCTTATCAAGCCCGTGAAGTTTAACGCCCCTACAGAAACAGTTGTCCCTGGAGAATATGTGCATTTTGGATTGAAGACATATACTCAGCAGGTCACAAAGCTACACCCGACATTAAATTCAATCCCCCTTCAAATCAATATTGATGGTCTTCAAGTTTTCAAAAGCTGTTCATTATCATTTTGGCCAATACTGGGATATTTTGGTGGATTAAATTTCAATCCATTTGTGATTGGAGTTTATAGTGGAAATAAGAAACCAGAGAATGTCAACTTATACCTTCAAAAATTAGTTGCGGATGTCAATGCAGAACAAATTACAACAAAAGACAAATTTAAAATACAGTGTTTTGTTTGCGACGCGCCGGCAAAGTCGTTTGTGAAGGCAATTAAAGGGCATAATGGCTACCATGGTTGTGATAAGTGCTGCGCGGTTGGAAGGAGTATAAATCGGCGTATGAGTTTTTTCGAAATTAACAAAGAACTGAGAACTGATTTACAATTTCGCCAACAAAATGACGAAGACCATCATATTGGAACAACGGAATTGACGAAGATAGATGGATTGCACATGATTAATTCATTCCCTATCGACTACATGCACTTAGTCTGTTTAGGGGTAGTCAAAAAACTTTTGAAACTGTGGATAAAGGGTAAACCAAAGCATCAAAAATTGTCAGCTTTCCAGATATCTCAAATTTCAGCAAGATTAAAAGTATTCAAAAAATTTACTTCATCTGAATTTTCCCGTCAACCACGATCATTAGAAGAAGTTGACAAATGGAAGGCAACGGAACTGAGATACTTTTTACTTTATTGTGGCCCTGTGGTATTGAAAAATATTATAACTGACGAAAATTACAATTTATTTTTAAGTTTATCCATTGCGATTAGAATATTGTGTTCTGAAACATTACATATTTCCCTTAACAATTATGCAAAGTCATTACTAATTTACTTTGTCCAAGCCTTCAAAATCCTATATGGAGAAGAACAGGTGTCTTACAACATTCACGGTCTCATTCATTTAGCGGAAGACGTGAAAAATTTTGGTGTGTTGGACAGATTTAGCACATTCAAATTTGAAAATGAACTTGGACAGTTAAGAAAATTAGTTAGGACGCCCAATTTGCCACTGGAGCAACTGAAACAAAGATTATTGGAGAGGGAACTAAAATTGGAGGCGCGAAACATTCAAATAAACGGGCCATCCTCACAGCACAACAATGGACCACATCTAGAAGAATCTATTGGAAATTTTACTCAGTATCACGTATTAATTACACCGAATTATACAATTAACTGTAGGCTTCGCCGCGATACTTTCGTGTTAATACGTGAATGCGCAGTGCTTCGGATTCTTAACATTCTTCAAGACAATGATACCAGTGAGATTTATTTAGTTGGACATAAGTACAGTAAATTGGACTCGTTATTTTCCCAGCCGTGTTCGTCAAAAGTGCTTCAGATTTATAGAGCTGACGAAAATCATTATAAACTCTGTCAAATTCGTGCTTCCGAGGTTGTATATAAATGCCAAGTATTTCCTATCTCTGCAGGAGTTATCGCCGTCTTTCCACTAGTTCACCAGCTTTAAGATGTTCTACATTGTTGAAATGAAGGAGGACGAAAAGAAATGGGTTGCAGTGGTGCCACAATCATATTTCGACAACCAGACGTGTGCATGGCCAAATTCAAAAAATGCAGCAGTAGTCGTAAAATCCGGCCGCCCCCCAAAATCATCCTTTCCCCGATATGCCGCTAGGATTCTTCATGCATATGGTGTGATATTTTATGATTTAGTTAATTGCGTTGGTATTGTTCTTTGTTCTTAGTTATTTTGTTATTATTTCAGCCACATACGAGGAGGCCCGGAAGAAAATTGTGCAAGCCGAGTTGACTTCAGATTTATCTAGTACCGAGGCGGATGATTTACCTCACAAAAGGACTAGAAAACCGCAACGATTCACATCTCCTGGAAGCGATAATGACGTAGAGGACTCAGATGACGACAACGTTTTACACGATTTAAGAGGTCAGAAACGTAAATAAAAGTCTGTTTTATCGCTTCTCTTATCTCCTTCTTAATATTTCATTAATTTTATTTTTCTCAACAGCTTCCGCACATTCGAAAATAACCACTGAGGTCGTCAAAACTCACCTTCCGGAAATGCCTAGTCTTGCACTAGTTGGACATTGTACCGATGATAAAACATCGGATTCATTAGAAAACGCGGACGTCGTACTTGAGAATGCAGATGGTGCTATTCTAGCAAATTCGTCATCATCACAAATTGTGATGACGAATTTGGACGTGGGTAAGTAAAAAATTATACAATGCATTTATCATTTATCTTCTCCCATTTACTTTATCCTTAGTTCCTTTTGTTGTATTAAAATATTATTAATTAAAAATAGGTGAACTAAACATGGATCAGCTCAACTGCGCTTCTGGGTCAAGTAGTCAAAATCCTTCGAACGTTGTTGGAAAACTAAACGTTGAGTGCGCCGAAGGTTCTGAAATTTTACGGCAGAACATGGAGTGGACAGTAGCTGAAGCCTCACAGCCATTATTTGTGACCAATATTCCAAAAGGTAACATTTTTTGGTGGACGTAACACTTTTTATTTCCATAAACATTGTAACTTTTATGATTTTATTAAATTTAGCTGAGTGGAGCAAACTTCTTACGGACGTGGCATTAATTAAACTTAACTTGGATAATATAAATAAGAGGCTCACAAATTTTTGCAAGGAGGATTTAAAATCCAAGGAACCGCCAATAATTGAAAAACCATTTGACAATTTAGCTGAGTTTCTCGCATTTGACGAGTCACTTATGCACAATGAAGGAAGACAACTAAGACTTGTAAGATGGCTTGTTTATATATAAATATGAACTATTTTTTGAGAGAATTATTTAAATATTAATCATGTATTTTTTACAGAAGCGTCACATTTCTCGTGGAGGTAGCTCAAAAGTCCCGGAAGTCGTTGGCGACATCCTAAAGAAGCTATTTACTAACTTTTTAGCTCTTGGGATTAGCTTTAAAGGGTTAAAGCAAAATTACAATTTTTCATCAACAACGTGCTGGACTGTCATGTCAGGTACCGTATGCATAATATTATAGTATATAGTAATTGCAATCAGTATAAATATGTACTGATTGTAAATGTCTCATTCCATAGATTACATAGGTGAAGCCAAACCGGAAATTTCAGAGAAAGAATTGGCTAAAGCTGTAATTTCCTGGTTCCAGCACGCAGGTGACCGACTGAAGGCTGAGCAAACTACTAAAAAATCCAATACTAAATAATTTTTTAGCTTAAAATCATTAATGCGTGTACTGTTTGTAGAATGTTAAGTAAATAAATAAATTTTGAAGAAAATAATACCATGTCAGTGTATGTCATTTTTGTGCCAACGCATGACATCCATCAGACATCAATACGATATCTAAACAATATCAGCGGTTAGACTTAGTCTGACATCGTGGCGATGTCGGAGTGAACATCTTTATGATATCAAAAGTTGGGAAATAGCGATCCAATCTAGACATACACTGATGTAGTTCTGACGCTCACTGATGTCGTGTGGATATGTTCATATCCAAGTTTTTGTATCATTTTGATATCATATTGATATCAGTAAGTTGCATGGGACGTTACTTAACCTCCGATTGTAAGTCAAATAACAATAATGCTTTTAACATGCTTATCATTTTGTCTCAATCGGTTAAAAAAATTGCGTTCAACTAACACTTTATGGCCATACAGTGGAGTTATTTGTGCGTGTCACCTCATTTGCATAAATCTCACGATGTCCATTTTCGGACTTTCCTTTCCACGTTAATTAAACTCTGTCCCTCCTCGAATGCGTCGAAATATGCAAATGAGGTGACTGACACGCACAAATAATTCCACAGTATATTTCTGTTTTCTTGCTGTTCAGTTTACATCGATTAAAAATAAGATTGTTTTGAATATGAGTCAATAAGATTTTATTTATTGTCAATTTTAAAATCAGCTATAAATTGTGAATTTTTAACAAAATTATTGAATAATATAATATGAAAACAATAAATTGTATTTCTTCAAATGCAGAGATCACGGGCAGAAACCGACGCAACCGGGGTCAGCCCCCTCACAACTGATGTCCGAACAGGAGCCCCCCGTGCAGGAGGCAGTCTCACATGGCCCCTGTTTCCCCGTGTAACACCAGCTCCCCGAAGATCCCGAACAGTATCGCCAACACCACCCGGCTGGCGGCCATTTGCTGCTGCACCCCGAGCTCCCCACTTGACCCTCCGTTAGGGACGCGACCATCAGCAGGACCACCACGCAGGAAAGGATGACTCGCATTGACAGCATTTCTGAAAAATAAATACAAATTTTTAGATTTAAATTGGCAATTTTATAAAAACGAACTTGTAAATTTTGAAGAGTAATTTTTTCAATTTTTGTCAATTTTTTAAAAAAGTTGCACGATTTTGAACGATATAGATTCTATTTCTAAAATATTTGAAAATTCGGTCATTCTGCGTCCTTACAAAAATGAAAAGATACGGATTATTTCTAGACATTACGGGAAAAATCGGTTTAAAAATTTGTTTGAGTTGATCACTCCATTGAAACTTTGTATTAAAGGAAACAATAATTTGGAAAATTTAGGTAAAAAATTAGTCTAAATAGTTTTACCTGATTGTGTACGACGAATTTGACTAACCAAAACGCAATAATTTTATTATTTTGGCACTTGTACCTTGTAGATAAAATAGTTCTGCAGTAGGGGACACAAAAAGATTATTAAAATTTATTTTCGAAAAAATTTTACCATTAATTTTCCAAATAAGTTCACGAGTTTTTTAGGATTCCGCGACAGCTGATTAACTCGGGTCCTTCTCTAAAACTGTTTATACAAAATCTTGACTGTTTGTTTTAATATTACTTAGGACACTTCCAGCTTTACCCTCAATCTTCATTTGACCCAGTCTGTCCGTTTTCAAGGTCAGCAGGTCAATTTCCCGGTGCACGGTCCGATTTATCACTTTTCATGGAAAAGTATCAGCGACGATGGAGGCACAACGTTATGTAATTCATTGTGGATTCTTTTATTATTTCATGCAATGATTATCTAGGGTTGTAATATTAACAATCATCCACCTCTGACCTCTTGGGTTATCATGCTATATGAGTAATTCAGTTTGGAAAGTGTTTTTTTGGCTCCTTCCAACTCTGGGGGCACTGAAGGGGGATTTTTGAAGCTATCGCCCTAAAATTTTAAACATATCTTTCTGAGAGTATGATCTTACAGCCTACAAAAAATCAGTTCAAAATTCAACTCCCCGCCAGAGATATTCATCCGCGAATTCGTCAAAACCATGTCCTAACGCCTTTTGTAGGATGGGATTTCCCATGAGTTGTGACAAATCTGTCTGTAAATCAAGCGAGGTTCATCACGTGTATGAAGCATGCGATTGTTCAAGGGTACCAGCATGTCCCTCTGATTGGAAATTACTGTGTGTTGAGTTCAACGAAAGGGGTAAAAAAATCGATCACATCCTTCACGCAAAGAACATATTTACATATTATCGAATCTACACTGATTTTTACAAGTACCAAAAATTGACCATGGATTCCATGTTTTTGGGTGGCGTACTGCTAGTGCACCTTAAAAATATCCGTAAGATTGGCAACTGTCGTTCTACAAATGCATTTTTACATATGTACACTGACGACCCCGTCTGGAAATCCCAAGTTTTTTGAGACCCTTGGACCTCAAGTTGACTCACAAAGGAGTTTGTGGAATATTTCCAAAATTTTCCATGCTAATATTCTCCCAACACTCGCTTTGTATACCTAGATCATATTTATGCATGCATTTATGTTGGTGAATTGTGTATATTTTTAAGGATTTTTAGAGAGCACTCTTCCACCGCGTGTTAAATAAACAATGGGTTAACTTATATAGTATCCTCAATGTAATTGTAATCCATCTTGGAGGATGATCCTTGTTTGTCTGGGCAATGTACATTTATGTCGATAATCATGGCGTGCTCTGCCATATGTAATTGTTAATCACTTAAAGAAAGTGATTGGAACTCGTTGGGAACATTTTATTTCAATTCTCCAATCATAATTAACGACATTTCATAAGTTTACATGCAAAATACTTAATTATAAAATGTGTACATATGTAAATATGTATGTACGAAACAAATTATTTCATTCTAGCCACGTTACAATCTGGAAATCTATCTACATATTAATTTATTTTAAATTAATGTAGGTATGTACATATGCATGTAAATAAGTGGTATTAAATTAGATACACATATCGAAACAAAAATTTTAGCATAGAATTTCTTCTAGGAATTTGTATATGTTCATAGGAACATTTTCACTTTACACATATTTGATATAATATTTATGTAACTACACCGTTTTGTCATCATATAAACACTGTTTATTAAACAGTTCGTCAATTTTTCCTGAAAAAAACGAATACTTAAATATTATTACGTTCCATCATAATTCATAAATAAGTAAAATAAATTTCTTCAAACCTGCCAAGTGTCTGACTCCACACTTGTCCACGGCACTTTTCAAGTTTTTACTGCTCAAAAGAAACGATTTTTCTTTCTCCAATCTGTACAAATTTTCATTTACAGTGGTTTTCAAACTCGGTTTGAAGAAATTTTCCGGCTTGTGTGCATCGGTCTTCTCTAGATTGTTGAAAAACAGCGAAATGTTTTCATATGTCCAAATTTGCTTACATTTTTGCAGCAATTCTCGCAAAAATTGAATATCTAAATTGAAGAAAGTTGTTTAAACATATATGTAATGGCAACTTATGCATATTGGCTTATCCAATTAAAATATTTTTAATTACTCTGTTTCTTAAGAGGACTCTGGGTTAAAGTTGGACAGCTATTGGGCTCATTATGCGTCTGGAGATATTCTACTTTACGCATGCCAGGGTCTGCAAATCCAAAATTATTTTACACTTAAGACACAAATACCGGAATAAAATTAAGGGAGGCATTCATTACGACTTCGCATGGGAAGCAATTTTACCAAAAATATTGACTTGAAATTTCATTTGGGAACTTATTTATGTGGCTGCAAGACTAAATAGTCCGCACGATTTTTTCAAAATTATTTCCCCATGCGAACTCATAATGAATACCCCCAAGATTTCATACCAGAATATACACATTGATGGGTATAAAATTCTGTGCTGTCGTCAAATTTTCTTGAGTCGACGTAATTTGATCCTTCATTTCTTGCTACATAAGAACCAAAATTATCGCTGCTCCCATGTCGGAAAAAGTGCTTCCTGCCCACCTCGATTGGAACGAGACGCCCTCTCAAATCCGAATCCTGCCTCTTTCTTGGATCTTCACTTGCCAATTTGACCACAAATTTGCCCAATTCTGGATAATTTCTGGCCAACCTTTCCCCAACGATGCCACTATACGTTATCTTTTCAAATTTTTTCACCCTCGCAAAATTATCTTGCGGATATGGATCGAAAATCTCTGAAATGATAAGCCCAACCGCATAAACATCCACGGCTTGACCGTACCGCGCCATGCCGGGTTTATTTGGATGGCTGATATCCATTTCGGGCGCGCGATAAGTCTCATTTCCGACTTTTTCCGTCATAGTTATGGCTACTCGGTTAGTTTCCTCCAGCCATAGTAATTTTGATAAGCCAAAATCCCCAATTTTTATAGGGAGGCCAAAATCTCCATTTTTCATAGGGATACTAAAATAGACGTTTTCCGGTCTTAAATCTCGATGAATTAGACCCTCCCGATGAATATAGTTGACCCCATCGATCAACCCTTGACATATTTCGGCTCTATCGAACTTTCTTGAAAAATCTTCATCCACTCCTTCTAAATCGTCTGACTCCTTAATTAACCAAGATCGCAAAGTGTAGCCGCAAAGTTCCATTTGAATATACAAACCGGAAATTATGCTCGTCTCGTCACCAGAATCTAAGCAGTCGTGGATAAATTCGGGCAGATTTTCGGCACCAGGTCGAAGAATTTCTTTTAGTTCGAGGGATTGAAAGTGGAAAAAGTTGCAGGTTTTGTACTTGACGATATTTTTATGGTTTAGCTTTGCGCAATTTTTCGCTTCTTTGATTATTTTCGCATTTTCCTCCACTTGAATTCCTTCGTCTCGATTGACTATTAGTTTTACGGCACTGATGGACTCGTCAATTTTATTAAAGGCAGAAATTACAACGCCGAACGCGCCACTTCCTAAAAGTTCTAGGGTTTCGAAATCCCATGGGTGACCTGGAGGATAGGATTAAATATAATGAAATGACATTTTTTTTACTGATACTAAAGCTCAAAGCAATGGTCTTTTTTTACTTATGCATTTTGATAGCCTCATGGCGACTACCACTTTTTATACAATCACATTGTTGTTAAAACATTTGTTTTACCTGGGTTTTGAGCCATTGTTTTCCAATATCTACAACGTAAAAGACAGTGTAGCGATGAAGTGTCGATCTATTTGTAGCAAATATTGGCTTCTGTTTGCTGTCCGTTCGAATAATTAAACTTGACTAAAGGTCAGACAACAAAATGATCTGAGTGATATAGTAAGTTTTGTACTTATATATTTGGGGGCACGATTAAGTAAAGTGGTGCACAATTGATTTGATTAGATTAAGTGTAGGATGATTTATATGAACTCGTGACGTAAACAATTCCATTCACCTTTTTTGGCATAGAGATTAGAAATGCAAGTATGTATTACATAGACTTGGATTCACATTAACGACTACAGTATTCCAAATTCTATACTTTCGAACTTTAAAGGATTGATACTCAAAAAAGTAATTCAATCGGCACCCTTAAGGAATAAAGGTGAAGGGTCAAACTTCCATGTACATATGCACATATTTTTATCATTTGGGCATAAAATTGATTGAACTACTTCCACACTATACGTCATAAATAAGTATGTACATACGTATGTATTTATCTGCTAAATGTGGTTAATCTTATCAGTTTTGAGTGGAGTTGAATCCACTCTGAAATGCTTGACCGTATCAGCACATCCGTTGGTATTTAGGGAGCGTCCATAAATCACGTGATCGATTAGAGGGGGGAGGGGGTCTGAAATTTGTCACCAATTATCACGGTGGGGGGGGGGGTAGATGGTCAGATGTCACGTGATATGAGTAAAAGTTTTTAACTTTTATATACGTCAATAAATGTCATGAGAGTTATACTCTCTTGCCATACCACACGCACTTTATATAAATTTGATTTTCATTTAGCATATTTAGAAACTTGCTTCGACTTAAATTCTTATGTCTGACTGGCGTGTTAAACAGTTATTTACACGTGTGTATTGTACCTCTAATTTGATTAATGATTTAAAAAATGTTGTTATTCCGGACAACATGATTTAATTTGAGCATCATCTCCTGTCACGTGACCGGTGGGGGGGGGGTAGCGAAATTATCACCACCGGTCACCAAGGGGGGGGAGGGGGTCAAAATTGTCCAAAAATCGATCACGTGATTTATGGACGCTCCCTTAGTGATGACTAAAATAATGTTTTGTCATTATTAAGTAATTTGGTGTCCATATCCTGTCACAAATATGTACTTATTTATTAAGCTCGTGAGGATATCCTGTGGCGGTCAAATTATTATCGGATTATTCAATAATCAGATAATAATTTGACTGGGACAATAATCATTATTGTAAATATAAACATGTACATATCGGTATATTTAGCTCTGCTATAAATGGGGAAATTCCAAGAAATTTAGTATGGGCTGGGCACATATGTGGCTGTCTCCATGAAAAGGGACCTTGTTCATACTTTTCTCATTTTCTACAAGCGGCAAAATACCAAAACAGAAAACTTTCAGCGAAACCCATTTCGTCAACAAGTTATGCGGTAAAACCGCGGAAAAGAACTATTTTTTAACACTAAGTACGTTATATCCCACGATTATGCCCATTAAAAGTCGAATTTTGGATATCCCGCCATAGCTCAAAAACCAGGTCGATTTCGAATAAATTGTAAATAGGAGAAATCTAAGGTGGGCCATTCCAAAGACGGTCCCACTTTGCTTCGGTCGCTAGAATGTAACATCTTGGCTGTAGTATTGGTAAGAAATTTGCAGCCGAAATTGCGAAAATTTTCAAAGCTTTGAACTTAGCGCCAGACACAAGCTGCATTTCGAAAAATGGTTTATGAGAGGAAATACCACATAGCTCTGAGGAATAATTATCTAGTTGCAATATCTTCAAAAAGTCAATCTTGTTCATGCTACCCTTGTCAGAATGACACGACCCGAAAATCGACATTTTGAATTTTCGCGCCAAAAGGAGGCATGATATGAAAAAAATTTCCGACTAAAATTTGTAGCTATTCCACCTGTGGATATAACCCTGTCGCTGGTTTTTTTTAATCTTTGGCCTAAATCATTTACGGTGGTATTTAGTGTTATTTTGTAAAACAAAACGTTTTGGTGCATATTTCAAAAACGTTTCAAAATTTCGAAAAACGGTATGCGTGCCCTATACCTAGATTTGGGAGACGGTCATAAAGTTCTTTTACCTTATCTTTCTATCTTGTAAGGTTTCGCCACACGAGCATTTTTATTTAACATTGGAGTGTCTGCTGACATACTATACCTTTCATATACACATCCAGCAAGTGAACGTGGATAGAAAAAATAGAAAAAGCTGAATTGGCGAAATAAATATTAATGTTAAGCATTCCACTTCAAATTTAAAACTTAAGGTTGTACAGGTTTGCTTTACCTAATAAAATAATGAAATTTGCGCCTTGACCTTTTTGAGCACCTTAACGTGACCTAGACACTTAACCTGGGGCGATAAACCTCAAATTTAAAATGTAAGGTCATTCAGGCCTGTATTGGCCTATGCAAATCTATTATTAGCGCCATATGAGCTACAATACTAAATTTTAAAACAGTGTTCTAAATTTAATCAATATAAAAATTTTCGCCAAAATGTCGTTTTGCCATATTTTCGATGCAGCACTTTGAATTTAAATAACTTTACTTGTAGTTAACAGATTGAGCTAAAATAAATGGCAAATTAAAGCCTGAGGCAAGAACTTCCATAATAAATTAAAGTCGCTAAAGTAGATATTTGGTGAATAAGGTCCCTTTTCATGGAGACAGTCACATATTACCGCTACATTGCTAGATTGGTTTTTCCGTTGTAACACGTTAAGTTAGAGCAGGTCTGGAGGAGTTATTTACCCATCCTCCCCCCAAGCAGCCCATATAGCACAGCGGTCTTCGCGGCAAGCGTTTTGGGGTCGTGGGTTCGAACCCCGGTCGCGGCATTTATCCTCGTTTGCATTTTTCTTGATTTTGTAGACCTTTTTTTAGTGGGGGTTTCATAACTTTGACATATGATGACCTGGTGACTATGTGCACCGAAACCGAATTATCCTAATATTTTACACCAGTTCATTTTATTTTGGCGTTCAAATTATTAAATTTGGATAGTTGAATGATTTTCACGCCAAACTAAAATAAACTGGTGTTAAATAATAGGATAATTCGGCTGATTCGGGTAATATAATCGAAGTAAATTAGCCGAATCATCCGAATGATCCTATTATTTAACACCAGTTTATTTTAGTTTGGCGTGAAAATCATTCAACTATCCAAATTTAATAATTTGAACGCCAAAATAAAATGAACTGGTGTAAAATATTAGGATAATTCGGTTTCGGTGCACATAGTCACCAGGTCATCATATGTCAAAGTTATGAAACCCCCACTAAAAAAAGGTCTACAAAATCAAGAAAAATGCAAACGAGGATAAATGCCGCGACCGGGGTTCGAACCCACGACCCCAAAACTTTGAGGCTTGCCGTGAAGACCGCTGTGCTATATGGGCTGCTTGGGGGGAGGATGGGTAAATAACTCCTCCAGACCTGCTCTAACTTAACGTGTTACAACGGAAAAACCAATCTAGCAATGTAGCGGTAATACATAAATATATACTCAGGTGAGCTTGTGCCTTTGTTCGAGCATGAGTCCCACTTTTTCTGTTGTATGCACATCTACTTCCATAAAGCGTTAGTGTTAAGTTCTGCCTGGGTCCCTGTGGCTCTCAATGCAAATTGCCCCGTAGAGGAGACAAAGAAGGACGTGGAGCAACGGTTGCATGCATGAATTTTCTGCATGAGTCTCACTTCGCCTGCACGTGACTTTCACGTACGCTTGCCATCAATCTCAAATTAAATGTCTTTGTATATTTGCAGTGTGCAAGTAAATTGAGTGAGTGAGCAGTATACATCCATACATCACTCATCAATAGTGGTTATCATGATAAGTGATCTTGATAAACACTATTAATTAATTATTTTAGTTTGAGAAACTCCACCCACAGCGAGTGGCATATCAATTCGAATGTATTTTTTACGCTGAATCCAACGCCATTAATGGTTTTGACCTCCGAGGCCCCCGTGACCTTGCCGTGACCGTGGTGTCCAAATATGGCTTATTCGTTATGTCGCATATCAATTCGAATGTATTTTTGATGCTGAATCCGAATCCGTCAATAGCTTGGCGTTAATTGTAGAAGTTAACGGGGTTTATGGAACTTAACGGGAGCGTGAAGCGTGGGAATTTAAATAGTTAGCTATGCAGTTACTCCCACGCGACGGGAATTTAAGTAATTAACTATTCAACTACCCCCACAGGGGGAAATTAAATTGTACTGTGACCAGGTTAATTAAAATGCAGTATGATTTGGGCAAACCCTCACTCTGATGTATGTATGTAGTATGACAAAGTCTTCACTGCGAATTATTTAAAGTATAGTATGACGGATTTTTCGCTTTGGGCACACCCCCCACTCTAGAACCCGGCCTTGGCCGGGCTATACGCTAGTCTACTCTAATAAAGCGTTAGTGTTAAGTTCTGGCTGCCTGGCTGGGTCCCTGTGGCTCTCAATGCAAGTTGCCCCGTAGAGAGACAAAGAAGGAAGCGGAGCAACCACTGCATGCATGAATTTTCATACTGCATGAGTCTCACTTCGCCTGCATGTGACTTTCACGTACGCTTGCCATCAATCTCAAATTAAATGCCTTTGTATATAAACACAGTGTGCAAGTAAATTGAGTGAGTGAGCAGTATACATCCATACATCACTCATCAATAGTGGTTATCATGATAAGTGATCTTGATAAACACTATTAATTAATTATTTTAGTTTGAGAAACTTCACCCACAGCGAGTCGCATATCAATTCGAATGTTTTTTGACGCTGAATCCGAATCCGTCAATAGCTTGGCGTTAATTGTAGAAGCTAACGGGGTTTATGGAACTTAACGGGAGCGTGAAGCGTGGGAATTTCAATAGTTAGCTATGCAGTTACTAATACGCGACGGGAATTTAAGTAATTAGCTATTCAACTACTCCCACAGGGGGGAATCAAATTGTACTGTGACCAGATTAATTAAAATGCAGTATGACTTGGGCAAACCCTCACTCTGATGTATGTATGTGGTATGACAAAGTCTCCACTGGGAATTATTTAAAGTATAGTATGACGGATTTTTCGCTTTGGGCACACCCCCCACTGGAACTCTAGAACCCGGCCTTGGCCGGGCTATACGCTATACATAAAGTGAGTTAGTTATGTTCTGTGCGGGTGGAGCTTAAACCTACGGCCTCCTAAAGTATCTTGCGCTGAGACTAGGGTTTCTCGTGATTTTAGCTCCATCCGCACAGCACATAACTAAATCACTTCAAGTATAGTACATACATAATATGTACATATTATGTACATATATACTACGCAATCCTATACCTACAGAAGTATATATATTATGATAGGTTATAAATAATCCTCATCGTTTCATTCATACAGGTGTATGTTTGTACGTATGTATAGTATAGATATGTACGTATTGTAATTGTATGCAATACATAACAAACATACAGTGAATTACAGTGGAATTACTTGTTTCACCTCATTTGCACAAATCTCACTATGCCTCTTTTCGGTGATATGGGTTTTCCATGTAAATATGTAACTCTGCCTTTATAAATACAGAACGCGTGAAAATATGTATGCAAATGAGGCGACTAACACAAATAATTTCACTGTACGCATATTGCTGGTAAAATACACTACCGGATTTTAGGCTGCTTTCAAAATTCCTACAGATATTTTGATCATCCAGTGAAAAAAAATTAACAGAAGACATCGAATTTTGTATACTTTTATAAAAATTGAACGAGAATAGGTACATATACACATGTTAAAAATAGTTCATATAATTTTCTGAAGTTATGAAATTATTATAATAAATTTGTAATGAACCGGAGGAAGAGGATTTTGTGTTCTAATTTCTTGCAAAAGAGTTACAACCTTTTGAGCATCAAGTTGCAACGGTGCGAGGTACATACATAAATGCTGCGAAATGTTAATTGTGGGTTGGAAAAGAAGCACACTAACTTTGCTCGTCACTTATGGACATAGGACATACAAATGTATGTATCTATTTATTCCAATGTAATTATCCATTGTGTACATCAAATCATCAAATTCATAAGATTAAGTTATTCAAAGAAAATTAAGAAAAATTAAGGAGATACCACCTCATAAATATCAGAAATAGTCGAAAAATACATATACCCATATTATTATTATTAAAAAAACAGTAGAAACCACAAGTTGAACACCAATTCAATTCAATTAATTAATCCGTCTCGTTGAAGAATTCAATCCCGAATTTTTTCAATTCCTCTGGAAGTGTGAAATGCTCTAGGGCCCGAACATGTCTCAGCGAACCGGCATAAAGTCGACAATTTTTCCGTAGTTCTTCCGTCCATTTCTCCAGAACTGCCTTTTCCTTCTTCATTTTCACGCAACACATCAAAATGGTCCCAGTTATTTGAGCATGATTATGGTTCGTTGGGACGTTGAGGTACACGGCGTAAATCTTTTCTAAGATGGGCAAAGCCACGGAATATCGACGCAGGTTCCCGAACAGGACGGTGGAGGCAATAGTATAAATCCCAGAATAGGTTATGGCTAAATTCAGGTCGGGCGTGGCGGCGCGGAGACGTTCCACTTGAGCGATTGTTCGCAAATCGCGGGCGAGCATGAGGGGATGATATTTATACACGTTCGTGTCGTTGTCATAAGCCATACTTTTGAGGAGCTTATCTTTATGTGCAATGTCAGCGGGATTTTCAGATCGGTCCAACTCGCAGAGTCGACATTTGCAAAGAAAACCTGCAATAATACAAAAATTGGTATCATTTTTCACGTATAGATAAATGCAACGTATTAATCACAGCATTAGAATGGTGATGTGTAAGTGTGTTTGGAAAATAGCGGAAACATGTTTTTAAAATTTACGAACAATATTTCGAAAACATTTAAGTAAAGATTGCTTGGCCAAATTATTATAATATGCAATTCGAATTATGCCGCTCATTTTTTGTACTAGAATTGTTTGCCAATTTTTCGCATGGGTTTGATTTCTGTTTTTATAGGGCAACAGGGTGAATAAAATCCCGGAAAATTAACATGCGGACCATAAAAAGGGTTTGTTCCCGCATTTTGCACTAAAAATCGAACCCACGAATTTTTGTCTAAAATCTCATCGAATATTGAGGCAATTCACGGAAAGCCTTTGTAACATTGTAAAATCCGTAAATTCTGTAAACTTAATAAATGGTAGAAATATTTATAAGGAAAGTTAGGTTACAATTTTGTTACCCTTTGAGGTTCTTTTTCACAAAACTTTCGGATTTTACAACTTACCAATGACTGACTGCATGAGCTCGTTGGCAAAATAAATCATTTTTTATAAACCGTTGTATGCACGATACTCACCATGAGTCTCCACATAATTTTTGCTTGACATCGGATTCAACGGGTCGGAATAGGACGTAAGAATTTCTTCTCCTTTCTTCACCTGTTTGAAAGTAGTGACCAAAGTGACGAGGGCGGAATCATGATGACAAAGCGTAACGTTTGCATCAACACAACTGTGATTTATTTTCGCCGAGGGGAGCCAAATGCCATCGGAGATACAACTTTCCTCGTCCTCGGCGTCACCGTAAGAAATGGTGATGTTATAGTCGCAAATCTTGGTGATTCGGGCAATGTCAACTTTCGACATTTCGAGGTCTTCATCATCCGTCAAGGGTTTCAGGTCAGGTCCAGCCCACAGTTTGTACAGGTCACGGCCAAGGGCGGGATCAAGCCAGATCTTGTTGGCCATCACACCGACGAGATGTTCGTGGGTGGACATGCTTAATAAAAATGCCTCCTTCTCCTCTGGCCGAAGATACAGCGCGGCGAAGGGTTTACAAACCAGGAGAATTGTTCCAGTTTCGAGATCTTCAGTGGCAAAAAGTCCTTCGCCGTCGCCAACGATGCTCTCCCCGAGTTCAACTGGTCCCCGGAATTCGGAGATGCGGTCTACCATCCCATCTGGCAAATCTGGCTGAGGCCGGTCAGTCCCACGTGGCCGTGGGTTTCGCAACGCACGGATAATATCTTTTCCTGGTGGTTTCAACAAGTCAGGAATCTGCGATCTGGATCAAAGAAGTAAAATTTCCAATCATTAAAATATAAATTGCAAATAATTTAGGATTTTAAATCAAACCTCAGCTTGAGAATATCTTTACTCTCCTCTTCAAGGGATGGGTATTCGGAGAGTTTTTTGTCCACAAATTCGCCACCTTCAACGTACCGTCCGAGTCCAACGAGAGCTTTGGCGTGACGATAGATCGCCTTGACATGAGCATTGTTGATCTCAAGAACTTTTCCAGTGCAGATTAAAGCTGGATTAAAACACTCCAATTTAATCAGAGCGGCCGCCTTGTTGGATAAGATGTCCATCAAAAGTATGTATGCGTCATCCTGCTCCATATCAGATAAGTATTCGAGGGCAAGGTTGTAGAATCGGATGGCATCCGTTGATCGATTTTCGACGAAAGCCCTGTTTCCCACATTCTTTAGTTTAGTAGCAATCTCGAAGTCACTCTGGGTAGAAAAGAATTCCCAGAACAGGGGAGAATTAAACAGAGCTCGAGATTCCACGGGCAGATCTGACTTCCAGCAGACATCTGGACAAAAAATGTATTATAAATTATTATCAGCTAACTAAATAAATCGCGTCCAAATATCACCTGGAAAGAGTTCTTCCATTCTCTTCGGACTGAGCAATTCGACATCGGCCGGATTATCAACAATCAGTCCAAAGCTGCCCGATTCGGGAGTGGGCTTCTTAAACACGGGATTCTTGACGATCATCACCGTCCCCAAGGGGAGGACCGTCTCAAAATTAGTTATCCCCATTTTCGCCTCCATCGAGTAATTGAAGAGGGCAAGTCGCATGGCTTTCTCTCCTTCGAGATCCTCCACACCAGCGTCCACCCCGACCAACTTGCTGGATAGGGTTATAGTTCGACACAGTAAAAACCTGCCGGCCAAGACCTTGATAAAAAACAAATCACAATTTTTTAATCAATTAATTCGGAATTTTGGATTAACTACCTTTATCTTAACACTCACCTGTCCCATATTCTCCACCAGTGCGTCCATATTAACACAATTTTCAATTATCATTTCCACCTCCATGGCCGCATCGTACACGGCATGGTCATCCGGATACTGCAAAACCATAAAGTCTCGCTCTTTGCTGCCGGATCCGTCTTGATCAAATTTTCTGGGATCGATAACTTCACGATGGATGCGATTCATGACAGAGATGACGTTTTCTCTCGACGTGTCGTGAAGGATGGACTCTTGTTCCGACGGAACCGCAACGGACGGCCCTGGCGGTTCGGCGCCCTTCGTCTTTTGACCTGGCTGAGGGGGCTTCATTTTTTTAGGACCCATGTCCAGTCTCCTGCTAGTTTTGACTTTTTTGCAGTGGGGGGTGTGCCCAAGAGGGGGGAATTAGTGAGTGGGAATTATTATTTTATTTTATACACCTCACAAAGAGACTTGTGTGTTGAGTTAGATGGAGAAGCAGCTGACTGATTGCGTGAGTTTAGAATTCCCTCGCGTGTCATTTCGCGTGTCATTTCGCACCCATCAAAAATCAGGAAAAGTGCATGAAAATGCACAAAAATGCACGAAAATCATTTTCTTGCAAATATTAATAGCTATACATATTCGATTAATTAAAAAGTCTTTGTGCTATTGTGTCATACTTTCCTCGTTATTTTACTATTTTAGTGGCATCCCCATTTTTTAGTATGAAAAATGAATGCAAGTTTTGAAAATGAACGAATTTGATGATGAACGCTGTATTTTATTACAAAACAAATCCGTGATTGAAATTTTCTTGGCAAGTAAATAGCAATCTTATGCTATTCGATATGTGTAACGAATTCCAAATCGATAAGGTAAGTTTTGGCGTAATCGATGACAACTATGATGGGTACATAAGGCTTATGTCATAAGCCTTGACAGAAAATGGTGTGGTAAGGCTCGAAACCAGTGGAAGTTTAGATAACTGAATCTGAACCCCATTTGATAGGGTAATAAAATATAAAATTTCTTGAAAATATGAAATTCCCTGCATGAATAGCATTTCATTTGTTTTCATTCATTTTCATCCAGTCTCATGCATTTTTATGCATGCATAAAACTAATTTCGTGCGTACAAAAAGAAACACTGCTCTTAGCTTCAAAATAGCTGGAGATAATAAAAGCCAGATAAGTGCAATGGATTCCTCAAGCAGTTTTGCATGGGAATTTAACATATCATATTCAAATTTAAAAATTATTTATTGCGTAAATAAGTATGTTCATCAAACTCATAACATTAAATGATCAAAAGAAAATTAACAATAATTATGCAATACATCAAGTCATAAATATCCGTACAAACAGTACTGTTAAAAAACAGTAAAAAAACATAAGTTGAGCATCAATTCAATTCAATAATCCATCTCATTGAAGAATTCAATCCCAAATTTTCTCAAGTCCTCTGGAAGTGTGGGATGATCCAATTTTCGAACATGCTCCAGCGTACCGGCATAAAGTCGACAATTTTTCCTTAGTTCCTCCGTCCATTTTTCCAGAAGTCCCTTTTCCTTGTTCATTTTCACGCAACACGCCAAAATGGTTGCAACAATCTTAGGATGGTTAATATTGGTTGGGAGGTTCTGGTACACGGCGTAAGTCTTTTCTAAGATGGACAAAGCCTCTGGATACCGACCCAGTAACTCGAATAGGAGGGAGGCAATTTTATAAATTCCAGCATACGCCATGGCGAAATTCAGGTCTGGCGTCTCGGCGCGGAGACGTTCCAGTTGACAGAGTATTGCCAAGTCGTTGGCGAGAAGGAGGGGATGAAATAAATACCTCTTCGTGTCCTTGTTATAGGCCAGACTTTCGAGAAGATTTTCTCTCTTTGCTAACACGACGGGACTTTCAGATCGGTCCAGTTCGCATAGTCGACAGTTACAAATAAAACCTGCAAAAATATACGAATTGATATCATTTGTCATCTAACGTATTATTGATAACATAGAGATGTAAGTAGATACAAGCGGAAGTATATTTTTAATATTTATGAAGAAACGTCAAAACATTAGAAAGATATATAGGTACAGATAATCTGTAACAGATTACTACAGAATACAGAAGTAAAGGGATTTTTTGTCTAAGTTATTTTAATAATTATAACTTTACTACTCAATTTTTGTATATTACATACAATTTTTCGTGTAAAATTTCATCAAATTATTGATGATCTCTAAAAAATAAAAGTATGATACTCACCATAAATCTCCATAAAATCTTCGCTTGGCAGCGGCACGTCGACATAACTCATAAGAATTTCTTCTCCTTTTTTCACCTGTTTAAAAGTTGTGATCGTCATAACAAGACTGGAATCATGATGCGCATAGATAACGTTGGCGTCAATGCAGCTGTGATTTATTTTCGACGCGGAGGGATAAACACCTTCGGAGATATAAGTTTCTTCCTTCTCCAGATCACCGTAAGAAAAGGCGACGTTATAGTCGCAAATCTTATTGATTCGAGCGATGTCAACTTTTGTTATTTTGGGATCCGCATTATCCAGCAAGGGTTTTAGGTCAGGCCCAGCCCACAGTTTGTAAAGGTCACGCCCAAGGTCGGGATCCAGCCAGATCTTGTTTGCTATCACCCCGATGTGATACGAGTGGGTGGTCGTGTTCAATAAAAATGCCTCCTTGTCCTCTGGCGGAACATATAGCGCGGAGAAAGGTTTGCCAACCAGGAGAATTGTTCCAGGTTCGAGATCTTCAGTGGCAAAGAGACCATCACCATCGCAAATTTTGCTTTTCCCGAGTTCAATTGGTCCCAGAAATTCGGAGATGCGGTCAGCCATTCCGACTGGCAAATCTGGCTGAGGCTGATCAGACCCAGTTATTAGTCGGGGGGTTCTCAACGTACGGATAATTTCTTTTCCTGGTGGTTTCAACAGATCAGGAACAACCGATCTGGATGAAAGCAAAATTTCCAATCATTGATTGAAATACATATTGAAAATAATTTTGGATTTTAAATCGCACCTCAATCTCAGAATATCTTTATTCTCTTCATCTCCGAGCTGCTTGAGCTTTTCGTCCAGAAATTTGTCGGCTTCAGAGTAGCGTCCAAGTCCGATGAGGGCTTTGGCGTGGCGGTAGATCGCCTTGACATGACCACTATTAATTCCTAGAACCTTTTCCGTGCAAATTAGGGCTGAATTAAAACATTCCAATTTAATCAGAGAGGCAGCCTTGTTGGACAAGATGTCCATTAAAAGTGCTGACGACGCTTGAGCCTCTTCCTCCTCCACAAGTATGTATTCAAAAGCAAGGTCGTAAAATCGGATCGCGTCGGTTGTCCTATTCTCGACGAAAGCCTTGTTTCCCACGTTCTTCAACTTGGTAGCAATCTGGAGATCACTCTGGGTAGAAAAGAATTCCCAGAAGAGGGGACATTTAAACAAGGCTCGAGATTCTACGGGCAGATCAGACTTCCAGTGGACATCTGGACAAAAGAATATTTATTAATCAACTACATATATAAATCTGAATAAATCATGTCCAAATTTTACCTGGAAAGAGTGCCTCCATTCTCTTCGGACTGAGTAATTCGACATCGGCTGGATTATCAACAATCAGCCCGAAGTTGGGTGATTCGGGAATTGGCTTCTTAAACACGGGGTTCTTCACGATCAGCATCATCCCCAAGGGGAGGACCGTCTCGAAATCCGACTTCCCCATTCTAGCATCAACCGAGTAATTGAAGAAGGCAAGTCGCATGGCTTTCTCTCCTTTGACATCCTCCACACCAGCGTCCACTCCGACCATCTTGCTCGACGGGGTTATCGTTCGACACAGTAAAAACTTCCCTTTCAAAACCTGTTAAAATCAAAACAACATATCAATTAAATTATGACATGCATTACTTTTGACTAATTGACCCCGCAATTCGTACCTGTCCCACGTTCTTCACCAAGGTGTCGATACTGACACAATTTTCCATTTTCAGTTCCACCTCCATGCTCTCGTCATACTCGGAGTGATTATTATCTGGATACTGCAAGACCATTAACTCTCGCTCTTTACGGCGAGATCGAGTTTCCTCAAATTTTTTGGGATCGATAACCTCACGATGGATGCGATTCATGACGGAGATAACGTTTCCCCTCGTCGTGTCGCGAAGGATGGAACCTTTTTCTGGGTGTCCGGCTACGGCGCCCTTTCTCTTTTGACCTGGCTGAGGGGGCTGCATTTTTTTAGGACCCATGTCCAGTCTCCAACTAGTTTTGATTCTTTTTGCAGTGGGGGGGTGTACCCAAGTGGGGAATATTTTTTGTCTTTTACACCTCAGTCAGAGTGAGATTCGTCAAGACGTTGCGGCTGACAGACTATGAATGAATTTAAAATTCCCTCATGTGCAGATTTTCTCCGGTTGTCTCGTTAAATATTTATGCAAAATTTGTATTTGAATATCTGCATAAATTATTTATAAAATTTTCTCTCACCATGATTTATAATAATCCCTGTATATTTGTAAATAACAAAATGATTTGCAAGGGCTAATGGCCATTTATGCAATAAAGACATACATACATATTATATATCTGCATAAATTATAAAAAATTATACTAAAAGAGATGTCCGACTAATTTAGTATATTTAAATTTGCGTGCATTTGTAACCCGATTTTTCTTCTGGATTTATCTTATGCAAATTGTATGCACAAATTTTCATAGGTTGGTTGTATAAATGTGGAAATTAATTACTTCATTTCCTTTTGACACTATCTGCCTCTGGCAGCGAAATCGACACAATTAAGTTACAGTAAATAAAGTAATGTTTTTATTCTCAGTTAAGTATTTAGTCATATCATATGATTATTATTTAGTTACATATTTATCATGCATGTATAATTCGTATGTTTTACATATAATGTAATTTAATTAGAACAGGTCATCGGCAATAGAGAATAGATAGAGATAGTAAATATATGCATTTAGGACTAGTTACAATCTATTTAGGGACAATTATGTATGTAAGACTAAATATAAATAATTTTTGACTTATTATAGACATTTTTGGAATTTTAGTTTTTAACAAGGATTTGAAACTATCGACTCCTCACGATTTTGAAATGGAAAGTCACAAGTAATTAACAAGGTATAGGAATACGCAAATGTGTGCCCGATTCGTAAATAGGGTCAATCGCCATTAACATGTTTTTCGAAATTTTGCAAAATTCCGAAAACAATTTCCTACCCCACTGAATATCAAGCGGCTTGACCATCCCTTCTCTTGCAACATTTCCCTTTCTCCAAGAATTTCGCACAAGGTGTAAAATGCCCGTCCTTTTTCCACTTCAAAATCCCCAAAATTATGAAACCTATCCCCAAAAGGAGGGCAAATCCTCCCAGAAATGAGGTCTGTTCTCTGATCCCGAGTTGCAGTCCAAATCTTGAAGTGATGACGAACGTGAAACTGGCATAAATTATTGACCCCATTAAACTATTGATTCCGAAAATGAATGCCTCACTCCGTTCAAGAATGGCTTCGGCAATCTTGGCTCTGCAAATGAATGACAGAATGAATACAATTAGAGGAAAATCGCAAACTGGGGGACAATTGAAGAGATAAATATGCAAATTTATAAAATTATGTGTAACATGGAAAAAGATGTATTTTAAATTAGAAATGTTTTTGTTTACTATAATCAATCCTTCCCCGACAAGTTTTAAGTTGAAGTTTAAAAAGTTTGTACTAAACTTTGTACGATTTGTAAAAAGTATACAGAATTTCAAAAATATTATGACTCAATTCACGCCGTCATCCGTGCATTTTGTAAAATAATTTTACCAACTTTAAAAAAAATAAAAGACGTCCTTGATCTTATCTCAGTACATTCACAGAAGTTTGCAAGCTATTTTCCGTTAGAAATATTTGTAAAGTTTGATAAAACTTTGTAAGTTTACAGAATTTAAGGATTTTACAATGTTACCAAGCCTTGCGTGAATTACGTCAATTTAAAAGGGGCTCCACTACTTAAAAATACAACCAATTAGACCAATCATAAGCTAAGAACATTCCACTTACTTTACCGCGACCACCAGGACATGAAAAACCCCCACAAATACGACCCACCCACCCCACGCGACATACAAATCCGCCGTCTTTGCCACCACGAGTAACCCCACCCCTTGCACAATGGACCCCCCACCCAGCACATAACCGTCCCACTTTCTCCACTCGAACATTCTGCCTAACCTCGTTCCCCAAACGATTAACGCCACCACGGCGCTAAATACTGCGCCCACCCCAAGCACCACACCCCCATCCCACTTGCCCCTCTTCCTTCCCCCCATCTCTCCCCACAGCACGGTCGGCAGATACGCTTCTGCCTGCCAGAAAACCCCGTACGATGACGCGTACCAGATGCACCACTTCAAAATCCGCATGTTTCCATAGGCGTGCACAAAATTTAGGCGGGACTGGGTCGGTGCTTCTTTCATCTTTTGAAAAAACCGCTTCTGCACAGCGGGACCGTTTGAGTTGCGGTATTTCAGGTACCAAGCGTCATTTGGCGTTTGGAGGTCGCCCGTGCGATTATAATCGTCGCCCTCGGAGGTCGTAAAGACTTGGTTTTTTCTACGCTGTGGCACCGTGGGGACGGTGTAGACGTGCATGTCGTTGTGCTCGTCGACCACGGCGTCGAATACTTTGGGGAGGATGAGACTGATTAATAGGGTGGCGATGGCGGCGCCTAGGTAGGAATAGGTTAATTGGGGAAGGGTGAGAATTTTGGCGGGAAGGAGGATTTGAGGAGCTAGGGAGGACAGGAATTGGCCGAGAAGGACGGCCGCATGGGTGGCCGCGGTGGCTCGGAGGTAGTCCGATTTGTCGATCTGGGTGTAAATGTAGGTGTAGTAGGCGAGTTCATAGGCTGCGGTGTGGGCGCCGTGTATCCATTGGTGGACCTGAAGTCAAAATTTTCAGGAAATATTAAAATTCATAGGGAAACATTAATAAAGAGCGTACTATTAATAGCGTCAGTTTCGTGTATCTCGCATATCTCGGCAATTGAGGATATATAGCCACATACATAAGTTGCGAAGTTTGCGAAATTTCGCAAAACTTTTGTCGAAAAATCATACAATTTTACCTGGCAATAAATTTTTGTACAGATTTGGGAAATCTGCGAAATCATATTTGGCGAATTCCCCGATAGTTTTTTAAGTCTCATAAGTTTGCTAAATGAGTTGCGATGCGAATTATCTAAGACGTTATTGTGACTTGTGAGTACACTCAAAGAAAAGTTTTATTCCTTGAGTTTCTCGTCTGTGCAGGACGCACATAATCGTAAAAAATAATTATGTCACTCCAGCCGACTTTTTAAGTTGTCTGGGTCGCATCGTTAATTTTTTTTACTGCCGGCCAACTTACCCTGGTCAATGTGACGCTGTCGTAAAACCAGATGAGGACGACCCACGCGGATACGCTGCATATTGACCCCACCACAATTATGGGTTTGTAATTCAAGGCGTCCGTGATCATGAGAAGGATGGTGAAGGAGAGCATGAGCGATGGAATTATGGCAGGGATAACTTCGTAGATCATCTAGAAAATGAGAAATGTGTAAGTTACATAATATGTACATATTACCCATATGTACCTAAATATTTATGTACATACATATGCACTTGTGCAAAAAGTTAATGCCAAACTAAAATGAGACATTTGGTTCAGAAATTTGTAAAGTTGCAACTACACAGGAACATGCATAAGCTGCATAAATATGTAGTTTAAAAGTTTGCAAGGAAAATTTACAGATTTCTTGTTTTGTTTTCAATGTAAATTTAAATATCTTTGCAGTGTTTCGTTTCTTGCGGGTTTTTCTCATTCTTTGCACTGCAAAGCAAGAAACGCAAGAAATGCAAGGTGCAAGAAATGCAAGAAAGTGCAAGAAACACAGCGCCATCTAGTGACGCGCCTACAGAACTATGGCGGCGGGAAGGAGTTTCTTGCACTTTGCATTTCTTGCGGGTAGAAATAGCTGCAAGAAACCAATTTCTTGCGGTTATTTCTTGCAGGTGGTTACATGCACCCGAAACACTGTATCTTTGCATATTTATATGAAACAATTTTCCACATATATAATTATATGAAATTAATAGATAATACTTCACATTTGTTATCTTACATTGTGCAAAAACTTCAAACATATGTACATATGTATTTTTCTTCGGTATATGATATTACCTGGTCAAACGTGAAATTTTTATTCTCGACGACATAGTCGACCAGAGATAACGTTGAGGGTCCATGAAATCCTTTGAGTACACCCAAACAACAGAGCAGAAAGAGAGTTCCTTTCCAATTCTTGTGTCTTGGCGGCATTTTAAATTCGTTACGAACAACAAATAGTCTAGTCTAAAATTCGATTTGTGTCAATCCGGAATCAATCTAGGATTGATTTCCGGGATACATGAAGCTAATTCCACACCACGTGCAATTGTGCGCGTTAATTGCCCACAAAATAAAGTTAGCGTATTATTTGATTAATTTTTTTTAGTAATTTTTGCGACAAAGTGTCAGATTTTGCGATATTGTATATTTTATATTTTGACAATTATAGAAACTCAGTCTGCTTGAGAATTAAATTCACAGCCGGTAACGAAATTTAATATTTGACACAAATGATGATCACTTTGTTCGCAGTATAGTATTCCTTTATCCATTGTTTATCTCTGCACATAACTTAACACAATGTCCGTTGCTAGTTATGCACATATGCAAATACGCATTTTGACACAAATTTTATTTTCTCCACACTACATACTTGACCGATAACTACGGACAAAAAAGTCGTGTTGCTGTCTGCAAAGTCGCACTTGAACTAGTGATTTTCTTAAAGCAGACACGCCAATAAAATCTCCCATGAATTTTAGCCTTTATGCAGTTTTAACGCTTCTTTGACACAGATTTTTATGTTCCATTAACACAGCAAGAACACACACCACTTTCCGTGCCGACTAATTGCTAACTGATTTTATTCTGCGATTTACAACCAACCCGACAAGGCCAATTCTTTTTCTTTCCTCTCGACTGGACTTGACCGAATCGGACTTTGCAAATTAATTCTTTCCTGGCTACAAATGTACATTTGCTTTCATGGCTCACTTTGCTTTCACCTTTCACCTCCTGGTGATTTATATACGTAAATAAGAACATGTTCGTCTGCAGTTCTATGCAGTCGTACAGATTTTTATGCAGGATAAGCTGCTTTATGGGAACAGTTGGTCCGTCCATGTGTCCGTCCTGTGGAAGGGTTCACATTTTGAAGATTCATTCTCAGATGTCTACATGCAAAGTAATTCTTGAGGTCTAGGACTGTCAGTCAATGCCAAAAACAATGAGGGTATTCGCCAAGAGGTTGCATTGTTAGAAAAAAAGAATTGCAAATTTGGTTAAGCAAATGAATTGCTAAATCAGTTGGGGAAAATTTGCGAAAATGCGAACTCGTAATGAACACCCACAATTTTTAATAGCAACTACCACCGTAGAACGCCCCCCTAGTTTCGCCACTACCGCCACTTTGTTATATCCGGTCACCATAATTTTTGTCCGTATCATAACTGGGAAACCACAATCTGATCCGAGATCTATAAAATCTGACCGTGATCGATAGTCCACTCTGGTGCAAGGTTAAGGCCTGCAGTGCACTCAGAATCGGAATCAAAAGGTTGTCCATATTTTATTTCTCTTTTCCACCTTGTTATGACACACGGGAAGATTAATTTGTTATTGTGGTCAAACCTGTGGTTTCACTACGGAGAGAGGGAGGGGTGGCTACATTGTAATGCGGGTCTCCAGTTATTATTACATATGTATGTATGTATGTTTCATATATTTAGATTATTACTATGTGTTTGTATTTACGTATGTATGTATACAACTTGAAACAGGGTTCCGAAAAGAATTGCAATAATTTTCATTAAAATTGTTAGCTTTTTTGGGCACAGAGCTAGTAAATTTGTGAAAATGTGCTTGCAATTTATTTTTTACTGGTAATCAGATCATACGACATTAAACCAATATAGATTTGTAACTGCAGTGTGATAAATTAAAATTTTGTGGAGTACAATAATGCATACATAAGCATTGTCACCGTTCATTACCAAAATGTTGACAATTTTGTTCTCATAATGGTTAAAATAGATTTATATATGTATGCAAACGGATAATATTGTCCTAAAAATGCATACATTTAATGTGGATAACATATTGACAATTTGTAATTTTAGAAATGTGTAACACTCTGAAAATTTGCATAAATCATGAAATCTCCCATTTAAACCACCTCCCCTAAAAAACAACCCTAACCTCGCACGTAAGCAAAGTTAAGGCAAAGCATTCTTTGATTTTTTTCCACCTGTCCCGATTTCTCAGGTGAGATTACGATCCCCGGAGAGTGATGAACAAGCTTGCTGCCCCGTATTCATAAATATATCGCGACCACACGCGAATTTCCACTTGTCCAACTTCGCACTTCTAAGCTACCCGGGTAGTACACTTGTACGGGTATTATGCACAAACATGATTCTTTACGCTTTTGTCACGATACTTTCTTTTTTCTCGGAGCAAAGGTCAGGTTCCTGCATCACATCCGCCACTTACGTATCCTCAAAAGAAATTTGTCACATATTTATTTACGGAACATTCGTAAATTGTGCAATATTAATGAAATACTCGCAATTTTTTAAGATGCAATTTTTAAAATTCCCCATTTTTAAATAGGTTTCCCGATTTGTAAAATTCCCATATTTGTATTAAAAAATGCAATATAATTCACAAAATTTCTGAATGTCCCTTTGACAAAGAGGTATACGCATGAAATTGTACATTCGTACCACTTGAAATTTCCGATTTTATCTGGGTCACAATAATTATCGAGCAGGCGAAATGGCAAATTATATTTAGCACTGCCTCCGGTCAATAAAGCTTCAGATGTGGTTGACACGCACGGAATTTTAATGAGTGAGTCACACAATCAAAAGTTTTCATGTTAAGTATGTCGAATTTAATAAATACGTAACTTTATATAACCGATTTTAAACAATTTACATATATAATTATGATGTCTAATCAGTCATTTTGTGTAACTGTGGTCAATTGTATAACGTCAAACTTTGTGAAGACGTAAATTTCTATGAAATACATAACTTCTTGATGAAGACTTGTACATAAATTTTTCTTTCAAGCTGAAGAAAATTAAAAAATATGTAAAACTCTTTCTTGAAAAATTAAAACAAAATACTTATTATTAAAAATTTACGAACTTTTCTCCGTCCTTGCAACACAACAACATGACGATGCGAAATAAAAAATGAAGAGTGCAATATGCAATATGCAATTTAGAAATTATATACATTTCGTAAATAACTTCGTGTGGCTTAATAAAATCTGAAATTTTATCGAAAATGAATAAATTGTTGAAATTTTGCATGGAAAATCATGCCCCAAACGCCATGAAATATTGGGGCTGTGCATAATGTATATGGGTAATTTGATTCAATCTGAAACAACGTCTTATCTCAAGTTGAGATTCTCAACGCGTCGTCTTGTAATGATCGATAACCAAACATTAGATAATCAAATAAAACGAAGTTCTTTATGCACGGCCCCCTTCCTCTCAACCGATCCACCACTAATGAATCAGCTGCTTTTCCCTGTTCCGTAATACGGAATCCGTATTATTTCTCTGTTTACTTAAAAATTTGCAATATTTCGCAAATATTCTTCTTTTGAATTCTACTTGTACTAATTAAATTACTCTGAATGTCGTGCCATCAAGCTTTACAGGGCTATGGGAGTGTCAAGGAGGAGGAATTATGTCAAAAAATATTCGCATTGGACCCGGTAAGATTGCATTTTATTTCTATTTACATACTTAACTTTCACTTAATTTCCAGATCCTTCGCTCAATTTTTGCGCAAATGTCGCTTAAAGACGTGAAAACGTGCCGCTTTGTAAATTTGCAATGGGCTAAAAATGCCTGGTCCGTGATCCGAACAAAATCTTTCGTCCGAATCGACTCTATCGCCAAATTGGAGACATTTCTTAAGTTTACTGTTCCTCAAAGGTTGCTTATCCATTAATTTAAAATATTTATCACTAGATAAACAATAATTATTTATTACAGGGTAAAAACGCCTTCAAAATTTTTCGGGTTTTCATTCCATCTCTGCATTTGGAACGATTTTATAGCCCTGCAACTTCAACACGCATCCGCTCTCCGGTTATACTTGCAAGCTTCCACTGGGGTGCAAATAACCGACACAATTCCCCCCATTTCGAAACAATTGGTGGAACTGCACCTTCAAAAATTCACAATTAAAGCCACCCTCCCTCTTACCCACACTTATCCCCACCTCACCGCCGTATCAGTCAGTAACAACGGGGGCGAGGATGTCCCACCCACATTTTGGATCCACCTCCTCCAAAACGCACCGAAGCTGAAAGATCTCAAAATTTCGGAAATTTCCTATGGGGATGAGCTCTGGAAAGCTCTCCAGACCCCGGAAGGACTCAAAATGTTGGGAAAATTGACCTCCCTCCACCTCAATGTGACCTCCCTCCCTCTCACACGCTTACTTTCGTCCAGCATGACCCGAATATTGACCAAGGTCACGGTCCCCGTCACCTATCCCGACCTTTCCGAAATCCTCGCCCTTCTCGCTGATCAGTTGACAGAACTGCATTTCATCACGGGATCAGAATCCGTCCTCTCTCCGGTCCCCTTCCCCCCACTCATGCCGCATGTGAAACTTCTCAATGCGGGCAATTCCCAACTTTCCTTCCCCACCGTGACGATGACCAGGTTTCCGCAACTCACCGAAATCCGGGCGACTTATTGGGACTGGGTCTACGCGCTGGAACAGACGCCAAATTCTTACTATTATTGGTGGGTGGACAACCCGCATGAAACCGTGGTCACGGCAGAGATCAGATTCCCGTCGAGGAGAGAGTTTCAAATTTATAGAAATTATACCGTTTTGGAAAACTATGGGGAATTCTGTGTCAGAATTTTGCAAAAGTTTCCAAACTTGGGGAGGATACGAATGTCCAATTTGGAGAGTAGGAGGGGGTACACGGTGTCCATGATGGCGACAGAGTTTGCCGAACGGCTGAGAGAATTAAGGGTCTTGGGGTATCAAGGGGATGGTGAAGGGGACGATGTCAAAGGGTTATTTCCACATAGGATTTGTTCAGGTGTGAAAATTGTATTGAAATTTCAAAATTATTGCCAAAGTTTCTGTCATAATTTATTCCAGAGATTGAAATATGGGATGCAAATCCGGGCGATTGGACGGAACGGTGGTGCTGGGAGAAAACAGAGATGCTAAATTTTCGCCGGGTTTTTACACCTGGTGACGTCTTTGCAAATTTGAAGGTGCTAAAATTGATCTGGGTGAGTCTGGGGGAGTTCATTTGATTTAATTCACAGCGTAATTAGATTTATCTATATTTAATTAATTGCTGCAGATTGGGGAATTAAACTTGACCCAACTCGTCGCCCAAACACCGGTGCTGGAGGAGCTGGAAGTCGTTGGAGATCGCTGTATCGACCGTTTCGACAGGTGGGACATGTTGCGGGGGAGGAGACATCTCAAGTACTACCAGCACAGGTGCAAATGCCCACAAGAAGATGACTGGTTTATGACGGATGGAAATAGTCACGCCATTTTTACAGAGCTTTTTAGTAAGAGTTGATTAATATCAAAGTTAACGGCTCGACTAAATAAGTTGTTAAAATTTAAGAAAGTGTAATGTTCAAATTCACGTTTAAAATTGTGGGCGTACTCACGCGACAATCTTTGCATAGGTCGCAAATTTTGCATATGACAAATAATATAATAAACAAAAAATATGTCTTGTAAAATTTTGCGAAATATCAAATTTGCTAAATTTTGCAAAAGTTTTTGTTAAAAACCCATGAAATTTTTGTTCGTAAATTTATCTAACAAATTGATATGTTGTTTGTTCAAAAGATGAGTTAACTACGATGCGGAATAAGACGCTGACGTGAGTACGCCCATTGTAAACTTGGAATTTTTGCAAAAAAAATCACTGTGATTGTACGACTTACTAATTAAAATAATGATAGTTACATATTGATATTACAGATTTATTTAACATAATTTACAGATTAATTATATCTATAATTTATTCATCTTTCTTAACTCCCTATGAACAAATATTTAAAATGAGAACACAAAATTTATAAGTTTCGCTAACACCCTGGCTTTCAAGGTAACCGAGCCAGCAATAATTCTTCCTACCCGTTTCTTTATTCTTTTTCGTACACTGTTAGCAAAGTCAAGAGTGGCTCCGATCTTAGTAAATGTTCGACTCTGTTAAGTAAAACACAAATCTTAAATAAATATAATTTCAAAAAATTCAAAATTAAAATTTCCACACAAAAAAAATCAACCTTTTTTCTCCATCTTCTCGGTCGACGAGATCTGGGGGGTGGTTTCCTCCTCCTTCTTCCCGCGTGTGGGTGGACGTGAGCACGTGGCGGCTCTGGGTGCGCCTTCTTCGTGGGAACTTCTACCTCAAAGTGAAATCTGGGCGTGCCAAATTTTAACTTTTTTACACGTTTCTCCAACTGTGACACACTTCGTGGTGGGCCTGGCTCAAAGAATGCGGGTTCGTGGTCAATAAGGTCACCGTGATCTTCTTCTTGTGGGGGTAGCGTTTCATGAAAATGATCCACAACTTCGTACGATTGAGGAGCTGGGGTTTTCGGTTCTTTATAATATTTCCGACTCTTTTTAAGAACGATGGATTTCGGAAATTTTGTCTGAATATATTCGGGTTCTGATTTGAGTAACTTGATTGGGCGTCGAGAGTTTATTTTTGATTCTTGAGATACCATTTCTTGAAGAGAAAATTTTACCAGGATGGAAATTAATATTATTATGACCACTTTTACGTGCAAAGCAGTTCGAGTAAGGGTCATGTCACTTTAAAATCATTTCAAAATTTCTAAATACTAATTAAAAATATCACTTAAAATGAGACCCCATGGGGTCAGCTAAACTGGCACTGCAGACTAAATATTTTTCTAACTAAAAGCTGCACACATAATTAAACTAGATTTAGTTACGTTTCCATTTAAAACTTCAATCTATTTAGGTTGAGATAAAACTAAAAGTGGTGCGTGAGATCATGTTTTGTGTGGTTGACTGATTTTCAGTGAGAGTGAAACTCATCATTAAATTGCGAACTTGAACTTGAACTCTTGCAGTTGTCTGTTGTTGATCTTTATTTCAGGTGCATTTTCATGTTGCAAAGTGCACGCTTCAGTTCCGAAATTAAAGATGAAGTTCTCTATATGGTTTATCTCTTATTTACATGCTTTGTTCTGTCTGTTACACCCATTATGTATGGCGAAGTGTTTGTGGTTTGAGCATGTTTATTTATTATGGTTAGGAAGGTAATATTGTCTGTAAAGGCATCTCTGGTAGATAAATACACACGGTCAAGTTTAAAATTTGAGGTTTGGTGCATCGCCAATAATGAAAAAATGAGGAGAAAATTGGACAAAAATACTGCTTGATACACCGCAACCATTATTTATTGTGTCCAGGAAAACCTTTGTTTGCCATTTGCGTTTGAAACGTGGGGCCAATCAGGAGTAGATAAAAATCAAAATATTGGATATTCGAGAATATTGGATGTCGATTTCTTCAGCCATACCATCACCGAGCATGACAAGGAAAGCTATTTTTCCTGCCAATATAAACAAAATTAGTATTTAAGTTGCAACCTCGATACAAATTTATTTGCGTACATATTTATGTATCACCTTTAAGTCCTTCATTTCTTCTTCGGTCAGTCCAGTCTTTTTCGACTTGATGGTAATGTCCCTCGACCCACCGGTCGAATTGCATGTTGCAGTGACATGCAAGATCCCCTCCGCGTCACAAGACATCGTGACATCGATAGATTCTTTGCCCGCAGGAGCTGGAGGAATTCCACTCAGCACAAATTTTCCGAGTAAATTATTATTCGCCGCGCCTTTATCCTCCCCCTCATAAATGGAAATCTTGACGACCGTCTGTTGGTTTTCCGATGTGACATAAACCTCCGTTTTATTACAGGGGACCTTTGTGTTGCGCTTTATGATGGTTGAAAATCTGCCCCCTACTACCTCGATTCCTAAGGAGAAGGGTGCCACGTCGGACAACTAGAAGGCGAATGGGTTAACTGATGGTGTAAAGAGGAATATATTTATTCAGATATCGACATTACGATTACCTGAATTTGACCTAGTTCCTTCACATTCGCAGCACTTTTCATCGCTGCTAAAATAGCAGCTCCCTGTGCCTAAAGTTGCATATTTAACAATCAGATGAAATTCATATCGCTTACATAAATTCAACCAAATAAAAGTGCCAAAAGTATTACAAACACAGTGTATTTAATTTAGACATGCACTTACCACTACTTCATCTGGATTTATCGCCAAGTTAAAACTTTTCCCTTTGAGATATTCCTTCAGAATTTCCTGAACTCTTGGAATCCTTGTGGATCCTCCAACAAGAACAACGTCACTTATCGCTTCTATCTCCATCTTGGCATCTTCTAATGCTTTCCCAACAATTGTTAATGTCTTTTGAAACAAGGGCTCATTCAATTCGTTAAACTTCTCCCTTGTAATTTCCACTTGCAAGTGATAATCCTGATAAATTCGATCAACAACAATTTTTACTTTTTCTGACACCGAAAGGTTAATCTTTGCTTTTTCACATCGTGCTCGGATTCGTCCAAGTCGTGAATTTCTCTCATATTCAATCCCATCCTTATCAAGCTGAATATTGTGCTCTGCTTGAAACTCTTGGATGCAATAGGTGAGCATGTTCGTATCGAAATCCTCACCTCCCAAGTGGTTATTTCCTCCAACCGCTCGAACATTTATATCGCCTCCTTTCACCGTCAACACCGATACATCAAAAGTACCACCACCCAGGTCATACACCAAAATATTTCTCTCCTTGTCGTCCGTGTAATTCAAACTGTATGCAATTGCTGCGGACGTGGGTTCATTTAAGATTCCCATCACCTTAAGACCCGCAAGATTCCCAGCGTTTTTCGTCGCTAATTTCTGCGCATCATTGAAATAAGCGGGCACCGTGATAACAGCATTTTCGACCTTGCGACCCAAATATTTTTCAGCGTCGTCTTTCAATTTCTGCAAAATCTTTGCACTGATCTCTTCTGGGTGATAAGTTTGGTCAAAAACTTCAATTTTTGGACGATTCTTTCCCCCACCGTCACAAACCACTTTGAACGGCCACGTCTTAATATCTTTTTGTGTGATGGCATCCGTAAATTTGCGTCCAATCAATCGTTTGATGTCAAAGATTGAGGCGTCGGGATAAATGGGTGCTTGGTCTTTTGCAGATTCTCCGACTACGAATTGCTTCAGATTTTCAAAAAGGACATAACTTGGAGTGACATTCTTATGAGTGCTGTGATCTGGTATCATAATGATTTTCCCTTTGTCGTAGATTGCTGCGCAAGAGTACGTCGTCCCCAGGTCGATTCCTATCGAGGGTTCTGCAATTTCCGATGCTCGGAGGGTGTTATCTTGATCATATTTTCGATATAGGTCGTGAAGCATGTCGTGAAACCGCTGCTGAATTTTGGGAGTTTGTCGAACACTGTTTTCGAATATGTCCTTCACCAGGGTGGAGACTTTGATATGGATTTTATGAAGCTCGGCCATAGGTAAAAATTTTCCAGGACGGGAGGAAATACTTTTATCCATTTCATCTATATAGGTATCTCTAGCTTTGTGAAGATGGAAATCCGCCTCGGCATGTGGGACTTCAGTTTGCTTCCAAGTATCAATTACATTCATACAAGCATCCGTCATTTGAGATTCACATAAAGCAGCGACACTTGCATCGTCATCAATATAAAATTCGTTGGTCACAGAATCGACGCATAATTTGATGTACTTCACGGTCGTTTTCTTCAAAGTCATGTCATCCACTTTATTTATTGTGTTGAGCTCGGCTTCAAATTTTTTGGAAAGTTGGACCACTCGATCTTTAATGGTATTTCGCAAGGATTCATTTTTGGCGATGTTTTTACTCTTGAATAATTTAAAAGCCTCGTTAATTTTTTGTCGAATCAGGTCATCATAAACTTTTGCATTTGAGTTTAGAGGAATTTTTGCGGTTTGTTGAAATTGTTTCAATACGTCGGAAAATACACGGTCGTGTAGGGTTTGCAATTTTGTATCCGACACACAATAATATCGGTCCAACTCAGATTGTATCAGTGTCTTGTACCTCTCCAAGGTATCGTTAATTGCGTGTCTAATTTTCTTGTCGTTTTGGAGATTCGTTTCAAGGAAATCATCGACAAATTTTCTATGTAAATCTTGGAGTTCGGATTGCAGAGCAACTTTCTCTTGCCGGAACCTTTGCATATCTCCAATCTCTGCAAAACTGTGTTCAAATTCGTCTAAAACTTTGGATAATACGATTTCGTGTATTTTCCTCACCTCCTCCTCATTTTGAGCATCGATTTGTCTTTCTTTAATTTTTTTCTGGTATTTAATTTTAGCAGTTTTGCGCAGCTCGAAAATTTGGGCGTCAATATTTTTGAGAAGATAGGAAGTATCCTTGCGAATTTTGGAAAAAACTTGTTCAATTTTCTCCTCAAGTTCTTTCTGCACTTGTTCGCGATCAAAATTTTCCTTCAGGCGAAGGACATAGCCAAGTTGTCGTACACTCGTGGATTTACTTCGTTCATGGAATCTGACCAGCTCTGCATCCGTAATATTTTTTGAGGTCCTAATTAAATTATTCATGTCCGACTCATACATTTCTACATGATCTGAAATTAGTTGTGACATTTTTACTTGATCTTGTTTGGCTTTCAAGTCCAATTTTTCCTTAAAGTTTGCAAAACTGTTGTTCATATCCTGCTTTAATTTTGCCAAGATTGAATCAGCAATGTATTTTGGCAAATTTGCAAACGTCTGCATTATAATTCTTCTTATTTCTTGTTCCAAATTTTTATGAGTGCTTTCTAGCTCAGTTTGCTGGACGGGTGGGACAATTCTGGATATCAGTGCATCCATTTTTACATCATACATGGCAAGGAAAGTTTTAGATTTTTCTAACGCTGTCAATTCAGCCTGTTCTAAGTTGCAATTGTTTCTGGCTTGCGCAACTTGATACGAATTTTGAACCTCTCGGATGATTTGGGTTTTTACAGTTGGACGATTTTCAGCAGTGATCCACTCCGACACGGAGACCTTGCTCAAAATTTTGCCAAGAATTTCTTCATGCTTATTTACAAAATCCTCATTTGACAATGGTGCATCAGCCGGGGAATGGACTAAACTCTTAATTTCTCTATCGTAAACTTCTACCGCATTTTGCACGAATTGTTCCCTATGTTTTTGCATATCAGCGATAAGATTGTCATAAAAGTGTGTGGTTTCTTCTCGCATATTGTTTTCGAACTCGTTCCCCTCCTCTGGGGAGCAAATAATATGAATTTGGTTCAATTTGTGGCATGCTTCCAAAACTCTGAACTGGTGCTCCATCTTGAGGTCAGTTTCCGAAGCGGTGCCAGACTCCGCCAGTGCGGTCATTGCTGTCGTGTAAGCGTTGAACGATTCTTTGTACAAATTTGTTGCAACTGATGACGCTCCATCTCGAGCTGAGCAGAATTTTTCTGCATATTGTCCTAGAATCTGATTGACTGCAGAGTTAAATTGATGATGAAAGTGGCCACGGATTATTTGTGACTCGTTTTCGAGTGGTCCCATGAATTTGGGAAGGACCATGGATTCGCACGTCTTGTGAGTTTGCCTCAGTTTTTCATGTGTGCCATTTTTTAGATCGCTTCCTAAAGCAAGGTTCATAAGACTGTAGTATTGCTGGGTACAATTGTGGAGCAATATTTGACAGATGCGTTCAATTTCCTTAAATCTAGTGGAATTTTGGTCTCTAATTGCTGTGTTTTCTATGTCCACTAACTCTTTGATTTTGGATTCAGCCTCCTTCTGAAATGCGTCATCCATTCTTTCAAAATCTTGACGAATTTTAAGTAGAACGTTTTTCTTTTCAAATTCTATTATGTCTTCCAACTCTTGTTCGAGAAGAGTTTGTTGTGTTTTCTCTGCCAAAATTGCCTTATATTGTGCTAAAGTGTCGCAGTACAGTTTGAACTCATGGCTCGGAATGTATTCAGATGATTTTAGAACTGTTTCCAATTTTTCCTTCGCCTGTTCGCAGCAGTTTGTAATTGCTGAACCCAACCTGGCTTCCTCCATGGCTTGATACAGTGATTTTGGTGGTGGCATCGTTTTCCCGTTGAAAACCTCAATGTATTTTTCAAAGTAACTTAGCAGGCTGGTTCCGTCAATGATATTTTTGCCAATTTTGATTGGTTTTAGATCATCAAAAGTAATCAGATTGTCCACAAAGATGCGCAGATTTTCACGAAATGCTTCACTAAGAGTACTCAAAGCTCCGGAAAAGTTATTTTCCTTTGCGGCCTCGCCCGGGTTGGGCATGAGAAAGCAAGAAATTTCTTCAAAACATTTGGTCAGCGTTTGTCTCACCTTGGTAACTTCCGGTGGCATATTGGGTTCCACGGATAGTTTCTTTTCGAGAAAGTCGGAACCACCGAGCGGTCCGTATGCGTGAGTGTTTGGAAAATTCCAGTCCCTACAATAGATAATTTTCTTGTAATTTTACTATTTTTCAATGTTCTATAATTTTACAGTCGTTTTAGATGTTACTCGAAAACTATGGATTAGTGTTACGTTTTAGACAAATTTGCATATATTAAATATTTATAATACCGTATGAGAAAGATGAGCTTTTGAAAAGCACTCGTAGCAGTGGAATCCTCTTCTAGTGAAAGCATTCCAAATTCGACAAAATTATGAAATATTTTCAACGTATCTTCCTGGATGTTGGTGAATAAGTTGTAGATAAGGCAGGAAGAGGTGATAAGGCTGAGACCGACAATCATCGCCCAGTCCCTTTCCGTCGTGTAGGCGTCAAAAACTCCTTGAGTGTCCATCAGCATGACAGCAATTTTTGTACGATCCGATTTCGTGACGAAGAATGGCTTCGACCATAACCACAAACCAACAGTGTCACGTTCAGTGCCATTTTTGAAGTGAAATCCGCTCAGGCTATTCAACCGGTCGAGATCCTTCCAGTATTCGGTTTGTCCTCGAGATAAGCATTCAAGCGCGTTTAGAACGACTGTGAGGAGGAATGATTTACCTTGACGGGATGCACCGGCGATGGAGATGAGGCAGATGGGAGTGTTTCCTACCTGTCGTAGGATGTGCTCCAGATTTTGTTTGTGCAAGACTAGTCGGGATGGTTGATTGGGAAGGAGTTTGAAATTAACGATTTGAACTGGCTCCCCCACGTGGATAGGTGACGCCATGATTTTTGCATCGCAGGGTGCAAGTTTAGGAGACACATCTACGTACGTAAATAACGATTATTTAATGGTTTTAGCGGAATCACCACGTGGGAATGCTCGGTTACATCATCACGTTAGTCACCGAATTTTTTTAGAGTGTACATATTTATATATGCGTGTCTGATACCTTTACATAATTATCAAAAATTGTGTTGTTTTAGTTGTTTTTAATTTTCTATAAGCTCACCTGTATCTGAATCAGTATCTTTCTTGCCAATTTTGAAGTTTTGGCCGATCAGCATTTTCAAGCCTTCTTCAGTTAGTGTCCCTTCTTTCATTAACGTCTTTAATCTCTTCAAGACGGCTGCGTTCCTATCCCAGTGGTCAGTTATTTCATGCAAGAGGTGTCCCAATTCTGGTAAAAATTTCAGTACCTGTCCTTCGTCGAATGGTTTGATTTGAACCATTACATCAAAATCTGTCCTGCATTTTTCATCGTCAGTGATTACAATTAGTTTAAAATAAAACTCCTTCTGAAAGTCTTGACACAGTGTGAGGTATTTTAGTCCCAGTTCGTGCGTAAAACTGAACCCGTCTACAATTACGAAATCCGGTTGAGCTTTTAGGAAATCTGTCACTAAGTCATACGGTTGTCTTTCTTTCATATCAATTCCCAAATTCAAACATGTTTCTTCCAAAGAATTCAAGAAATTGGTAAAGTCCAGCCAAACAATGATATCCTTAGGACCAATTAGTGTACTATCGTGAAAGGCAATTTTTAGCAATCGTTTAACAAAATACGTTTTCCCGACCCCAATTTCGCCATAGACTAGAAGACTTTGATTATCATAAAATATTTCGGAAGCTGCAGCAATTTCTTTCAGACGCGAAATGTGTCCTGGTTCTGGAAGAAAATGGGGAAAGCATAAAGTAACTGCTGGATAAAATTAATTGCTAAATCTCACCGTCGTTGTCCAATAATTCAGATCGGCCGATGGATATCTTTGTCAAAATTGCGTCTAAAAATTAAATAATAATAAACCGTTTAAACCGAATGCAGCAAAGGGGTGAAACCAAATGTGAAATGGGGTATCGCATTTTAAATCGCCTAAATATCTAAAACGGCAAAAGTTTAAATTTTCACATTTTGGACCTTGTTACCTACAACAACGCCCATCTTAGAACTTAGTTTCTTTCGAAAAATAGAAACACGTTTGTAAATATCAAATCGGTACAAGCGTTTTTGTGGATACGGACAGACAATGCATTCTCATAAACTAAATTTTTTTCCCTTTATCTATGTAATTACCAACTCATAATAATTTTTAAGCACGTATTTTTAATTACTTTTCGCCTTGGACATCCCATTCCTGTCCAGTAAGGTTAGAAGGTCTGTTACTGTTGGGTTTCCCCCATTTATAAGGATCCAGTAGTGGATTATTTTTTGGGTTCGCAGTTTTACATCTTTGTGTTTTTGGAATAGTAAAGAAAATTTTGCATCAATGTCGAATACTTTGGACAAACGGGTACCGTCGTCATCGGTATTATACTCCTGTGATAAAAGAGTATCAATTTTTTCTTGTAATCTATTTGCCTTTATTTATGTATTACCTCGGATAATTCGTCTGCTATGATTGGGACCAATTTTCGGAAACAGTTTTTCAACTTGAAACTCTCCATTTCCAAAGATTGTAGATTCTTGAAGACTTATTGAAGAATTATCTATATTTTTTCCTCAATTCAAATCAATATATTGATGTAATTAATTCACTGGAATTATGTTATGGCTTATTCACGTATAGTGCGATTTTGCAAAGAGCGAAATACGTATGTTACACACATATGTACGATCTGATCATACACACGTCGTCACAAGGTAATGAAGCATAAAACTTATCTACGACAAAGAGAGGCGATGATAACGAACTGACGATAAGCAGGAAATTGTCCAGTAAATCAACAGTGCTAGTCACGAAGCGAGCGAACCGGGTTTTTAGCTGACAATGCGATGGTGTGAGGTAGTTATCGACCGGACTAATTTTAAGTTGTTCACACTCAAAAATAAGTGGACCCATATTTTTTTGTTTTCCTGAAAGGGCATGTTTACGCCCGTTGCGGAATTTTTAAAAAAATTCAGTCAAAATCTGGATTTTTAAAAACGCTGTAACTTTTCGAATTTTAACCCCATTTCTAAAGTTAAACCCAAATTTTGCTCAGAATTACTTCCTGGAAAATATCAAGCCCAACCAGTGGTTTAGCTCGGCTCGTCTACTATCGAGGTGAGCCAGCCAGCTCGGCTCATTAACCGCACTACTTTTATTCGTGAGCCTGCTGCAAATCAGACCTTGCGATTGAACGTCCACCTCCAATTAGTAATGAACATGTCACAAACAAATGCCTGTAGATCAGCTCTTATCACTTTAACACTTGTCCATTCGGAGCCTGATAACATTTCAACAGGCATATTTACATCCCACATACATATATTACCATGATGCCCTAAAGTTATACCATCAACTACAAACTTCATTCTATCCTCTGCCAACCGTCGTCTCGATGGATTGCAAAATTTCTTCCAGGCAAAAACCTAGAATAGTGGATATTCTAATTAACGATCCGATAATAGTAAATGATTGGTCTCGATTTGTTGCATACCTCGGTCCTTCCGAAATTCACGGTCACAAGTTTGTACAGCTCAATGTCAATCAGACCCCATTTGACCTATTCACTAGTATTATAGATGCCTGGTCAAGTGCTAATGGTAGCACTGCCACGATAAGGAATTTAGTGGACTGTCTCCGCTATATTGAAGTCAAAGACTGTGCAGGTATTTATGTTGCATACATAAGTCGAATCATTATTTAAATCAAAAATTTACATATTATCTATGATTTACAGAAAGAATTGAGGCCTACGTTAGAAACAATGTTCAGGATCGCGAAGAAGAAATCGAGGATACCTATATTACCACGATTTTCGGCCGATTTCACTCCTTTTTTGACCCAGAAATGTGTCACATTTTCGTGACCGACTACTACGAAAGGTTTGACAGTGTCACCTTTGCCCACATCCAGTCCGACAGAGTTCTCCAACTTGCGAAACAATATTGTGAAATTTCTTATTTGGAAGACCATCATGAAACTCTTCGAGACATTTTGAGCCGAGAAAATAACGGCATATTTATTCGTGATATGCTCCAATGTTGTTTGCGAAGTTTGCAGCGTTATTCCTTGAAAGTTTTGGATTTTAAACATTTCACAGCCTTCTCTCGTCATTTGGAGGAGGACAAATATCGTCGAGCTGTTGAGTTGGAGATGTTAATCAACTTTAACAAGGGGATGCGTCGTTTTTTACAACTTGAAATAAGATAATTTTATGTATGTACGTAGATTTTTTGTTGTAGTGAGCGATCAATTCCTGAAGATTATATGTAGGTAATTTTGAATCCGTTTAATTTCAGTGCTCTCTCATATGGAAATTTTCGTTCTATAATGATAGCTCACTACTTATAATAAAAACTTACATATATTAAACGAAAAAATGGAATTGCATGTCCTTGACCATCGAAATACATGCGTATGTATCAACGTTAATTAACAAGTTAATTTAGTCAACATGCTTTTCTAAAAAACTGCATAAGGGGTGTTTTAACAATTTATCAAATTTATTCATCAAGTTTGATAAAAATGTTACAATTTTCAAACAAAGTTTTCATGCTTATCGGATTCTTTCGCCGAAACGCAGTTTCATGAACAGGAAGCATCCTCCCTCTATCCGTGTCATGCGAGATATGAAAAACTGAAAATATATTCACAATCTACGTCACCACCATCCCAGATCCATACTACTTATACTACTTATTACTTATTGTACTCATAGCTCGCAATGGACCATGGACCACGGACCAATTTATTGCGAGCTATGATTGTACTAGTACTACTTAAGTACTACTTATTGTAAAAAATCACTTTTTTCACCACGTGCTACATGGGCGCTTCCACGTGCGAAGAGAGCTACCCAATAGCAAAACCTGCACCCACAAAAATTCTCCACTGCTGTCCAAAAGTCTCAACTCGTCTAACCTACAAACACATGGGCTATGTTTTGGACACCTTGATTACTCCATTGCATACAATGGTAACATCTTATTACTAATTTTCAAGCTTATCTTAACAATTTTTGATACTTTTAATGCATAATTAGCCTCACTTTAACTTGTCTTGTGTAATTATTGGAATTAGAATATGCTGATGTATATGACAATGATGATAACATTGTGTAAACTAAAATTAAGTTTGGAGAACTGAAAGGGTGAAAAAGTGTATTATAAATATGAAGAGCCCTCCAAGTAACTTTGTCCTCCTTCGGGAGGACATATACTAAAATTGGAACGATACAGAGAAGATTAGCATGGCCCCTGCGCAAGGATGACACGCAAAATCGTGAAGCGTTCCACATTTTTTTGACGCTTTTTATTCGATAAAATTTGCACGGAAAATGCAAACATTGTAAGGGACGCTTTTTTTATTTTGATAACATGACGTTGATTTTAGGTGAATTATCTGTCTTGACACAAAATCTTTCCACATGGTGTTGCATTTTTTAATTCTTGGTTTGTGATATATCACAATAAAGAATCGTTCAAGGTATCAAAACAGCTTATTCTCACTTATTTGAAATTATTTATTTCGCATAATCATTTTTTGTAGTAAGTCCGAATTTTTGAAAAATTATTAGCTACATTCTTTACGTCAGGCCCAGTAGCATTGCATGCAAAAACGTTTTGGACAAAGAGAGCGGCAATCGGCCAGTCGTCATCTGCTCTGACTTTTCATCGCAGTCTGAAATTTCAGGAAGCTAGTTTAATTAATCGATTGATTTATAATTTCCGTGTCAATTACAAAGAAAAATAAGTGAGAGCCTACATACGTATGTAGTAGTTGCATTATCTGGTAAGTTTACGTACAATTTTATCCTTATCGAATATAATTGTGGGCAGCAGTATTTAAATCAACATTTTTCATATTTCCAGACAAGTTTGAAGTTTAAATGGTTTAAAAAGTTTTTGCCTAATGGTAATCAAAATCTAGTCAATTTAGATCCAAAATTTGGTCAGCGTTTGGCGTGTAAGAGAGTTGAGGTCAAATTGTCACAAATAAATTAAAAAAACAACAACTATACATTAATGAACACTATTAATTTCAGACCCTCGACTGATTTCTCCCCGTCGCCGTTGAAGACTTATCTATTCTCGCAAGGACATTAAGTCCCCCTCAGTCGTCATAATCTAATCAAACCAGAAATGCCAGGACGAGCAAGAAACATCTCGAAACCGCGCGGTCGCATCACTGCGTACGCCTTCTTCGTCCATGCATACCGAGAAGAAGTTATGAGAACGGCTCCAGATAAGAGCTATGCTTTTTCTGAATTCTCTCGGAAAGCTGCGGACCGCTGGAAGGTCGTTAATAATGCGCTTATTTTGTAACTTAGACAATTCACGCAAGCCTTGGTAACTTTGCAAAATCCGCAAATTCTGGAAACTTATAAACTTTTACGACAAATATTTCTAAGGAAAATTTGCTGACAAATTTTTGTACAAGTTACCAAGGACTGCGTGAGTTGCTTCGATGAACACATTTATGAAATGATATATGTTTCTGTAGACCATGTCCGACCAGGAGAAGAAACCTTTTCACGTGATGTCTGACCGTGACAAGGCTCGATTTGAGGAGGAAATGCACAGATACGATCCATCCTTCATGGTCGAGAAGAAACGTTGCCAGCGCCGCCGGAAAGATCCCCTCGCACCGAAAAGATCTCTCTCCGCTTTTTTTTGGTTTTGCCACGACGAGCGGCCCAAAGTGAAGGAGCAGTTTCCGGACTACGGGATGAGCGAGAGTGCCAAAGAACTGGGACGATTGTGGGGCCAGGCTGATGCCGAAACTAGGCAAAAATACGAAATTATGGCGCAAAGGGACAAAGAACGTTACCATGCGGTAAGTTCAGTAAGATAATCTCTGAGGGGAGATGTATGAAAATATTACAATGGCCTGATTTTTGTAGGACATGGCAGCTTACAAAAAGATCGCGGCGTCCCAGTCATAATAACGTGGAGGAGGAATAATCAACCAATTTTTTTACAGAAACTTATTTTCTCTACAGTTTTGTACCTTAATTGTAAGTCATTAGCTCAGATAATCAGGTGCAAGTGTGTGATGTTACTTTTGATAATAATTAATTTATGTATTTCACCCAAGACACTTTATGTTATAAATATTAAATGCCAACTATTTATGAAGAAGAAATGATCTATTTATATTTGTCTCTCAGAAAATTAAAGTTCCGTTATTGAATAACACACATATATTTATGTAAAAGTATTTTTGTAATTCAAACGTTTTGAATAAGTCGAACTGTTAATTAACTAATGAACACATAATTGAATGCTTATTACGACATAGTACAAAAATTTAACATATGTACCAATGAGAATGAAGTCATAAATATAATTCCTTCAATTTAAATCTATGTATCTCAGGTGTCATTTATTTCCCAACTGAAAAATTATTAAATTCATAGTATTTTGTTTCCTTACATCAGTACACCGCAATATAAATAAGTAATTTAGCCAGATATTCACACATGCAGAATAGACGTTCATTTCTCTAGTTTCATCATGCTAAATTTTATACTAAAATTACTGTCAACCGTATACAATCTGTTGGATTTATTAGGAAAATAGATTAGAAAAATTAGATTTCTGAATTTATAATGTTGTTTTGTAGGTTGCAGTGGTTTGTGCATAGTCAAAATAGAGCTCATTTACATATTTATCATAAATTATTTTAGAATAATGAATCATGCAACTTGCATGATTGCATGCAATAATTCTACTCACTTTACACATATTGACTTATTTATCTAGGACTACTAATTTAGTAATTTCGTCCTTATTCAAAAATCTGGAGTTTAATATCGCTAATTCGTGCACACTTACTTCGATAGCAGCTTCGGTAATTAATACTTTTCCATGCAAAAAGTGAACAAAGAGGATGCGGCTGCTATGCAATATGCATAATACATATGTCTACATAATATGTATATTTTTTATCTTTTACATAAAAATGCATCTGTCATCTTTCACTCCCCTTCAAGAAATGCATATTTAACTTCAACTAATAGTAAGCACAAAGCAAATTAATTATTTTAGAAAAGTTTCACATTTAATTCAACTTTGAATAATTATTGCAGTAAGAAGCAATAAGTAATAGTGATACTTCAGTCTGTACATGCATACGATTTAATTTAACTGTTAAATTTAATTTCGAGTTTCGGTTAAAACTTAAAACTTAACATTAAATCCTCTTTTAATTAAGTAGGTAGATTAATTCGAGAGTAAGGTAATAATTGGCGATATGGGCGACAATGGAGCTATTCCAAGAAACGGAAATGACGTTTCCGCATGGGAATGGATTGGATGTCACGACCAACGACTGCAAAATCTACTCATGACCGGATTCCAAAGTGATCTGATCCTTGTCCTGGGTCAAGAAGGGTTAAAGGTTGGTCGACGTTAATTAGTAAAAATTAATTAGCTATTATAAACAATTTGTATGTACTTAATAAGTTATATCTTATTAATTTATGGTCTACTATAAATAAATAAATAGGTTCCGGTCCATCGAATCTTCCTCCAGGCTGGGTCGCAAGTGCTAAATGGCAAGATAACCAAGTCCACCGAAGAGCTAATTATTGACAATGTGGACACCCGTATTTTTAAAATTCTTCTCCAGGTGAATAATTAAATAAGCTTGTCGTTTTTATACGTATGGAATTACTCACCATTTACGACGTTATTATTTTATTTCCAGTATTTTTACACTGGGAAATCAAACGTGGAAATGGTCGACGCCTTGGAACTAATGCAGCTCGCTACGGAGTATGAAGTTTCCGGGTTAAGGGACGAGTGTGCGACTGTTTTGAAGGGGGACTTGTCCCTCGACAATGTGCTCGCCTTGTTCCAAAGTGGGATGGAATACGCTCACGGGGATTTTATTCAGTCCACGCTGAACTTTATTTGCGAGTATGATTATCCATAATTAATTTGGACCGCTATCGAACTCTGGTTTTTTCACATTGTTTTTAATTTTTCGTACGGAACGTAGGAATTCCGCGACAATCCTGAAATGCGAGGACTTCGCCAAGCTACGTTTAGAATGTCTGGTAGAAATAATACAACAGGACTCGCTTAAAGTTTTGAATGAAATGAAGGTTTTTGAGGCAGTACATCGGTGAGAAATAATCATAATCATATTTATCATTCCTTTGTGTATCATCCTTTAGTGTTCTTCGTATCGTAAAATAAGTTACGACGGTTACGCGATTTTGTAAGCGTCGAAAGATTTTGTCATCATAAATTGCGCTACTAAGTTTGACCTATAGGTTTTTTTCGAAACTATTTTGCGATACGAACCATACGTAAGAAATAGTGAATCCCCTCCTTAGTTAATTTTGTAAATTAAAGTATACTTATCAATCCAGGTGGGGTGTGGCCGAGTGCACTCGAAAAAATTTGGATCCTGCAAACGTCGAGAATCTTAAAACCTGTCTCGCAAACCGTTGAGCCACGTCCGCTTCCCACTAATGGACCCTGCCGAATTTGCTCTGAACGTGACTTCTAAGAAGCTTCTTAACATGGATGAGTCAATGGAACTGGTCACCTGTTTCCTCGTTCCACCGAAGAGGAGGTAATTAGAATTTCATTATCTATCTGCCAATTTGGAATTTAATATCTGCACCATGCACAGAAACATGCTTCCACCTGGTCGATTTGTATCAAGCCCTCGCAACTTCATTAGTGGAGAGACAGTCATTACTCGCGCCGTTGCTGGCAACGAAAGATCAATTGATAACGTCGATTCATTCGGAAATGCAAATGGCACAGAGACAATAATGTAAGTATTTGAACATCTATTCGTATTCAAAGATTTGCGAATTTTGCGCATCTCTTCATCTGTCCGGATCGCTGCTCAAGTTTGTAACAGTTTTTTTATGCCACTCCTTGGTAACTTATAGTGCCAATTTTATTATAATTTAACTATGCCGCAAGTTACCAACGAGTTAAGTACATATATGTACAAGCACAGCTTTGGTTATTAAATAGTCAATAAAACTTGATAATATACAGACAAGTATTTACTTTGGCTGTAATTGTTTCTCAGGATTCGTGCCAGTGAAAATGTTTTCCTCAAGTCCATTTCGGTTCCCACAACAATTTTGCAAGTTAACAGCACTAGCTCGAAATATTTGTACGATTTAGTGCAAGCCACATTGTCAATTTCCAATGGGAGTGAATCGGAGTGTAAGCTCGACAACGAAATTTGCGCGACAGGTGAACAGGACCATTTGAAAATTTGCTTGAAACCACCCTACCAAATGGTGCAGCAGGACGGTTGGACTAAACTCGTGGTGACCTTATCTGGTCAGGTCTACTACAACTATCGCAGAAATTACAGCCAAACTGATCGAGTTAATTTGAACCTGAACGAAGACGTGTTCCCTGCAAACATGTTCAACCGAGTGGTCACAAATTATGGAGAGTTTACGACTTTAGGAAATTTTCTTCAAGTTGAGGTAACACGACCAGAAGGGGTGGGACTAGGTCTGGCGTGCGGTTTTATTGAGATGCTCGAAGTTGAAGCGGTTTGATATACCTAAGTAAGTATGCTTTCCTTTTCAATTTTATATGTTCCATTTTTGTTCAACACGTTCTTCGAATTGATTAGGATTTGTTTTAATTTAATTGTGGTGCAAATCCATAAAATTTAATTTTTCAACTAATTTGAGAAAAATTTTCCTAATGATGAAGCCGTGGATGTCATGTCCATACTTATGTATATACATGAAATTTCTGCAAATATTCCAAACTACAAATTAATCTAACTTAACCAAAAAAATGAAGTAAAACGTAATAAATTATACATGGCTTATTTATTACTGTGCAATAAGCAACATACATATTTAAGATTGATTCAATACATTTAGATAAGTGAAATGTGTTAATTGCTATTATTATGAAATAAAGTTGATTTCGATACAATTAATAAAATCATTCCGCTTGTCCAAGAATTTCTCTAAGTCTTTCTTGCACTTTGACCCGACCGAAATTATGCAAATGTAGCCAGTCTAGATCAAACATTTGAAACTCTTGTACCGTCATCCTGTCCTTTTCCTCACTTTGCAGAAATGATCTCAATCCAAATATCACTTCTTGTACAGCTATTTCATCCATAATTCACAACCAATTTTTCTGCCAGATCGCTCAATTCTGATCGCATGGGAACAAAACTTCCAAAATGATTAAACCTATCGAGTAAATTTCCGAGCTGAGGGTCGTTTTTTCCTCACCAAGTCACACCTTGGGCGCTTGATAGCGCAGATTTTCCCTGCCGTACATGCAAAATTTATTTTTCATACTTGCATCAAAAGTCATGGACAAGCCACGGGATTTTAAAAAATCTGTGCTTCCCATTTTCGTCAAAATTTCTCCAACGAGTTAACTGCAAACATGGTAAATAAAATATTATCCGGCTTCAAGTCACAGTGTAAAATTTGTTTGGAGTGCAAATATTTCATTCCTCTAAGCAGATCGTGGCAAATTTCTAACTGAAAACGACCCATGGCGTCAGGATTTTTGCGTTGGTGAAAAGTAATTAGTTTTTCAGTTTGCCTCGTTACAGAGTCTCGTGTTAAGGATAGCTCGGTGAAAAGATTATTTGACAACAGGAATAAATTTGCAACTCATTGAAAGTTCATGTCTTTTTTTATTACCATATTTTCCAAATGCTTGGCTTCAGACTGGACCAGGTTTGTCAATTGTTGACAATTGTTTAAATTTTGGATTTAATTTAGTCAAATATTTTTGTGTTGATTAACAAGTTGATGACTTGAAATGCCAAAACCTAAGTAATCGAACTAGAACAACAATTTTTGCATAAAAAACAATCATGATCACTTCAACACAGGTCGTAATCCAAATAGACGAAATATTCCTTTTGAAATCCCTCCTCGATTAAATGCTTCTCCACAACGTGCAAGATATCCTGGCTCAATTTCTTGTAGGGTGACCCCACCGTGAAGCCCCTCTTTCCATCCGCCCACAAAGCAATGTTGACCATAAAGTTGGAATTATCGGTCAAACTGGTGAATGAAGTGGCGACAAAGTCAGACCCCACGTACCAGTCAAACAACCCGAAAAGTTTGCGAAAAGTTAAAAGCGATAATTTTAGAAAAAATTTCATGGAATAAGAAAGTTGAACTCCTTGTCATGATTTTTGCCAAAAATTTTGAAAATCCGTCCAGGATTTCAAAAGTTATGGCGGTTTCAAAAATAAAAACATTCAATTTTGGCGAATTTGGCGCCACGCCACGTCGCCAAATATGAGTTTTACACGGAAATATGAATGAATCCTTCATCGGGGGTCCTAGTAAATTCTAAAAAACATAGTGGGTACCCTGGACTCAAACGACAGGTCGTGAGTGTCCCTTGTGAGTTAAATCTAGATTAAGGTTTTTTTTAATTAAATCAATTGTGTTAAAGTGACAACTTCTTGTCACTTGTACCCGAGATCGGGTGACCCTTTTGCTACATTTCGTTTGCAATGGTTTATTAGTCATTTGCGTTACCTGGTTTTGAACTTGTTTGCACCATAGCTCCCAATAAATTGGTCCATGGTCCATCACAAATGGTCCATGGTCCATGGTCCATCACAAATGGTCCATGGTCCATGGTCCATCGATGGACCACTTGAAAAATGGTCCATCGATGGACCACTTGAAAAATGGTCCATGATCCATGGTCCATGGTCCATCGATGGACCATCTGAAAATTGGTCCATGGTCCATGGTCCATCGATGGACAATCTAAAAAATGGTCCATGGTCCATCGATGGACCACTTGAAAAATGGTCCATGGTCCATGGTCCATCGATGGACAATCTAAAAAATGGTCCATGGTCCATGGTCCATCGATGGACCACTTGAAAAATGGTCCATGGTCCATGGTCCATCGATGGACAATCTAAAAAATGGTCCATGGTCCATGGTCCATCGATGGACCACTTGAAAAATGGTCCATGGTCCATGGTCCATCGATGGACCAATTTTTTTGTGGTCCATGGTCCATGGTCCAGATGGACCATGGACAATTGTGGTCCATGGTCCATGATGGAAAATTTTGGTCCAGTGGACCATGGTTCATTGCGAGCTATGGTTTGCACAAGGAGAAAATGACGCCCAAAACAACCGACAGCTAGAAAATTGCAACTATAAATCCGGAATTGTTTTGTGATGAGTGAAATGACAGCACAAAATTTGGAGGAAGTGGAAAAATTAGTTTGCCACTCGGTCAAAAAAGTATTTTTCTCGAATCAGAAAAGGACTCGTCACCACTTCATTCTTCAGGGGATGACCTGGACAAAATTAGTCATACACTAGAGAATCTCTAGTAGAGATATCTAAGGATCGTGAAAATGCAAATATAAAATTTGGCTTTGCCTACCTGTCCGCCATTAGACCGATATACTGACGAGAAACGTGAAAAAATCTTTTGGAGGCAACCCCAACATATCCGTGAGGGTCACACCCAGACAAGTAAAAATTTCAGAAACTTATCTATCTTAGCAAGATCAAACCCAATAAGGTGGGCTTCAAAACTTACAAAACAAAAACCGCGCCAAAATACAATGAAGTTAAAAAAGGATGAGCCAAAGCAATTTGTGGAAAACTTGTTGAGAAAATGTTAAAATCGACTCCCAGAAATTTGACGTCATGGATGATGAAAACTACTTCTCCGCTGACCTCGAAGCGTCAATCGTGTAAAGTTCTACTCACTCATGTGAGTAAAAATGACCTTCGTTCAAAATATAAATTCAAACCCAAGAAAAATTGCCAATAAAATACATAAAAATGGGTGGGAATCGACAAAAATGGGAGCGTCTCAAATCTATTCGCTTCCACCAAGACGATGAATTTTGGGCTTTATATATTTGAAAGAGTGTGTCATCAAAAGATTGATCGCCCCTATCAGAAAAAAAACATGTTTCATTTTGGCCTGACATGGTTGTATTAAAATTAATATAAGTTGAATAATCAGATGACCCGGGTCGTGAAATTTGCCTCGACGTCAAGTCACTTCCTATTGAAAATATACTAATATTATTTCTAAAATCTTTTGCAACAGTTATTATCGATAGTATTTTGTACCTCATACGCTTCCCAACTCTATCTGCGACTTTCTTAAGGGATTTTTGTATTTCCTCGTCAACTGTGCCCTCGTCTGGATAATTTGGAGTCCTAGGGTGAGCTGCCACCGCATCTGAGATTAACATATTTTTTTAGATGTTTTAGAGTGTTGCTTAATTAGATGCTAAAATACCTTTAATGAGTTGTCTTAACCCCTTAACTTTCACCAAAGAGTTCTTTCCCTTTGCTCCGTAAAGACTATACTTAGCTTGCAACTCATCAGTCATCAGCTTCTTGAGAATACTCTCGACCACGGTAGCCACTTCAGATCCACCAGCAGATTTTAATTTTTCAATCTGAATCAAAATAGAAATTCACATAATCATTAATATAATTAAACGTAATAACATTATTTAGTTTAAATAATTTTAAAGAGGTATAATACCATAGTTGGTGCAGCTTGGGAAATTGAAAGCAAAAGCTCGGAAAAGTTAGTTAATTCTTCCTCTGATTTTAATGGAAAATTTAGGCTATTTATTTCTGGGCAAGCTTCTGCAGAAATTGGAACTTGTTTACTAGCTAAAATTGGTACTAGCATCTGAATGATTTCCTTTAGTTTCAAATCAATGGCATCTATTCGCGAGAAAACTGAAAAATAAATTCGACATTAAATAAACACCATTTAAATAGCAATGGGCATTAAAATCATCAACCAAAAAAATTACGCTTTTCAGTATCTTGAAATTCTGCGGTTTGAGTTGATTTCTCTTCCTTTTGCACGTCAATAATATAAACAAATGAAGATGACCCCCCCTGATGATCGTCATTAGCAATTAATGAATTTCCTCCCATGTCATCTTGTCCGTTAACGTCCTCATCTAAATCCGGGAGGGGAAGTTCATGGGTCGGCTTTTCCTTACGGACTGAGTCATTGGAATCCAGATCGGATGAAATTGTTGCTGGATTCAAATTTTTTCTGGCATCCTTATAGTCGTCTAGGCAAATTTAAAAATGAATTGATTAGTTTGTTGCAATGAATAGTACAAATATAAGCCAATGAAGTATTTTTTACATACCAAAATATTGTATCACAATCGCTTCACATTTTGACCACTTATCAGTATCTGGAGCTGTATCTTTTTTCGCCATTTTGCCTGAGTCAGCTCCTCTGGGCGGCCAATAACAACAATCGTCCTTCAACCATGATTTAGGGACTACTGCGACGGCATTATTTTCTTTTGGGAATTTGACAATAGCGAAGCGACTCATTTTTTGGGTTGTGTATGTAACAACGGGAACACAATATACGAATCACGAGATTTTGGCATACACACACACTTACTTTTAATGTCTGAAATAGAAAGACATATTGTGTCACTTATTATTTCGTTTAAATTTGAAGTATAAATTCCCAACTTTGATGACAGACACGGGGAACTAAATTCGTCAGTGATAAAAATAATTTGACCTTCTAGCACAATATTATCATTGTTAGACGACTGAGTAATATTTTTCACTTGTACAACATCACCAGTTCGAACTTGAAAGATGCCATTCTTTATGGTTGGGGCAATTAGAAACGTATCACATTTAATATTCTGGTATGTATTATCAGGATTTAATTTTCCCATTATAATTATTTTTTCAGAACTTCTTGCCTCATGCGAGATTTGATCTTGTTCATAGAGGCGATGATGTAATTGTGATAGAGTTAATGATGATTTTCTTATGAACCTTTTAATATCTCCAAGCTTGCTTTCAAACTTAAACGCACTGAATAAATCCAAATTTCCAAAATATCTTACGTCATCAGCAAGATGTAATAGCCCATGAACATTATAGGATACGTTATGTTTTCTGTATAATAGTTTAAACTCTTCTACAAAATACTTTAATAGTGAGTCTGCATAGCAAATATTTCTTTCTGATGAATTTGTGCACAAAATTCTTATTGAAATCGATAGGCACAAAAATAGTTTATAGTGATTTTCTGGAAGGTATTTCGGAAGCACTATAATTCCTGTGTACAAAAGAAATGTGCGTTGATATTTTTTTAATTATTCGTGGAGAAAGTTTGAAACTGGAAAATTTGCTAGCGGTCCACAATCTAAGCAATTTTCTTGTCACGCCCAAAAGTATAAGATGCATGTATTCATAAGGAAATCCACCCACCATATCTACGGGTAGTTTCTCAAGAATTGAAAATCCCGTATGATGCTGGGGTTGAATTTTTGATCTAAATGATGTATCTGTCCGTAATTCTGCATCTGATTTAAGAAGAACAACACGGTTTTCAAGATGTTTGCCTTTTGCTGAGCATTTTCCACAACCATAGTATCCTGTGTGGCTTTTTATGCAGGTAATAAAGGCTCTGGCCGGAGCATCGCAGATAAATCCTTTAATAATTATTTGAGCACTGCGACCGTCTTGAGAAAATCCTGATTTAGTCAATTCTATTGCCTCATCAACAAAGTCTTGCAAGAACTCATTTACATCATCTGGCTTACTGTGTCCTTCATAAATACCTACCACAAAAACCTTCGAATAATTAACTGCACTGCAAAGAATTGGCCAGAGTTGGGAGGTGGAACTATTATGTATTGGCAATCCATCAATATTAAAAAGCAGTTCGATTTTTGATGGCAGATTATTTTAACTAAAATTTTTTTTAACTGCATTAGTCAATCCTATATGACAATATCGCCCAGGAGAAACTTGTTTTATCGGAGTAAACGTTGGCGTTTTTAAAAGAGTTCTGGCGTCTAATGGCAAGTAATTGAAGCACTCGTGTTCATTTAAAATTTTTAATAAACTTGAAATTGCATTATGAGGAATTTTAAATTCAAGGGACCAATTTTGGATACTATGTCTAATATCAAAAGTATTAATTTCACCCTCACTTTCCGAGCTAAATTTTTCAGCTGAACTTACTTCACTCGTGTTACTTTCGACTTCACTTTCTTCCAGATCTTCCTCGAACGCTTGTTCTGAATAAATGTTTTCTTCTTCGGCCTGGACTAGGTCGTTACTTAAATTTTCCTCGAAAATTTCACTTGGTTTTTTTAAAAGTCTTCTTTTGTGGCGAGCACTCAACTGAAAAAGTCGTCTCCTTCCCATGAGGAACGATTTGAATGTGGCAGCTAAAATTACTTAAAAATACAATAAAAGCGTGAAAGAGAGAAATCACAGTGAATTCTCTGAGAATTATTTACGAATTCGAGATTCAAGGCGAACAGTTTATAGTCTCCCATTCCTGTAAGAAGAAATCCTATCGAAATCGGGGAGAATTCCTCACTACAATAACAGCGAATTAATATAAGAATTCATAGTGAAGTCGTATCGAATTCTATAGATGAATTCTCTAAGAATTCGAGTCTAATTCATTACGAATTCTGAAATGAGCTTAATATCGAATTTAAATAAAAATAGTTACCGAATTCGATGCGAGTTCGATACGATAATAATAAAGAAATCTGAGAGAATTCGAGTTCTCTGTTTTTGCGCGACATTCTCTGCGAATTCTCTAAGCGAATTCATAGCGACCTGTTATCTGGGATCCATAGGACATCAAATCGTAATCTTATGATAGGGTAACGATTTGATGAGATTTTAACCTTATGCTTAAAAGGTCAAATTTTGACCTTTTCAACTGTAATACCTCAACTGAGGCGCACGCTACCCCAATATTTAAAGGAAATTCAAACTTGACTACCGGGTATAAAACCAGGCTGCAAACAGTGAACAGGTGATGTTTGTTTTGTTGATATTATTTTCTTCTCCACTTTTTTTTTTACAAAATTTGACATTGTTTCGCAGTGTAACGTAATTACAACTAATTAAAAGATGGTTAAACAAAAATCTGGGCCCAATTTAATTAATCTGTTCCCTCTGTTTCAGATTTGTCTTCTCACTCGGAAACCTGTGACAGTGTGACCTCTTGTCGATAATGATGGACGTGTGAGGTGGTCTCGAATTTTAAATTAAATTAAGTAGTTAGAAGAGGTGAAAACCTATTTAAGCTAAATTTTCAACTATTGTATTAATTTGGTTTACGTGAATTACACAATGTTTACATTATTTAGGCTATCCTCAAAATCTTCCACACCGCAAGAATTTGAAATTTGCCATTGTACAAGTTCAAATAAATGTATGTAGGATAGAGCTTATCAATTCAACCAGCAAGTCCAACTTGCGCATTTAGCATTAATGCATTTTTAATTTTTACCTCATGAATTATGTATGTGTATTTTTAGATGGAAGACATGGTCAAATCTTTCGCCAACTTGGGGCGGCCTGTTGGACGTGGTCATAGTTCCAGCGGCCCCACAATAACACGCTCATTAAAATACCACTTATGGCTTAGCAAGGCTCACCTCTTGACATATCAAGAACGTTTTGTCCAGCTGGAAAATGCCGATGATGTTCCCAATTCAACGGATTTTGTCCCTTCCATACCCACGTACCCCGACAGTGGAATAAAACTCCTCGAGGAAAACCGTGTCAACATTGCTACCTTGCTCGCCCATTTAAACCACACAATTACCGACAAATTCTTCCTCTGTCGTGTAATCGCTCCCCCCTCGGCGACGTTGGGAATCCTGCTAATTGTGGAGGACCCCGAAGGTGAAAACGCAGTTCGACTCGCCCTCTACAACTATTCCGACCTGACCGGTGACAATTTGAGGTCTCTCCTCCCCGTCGGATTAATCCTGTCGGTGATGAACCCCCTCCTCAAGGTGGGCCGGGATGGCGGTCTTATCCTTCAATGCGACCAACCTGCCAACATAATCCCCATTTCGGAAGCAACTTTTGCCACCACATTTCCAACTCTTTCCTGGAACGGGGTTATCAATTCGGCAGATAATGAAGTGAAAGCCATCGCCGCAAAAAACTCGGGGAATAAGGCATTCATCGAGCAGAAATATTTTGACGCGATTCTCTTCTACACAAATGCACTGGATCTTTCTCAAGACGTCATTCTGAAAATTGACCTCTTATCGAATCGAGCCGCCACTTATATCAAAATTGGTTGCTATCGGGTCGCCCTTATCGATACTGCCGCCGTTCTGGAGCAGGATTCCAGCCATATGAAAGGAATCTACCGACACGTTCGAGCTCTCTGGGGGCTCTGCAAATACGAGAAAGGATTAACATTTTTGATAAACAAATTCAAAACATTCCCACACCTGAGAAAGGAAACCGCGCTGTCCGACCTGGTAAATCTGGGGGAACAATTACACATCCACAGTAAGACTGGGATCTACGACATGGTCAACATTATCAAGACGTGTGAAGATGACCACAAAAATCCCGACATTGGTGAATTTTTCGGGTACTTGCAAATCACCGAGATTTCAGGAAAGGGTTTTGGAACCGTGGCAAAGAAATCCTTCAAGGCTGGCGAGCTCCTCATGTGCTGCAAAGCATTTGCCTACCACAAACCCGATCAAGATACTGACGCGACTGACGCCAAATTAGAAATCACGAAAAAGATTATGCAGAAAATCGCACTCGAAAACGAATTAAGTCAGGAATTTCGCGACCTTTTCTCTGGAGCGGAAGAAGATTTGCGTCCGTTCCAGAAAGAAGGTGACCTCCAAACGGTCCAGGAGATCTATCGGATCGTAACGTTCAACAGTTTCTCCCCCCGGAATCTCGGGACGACCGCGGACATCAGCGGGATTTGGACGCTCCCGGCCTTCATTAATCACTCATGTTCCGAGGCCAACGCGTCCTGGTATATTTACGGAGATTTCATGTTCGTTCGTGCCGCGAGACCAATTTCAGAGGGGGACGAGGTCCTCATTGCGTACATCAATCCGGACAATGATTTCCCAGAGAGGACGGCCCTTTTTAGAGAGTATGAATTCACGTGCACCTGCCTCCTCTGTGAGCTTCAGGGGAAGGAGGACGGATCATTAATCACGGAACGGAGAAAGCAGGTCTTGGAATCCATTCGACGTTCGGTGCAAGGGAACTATTTGAATCCAAAAATGGCCAAAAAAATTATAAGAAATATTGTAGAGTTGGATTCGCTACAAAAAGTGAATCCAAAGTTGGATGTGTTCTTAATGGATCCAGTATTTATGGGGCTATCTACAAGACTCGTCGCATTGGAGATGTACCGAGAAGCTTTGACCATCTTGGAAAAGGTTGCATTCAATATTTTTAATCCGACAAAATATCAGTAAATATCAGTATTTATGTATTCAAATATGTATTTAGGTTCACTTCGTCACTGAAGAGACCGTCATGCCTTTGCCTGCAGTATTTTCATCCATGACCATCTTGTGGGTTCATTTGACCAATGGGGCGTCGAGTGCATCATTTATTAAGAAGTGGATTGAAATTGTGAAACATGATTTCATCGTGGCGTTTGGATGTTTGGAACCGGCCCGGATTTTTGGACCTCATATTTTAGACAAAATGACATTGATGGGATATAATTTTTTTGAAAGCGGTAAGTGTTACAAATTTCGAACAGATATGAGATTTGGTTATTTTAGTAAGTTAATTTTTGGTTTTAGGTAATTCTGGATAAGTTTCTCGTCCTATTTTCGGTGGAAGATACGATACGTTGTTTTTTATTTATGACTTAAATAATAGTAAATATGTCGAATAAGTTGAAAAAATTCAATTTGATCCGTGACATGTAAAATGTTCTTGATGTGAGTGTGAGTCACATCATGTGACCGCTTAACGATTTCAGAACTATGTATAAAACCTACTCCAAGCAACTTTGCGGGGCCTTTTAAGATGGCATTATACCATCTTGGTAGTTAATGGCAACACATTTGGGTGGAAAAGACCCCCACTGGCCAACTACTTGGCCGATCATGCCCATCTCCGAACTCATCCTTACTTTTGACCCGAAGATGAAGTGTGCAAAATTTCAAGTCGATAGCTTGTGTTTAAAGAGAGTTATCGTGCGCACAGACGGACGGACAGACAAACCTCTTGGTAAATCTATAAGGCCATCTTAAAAGGCCTAAAAATGACTTTGTTATGGGAAGCAATATTTCCTAAATAGTATTATTTATATTAATAAACTTTTTTTATTTCCATCAATTTCAGTTTTTGAAAATTATGTTGTTTTTAATTTTCCGCACGTGCAAATCTTTCCGGACAACAATTCTTCCCAGAGCAGTCCGTTCGTCACGGGTTTATTTTCCTTACCAAATTTATCTTCAAAGTATCCTTTCACCGTTTCATTACTGCATTTGACACCATCCTTCGAGGATAAACATTCCAATCCGTGAGCACATTGGAGTGGGGGCAGCTCGACATTGTAGAAATTAAGGCCCTCGTTGTACTTGTTTCCAGGTGGGATACAATGCGTCGATTCGCCCCATCGACACACCGTTTCGCCATTGCCGTCCTGTTCCGTGATATAGGCCGAAGGCTTGTAGGCGTCGCCTTGAACGACCTATTTGCATAGAATATTCTGTCCTCAAAATTATGAAAATTGGAAAGTAAACACTAATTTTTATATATGTACGTCCATCAAAATTTTGAGTATTGGTATCAGGTCTCAATCTTTATGTTGAATAGCAAATAAATATCACTGAATAATGTCAATGGAATTATTTATAAAATTTGGAAGAAACTAGTTTTTCTTAAGTTAACCGAGAATTTTCACACAGGTTAAAAATATGTCAAAGCTTTTTAACTTGAGTACAGATTACAAGGGCTTTCTGTTTCAATTTAAAGATACCTACATATTTAAAAATAATGAGCGTACTCACGTCGACATTTGGATCTCGGAAATTGTAACATATTTAAGTTGCGAAATTTACGAGATTTTGCAAAGATGTTGCTGTAAAACGAAACAATTGTTTCCGTAAATTTACCTAGCAAAGGGGCATGTTTGTATATTTCGCAAGATTATTCGTGAAATCATCTCTATGAAATGCTTTAGAAATTGCAAATAATCCATGAAAATTAAAATATGATAACAGAACTGTTTGCACAGATTTGTCAAATTAAATTTTGCGAATCCCCGCACAATAAAAAATTTTTGAACTTCGCAAATTAGATAGCTATATGAGTCGCAGTAAGATATTGTCGTGTAGATACACGCTCAATAATAATTTTCTAAATTCTATAAAATATTTTATGTACCGCTGCCTGGGTCTGTCCACAAACGCATCTACTTGTCTCCTGGTTGCAGACAAGCATTCGGACATCTCCGCAAAAAAAGACGCCCTGTTGTTCCGTTTGTTTTATGGATTCGTGCAGAATGACCTGCTCCTCGTCACTGCCCATCGTCAAATTCTGTATCTTTCGAAATCCGTCGCGTTGCTTTAGTTCGTCTCCCCATTTGCAAGAATCGTTAAATTGCAACGTTGTCTCAGCCGCGATGAAGGTTAAACTTTCCGTGATTGGGAGAACGCTGTAGGATATCGGGATTCTTCCTAGGGCGGAGTGGACATATAGGACAGAAAATAAAAATATGATGGATAATTTTGAAAATTTTGAAAATTGGAAAACTTCCATTTTATCTAGGATTCAAATTTGTTTATACAAAGTTGATAAGACTTGGTTGGATGAAATATTTTATGAAACTGGGCGTACCTCGGGAAGAACGGGGGAGAAAAGTGCATAGCTTGCTGCGAAGTTTGCACAATTAGTGGGATTATGATAATTGCACTAACACCCGACGACAAGCCCATGATATTAAGAATTATCAAATACACTGACATTAAGCATACTTATTATATATTTGTACATTATAGATCAGTCCATGTGTACTATAAATAAGTACTTTCCCATTCCCATTCCCATTACCTTCCTAGATGTTGTATGTACATATGTACATAGTGGGGTCATAAGTTCTCATGAATGCATTTCCGGTAATAAATCCCAAAGTATTAGAGCTATCTGTTCGAAATTTTTATGGATTAACAAGGTATTAATATTGTTTAGAAATCATAACTTCTTTGTCAAGATTTCGTCCACGGGCAATTAGACAAGACATAACTCGTGACGGCCACAGGTTGATCGTGGTACGCGCCAATTTTCGTGCAAAAAGTATTTCAGACTTTTCACCGTTGGCAAAAAATTTAATAGAAAAAAAGGCCAGATACAGTCAATGGAAAAAGTATTGGCAACCCCCACGCTAGCTAAATAAAATTGGCTATAACCTTGGAATGCATTATACAATTGGCATGCAAATTTGTAAGCATTTAGCAAATATAATGTAGTTTTCGATTATAATCATGTTTTAATGATTCAAATTGGATAAACACAGTTTTTAAATAATTTGTTGGAAAATTTGCGAAATTAACCCGCAAGAAGTATTGGCAACCCTTAACTTTAAAAGTCATTATCAAAGACACGGCAATTTTGTTTCGATAAACTGCTTCCAGTACCGCGTAGCACCTCGTCTCGATGCAATAAGAGCAGAAATACGCCTTGGAATTGACTGGACAGATTTCTTTATAACGCTTTTGGATATTATGGTTTCCCAATCTTCTTTCGAACTTTTGACAAGCTCGTTTCTTGTAGAGTGATTTCCCACCAGTCTCTCTTTTCTCATCCCGGACAATCAGAATCACATCGGGAGACTGTGCAGCTAACGAAAGAAGCTTAGTCTTTTCTGTCTCCAAAAATGTGCATGGTTAATGTGGATGCATGTTTTGGGGCCACCGCATTTTTGTAATATGAAATTACTTCCTAGGTCAGGTTTTTGTGAAATGTTTTCAAATTATCGTTTCGAATGATTAATTAGACCTCATTGGTCATAACTTCATCGATAGTGACCAGCTAACTACGCAACGACCTAGTCATTCAACCCCAAACCATAATCGATCCTTTTCCGAGCTTGACTACCAGACGGCAGCATTCATTTTGAGAGCCTCATTTTGCACCCTCCAAACTCTAACCATCCAACCCGCACCGAATAAGTTAAATTTACTTATGTGAGACCACTAGACCCTTCTTCATCCATTGGAAGTCTATTTAGGGTGGTATTTAGCTGATTTAAATACCTTGAGTTGGTTCGTTTCGGGAGCCTTCCCTTTTATGGGGCTACTGGACCCGGAAACTCCATGACGTGATTTTTGATTGATCACCATATTGTATGAAATATTGACTCCACAGTTGGTTCTCAAATTCTAAGTGGTTTTGGGTGTTGAAATCTTCGGATTTCTAGTAATTTGTTTTTTGATTCATCATTTGCGGTCGGGCGTAGGTGACTTTTTTTCCTCTGCATCATGGAAAAGCAGAAACTAAGATTGCCATTTTATATTTCTTGGCTACATTTCCAACAGTAAATATGGAAAAGTATGTTTTCCATTGATTTTTCGATGTCCAAGTTTTTTTTGCGAAAAAGAAATGAATATTTCTCACCGCACCAAATACAGTTCGTTAGGTGTCGCCATTTTGGTTCCAGACAACACAACTGCTGACTTAAAATGTAGCTATCGTCGTATTTTGTCACCTAATTAACTTACCGTAATGAAGTGTGGTAGTTGATTAAGAAAGTTGTTTCGCGTAATTAATTTGGCCACATGTTGCCAATACTTTTTGCTGGTGAATTTTGCAAATTTTCCAATAACTTATTTAAAAACTGTGTTTATTTAATTTTAATTAATAAATCATGATTATAATCGAAAACTACGTTATATTTGCTAAATGCGAACAAATTTTCATGCCAATTGTATAATGCATTACAAGGTTACAGCCAATTTTATTTAGCTGGCATGGGGGTTGCCAATACTTTTTCCATTGACTGTATTTGTTGTACAGAAGTCTGACATCCGTTTAAGTATGCGGAAGTCAATACGAAGTCATCACCGTGGTGTGCATGGGAGCAAGTTGGCTGGAGAAATGAAATCTCTGTTTTTTACCGCAAAGGGTACAAGTTGAAGCCAAGAATTATTTTCAGAGTGTCCTAAAGCCAAACGTTAATAACCTGAACCCTGGACCCTCCGAAAATCGACATTGGACCTTTCAACAAGACCCTGTTCCTGCGCAAGGTGCAAAGTTGTCCAAAACTGGCTTCAGACGAATTTTCATGACTTTTTTCATCCGTAGAACGGTGCTCAGTATCTGCAGACCTTAATCCCCTAAATTATGACTGGTGGTGAAAATTATAGGTACAAGTATGCTCTAAATTTCACCCAAGTGTGGAAGGGCTGAGGTCGCACTTACTGAAGATCTGGCGCTTTTCCCACGAAAATTGGCGCGTGCCGCGATCGAGCAGTTTTCGCCACGACTTATGTCTTGTGTACAAGCCCGTGGAGGAAATTGTGAAAACGAAGTTATGATTTCTAAACAAGATTAATACCTTGTTCATCCACAAAAATTTCTATCAGATAGCTCTAATACTTTGGGCTTTATCACCGGAAATGCATTCACGGGAACATATGGTCGGACTATGTACATAAGTAGATCTTGTTTAGTAGTAGGGTTACAAACACCACCTTACATAGCATTTTTTTTGGTTTTGTTTCCGAGAGTACAATTTTTTTGTATCTTTCCTGAAAAATTTGTAGAGATCGGCACGGAAATAGATATCATAATATGATATCTTTGTATGGGTCTGGTGTCATTATGTATTTGCACAGCCAGCCAAATTAATAAATGCATTATAAATGTCGAATCCTTTACATTTAACAAAGAAAGCACAATTTATCGCAAACCTTAATGTAATGCTCATTTAATGACGTAAGTAGTACTGTGGATGAAGTTCTAACCCTGCAGACTTATTACACCGCTTTGTAGCATTAATTTCACGACGTCACCGGTCAAAAAAATTTTTTCCTCCAAACTGGTCCAAAATAAAAGTCTAGCATGGGAATAGTATAGAAAAATTATTTTTAGCGTTCTATGACCCCTGGGTCATGAATTAAGGGCCCCTGAAGGGTCAAATAGCGTTCCCTGATAACCCCATGCAAATGGGGTATCAAATTAATCCCCTGGACCAGGGGAACCAGAAAAATATTTTTATAAATTTTTATGACCCTTGAGTCGTGAACTAGGAGCCCTTGAAGGGTTAAATATCATTCCCTCACAACTAAAGGCAAGTGGGGTATCAAATTAATCCCCTGGACAACGGGAACCCAAAAAATATTTTTCTGGATTTTTTTGACCCTCAGGTCAAGAGTTAAGGGCCCCCGAAGGGTCAAAATAGTAACCATGGTAACCCCATGCAAGTGGGGTATCAAATTAATCCCCTGGCAAAGGGCAAGCATAAAAATATTTTCCTGAATTTTTTTGACCTATCGGGCAACAGTTAAGGGTCCCTGAAGGGTCAACATAGTAACCATGGTAACCAGGCTTCATAGTCTGTCTCAGGCAGCATACTTATGTTTGTATAAACTGGTCCCTTTCTCATATACATATCTTTATGCACCATCTTGTTTGGGGAAGGATTGGGTTAATGGTTGGGGTGATGAATATCCCCTAAAAACTGATGCATTATAAATATATGAGGTGATGGGAGACCCCTTATCCTTGCTGGCTTCTCCAGTCGACATTTTGAAATTTAAGTTTTGGAGTTTGTACTTACTGGTATCCGCTCAATTATTAATTTTTAAAATTGAAGATGACGTTGCATAACTTAATTTATGGAACACTGTATGTGTTATATATAGTTCATTGTGTTTGTGGTAAAAGTTGCGCGAATGTCGATAAAATAGAAATAGATAAACAGGTTAAAGTTGTGTGTGATGAGACGGATAACCTGGGTGGATTGGTTATCTGGTTCAAGGAGACATTACCATCCAATTGCAGTGAATTTCTGATATGTAATCAAACGATGTGTATGGAAATTAATGAAACTGTTATGTTCTTCAGTGACACTATCAAAATTGAAGAAGTAGAGTATGAAAATAAAAAGATACGGATATGGGGAAGTGAAAGCTATGTAACTTTTTATTTTAAAAGTTTCGTGGATGCCAGCCGTTATCTACTAAATAACATCACAATTTCAAACGCCAACCACACATTTAATAAACTATCCGACTTAACTCAGGAAAAAATTAGTGACACTTATTGTAATATAGCGGCTGAAACGAAGAACTGTACCACCAAGCAAGCAGTAACTAAAGCTATTCAAGGCACTACTCCTCTTCCTTCTGCATGCACAGTTCTAATTCTGTGCAACCAAATATCATGCATCAGGTTCAACTACACAAGTCTCCTGCATTCAGCCTTCTTTGCCAGAAAGCACACGTTTATTCCTACCAACGAAGGTAAATTGCCATCTTGCTTTCATCTTCGTCAAGATGCATTTTTCCATCCTGGATCTCTCCGACGCCCACGTGGTATTATACTTTCCTTGGAGAAAGCTAAAGTTAAAAAGGCGCCAAGCGGATTACCTTTCAATCTCCCTGGATATAGGTAATTGGTTATTTTGGATGAGTTTTTTTATTTTTAAAGTTGCGATTGGAATCTTTATGAAATGATTCTTTATTAACATAATTTTATTATTGGTATTAATTAAGATATTGCGGGCCTGCCACCGATATTGAGAAGCAGGATGATCTCGGTGGCCCAATAAATGCTGTTGGTAATTGTTGCCCAATTTATGCTCATACACTAACCAAGTCAAATTTGTGAAAATTAATTTTATAATTTGTGTGTTGATATTATTCACAGATGCAGCATGCCGCAAACATGACGTCGATTATTTGCTAGGGGTTCTACCATCAGAGGCAGACGAGGCACTTCTAACTACTGTGCAATTACATCGAAAAGATCTGTTCCCACTTTTTGCGGCCGCAATGAGTGCCAAAAAATATTTCGAAAGTCAAATTGGAGGGTCCTATACATCCTTCTTATATTTCTACCCAGCAGGATTTTATCCCAGTTTAACTTTGCATTTTGCACATGAAACGGTGTACGATAAAACTTCAGCAGGAACACTAACAACCATCTGGGAAGGCCAAGCTCAGGAGTCAAAGTGGATAAGTATTCTGCAAAATATTTGGCTAGGGAGCTGCTACACGGTGGATCCAGAAACTAATGTAAATCCACCGCATATCGATGTAAGATTATATTTTTGCACTATTAATGCTAGCTCAGATTCATCGATTTATTGTCTGAGAGCACAGACGCATTTCATACAAGTTTATCACTTTTAGCAAAAACAGTCTGACATGAATTCCCTCGTCATGCCATGCTCAAATGTGGATGAAATGGACACCAATGCAGACGCACTTGTGAGAAATATTGCAACATATTTATAAATAGCAGCGACCGCGGATGTTGTGGGGGACATCGTGAAATTGTTATTGTAGTAACAAGCTCATGTACGTTTTTGTTCTGATCAATACAGGAGGATGGTGATGGAGATGATGAACGTGGGCACTGTGGACAACGTGAAGAGTTAGGGGAAGGGTCAGCTCCTGGCGGTGAATCACCAATGGACACTTCAAATACAGAGTATGCATCCAAGAGTACAGAAGGTGAAGATACATGTGTGGGAACAGACATTTACCCAACGGCCCCTTACAAAGGGGGATGTAGGATGATTTTGAACGAATTTGCAACCAAGAATGATGATAACCAGATTTCGTTTATTGAACATGTTCGTATTTGCCCAAGGCGCTCGTCCTCCAAAAACTAATTCACTTAACGGATTCGTTGAAATAATCCTTGTGGGCGGGATGACTATCCACCAAGTAATGTACGCATCTTTCCAGAACAAGATCTTCTCAATCATACAAGAGAAACAAACTACGCAACGCAAAATAAAAAATTTCTACTTTGTCCTCGGATCGAAACAAGTTGCACCAGATATGTTGTTTTCTGACAGCCAGATTACTAGTGACCATCTCGAAGGAATCTTACCTGCCGAGTCATTGACGTACTGCATAATTTTACTTCACTTCGGACACAATCAAGGGCAATTTCATCAAGCAGTTCAATCTTTTTCACTAATCCAAAATGTTCCACCCGGCAGTGACACGGTAGGCTATCTCCCAACCCCCATAAACGACGAAAAGATGAACCTTATAAACGAGTTCATTCAAGATGTCCTAATTGTTGGTCCTCCTTGTCCGGATTCTGAGTGTGGATATTTCTATTCCCTTCTCAGAGCTAAAGAACAGGTATTGGGGGAAGGTGAAATGCGAATTCCTTTATCTGATGTTCCTAGACGGAATGATGGAACCAAACCTTACCTTAGTCTTTCGAGGTGCAGTCCTACGAGTTTTCCTATGCAACAATTAGCCTTTGAAATTGAGAAAGCAACACCGAAAGCGAAAAACGACTGTAAACAACCAAATACTAAACTCCCATTCCAACTACTTGGTGTTTCACTACAGGCGACAGCTCAAAAGTTAATTGTCAACGCCAAAGTATTCTTTGACAGTAACCAGGTACAGTGTGAAATACTAACAGGAAACTCTGTCACCAAAACTAGCCAGATTCTAGGAATTGGAGAGAGAACAGTTTATCAGACAATGGAGAATTACAAAACGAATAGTATAAAAACACCTGGTAAGAAACGTATTAGACCAACGCCAGTGATGGATCAGTTTGACGACTTCCGAACTGAGCACGTTAAACGAATCATTCATCAATTCTATGCTAATAATCAAGCACCAACAATGCATAACGTATACACAAAACTGATGGAGGAAGTCAAGGAAGAAGAAGATGGTCGGATAGCCCGAGGAGAAACTCTTACAGCGTTCAAATGTTCCAAGTGGACGTTAAGAAAACTCATTAAGCAATTAGGATTTAGATTCAAAACTGTTGATAAGCGAGCAGTTATCCTCATGAGATCAGACATCGTGCAGAAGCGATATGAATATCTGTCCGTAATGATTAAAAATCGTCAGTCCGAGAACCCAAAATGTGTTGTCTACACAGGTTTGGCTGATTAAATATCAAAAATGTTTTAATTTAATTTAATATAATTATTAATGCATTATATTTATTCAGATGAAACGTGGGTCGATAGTTATGCTAGAACTGGAAAAGGCTGGGTTATTAATTCACCAAAGTCATTTCATGAAGCGGCTTTATACTCCTTCCAAAACCCGAAAATTTCTAGAGGACCACGTATCATTGTGATGCATGCAGGTGCAGTTCAACTATCCACATTAAATAGGAAATTATTTCAAAATAATAATTATCTTCACAGGTGGAGAGGATGGATTCGTACCTGGCGCTATGAAGGTATATCCAGTATCAAAGAAGAAAGTCCAGATGGATTACCACGCAAACGTTAACGGTGTCGCTTACATGGCTTGGTGGAAGGATCTTAATCAAAAGATAAAAGATAATTATGGTCCATGCATAATTGTTATTGATAACGGTAATATCATCCAATAATTTGTATTTGTAAATTCCATTTTAATTTGAATTTCATTTATTTAAATTTGTCAGCTCCGTATCACAGCACCAAGGAAGCCCCAAAATCTACATCCCGAAAACAAGAGCTATACGACTGGCTGAATGATAATTTAGAGGGCCCTGAAAAGCTGAAACTAAAACCTGTAAAGCAAATGAGACGACCTGAATTATGGAAAATGGTTCAAGACCTTAAAAACGGAAATGAATATTACATTGTGGATAAGGAGGCATTGAAATATGGAAACACTGTTGTCCGGTAAAGTTATTTTCTATTCATGGGTAATTTACTAATAATTTGTAATATTTATTTAAACACTGTATTTACGTATTTTCCAGATTACCCCCATATAACTGGTAAGAACTGGTAATCATAGGTAACGGTAATAAGAATATTCATGTAATAACTATTTTTAGCGACTTGAACCCAATTGAGTACGTGTGGAAAGACATCAAGCACGCAGTTAGGGCTGCAAACACACAGGGGACCGCTGAGTTTGCACAAGCTGAGGCTGAGAGAATTATGACAACATACACAAAGGAACAATGGCAGAAACACATCAAACATGTGCACCGGTTCGTAAAACCAAGATTCGCTATTATGGGAATAATTCGCAATTTCTACATTATTATTGTAAATAGATTGGAGGACGAGTATTGGAAAAATGATGGACATTTTGATGACTTCCTTGATGACTTCCAAACACGTGTAGCTTCAGCCAACCCCATTCGAGTGAGTTCTTGGTGACAGTAAACTATTAGTAAAAAAATACATAACTTATACATAATATACAGATTACAGCAGCAGATGATGTGTCTGACGACGAAGATGAGGACCCTGACGATGTTGACGAAGTAGTTGATAGATTCCGAATGCAAATACACAATGATATTGAATACTCACAGGCTGGGGAAGAAGAAGACTTGCCTGAAGAAGAATGTGCAACTTCTAGGAGGAGATTAACCTTCCCACCAGAATCAACCTAGATTTTAACTTCAATGGATTCAATACATAATAAATATTATAAATAGTGAATCCGATTTGTACATAGTGTTAAGAATTATTATTCATTAAATTTGTACGAAATTTTCAAAAATATGCCTACCCCTCTCTACTTAACATTCTTGCAAAACTGAAAACTTTAAAATAATGTCCCGTTTAGTAAAATACAATAAGTTATTATTTGACCCTTCAGGGGCCCTTAACTCTTGACCTATACGTCACAAAAACCAAAAAATATTTTTCTGATTCCCCTGGTCCAGGGGATTAATTTGATACCCCATTCACCTTAGTTACCATGGTTACTATGTTGACCCTTCAGGGACCCTTAACTGTTGCCCGATAGGTCAAAAAAATTCAGGAAAATATTTTTATGCTTGCCCTTTGCCAGGGGATTAATTTGATACCCCACTTGCATGGGGTTACCATGGTTACTATTTTGACCCTTCGGGGGCCATTAACTCTTGACCTGAGGGTCAAAAAAATCCAGAAAAATATTTTTTGGGTTCCCCTTGTCCAGGGGATTAATTTGATACCCCACTTGCCTTTAGTTGTGAGGGAATGATATTTAACCCTTCAAGGGCTCCTAGTTCACGACTCAAGGGTCATAAAAATTTATAAAAATATTTTTCTGGTTCCCCTGGTCCAGGGGATTAATTTGATACCCCATTTGCATGGGGTTATCAGGGAACGCTATTTGACCCTTCAGGGGCCCTTGATGGGGTCATAGAACGCTAAAAATAATTTTTCTATACTATTCCCATGCTAGACTTTTATTTTGGACCAGTTTGGAGGAAAAAATTTTTTTGACCGGTGACGTCGTGAAATTAATGCTACAAAGCGGTGTAATAAGTCTGCAGGGTTAGAACTTCATCCACAGTACGAATCGTGTAATTATTACATGTACCCAAAATAATAAATGCTCATTGTCAAGATCATTTCATTGCAATCAGGGTCATGGCTAGTTTTAGTTACATACATATTATTATGTTAATATTTATAAGTTGAACAGGGTGTTAATTTTGTACTCGACCCATGTGCAATTACTATTTCGGGATGACAATATCTCTATTATGAGATACCAGCTAAGTATGTACATATATGCATCTTGTCCATGTTTATTTATATCACCAGCGCAGAAATAACTAAATATGTATATTAAATTGTACCTATTTACAATTTTCAATTACGGATCACACATAAGTAAAGCATGCTCCTAATGATCTTATACATAATACATACAATACAATGATACATGATAAATGTCTACAATACAAGAATATCTACAAGAATTGTGTATGTGCATATGTACATATGTATCTGTATGTATAAGCGAATATGTACATATGTACATACATACATATACATATACATATTTATGCATGCATTTAAATGTCATCTGTCTATTTTTGTGTGGGGTTTGGCTTTATATTGAAATTTATGTTGTCAAGCGAAAGTCTAATTAGGCAAGTATCACAATAAGTATACATAAAAATGAGCACAAATTACCCCTTACATAATTATCAAACTTTTCTTTCTTGCATTAAGGGGAAAGTCTAGACTTTACCGATGAATACATTTCTTCAGTTAAATAAATTGAATAAATGACATGTGTTGTTCGATTGATATCATACATACATATCTCCGCAAAGAACAAACTTGTCTTTCATGACGGATCAAAAGTGTGGAAATATGAATACATAATAAAAATGGGTGCAACACAGCTCCTGTACTTTATCAATGTAGATATTTACTTATGTAAATATTTAAATGTGTACATATGTATGTAAATATGTATGTTTATGCTTAAAATCGTTGCAGGGGTAAGTATGGACTAATGCACACCTACGAAGATTACATAATTCATGAAGGTTATGTTATCTCTTGATAAGTCCAGCGGAGACGTCCACCAGACGTATTTGTATTTATTGCATTCCTTAACCCATCTTGGTTTAAAAGGAAATTTCCTTAAACCAAGAGTTTGTATGTACCTACGGATGAGTGATTTATTGTTTTATTTGTCAAGATGCTATTCATCGAGGGAGATAAAGTGGCGTGGTGTCAATTCATTCTTATCGTCTCGTGATGATAACAAACATGTAACACAAATTTCATAAAAATGCAATGAATTAAAAATTTTTATAAAAAGGAGTGCACTTCACATTTGAATGGGACACTAAGGTTTGAGATGGGACATTAAACAATCCGTATTTTTCATCTAAATTTTTAATTCAGATTTAACCGAGAGAAAAATGAGATTATTACTAATTTTGTGTGTTACGGGGATTTTGTTCATTCAAAATGTTGTTCTTGGAGATTCAGGTAATTTTTGTTGGATTTTAAACAATTCGTACATAATGAGATTATTGAGTTCACTCGGATTTTTGTAACCGAGCGAAATCGTGGAAATTTTGTACAATTCTATATATTTCAAAAAATTTCAAAAGCTAAATATGCATATGTTCAGTGGGCAGATTCACTGCAATATTTGTCATAAATCATTTAGAACAAAGTTTGCGGAATAACTTATCCAAACAATGATATTCCAATTTTCTTGGAGAATTTAGAAAATACAAGCTAAATTTTTAGGGAACATTTCTTAGCACAACTTAGCAAGTTTGTTGACGTATTTATTAGGTTTGCCAGAATTATGAAGGTTGTGTTGAGTACGCCCAATATACATATTCATAACCTAATTTTATGTAATCTTTGTTAGCTTGTTTAAACGGATGCATCTCATTACAACTTTGCAAACACCTCGTAAAATTTAAATTTTTATAACATTTCATTTACAGGTGAGGAGGAGGCGTGGGACTATGATCCCCACCCACTCGATCCCCTCTCCCGATCCGAAATTAACAAAACGTCCCACATATTTCGCGATCATATGAAGAAAGTTACCTGGATTTTTATCTGGGTGATGCTCAAAGAACCGGAAAAGTCTGCCATGCTGGACTACTTCCTGGAGGACAGGGATCCTCCACCCGGTGTTATTCCAAGGTCAGAAATTACCATTATTTTCTCAACTATTCTTAAAACCTGGATTTTAAGTAACTCTAACATTAGTATTAATAACTTTGCAAAATATTTAAAATTTCATAAAAAATAAAATCAATTCATCGATCGATTTATAGCAAATTTTCCTCCTTCATAATCTGGGCAAGCGTGTCGAAAGTTAATAAATTTACATGGTTATAAACCTTTGGGATAATTTTCTATTTGACGTTTTAAGCACGAATAAAAATTATACAGATAATTTGACTCAGAATTGAGAAGTAAATATGTACATACATGCATAGGAATAATTTTTCGAAATGTTGCAAATTTTTATAAAGTTCTGCGAACTATTATTTATTCATAAAGTAATCGTCATGCGTTATAATCCACTATATGTGTGCATACTGTAATTCATAATTTACTAGTAGAAAAAAACGTTGGCTTAAAATACGGTCAACAATTTTTCATTGAAACAATTCACGCATTCATTTTTACAAAGTTTTGTAAACTTTGTAAAATAATTTTCGTTACAAATATTTTTAAAAGTTTGTAAGTTTACGGATTTTACGAAGACCTGCGTGATTTGGCTCATTTATTCTCCATATTTTACATCCTTCCGTTTTCTTCCTAAAACAATTATTGTACAAAGTTGAAATTTGATTACAACTTATTAAAGTTTTTATAAATTTTACAAACTGGACAAATTCATAATTAACTTTCTTGAAAATTTTGTATGGAATTCATAAATTCTGCCGTAATTTTGTAGGAAAGCAATCGCTGTAGCGTGGAATCCTGCAGACGGATCCGCATACGAGGGCATAGTCGACCTGGACAAAGAGAAGGTCGATTCTTTCGTAAAATTGGGAACAAGTGCGGATACAAGTTTTGCTCGAGATGAGATGACCGAAATTTCTGAAATGGTTCTTAAAGATGCCACCGTGCTGGAAAGATTGAGCAAATATGGCGATTTTTACGGCGATCCGAAAAATGTGATTGCCGACGTGTGGTAAGTTTTTGTAAAAAAATATCAGAATTTTATAAATTATAGAGATTATTTTCAATCTGTCTCAACTTGCCTCAAATGCAAAAATATATAATACAATGGGCGTATTCACGTCACAGTCTATCATAGAATCTAATTTGCAAAATATTTTATGAAATAATCTGGGTAAATAAAAGTATATGTTCATTTGTTAACTAAATTTAATTTTAAAAAATCTCCTGGTTTTCGATCAAAAAGTTTTGCGAAATTTCTCAAATTTGATGTTACTCAATTTATGAGTTACGTATGTGTAGGTTTAGTACATAAGTACATATATATGTATGTCCACTAGATAATGCTAATTAAACTAATTAATTTCGGAATTTTTATTTTGTTGCATTCAAAATTTATAAATATGTAAGTACCTGAATATGTACATTCCCAGGAAATATGGTTACAAAGGAGACAACTACACAGGCCAGCGAATGTCTCAAGTTTACTTTTACGGAAGAAATTTAACAACCGGAGAGAATGACAATTTTTACGGTAAATGAAAAATAAAATACGAAAATCCACATTTCAAAAATACCCATAAAATTTGAAATTTTGATTTAGCCCACCCCATGGGATTCCTCGCTATAGTGGACACCCTAAAAAATAAAGTCGTCGCCATCGAAGAATTGCCAATCCAGGACAGTTTCGACACGGGAAACCGAGACGGAGACAAGGTGCCCGACGAACCGGGTAACTTCGACCCAGAAATAACTTCCAGGTAATCAGATATCCGATCCGATCGGATTATTCGGCCACTTATTATAATATGGGTCAGACAAATCCATCTGACACGATCCGAAGAATAGGGTATTGTCAGATCCATGTTATCGAAAACGGTCGAGTAAAAAAATCCGATCCGATCGGGTATTATCGGATCTGATTTACCAAACCTAATTCCAGGTGGTATCGGGACGACATTAAACCCATCAACATCGAACAACCCGGCGGACCTAGTTACTCCATCGATGGGAACAAATTAGAGTGGCAGAATTTTAAGATGCGGATCGGGTATGCACAAGAATGGCAAATTCATGGGATGGAAAAAATTATTTTCTCTCATTTTACAGACATAATGGGCGTGAGGGGCTTATCTTGCATCTTATCAGTTACAATGACTCCAACACCGTGCGCCCCTTGATTTACAGAGCGTCCCTTTCAGAATTGTTCGTCCCTTATGGAGTAAGGATGTCAAAAATTATGAATGATATAGGAAAAAAATCAAATTTATATAATATATAGGACCCCAGACCGCCGTATCACCGAAAAACGGTAAGCAGAATTTATAATTATTTAAAAATTAGGTTTCAATTTTGCGAGAGGAAGAAAGGAGTTTTGCTAAATCTTCGTTTTCTAAATTTTTGAAAGTTTCCCCGATTTTTAACTGGTCTGAATTTTTGAAACTCTATTTAGGCCATGGATGTAGGGGAATATGGTCTCGGATTTTCTGCGTCTGAGCTCCGCTCCCCAGACGGCTGCCGTGGTACGACCTACTTCATCGACCTCATCACCAACGACATGGCCGGAAGTGGACAAGCAATCAAAAATGGGATTTGTGTGTATGAAGAGGATGCAGGAATTTTGTGGAGGAAGATGCACACAATTACAGGGTATCGCACTCATTTAAAAAATTTAATTAAAAAAATTTTCTCACGTAATTTGGAAAATCACTAATATCACGAAAAATGCAACAAAACAAGTTCCGGCGAAGCTGCGTCTTTTTGAAACAGTGCACTTTTTAGCAACTATTTGTTTTTGCAAAAATATTCCATCAAATTGCTAACATTTTAATGTGTGTGCTAAATATTTGAGGTATTAAGTATGACTTCACATCGTTAGGAAAAAAGGTTCGCAAGATAAAAAAAATTGGCCTGACAATTTATTTGTGAACTTAATAACATTTGCATAACTATATAGTATGTATTTGTAGTTCGCAATTTTTTTCAAAATTATGTGAACATGCGAACTTGTAATGAATACTCCCCTTGTACGAATATTTATATTTGAATACATATATTTTTGGCAAAATTTAAATAATGATTTTTTCCCATGACAAAATTAGTCTCGACTCTAAGACTGTGTTATGATTATTATATTAATTACATATATCAATTTTCACAGACGCGTCCTCACCGCCCGATCTCAACGCTTGGTCGTCACGTTTATCACGACGGTGTCAAACTACGATTACCAAATCAAATGGGAGTTTTATCAGGATGCCTCAATCCGGCTGAACCTTGTTTTGACAGGGATTGTTAGTCAGAATTTGGTGGGGGCAGAGGGCAACCCGATGGGTCATGGCACCATTGGCATGCCAAATGTCAACGCCCAATACCACCAGCACTTCTTCACGGCCAGATTAGACGTGGAGATCGATGGCAATAAAAATACCGTCTCCGTCGTGGATGCAGTACCAGATGTTGGTAAGATGTGGTTAAAAAATAGCTGAAATTTAGATGAACAAATTCGCACAATTATTTGCATTTTTTACAACACATTCGCTAAATTTTACTTTTTCAAGAAATTTAAATTGTATTTAAATTGTACAAGATATTAGTCAAAAAGTGTTTCATACTTTGTGCAATTAATTTCCTTTGAGAAATTTCGCAAATTCTCAGAATTAGTGAACTTTATTTTTGTAAGATCTTTACATTTTTGCCCCGTTTTTTGAATGTGCAAATTTAAGTCTGTAGCATTTAAAAAAAAATGAGCGTCCTATTCTCATAAAAAACAACTGTACATTTTTACACACCCTTAAAGTTTAAGACTTAAACAATTTCCATGTGTTTGCAAATTTTCAACGTTTTGATTTTTGCACATCAAAAATATAAATAATTCTATGCATCCTGTCGCACATTCCAGAACCCTCCAACAGCACCACAAATCCGTACGGTAACGGGTTCACAATTTCCGAAACCGTTCTAACCACCCCATCCGAAGCTCGGACTAAAGCTGAACCAGTAAAGGCTCGATTTTGGCGAATAATTGGTGACCCTAACAAAAAAAACCCGATATCGGGTGACCCCATGGGATGGCGCTTATCCCCCGATCACGCCATCCACCTCATGATGAAAGCCGACTCTGTCCAACACTCGAGGTTCTCCTTTGTCGATTACGACGTTTGGGTCACGCCCTACAAAGAAGACCAACTTTACGCAGGAGGATTTTATTTAAATTCGTCCGGCCTGGAAAAGTGGGTCGATGATGATCCCGATGTCGACATTACGGACACGGACGTCGTCCTGTGGCACGTCTTCGGGGTGACGCACATCGTCCGCGTGGAAGATTTGCCAGTGATGCCGGTCGAAAATATTGGATTCTGGTTCAAACCGTTAAACTTCTTTACGGAAAATCCTTCCGTTAATGTGCGGCCTATCTCGCGTGAGACCAACAATGGACGAAGGAGGAGTTAATTAATTTACATATGAGGGTGACGAAAATATGTCAACTTTTGAAAGAATTGTATGTATATGCATAGTTCTAAAGTGAAATAAATACATATTCTGAAGAATACTTGCCAGCGTTTTAATTAGTTATCTATCACGATACTGTTTTGGATCATATCGGGATATTGCAAAAGGAATTTTGGCATTAGTAAAAGAACCGTGTTCAAAATTGGCATGTTATACGCGTAGAAATTGTACGCACACATCCATATTCGCATACGTATGTATGTAAATATGTATTATTATGTAACGTATCCACTACGTAAATATGTATTTCTTGTTACGACTGCATACATACATGTACATATGTACATAATACATACCTATGTACGTATTTGTAAATGTTCTTACTATAAAAATCTACAAAGTGTATTCGTCGAGATGTATGTGTACATTACTACACATGTACATACATGTATGTATGTACCTAGTCGGAAACACTCAAGTGTCAACAGCTGATTGCTAAAAAACTACGCTGCAAAATTAAAATCTGATAAGTGCATTAGATTCGCCATGCGATTTACATTATGATTCACTATGGACTTCGTAATTTTTGAACATCTGGATAAATACATAGGAAATTGAAGAGAAGTGGGCGGCGATAGTTTTTCACAAAAAAAATCGAAGAAAAATAGTGAATTTGACATGTGCTGAAAAAGTCAAAGGTGTACTTTAATTTAGCCCAACGGACTATAAAAAGGTTCATGGGGACCGAATCCACTAAGAACAGTCGAAGAAGAATTTTTGAAAACCTCGAAGGACCACACCCATCGTGAAGCCTCTCAAGCCTGGAATTATAAGAAATTCACGAAATTCCAACGGAAACCGAGCTCACTGCTGACACTGTCGATGCAAATTATCCAATGAGTGCTCAAATTGAAGCTTGGGCTTAAGGCTTTGAAATGTGGTACTTGACACATCCTGATCGTACCCCAAAGGAAAACCAAATTAAATAAATGCATGAGTCACCTCAAGCGGTACGCTCCAAAAAAGTGAGCAGGATTCTTTTTACAAATGAGGAGATTTTAACATCGGAAAAATCTTTTAACAAACAAGTTGTCCTAATCTACGCAAAATCGGTCAGAGACATCCCCCGATATAGACAAAAGGTCAAAAAGTCACATTATCCAGGTTTTGTCATGGTTTTGGCAGGTGGGAGCTAATTGGGGTAATTTCTCTACATTTTGCTGAAAATTGGGGGGAGGTGGGGGAATTAAATTTCTTAAAATATGTTTTTGAGTCCGTGGTACATCCCCTAAGTGAGATCCAATTCAATGGAATCGATGGGACCTCTCAGGAGGACTCAGCACGAATTTATAGTGCAAAAAATGACCCAAGCGTAGCTAAAAAAACAAATTCCGGTCTTTATCTCCAATCAGAAATGGTCATCATCCTTGATGGATTTGAACCACCGGAATATGAAAAATGGTCAAAGTTATGGGCAAAGGTGTGTTCTAAGCCCCGTAGAAGTGCGGAGGTTTGGAAAAAATTTCTAACCCCGGAATGCCAGAAAGTGTCCCCGAAATCTGTGCGTAATTCCATCGAGGAGTGGTCGTCTCGTCTTCAGCGTGGCATTGACGCAGGAGGAGGAAATTATTAAGACAAAAAATTGTTTTTGAATTGAAATTTATCTGGCTTTTCGGTAAAATAAATCAAAAATTGCTAAGTTGAGAATTACAAAAGTAATAAAGCTATATGTCATTGACACTTGAGTGTTTCCGACTAGGTACATAATTAAGCATTTATTTATTTCATTAAATTCATACAGAAATGTACATAATATGTACATATTATGTACGTATGTACATACTTAAGTACGCTGAGGAACGGTTTTTAATGTCGCTTGATTGCTCTGAAGTCAAATTATGCAAAAACCTAAAGTACATTCATAAATATGTATGCATACAAACCTAGAGTTACAAATACATAATTAAATAAATGCCATTTACTAAGGAATATCCTAATGGAATGAATGGAATATTGGTTACACAAGCATTCGTGACAAAAGAGTATACTCTTTTTGTCACGAATGTTTGTGCCTGAAAAAAGAATACATTCTTTTTCAAGTGGTAAATAGATATGGTCAAAATCTTTACCATGTCCGACTTCGGAAAACATGAGTTACATAGAAAATAGTTGCTACATAAATATCATATCCATCATACATATCTTTTAAAACCTACGTATATACAATCTCTACAAATCAAATACATAAATATGCCAATTTTTACGGTCATTCTTCTCCTTTTAATTTATTCCTCATCTGTAAAATCAACCTCCTTGGACCCCCGCCTAGTTAACGATGGACTCTGGCCAACAAGTCCGAACTACTTGAATTTCTCTTATAAAAACCTGGACCCCATCACAACCCTCTTTTCCCACTGTTTCGTTCACCTCATAAATTACCAGAATATCGATATAGCTACGGATGCTCAAGTTCCGGTAGCAATTTCACGATACGACTACGTCCTGATAAACAAGGATTTCCTAAACTCAACCCGGAGGCTGGATTATGTTCAATTCTTGTTAGAAAATGGTACCCAATTACCAAAAGAAATCGAAGTGTCGAAAGAGCGGTGGAAATATACGGAGGAATATGTTCCTCTAATCTATCGAGCCAATAGTTACCGTGGGTGGTCGTGTTCCCTGCAAATCTACCTGTTCCCACCTGAAGAATCCACGTCGAGAGACTCGGTAAGGTTATGCATACAAAAATGTTAGATGCCAAATTTTAGCAGGAATAGTTTTAGATCCCCAGAGAAATTTGTGATCAATATGTGTGCAATCAAAGAGGGTATACGTACATATGTATGTAGGTATATGTAAATATGTATTTTCGTGGCTCGTCTTTCGCAGGTTTTCTAGTTTAATGCACTGAAAAACAAGAAATACAAGGTTCAAGAAACTGCATTTCTTGCAGGTCAAATATCTGCAAAAGAACCTTTTTCTTCACGTTATTTCCTGGAAGTGGTTACTTTCACCCGAAGCCACTTGTATTCTATCGTTTCTATTTTAAATCTGAAAATAAAAAATACCTGATTAAAAAATACATATGTAATCCCGTTAAGAACTGAATTTGACATGAATTAACTTTTCATCATTCATAAATTATCTTGCATTCCCAGAAATGTAGATGGTTCCAGCAAATTCCGCGATCATTCCAAAAAACCTGGATGAACACGTACCATTCTAAATTCAAGCAGATTGACTACTTCGACACCCTAACCCACCCCTGGTACCACCTCCTCGTCGTTCAGAGTGAAGAAATTTCTTCAAAAAAGATCCAAATCGAATTTAACTTTGCTCTCAACGACGTTCTCGAGCATCACCACACGAGTTACCTTATCGTCCTGGAATTTCATCCTCCAAATCAAACCAATTTTACTCTCAAACTCGGCTGCAAATTCTGCACGGTAAACATCCGGAAATACATCCCGTATCGAGGACCCTTAACCCTGCCAGATATCGCGACCACCTTCGACGCACTTGATTTTGCCGCCCGCTCAACAAAATGGGTCGTCCCGGCCGTAAATTTTGTTTTTCGCGACACAAAAATATTCTACACTACGCCATATTCTAAATTAAAGAGGGAACTTTCTTTCAGAAATCTAAAGGAGATCACAAAAATCAGAGGAATCACGATAAACGATATCCTGTTCCGCATACTAATCGATAACGCCACAGTTTTCACGCACTTTTCCGAATTTCCTTGCGGGCACGATGCAGACATTGATTCGGGGCGATGTGACACCTACAATAAGGATGATTCGTACCCACGCGCCGATTTTTATAGGCAAGGCTGGGGCGTCGCGATTCGGCGGGAGGAAGATTTCTTCACTTTTTTGTCTTGCGGGGTGTTAAACGAGGCCAGAATTAATTTCAGCGGATACATCTCAGCCTTCCAGATGGCCGTGTGGGTCGCAATTGGCGCCTTTTATGTCGGCGTGGGTGTATTTTTGCATGCCGTCTTCTGGATGTCGGGTGCATCAAGGTTTTCCATGGAGGCGACCCCGTACTTTATGGGGTTGAAAGTCCTTCTAGAACAGGGTGACGATCTTGCCATTAATTCGAAAAAGTTGAACTGGATGTATTTCGTTTGTGGCGTTTGGATCTTGATGGCCGTCGTGGTGACGAATGCGTACAAGGGGGAAAACTTTACGGCGATTATTGCTCCACTGGTGAATAAACCGTTCGAACATTTGGACCAACTTGAGAAGGAGAAGTTCGAACTTTATAGTTTTCCTGATACTGGTAAGTAAAATGTGTAACGCACAGTCATACGATATAATATAGGAAAGCTAAATTATTAAAATTTTAATATTTTCCAAAATTGGGTTGAATATTTCCTAGTTATGAGTTCGCTTATTCCTATCTTTCGAACTTTCCACTTTATGTAAATAGGTATTCTGTGATCGAGTGTGGTCTATCTTTCATTCAATACCTATTGGAAAGAAATTGGCGTGTGTCATATGGAAAGTTTCCCTTGTTAGTAAAAAAAAATTACATAATTTTGCAATAAATTGTTTATTTCGATGCATTCATTGAACTCGAAAGTAGAAATCGCAAGTTTTAAGCAAATGTGGTTAAAATGGCTGTTTTAGACACTTCATTCATCAATTAACTCTCCAAATAAATATTGCATTCCTGTGTATATTTACTTTTCAGACTTATATCGCGATTTCACTACAAACTACGATAACTTCGACGACGGCGACCAACCCACCATAACCAACTCCGACCTGCGGACAGAAATCTACGGGTTAATCTACATTCTTAACAGACAGTCTCTGATTTGGCGCCCAGGCGAAAATACCACCGAGTTCAAGCTGTTCAGACGGTTGTATGACGAAGGGCAGATAACCCTGCATAAGGACGCCGCCGATATGTATGTGTACCCATCCTTTGTAACATCGTATGAGGATGTGGTCGGCAGATGCAATAATATCGCCCTACTTGGATGGTGGAAGTACGGCCGTTATTCGAAAACAGCTTTGAAATATGTTTACCAAAATTTGCTGTCTTGGCGAGAATTTGCACACATCCGAGAAAAAGTCGGTTTGGGGAAGGATGTCTTTTTCAAATCAATCGTATGTAAATGTTTATTTACTAACAAAATTTTCATCGAGGGTTTCCACTAGAACTTTATACCGTCTGGTGGCACTGGAAATTTTATACCGCTGTATCGTAACCCCTTGGAAAAGTAGTGTTAGTTACCCTTCGAAAAAAATACCATGATGCTTTTTATTGATGGCTACGCTCGGTGACAATTTGATGATTGTGACGATTTTTATTATTGGGGTGATTGAGAATTAAAGGGGTTTTCACATTAAATTCTCACGATTTATACAAACGATAAACTTAGCGTTTGTGTGAAAATTTAGTGTAAAATCCTAATTCTCAGTTTTGCTTATTATAATCTTTACAGTACGGATGGCAAATTCATCGCTGGGGACACTTCTCCATGCTAATTCGACTCTGGAGTTTACAACATTCAGGAATATTTGCAAAGTGGGTGGAGCTCAGTGATCGACAAGAGGAAATTAGGCGGCAGAGACGCATCGAACATAATCCTAATGTTGCTCTTAATTCGGTAGGAAAGCAGAAAGCCGCAGGTTTGAGGGGAAATCTCTTGACCATATTTGTCATTGGTGGGGCCACCTTACTTCTTGCCATTGGTTCAGCCATGCTGGAAATCGTGGTCGGGCATAGGGCTAAAATTATGAGGGGATTTGTCAAGACTTGGAAATGGGGAAAAGTAATGCTTTTACTTCTTTGGAGGGCGTGGTCACGCTTGTTTAAATGGAGAAAGAGATAATTTGTTGTGGAGGACTACAGGTGTTAAATTACGTAATATGCACTTCTTCTCATGGAGATTACACTCTGATGTACATACTTTCCTAAAGTGGTTTTGTCCCTAAATTTTAAACTATTAAAGTACCGCAATGTTACAAAGTTAAATAAATATGTATCTGTCCAGCAGCTAGTCTACACGTCTATGATAGTGAAGTTTGAAATACAATTACATACATATATACTAATTAGGAAGATGTGCACGTATCATTAAGGCACAAATCGATGTAAATATGTAAATATGTACATATGTATGTCAACGTTATGAACTGGCCAAACCATTTATGTACATTGTACCCCAACCCCAACCGTAATTTACCTACGTAATTACTTAACTTGAGAAAAAATGGTTCCAGATCAGGAATCAGTTTACCGTTGGGTATTTCACAATTGATTGTCAATTAATTGAATGATTAGCACTTTTACAATTATGTATGTATGTATGTATGTATAAATAGATATGTATATACATATATGTAAATATGCATGCACACACATCTATAAAAACAGGGTTACGAAAAACACAATTGACAATATTTTTCTAATTTAGTTATGACCGTTTTATGATTCATGTGCATGGGTGTTTGTGGATTTTGTGAATTTCTGCAACGCATGTACATACACATGTACATACATAGTTTAATTGTAATATTTATCAACCCCAAACAAAATAGAAAATACATAAAATAATGTATTCAAATACAATTGCTTTTAAGCAATGTCTACCTGGTTAAAAACAATTGTGCATAAAAAATACCTCTAAAACATGAAAAAAGTCGCTTCTATTAATAAATATTTATTATGTAGTATTTTACTTTAAAATGCTTTCCAGAGCGAATCCATCATATTTATAACCTCGGGTCAGTTGAGTTTAACCAATAAAACACACCCACCCACCGCCGACTGATCACACAAAGAACACGCTGATAAGCAGTACGTAACCCTGACACTTGTCACCTTTACACCCATTATGTGCATACATACTTTACCTAAATATGTATTCAACTTATCTATCCGCACATCGCACTTAACAACAATTGTTCATCCCATTGCAACATCAATGTCCAAACCAATCAAACCAATACCAACGAAATCATCCCACTCTTTTGCAATCGATCGATTGGAATTCGCTTCGTACACAGATCACTCGAGAACCGTGCCCAATTAAATAAATGTGACCTCAGTCTTACTCCAAAGACCTTCGTACCAGTCGCAAATTTACAACCAACTCATCACCATGAAGTTCTGCTGGGCTTTACTGACCATGTGTTTCATTGCCGTGACCTTTAGTGGGTCCACGGAGGGGAAAATGTCTCAAGAACAGATCGACCTTGTGCGACAGCTCCCAGTAAAAAAAGAATTTCAGGATGATCTAATTCAGCATTAGTAAGTTTAAAACGTAATATGCAAAAATTTTGTGGGGCTGGGACCGTGCATAAAGCACGTCATGGTCCATTTAGGAATTTTTTGTGAAATTCTATCGATTCTACTTAAGAAACTCATTGAGGGAATTCAAACAGACCTTGGTAACATTGTATTGTAAAATCCGTAAATTCTGTAAACTTGTAAACTTTTACAAACATTTCTAAGGAAAATTAAGTAGTAAATTAGCCTAAATTTTTTTTGTACATTTACACAGATCAAGGGCGATTTACACTCTTAGAAATCCATACTTTATATGACGTAAAATATAACCCGATATAACTTCCAAAGTGCCACTACCCCACTTATAGCGAATCGCTCTCTCTCGGCCACAAAGTAAGCCATTTTACCCTGTAACAATATTCACAGGGTAACTGAGCGCCCAATAGGGTAACGACCGTAACCCTAAATCGCGTTGATTATGACTTTACTTTCTTGCTTTGATGACCCCAGGAAAAGTTACTTAAGCGTAGTCGCAGTATTTAGTACTTTAATAATATATTTTATTTCACATCCAACATTGCATTACAAATTACCCTTATTATGAACCACTAGTGAGGATATTTGTAAACGCTGGACCCTGTTAACTTAAGATAATTTTTTTCATGTTATACTAAAGGTTTAAAATTAGTTTTGCACTTAAAACAAAGATATACCAAGTTCTCACAAATTGTACAATGCATTCCAAAGCCGACCTAAAATGACCTAGAAAACCTGACAATTTTCTCCTGAAATTATTAACAGAGTCTCGTCCGTAATATCATCATCTGTTTAAAGACAATTAAAATAAAAATTAAACGCAATGTAAATTAAATTTGTGTATAAATTATGCAAATTTCTTACCCTTCAGCGTCCCCGTCCAAATTGTTGCCTCCATTATTTGCTTATAAGTTAATAACTAACTAATAAATTAATTATCAATTTAACTAACCAGCACTGACTGGATGAGCTGCGAGTTGTAATGAGAGCGAGGGAAAAGTCAGCGTCTGGTTTGACCAAGAATATCCTAAATGGGGTTTGCTTACTCTAAATGGTATAATAGCTTACTTTATGGTTTAGAAAATAGTGGTTTTACTTCACATTTGGTGACTTTTGTCATTACTTCGAATGAAGTTAACCATTTTACTTCGAATCAAGTGAGGTTTACTTTAAAGCGCATAACGTTCCATTTTACTTCATGAAAAGATATTGAATTTTCTAAGAGTGTATTTGGCAAAAGTTTGCAAAATTATTTTTCAGAGCTTACGTATTTATTTTAAATGTTACCAAAGACTTTGTGAATTTCCTCATTCTTTAAATTTATAGCAGACTTCAAGTTATTTATTTTTTTCTCATTTTTGTATGTATGCATTTTTAAATATTAGGATAAATTATTTTGTTCTCTTCATAGTAAAAAGTTTTGCAAAAAATTGGATACTAAATTTGCCTCATATTTTAGCGACCTCGCACGTGACTGGTTGCTGGACTTGACCTTGTCGCAACCCAGGGCGGGTCGTGCATCCGTCCCGTGTCTCGCTTGCCGCGTGGTGATGAACGTTTATATGGAATTAATGCGAGCAACTGACAGCATTGGGGCCATAATCGCGATATTAAAACTTATCGGTTGTTTTGCTGCGGACGTTATCAATGTCCTTCATCCAGACGTTTGCACCGGAGCGTTGGACATGTACGCGGTAAGTACATACATATGTACACATATTTAACTGGAGAAAACTAGTGTTTTAGCATATTTATCTTCGCGGATTAAACTTTTGTCACTTTCGCGTGAAAATAATTAGTGACGAAAATCTTACTTTTAATACAATTTTTAAAACAAAATTCCAAGTTTTAGCATAATCTAGATTTTTTTACAAAATCTCAGTAGTTAAAGTCTAGCATAATAAAATTTAATGCGAAACAATTAATTCTAGGAAGATTAATCAAATTTTGATCCTAATCTCGTATTAAATTTAATCCCAAATCCTAATCCTTACTCCTATTTAAATATAAACCTTAAGAAAATTAAATCCTTAATCTTAATCCTTTTAGGACGATCTCCATTACATCATCGACAATAACCCCGCCCTCAAAGCGATCGATGTGTGCACCATTCTTCTCGGAAAATCTGGAGAAGATTGTGAGGGTAATAGAACTGAAGAATTCTTCAACTGGACAACAACCCTGAAAGACGGAAAACCAGCCATTGTTGAACTCGCTCCCGTCCCGGAATCCGCCGTCCCGGTCAAGATCCTCCAACTGACCGATATCCATCTCGACCTTGACTATGCAGTTGGGAAGGATACAGATTGTGGAAAACCTATGTGCTGCCAAACCTGGGAGGCAGATGGGGTCGACGCCAACGGAACGAGTGCCGGACCGCATGGCGATTTCAAGTGCGACATGCCAATCTCCGCGATGAATGAGCTGTTCGAATATTCCGCGGCGCTCCCAGGCTATGTAAGTAGATATATGTAAATTTCGATCAATAATCAGTTGGGCGAAAGTCAAATTGGCGGAAATAAACTTTGGCCAGTGTGAGAACCAAATGTCGTGAAGTACCAGATGGCGAAATTAATCTCACATTTTGCAAAAAAATAAAACTCCTAAAATTAAATTTGGCGAAATATGAATTTCAATTATTCATGCCAAATCACTTAAAATAAATTGTTTGAATATTATTAGATTATTTAGATGGGTGAAATTAATTTCAAAATACTTTAAAAATGAGAGATTTTTTCGCTAAATGGAACGATTTTATGGCGAAAGCTTTTCGCCATAAGGATTCTGGCTAATCTGACCGTTTTCTAGTAAATTCTTCCATTCGATTCCACCTTGCCTCAAATTTTTGCACTTTACCATTCTCAACTTACCCCTCTATTTCAGAACTACGACTTCGTCATGATGACCGGTGACATACCCCCGCACAACATTTGGAACACGACCCTTCTCGGTAACCTGGAACATTACAAGCGAACCAACGACCGGCTCCTCAAACTCTTCCCGACCGACCGATCCGTCCCGATTTACCCCGTCCTTGGCAACCACGAACCCCACCCGTGCAACCTCTACCCACCCCGGTCCGTCTGGAACGAATCCAACTTCGACAAGTCCTGGATGTACAACGCTTTCGCTGATGCCTACGCCGACCAAATCAAGGACCCCGTCGCGCTCGCCCAATTCCGCCAAACCGGCTACTACACCATAAAACATAAAGATACCAATTTACGCATCATCGCTATCAACACGAACTTTGGCTACACCCTAAATTTCTGGCTGTTTTACCACCTGCCCGACGCCGAAGGTCAACTTCAATGGTTGTCCAACACCCTCGAAGCTGCTGAAGCGAGTAACGAAAAGGTCTTCATTCTCGGCCACATGCCGCCCGGCTCGAGCGACTGTTGGTCCACGTGGAGCGCGCAGTTTGAAAGGATCATTGTCCGGTATGAGGCCACAATTATGGCGCAATTTTACGGTCACACGCATAACGACGCGGTCCAGATTTTTTACGATTCCTCCGAAAAACCGCCCCGTCCAGCGAATTCTTTATACATCGGAGCCTCCACGACCGCCCTGACCAATCTGAATCCCGGGTTTAAAGTGTACTATGCCGACGGGGGGAGAGGGGCTGATTCCACGTGGGAAATTATGGACCACGAGACCTGGATTTACAACTTGACCGAGGCCAACACCAATGTCGAGCCGAATGGGCCGATGCCTTGGAAGAAAATGTACTCGGCGAAGGAGGCGTTTAACATGACGTCCTTCAGACCGAAGGATTTCGACGGTTTGGCGAAAAGGATGTTGTTTGATGATAAGCTTTTTGCGATGTATCACAGGTAAAAAAAATAGTGAATTTAACGTTGGACTCATTGCCAAAATCGGCACATTTTTAATCAATTCTCGGCCTTGGAACTTATTTTAAAATTATGAACGACAAATTTTTGGAGCAGGTTGTTACCAATTTTTTAAAAATATATACTCCAGATTTTGACAATTTTTGAATTAGGGTATCTCAAGTTTTAGAACGGTTCGGAAAAACTGTAACTTATCCAAACTTAATTAAACAAACTGACCGTCCGGAATTTTAAAATAGGTTCCCAGAGCCGAGAAACAATTTAAAATATTTGTTAAATTTGACGATTTTAGTAGTCATCAAGTCCAAAATATGTTAATATTTACGGTATTTTTAAACCTTTCTCAATTTGTGGCAGATTTTACCACAAAGATTCCGATGCCCGGAGCCCCTGTTACACTGTGAGTTGTAAGTTGGACTACATCTGCGACATGGTGATCGCAAATACGGGAGATTATTCTCACTGTGACCGATTCCGGGAGATTTATGACATTGGGGAACCAACAACGCCTCGCTCGGATGGAGGAGGACAAATTTTGGGGGCGTCCTTCCTCCTCGTTATCGTCGGTGCAGTAGTCAAGCTGATTTTGGATTAAGTTTAAATGACTTATTCGTAATATTTACCTGTTAACTTTACCTATTCGATCCAAATTACCTGGAGAGATATTAAATGTTCACTTAATAAAATTAAAGACAATTATTAACATGCGGGTAGCGTCACATGTATGTATTTACCACGTGGTAGCGGCCTTGCTACCGGTTTTTTTAGAGTGTAATAAATCAAATTTACCAATTTCTTCCCAAAGCTACACAGTACAGAAGAATCCATATCTTGCCATCTAAAATGCCCCTGATCTACATACGTCATACTAACTATTTGTATGCATACATCAATAATCGAACCAAAGGACGTTCCATTGTTTGCATATGTATATAACAATTGAAAATAAGACGAGATCGAACTTGGCGTTTGCTGCCCTTTAAAATTTATGGGATGGGAGTACTAAAGAACCCTGAGACCAATTTGTAACGTGAATAATGTTACTGGTACTAAAATTCATTTCGAGTTCCCATTTAAATTTTGAATACTAAATAAGACGATTAGCCTTCCATTACATAAATACATACATTTTCCACTGCACGGTTCAAAATTTTTGAGGTATGACAAATACAAATTGAACTTTAAAACAGAAATTGCTTGATTGATATTTGTTAAACCGGTTAAATTTATATGGTCAGCCGTGATGGAGAGTTCAACAGCTTTTCGGATGGCATGTCTCCTCGTCCTTACAACGGTTTGCCTCAGGGACGACGTTTCAGCTGATATTCTGGGAGGCAGTAAGTCATATTTTTATTACGAACCTGGTAAAACCTAGTTAAATATTCATTTAAAATTCATTTTTTTATCTATTAACTCAAAATTCATTCCTTCTCATTGCAAAAATTTAGCTAAAATACCCCTTCCTTCATACTAACTTAGATCAATAAGTTTCTGTATTCGCCCCGTTCATTTTTCTAGGATGCTCAAAATATTCTGAATATCTATGTACATATCGGCTTCCTTTGCCCGACGCCACTTCCCGGAGTGCCTGACCAGTAAAACGTGCGGATGTCACAAAGGGTTGTGTTGGGCCAAGTGTGATTTTGGGTGGTGCTACACGACCGAGTTGTACAGCCAGAGTGGCGTCTATGTCCCGTGTCACGATGGCACATACTGTCGCAAACAGTGGAGTTGCGGTGGACCGTGTTTCATATTTTAGGAACGAATTGTCGAATAAAAGTCAAATTAGGGTGCGATCTGCTGCGATCATATAATTAGTTTTGGATAGACTTATCCCTTGTAAATTTATTCCCCTGATGGTCATACTTCCCACTTAGGATTAGAAATCTATTTATTACGAACAAAATTATTCGAAATTGGTGTCAGGATTACTTGATATGGCCTTTTAATTCAAAATAATAAAAACCATGTTCAATACTTATCTTCTCATTTTCAATTGTTTAATACATATTTACATACATAAATATACTCTTACAATGCGATGTTGTGAAGTGTAACCCTCCGAATTGGTTGAAATTTTAAGATTATCAAAACCATTGGTTCTTGAGGCAGTATGTTCCAACCATCGATTGGAATTTGTCAAAATATTTGAGGTGAAAGCTGAAAAATGATTTTTCCATTCGGAGGTAATGGAAGTGGGGTTATAGCTTCTTCCGCTTGGTAAGAATCGCCCATCTTTCAACTTTGACCTCAAATATTTTGACTAATTGCACCCATCGCACAAACTGCCTCAAGAAACATTGGTTGTACATATGACTTGGACGATATAATTTTAAAATTTCAACCAATTCCGAAGGTTACGCTTCGCAACATCGCATTGTAAGAGTATCCCAATAAGAATTTTCCCTGTGAATCAGGCGTTTTACATTAGGTAAAAAGGCCCAGTAAACTGCACAGTATTTGGAAGAAAGTGACGGCCTTAATACTCATTAATTTTACGTGCGTAAAACATTGAATTTACAGTGATACATCAATTATGTAAAACGAGTGTAATTCCACCGTAATATTGTGACATGGGATGCTCGTTAGACTGATGTATTATAAAGCAGTAAAACGAGTGTAAAATCATTTGAAATTATATTGCATTGCTAAAATTTTAATTTATTAAGAAAAATCCCAATTGATGATTACAATGAATTAAATTACTTAAAAGGCATTACTAAATATTAATTATAATTAATTTGCATAATTTTCTAACATAGGAATACATACGAAAGAATTAATATCATTTCTAAACGGCAACATTACACATTTTTGTCTCAAATCTAAAATATTTAACTCAATCCTATCAGACACGCTTGACCCACATTTAAATATGTTCAACTTGCTACTTCGTATTGGGTACCGGCTAATATCCGTGCGACATAAAACTTTTCTTACAACGACAGTAACACGATGATCACTACAAATTTTAATTTTATCAACAAGTACAATTTGATCATTACTTAAAACAAAACAATTGTCTCCCTTTCTTAAACCTACAGAAAATTTTGGTAAATAATACTTTCTAGCGAACCCGTTTTTGATCCCAACTGCTCCACGCTTTATTATTTTCCTGTCTCTTATAAAATTATAATTGTCATGCTCTGTAACACGCTTCACTACTTGTTCCAGCATTAACCTTTTACTTCTAACTAACGACTTTAGGAATTGTAAGTAGTTTTCAAAGGGAAAGGCGCTAACGTTGTCAAGGCCACCAAAATTTTTAGCATCATCTGAAATATGCAAAAGTGAATGCACATTATAAATGACTGACGTGTTTCCATAATTAAATGTCATCCCTTCAACGAAATTGTGCATCCACTGTCTGGCTATGGCGTTCCAGTTTGGGTCACTGGCGCTGCATGATAGTAAAACATAACTAGCAGAACTTAGCAATAAAAAATGGCTGTACAAATTATCAGGCAAAATTCCACGAAGTGCAATAGGCCCTGTATATAGCAAGAATTGCCTGAATTCCGTAGCCTTGTATCTCTTTACATCCTTCAATCCACGAGGTTTTCTTTTAAATTCAAATGGAAGATGATTTGATACAGAATTCAGATAATTCGAAATTTGGGAAATGGATGTTGATGGTAGGCGAGTTTTGAGGGGACCCGAAATCCAATACAACAAGAGCTTTTTCATTACTCCTAAGCATATGCAATGCATATAATCGATAACTACCTGTGACACTAGTCCAATTTGTAAAATATTTAGTGGCGAATCATACATATGATGATCTGCATCTCTTTTTTCACTAAAACTATCATCAGATCTATCTGCAGATGGTTTGAACGAAAAATAAACTCTTTTATCCCACTCGCCTTCATCTATACATCTTTCACATCCGTGATACGCATTATGATTTTTGCAACCTTTAATAAAACTACGTGCAGGGGCGTCTGCAATAATACAACTAATCCTAAAATTGTAATGTACTCCACAAATATCTATTCCATTAATTTCTAAATCTCTAGCTTCATTAATAAATTGCTCGAGAAATTCTATAAGGCAGCCTGGTTTACCTTCACCACAATATAAACCTGCCAACATCGGTTGCAACCCTCTAAACTGATCAATTATGAACAAAATAGGCCACATATGTACATTACTACTCTTACATACAGGAAAACCGTCGGTTCCGATACTAATTGAAATAACATTTCCTAAATTCTGACACATTTTGGATACAATTGGTAATTTTGACAATGAAAAGTTACCCGCTTGACAGAATTTAACAATTTGTTTTCTGATACCAAAGTAAAAATATTTACCACCTACAATATTTGTGGTTCGAATTATTTTAGGGGTTTGTAGCAATGTTTTTGAGCAAAGAGGTAAGTTTTGAGACTCTGGAATGTGCGGTGAAATTATTTTTAACAGCGCGTCCAGCGCATGATGAGTAATATTATTATTAAAACTCCATTGTCTAAGACTATCCGGCAAAGATAAAATTTCTGTACTAGATTGTGCTAAACTAATCCTGAGATCTGGTTCATCAATGACTAAATCTGGAAGGTCTTGGATAGATTGTTTACGATATGAAAATAATGCACCGCGTGGGGATGGGGTTTCAGCTTGAGATACTTGTTGGGAGATGTTGTTTAAAAAATTTAGATTAGATGCGATCTCTTGATTAATTTTCCTCCGCCTCGTGCTGTACGACATTTTCGTTCTTTTTTGGTCTGGCGTTCTGTAACCAAGTTTGAATCCACTTGATAAATTCAGCTTTCTTTGAAGATCGGCATACGTCGTTTTCGTTAAGAGCTCCTACAATTAAATATATTGTAGGAGTTTTATCTTGACTATTAATTAATAAATTTAAATAAGATTATAAATAATTAGACCACTGTTATTAACTTACTAATTACAGATGCAAACAGCTTGGAATCCTTGAATCCAAATTTATCGTTTGCTCCAATGAAATTCGTTTTAATTGCCAACGAGTTAGACAGGAGATTTAATAACATAGTAGTCACCACCTTCTGTGGCGTGGTTCCTCCAAATGAGCCCAGGACCTCCACCTGAATTTATTAAGATGCATATTTTTATTTGGAATGACAGAATTGATATTGGTTTTTATTGGATTAATCTCACCAAATCTTGAGCGTTGGATTCCAGAGTTATCCACTCTTCTAATTTTTGGACGTCCTCGATTGACTGCAACGGTAGTTGGATTGGAAGCTGTATTTCTTTGGATTTACTGGGCTGTTTAGTTCTTAAAAGTAGTTGACCGATTCCACTGTTAATTGCTGAGAACGATGAAACCACAAGTTTCTCAAGAGCTAATAAAATATTTGTTCATTTTTGTATAAATAGCTCCAAGTTGAATTCTTTATAATAATAAAAAAAACATACCAATTTGTCTATTCCACAAATCTGTAAAAGTTTTCCCGACGGGTTGATTCCGGCTGCAAATTCGTCGGCAAACTTGGTGGCAAATTAATGAAGGTGCTAATGGTGTTTAAATTGCGATCAGTTTCATCTGTATTCCTTGATTCCAAATCCAAATTTTCTTCATTCAAGTCCAAATTCAGACTATTTGCATCCACGTATAAATAAGTAGTTGACATAGGATTGTTTAATTCTTCGATGTGGTCGACCGAGCTCGTGCCAATAATCCCCTGACTGAATTGTCCCACGTTGTTTGGGTTATGACCTACAAATTTAACTACGGTATACAACGATATCTCACTTTGGTCACACAATCCTTCATCCTTCAAGATTTACCGAGTTTTGGAAGTTTTGCTACAGCTTCATCATCCGACTCAATAACAGGGGAGGTCGACCGCAAATCATCATCCGATTCTTTTTCAATGTGTTTTGATAATTTCTTCGTAATTCTGGATCTTTTCCTTAACCTGCCAGCCCCAACGTCAGGATCGGAGGAAGAGAGATTTGAATCTTCTGCTATTTTCTTTTCAGTCCGTCTCCCAGCTTGATAATCAGCTAGATTGTAATTCAAAAAAATACGATTTAGATTCTAATTATGTCTTAAAAAATTTCATATAAATTTTAACTAAATATATTTTGTGCTTACAAAAAGATTTCTTAAACGAACAAGGCAGATAAGGCCAATTGTCTTGTGGTAGTGAGCAGGATTTGATAAGGGATGCAGCAATTTGATTTGCTTTCGGTCCCGATGGCCACCGACACTGAGTTCTGGTCTTATCCAACCATGATGACGGAACGAGTTGCACTGAATCGTCGTCTGATGACGTGAAGTGGACAACAGCAAACATTGTAGTCCCTAAATACAAAATAAAAAGCGATAAGGCAAACCGGGTTGCATATAATTCTCATACCAATAATTTCTAAGAAAACTTACCAAACAGGATTGTACTACACCGATTCGGATAATCCAATGGTTCGAATATTTAAAATTTCGAAATTGACAAGTTGGTCAAATTAATAGAGATTTCTCGAGACACCGTCCAAGATCTCACTGCTGCGAGGAGGTGAGGCGAGAAAAGCGTGGCCGCGCATATTGGGGTATTACGTTCATTATATAGAGTGAAATATGCTTGTATTATTGGCCAAGTTTTACGGACTTACTACATGTGTTTTACGGTGGTTTACGGAAACATAATACTACCACTTTACTAATCTATAAAATGCCAATTCTAACCTCGTTTTGATTACATAATAAATGTCAGACTGTATAATCCATGTTTCAGTGAACCAAAGTACATGTCATTTACATTTCCTAGCGATTTACAATGTTTTCAACAAAATATGCTCGATTTACAGGGTATGATTCTTAGTGGGATATCTGTAGGTACATATAGGTATTATTATACAATTGAAAATGTGAAGATATTGAACTTGGTCTTTATTGTTTTGAATTAAAGGTCATATCAAGTACCCATAAGACCAATTTGTGAATACCTATATTCGCAATACAATTCGTTCCGAGTCCTCATTTAAAGCTTAAAGACCAACCAGCTCGACCAGCCTTCCTTTACAAACATACATTTTCCATCGCACGGTTCCAAATTTTATGTACGGTATGTAAACATATGGCAAATACAAATCAAACTTTAATACAAAAATATTTGCTAAGGGACGGTCCATAAATTATGTCACGCGAGAGGGGGGAGGGGGGGGGGGTCTAAGGCTCCAATCCATGTTAAAGGGGGGAGGGGGGGTCTTGAAAATCGCGATTTTTGCGTGACGTAATTTATGGATCACCCATAAATTGGTGAAATTTATATGGTCAGCCGGGATGGAGGGTCCGACAGCTTTTCGGATGACATGTCTCCTCATTCTTCTTACAGTAGCTTGCCTCAGAGACGACGTTGTTTCAGCCGATATTGTTGGAGACAGTAAGTTATTTCTTTAATTACGAACCTCAGAGTTCGAACGAACCTAGTGCGTAAAACCTATTAACAAGTAGTTAAAATTCATTTCTAGCTTTTAACTCGAAATTCATTCGGCATTTATAATTCCACCCTCATTTGCAGAAGTCTCACTATGTCCATTTTTGGCGATACGGGCTTTCCATGTTGTATAAACTCTCTTTATTATGTCTCTCGCGAATGTGTAAAAATATGCAACTCTAATTTTAACCTTATTTCAAATGAGTTTCAGCAGGTGCTATCAGTTTACTAACTTCTATTAAATGACATATTTTCAGTAGCTGACTCACCCACCGCTGCGATATCCCTGATTAACGTGACACAACCCCGTGCCAAACGACACCATCACGACCGTGGTCACCCTTCCTTTGGCCGGCGCATGCTAGAGTGCCTATACAGTAAGGACTGCGGATGTCACAAAGGGTTGTGTTGGGCCAAGTGTGATTTTGGGTGGTGCTACACGACCGAGTTTTACGGCCAGAGTGGTGTCTATGTCCCCTGCGAAGATGGCAGACACTGCCGTAGACAGTGGAGTTGCGGTGGACCGTGTTTCATATTTTAGGAACGAAATGTCAAATAAAAATGAAGAACGGGACATGGTGTCGGGATTTTAATTTATTTCTCTTGTCATTATTTTAAAAAAATACAAAAAAATAACAGCAAGATAGCAATACCATTTATTCATATTTGCATTTGTGCATACACTCTTATCCAAATCCAGCATTAAATAATACCAAGAGGTACATATTTATATACTTATGAGCCTATACCAAAGTAGTATTCATAGATAAGTGATACTATGGAGTAATAACTCGGTATTAAAGTTCTGCCATATTGGTAGCATACTTATTTTTACGGGCTGGTATAATTTTAATACCAAGCCGTAGCTGGTTTGACACTGAGAAATCAATACCTGCGTGACTACAAATATGTAGACCAAATTTCTAAGTAATAGTGCATTGTTTGACTTAAATACCTTGTGTTTGTCTAATTTTTTAAATACCTAAAGTTATTTTAAGACATTTTTTTCCCAAATTTTATTAAATAACTTTAAATTTGATAGATAAATACGTAGTGAGGGCTAAATAGCACGTTATGTACATAAGTACATAAATAAAATTCCGTAAAATTAATCAGGTTTCCTCTCGCTATATATACAAATCATAGCTTCTTTTACTAGTTAACTTCAATATCCCCAAAAATTACGCTGGAACTAATTAACTATATTTTTTATCAACCAAATATTTAAATATTAATTATCGTAATTGTTTTAACTTTGCTATGGAGGGGTTACATACTGACATAATAAATTATATATGTACATACACCGAAATTCTATATTCAATTGTATAAACAGTTTGTATTTATGAATTGCAGTATTTTAAAAAATTGAGAGTTGTTTATGCACATACTGCTATTTATGCATTTGTATGTAGTTACAGTATAGGCAGAAAGTCATTATACCCTCATACTTTATGTACATAAAGCCTCATATAGTTCGAGAAGCTTGAGAGGACGAACTGCAATTTTGCACAATTACTTACTATGATGCAAGGTTTCCGGAACCATACTTTGGATAACGGCCTGGCACAAGCAACGACACTGTGAAATTATATCCAAAATTCCGACAGGAAAAAAGTGTTTATACCCATTGACTTTTTGGTACTTTTAATGTAATTTTTGAAAATAAAATCTTAAATCGCCCTTCTCGCACCAAATGATTCATTATTAATTGAAAAATAACATTTGTCTCATACTGAACTGGTTGTCCATTACTAAAATTAGCTCATAATCACTCAAAAACACCTTAATCCCGGCCTGAAACAAATTGTCGTAAATTTTGATGATGAAAGGCTTCGACACCAAAGAATTTCCGACTAACTACCCATTAAGAATGGTAGAGTTGCCAGAATAGTCTAGAACTGCAAAAAGTTTGGGATCGAATGGAATTTAACAGCTTTATCGTGTACATGGATCACGCCCCCATGGACGGATCACGGCAAGTTCTCCAAAAGCCAAAGATTTCACGGTTATCTCCACGAAAAATCAACTTAAAAACGAGGGAGGAATAAAATCTTCGAGTTCTGTTCGAATTACAAAGGGTAGGATCGCTTAAGATGAATTTGCATAGCGAGCAACATGGAGAATTCTATTTCTCCGCGAGGCCTATATTGCAGACAGCTCTAAATGTGCTAAAAATCATGGTAATTGGACGGCTAAATATTAGAAACTCCTGATATTGTTCGCCGACGTCAACATCAACCTCTTTGGTTCAAATTGGGACCAGTGGAATATGGATTCAGCAAAGAGACGCTTACAAAATCAACTACCGTACGCTAACCATTCAGAATGGGGAGGAAATCGAATTTTTTGGGCGTGACGTTATGGAAGGGCGTCCGAAACTTTAGTACAATCGAAGTAATAATGTACTCCAACTACCTCTGCGACGTTCTGAGTTGGAATTTGATGGTAACGTGAGGAAATAACCGTTGGGGAATAATTATATTTTCAAATAGTAAGGCGATCCTAAGCATACATCAAAATTATTGAGGATTTGATTTAGAACGAAGGAGGTTGAATTGTTGAATTGCCTTCCACAATCATCGGACAGCATGCTAAATGACATTTATGATCAACAATGAAACCCAAAATTTCTCAGCACACGCTATCCAACCTCAAAGGACTGGTCCTCGCCATAAGGCTTGAATAGGAGAATTAGGACACTTCTGTCACTAGCTTATTTTTTGGCTCGATGCCAAGATGTGTCTTTGCCTTCCTAAGCGATGGGGGAGGACATCCCAGGTGCTAATTTGACTGTTATTTGACACAAAAAAATTATCAACACATTTTCTATTAAACTTTAATTGGGGTATAAAGACTTTTTTCCTGTCGGAATTTTGGATATAATATCACCGTGTCGTTGCTTGTATCACACCGTTATCCAAAGTATGGTTCTGGAAACCCTGCATCATAGTAAGTAATTGTGCAAAATTGCAGTTCATCCTCTCAAGCTTCTCGAAAAATATGAGGCTTTATGTACAAAAAGTATAAGGGTATAATGACTTTCTGCCTATACTGTATGACCAATTATTTTGTATACATAATTTGATATGGCACAATTCACCACCATATCTAATTTACATAAAAATGTATGCGTATATCTGTACGTACGTACATAGATATATGTTCACATGCATAGAAGCACATTGTTCACGCAGGATCATGGCATGATAAAAATTAAGTTTTTATACTACATAAATAAACCCATAATTAAAAATTTTAATTGTCCATTTCTAAACAATGTGACAAACTACCTATGTAGGTAACTTCCGCATGCAAGTATTATCCCTTCAATTTATGGTTCCAATAATTAAACCAGGATTTACTCATTTAACTCGCCATCCAGTTGTTCATAAATATCTGTTTAAATACACGCTCCAGGAGTTTATGATAAATAAAAATTTTTAATAAAAAATGCTTATCGAGGTGAAAGTTATGGTGTTTATTGACCATAAAATAATTTCCAATATCAAGATCAATGTCAAAAAAGTGATGCTTCCGCATCGTCGGAAACATTTTTTCGCCATGAACCTGACATTTTCCAGTGCAAATAAAAGCGACAGTTCGATGGATGTTTTGACCAGTGTCGAATTCTGGTAGCTGGCCAGACCAGGTTTAAAATACTTACAAATTTTGTCGTTTGTTAGGAAATTTAATAAAAATGAAGTTCGTTTGCACTTTTGGAATTTACAGCGCAATCATAGTTTTGGTATGACAAAAATTTATTTGGTTTACTTTTTTTTAAATATGTAGTTTCATAAATATCTATTTTTAATTCGATGCCAATGGAATTTATGAAAATTTGCTATTTACAGCTAATTTCTCCCATCCTTTGTCAAGACGAAGGTGAAGTTGAGGCACCGGTGGAGAAATCATGTCAAAAATGGATCTTTGACCTCCTCAGTATCGTGTTTGACGCGGTGGGACCATGTTTAGCAAATTCGTTCAAAATCCAAAACCTCGGTGAAGTTGTGACACGACTATTTGTGAGAAAATATTCTAATAAAACGCAACATAATTTATTTACGTTAAGTAAAATTAACAAATGGGTTTAACTAACTGATATTATTTACAGTGTTTTGTGAAATGCCTTTTATCCGAGTTGGCCTTGGTAAGTGTGGAAGCTCCTTAATAATTTTGCAAGATTACCGACTTACCGAATGTAGAATAATTCTGCAAAAAACCGGTAACAGTATTTAGCGCGAAGTAAAAGTTTACTATCAATTGGTGACAAATTAAAGCCGTCGCCGAACTGTATATTATTAAACTTGGCAGCGTCACACTGGTACCAAAACGTTTACTAAACCACCGAATTACTGAAGAAAAATAATCTACACATTTTTGTAAACATACTCATTGTCAGATCAAGGGCATCTTTTCATTTTGCTGATTTTACACGTTATCAATAACTGCTTGAATTTGTGTACCAATTTTTGTGCATAATGCAAATTTATCCCATTCCACAAATTTCCCTAGATCGACGAAGAAGGTGCACTCGATCAAGTCGCAGCTGCCATATTTTTTGGGGAGAATTTTCCAGAATCCTTGCGAAACGAAATTATCCCAAAGGCGGAGCCCTGCTTCAAATTGGCAGGTACTGTTCCAAAACTTGACAAAAATCGATAATATTTTTGCAAACATTTTTATACGCATAATTTTACAGAGGTGTTTAACGGGAAGGAATACTATTGCAAATCCTACGCCGCATTTTCCCAGTGTGCCGGCACCGTCGTTATTCAGGCTATGACGCCGTATGTCATCGGCTGCTTTGGCGCTCCTTTCATCGCAGCCGGACTAAATGTCGCGTTCGGATTTTTGATCAATCAAACCCCATCGGGAAGATCGTTCGAACTTCCTGGACAAAGGGGGAGGTTAGGTTCATCGAATAACAGGACGCTTCAAATGCTCACCACCTACAAGCCGAGGTTCGATAAGAGGAAGAATTTGAGGAATTGAGGGAAATATTTCTTACAGAGAAAAGCACGGATTAAATACTTGCTGTGACGTAATGATACATTTTCAGAGTTCAAATTTTTCATGGGAAATATGCAAATATATTTTATTTCAAATTCATTTTCTAGAATTATAAATCAGTGTATTGCTTACACACTTTCAATAAATGTGATCTTGTTTCCTTGATGAATATTTGTATAATTTTTCACATACAGTAATTACACATATGCATATGTACATATGTATGTACATACAGCTTAAGGTAGTGCTGGATGATTCATCACCAAAATCGTGCATATAAACACAGTATTAACGATTGGTCTAGTTTGTAAATTTATTTTCAACTTCTGGACGACAAATTTGTGGTCAATAAGTTGATTAATAAAATGGCAGTGAGGTTTTTAAGCCAGTTTCGAGAAATACAAATTTTCCTGAAGGCTTCTCAAACTTTGATATCTCTGCTGAGTCCGACCTTCAAAAACTGTTAAATCTGGAGCGTATGTATTTTTTAAATTGACGACGACCTGATCCACAAATTTGTTGTTCAGAATTGTAAGCAAATTCCCAGAGCCGAGAAATGATAAAAAATGTGCTGATTTTGGCTATCTAGTCATATAAATGCGTTAATGTTTCACAATGTCCTTTACGAAGTACATATGTACATACATGCATATGAACTGTTTAAATTTTTTCTCTGTTGAAGGAAATACGAAAAAATTACAAAGATTGTCAAGTTCATTGTTAATTTTCGATTGATTTTGATATCACCGCGTGCCATGTGCGAGAAGAGTATGCGGATGTAAATTGTAAATACTGACAACTGATGTATGTATGCATGTAGGTAAAATAGCGAACCCAGGAGGACCGTTCAGGTTTTACATCGTAAAAAATCGTGACTACGTATATGTATGATCCAGTATTAAGTACTTACTTGGGACGATATGATAAAAAATGTCTCATTGAATAAATTAGTCCCGTAATTTCTGAACGGTTCTTAAAAAACTGTTCTCCCATATTTGTATATGAATCGCATAACAGGATGCCCATTAAGAAATTAGTACTTCCAATCCACGTCATCAACATGAAATTTGTGTTATATAGGAATCTGTCCGTCTGGAATAAACCCAACCGTCACATCCACCCATATCTCAATTGTTCCTTAAGAACAATGCCTAGTTTTATGTGTTTTGAAAAGTTATAAAATTATAAGCTACCTAATTCATGAATTTTCTGAAAATCCTCTCATTCAAATATCATCCTCCTCTCGACAGCGAAACAGTTTTACAAAAAGTGACATTTTTTTTCCTGCAGCCATGGCCTTCCGGTCCGTCATCGTACTTAACATCATCGTACTCGCAGTGGGGCTCGCATCTGCAAAAAAACGTAAGCACGCATAGCATAATTGTTCCAGGTATTGCTCAAAATTTAATAAAAAATCAGCACGTCATGAAATGAAGCAATTCGTTCGAATACTATTTTAAACATTGCTTCACGCACTAGGTACTTTTGTTTTGCAAATTTCTCGTGAATTTTGATACAATTTAATAATTACATATCTAATAAACGGTAGCACAAAACATGCATGATTGACTTCAACTTAGATTATTTTAAAACATAAAAATTTCAAAAAATTCTACAACTCTCGAAAAACCCACAGTTTAACCCCCAGCTAATTAGCACATGTACCTCTTTCAGCTACATACGCCCAAACCGTTTGCATCATGCAACCCGATCATGGCGAGGCCTGCCCAGGCAAGGCGTCCGAAGAAGCGAAGGCATTCTACTTTGACCCCTTGAGCGAAAAATGTGCCCCCATGATATATAAAGGGTGTGGCGGTAATAAGAATACCTTTGCCAACACGGACAACTGCATCAACTCGTGTCAGACGCCGTACCTCGTGGAAAAGGAGAAGGACCAGGAGTTGGCGAAGAGCAAGAAGGACTGCGCCCTTCCCGTGGGGCCCGGTCTATGCAAGGCCATCATCCCCATGTATTACTACGACCAGGAAAAGGGCTGTTCGAAGTTCACTTACGGCGGGTGTGGAGGGAATCGGAATCAGTTTAATACAAAAGAAGAGTGTGATGCTTTATGCAAATGAGAATTTATATAATTTAACATTAATTTATATTTTCTCACTTAATAAATCGAATTAATAAATCTTAATGTACCGAAATTGCGTACAATTTTGTTTAACATGCGTAAAAATGAATTCGAAATAAATGGACAGAACAGATTTATAAATATTAAATAAGTAAATCGAATCTAAAAGTGCATTATGTGGTATCTCATTTTTTTCATGTCGTTCCACTGATCCATTCGCTATTTGGCATTCACATAAACATATATATTTATGTGGATATATATGTACATACGTATGTACATAGTGTGTAGTTGCACGATTTTCATTATCTGCAAGAAAAAAGTTTCACTATTTTATTTACTACGGATGAGTTTAATCAATTAATACTGTGCAATTAAATAGTTTGCATGGCTTCATGAAATCTCCTCTATGTGAGAGATACATATGTACATATGTACATTCATATGTATTTCCATATATATGTATGTATCCAATCTACACTTCAAGGTATACAAACATATGTATGTATGAGCGCAAATACATTTAATCAAAACAGGGACCAGCACATGTGCACGTTCATGCTAAGTATATGCATTTTATTAGTAAGTAAATATATAGCATAAAAACATACGTATTATGTGCATTATTTAGAAGTAGGTATATACATGCATACATATTTTTATTTCTGTTTTACATATTTATGTACATCTGTACATATTTACACAGTGCGCAACAAGTTCGCGCGTGTTTCTCCTCTAATCTAGAAACTTTGGGAATCAAAATCATATCACGAATGAGCTTTCCAGCGTCAAAAATGATTACTTAAATGCGTGTCGATCAGTCGTACATATGTATGTACATATATATGTAAATAGGTTCGCTTAATTACTTCATATCAATTTGGTCAAATACTGTTGTTGTGTAAAATATCGTATAATATTTTGTACACATATATTTACCCCGCCTTATTTAATCTTTAAAAAGAATTTTATCATAAACTCGCCTCCACACGTGGAAAACAATAAGTTAAAAATATTTTCATCAGAATTAATTTCTTTCTCAATTCCGTCATGCACTTTATTGAAACTACAAGTAATTCCAAATTTCGTACCTTGAAGCTTTACATTTTCAGAAAAATGTTGCTCAAAATATATTTCGCTATTTTTCTCCAAACCATTTCCGTCACCTCAAAACCCGGCCAAGTCAATATTTCCCACATTGATCGGTTATTCCCTCACCAATCCGTATTAAATATCATGGGCGATTTCAACACCTCACATCCTAAGCTTTTTGACTACAAACTTTTCAAATTTTTACAACAAAATTTGAAATTTTCTAAAGTATTGCACCCTCTTCCAAACAATGATATCGAACACAGTTTGCAGTATCAGAATTGTAGCCACAACCAGTACACTGACAACCCAAAATATTATTTGCACTACGCCACCAAGATTTTTGTCATATTTCTCCCCAAAATAGAGCCCCAAATGTTTTACGACCTCCAAAACAAATTAAATTACTGCGGAGAGAATCCAACATATATGTTTCTCATATTATCCACGATACAAAAAATTGATATTCATGCGTGGGCGGGGCAAACGACAAGTCTGTTCGTAATGCATCATCCGTCTATTATTTCCGACCTAGTTCACATCTATGTTATCTGTCACACCTGCCCAGTTCAACTGGTGGAGGTTCCCGCTGAAAGTGTAGACGACATCAACGCCCTCTATGCTTACTGGAAGCGGGAAAATTCAAACCTACATCACTACCATATCCAGGCATACGCCTCAGTATCCTTCGACCCAAATAAATTCACTTGTAGAGCCATCAAACGGGGTAACCGCGCCTTTTCGCACGTGCTCACATGCGCCCAATTAACCCTTGGGGATAAGTATAATTACACCGATGTTAAAATACCTGGACGCCAGTATCCCCCCGACGAACCAAGGGCTTATCCCGATATCTTGTACAACATGGCCGTTACAAAGCAAACTTTCGAAGGCATCTTGCACCCCGTTAGAACATTGTATTCTTGGCTGCCAAATTGTGGAACGATCTATCAGTTTAAATTGGCTGTCGTGACATTCGAAAAGTTGAAAGTGGATGGTGTTCAGGGTATCACATTGCCCCTCGATGTCTACACGTGGGCCGCGTCGGGGATTAGCTTTATTCTCATATCCATCTTATTGGGGGGAATTGGCTACAAGAAGTCTGGGGTAGTGAGAGATTGTGTCTCAAATTTTACTCAATGCGCGTACTGGATCTTCTGCTGTTTGTGTGGACAGTACCACGGAACTCCGGCAATTTTAAGTGTGACGGCGCTTTCCTGCGCGGTATTTGTGATTTTCTGGGTCGTAATGTTCTTCCTCGTGGGGACAGTTTTCTATCAGGGGGCCATATTTTCATCCCTGATTGCGATGCAGCCACCAAGCTTCAGTTCAGATCTGGAATCCGTGGTGGACTCAGAAATTCAGATTATTACTACAACATATAGATATACTAACCATCATGGATACGGCTCAATGTTGCGCGACTTACTCAGGGACGAAATTAGCATTATGACGAAAAGTGACACGGGACTTCTCCGCATACTTTCCAAGCTAAATAAGAGTGTTGAATTCATCCCTACTCATTCCTCTTTTACCGTGGGGCTTAATATTTCTGAATCATGGCGTGTGCAATTTGACTCTGGAGAAGTTAAAAAAGCTGCGGATACGTTTGCAGTGCTAAATTTGGAGGGTGATTTAGCCGAAATATTGGCCGGGATAGGGTTGAAAGGGGATCCTCACATTGTAACAAGTTTAGAAGAACCAATATTTTTTCTACAAAATCCGATCCTGGTGAAACGCTGGTTTTTCTATCCCTTCATTTCCCATGGGTTTGGTCAATTGGCTCAGTCAGGATTGTATGATTTTTGGATAGAACTTACCAGTTTTTCGGAATTGATGAATACAGTGAGGAAATATACGACGGACGAGCTGTATCGTAAAGTGGTAATTACTCGGTTGTATAAAGTAAGAAAAGAAATTGTGTTTGAAGAGGAGAAATCCGTATCGGTTTCTGCTTTGGACAGCGTTCCTCCGCTGGTGGGAGTACTTTTTGGGGCTGGATTACTGATTTTTCTGGGTGAATCGATTAAATGGCAGGGGTTGCGATACTTGTTTTTGAAATGGAGACAATATGCTGCTGAAGTGGCGGGATGTTTTCGCCAGATCCATGGACTTTTAAATGAAACATTAGGATGAATTTTATTCGAAATTGTCGCTTGGTGTCCAGGGCTGAAAACCAGCACTTGTGCTGACGCTCATACGACACCATTAATAAAAACTTCAATCAATCAATCAATCAATCAATGAATTGAAATGATGAGTATGTAAGTACTTATGTATGTATCTATTGTAATTCCTGTAGTGGAGCTATCAATTTGTTTAAATATGTAGGCCTATTTGTAACTCAGATAAGGTTAAACTAATTGTTAGATTTAAATAACGATATAAACAATAAAGCGTAGGATAAATGTTATAAGCATGTAAATAGGTATGTAAAGTATAATTGAAGATGGTGATTTTAAAAATACTAAAATAAATTATTTTTATGAATTCATGGCAGTACACGTATGTAGATTTATGACCATACACGCAAATTTTGCTATATAGGCACTTTGCAGACATACATAAATATGCGCACATGTATGAAGCACTATTTTTTTGTATAAACACTGAACCGCAGTCAATTTTTTTGTTCCAGTTAAAGGCGTAGGTATTCCCGTAAACATTGTTATCTATCAACTTCCTCATATTGTTATGTAAGTAACCCAGGAAACGAAAAATGACTTATCGTGCTAATTAATTTCACACGTAGCATTTTACTGCTAAGTAATAAATTATCCCGATTCAGTAAAACCCAGGAATTTATTAATTACATGGAATAACGAAGGGTGCCAGTCATGGAGGCGTTTCTTCTGCAGCAACGCCTTTTTCTATTATTTGCAGTCCTACTGGTTCTCCAAGCAGGTAAAAATGTAATATGTGTACTAGAAATATAATCGTTACCTTGCAGAGTTACTAGGCCGCTTGGTTATAATTTCTCGCCAAATGATAAATATCATTCTCAAATTAATTACGGTGTCAATGTTGAATATAAATTTTCCCGAACATACGGTTTCCTTCCATTTGGCAACATCTACGTAATTATGAGTATCCAGTATCCATATGACCGAACATCAGACTAGCAAAAAATAATGTTAACATTTCTACGATTTATTTTTTCTTAGTACATAATTAATTCATGATGATTTTTTGGTCTCACTTTAAATATCATATAGGTATGAGTCAGGGTCTCCGTCGCACTTATAAAGTTCGAAGGTATAATTTCGACGAGGATGAAAAATCTGCAGAATCTTCAGGTAATTATCTTCATCTTCTTAATAATCTTCAGGTAGTAATAAATTAGTGCTAACCCGAACAGTTTTTTTAGTGCAGTGCAAGTTAATCTATATAATTTATTCATATTTATGTCATAGAATCCGAAGAACCTGATGAGGATGAGCACGAAGCAAAGCACTCGGGTAACTTGAGTAACAATGAGTAATACCTGGGTACTGTTTTTGACAATTACTTTTCCAGTTAAACACCAGGGTCGCGGCCTTCTCACCGACATCGGTGATGGACTTCACTCCTTTAGCAACTGGATTTTCGGAAAATATTTTTGCCCATTCGACAGGAGATGGTATTATGATCCCCTAGAGTACAATACTCACTGTGGCGAATTTAGATTATTTAGCATTCCGAGACAAGGATATGAGACGGGAACGGGAATGGGAACGGGAGCGGGAACGGGAATGGGACCGGGAATGGGACCGGGAATGGGAATGGGAACGGGAATGGGATGATTATTATTAGTGATAACGTCATTGCACATATGACATTAATCAGCACTTTAAGAGTTCGTAAGTTTTGATATGGAAATAAAGTGTTTGTGTAAAAGATTTTGAAATTTGACTCAAACCTGTTATGTACAGGCCTGCCAAAATTAGTTAAAAATCAAATTACAATTATCTATGTATGTATGTATATCATAGTTCTGTTATAAATTCTAAATTACAATTACGACTACAAAATGTAAATTATGTCTTTGAATTATAATTAAAATTATTTTCTGACGTATTTCGTATTGAGGCAATTGTCTCAATACAATTTTCATATATGAATGCATACTTTAGTGAAGTGTGTTATCTAGTTGTACTTATCTACATATGTACATTAACTGTGCGAGTGGTACAGATATATACAGATATGTATGCTATGCCCTGATTACTATTAAATATTCATTTACACTCTCTACATAAATAAAAATCGTGTACATTTTACTCAAGTAAAATAGTCATTGACAAAACAATTGGGTAAAATTTATTCAACGCTTGGACACATTTTACGGAACAGTGAATAAATTTTGCCCCATTTTTGTATACCATCCCCTATTTTACTCTGCCTTGAGTAAATTTTACACAAATTTATTTAGTGTAAAAATAATTGTATATGCGAGCCGGAATTGGGCTGCAATTATGGGGAAGTAAGCATATTATAAATACAGGTATTCCGGCTGAATAAGAAATTAAGACATTTAATCCGCTTCCCGCATGTTCTGAATAATTTAACATTTTTCGCACAGGTGTAACCGGCCACCTTGCTCAAATGAGTATGCATAATTATCCAATTATCATAAACTTTCAGATGAAACTTTCACATTTACCCCAAATAATTTATTTGCAGAATTACATGAACATAGATGGATAGCCCACGTTCGGTGAGTGTTATGACCTTGAATTGTCCTCTCGTTTTGACACATCATTAATGTTTCCACTCTTTTTTTAGCTTCGTCGGTTATAATCCGGTGGTAGAATACTTCTTTAGTGAATCATTAGGTAATTTCAGTATTTTGTTGCGGAAATATTATATGCACCGTTGAAACGCACACTTACATACTTGGTTTCTCATTCTACCCAAAGTTCATTCCCATTGACTGGAAAAATGACGCCACGAATTAACCGGAAATTTGCACATTTTCCACTATTTCTTATTATACTTTCCAATTTTTCGAATTCCCTGGGCACCCCCAATTTTGGCACATTTGCACAACCCCATCTCACCAACATAATATCCCAAACGCACCCCTGTATCACCCACATTGTCCATCACAACTTGGATTTCCATAACTACGACCAAGCCAAAGGTGTCCATCCCATCGTCACATTTCCAACCCCACCCACCCTCTCCTGGCCGGAAGGGTTCAATCATCTCGTAAATACGACAAAGAAACATGACCACGTCCGCCAAACCCTTCATCACCAAGGCTTCTGCCACTTTTTCCTCTTCTACGCAAATCCACCCTTTGACCCCGAAACCCTCGGACACCTCTTGCGTTTCCACATTTTGCTCTTCTACCCACTCGAAAATATTAGAATGACCTTAAACTATCAAACGTTTCTAACCCCAAACTGCTACGCCTTATCGGTTACCAATAATATATCCAAGGAGAACGCATTGTACGCATATCTTCTGAAAGAAACTGAGACAAAATATAACACCTTATCAATAGTGCAACATTTTGGGGTCCTCCTGCTGCCCAGGGATCCTGCTCCGGCTACGATATGTACCCACTCTCCAAAAATGTCGCCACCGGTGTATGCAAATGTACAATGTTCGAGCGAACATGGTAGCCAAATAATGAATCGAATGAGAGCAACCGAAGATCAAAACTTATTCCTCATTGGGATCGGATTTCCCGGGATTTCTTCCGACAGCTGGAAAAAGGCGGCTGGTGTGAAGCGGTTAAACCAAATTCAGGCGGGAGATATGTACATCCTTCTCATAGCGTTAGGGAAATCCCTAAACATCACACTGAAAAACCGGTGCCAAGACTATGAAACGTACGAATGCAATATGCCCCAGGTTTGGGCAGATATTTCGACGCAGTGGTGGGAACAGACAATTTGGTATTCTTCAACGGTGGTTACTGGATCAAAAAACGTGCATTTCTTGACGTGCAACTCGAAGACGGAGAGTAGCTTAAACCTTTATGCGAAACCGTTTGATGGGGTAACTTGGACTGGGGTGGGTCTATCAGCTCTAGTGGTGACCGTTAGCCTTAAATTGATAAGTGTTGAACAAGCTAAGTTGGGCGGGATGGCAAAATGTAGGAATGGGCTGGACACGTTTATTCTACTGTATTGGGTGATTGGCACGCTACTCGAACAAATCGAAACAGTTGGGATGAAAGTGGGACGCTATTCCGCATTCCGAATCCTCGTCGGAGTTTGGATCTTGGTCTGCACCGTGATGACACATGGGTATAGAAGTTTGATCATTATGAGTTTAAATTCACCGTTGGGACTCGTTTTTCCCGACACGTTTGAGGTGAGTTTGTTTAATTTCATGTAAATCAATCCTTATCGTTTAAACGTTACACTGAGAATGGAGAGAGCAGGGGTGAACGCCGCTGATAAATCTGAAAGCCTATTATTTTAACATTGGAGTGCCGCGCCACGCCGTCGAAAAATCATCAAAATTCGGCGCCGCGGGAAAATTGTTAGGCGTTGACCTTTGTCAGGTGAACCGCAACAAAAATTTCATTATAAGTTCATAAATATGTATTTCTTTACCGTAGGAAATCTCTTGTCATGCTGGGCCTCTCCCACCCTTCCCAATTAATTTCCAAAATAAATGGGACATATACGGTAGCACATTTACTCTAAACACTCATTTTCATTAGGAACAAGCTGTATAAGCGTTCTCACCAAAATATATATGTACGTATTCTCTTCTATTTTAAGATATTTCTCACCCGCTGTACTTCCATCAAGTCATAGTATTTAGACTTCTTTACCCGAACGTAACTAAATATCGAAGATCTGTTATCACCAACGCATCCTGCTACAGTACCCTTTCAGCTCCAAGGATTGCATCAATTCCATTGTTGGACTATTTCAGCGTAGAAAGTTACTCTTTCCACTATTTTTTCGCACCTACAAGTTTGTCTGCATGGGCAGGTAAATCCTCCGATTTGCCTTTATTAAAACGGCTCTTAGATCCGAGACAACGCCCATTTCCTAAGAAGCTTATCTCTTTTCTGGAGAAACCTAAGGAAATTCCGTATGCACAAATTTGGCCCGCAATTGAGGAGGAATTACTCCTTTGTGGAAAATCAGTGTACGTTGGAACCAAGCAGGACACAGAATCATATAAGGATTACTTACAAAAGAAATATCCCACCGCGAAAAAATTTCACATAAGTCGAGATCATATTCGTGTTGCAGTCAAGTTATGGAATTTCCCGACCGATCAGACTCATAAATTGGTGCGAGGCTTTAAGAATTTCTTGGATTTTGGAATTTACAACGAAATACTTTGGTTTGAGAAGTACAATCATGTCGGAAAGAATAACGTGAGCGCAGATGTAGATGAGACAGATCTTAACGTTGTAAGTCAGCAGTTAGCACGTGGGAAAACCAGTGAAGGGATGCAAATCGTATTTTTAGCTTGGATAGGAGGACTCGGAATTAGCGTGATTGTTGAAATTGCGTACCGAATTTTCGAATGGAGAAGATTAACTGTAAATAAGGTGACGAGGTTATCAATTCAGACGGTATATATAGAGTAATTGAGTTGGTTAGAGATTCCGTGGCACATATATCTAGCTCTTATTATTATGTATGTACATATTTACATAAATATTCGATTGCTCGACATAATACTGTGCGAAAGTTAACCAATCAACCAAATCAATCAACTCCGACTAGTCGATTTATGTACATGCATATGTATTAAGAGGTGAAATGAAATGCTACCCCTTTATGGAAATATTTTGTTTGCATGTATCCACGATATTTAGGATGGATACTAATTTCCAGATACGGCTTTCACCAACGTGTTTATACTTTCTGTAGGAGTTGCATAAGTCCGCAGATGGACGTTATGTCTGAAACTTCACATCTGTCTCGATTTATGTACATATTCAATGACGAATATGTCGAACCGGTATACTAAAATAACTATATCTGTATCCAGAGAGACATTAAATGTATACAAGGCTTATCTCGAAACTAACTATGTATAATTTATAATTATACATTATTTTATAATTTTATAATTAGATGCGTAAACAAACAGTTTATATGCACATATGTATATACGTACATATTTAAATGCTACATAGATATTTGCATACATATAATATGTATAAATAAATACACCTGCATATATACATACATAGCTCATTTTTGCACATATAAATATGTTATGTATACTGTACATATATACATATATTTATCTCTCACCACGCAAGTTACTTATCATAAGATGTTGCATTGCAGTTACATACATAAATACTTGCTATTTAACCCAAGAGGAAAGGGTTACCTGGCATTCATCCATCCTTATGCATACAGGTTTATGTGCATACATACTTACACATCCCACTGCTTAACCGGTTTTCCCACGTAAGATAACGTACATGCACATAGTCCAGGAGATGCTCATAACACGGATATTCTTTTCCATACCGTGTAAAATGATTTAGTGAGAGCACATTACGTAATTCCCCACTCTCATCTTCACCGTATGTACATATGGACTTGTGTACATATGCACTCTCCAACCTGGACAAGATTCTCACCAGTCATGTCATGTCAGCTGGCGAATCTCCGCAGTATAAATTTAGTCAAATAAAACTTAATACATAAATTTAGTTGTACAATTGGCCTTAAATCTTTAAAAATTTCTGTAAAAAAAATGGACACATCCGTTCTCATAGTCTCTTCTGGTTACATATTCGCGACCGCATTTCTCGTTGCAGTCACAAGAAGCATACTTTTGTCCTTTGTCACATCGCCATTCTTGCAGAGGGCGATTCTCGAATTTTTAGCGACTTTCGAATTTCTGGCGACCGTTTTTGAAATAGGGATCCGTAAGCGCAAATTCAAAATTGCATGGAAGAAAGAAATAATTAAATTAATAAATACTAATTATGTATTTGCAGTTTTGCAGACTTACGGCCTCCCAGCCTTCGTGATTGCGTTAATCATCATGGCGAATTATTGGGGCAGGTCGTGGCGTGGCGCGACGGCTGCGCCACACAATCACATCGTCGACATGATTAAGGGTAACGGGAGTAAAGTGGAAAGCGTAGGATTTATTTTGGCAGAAATTTTCGCAGCCAGTTTAGTATTCCCGTTTTACGTAAAGCAATACTGGGGACTGGGATTCTTGCCGATTCACACAGCCAGATTGGCCGGGGTGGCGTCGTGTTCTTCATTTCTGAAGGTGTGATAGTGAAGTTTGTCCTTAATTTTTGCAAGAAATTGAAAAATGCCATGTTAAAATATACGTATTTTTTGCAACATTAAGTGCAAATTGGCATTTGTCAAATTTTTAGCAATATTTTTAGGTCGGCGTGTACAATGGAGCATTTCTCGAGGCCTTTGGAACCCTTGCGTTCAACATTTGTGCACGAATTCTGCGAACGCTGCAGTACAATTTCGTCACAGTACCGGGAGCTCTCGCCGCGATTAAAATTGTTGGTAAGGAAAATAATGTACCTGAATGACGACAAATTAATGTATGTACAAAAGGTGCGAATTTGTACACATTTTTATATACGTTGCAATTCTACCTTGTCTGTCGTAACTCTGGACGCGCCAACTGCTTAATGCGAGTATATTTATGTACATTAGTACAAAAAAACATGCAATGTTTATGTAGCTCTGTTAATACGTAATTCAGAAATTACCGGTCAGAAAATACGAAATCTTCACGAAGATTGGGTGCATACGAGTGATTCGTGTCATGCATTCAATTCCATTTTTTGATTTCACAAGCTTTCTACTTGGCATGGCAGGTGATACTGATACTTTTGATTATTAGACAATCAAAAAATTGGATTTTTAAAAGATTTTCATGAGCACATAAATAAACCGAGCTTCAGTAAAAATTGTAATCATGTTTTACATTAAACACGCACAGTGGCCGCAAAAGCCGTGGGACATATGGGATAGGATATGGGAGGGAGGGGTTTATATAACTGGCCAGACGATGGGGACATCAAACAACTTGAGGTCCTGTTCCCTCTGTCCTCACCCTTTCGCGACTATTCAACATGCATGCAATTAGAATTCTGAACGTCTCGTCCTACAGAAAAAATCTCAATTTTTCATACCTGATATTTACGAATTAAAACATAATTCTAATTTTTCTCTGATCCTCAGGAATGTCTTTAACCGGCGGCTTCCTCAACCCCATCCTCGCATCGACATTGCAGTTCAACTGTGCGGGTAATGCGGTGTGGGAGCACGTCCTCGTCTACTGGTTGGGTCCGGTCGTCGGATTGACCGTGTTCACCATGTTGCTGTATCCCGCCAAGCCGCCCAAACCACAAGAGACTGCGAAGGATGACAAGACCAAGGTTGACAAGGAGGGGAAAAAGAAGGCTAAAAAGGACGATTAAAATGACAATTGCTTGAAATATGTATGCATGTAAATTACTTAGTGTTCAATCCTCTTGTCAAATTAATTTTCAAACTGAAAACAAAAATTGAAGTGATATTTAGCTCAATAATTAAAACGAAGAGGGCAAAATACATGACACGACAAGGTAATATGGAAATAACTAGTCCCAGACACTTAAAAAGGCGATATTTTCACTTATTTCAATTTTATTATCCATCAAATTCATCAATTGAAGCTAACATCTTTCAAAAGAAAATTACCATATGCTAAACTCATACGAAATACGTACAAAAATAGCCGGAAATAAAAAATATCCCCCAATCAATCAGTGAAGAATTCAATCCCAAATTTTTTCAAGTTTTCCGGCAGTGTGGGATGATCTCCTGCCCGAACATGTTCCAACGTACCGGCATGAAGACGCAGTGCCGCGACAAGCGAATGAGGGGCCTGGATTTTTGAACAATTGTACGGCCTTTTTTATAGCCATTAAAATTTAGAACCAGTCTGGCCAAAATCAGGGTTTCGACTGGTAGAAACTCACATTTTCAGGAAAATGGGAAGAACACATTTTTCATATATTTTTCCCATTGCCCTTCAAAACTTAATCAAAATCGCTAGATAAATGACCGAGAAATCGAATTATGTATGTTATTAGCTTGGGGTTACAGAGCAGAGATGTAAGGTGATTATCTCCTATTACGACCGGACTAATTTTTATTGTTGAAGCATCAAAATCAACCTACCAATATTTTTGCGTTTTCTAGAATGTGCATTGTATTTTCGCCTGTGGCGGTATTATTACATTTATTAAATTCACTTTTCGAATTTTAACCCGATTTCAAAAGTTAAGCACGATTCTTGCTCAGAATTACTCCCCTGTAATTATTTAAATTCATTTTTAAAAACTTCTAAAATCTAAAATTTTCATGTTATGCCTGCATCATTAAAAATGCATAAAAAATTGAAAATTAAAACTATTTTAAAATGGCTTCACTAAAAAAAATACCGGCTTGAGTTTGACATTTTAAACATCTTTTAAATTTAATATTTCTAAAAATTGAAGTATGCCGTGCCCATTAACTTAAGCCCTTTTTGAAAAATAATTTTAATAATAAAACGGAAAGAATGACTGTAGACAAATTTTAATCATGTTAGCTGTGTGTATTTTACGATTTAAGTACAGTCCTGAAAACTCCCAATTCTCAATTGTTAACTCTGTTTCGAATTTTTTGCCCAGCGCTCGCAGTTATGGCTTGTCCACTCGTTTTGAAACTTTCTTGGTAGTCCCACTGCAAGTGCGAAAAAAATGATGGACGTTTTTGGCTACGTTTTTTCTGGGGGAATGTTTTCTTTCATATAACGCCCAAAACCTTTCTATCGGATGAGTTTGGGGGAGTTTGGAAGCGTTTTCCCTTTCAAAAAATCGACTTTTTTCTGTCAGCGCCTTTTTTTCTGACAGTTCGTAATATCACGAATTTTTTTGTGCGTCATTGTACTTGGGGGCTGAAATTACTTACAAAGTCTTCATCCCTAACTTGATAGCTTTCGTCTGACGTATGTACGACTTTGATAAGGTGCCACAGCACGGCTTAAAACATTTACATTGGTCATAAACGCTTTCTCCAGCTTTCTTCACATTTTCTTCGTCGCTGGACAGCAGATCTGAAACTAAGATTTTTAAAAGTATTTGTTTCTTGTTCCCCATATCTGTTTAGTATTGTGTAATTTTTGTCCGCTCGAGATCCACAGCGTGGAAGTCGTGTACTGCCTTTTTCCTGTCTTTCTTGAGTGCTTGCTGCTTTTTAATTCGCATTTCTGAACCAAACAAGCTACAAAAAAAACTGATTACAGATTCTGATTACGCCTGAAATTGCGCTAAAAGTATCGCATAAATATAATGAAATTAAAAATTATTTGAGTGCATTATGTTAGTCATAAGGGAAAGGGCTTAAATTAATGCGCACGCCTTACATCCTTGATGTCTGCATAAGATTAAAGTTCATAAGTTCGGGAACATATAAAAGTTTTGTAGTACTACGCTGAGTTCGAGAAATTTTTGAAATTTACTTAAGTAATAAAATGGTAAAAACAAGCTAACAGGAAGATAATAGATTAAACTAGGAAATACAAATAACCAAGATACAAATTTGAAGAACAAAAATATGGATTCCTCAAGGAAAAATACATACATGAGCCTAAACAGTAATGGGAAGCCTCGGGCACTTTGAAGATATTGAGGTCGAGCCCAGTGAGGTCTGAAGCCTATATTTTGAAAACTAACGAGGCCGAGACCGGCCGCACTGACGCGTAAGATTCCCGATGAGAGGCCGAGAGGTCGTTGGCCTCACTTTTAAATGGAGAGGCCTATAGCCTCTGACCAGAGGCCTAGGCCTAAATTGTGAGGCCAGGGTCTTGAGAAATTACAAATTACAAATTTGGCCGTAAAATGACCAAATGTCTAAGAAAAAGTTTCAATATGTAATAACTAGTGGGTTAGAATGGATTCAGATCAACTCACTATGCAATTGAAACTAGCATAAATTAAGTTCTTCATCAAAACTTCATGATTTCAGTAGTTTTATCATAAAACCTCATTTTATCTAGTGCATGGTCAGGCCCAGTACGGCCCTTCGGGCCGTACGGCCTGGAATCCATTATCCAGTCAAATCCACCTTTGTCGCGGCACTGTGAAGACGACAACATAAGCGCACTTCTTCTGCCCATTTTTCTAGCACCACCTTTTCCTTTTCCATTCTCATACAACAAACCAAAATTCCTGCTGCAAGGTCGGGATGCATTGCGTTGGGTGGGACGTTCCGATACACGGCGTAAATTGTCTCCAAGATGTGCAAGCAATCGGAGTACATACATTTATCTAGCAACACGAGGGAAGCGATGGCATGAATTCCTGAATATGTCATGGGAAAATTCAGGTCTGGCGTGGCAGCACGATCCTTCTCGACCTGGGTGATGGTTTCCAAGTCGCGGATAAGATTGCGGGGATCAAAGTGGTACTGATTCGTGGTCGGGTTAAAGGCAAGACTTTTGAGCAGCTTGTCTCTCTTTGCGATTACAATGGGACTTTCAGATCGGTCCAGTTCGCATAGTCGACAACGGCAGATAAAACCTTTTAAATTAAAAAAAATGAAAATTTAACTCTACAATACGAACTTTCTCCGTTTTGGATTTTTTAAACCGGTTTCCGTTATTTTTAAATTCAAATAATTTCCCAAATATGATTAAGTGGAATTTAAAATCCGACAAACATTATTAATTAAGCATTCGCTTAGAGAACAACTATTTCAGAGAAATTAATCATTCATAGCAAGAAATGTAAAATTCTAGCTCAGAAACAATTTTCATTACAAATAATTTAAAACTTGGGTTACGAGTTTGATAAAACCGGTTAATTCGAAATCCGATTTAAAACCGTTTTAAAAATTCCAAAATATAAAAATTTCATCATTAATTACCATACTCCGGGCAAATATTTTTTTATCCTACCCTACTCGTGTTGAGCTCAACACGAGTAAGTATACTATCCAAGTCAGTGGGGTATGTTAATTACTCACCATGAGTTTTCATAAAATCTCTTCTAGCCAACGGCATCAATGGATTTCCATAACTTGCAATAATTTCTCCTCCTTCTTTCACCTTTTTGAAAGTAGTCACTATCATGACAAGGGCGGAATCATGATGACGATACAAAACGTTGGCGTCAATGCAGCTGTGCTTTATTTTCGACGGGGGATCCAAACACCGCAAGAAAAGAATCCTCCTTGACAAAGTTAGCTCGAGTGGAGTTACACTCATAAATCTTCTTGATTCGAGCAACGTTAACCTTCGTAATTTTGGAATCTTCATTATCTATCAAGGACTTGAGGTCTGGTCCAGCCCACATTTTGTAAAGGTCGCGGCCAAGTGAAGGATCCAGACGGATCTTATTTGCCATAACACCAACGATGTATTTCAGGGTGGATGTGTTAAATGAAAATGCACTTTTTTCTCGTGGGCTGACATACAGCGCGGCGAAGGGTTTGCTAATCAGGAGGACTGTTCCAGGTTCGAGATCTTGAGTAGCAAAGTATCCATCGCCTTCGCCAATGCTACTCTTCCCGAGTTGCTCCCAGATTTTGATCAAATTCGATCAAGCTATTAAATACTTAGTGCCAACGTTTTAATACTTTTGGACTACATATTTTATTTTAATTTTTAATTTCACCGAACAAAATATAGCTGCTGCATTTTACCAATTTATACATTTTTTTTACAAAAGTAGAAATAGCCGAGGAAAATTTAAAATGTTATTATTCAAATATGTTTAGCTTCCCTAATTAATCAGTATCGGTGAAGTATTCAATCCCAAATTCTTTCAACTCCTCCGGAAGCGTGGAATAGGCTCCTTCACGAATATATTCCAAAGTGCCGACATAAAGACGGCAATGTTTCCTTAGTTCTTCCACCCATTTTTCCAGCTCTGCCTTTTCCTTGTTCAATTCCATACAACAAACCAAAATGCTTGCGACAAGGGAAGGATGCTGATGGTTGGTTGCGAAGTTCTTGAGGACGGCGTAAATCTTCTCCATGATGGGCAAACACACGGAATAGTGACCTTCATCTACCAATATCATGGCGACAATCACATGGATTTGAGGATTCACTAAGGCCAAATTCAGGTCGGGCGTGGAAGCAAGAAGACTTTCCAGTTCGGCGATTGCCACCAAGTCGCTGGGTTTAATTTGGGGACAATATGGGTTCGGTCCAGTTCGCATAGGCGACATTTGCAGACACACCCTGCAAAAAATATACAAGAGGAAAGTTTTTATTTGTATAAATGCAAACTACATGTGAAAAAATCTCGCTGAAATATGTTCTTAATATTTAAGGACGATAAGAATATTATAAAATATTTACGAAAAAAACGTAAAGACGATTTTAAAGTAAAAGTACAGGGATTGGTGTAGTGAAATTACTCGAAGTCCACTGTTCGTTTCAGTACCATAATTTTTTTAGCAGTTTCTCACCCTAAAATTTCATCAACGATTGACAAAATTAACATAATTTTGAAAAATACAGACTACCTGCACTTGAACTTACTCATAATTTCCATGCACTTTTTTCTTTCCAACGGCTCCAATGCTTCAATATAGCTCGCCAGAATTTCTTCTCCTTTCTTCACCTTTTTGAAAGTAGTGACCATCATGATAAGACTGATATCATGGTGATGATACATAACGTTAACATCAATACAGCTGTGATTTATTTTCGACGGGGGGATCCAAACACCGCAAGAAATGAAAGTTGCGGCGCGGTCAGAGTTGCGTCCGCGGTAGTTAATGTTGCAAATATTTCGGATTCGAGCAATGTCAACCTTTGTGATGTTTACGTCATTATCCGTCAAAGATTTGAGGTCAGGTCCAGCCCACAGTTTGTAAATGTCTCGGCCAAGATCGGGATCCAGCCGGATCTTGTTTGCCATAACGCCGACGAGATACTCGTGAGTGACAGTGTTTAATGAAAATGTTGGCTTCTCCTGTGGGTCAACATACACTCCGGCGAAGGGTTTGCCAACAAGGAGAATTGTTCCAGGTTCGAGATCTTGCGTGGCAAATAATCCTTCGCCCTCGGCAAAGCTGCTCTTCCCGATTTCAACTGGTCCCCGAAATTCGGAGATACGGTCAACCAGTTCGACCGGTAAAGGTGGCTGAGGCCCGGCAGACGTTCTTGGTGGAGGCCTTCGCACCCCACAGATAAGTTCTTTTCCGGGTGGTTTTCCCAGTTCAGGAATCAGCGATCTGGATGAAATTAAAATTTTCAATTCCAATCATTAAATTGTAGATAACTTTGGATTTTAAATAGCACCTCAATCTGAGAATATCTTTACTCTCTTCTCCAAGCGATGGGTATTCGTTCAGCTTTTCGTCCAGAAATTTGCCACCTTCAGCGTACCGTCCAAGTCCAATGAGAGCTTTGGCGTGACGATAGATCGCCTTGACATGAGCATTGTTGATCTCAAGGACTTTTCCAGTGCAGATTAAGGCTGGATTAAAACATTCCAATTTAATCAGACAGGCCGCCTTGTTGGACAGAATGTCCACTACGAGTGTCAACGCTGCTGGAGTCATCTCCTCCTCAAAACCAGGCAAGTATTCTAGGGCAACATCGTAGAATCTGATGGCATCAGTTGCTCGATTTTCGACGAAAGCCTTGTTTCCAACATTCTTCAGTTTGGTAGCAGTCTCAAGGTCACTTTGGCCAGGAGGGAATTCCCAAACGAGTGGAGAATCGAACAGGGCTCGAGATTCCTGAGGCAGATCTGATTTCCAGTGGACACCTGGAAATGACATTTACATATTGATAAGTTAGATTACACACGAATCCGAATATGTCCAAAAATATTACCAGAAAAGAGTGCTTCCATTCTCTTTGGACTCAGCAACTCGACATCGGCCGGATTATCAACAACCAGTCCAAAGCTAGGCATTTGGGGAAAAGGCTTTTTAAACACGGGATTCTTCACGATAAGCACCGTCCCCAAGGGGAGGACCGCCTCGAAATCAGATTTGACCATTTTAGCATCAATCGAGTAATTGTTGAGAGCCAGTCGCATGACTTTCTCTCCTTCGAGATCCTCCACACCAGCGTCCACTCCTTGCATCTTGCTCGACGCGGTTATCGTTCGACAAAGTAAAAACTTCCCCTTCAAGATCTTCAGGAAAAACAAAGTATGATAATTAAATCATGACTTTACTCAACTTTTGACCTGTCATCACGAAATGTGTCTCTCACCTGTCCCACATTCTTCACCAGCGTGTCGATACTGACACAATTTTCCATTTTCAATTCCACCCCCATACTCTCGTCGTAGGTGGGGTCGGCGAAGTGGGTCTCTGGAGATGATAAGATCATGTAATCGGTTTTTCCCAATTGCTGAAGCACTATTTTCATGTCAATGCGATCCCGATGGATTCCATTCATGACGGAAATGACGTTCTCTCTTGTTGTTGCGTAGCTGATAGCTTCGTCGTCGGTGAATTTCAAAATTTTCCTAGCCATGCACTCCTCCGGTTGAAGTTTTTCAGGAGTCACACTAGTCTGATCAGAGCCCTCCATGGCGTGGCCTTATTTTTTGCAGTGTACTCAAGGGGGAAGTATTTATCAACTTGGAAATATGTACAAGTTTTTATTCTGCTCTTTTCACTTTTTTTCTCGATGCTGCGGTGCGATTCCCTCGTTCGCTTTTGTATTTCTTGGTGCCCCGTCAAAGAAAAGCTTCTGAGATTAGGAATTGTTTTATTCGGCACTATTTTATTTTATAATCTTTATTTGCACCAAACTTAACATAGTTGTTGCATAGCAATTTATGAATATTGTGGGAGTAATTAAATAATATTTCCTCTATTTACATGGATTTTACTCAATTTCTCCCTCAAATGCAATGCCACCAATTTTAAATCACACGGTGGTTCAATTAAGTGGTTGAATTGCTAGTTGAATCTCACTATTTTAAATAATCAGGAAAGTTATGAAATCTCTTCTGGCCGTCCAATAAATTATACAAAGGGATGCATTTGAATTATTTTTTTTACTAGTTCCTGTGTCTCTTCTGCATCATGAATATGAATGATCATGATTCATGACCAGATTTCTCGTTTTCGTTTCGATTTATGTACATGTTCCAAATATTTATTTTTCTACAACTTGTTCGCAGGATGTAAACATATATATGTGTTCGAATAATGCAAAATAACTGAGGATGAGCCATGAATGTATGACAAACTAAATTACTGAAATGTCCAGACAATTACAACACATGGTAGTTTGTACATGATAATATGTAATTAACTAGCGCTAAATAAACCAGGAAGGTTTGTTTTTTATTATTATTAATTATTCCAATTTAATTATTACTTGGATTTTATTAGTCATTAAAGTAAGTTAAACACCGTTCAGAACCAAACGACAAAACTTAACCATACATAAAGTAGAAATTCCCGAGGAACATGTAAAATGTAATTATTCAAAAATGTAAAAAACGTGTATTTAGCATGGCTAATTAGTTATTTAGTCAACATCATTGAAGAATTCAATCCCAAATTTTTTCAACTCCTCGGGAATTGTGGGTTCACTTCCTTCACGAACTTCTTGCAAAGTGCCAGCGCCAAGAATGCAATGTTTCCTTAGTTTTTCCGCCCATCTTTCCAGCACTGCCTTTTCCTTTTCCGTTTTCATACAACAAATCAAAATGCCAGTGGCAATGATAGAATGCTGATGGTTGGTCGCGATGTTCCCGAAGACGGCGTAAATTTTCGTCAACATGGCCAAACACTCCACGTAACGTTGTTGTCCGAACAACGCGAGGCCAACGCCATGAACTCGAGGATCTGCCAAAGCCAAATTCAGGTCGGGGCTGCCCTCATGAAGATTTTCCAATTCCGTGATTGTTGCCAAGTCGCGTGCGAGAATGTGGGGACAAGATGGGTACAAATTCGTCATGGCGTCGAAAGCCAGACTTCCGAGGAGTTTCTCTCTCCTTGCAATCACAGCCGAGCTTTCTGATAGGTCAAGTTTGCAAAGGCGACATTTGCAGATAACACCTGCAAAAATATATAAAGGGAAAGCTTTTTACATGTATGTATAAATTCAACGGAATCATCGCGGAAACTAGAGGTGAGCTGGATCGTCATTTTTTGAGATCCAATCCGTCCAAATCCATTTCACCCAAAAAAATTCAGATCCAATCCATCCAAATCCAATTCACCCAAAATTTTTTAGATCCAATCCATCCAAATCCATTTGGCCCAAAAAATTTCAGATCCAATCCATCCAAATCCATTTGGCCCAAAAAATTTCAGATCCGATCCATCCAAATCCGATTCATCAAAAAAATTTAAGATCCAATTCATCCAAATCCAGTTGGATCGAATCAGGGCATGGATTATCCAAACAAATATATATATATTATATATATTTATTATATATATTTATATATATGTAGTATATATAGTATATATATTATATATACTCATAGTTAGTGTTCGGGATAAATCTGATTGGACGGTATATTTGTCACTGTGTGTGCCATGCAAAAGTATGGCCCAGTTACTGTATCGCAGTGTTAAAAAGTACACTTCCTGATATTCTTTATGGTGACGAAATTTATCCAATCGGACCAAATCCAATCCACTCAGATCCTATTCATCCAAATCCATTTCACCCAAAAAATTTGAGATCCAATCCATCCAAATCCAATTCACCAAAAATTTTTTAGATCCAACCCATCCAAATCCATTTGGCCCAAAAAATTTCAGATCCAATCCATCCAAATCCATTTCACCCAACAAATTTCAGATCCGATCCATCCAAATCCAGTTGGATTGGATCGGGCCATGCATTATCCAAAAAAAATGGATATCCAGCTCACCTCTAGCGGAAACATATCTTTACTGTTTAAGAAGAACTAGACAGTTATCAAATACGTACATAATTAGGAAAAATGTGAAAGGATTTGTAACGCTCCCTATTCGATTATGGGATTGCGTGTCCTGATTCACATCCACTTTCGCGGATGCCCTTTTTCTTTGTGATGTTGTGCAAGAAATTTGTAGTAGAAACTCACTTTTTTATAAGAATTATGATTAAATTTATTTACATCAATACCGACTGAAAAATATTGACTTTACAGAAATGCTCGTATTATGAATACGTGGGAGAGCTAATGCTATTATTTTAATTTTAACTAATTATCTAGAGAGGAACTTATTATTAAGTTTCCGAAGATTTAAACCTTGAACTTGATCTTGATGATCACTAAATCTAACCTGCTGATCTTGAATCTAAAACTACACTTTCCTTCTCTTCTCTCTCTGCTTACTCTATATATACGTGATCACATAAGCCACGCCTACTTGATCACTACCTTTACTTACGCTACATATGCACAAACTACGCCCTCATGATCATGATGACGTAGGCATCATTCTGTGCTCCTCATTCCTATCCTCTCTTCCCCTTCGTGATCTCCTCCTGCACACAATATGGTTTGGACACACATGAGAGGCGAGATACATATGAAAACTACATCTATGTATTTTGAATCCCTTGACCTTTGAAATGCTGATGTCACATTTGCATCAGCGTTCCAAAGGTTGCAGATTTAAAAAGAAAAGTGATTTTGTGTTTCAAATTTATTTTAATGATTCACTGGTTCGTATCTTTGCTTAAAATTTGTGATCCCAAATTTAATTATTGACAAAATTAACCTATTTTTGAAAAAATAGACCAACGATGATAATTACTCACCAAGACTGTCCATATAATCCTTTCTCGCTAACGGCTGCAATGGGTCAACATAGCTGGCCAGAATTTCTTCTCCTTTTTTCACCTTTTTGAAAGCAGTGACCATCAGCACAAAACTGGAATCGTGATGATTACACATAACGTTGGCATCGATGCAGCTGTGCTTTATTTTCGACAAGGGGACCCAAATGCCGCAAGAAATTAAAGCTTCGCGGTCTTTCTCAAAGTTGTTGCTGCGATGATTAATGTCACAAATATTTCGAATTCGAGCAATGTCCACCTTTGTGATTTGCATGTCATTCTCCGTCAAAGATTTAAGTTCAGGGCCAGCCCAAAGGGTGTAAAGGTCACGGCCGAGGTCAGGATCAAGCCGGATCTTGTTTGCCATAATGCCGACGAGATATTCGTGGGTGATGGCGTTCAAAGTAAATGCTTTCCTCTCCCGTGACTCAACGAACAAACCGGCGAAGGGTTTGCCAAAAAAGAGAATCGTTCCAGGTTCGAGATCTTGCGTAGCAAAGAATCCATCGCCTTCGCCAATGCTGCTCTTCCCGAGTTGAATTGGTCCCCGAAATTCAGAAATACGGTCTATCATCCCGACCGGTAAAGGTTCCTGAGGCTGATTCTGATTATGTATCACTTGTCGTGTCCCACCACGGCCATCGGTATTAAACTCCGTGTCTATGACCACTATCCGTGGGATACGGACCGCAATAACAACATTTTTTCCGGGCCGTTTCCCCAGTTCAGGAACGATTGATCTACATAATTTTAAATTAAGTTACATTCTACATCATAAAACAACTAAATATTGAAGTTGGTTTTTCTTCATATTTTGGACTTCAAATAACCTCAATCTGAGAATATCTTTATTCTCTTCTCCGCCGAGCTGACTAATCTTTTCATCCAGGAATTCGCCACCTTCGGAATACCGTCCAAGTCCGATGAGAGCTTTGGCGTGACGGTAGATCGACTTAACGTGAGCGTTCTTGATCCCAAGTACTTTTTCAGTGCAGACTAGAGCTGGATTAAAACATTCCAGTTTGATAAGAGCGGCCGCCTTGTTGGACAAGATGTCTACCAAGAGTGTCGAAGCTGCTGGAGTCTTCTCGTCTTCTCCCTCCACAGATAAGTACTCAAGAGCAAGGTCGTAAAATCGGATCGCGTCGGTTGTCCTATTCTCGACGAAAGCCTTGTTTCCCACGTTCTTCAATTTGGTAGCAATGTCAAGGTAACTTTGGCCAGGAGGAAATTCCCAAACGAGTGGAGAATTGAACAAGGCTCGAGATTCCTGGGACAGATCTGACTTCCAGTGGACACCTGGGGAAAAAGGTATTAACAAGTTATCTAAATCTGAATAAATCGTGTCCAAATATTACCTGGAAAGAGTGCTTGCATTCTCTTTTGACTTAGAATCTCCACATCGGCCGGATTCTCAACAATCAGTCCAAAGACAGGCATTACGATCAGTCCAATGATGGGCAATGCGGGTGAACTCTTTTTAAACACGGGGTTCTTCACGATCAGCACCGTCCCCAAGGGGAGGACGGCTTCGAAATCGGATTTCCCCATTCTAGCTTCAACCGAGTAATTGAATAAGGCAAGTCGCATAGCGTTCTTTCCTCCACGCCAGCGTCAACTCCGTTCATCTTGCTCGACGGGGTTATCGTTCGACAGAGTAAAAATTTCCCGTATAACACCTTCATTTAAAGAAGATAAAATAACGATTAAATTACGACTTTTGCATTACTTTTCACTAATTCATCCCACAATTCTTACCTGTCCCGCATTCTTGTGTTTCGATACTGACAGAATTTTCCATCTTCAATTCCACCTCCATATTTTCGTCGTACGTGGAGTGAACCGTTGGATAGTGCAAAACCATAAAGTCATTTTTTCCCAATTGGTCAATGACCATTTTCATGTCAATGCCATCCCGATGAATGCGATTCATGACCGAAATGACGTTCTTTCTTAACGTTGAGTAGCGGATAGATTCATTGTCGGTAAATTTCAAAGTTTTTTAGGACGATGCCCTTCGCCTTTTGAGTTTTTTTAGGACCCATCATCTTCTTCGAGTCGTGGTCTTCTTTTTGCAGTGGGGGTGTGTACTCAAGGGGGAAATATTTATGAGCTGGAAAAAATTGTGCCTTATTTTGTATCTCTTCTCTTCCTTCTTAGCGAGGCGAGGCTTAGTTTAAAATTCCCTCCTTCCATTTGCACCTCATTCGGTTTTTTAGAAAAGCTGCATGAAATTAGAAATTACTTAATTCTTTACTACTATTATTTGAATCTTTAATTGCGCCTACGTAACTGCAGCATGCAATACACACTAGACATTACATGATAATAGTAATAGATATGTAAACAACTAGTGCTAAATAAACTAAGATTTGTTAATCAACCATTTCAATTTAAATAGTAATTACATTTTATTGATCATCCATTAATTAGTTAATGGATCAAATTAAGATAGCATCGTTGAAAACCATAACACAAAAATTAACCATACAAAGAGTAGAAATAGCCGAAAATGTAAAATGTTATTAATATTCAAATACTAACAAAAACTTTAACTTTGCATCCCTAATTAATTAGTTAGTCAGTATCGGTGAAGTATTCAATCCCAAATTTTTTCAACTCCTCCGGAATCGTGGGATGGTCACCTTCACGAACATATTCCAAAGAGCCGGCATAAAGACGGCAATGTTTCCTTAGTTCTTCTGCCCATCTTTCCAACACTGCCTTTTCCTTGCCCATATTCATACAACAAACCAAAATGCTTGCGAGAAGGGCAGGATGCTTATGGCTGGTTGCGATGTTTTCCAGGACGGCGTAAATCTTCTCCATGATGGGCAAACACACGGAATAGTGACCTAGGTCTACCAACACAACGGCGACAAGGGCGTGAATTCGAGAATTCGCCAAAGCCAAATTCAGGTCGGGCGTTCCTGTATGAAGGCTTTCGAGTTCGGCGATTGCTGCCAAGTCTTCAGCAACCATTTGGGAATGGCATGGGTAGAAAATCGGGATGCTGCAAGCTACCAGATCCTGGAGGATTTCTTCTCTCCTCGCAATCACATCAGGGTTTTCAGATCGTTCCAGTTCGCATAGGCGACATTTGCAGATAAAACCTGGATAAAATGAAAGCTTTTTACATGTACTTATAAATGCAACATTTAGTAGAAATATGTTTTCAATATTTTCGAAAAACGATAAAATAATTGCGAAATATTAATGAAAAAACATACAAAGATTTGAAGGGAAATGTAAAGGTTTTTTGTGTCGAGTTTTTTGTATTCGAATTTTTCACAAATTTCTCAACTTAAATTTCATTTAGTTAGATAATGACAAAATCAATATATTTTTGAAAAATAGGCCGCCTGAACTTACCAGTACTTTCCATGGTATTTCTTCCCCCCGACGGCTTCAACGGGTTAACAAAACTCATAAGAATTTCTTCTCCTTTTTTCACCTTTTTGAAAGTCGTAACCATCATGATAAGACTGACATCATGATGATGATACATAACGTTGGCGTCAATACAGCTGTGATTTATTTTCGACGAGGGGATGTAAACACCACAAGAAATGAAAGTATCGTCATCCTTGTATCCACGGGTGTTAAAGTGGCAAATATTTCGGATTCGAGCAATGTCCACCTTTTTTACGGGGTCTTCCTTATCCGTCAAAAATTTGAGGTCAGGTCCAGCCCACAGTTTGTAAAGGTCTCGGCCAAGATCGGGATCCAGACGGATCTTGTTTGCCATAAGGCCGACGAGATGTTCATGGGTGGACGTGTTCAATAAAAATGTCTTCTTCTCCTCTGGCCGAACATACAGCCCGGCGAAGGGTTTGCTAACCAGGAGAATCGTTCCAGGTTCGAGATCTTGTGTGGCAAAGGCTCCTTGGCACTCGCCAATCTCGCTCTTCGCGTTCCCGAATTCAATTGCTCCCACAAATTCGTAGATGCGGTCAAGCATCCCGGCCGGTAAATCTAACTTAGGTTGATTATATTTCGTTCGCCGTGGGTTACGGAGAGCAATGACAACGTCTCTTCTGGGCGGTTTTCCCAGTTCAGCAACAATTGATCTACATAATAATAAATTCAGTTAAGCTACATTTAAATTCTTAATTCTCATTCAAAAAATATTTAAGTTTGTTATTCTTTATATTTTGAAATCACACCTCAATCTGAGAATATCTTTATTCTCTTCTCCTCCGAGCTGCTTGATCTTTTCATCCAGGAATTCGCCACCTTCGGAATACCGTCCAAGTCCAATGAGAGCTTTGGCGTGACGATAGATCGACTTAACGTGAGCGGTGTTGCTCCCAAGTACTTTTCCAGTGTAGACTAGAGCTGGATTAAAACACTCCAGTTTGATCAAAGCGGCCGCCTTGTTGGACAAGATGTCAATTAAAAGTGCTGACGAGGCTGGAGTTATCATCTCCACTTCTTCCATCACAGGCAAGTATTCTAGAGCAACATCGTAAAATCGGATCGCGTCCGTTGCCCTGTTCTCGACGAAAGCCTTGTTTCCCACCAGCTTCAATTTGGTAGCAATCTCAAGGTCACTTTGGTCAGGAGGAAATTCCCAAAGGAGTGGAGAAGCGAACAGGGCTCGAGATTCCTGGGGCAGATCTGACTTCCAGTGGACACCTGGACCAAAAATTTATTATTAACGTAACTACACGAATATAATTAAGTGATGAATGATGTGTAAATATTACTTGGAAAGAGTTTTTCCATTTTCTTCGGACTGAGCAACTCGACATCGGCCGGATTCTCAACAATCAGCCCAAAGATGGGCGTTAGGCTTGTAGGCTTTTTAAACACGGGGTTCTTCACAATCAACATCGTCCCCAAGGGGAGGACCGCTTCGAAATCCGATTTCCCCATTTTAGCTTCAACCGAGTAATTGAACAGGGAAAGTCGCATGGCTTTCTTTCCTTCGACATCTTCCACAGCGGCGTCCACTCCGTTCATCTTGCTCGACGGGGTTATCGTTCGACAAAGTAGAAACTTCCCCTTCAACACCTTAAGTAAAATCAAAATAAGATAAAAATTAAATTTTAAAATATGACTTTGCACAACTTTTGACCTGTCATCACGAAATCTGTCGCTCACCTGTCCCACATTCTTCACGAGTTTGTCGATACTGACAGAATTTTCCATCTTCAATTCCACCTCCATATTTTCGTCATAGGTGGAGTGGTCAGTTGGATATGATAAGACCATAAAGTCAGTTTTGCCCAATTGTTCAAGGACTATTTTCATGTCAATGCGATCCCGATGAATGCGATTCATGACGGAAATGACGTTCTTTCTTGACGTTGAGTAGTGGATAGCTTCGTCGTCGGTGAATTCGAAAATTCTCTGGGCGATGCCCTTCGCTGATTGAGTTTTTTTAGGACTCATGTTCTCACGAGAATTCTACTAGTCGTGGTCTTATTTTTGCAGTGGGGGCGTGTACTCAAGGGGGAAATATTTATCAACTTTGAAATATTTCCTGAATTTTTGCATTTGTTGTTTATTCGCCAGATTGAGTTTAAAATTCCCTCACTCTTTAATTCTTTGTGCCCCTGATGAAATTGGAAATTTTACTTTGTTCCGAAATTGTATTTTAATCTTTAATTGCATCGAATTAAATACATAACGATTTATGCATAATTACTATTCAACCGTGGGTTAGGATATATATATTTATGCACATGAATATTACTCCAATTCCTCTCTTGCTAAATGCAAATAATATTTGCATGTGCATATTATCTATATTATAACCTGGAAATGTTTGTCTGCAACGGAAGTGAAATTAATTTTCCGTGACGGAAGTAAAAATGGAGAAAGTTTCACTTCCCTCGCCAACAGGCATTTGTAGCTAATTATATAAATAGATATAATAAAAAAATAATTCGTTGGAATTATGAAAAATCCGACTCAATTTTCACGAAAATCAAATACGCTCTCGCCCGGCGGCAGACGGGCTTATACGCTAGTGTTACATATGCACATACAAACGTATGAAAACCCGTGTTCAAACCTATTTAAATATGTCACAAATTAAAACCCTGCCCATATGAAATTTTTTATAAATTTAATTTAGGATTTTTTATTAACCTTTTGAAAACATGTCATAATTTGTGTGCAGATTATGTTCAATTATCCTTTCCTCCCGATCCTGCCAGTTGCTGTAAACGCGATGAAAGAAATGATAAATGGGACGATGACCCCATAATAGAACACGGATGGATGTGTTATCCCCCAACCTCTGGTCATAATGCTGCGTAACAGACGGTTCGGGTTGGTTAGAGGGAGAGCATAGCAAAACGGTCGGTGCCACCATGGCACCGTTTCAATCGGCCAGAGCGTATCTGAAAAGCAAATAAAATTTAGTCAGAAAATGCATCTGCAAGTTGGATTAATGCAACGTAAGACTGGGTTGGGGCAACGTGAGATTGGACTGGGGCACGGTGAAAATTGCATGGGGTAATATGAGACGGTCCTATGTTAATATTGCAACGCTTATTTGAGTATGTAAACTAATTATCTACCTTATATTCCTTCACCCGGAGGAGAAGGAGTAAGAGAGATGAAGGAGAGGAAGCCTTCATCTCCTTAACCCTTCATTCCACTCACTTCTCATTTGGGCCTCCCTCACTCAGCTTCACTCACTCGATCAAACTTTTCAACTCCCTCACTCAGCTTCAATCTCCTTCACTCCCTCATCGTGAATGAAGCTTCAATTTACGAAAATTGAGTGAAGCTGCACACAGGTATGAGCAAAATTGGATTTTTGGTGGTAGTTGAAGCACCTGAAAATAGGGTTTTTTTCATGTTTTTTACACCTTTGAGTGGGTGTGGCGGGCGCAAATAGGGCCATGGCATCAAACCACTTCAGGGTTTTAGTAGACTCATAGGGTACTCCAACATATGCAAAGGGCATCAAAATCTGAAGATGACATGTAGAGGGTCTCTCCTCCTGAGATGCATATCAAGTTCATGTGGAAAATCAGACGAATTATAGAACCCAGGGGATCACTAATTAAACGGCTATAGTTACGTATGCATGTGCAGGGATTAAGGCATTTAGGTCACCACTCGCTCGACGCAGTCCGCCCGGACTCCATCCCATCCAAGATGTTCGCATCATACCTGAAAATTATTAAATTCCATTTTGAATGTTGCAAATTTCTAGAATGTGCACCCTTCGAATTCGACATGAATTCAGGGCGGATGATTTTGACTAAAAATCTGCGTCACATTCGCATGTTTAGACTTCAAAGCGTGCTCTCCGTTGTTTACGTGGGAGCCATGTTGGCCAATATTTGCTTTGGTTGGTTAACGTTGACCGAACGGTTGCAGGGATTCGTCTTTTTTTCCTTGTATTTCTTTTGCTCCATCCAAAAGTGGAATTGGAACCTGGATATTGCAGGGATTCAGGTGATCAACTCGTTCCTGGACTATGAGGATGAACTATTGGCTGGTAAGGCGATTGACCAGTTTTTCAAAAAAAGTAGACTAATTTTGGAAATTTAAAACTATTAGATAACGCCCCGCCACCACTCTCCCTTGGCGCCAAAATGATGCGGATTTTCATACCTGCCGGGGAAATCTCTCTATCTGCCGTTGCTCTGCTACAATTCCTGCTACTGCGATATGCCCCTTGTACGCCTCCATTCATCATGTCGATGCAACCAAATTGTACGAATAGGGCGGGATTTAGTGCGGTACAGCTGGGCGTACATCTGTTCGAAGGGTGGATGTTCTGGCATATGATGATGGCTGCTGGATGCTGGTTCGTCCACGTTTTCTTCACGGGAATACTCTCGCTATTAAGTTACTTCAAGATTCTTAACAGGTAATTATTCTGGTCCGTAGCACACATGTTAAAAAAATATTTATTCATTCAAAGTTCATTCATTCAAAGCTTTGAAGAAAAAATTCATTCCTTATTCAACATTTATTCATTATTCACCATTCCCTCATTATTCATTTTATTCAAAATTCACAGTATAAGATGAATTTCTCGACTTTCCCTATGCATTAAGCATTGAGTTAAAAATGAATGATGAAAAAAATATTCATTCATTATTCATTCACACGAATTGAATAGATATTCACTCAATATTCATTTATTCAAAAATCAGAATAAAATATGTCAGAGGTATGTTTTCCATGACCTAAATAGAGCTTTCTAGAATGGCATAAAATTAGACAAAGCATTTTTTATCCTAAAAACTATTATCAACAAAATATTCATTCAATATTCATTCAAATTTTAAATATTGAATGAATAAATATATTAATTCATCATTAAATGAATGAATGTGAATATGTATGGTCTGTAGAGACGGTCAAACTTGATAATCGCGCAGTACGTCACGATAAATCATTACTCAGACATCGCGATGCCCGGATTTCTGGCCTTTCCCCTCATCGCCGTCAACTGTCTGACGACCAATGTAGTCGTTTTCACCTTGGCAGCATTCGTCAACTCGGCGTCGGAAAAGGTGATGGAATCCTTGGGGAAGAAGGCGGGTGGACTATCGGGGAAGAAATTGTTGATAAAACGACAAATTCGGGGCTGTTCCGTCCTCAAGGTGAAATTCGGATCGAACTTTATCGATCGCGGGACTCCGCTGGTGATGCAGACGTTCTGCATCAATCAGACGGTATCGCTCACATTGATCAAACAGGGAAAAAAGGTTCATTAGGAGTTGGTGGACATAAATCAATATGTAAATATGTATGTACATAGATCGGTTTGGAGCAGATTGTTATTAACTTAATTGGCACAACTATGCAAATATGATGCCCACAAATGTTTAAGATTCTGAAGATGCTGCATCGTAGATTTTTAATCTCAGTCTACCCGTCACCCGTATTCATTCTTTAATTGCAAATTTCTAAAATTGTATCAATTTCATGCGTTTTTAGATAAGTTCGATGTTTTAATGTAAAGTAAATTTTTGTCTTTACAGAATCTCGAGTTTTAACAAATAGCTTATTTATTTTCCAGAGAAAAATGTAGGAGTGTGTGACCTGAATCGTCAGTCCTCTAAAACTGTGGGTGCCGAAATATGCTCACAAAATGTGGGAGAGTAAAGTGGAAAAATGAACCGACTGAAAAAACTCATTTAAACTCGGAGTACATTTTTATTTTAATGTAGGAAAAAGGTGTAGGTGTACACGTGCAGAGATTGCATGCAAAAATGAATTTAGAAGTCAATGACTATTCTAGAACCGAACTAAAATTTTAACTCTAATGGTCAATGAGGAGAGTAAACTCAAAATTAATATAATTATCTGATGTCTAAGTTACATCTTGTAAACTGAAACATCCTAAAGTGGACTACTCCGTCCTATGTCTTCTAATGTTGCGACCAACTTTTGGTAGCTAGCTCGTTTCAATTAAATGTTCATTGTGTACAAGGACACTTCGACCCAGTGTCGTTGATCAGACGACCCTGGGCTGGAATGTCACAAGAGGATAAAAAATACCTTAATTATCTCGTCAAAAAGAGAGCTGAAACTGTTTGTCTCATACAAAATTCTTGGACTACAAGTGGAGTCAGCGTTTCAACAAAATTGTTCCCAAACTCTAATCTCAATTACATTAATGTTTAAAAACATGAATTGTATTTTTGTAGATAAATAATTATGCTAATTTTAAATACAAGAATTCCATAAATGCGGAAATGTGAAATGTCCTGGAGACACATTACAGTTGGTTTATTTTTAGATGTACAGTTACATAAGAGTAACTGTTGTACTTATGTAACAACGTATGTATGTATGTATGTACATGTCAGGTCAAGACGATGTAGCGAATTCCATAAGTTCTATTTTTAGAATGAACTGTAAGGAATTGTGCGCGAGTACCTGAAAGTTCTATGTTTAGAGCTTTCAGGAATGCGCTTTCAGTTTTGGCGTTCACATTGAACGTACACCCGCTTCCATCCCGTCCGACCGTTTGGCATAAATACGGCCGCCGTCTCGGCAGCATTAACATCTAGTAACATGGCAGAGCCTTACAACCTCTGCACAAGACTGTATAGCGATTCTCAATCTGCCTCAATTGAGAATGTGAACTTGTAAATATTGTCTCAACTAACTGTATTAAATTGTCCCAAGTAGTAATTAAGTAACTGGTAGTATCAATTGACAAATATGTATTTGCAACTCAAAAATAGTGAATAAATGTTATTGTCGTTATAACGTTTAAACTTAACCAAACCGTTGTTCTGAGCAAGTTAATTCACATACAAACCAGCACACTTAAAAATCATTTATCAGAAATCCATCGCAATATTTAGCACACTAAATCACACATTTCACTAGTTACTCAACAATTAAAGATTTTTGCGTCCTCCTCTCCAACCTCGTTTTGCATCTTCCCTTACAAATTGAGATCCAGTTTATGCTCAAATTATTAAGTAGAGTCAGCTACTTATTGTGATCGTTTTGTCCGTCCGTCCGTCTGTCCGTCTGTAAGCAGGATATCTCCAGAACGAGTCAACATAATCAAACCCCGTTTTCGCCATTGTGCTTCTAATTTTTAGTTCTCGGTCGAGTTCGAAAATGAGGTCAATCGGACCACATTCCACAGACCAAGGGGGTGTGGTCTAAATTAAATTTAACTTTAATTTTCATATGGGGTGTCATTTTAAAGGAAATTTCACCACGAATCCAACGGCGTCAAAATTTTTGACCTTTTGACCGTGACGACGAGGTCACAGGTCAAAAGATACGTAATTGTCATATGGGGTGTCATTTTTAAGGAAATTTGACCGCGATTTTGGAGACGCTGATATTTTTGACCTCATCACCTTGCGGACGAGGTCAAGGGTCAACATAATATATAATTGTCATATGGGGTGTCACTTTAAAGGAAATTTGACAACGATTTTGAGGACGTTAATATTTTTGACCTCATGACCTTGAGGACGAGGTCAAGGGTCACAAATAAATAATTGTCGGATACGGTGACACTTTAAAGGAAATTTCGATCGGTCTGACGCTACTTTTTTATATTTGTTTGTAAGGGTTTATTTATTTGAGCAGGTACCGAATACAAAAACACTGAGAAGACCAGCAAAAGACAATAAAGGCATAGGAACGGGAATGCTTCAATGTTTTCCGAATGAAATAATTGCATCGTAGTGTAACAGTAAAATTTGCAAGCCTGACACTACAAGCGCCGCAACATGGGGACAGAAAAACAATGTCCCTATTACATATCTGCTGTCCATGTTATATAAACCCCTCCCTCCACTATCCTACATGCTAATGTCCACAGAGATCCCACGGCTTCCGCGGCCAATGTTATATCTATACAGCTAAGCAAGAGAATATTGGAAATTGTTCTTGAATTTAGTTAGAAGGCTAACACCGTCCTGATAAATAGAGTTTGAATAACCGTGTACACTCTAAATAAAGTTGTGGAAATTCTGCTCTAAAGGTGACCAAATTATACCACAATATTGTGTGAAATTTGGGACTGCTACGTTGTTATACAAATTTTACCCAACTCAGTTGGCCAATCACTTTACTCATTAATTGTGTAAAATTAACTAAGTATATTGTTAAATTTTGACCAATGCCAGCTGACAAACTTCATGCAATTAGAGAGTAAAATTCACACAACTCGAAACTAATTTTTCCTTCATTCATAGGTAAATTTTACTTTTATTTTTACTAGAATTTACTCCTTAGTTGATGATTATTTACTCCTTGGTTAATTAAATTGCACTTGAAAGTAGATTAAATATTACACCTTTATTTAAACCATTAGCATAATTTACAATATTCATTACATTTTTCACACATAAGAATTAATATTTATGTATATGTAATTAATTAAGCGTACGAAAAATACTGATAATTATAAACGCATGAAAGCATAAGATAAATTATCTAAAATATTATTTGAGAGCTAAGTGATAAAACGCAAGATGGAGGAGCTGTAATTTCGTTGATTTTGAATACTGAGTGGTCGAAAAAACTCCAAACGCCGTAGCATTCTTCAGGAAATTGCAATTGTAATACATGGAATATTTTGAAGCATGTATCCACCGCCTTGACGAGAGTTTCCGCAGCTATGAGTCGTCGTTCTACCATGATGTATGCTTGCTGAATGGTCAACGTTTTCAAATTTCCGACGCACAAAACAAATGGCTGCTTCCTGGTCAATTCCGATAATCGAAATGCTTCCAAGTCTTCAGTTGCCTGAAAAAAGCATTCAAAAATATTATGAATGAATTGAAAAATAATTATAATTATAATGCAATTAATTTTAAATGTTTCTTGAGCCTTACATTTACAAACTGGAGGAAAAAATAGGAAGACTGTCCTCCTGTAATTCTACGCCTTTTCTTTCCACTTCGAGTATATGCAGAATTCGACAATAAATACGGTAGCAAAATAAGTGAGCCGTTGTTGACTTGGTCTACGAAATTAAATATTATTATACGATTATTTAATTTAAATATTTTACACTCATTACCAGTTGTCCAATTATTGATATGCTGTTCAACTCCAAGCTCGTTTGTAACGTCTAATTTTGTATTTTTAGCGGCTTGCCAAATTTGTTGACCTATTTGAGTCCAGTTTCGAAGCATCAGCTCATTTTTCTCTGGGTGGCGAAAGGAGAAATCTTGATCAATCTAAAATGCGACAGATCTTGTACTTAATAATAAAATTATAGATGCTAAAACTTTTACATTTAATTAATTAATTATACCATTCCAACAGTTTCTAGTAGACGAGGCCACTGCGAAAGGGTTACCGAAATATCCTTTGTATTCCGAATCTCTGCCGTCCTCATAGGGTAGGTTTGCGCCATATATTCTAAAACCTGACTCTGGGGACTAGATGAGTAAGCCAGCCAAGATTTTTTCCCTTCGTCGTCTTCTGACGGAGCTAAACAAATTGTCAAAAATTCCATCCCATTTGAATTTTGAAGAAACTGTCGATAAAATGCAAAATTACCGTATGATTCAGAGCTACTGCTGACGACATTTATTGACAATCCAACGCTGTACTTCTTCCGTAAATGCCTTAACCTTTCTTCAATTAGTCCTGATGCTGGAATTCTTTTTCGGACACTTGATCCTGTCGAATTTGATATGATGACTGTCGACGGACTATAAAATAAATTCTGAAAAAAAATCTTATTAATTTGATGAGAAATGAGTTAATTTCAATGTTTACTAACCATAATATCCTTTTGTTGCTGATTTGATAAATTTTGAAATAACTGAGATGCCACACATTCTGCGAGGTTTTGTTTCTCGTGCTTGGATGGACTATTTACATTCAAACATGATTTCATTAACTTTACCACCATACTTACTTATATGGACAATATAGTCGAGATTACTTACTAATAGCTGTACTGCTTGACAAGATAATTAACAATGCGGCGTTTAATTACGGTCTTAATGCGGTAATTGATGACATTAGTTTCTCCAATTTCTTCTAACAATTGCTTGCCTTTTGTTGTACCTTTCTCCTCGTCAGACTTTAAAATAATCGACTTGATATCCTAAAATCACAAAAAAATATTATGAAAAAAACGCTAACAGAAATTAATAAAAAAATGTTTCATACAAATAATGGTTGCAAAATAACAACTGCTTCCGCTTGATCCACTGTCAAATCTCCAACACTCTCAGAATTTTGAGAATTGACGCTAATATTGTTGTCAATCTGTAATAAAAAAGATGGTTTAACAGCCAATTACATAGCTGTGAATTAAAACAAAATTTGAATGCAATAAAATTTATGGTTCTTACAACTATTATTTTCATTGTTTCCTCCACTTGTGCTCGCTCTGCTCGCTGTTCAGTCTCTGAGCTAGATTTCCCTAACTATATATACATATGTACAAAAAATTCTTTTAAACTAATTCAATTGGGCAACAAATTAAACCATCACCATGCGGGTCATCCAGGTTGTTGACAACCAATAATGGATATTCTAACTCTAGGGTTTTAGGGTCAATTAAAATCGGTTTCCCAAAATCAGATATTTTAAACAAAAATGAATTAAAAAAATATTCTTCACATTTTACCAGCTTTCCAACAACATGAGCCTTCTCGTCATAAATTAAGCACAAACAAATTTGCCAAAATTGCAACTCGGAAGCAGAGTCATTCAAAATGAAATAATTTCCAGATTTAACTTTTGTGCCATTAATTGTGAGCGAGTCAACAATAAGTACATCGTCGTTTGGATTGATGGAGAGTTTAGAAAATCGAACACAACCTTCAAATCGTTAAACATTGTCCTTGACCCGGACTTGTAATTTATTCCACTGCCTACTTCTTCACATAGTGAAAATGCAATGTTAAGTGATATGCGCCTTGCAATAGTCTTGGAAATATTTTTGAAATTGTACGAGTTTTTGCCAATAGTTTTTGCCAATCGATGCTTTGCTTCAAACCGCATGCACCAATATTGTTTAAGAGGTCCCAAGTGCTCTACAGCGTTGGCGTAGTGTAACAAGTGATGGAATTTTGGGGTCAAGTTACTATGAGCCAAGTTAATGAATGTTTCATGATGCTCAGAAATTAAATAATTTAGCAACTTGATCCCTGGCCTACTTATTTGTGGTGCCATTAAGATTCTAATAATCCTACGTAACCGTAAAACTAAAATCTAATGCTTATCGTCGTTAGACAATTTATCACCAAATATGGCGGGGAAAATTAAGAAAAAGTGGCTCATTTCCGATGCAGAAAAGCAGGTTTTTTTGTCTCCTTCAACAAAACCGATGTCAATTTCTGGTAATTTGGAAATGGAATGAGAATAACTTTTAATGGACGATGATATCCTGTGGTTAATTTCTGTAAGAGAGAAAAAGCCGTTTTGGCACACATGCTTTAAAAACAGTTTTAATTCCGTTATACAAATGCCCTCCAGTACATCATGCATAATATCTGGAGCAAAGTTGGATGTAATGTGAAAACCTTTAATATCATTTAAAATAGTCCCTTCCCTAATACCTGTCAAGCTAACATTATTAATTTGTAAATCATTTTCATAGTCTTCTAGGCTTCGTCTTTGTGCGATTACTTCCTCAATGGCAGTGAAAGTCTGCTGCTTACCCATCTTACAAAATCTACATCTAAAATTTGCGTTAAAACTTTCTGTGAACCCAAATAGTGTATGCAAACCAAGATTATCGCCACAAAATTGAAGTACTTGTACATGTGTAAATGGAGTCTTTGATAAAAACCTTAATCTGGTGGAATTTATGTGTAAGGAGTTTAATTCAATTACAATTGGTTTGAGAATTAAATTCATTCCATACTCCTTTAAATATTTAGACTTTACAATTAAAAGTGGAAAAATGTTATGTAACTGAACTTTTAAATGTGGAAGAAAATTGGAAATAGTAAAATAAAACATTGCAAGTTTATGAATTTTGGCTTTGGATCCTAACGGGTTACATATTTCTACATCATCATAATAAATTTGCAAACACAAAGGATTATTTTCGAAACTTCGAAATAATTTTCCTGACATAAAATTTTCAAAAATTTCTGTATTTGAATTTTGCCCTTGATAATTTGTGTTATCAAATTTTTTAGAAAGAATAAGGGGGAGCGTTTCGGACAATGGAAATTGGTAGGAATTGTCAAACTTTTCCATCATCAAACCAGAACTTCTATTGTATTTAAAGTGTGACCCTAACCTTATTTCTTTCGGGTCAACTAAAAGCGACCCTTCTCTTAAAAGTTTTTCAATTTGATACTGAGAAGAATTATTACTTGGAAATGGGTCTTTCAATGTATTTAATTTTGTCACAACTAGTTCTGGGCTTGTGATTTTGATAGACAACTGTTTTGCAATTTCAATAATACTATTAACTAAAGAGTTAGCAGCGCAAAGAATGTTATTGCACTTTGATAAAGAAATTCCTCCTGACATTTGTAATGACTTAACAAAAATAAGTTTATAGTCGGCATTTACTTCCTGAATTTGCTGGGGTGAAAATATTTCCTGATTTATGTTTGACATTGTATTTACATCATCAATATTTTCTGTGTGCGTATAATTTGAGAAAAATGATCTAATCACTGGACAAACCTGTCTTTCAACATGTTTCTTAAGATTAAAAGAGCAAGTAAAAACCATTGAACATAATGGACAATTTAATCTAACCCTCCCATTGTTTCCAGTAATCTCGTGTACATCTCTAACATGAATCCAATAATCTTTAAAAGAGGCAAAATAACTTCCGCAAATACTACAAGAAAAACGTTGTAAATTTAATTTGCTTGACCTCAACTGACTAACCTCTCTAACAGCTGCAATTAACTTTAGTCGGTGACCAACCGATGGTACAATTTCAGCTAAGAGACGCTCCTCCATGGACCCAGCGGCACAATCCGTCAAAGTCTTCAAGACGTTGTCGTCGACGTCATTATCTATTGAGAATTTGCAAAATTTTTATTATGTAAAACCTTGGTATAATAATTATTTGTGATGTCCTTACCCTTAAACTTCTCAAGATAATGCGTGAGAGCACAATTATGCAGAGCACTTTCTAATAGTTCTGTCATGTTTGATTAGTTTTATAATTAATTATAAAATTTTAAGTGGTGAATAAATTATAATCTCTTCAACTCGGTCGTTATTTTCAAGTCTTCCACCTCGCGGTGGCGTTTGGTGGTGGCATACTGAGCAAACTTTTTTTAACCACTTGTTGTCCAATATTACCCCAAACTGTTGGTTAAATTTTACCCAACAATTGTGTAAACGGAAATTTACACAACTTTTGCTTAAAAATTGGCCAACTTATTAGTAATCTTTACCCAATAATCACCAAAAATAATTTTAGCCAACACGAAGACAAATTTAGACCAACATAAGTGCAAACTAAAATTACACAATCCCGTTGTGTAAATTTTGACTCCGTTACAACTATTTATTGGCCAAATTTCTTGCAAAAATTACCAATTTTCTTTTGCACAACTGGTTGTGCACAACTTTATTTAGAGTGTAGATTCCGGTCAAACTGAATCTATTTATCTACTAAATAGATAGTTAGGCCAATATCAACCAACGAGTAGAAGATGTCAGTATGCATATCAGATTATGCTACATATAAGCTTATTTGGTGAACGAGTCCAAAATCCATAAGGTCGAAATATTTACAGATAGGTAAATTTGCTCGTAAATATGTATGTATTTATACGGTGGAAATTGCTGTGGAGTGAAGTGGAAATATTTAACCTAACGAAATGATAAGGAGTTTTGCCAATAGCTTTTAAACATGTTTTTGATAACATACTCATTAAATTGCTTGGGTAACAACGAATGTTTATTTAGTCATGACTTACATTTGTAGTTCTGACATATTTTCCAGGGAATACATAAAATAATATTCGTGGTTCATTATTTTAATACATGATTATGAAATAACCTCTGAATACAGTTCTGTATAGTGGAGATCATGGTATGGTAATGGTAAATAATTAAAAACATGACCCAATTATTGGGCCAATAATATGTATGTTGATGTTAGAAAATAGATACTTAGGTATGTATCCATGAAATAAGTGTTCATCCGATTATTTTGCATTGAAAGGTAATTTTAGAAGCTATGTGTAAAACTGAATCTTTGACCTAAAATTGTACGTAGCATAAAAATCCAAAATATTGAATATAAATATTTATTCAAATCTTAATTTACTAAATATATCTTCCCAACAATTTTGCGATTAATGACCCCCTCAAACCTTTACTTCTTCCAGCATAATATCCCCATTAAGCTCTCCTGTAACAATTAATTACCCCCAATCCTGCCTTAATTTCAGCATAATTTAGCAATAAAGTCATGTAATTCAAACAAGTTTCGGAATTTCATTACCATTTACATACATACCATTTGCTCCTCAGCCTCAAATTAACCACCTAATCTAGCAAAATTTCCAGCGCCCTGGACATCTTCCAGTCCTCAGCCAACTTTCATACCTAATCCGCAGTGAAAAATATCCATAAAAAGCAAAATGCGTCTCGCCTTCGTCACCGCCCTTTTAATCTGCCCCATCGCCTCTCAGCTTTTTAAAGGTTCCGCCGTAATAAACTTTTCGGCGGGAAATGATGCCAAACTTGAGGTAAAATTTGGCGACATTTCCATCGGCAATGGAACCCGTTTGACGACCAAACAGGTCGAACGTGCCCCCACGACGGTCAAATGGAACGCGGATCCGAACAAGTTCTACATCGTGGCAATGATTGGTATACATAAATCATGTAAAATTCCCGGGATAAATTTCTGAAAATACATGTTTAAAATTTTCCAGATCCCGATGCACCCACAAAAGTGGTGCCCGTCTTTGGCGAAATTTTGCACTGGATGGTCGTCAACGTTAAGGGAGGTGACATGTCGACCGGGAAAGAATTGGCGTCATACCTTCCACCAAATCCACCACTTGGTTAGTTAGTATTCGGAAATTATGAAATTTTGAAAAAATACATATGAATATTAATGTTTTTAGGTAGTGGTGCTCATCGTTTCGGCTTCGTCGTGTATGAACAACCCTACTTGCAAGGATTACGGGGAAGACTTACATTTGCGGAAAAGTTTGGACAAACGATCCGATCCCGGTATCGATTCTCGATGCAGAATTTTGCAAACTTGTATAATCTTGGGGATCCCGTGGCACAAAATTATTTCACCGCGGGATGGCTGGATGCTCCCGTTTTTGGGGCATAAATTTCTAAAATGCAGTTCAAATTGTAATGGTCATAATAAAGAATGGATACTTATCTTCAATTTGCATGCCATTTTAATTTATCATGAAATTTCTGGTTAACATTTTCATAAATTATTAACGGCATTGTCCAAATATTCCAACAATTCGGGGTTATCGCTTGGGTGACAACTCTTAATTTCCTTAATAATCATAATAAAACAATTGAAATCTGGCGAATAATGAAATCAGAATATTGAATACCTGTTGTACCGTGTGGTCAATTGGTTCGTATTTAAGTCATACAAGTAATTAATTAGTAATGAATGAATAATGCAGCAAAATACCTGAATTACATAATTTCGTCAATTAATATGTATGTACCAGTTGCCATTGTCTCTCACAGTATCGTGTCAACGTTCCCAGTCGTCTCAGCACATCAGTGGTTGCCACACGGTAAGAAAATAATTCAGCAAATTAGTTCGCAGTTTAGGCCTCGTTTTGATATCCATTAAAACCAAATTTGAATTTCGTTTGATACTCATTTACTTACATATTCAGTCCGACATGATGGCCCTCCTATTGCCCACCGTCTTCCTTCTCGTCGCCCACACCGCGTCTTCCCAAGTCTTCAATGGGTCCAAAGCAATCAACTGGTCGGCCGGAGATGCGACCTCGCTCGAGGTCAAGTATGGCCATGTCGCCATCGACAATGGGACTCGGATGACGACCAATCAGGTCTCCGAACCACCCACGACCGTCAAGTGGAACGCTGACCCGAATAAATTCTATGTTCTTGCCATGATTGGTAAGTATTCATTTTTTTTGGTAACAAAATTTGGTAAAAGATTTGAATTTCGCGGTGATTCTTGTGGTTACCAAGAAGTTTTGTTACCAATTTCTTTTGCGTGACCAAACTCGTTTACTTCATAAGGATATAATTTTTTAAGATCCCGACGCTCCCGCCTATTTTGTCCCGCTCTTTGGCGAAACCGTACACTGGATGGTGGTCAACATTCAGGGCGACGATATCTCGACGGGAGAACAATTAGCGTCTTATCTTCCCCCAAGTCCTCCGATAGGTTGGTCAAAGATAGACAAAATTCGGTACACATTTTTAGCGCGGTTTTGAAAATTTGTTTTCTGCCAGGCGGTGGTGCCCACCGATTCGTCTTTGTCGTGTATGAACAACCCGAGTTGAAAGGTGTCCGGATAGGATTCACTTTTACGGAAAAGTTTGACGCCACGGTGCGATCCCGGTACAGATTTTCCATGCGGACGTTCGCCAACACGTACAACCTTGGGGAACCCATTGCGCAAAACTATTTTACCGCGGGATGGCTCGACACTCCTCTGCTGATTGGGGTGTAGTGTGAATTTTGTGAAAAAGGGGAAACTTTTTGGAAAATTGTTAAATTTGGAATGATGTTTGGCTGCTATTAAAAGAATTTTGAAATATAACGCTCGACAACGTTTAAGCATGCTAAATTCGAAACCGCACCCACACATACATACTTATAGTTTATTTAGAATTACTTAATACACGATCAGCCAAATGTTTCGGACATGCCCAGGAAGTTTGTTTGTGTGAAAATTTTGTATATAAGTATTATTCGAAAGATGTCAATAAGTGAAATAATAATATAACTAATACATATATGGTGGGATATAGCCTACACGTGTAGGCTACCCCTTCATAACACAGTTTTGATCCGTGATTCTCCAGAATTTAACACAACAATAGATTGGGACTTAACACTGCATGATATCGAACAAAATCCAAAAACTTTGGCGACTCACTTATAAATTCGAAGCCAACCATAATCATCTTTAAAACGCCTGAAATTTGCCTTCTTCTCGTTCACATCATTTCGTTTCGTTCTTCAATTACGGTTTAAGTAAATAAAAAAATTGCATAATACATAATGTATGTACTTATGTAAGTGTGCAAATATCTTACTAATTGAGACGCTCGTCTAGACAACAAGGTTTGAGTAGACGCTATAAACTTGTATCAATTATTTCAGTCGCTTTAATAAATTAGATTTAAATTCAAATAGTGACTTTCACTCCTACATATTTCCAAGGGTCAATAATTCAACGGTTAAATCCAATGGGTATATGTGACTGAAAGCAGTCACGTATAAATGTGTGTAGAATTGGTCAAAGTAATTATTTTTCGGTTGGATAGATCACGAGATATAAAACACCTTACCAAGCCCACCAGAAACTTTATTTCATGATAGGGAAAGTTTATTCTGATTTATTTAAAGCTATGAAAGTTACATAAACCTTTAAGCGACGACAATCCCCAATATGATGAAAAATTTTATTAATATTCAACTGGCACCTTGTCGCGTATTTTATTTACTTACATACAATATGTACATAAACGTTAATTATTTCTCGTAATAACCAATTAAAAAACCGATTGCATAACTCATTACAAATTCTCCCGTATACGTGGGTGTTTTATTATTGATTTTCAAAAGGTATGTTCCGCACTGTTTCTGACCAAAATTTTGATGAAATAACAAACTTGGAATACATTTAGGAAGTCGTGATTTTTTTCAGCTCAATCGGTTAAAAGGAACACTCGCAATAAATCATCCAAATTTACCTCGAAAATATGCAAAAATTTACGACTTGATTCCATTATCATCCCAAAATCGTTTCCCCTTCATGCTTTTATTCAACGTTTGAAACGGATAATAATCACTAAGGGTCTAGGCTGGACTGTACGGGGGGTGGTTTATGACGGTGAAGCGTTTTTCGTCTGCAGCAGCCCTCGAAACCAGCGAGGTATTTGTTGGCGCGTTGTCGTCTAAAAAAAGGCCAACTCTTTATTTTGACCTCACGTTTCTCTTCAACCGCAGCACGCAGCTCCGTCAGGGTTCCTGCATAGGCTGCCCCATTTATCGTAGTATTTCCAGCAAGAAATTATGTAAGAAGGGGACCTTTTGTATCATTGTAAATAGTCATAATCAATTTTTTGGCAGATTTTTACGCTTTTGCTTTCATGGGCGGTGGCAACCCCCCGTGCTCCCATTGCATGAAGTATTGTTTAGTCTGCAGGTCATAATAGTAAACCCAAGTATCATATGCAACTACTAAAATATGAAGCAGGTTCCAGTTTTCATTTAATAGGTTAAAATTGGCATTGCAAAGGTCAACTCGATCTTGTTGTTGAGATGCCGAAAGCAATTTTGGTACCCAACGGGCGGAAGCCATTTTCATACCTAAGTCTTCAGTTAACCTTTTAAGCATTTTGACCATGTATGTCATGGCGAACAATTTTACACGAAGTGCCGGACGAAAACACAACAATTAAAAAGATCCGTCCTTAGTTACATATATCAATTTTTTACGAAATTTATTAAGTAATTATTGTCGACTTTTAATCACATCGCAACGTTAAAATATTCGGATTACATCCAAAGACTGACTTTTTCTCGAGTCGTGATTTTTAGCCCGAACCAGGGCTTATGTAATTGTCATGTCAGTCGAACTGTCGAACGAGTTAACCAATTTTGACCAAATTTGGTGCAGACATGTATCTGGGCAATGCAACGACCGAGTTAGAAGATGGGTTCGATCAGAAAAGTTTTGAACCGGTGGGGGTCATATAAGTGGGTAGGGTATTTTGCACCAAAATTTCAAAATTGTTGTAGAGAGCTGAAATTTGATACAGAGGTTGCTAATGGCTCCTAATAGAAAAAAATAACTTCAGGTTGGAAAAATTTTAATCTTGAGGGACCCTGTGGGGTGACCCATACTGATTTTTAGAAATTACTTTAAAAAGATGAAATCCGGCACAATGGTACTTAATGGCTTCTAATTAAAGAATATGAAGTTAAAAGTGAGTAAAGTGCAACCAGAGTGACCCTATGGGGTGACCCATACTGATTTTTCAAAATCATTATATCGAGCTGAAATTTGATATGGAGGCTGAAAACCACTGCTGGATGGCACATACATACAGCTTAGAGCTTCAGGATGTTAAAGAAGCCCACTGGTCATGGTGGTCAAGACACATGATCTGTAACTTGCTCAAAAATTTGGGACCAAATAATAGAAACTATCTAACAAACTTTTAACCATCCACAACACGGAAGTTGGTGATATTATGTTGGTCAATTCGGAAAAAAATTTAGAAGCGGGCTCTGACTTATTGAGTCAGGGACTATGTCCCTGACTCGGGCTATATGGAGTCTGCACTGTAGGTTTTATCTATTAGGAGCCATTAGCAACCTCTGTGCCAAATTTCAGCTTTCTACGACAATTTTGAAATTTTGGTGCATAAGACCCCACCCACTCAGATGACCCCCACCGGGTAACCAGTTAACCGATTTCGCCCATCTTCGAACTCGATTCCTAACTTTGTCCAATATGCACATGGTAAAAATTTCAAGTCGGTAGCTTGTGTTTAAAGAGAGTTATCCTGTTTACGGACGGACGGACGGACGGACATGACCGGTTCCATAAGCCCTGACTCGGGCTAAAAAGCTGTGAAAATTATTATTTTCGACTTCCATGTATGTCATGGTCAAAGTATTTTCTTGCAAAAACAATCGCCATGACTTTGATGGTATTGGTCCTGCAATGCAAATTTTTGCGACCATGACTAACATGGTTTTGGTCTTTCGATGTGTAAAAAATATGACATGAACACCATGGTTTAGGAAACTTGGTGTAAAATTTTTCTCCATGACATTCATGGTCAAAGTTCATTCCCCATTTTCGACTATAAAATGTAAATGCTTAAAAGGTTAACGTGGAACAAATTGTTGGTTTTGGAACACCCATCTTATCTGCTAAATAGGACAGTTTCAATCGTGGATCTCTAATTATTGGTTCCTCTAGTTTCTGGAGCCTTTCTGTGGAAGAAACTGATTTTGGGCGTCCTGGCGACTTTTTGTCCGAGACCACTTTTCGTCATCATTTGAAGTTACTGACCCAATTTATATTGTGCTTTGTGTTGGGCAGTTTTCATCGTAAACTTTAAGCATGCGATCATAAATCTGCGACACCGATTGCCCTTCCAGCGTTAAAAGTTAAATCACACTACGATATTTAATTTGCAAATCTGACATTTTTTCCGTCGAGGTAAAGTTTGCTGATTTATTGCTAGTGGTGATGTTAACCTAAAGAGCTGAAAAAAATCACAGCATCCTAAATGTATCTGAAGTTTGTTATTTCATCAAAATTTTGGTCAGAAACAATGCGGAACATACGTTTTGAAAATCAATAATAAAACACCTACGTAAATAAGAAAATGAATTTATGCACTGCGTAGTAGAAATACATAGACAGTAAACACGTGATTAATTAAAGTATGTATTAAGTGTCGTACTAGATTTCGAAGTAGGGCATTAGAACAGGCTGTGTGTGAAAAAAAACGATTTATTAGAAGTTCTTGCGTCCTTCACACCGTGCATTGTAAAATACATTCATAAAATAAATTCCAACAGTTATAATAAACTGGCGGAAACGGAGTTTTAGAAAATTTCCAAAACTCCGTTTCTGCATTTAATACTGCATTGAATACGATAATATGTTCGATGTCAATCATCGCAAAAATTTGACATTTTTGACGACTTGACATTCATGGCCATTGACCTCCTTTGACCCTGTGACCTTTCGCCCAACAAGGCTAGCTAACGAACTCCCGCTTAAGTACTTTTAAAATTAGATGTCGATATTCGCAAATAAAAATCAAAAAAGTTTATTAAATTTAAGAGTCATCATGCTGACGGACGGACAGACGAACAAATTAATATCATTTAATAGGTCAGTTCCATCCACTCGTTAATAATGAACCAAATTTCGTCTGTGTGCATATGACGATCGTCCATTTTCATACGAATGGCCAGTCACGTACGCAAAATAGAGAAAACCCTCGCAAAATAGTCCATAAAGAATTGTTGATTACTTTGTTCAGAAGCGTGTCACCTAGTCAAAAGTTATACAACTCACTCATATGTATGTATGCATGACTAATGAAGGCAAATTTCAACGCCACCTTATACATACATCTTGGGCGTACAGCTTATTCGGCATCGAAGACTACTTGCAAAAAGTCACTGAAAAATTCTTCCGAATACTTAAAACCATGTAGATTTTCTGGGTAGATTTGCCAAAAAATCCGGAAACGTAGCAATTTCTGTTGATCCCCACAGATTGTCGTTTTTAGCTCAATGCCTATGACACTCAACCTTTTCGTCGAAACTCGAAAATTGTAAAACAACACTTAATATTCTCCACACGCAGAGTTATATAAGATGTAAAGACACCTTAATTATCGCATAAAGTAAGTATATACGTCCAATTATCGCAGAATTACCAGGCCAGCCACATCACCACTTTCCCCATAAAAAAAGTAGGCACGTCAGCCACCTCGACGATAATTACTCGTAAATATTCACCCAGGAAGGAAAAATGTGAATGCGGACAGTTCGCGCGTTTCCAGTCATATGTACAAAGTCGGACGAGTTATTCCAAGAATAAAATCATTACTGTCCATTCTACATAAATCTTGACCTGAAGAAGCACATAAGTAAAACTGTTCCATTTCAACTAAACCCATCCGGGGGAAAGAATTTGTACCATTTCTTCGGTATTTTTGTAAAAAAAACTCTTGTAAAAAATGGGATTGTTTAAGCGCCACGTCCTATTTCGAATGAAGAACGCGTTACTGACAAAAGCGTATAAAATGAATTTACTCACGTTCGAGGTGCTCTGCGCGTTTTGTACCGTTCCTTTAAAAATATCCTGGGAGGAGGAGAAGGTCGTCGAAGTACGGGGAAAATTGAGACTAACGGTGATCAAATTACTGGACCTGTTTCATTTCGGGAGGACGGCCCAATTTCTGGTGGGGTTTGGGTTGAGGATGGCAGGACTGCAGGTGGGGCCTTCGGGGAAGTATGTCATGACCGATAAGCTGCTAGATTACGGGTGGATGGGCCCCATCATGTGCACGATCCTGTATCGGTTCGAGTTCCGGAGGAAGGCAAAACAAATAGTGGACTTGATGAATGAGACGCATCAGTTGGAGAGGGAGGCAGAGGAAGATGGTGAGAATTTTTTGGAGAGGCATTTTGAGATTTGAGTTATTATGTAAGTAATTACGGAGCTTCACTAGTGGTCACTTCCGGATTTTACGAGAAGTGGTCAAGTGTATCAAGCGATTCCCCGAAAAACACGAAAAGCCTGCTCGTTTGAACCTTGCCAAAATAAATTCTTGCAACACTGTTGAAGCTCTCCTGGGTTTTGGACATGTGTTGATTTTAATTTTGTATAAGCACATTAGTAAATATTTAAAAAATAAGATTTCGGTTTAAGGTATATCGATTTGAAAATATCCAAGTTTAATTACGTAAATTAATTTTATAAACCTATTCGTAACCCTCAAAAACCATAATTTATCAATTCAGGTTTGAATACCGTCTACACGAAAGGATTTTTCGGCAAGGCAAGGTCTACACGTATTCGGCGTATTCCTGCGTCTTCTCAGTGCCCATGGCAGCGGGAATGTTCTCAATGCTCAATCCATGCGAACCCGCCTTCGTCTCGTGGCAATTTCTTGCCTGTAACTCAACCACATGGACCCCATCTACTGACCAGGAATTAAACATCGTCCGCATTTCAGGCTTAATTGAAACTTTAGTTTGGTATCAGATTATTACGCTTGGAACGATGGCAAACTTATCGACGATGTTTTATCTAGCATTAGCACTTAGGGCATTCATGGTCAATGCGGCAAAGTAAGTTCAAAATTCGCACATAACTGAAATATAAACAATTTTAGTTGGGTTATGAACCTATATTGAAGTTTGTGAAATACTAAATCCCAGTTGTTTTTGGAAACCAAGATTACAAATTAAAGATAAATAAATTAACTCAAAGATTTGGAATACAACAGGGCATAATGAGATAGGGGTACAATGAGATCGAGCTCGTATGAGCACCCTAACCTTCATTACAAAAATCTGTCAATCAACTTTTTATGAATTTCTTTACAGAACCAAGATCGCCTATTTCGGCGAAGTGACGCTTCAATACTACCGCCGCTATCAAGTATACAGCACTCTGTTAAATTACTGCATGTCACACGTCGTAACACCTACAACGATCTGCGCCTGGACGACCATTCTCATCATGGGCTGGTACACCATGCTCCGCTACTTTGGGCGGGTGTCCTTCGCCCTCTACACGATCCACTCTCAACTTGCCCTCAACGGAGTGATTTGTCTCCTCACAGAATTCAAAAGCGCCGGGGATGCGCATGACTATTCGCGAAGCCTACTTTACGATTGGCGCTTTTCGCTCGGAAAGAACACTAATTTGAAATTGTCGAAGCGATGGTTGAAAAGCTGTGCCCCACTGAAAGTGCGGATCGGTGCGACCAACTATTTCGAACGTAGTACACCCATGATTATAGGAAGTCTTTGTGTGGAACAAGTTACAAATCTGATTATGGCTGAGGCAAAGAAGTAAAAGCTTGTATGCTTGATTAAAATGTGTATGTAGAAAGGTTTTTTTATTACTTGTTATATTTTAAGTTATTTATGATGTATCAGTTAAATATACATATTTTTTAGCCAGTGGAGTTTCTAAGCCTTTTAGGGGTTCCAGTCCCGGGATTTTATTCCCGAAATCCCGGGATTTGAAGAATTGAAATCCCGGGATTTCGGGATTTTTTAATTTGTCATTCAAGATTGAAAATGCCCTTCTATTTGACTTTTATTAGCGGTTTTACATAATTTGGGGTTATATTATTGGGAAGAAAAAGTTTAGACGAGCATAACCAGTTAAAATTCATTCTGAACTCCAAGATTAAGCTTTAAACATAATGTGAAACCACATTTTTTTATATGTCGTAGATAAATATATTCAAATCTTCTAGTTTGCAAGTAAAATTTTAAATATAAACTGGAACTTGAAATTTTCTAATTTCGATGTCAGATTTAACCTTGAAGGAATAAAGAAACCTTACCCTAGGTATAATTATAGAATCTGAAATCAGTTATACTCAAAAAAGCTAATATGTTAGAAGTGCATAGTTTCGAATTTTAGTCGATCAATTTAAGTCAGAATGGAAGGCTTTCTGAACGATGTAGTTCATATATGTGAACTTGAAATTTTTGAAGTGCTAATTTTATGTACAATTTTAGTTATTGTATAATAGTACCCAAACAATAAACGCGTAAATTTATTCATTTCAGGTTAAAATGCTGGCAAATTGTTGATTAATTATTTACCCATAAGTTTTCTGGAATGAAATTATTAAAATTTTTCTTGACACCTCTCCAAGAGAGAAGGCAAAAAATTAGGCTACCACATTACACCGTAATTTTACATTTACCATAGCAGGCAAAACAATATAATCGCTAATTTGTGCTGCTATCATATTCATTTTGAGAAGGCCAGAAAATTCCATACCTTATAATAATAATTATGGATGCACAGATCCCAAAAAACATAAGTATATAGGTCCAGCAGTATTATGAATATGCATATGCTGTCCTTTTTAAAGTCATGTACCCTTTTGTATGCTCAAATTTGACTTTCTGGGCTAATGGGGTACTGTTTGAATTTCGGGAAAAAATCCCGGGATTTGGCACGGCTAAAACCGGGATTCCCGATTCCCGGGATTTAAAAAATCGTCCGGGATTTTAATCCCTAAAGCCTTTATATTAAATTAATTTTTTTAAATTTCGATACAGAAATTTTTTACGTTTCAACGAAGTACTGAAAAAAATTGTATGGTTGTTACCTTCTTGCTTTTAAATGAGCAATTCAACAATGGACATAATGCTAATTTTATCTTGATAACTAATTGATAAGGTGGACATTCGAATCGTGTTACACTATCTAAATATTTCGATCAAGAATTACTTCCAAGGGCAGATGAGAAAACAGGTCTTCCAGTTTCCCATTCGTGTATCCAGCGGAGTGGGTAGCACGGAAGTGCTGACAGGATGAAGAATGCCCCCACATATTGGAAGGTACTGTCCATGTTTCCCGTCGTGTCATTCAGCCACCCTGATAATAAATTAAAAAATCAATTAAAAATAATCTGACATCAAACTATTCAAATTTTTATAAAAAGCCTAAACCAGTTTTCGGTTAACCGATTTTACTATTCTTCAAATTATAGACTCATGTAGTTTCAAGGTAGGCCGAATGGTGCGTATTAATCACATGGCACTTGGACCGAATTTCGAATTAATTTACATATTTATTAAATACACTGAATCATTTGTTGTCGTGCTGAATCATTTGCCGATTTCGGTGTGTTTAAAGTGACGATATTTCTATGTATTGCTACTTTTTTTGTGCATATCCGAGTCAATACATGCATTCCTTGTTGCCACCTACCTGCGAAAGCATTTCCACAATAGAGCGAAATCCCCATGAAGAAAATGTTCAGACCAAACGCCAAGCTGTACTTCTCCTTTCCCATGTATTGGTAAACTACGACGGAGCGGAGGGATGCGAGCACGCCTAAGTGTGTACATTAAAATGGACTGTTTAAAACCTTCAAAATTTCAAAAATCTGTCCCTATCAATTCCAAGTATTGCATACTCAAATAAATTAAAAAACCCGCCAACTAACCAATCATTTGTCCATATAATGCCGCGTAGAGAGCCAGCATCCAGTACTTTGTCGCATACACCGTCATCATGGTAACAAATCCGCCAAGCGTTAACGCCACATTTATCAGCATCAAGGAATAAACCGCTCGATCTGAATTTGCCAAAATTCCAAACCCAAATCGAGCCAAGGTGTTAGATCCTCCAATAATTGCGGGAAGCCAGGTGGCTTGGTCCCACGTGGCGTTAAATGGTGGCGCCATGGCTCGGTCTAAAAACAAACTGAATAGTTACCATTGTTACCAAAGTATTGCCGACTTCAATTTTCTTATCCGAACATGCAAAAATTTCTCCAAGAAATATTAGTTTCAAGATTTTTTTAAAATATTACGACTAAGTGAGTAACCAGCACCATATTTAGAATTTTAAGAGATGTTCTGTCTAATCATTTACATACATATTACTTACATATTACCTGCAATAAACGCTGATGGCATAAAATATCCCAATGCACCGAGTCCTCCTGTTACGCAAAGTATCCAACAAGTCGGCGATTTAACAAGTTCTTTCAACAAAGTTGTGTCTGATTTCCGGTCTGCCAGAACCTTGCAGACCTTTTCAACTGAAACGAAAGAAATGGAAACTTCACAAATTTGACAAACTCAGCGTTTTCGATCATTCAAAATTCACATGGAAAATTGAAATTTATGTACATACACTGAAAGAATAACCATTGTGGCGTTTCTCCTCAACATAAGGAAAATTGAAGATCAAACTTAGGTAAATTCAAGGAGAAAGCCAATGCTAAAAATTGATTCTACATATAAAAACACGTATGTATGTATGTACATAATTCTCAATATGTGTCGATTTTTAAATACGATAGGGAGTTTAGGTGAAGTTGCACTGGTCACGAATTTTTAATAAACGAATAAATTTTCCAGTCTACTTTACCTCGTGTCGGACATTCTCTGTACAGTGCTCCAAATCCTATCGAAACGATACAGCATCCCGACAAGAATAGCATAGACCCCTGCCAACCGTAATAACCGACTATCCACCCCAAAACTTTTGGCGTTGCAAGGGATCCCAAAGCACTCCCAGTAACGGCCAGGCCTAGAAACTTTGTCAATTAAATTTATTTTGAAGAGCAAATTTGTTTCCTTAAATGTTTCCACATAATTTTTTATGTCAAATTTTTTTCATCAGATTTTTGCATATACATCTGTATTTACCAGTCGCGAAGGGAAGATTGCTCGCAAAAAACTTCCCTAAAATGATGATACTGACGGTGAACATGAGTCCAAACCCGACCCCGACGAGAAGCCCGAATCCTACCAGGAAACCTGTAAATGATGGAGCTTCACCCCATGACCACGCCCAGGAGAGGAAGAATCCAACCGCGGCCGTTACAGATCCCAGGATTGATACGGTGCAGAAACCCAAGGTGCTACATAGGAAGGGAATCATGGGGCCTACGCAGGAAAAATATTTCTATTAAATCCATAGAATATAAAGTAATAGAAGAAGCACTCTGCTCTTTGCTAAGCAAGTAAGGGGGATGACTCTCCACGTCACATACGAGAGGTCGCCAGATGCCCTCAATGTTAAACTAAATGGCAAACTCACAGAGTTAACTCCTACTCCATCTGTGTGTGACGTGGAGCATCTCTTTCTGTGTCTTTATATCGTGGTGGTTAATTATTCGTCGCTAGAGCCCTCACTAACACTATCTCTTACGCATTTTGTATTTACCCCATTGGCAAATCCTACCCATTGATTAAATCTTACAGTTTTCAGTTTGGGACGGATATTTATGAAGGGCAGTGTACATAGCGGATTTTTTCTAAACTCATTGGTAAAACCATTGGTAAGCTTCTACATAAAAAATCCAAATTATGCTACTGTGCGGAACATTGGTCTATACCATATCGCCACCGTTTTCACTATGAAGAATTATCAAAATATTATCAAACTTGGCTAACGTGTGTATTGGTAATGCTGAAGTCTCAAGTAGTACAAAAATAATTGTCAACTTTATGCTGTTTCAATTTGCTAAATGACTTTGACTTTCGCTCCACCTATGAATGTACATGTACTTCCTTTTCTGACATAAATTAAGATAAGTGAGATTTCAACACTATGGCTTATCTCATCCTCAGTTATGTATTCCGGTATAAAGGGTGGTATAAAATATGTACCGCAAGGTAAATATATCTTGCCCACACGCGTACATATGTATTCAAATCATAATAATAATTTACCAATTATAAGTTGCGTCCCCAACATGACCGAACCACAGAGATGGAATTGAAATTCAGATAAGGATTTCTGCTCCGTAACTTTTTGGGTGAGGACGCCATACGAGAAAGATACGCCATCAAGAACAAAATTATTTAGCAGGGAGGCCGCCGCAATCACCCAGGCGGATCCACCATCCAGAGCGTATTCGACTTCCTGTTCTTCCCATATTAAGGCCGAATCTCCAGGGGAATGTTTTTTCTAAATTAATTAGCGAATTAAAAAAATTGCATATGTATTTATTTTAATAGGAAATACATATATGTAAATATTAAAGTAGGTTAAAAATCTGTCTTAGCCGCAACCTCATCGTAAATAATTACAAAACGAAATGAGGTCGGATACCGCAATTAGGTAAATTCATACATTAATTCAAATTTTAGAGGTACTTATCTTAAGATTAGAGATTAAGATATAATACTTCCAACTATTACGTTACCTTGCGAGTAATAATTAAACTTAAGTATTGACTTTTACCTCAACATTATTTTGATTGTGATAACCATTCCCAATCTTTTTAATTTTACCACACTCCATAATCAATTATTGAGATATTTTAGAAAAACTGGAGGCTAAAAACCCGACGTCCAAGAACAAGAAGATACAGATATCAAAAACATACATACATCCAGTTTTATGAAGGGTAACTTGTTTGTAAGGCTTACATATGCACTTTTTCAACAAGTGATACTTAACTACATAGTTTAAGACCACATTGTTCTACTTACATAAGTTGTCTCAATTTAAACTTTTTATTAATTTATTACTGGCCATTAAACTTATCATGAGTTGGACAGAGTGGTATGAGTATGACTTCATAATTTGTCCTCGCTTATTTATAATCAATCTGCTGAATCGAAACGGCTTTTTCTTGCGTTCTATTTGTTGTAACAATAATTTTGTACAATGTACATACAATATGTATGTATGGTAAATAGTTATTCGGGTAGATGGCGGAGACAAAATGTTTATTTATGTATACAGAGGGTGGTTAAAATGTCATGCTACAACGGAAAATTTTTCGATGGAAAAAATTCGTAAATTTCCATTAGTTACAGAAATTTTACAGAAAATGTACCACCAGACTAATCCGGTTGGAAGTTGTTACCTAACCAATACCAGTACGGAGTATGTACATATGTGACTCCACCAGATTTTTAACAGTGGTGGTCAAACATCTCAAAAAGTATACCACTACAAAATAATGTTTTGTTTATTACCTCTTCACTTAATCCTAATTTCGTAGCTGACCTAAAATTTGTCAGCCGTACTGTGTCGGCGGCACATCCACCACGCAGATCCATCCCCCTGGATTAGAAATGTATCTGATTTTTTTTGTGCGTGGACGGATTGAAGTCGCGTATTGTGTATTGATCCCAATACAGATATGTTACAGAAATGATTGATGATGAATGACAGCCAAGACAATGATGAATAATTCAGTTATGTTCCCACATCATCTGGAGTCATTAAAAATTGCCTATTTTTCTGCTTATTTAAATGGGAGGAATAACTGAGTCGTTTAAAACCAGTTATGGTCTTTAACTACGCTGGCAAAATTTACATTATTCATTAGATTTTCAGATAATGAAAAATGTCCATGGCATGATTTTACATTTAAGAGCTGAACACCAAATTTCTACTGTGCATACATACATAAGATTCAAACTTGTAGTAAGGAATTTCAAATGAAATTCTTACCACCATTTAACCAAATGTCACTGTGCATCACAAATATGAACCCAACGAACAAAAAAATTACTTTAGAGAAAAACTGACAGACCAATTATAATAAATGATTCGGCACCCGGTCACTTAAAAATTGTTTGACACACAATCCTGTTAAATGTACTTTACAATAAATATTTATTTTATCCATTAACTCAACAAAATAAATTCAATTTCATCATTACTCAACTTTGGATTAATCAAATTGTTGAAACCAGTGGCCGCGGGACAATGTCCCCACGGTAATTCTATGTCCCCAGCATCTGCCCATATTAGATAAATTCTTCCCTCCCCTATCCAACAATGTTATTAATAATGCCCCAAGATCCCCCCACAGTTTCCGAGGCCACTGGTTGGGACCAATCCGTCTGGAATTAATTTCTTCGGTTGACAGAAAACATGATGACAATAATCCATCCTACACACATCGATTTAATTCAATGTCACATGAAGGTAAAGTGGTATTATATGTACATATTTGATATAAATATTTTCATGGATTCAGCATCATCCCCATTTCTTTGTAAATTAGTATTAAATAAGTTTTTCTTAATATGTGTAGTTTCAAACACAATATTATTTATAATCTATGTAAATCCCAGGGAATTATCCTCCAATTTATTTATACTTTTTAAGTACCCTACAATCTCTCCCGCTGTCGGTCTTTGATTACCAACCGGGTTTAACATTTTTGCCAAAACTTGTCCAACCCCAGAATCCCACACACTCGACAAGTTATCCCCAACTAAATTTAATTTTTCTAAAAAACATGACAATAATTCGACATCTTGTCCCCCCTTGTATTTTATGAGATGAAATACAGCTCGTTTTTCATCCCGCTCAAAATTGTGTAACACCTCGCAGAATATTAACCCCGCGGAATAAATATCCGAAGCGGAAGTGTAATTATGCAGGACTTCTTCCACCTCTGGGGCACGGTATAAGGGCGTCGATACCAAGCTGTCATTACCCTCTAAATTACGGGACAAGCCGAAATCACCAATCTTAAATATCGTCACGTCCTTTTGTAACATTTTAAACAAAATATTGGCCGGTTTTAAATCGCCATGGATAACTTTAACCTCCGAATGTAGATAATCCAGTCCGGAAGATACTTGACGGATAATGTCCATTTTAAGGGGAGGATTTAATTGATGCTTTTCCTTATCCAGAAATTGTGCGAGATCGCCATCGCATAATTCCATCTTTATGAAGAGCGTGGTTGAGGTGGGTTCGTTTTCATGGGCACTTATCTGCTCAGGTTCTCTCCATGAGTCAAAATAACGGACCACGTTGGCATGCCGCCATGTGGAGGAAGTCTCTAAAACTGTGTCCTTGATTATTGGCTCCTCAAGTCTGGTTACTTTGACGGCAAATAACTCTTTTCCATGTCCTTCGGCGAGCCATACCGAGCCGAAGGACCCCTGGCCAATAATTCGTTGGGGGACGAGGTGACTTGATGTTTTCCAAATTTGCTTGTAAGAAGGATCGTTTCTATTACTGTGGTCACGTAGAAGTGATTGTCGAGCGGAAAAAGTTTGCGTGAGAGTTTCTGAGATTTCAATGATTTCTTGTTCCGTGGGGAAAACGTTATGTTCAGGTATCGTCGAGTCAAAGATGGTGGTTGAATTTGTCTTGGCCTGAACAATTAAAAATTTTGCGGCACCTGTTAAGCACATTATGATTAATAATTTAATTCAATGTAAAAAAAACGTGAATAAATTTGGGGCACGTACGGTAAATGGCTAAACGTTTTACAGGGCAAACATCCTCAAAGTTGAATAATTTTCCTCCTGAATTTTGGCAATCTGTACGCCAATATTTGGCGAACAGTTTTTCCGCACATTTTTTAATAGTTTCACACTTTTTGGCTGCATGCCAGCGTTCCGCAGAAAATTGAACGGCGTCCTTTAAGTAGAAATTAATAGTAAAGTAAGCATAATGTTTACTTTTGATTAAACTGGGTATTCTCGTACCACAAAAATATCCGTATTTTCTGGGATTGTTAACTTCGTCAGTGCTTGAACCGTTTGTGTATGATTTCCAAGGGAAGGGATGGAGCCTAATTTGCCCAATTGGATTATCCTGGTAAACGTTTTACTGTAGTCGAGCTGACGAAAAGTCCTTTCCAAGGCGTCATCCACGCTGCGAGGATCTGACGGGTTTACTGTTGGGCTGTCATCCGCCTCGGTTACCATGGTAACGGGGTCTTGCTCAATTTTGGCGTTTAATTTAGCATCGCATCTGTCAAAGTCCAAAATATCGGTGGGCAACGGGATAGAGTCGCTACTCGTGGTGGGACAAACCTATCGTAAATTTGAGGTGGCGTTAAGTTAAAAACTGACTTAAGATGCATAAATTTATTTTTAATTACGGATTCAAATGTCCCAAAAACTGAATTAATTATAGCTGTCTCTTTATCATTTGGCCATTCAGTTGGTTCGTAGGACCAAGGATTCTGATTTTTGTTCAGCATCCATTTCGATGCTCCTATTAAATTGATAATAATAATTTCTTAAAGATAGAACAATTACTAATACAATTAATGAACGTATTCACGACAACGCCCGTGTGAAAATGAATATGGCGAATTCGGCAGGATTCGGCAAAATCATCCTGCATAAACCATTCTGCACAAAACTTTATGGAGTTTTCTGCACAAATCTAACTCAAGATTCGGTGAATAGAATATGCAGAAAAATGTTTGCAGTTTTCTGCATAAATCGAAAAACGACAATTGACTGGTGATTTCTGCGGAGCAATTTCTGCATAAATTTTTATGTTAATTTATAAAAGTTATAAAATGCGTAACAAATATATTTATTTGCAAGTTTTAGAAGAAATTATTTTATTCAAATTCTACTGTATTCATCAATTGTGTTGCAATGGACAAACTTCCTTGGTTATCATGTTGACCAATGAACTTAAAATTTTCAATATCCGAAGGTAAATAAATTTGAACATTATTGCTTACATAGTTAATTTTAAATGATTTTGGAGAATTCGAATAATCAATAGTACTGCATCTTTTTACAAAAACCAACGCATTGCTAACACCACTAAGTATGATAATTTTAAATATAACAAACAATTTTCCATTAATTTTTACAACGGAGTTGACATGTTGTTTTGTATCACTACTACAAACATTAACAAACAATTTTTTATATAAAATACAGGATTTAAAACTAAAACCTTCAGAATGTTGATGACCAATAATTTTAAGCTTAGCTTTTTCAGAGGTACTAAAAATATACAATTTTTTGCTTCCTAATAATCTACAATTATCAATGGAATAAGAATTTTTAAAAAATCGCTTGCATTCAAGCAAAGATTCATGAAATTGCTTAGCCCCACTTCTCCGAGACTGTAGACCTTTTGGGTGCAAATAGCTCGATTAACAATTTGAGTACTGATTTCTCTAGTACCACAAAAACTATTTTTGAGAATACCATTGTAATTTTCAAACTGAAATAGAGAATATCCCCAAAGTGGGCCCCATTTTCTCACATTTTCCGCTGCGTGGGTTAATAAATGAACATTAAAAGAACAATAACTTTGGCCATAGAGGTTTGGAATAAGCATTGAAAATTCTTTGATTAATATTTCTGCTACCAATATTTCATCCATTGTTACACTATCTTGACACAAAATCGAAATGGAATCTACAAGTTTAGCAAAGTGTTTTAAAAAACAATCTTGAAGAATTCCTTTTAGCAGCGGCACCGCAATTAGCATCCAATTTTTCCATTCGTGTGCCTTCCAATATTTAATGCTGCTGAGATCCCTTATTGTCCTGCTGCAGTTCTTGGGAATTTTGCATCTTCTTAATTTTTGATTTATTTGATTTTCCTTATTTCCAATGTAAAAGATTTCCTGATGATTCTTGGGCAAAATCCAGGCAAATGTCAACATTCGTACGACTCCCAGTAAAACAGTGTGCATGTAGTCAAAAACGAAACCATCGACGATTGAAAAATGTGGAATTTTCAAGAGAGGGGAGGCCAATTTAATTCCATAACGATTTGAAATAGATGATCCAGTTGATAGCAAGTCTCGAAGTTCCAAAAGCTGATTAAAAAAATGTTCCTTGTTTCGATTCGCAGCAATTTCAGTTGGCGGAAAAATCCATTTATGACTTCTGTCCCCTGTGGACAAATTGAGCCCTTTAGCCTGACACCATGGACAACTATACTCCCCATTGAATTGATTAATTCCTTGCAAGGGGGCACGAGCGACGGAATCGGCTGCAAGCATTGGGAAAAATATTTTACTTTTAATTTCCACCCCATTAAAATTCCATTGGATTCCTTCCTTTGATAATTGATTTGATTGATTAATTAGTGGGTCAAGAAAAAGTTTGAAATTTGGCTTGCTATCATTAAACCACAATCCAGCCAAAATGGTGTGCTTTCTTCTTAAATCGTAATCCAATTCGTTGATTGAAAGAAGTAGAGGCCAAATGCATGACTTGGAAGAGTTGAAAATCGAAACGCCGTCCGTGTTGATGCAACAAGTTATGTCAAATTTTGATAACTTTAACTTTTTATATGCTTCTCCATCCATTATTCCGGATGACTCGTTATTATTAAATTGACGTTTGGCAAAATTCTTTTTTAAACATTGTGCAATATTTTTTCTCTCCAATAGTTGCTTCATGATTGTTGCAATGTCAAATGACACGAAAAAGTTGCCGTCCTTTGTAGCATTCCTTCCAGACTCTTGACAACTGGCGCAACTTCCGTTTGTCTCCAAAATATTTTGACAATTGGAGCAAAAGGGGATCTTTTTTGCCTGATCGTAGCAAGGATTCAGTTTTTTGCTTAACAAGTAGACAGATGAAGGAATTGTTTCCCCTTGTGGGAGGTGAAAATTGATTAAGGTCAAGAGGTCTGATAACGCTGATTTGCTAATTTTGTGTCGAAAGGCATATCCAAAAATTAACAAGCAGCTTTCATTTGCAGTTAGTTGAGAGTTGGGGAAAATTGGTTGAGATTGGGATTTTTCTTCGCTCTGTGAACAAATAAATCATGGGGTCATATTATATTAATTATTATTTATAAACATACTTATCTTACGTCATCATATTCTTCATCACTGGATAAATCATCAATCCCTGGCATTGAATTATCATTATAAGCAACAACCTGTATGAAATAAGAAGAATGTAAACTATTGTAATGCCAATAAAAAATTTAAAAATACATTATCATCCAGATTGGTTTCTTCCTCATGTTGTGGGCTATTGCCGTTGACCTCCTGTGTATTTTGAGTTTCATGTTGATTATCCAAATTACGACGAACGCCCTAAAAAACAAAAAATGCTGTTGCTTAACAAGTTTCAACTAAAAATTATTTTATTACCTTTTGACTAATTCTGTAACGCGTTCGGCGAGGGACGAAAAGTGACCTACTTGACCCACCAGTTGGAGTAAAATATTTTTTATAATTTTTTCGTGTTGACATTATTATTTAATTATTAATTATTGAATTAACTTTTTATATACGTACACATCGTAAACTTATTATTTTGTTAATTCAATAATTGAAGACTAAATACTGCCCTAAGCCCATGCCATCGAAGTTTAGTATTTCACACATGGTCAAAACTTTTAACTTTTTTCTTAAAAAATAAACTTAACATAAAATAAAATGTCGTTTTTATTGGTCGAATGGTCAGAAGATGACTTTAAGACATATTCTGTTGTGTCAATTGACCAATTAGAAGACGGAATTTTGCGTGCGAATCCTGGAAAACTTGTTGGAACTGTCGTTGCAATTAAATGGAAAAGGAACTCTATCCATCGTGGTCTCGTTTTACAAATTGGTAATTATTTTCATTATTTTCGAACAAATTAAAGTGATATATTTAAAATAATATATTTTTTAAAGGGAAACACAAAAATCTCTCTTTGGAAGCTGACAAGTTAGCCGTAAAAGCAGCTGACGAAGCTTCAATCATTAAAGAAAAAGACAAGAGCAAATTTGATAACTCTTCACGAATTAAAAGTAATTTTTGCAATATATTTTTTGAAATTCTAATTTTATATGAATTAATATTTTTTCCAGTGCAAAAATCTAAAAACCGAGCCAATGAAATTACAGAAATTGCATCCCAAATTCCTTCTTCTCAATCAGTTGACATGAGTTTAAATGCGGAATTTGCTGACCCTCCTTTGGATAACGAAACAGTATCAAAAGGTGTTATATAAGTATATAATACTTCTATTTACAAATTAATTGATTCGGATTTTCAGAGAAGTATGATCGTCTCAAAGGACGTCACGATAGGTTGAAGGAGAAATATCGCGAGTTGAAAAAATTGGTAGAGAATTCTCACGAAGTAAGTCATATGTGCGTATCTACATTCGCAATGGAATGATTTTAAATAACATTTCTAAGTGACATAAATTTTTTAAGGTTGAATTATATGAAGGGTCTGGAGTTACATTGCCAGCTGCTGAATTAGCTTCGATAAAGATTATGTCGAATAAACCAACAACCCTGGCCAGGAACTTGTTTCGTCGACTTTTCTCTCCGGAAGAACTAGCGAGTCATTCCCTAAATGGAAAAATTTGTAATGCAAACCAATTAGCTCCCCCACTTCCAAAAATTGACACAGCCAAATCTGATGCAGTAATTAGTAAGTGGCAAATTAAATTCTACAACAAAATCATATCAAATTTTACAATATGTATAATTTATTTATTTTTGATTTACTAATTACGGATTCCCTTTTTCCAGAATTTGTTCTTAAAGAAGAAGGATTCGACAACTCACCAAATGCTGACATTAATGAGGCCAACAAATCGTTTTTGAAGAACAAGAAGGCGGTAAAGCGAGAGATTAAGAAATCTCTATCGGATTTCCTTAGAGAGTGTAAGAAACGAAAAGATTAAAATATTTAAAAATATTTTTGCTTTAATAGTTTGTGAAAAATTCTAAAATAATTTAAAGAATTAAATAAATATCTTTTGACGAATGAATTCTACCAAAAGTTTTATGCCTAATTTATTCTGCACAAAAGTGGGCCAATTTTAGCTCCTAAAGTTTTATGCATAAACAAAACTGCAGAAATTTTTCTGTAGCTAGTTTTCTGGCTAAAATTTTCTGTACAAAAGTGGGCCAATTTTAGCCATAATTTCTGCCGAATTCGCCACTATATTTTCTGCAGAATTTGGCTCATTTTTTTCACACGGGCGTCCTATTTCGCAATTTCGCATCGCAAATAATTTAGTCATGTGCTAAAGACTTGTAACGTGAGGGGATTCGCAAAACACGACTTTGCAAATCTCGGAAATATGCTTCTAAAAAATACCTGTTTGGAAATGCATGTTTTTATTGCAATGTTTTTATTCCATGAATTTCTGTAATTTCTCACACTGGTGAAGATGAGCCTGCGAAATAATTTTGCGAAATACCTATGTAAAAATATGTTGGGTATTGGGTAATAAACTTGTGAAAAAAATCCCATAGTTTTCTGGCAAAAGTTTTGCGAAATTTAGCAAATTTCGGAAAGCTTCGCATGTTATGCTCAGTTTGCGAAGGTTGACGTGATTACGCTCAATTGTAATTGATTGGTAAATGATTAATTACTTACTGAGTATGACCACCCTTTTAATACTGGGTAATTGGTCGACCCTGCCAAATTTATTCCTCTGGATTAAGTCCTCCTCAGAAAATATAGCGCTACACAGTGTCTCCGCAATCTTTGATAAGTCAAAGTGAAGAAAAGCATTGGCCCAATGAGTCGGTAAGATCTCAATCTTCTCTTCCAATACCTGAATGTGTACAAAGATTTCAGTAAAATATTGCCCTCTAAATAATTTGGAGACAAATCCTAACCTGCAGTTGTATAATAATGCTCTACTTTTGGATAATGATTAAGGAGACGTTTTGTTACCAACGGGAAATAAGTCAAAAACCGACGTAGTTATCAAAAAATTCAATACTTTCATCTACAAAAATCCTATTTTGAATAGTAAAAATGTTTAAAATAATTAAAAAGTTTTTAAAATTACAAATTGTGTTTAATTAACGACGTCACGTCTGTTCTGCACATAAGTTTTCGACCTATTTTCCATTAGTACTAAAACGTCTCCTTAATCATTACCCAAAAATAGAGCAGTATACATACATATCTTACACCTCTGTTACATATGTACAGTGCTGATTTTTAGATTTCAAATTATTTACATAAAATCGTCAACTAACCATCGCTTCCTCCATGAAAGGCAGGAAATAAATTATGTGATCCTCGACAGTTTTATAGGACACGGAACTCTCCCTACACTCGTTTAAATATAACGTCCTGCTCGCCTTAACAATGCCGGGACATCTTTCCAGAAACCGTTGAGCTTTCTCGGGTAGTTCTTGTACGTCTCGCCCCATTCGGCGTTTCCGGTCCGTGTTCATTTCACTAATATGGCAGGGTCTTATGTAAATATGTACAGTACATATATATGCACATGTATAAAGAGGGTATTCATTATTCCCTCGTATCAAAAAATCATTTACCAAGAAAATCAAGGCGTCGTAAAAATCGAAAGCGTGATTTTCGTGATTTTTAATGAAAGAATCTTACCACGCTTACAAAATCTCGTAAACGTCATTACTTATTTTACGATACGAAGAAGTAATGAATTACCTCACGATATAAAAAAATATGGGATTTTCTTACCGAAAATTATTTCCAAAGTGTAGAAATTCGAATTATTTTTGTAACTGCAAAATTTAACTGGGCATGAACTGATTGAATAGAATATCTCTCGTGTTATGAACATACATATGTACATAAGATGACTGCTAGCATATGTACCGCATCTCCTTCATGAAACCACTCCATGCCTACCAAACATACTCTCATGAAGACATCATGAAACTTTCATGAAACATTTCATGGGCACTTTTCATTCATGAGAGTTTCATTCATGAAGCTCTTCATGAAGATTTGCATACACATATGTATTGTATTACAGCTTTGAATGCACACCATTGGATGGATTACCTCATATTGTGTAGGTATGTATTACATAATAAGGATGGAGTGACTCTCATGTCCAGTTTTCGCGTATGTGCTTATATACATATGCTAATTTGTTCATGAAATGCATATGTGTAGATACTCATGCTATACCGAGCAATGTGTTTATTGCATTTGTAGAGATGAATAAAGCGTATTTTAGTACTTAAAAAATTCTGATTCTGTTCGTCTGGATATTTTTAATAAAAAAATTAATCTTCGTTTTGATTAAATTTGGAAAAGTGTTAATCTTTAGTTTACTGAGTAAATTCGCATTTTCTTCAATCTTTACCTGATTAAGTGAGAAGTTCTCTTGTGCCAATATTTTCCAAGAGTTGCATACAAAATAAACGCATGTTTCTTGTTAATACAATTATCTGCTTAAACAAACCTATTAAATTATTATGCCACCGACCAAGAAGTTTAAAATTGAGGACCCGATTGACCTGAGTAAGTCAATAATCCTCTAAAACAAACATTTGTATATATCAGTCGATTCTATTTCTTGGACATGATTATCAATAATTTTTTTTTCCATTTGCGTATAAAAGAAAATAAACAGTCATATGTATGTACATATTTCAGTAATATATTTATTGATCTGTCTTAAACTTACAGAAAAGAAAAAAATGGCAGCAATAATTGAGGCAACGTTTCCATCCTGTAATAATGAACTTAGCCAAATTAATAAGTTGTACTATATATTTAAAACGTTAGAAACTGTACCAATTGTAAGTTAACCAAATGAATTTCCAATTTTATAATTTCAGAGGATTAATTCTCATGCATGTGTGGAAGCCGTTAATTTGGCATGATTTTACCTTTAAAATATGAACCTACAAATTGTGTGTGCTTGCAGATACTCCATACGGGAACGTATACGGAGGATATTATTATTTCACGAGATAAATGGGCCACGGCCTGCTTAATATTTAATTTAGAAGAATGCACCAAACTACTGTGCCAAGCGATCCTTACCAGCGACGACGTTAATAATCAACAAGGTGGAAATCTTACCAATAAAAAATATGCTATTATAAGTAAGTGATTGAATATGTACATACATAAAAATATGAAGTTATGCAAATACATATTTTATTAATTCTAACTACACAAAGGTGCCGTGGGATGGATCATTAATAAAGCTAATGACTTCTGGCTATCTCCTGCAAATATTGACGATAATATAATTTGGCCTACCCAAGAGGCAATAGAAGAAAGAACGATTGTATCAAATTTTGTAGACAATTTTATAGAAAATATTAAACTGGTACGTACCACTATTCATTATCTAATACAGTTGACAGTAAGTACATACATACATACGTAGATATATGGAAAATTATGTAATTCTATTTAATACGTGTAGCTAGATGATAAAGCCGGCCAGCCGGATGAATTACAATCTACCTCATTTCTCGAAAACGTGGAGGATGAAATACTCTTAAAATTCAAGCAAATTTATGATAAGGCTGTTAAAACCTCATCCTTTAAAGATTCCTACGAAATTTTCGAGTATTTAATACGAGCCTATGATGAAGGGAGGGATAAATTCATTGTGAGTGATAACACTATAATTTTACGTCATATTTTCTTAATCTTTACTGACCCTGAGCAACTCTGTGCCTCGTGAAAACAAAGAGAGGTCAGAGCAGAGAAGGGTTCAGATACCTTGTGAAGTCACAAAAATTGAAACTTTGCCATAATTAAAAAAAAACATTAACAGGGCATTTTTGTCCTTCCAAATTTTTCGATATCTCTAATACTGGGACCGTTTTATAGAATGGAACGATGTATGAAATCCCTTTATGGAAATTTCTTGTCTATAAAATACAGGTCACAGATGTGAGATATGAAAACAATTTGCAGAAAAAAACCCTATATATGTTTCCAAAATTATGACAAGTTGCTAATTTTTTGCTTGCGCGGTATTCCAACCCTTTTTTGCTTCATCCAACTGCTTCTTCTGTCAGGCACAGAGTTGCTCATGGTCAGTACGTGCAATATATAATGCATGCTTTTTAAACAGGGAGGAGTATCACTTAATCCAGACGATTACTTTAAAGCCTACTTATCACATAGTGATATCAACCTAGTGACAAATACGATTATTACATCGTTAGTAAAAGATTTAGGACACGAACACCTTAATGAATGGCGCACCTCACCTATAATAAAATTAATAACTTACCGTCAGCTCCAACACAAATCAACTCCTAACTTAAAACCGAATTCGGATAATAACCTTCTCAAAAATATTTGCAGAATGCGTAGGCCACATTAGAGCTCGTCATGCAAAGATGTTCGTTACATCGGCCAAGTCAGGAGATAGAAGATTCCTAACTAAAGAGGAGATAAATCAATTAAACGATACTGCATTTACTACGCGTCTACCTGAGGACGTTAGAACCCCAGTAGAATCACAATCACAAAATTATGTTGAATCCGTAATGTACCAAATTGTAGAGTCCAATATTTATAACGATGTCTCCATTTGGGGTCAGTTTCCATCTTCGAGTGCTGCTAACATCATGTCTCAATCCGAATATAGTGGTCTTGACCACTTGGCCACCTCAAATCAAATTATAGAATTATTTTCTGAGGAAGCGGAAGCATCATCCTCTTCTTCCGTGATAAATGAGTTTGAAAGATATCAATTAAAATTTAGTGGAGAAATAGAAACAGATCTTCCTTCTTGGACAGAAAAGGATTATATGACTAGTCAAGAGAGACCTCAAATGGTTAGCAGTTTACCAGATTTGGAAATATTATAAGATATTTATGATTTTTTTTAATGTCTAATAAATTTTCAAAAACATGAAACATCTAAAAAAACATTTGTTTCTTCTTATTGAATTTCAGCTATTAAAATCTGAAGAGATAGCAAAAATGGCTTTAATATTTACAAGCGACAGCCTAGCTGGCTGTAAGTGTCTCATGAAAAAAATATTCAATACGACTGAACTACAAGGAATGAATTGGTCTGGGAGACCATCTATTAATGGAGGGCATAAGCATGCCGCTTTTATTAAGAATCCGAAAACATTCTTCATATTTTGTAAACATAATAATTTTTTGCACAAACTTTAAAAAAATGTTTTTCGTTTTCTCTATAATTGTTAAAAAAATTTTATTTCTTATAGATTTTCTTCGCTTAATGAAAACAAGTGCCAAACTAAAAGTTAATTGGGATAAAGTACATGAGGATACATCTATTCAGTTGGAGGCTTTAACGGATCTTGAATTTTACAAGATTAAGCAACATATTTTCATTGACAAAGCAACGAAAACAAAAATAACGGGATGCATGAGTAAAGGCGATCTTAATAAGTGATATATATTTTATATTTTTAAAAAATTGTATAAAATTATAAATTATGTTTTAAAAAAATTATATAAAATCACAAATGATATATTATATTTAAAAAAATTATATAAAATCAAATGATATATTATGTTTTAAAAAAATTATATAAAATCATGAATGATATATTATATTTAAAAAAATTATATAAAATCATAAATGATATATTATATAAAATTAATTTCATAACACTTTTTATTACACTTGAATAATTTATTCAGATTCAATTTATTATGTATCACCTACTTACTGACCTGTGCTAAATAGTGGAAATAATTGTAATGATTTATGCATGTCGAAACACAGACTTACACAATAAAACATACAACAACAACAAAAACAATTATAAATCTGTGAAAATAAACAAGTACTAAATTTGATTTTAATTTTAGCTTTTATGCACTACTAAACTTCTTCGGGTTATGGGTAAAAATAAGGCTATAAAAAATTTATTAAATGTCTGGCATTAGTAACAAAACTTTTCTTAATAATTGATCTGGAAAATAATTATATATGTAAGAAGAAGTGTCTCCACACGAGGAATCTTTTTCAGTCTCTGAATTAAATGAAATCAATTTAACTACATGTTGTTCATGTATTATATACATACATACATACATATGTATACCAACCAATGTTAAAAGTTTGCCTCTTTCTTAGTCAAATGTGATCAATTTAAATCTTGTGTGAGATGGGGTTAAACATTGTTTGCAATTTTATTATGCCGAATTTTACATATTGACATAAAAATATAAACTTACATTTTGTAAATATGATGTGTCGAAAATTTAGGAATTGGTTGGGTGAGATTTTTCAGGAGGGACCGTGCCTATGTATGTACAAAGAGCTCGACCAGCAGATCTTCCTGAAAATAAACTGCGTAATTTTTGCCTAATTTACAGTGAAAGCCGCATATTTATCAGTTGCTAAATAGGACAAACTTTGTCCGAAATTTGTCTAAAGCATCATGCGCTCTTAACTTCCTTTCACAAATTCTTGGAAAAATTTGGTTAAGCTATTCAAAAATTGATATAAAGACTTATGCAAGTTACATTTTCCGTATTGCAGAACTGTCGTCAACTCAACCTTGACGTGGCAGTGCACGAGGTGTTTATTTACTTATTAGAACTGCACAAGGTACATATATATAATTATGCAGGCTAAAATCTGGCACATAAATGTTTGATTGAATGCAAGCCTTTACTCCAGATAAAATTTGCAAAGCAATTAACCCAATTTCTATGAAATTCGTAATGTCATGAATAATTTAATAAGGATATTGCATGCGCTTAAAACCCGAAATTTTTTCCTAGGTTTCATCACAAAGTAAGAACCCATTTAAGCTTCGCTAACCTAAGGTTCATAATTTAATAAAAGTTCCAAAAACTTATAAACCAAGATTTTCAAATGGTTCGACTGGAAACATTTCTCTTCCTTCTCACTGTCACTCTAGTATTTGGACAGGATGTAAGTCGTATAAATTCATGTCATTTTTTATCGGTTGATAAATATGAGAAATTCGCATCCTCAATTTTTCCCTGATATCTGTACATGAAACCACTATGCGCAATAGATTGTACGGTTAATACAGATATTTGCGGTACTTCGTTACTTCCAATTTTTCAATTTCCCAGATGGTTGTCAAGTTTACAAGTTTTTTAAAATTTTAAAATTTCCTTCATTTTTCAAAAATAGGCAGAGTACGACTCTATGGGCTACTCTGTGCGCAATCTGGAAAAGGAATATGGGGAAAAGGAGACCCTTCGCGTCTTCCAGGAGGGAAGGATCGAGGACAGGATCCCCTCCTACATAAAAGAGCTCTATTCCAAGAACAGGACGGAGGGGGAGGAGACGAAGCAAATTTATGACGAGCTACAAGCCGAACTTGGCGAGAACAGGGAGGCCAACGAGGCGTGGACCGTGGTCGCGAGGGGGAAGGCAGCCAGCATGAAGGACGTTCTTGACGCCTCCTTCCGGCTCGATGCCACATTTGGTGAGGTCAATGGAATCGTTTCCCGTGAGAAACGAGGTTTTTGGCGTTGGGTTAGGAGAAACTGGAGAAAAATTGTTCGTGTCGTTGTTACAATTGGATCAGCTCTATTGCAGAATTCAAGAAACCAATATTCGATGGGCTGATTTTAAAATTACATTCTGGAATAATTTTGACATGAAATAATTAATTTTTTTTGATCGAATTAAAACTTATATGCTAATTTCCCTTCTTAAAGTTGTCATGCTATGACAAATAAGTATGTATGTATGTATAAGGGCCAACTGTTTAAAAAATAAGTATGTTAACTCAAAATTTATGCTATTTAAAATTGGAAAAATTATTCATAATGTAGATATTTAGATTTGGCAATAAATTTTTGTTGTCTTATTATGCAGCATTCATTATACCTTTTTGATTCGTTTTATCTCAAATTCACCTTATTAGGTGGATTTGCCAATATGCCCAATGTATTCATTAAGCATAAGGTGATAAATGAGTTGAATAAAATTATTAATTCATTTGTCATGGATATGAAATGAATAACGCTAGAAACATTCATTATACAAAATTTGAAAAAATTGTTCACGCAGTGTTCATAAATTTATTGAGCCTACTCGCGTCAACCTTCGCATACATATCTCGCATATCTCGCAAATTTAGCATGTGTAGTAGCATATAATTTGCGAAATTTTGTGAGACTTGCCGGATTTAGTAAAAATTTTGCTGGACCACCATGTAATTTTTTTCGCAAAGTTACCCGACAATTGGGCATGTTCTTATTTCACAAAATTATTTCGCAAACTTATTCTCAGCATCGCCTACAAGAGAAATTTAAGAAATCCATGAGAACAATATCAAAATAGGTACATATTTCTAGTATATTTGCGACATTTGCGACGTGATATTTTGAGAATCCCTTCGCGACACAAATATGTTAAACTTCGCAAGCTTGATAAATGAGTTGTGATACGAAATATGCAAAACGTTGCCGTGAGAACGCCCATTGAATAATGAAGAATAATTTATTTATTATTAATTTATTAAATACATGAATGTGAACAGATATATGGACATACATAAGTCTAAATAAGTGAGTTTCTTGTTTCGCCTTGTAATGTGCTCTCTTCGTTATCCAAATTATCCTCAATTTTGTACCCATTCTCAAGTTCTGACTTTTTCGAGTAGAATTGTGCGACGCTGCTCCTTTATCAGTCGGTCTTCCTTGATCAACTTTGGATTCGCCAGACGAGTTTTACGGTTCCAAATCTCACAGTCTCTGTCAATCTATGGATGTAGGGAATCATGAATAATAAAAATTAAAAAGCTCTGAAATAAAGGAACGTGTACACAAATGGTAATCCGTTAGAGACAAAAACGAATAATGCGGGAATTTCAAAATAGCTAGCCCTATTTTTCGTACCTGGAGTGACTCTACGTAAAGGACTGCTAATGCAAAGGGATGGGCTAAAAGAGTCGGTTCGCTGTACATGTGCTTGATCATCCTAGTTTCAAAGGGACCGACGGGTGTGACCATCAAAAAGAAGGCCGACTTGCCAAAAAGGTCGCTCAAAAATGTCGTAATCCCTGGACCCTCCTGTAAAATAAAACAATTCTCATATTTATTACCGCATTCCTGATGATGTTCTCCAGCATGTTTGGAAAAAAAGAATATAAAATTGTACAAAGAGTTTTTGCAAAATAATTTTAGAAATTTGTTGTGCAAGGTGGCACGGCATTTTTGCAAATTCGAGGATTATTTTTTAGCAATTTTGTCAAGCTATTCGTAATTTATTTTAGGAATTGATTTAGCCCCAAAATATCGGATTTATTTGGAATCATAGGTATTTATCAGAAATTTAATTACCGATCGTCCCAAATTCTGTGTTGAGAATCGTCCTTTTGAAAACTTTATGGATTATTGCAGCCTCCATGAAGGACTCGTGTCCACGATCGGCTTCCTTGCTCACGTACCACCCAGCTTTCCACTCCTGATCGAAAATATTATCCAGCATTCGATTATTGAAATTAATTCCGGCGAGGTACGAGGTTTCATGCAGTTTCGCAAAGTGCCCCGTGTCTGCTATGTTTTCTGCGATTTCCTATATTTATTTAAAAATCCCATATTTTAAAGGAACCCATTAGGCATATTCACGGCAACTTTTGCATTACTCACAAATTATACGCATTAATATAAGTATACTTTAGTAACTTGCTAAGTTTTGTGAAATTTCTAAAATTTTCCAAAACTAAATATACATGTATATACATATTGCTAAAAACCATTTCAAAAACATATGTACATATACTGAGCACATGGGTCCACATTTTTAGCAAAATTATGCGCTATTAACGGTTTTGCTAAATGATGCATTTTGCAATGCGGAACTACTATTAAATTGACACAAGATACATACGTAAATTGACTAACTTGGGCATGAACTGATACACGAAACTCGGAACGACCTCTATATTTCCAACGGCCATTGTCCACTTCCGGAATTCTTCGAGGCGTCCATGTTGGCTAAAAATAATAATGGATTGTTTTTGATATAAGTAAAACAATTAATAAGCTAAAAGTTTTGCTCTCATTGTAACATATGTATTCTTGGTATTTATTAATTATTACCTGGAGCCCTTTATCATGATACCAGATAAAGATGAATCCGTTCATTTCGAGAGATGTGTGGAGCTTTAGTTTCGCACTTTTCGGTACTAAAAATACGAATTAAAAATTTAAAAAATTGTATTTCCACTTAATGACGTAGTACTTAAACCATGATTAAATTTATGCTCGAAATTCCAGATTTTGAAAAAATCTAAACATTTATAAACCAAAATTCATCTTCCCTTACTCGAACTGGGATCTGCATAGGGAATCTTGACACAGGTTCCCCCAGTCCCTTCAAACGTCCACCCGTGAAAGGGGCACTCGATGCAGTCTCCCTTCACGAGGCCCATGACGCCCAAGTGGGCACCGATGTGGGGACAGTAGCCATCCGCGATGTACGCCTGCCCGCTAGAACCCCGCCAAACCACGAACGTCTTCCCTGCAGATAAAAAAATCATACACCATTAGAAATCTGGCTACAATTATACCGGTCCATAAAATAAGTGCTACCGATATAGTAAAACTTTAATACCGAGCTATATATTACTACACGGTATTACTTATCAATACCACTTTGGCAGAGTCATACATATATGTACCAATACCGCATGGTATTATTTTAATACTGGATTTCTAAGAGTATGTGCATGAAAACTCCCCCTTTTAAAATATTTTTCCTTACCGAAATAATTGGCTTCTTTTGCCTCGGTTTTCTTCAGTAATCTACTCTCCATCACGACAAACCACCCATTCGGATAAAGGGCGGTCGCAACCCCGACTTTCCTCGCTTTCCTCATATCGTTAATGAAATTCATTCTGGCCACGTTGTTCCCCCCTTGTCTCGTATTTGCTTCATCATACCCTAACTCGGTCAGGTCCTTTTAAGAAATTTTAAAAAATCTAGAAACTTTCGCACAATGAAATTGACGCTTTTCTCATCAAATCTTTTTACCCGGTATCGGTTATACGGTCTCCAGAAAAGCAAGTATATCAAGAATCCCACAATCCCCACGAACCCCACGGTTCTCCAGTACACCAAAAAATTTATCACCTCCAAAAAAACTTGGAGAAAGTGTCCAAGTCGTAGTGACGTTTCAAACTGAAGGTTTTCCATGTTTTTCAAAAAATCGGAGTTTGTTTGTACTCCCTCGCCGACAAACGGATCGATTATGCTGACCAGATCGGTATTGTTAACCATTTTATCAGCCGATTAAGATATGTATAGTATATTAATCCATGTAGCCCTAAATGTTTAAGGGAGTCGAAGAAAGACTACCGTGGAAAATGGATGATAGGCAAAATACAGAGCTTATTACAGTAACTTAGAACTTTCCTCCGGCTTATACAACATTCTTCTCCGCATTAGTATCGAGGAAAATTTAAGGTATGCATGTAATGCGAAACTGCCATGCAAAAGTTACATTTTTAAATATGCAAATTGCAAGGTTATACATACATACAGATAAATACATATAAAGAATTCATAGGTCAGTAAAGCAATCAGCCATCTTCGACATGAAAAATTCTCAAGGTATATAAATAAGACTCCAGCGTCGCCTTATTTCGTGCTGTGAACAAATTAATTAATCGCACTCTAAATAATATTCTTATGAAAATTAGTCAGGGTTGAGTAAAAATCTGAAATATAAGCTCGTTTAACAATTTATCCAACCGTTAGATAAATTTCACACCTTTGTTGTCATTTACGTACTAAATTTGGCACAACTTTATTTAGAGTGCAGGTACTTAGGAATTCTCGAAAATAATTATAATAATACATACATAATAACTACTTATTTGCGTACTAATTAGACAACAGGTACCATAAATTACATGCATACACATATCACGGTTTCAATTTTTCCTGATTTAAAATCACGCCATGGACACGTTGAGGTAGGAAGATGTCAATTTAGATAGTACGGGCTGTTCAAATATGTACAGAAGTATGTATTTATTTGTAATCGAATTTCCTACACCGTGTCCATCTTGCACGGCGGCTCACGATTTATGTATGTAATTTGTACACAAATTACCTGACCTGCGTTATGTATGTATGTACAAATATTCTTGATGGTGGCACCATTTTCAGGTACCCCGTTGTTCTGCCTTATATACAATGAGGAAATGCACATTTTATTCGGGTTATCATTATGATGAGGAAAATGGATAAGTTTAATATGGGCCCGTTCAAACGTTACGTTTTCAATTCATTAGGTCTGTTTTGCCTTCTTAATTCCTATATTAAAGTTAAATAGGTATACAGGATGACGGGTATTCAGATGTGTTTTCCACCATTATTTATGATGACCTAATGTTTTAAGTGCCCCCTTTCATGTTGCACTTCCTAAATACTTTAAACGGTAAGGGTGTAACGTTCATGTCAAGTGTGACATGCATATTCGGATGATTTCCAACTGGTATGAAATAATGAATTACATAAATGCATGTATGTATGCAGGTGAATAATTACATACATAATATGTAATTATGTTTGTACATAAGGAACGAGGTTACTGAGCACGATTCAGTTTTACATAGAAATCAGAGTGATTTTTCCTGTCGAACTCATCTTGAGGTGTTTTGTAATGGCTTCATTTTAGGTACATATGTGTGAATTTGTCTTTGACTTTTGTGAATTGGATAAATGTGAAGCGCTTTTGCTTCTCCAGATTCATAGTCCCCTTAGGAGACTCTCCTACATATTTACATAAATAATATGTCGCTTTCTTCACGTAGCCATCACCGCTGACCACCAAAAATCAATCAGTTTTAAAATTAGTTTGTCCCCTCATTCCAAAAAATAAAAAGTTCAGGAGAAAAAATAAATTTCCGCATCCTAATCACTTTGAAAAATATTGCTTTGCATGTTTCTCAAAATTGGATACGTATCACAGTGCATAACTTTTTACTCGATATAGTGGACAGAATAAGGCGGGCTATAAAAATAAAATATCTGTCCTCACATGCTCGAGAGATAATTCACAAACCTAAAGTAGCATTTTGCCAAGACTTATTTACATAGACCCAGTATGATTGAGTAAAAATGAGATTATGCAAGTAAATACCTGGAGAAGGAAAAGCTAGGTACATACATACACAAGCTAAGCAACCAACCACAATTGCCTGACCTCACCTGATATATCTGCATATTTACATATTTCAAACTACGTCTTATTTTTCGACAACAGGGTTTTTCTTATCAGGGTTGCAACATAAATATATAACTTTATAACTAATTATTTCCCAACTTGACCTAAACCCGACTTCAGTTACCATGCAATTCACATCACGATGTAAGATCGTGACTGTGATATACTCCACCTCAAATGGTTTGGATGATATTCTTTATACACCACCGACCCTAAGTAATTAACCAGAGTGTTAGATACATATTTTCATGCATAACTATGTATGTAATTGAGATTAAAGTACATATTTACCTATTTATTACCTTACTATGAGTTCCATCTTGTAATTGGACGGTATTTCCCATTTCCTGTGTAAAGAAGACATGTAAAGAAGACATTTTCCATAAAAGTTGAGAACTTTAAGTTGTCCTACGTATGTACTTACCTGAATTACGCCCAGGTAAATCTGACTTTTTAGCAATCATATGACACGCGTGTACTAAAATTTATCAATACATACGCACTTATATAACCACTCAATTTGCGAAATTGCTCATTCTGTCCATTGGCAATTTTCGTACATACGGTAGATCAGCCCATATTGCGAAATGTTCACCCACACACATTCTACGTGCAAAATCATTGCGAAATTAACTTGTCAACCTACCTACTTACGCATGCCACTCATAAATAGAAATTATTCGCAAAATATAAGTACGACCACGCTCTTTTCTTGCAATTTCCACCCAACATGCGAACCCACAGTTCAAACACCTTGCGTACATACGTAACTACCAAAATTAATTTACAAACCCATTCAGCTCGTTCGTTCATTGAGAAGAAAGTCGATTTATTAAACAATTTATGACATGTGGACAATTTCATGAGCAAGAAAGAGTTGCATAGGAAGCATACATAAAACTGCAAAAATAGATAAAAAGTCCTTGAACTTTTTTTGCAATTTTTTACCCTAATTATTTTGACTCGGCCATAATCAAATTTATGACTTGTTCGATACAAAAACTCCCTGTTATCATGGGTGTGCTCTTTTCAAAATAGTTGGTCGCGCCGATCCGCACTTTCAGCGGGGCGCAGCTTTTCAACCAACGCTTCGACATTTTGAAATTCGAGCTTTTTCCGATTGAGAAACGCCAATCGTAAAGTAAGTTGAGCGAAGCATCATGCGCGTCCCCGGCACTCTTGAATTCTGTGAGGAGGCAAATCATCCCGTTGAGGGCGAGTTGGGCGTGGATCGTGTAAAGGGCGAAGGATACCCGCCCAAAATAGCGGAGCAACGTGTACCAGCCCATGATGAGAATGGTCGTCCAGGCGCAAATCATGGTGGGTGTGATGACATGTGACATACAGTAGTTCACCAGAGTACTGTACACTTGATAGCGGCGGTAGTAGTGAAGCGTCACTTCGCCGAAGGAGGAAACCTTCGTTCTAAAAAATAAAGCGTTTTTCAAATTTAGTAAAGTTTAGAATTTCGAGCTAAATTTGGAATTAATTATTTTGAATTTACTTTGCCGCCTGGACCATAAACGTTTTAAGCGAGAGTGCCAGATAAAACATGGTCGCCAAATTGGCTATTGTTCCAACAGAGATTATCTGATACCAGAAAAAGGTCTCGATGACGCCAGAAGTAAAGACAATGCTGAGCTCTTGATCGGTAGATGGCACCCACGTGGTCGAATTGCAGGCGAGGAATTGCCACGAAATGAAGGCGGGTTCGCACGGATTTAGCATCGAGAACATCCCGGCCGCCATGGGGACCGAGAATACGCAGGAATAAGCCGAATACGTGTAGACTTGCCACGCCTTCCCGAAAAATCCTTTGGTGTAAACGGTGTTCAAACCTGAAAAATTATAAAATTGGAAATTAAGAAATGAAGTGAAATAGAGAGAAAAATCGTCGAAAATCTAGATTTCCAATTTCGAAGAAGTCACATTTTTTGCGAGCTCAACGTAAATTACAAGCTGAGAGATTTATTATTCGCAAGTTGTCTAACAGAATTTTGTGCGTCAAAAATCCTTTACCATTATTTTTCCGAAATTTTTAAATCATTAAAATTGTCTTTTAATCCTTACCTTCTTGTTCCGCCTCTTTTTCCAATTTATGCGCCTCGTTCATCATGTCCACCGTCTCTTTTGACTTCCTCGTCAACTCAAACCGAAAAAGGATCGTGCACATGATGGGCCCCATCCACCCGTAATCCAGCAACTTATCCGTCATGACATACTCCCCCGACGGCCCCACCTGCAGCCCCGCCATCCTCAACCCAAACCCGACCATGAAGTGGACCGTTCTCCCGAAATGAAACAGGTACAGACATCTCGTCACCGTGCGTCTCAACTTGCCCTGCATTTCGACGACCTTCTCCTCCTCCCACGAAATTTTAAATGGAACAATGCAAAACGCGCAGAGCACTTCAAGCGTTAGTAAATTCATCCTATACGCTTTTGTCAGTAACGCGTTTTTCATCCGAAACAGGACATGCCGCTTAAAGAAACCCATTCTTTTTCTCAATGAAACTCGCTTCCTATTAAACCGGATAAAAAATTAGGTGCTTTCCTTTTCCCTCGACTAAATCCGCCCCGGTAACAAGTCGCCCTTTTTCTACTCGAGAAAATTTCAGATTTTTAATCTAGATTCATTCCACCCTGGAGTAATTATGTTTATTGTTAATGGATGAAGCTCCCTATTGAAACGGGACACGCGAGCTTTCATCATTTCTTTTTCCCTCTTCTCCTGAATATTTAAAGGTACTTATTCCCGTTCAGGTGGAGGTGGTAGTGGTTCCGTAGTTGACCTGTTATACGAAAAAAAGTCGTGTAATTTCCTGATAATTGCTTCGACTTTGTATGTACTTTGGGTGATAATTGGAAAATAAATGGATTCTTGGGTGCCTTACATAACCCTGCGTGCCGAGGGAATTAAGTGTTTCGTTAAGATTTTTATGATTCTTCAACAAGGGTGGTAAACCAAGTAAGTGGCGAAATTTAAGTAATGATGCACCAATTTCGACCTTCGGTGTGACACATTTTGACCCAACGACAGTGTAATGAGGAGAAAGACTTCGCAGGTTGGCAGGATACAAAGCTCGGTCAAAGTGGTCACGAGACTCCACCTTTTTCAATTTTGTTCCGTATCTGAAAATCTGCATGGGAGGGTGAGGGTTGGTTGGGTGTATGAAGCCGAGGTTGAGGTAGGGAGCTCGATCTTATGTATGCACATAATAAAAATTGGAATGATGTTTGTATTATTAAAGTTTGAGTATCGTCTTAATTTTTTGGGACAAAAAATGTGATGAAATTTATAGTGTGGGAAGAATGTATGTGTAGCATTGTCCTTGCTTCGTTCACAAATTTTTACTGACTTTCATTAATGATCCTAACTTGGTGTGAATGATGTGTATATAGTTATTATTCCGGTCTTAAATTTTCTTTTGCACCTCTGGAAATTGGGGGATAAATTTATTAATTTTATTGCATAACTTGCGTAATGCATTCTTCCTTTGGTAATAAGTTCTTTCATTCAAGTTTTCTTAAGGCTGCGAAAATAATGAATGGTGCCATGGCCACCGGCCACCTGAAGAAATGGGGTAAAAGACTTAATGTTTGGAAAATGTTTCGTATAGCTTATTTATACATGCATAGATAAGTAAGTATGATAAGTACTCTCGCCTTAAAATAATTGGTGACTTGACTGACCTACATCAACCGTGGAATTGTATGCCTATGCAATTATCTGTCTGTAGTTTGCAAATTCAGGGAAAGTGTAACGCTTCCTTTTACAATTTTTATAATGCGAATATATAAGTAGCTGCCAATCTTGTCTGGGGCTGGATAAATTAAATATCTTGGTTGCTTCATATGCATTGTACCCTGTTTTTGGCAAACTTACACGCATATATATTACAACTATAGGGAAGAAGTGTTATTATCCAGAAAATTGCAAGTAATACAGGAATAAGTATGAAATTGTAATTTTGAGTACGTATCTGAATTTTAATTTATGACTTTCTCCACCTTAATTTGTACATATTTCGGACAAAATTTGAAAAATTCCAGAAATTCACCAATATCCTTATGTTTCTTAGTAAAGTAAAATAGCATCAGTCACCAGAGAATGGAGATTAAAATTTTATAAGACATTTTTTAATCGCTTTGTTCATGTACGAAGAGACGTACATAGGGTTCGATCGGAAAGTAAAGAAACATTTGAAAAATGCCTGTAAAATCCGGAAAACTTAATTAATTCCAATGACACTTTTAACGGTTAAGAACAAGGTCCTTATCGTTCAATTTTTTGCTTCATATGGTCCATAGACCCCCATCCTTCTTATCTGGCGAATTATTTGCCTCGCGGTCCCCAAAAGTGCTTTGCCACTCTTTCTCGCTACCTCTTTTGAGGTTTGTGTCCAAATGTGACGGAATCTTACCAAGTTTTTGGGTGGTTTTGTTCGACGACTATACTCTCTCTTGGATAAAGGCCAAAATCGTTCAATTGGTCTTGCCCGAGGGACGGAGGGAGCATATTCCTTTTTTGCAACAAAATCGATTTTTTTCGACTGCAGGTAGTCCAGAACAACTTTTGAAGAATGACACGTTGCTGTGCCCGGTCAGAAAAGTACATTACGATTATTGATAAAGGGTATCAAGATCTTCTTTACACAATCGTTCAGATATCTCTCCGAGGTCATGGTGGCTGTGGTCACGAACGGCTTTGAGACGTCCCCCAATGAGTCCAATGCTAGCCCGATTATGTGCTCTGTGGGAAATTTTGACTTCAGCGTGTACTTGAAGGAATCTTTAAACGTTTTCTTATTAGTACATGAGTAGTACTTCCTCCCAGGGACTTCATCTGGATCAATCGAGCACTTGGTCTCATCATCCATTACCAGAATCACGGGCATGTTTTGCTTGACTCGTTTTTCAACAATCTGCCGAGAGTTGGGCTTTGCTCATTTTTGCTGACCTTGGTTGTACTTTGGTGCAGGTGTCGCCCTATTGGATTTGACCCCCAACTTCGTAGGTTTAATGGCATGTAAACTTAATTTTGATATTTTCAATTTGCAGCCCAAATTACCATCTGATATCCCAAGGTTATTTTTGTTTTCCTTCTGAAGTCTACGTATCACGTTGGGGGTCGCTACACGAGCAGGACCATTTTTTAATTTTTTGAATTCAGCATTCCTCCTCCCCTCATACATATCTAAAACTCTGCAAATTGCTCCATTATGAATTTTTTCTTTTTCGAAGTGGCTATTAACCATTATCCGGACGCGCTCGCACACTTTTTCGTAGTAGTGGCAAACTTTTTTTGCGAGTTCCTCTGAATTTTTTGTTCTCATTTTTGAACTAATCGAGATATCGACTTCCGGCTTTCTGATTTGGATAGTCAATCGCATGGACTACAAAACTACCGCGTTCCAACTCAGTGACAATTTTTCTTTCAGACAAATAAATATACTTTTTCAAGTGTTTCTTTACTTTCCGACCGAATCCTAATTTTTTACACAACAAAATCTAGCTTCTCTAACCAGTTTTTCAGAAACATAGGAACGTACCCAATACAAATTATCCATTTCAGGCGACCTTCTTTGGAAATCCATAATTTTATTTTGAGCACATTGAGTTCCGCCGGTAACAATTTATTTCCCAACGGTAGTATGCTTAACTAACGTTGTTCCAAGCAGGGTTGCAGAAATCTCATCTCACCTTCATAAATCTCATCTCACTGAGATATAGTGAGAAATAGTGAGACATGAGAAATATGAGAAATAGTGAGATTTATGAGCCATGCACTAGCGCCACCTAGCGGACGGGGTTATGAACTACAAGTTTATCTCATTATTTCTCATATTTCTCACTCAGCCCCAACTGAGATAAATGATATAAATCATTAAATCTCACTAAATCTCACTCAGTGATATATATCCCTTGTAACCCTGGTTCCAAGGTCTCCTTTGCAGCTGCATGTTAATAGGCACCTACATATACAATGGTGCAATTAAATTTTTTGCGTGGGTGAAAGCAAGGTTTCGTTAATGCCACTTTTTGAGCTTAATGCCATGACACTGACATTAAGTGACATTAAGTGGCATTAAGTGACAAGTGACATCAAGTCATAAGTTGGGGGAAAGTGAGAGAGAAATCAGCGCGGATCATGAGTTTTTTCATCCCAGCCGGTCTTGATTAAGGCAAAATTTGCTACAAATTTATCGCTTCTCATAATAAAACACAATTCAATTGCATTTTAATTTTAAAGATATATTGGGGGGCCCTACCACAGATAGGTGGGGCTTAGCCTGTCTTAACAGAATTAAATATTGTTTCATTTATATTGCGTTGCGTTTGTGTCAATTTGTACCAGTGTATTTATGTATACAAAGAAATATAAATTTATTTGTAAGTGTTTATTTCAATCTATAGGCATCAATTTAATGCATCACAATAACAAGCTGTCGGAGCAATCTACCGGGTATCAGTTGGGCATCATGCATTCTGATGATCAAATTCCTGATATTATAAGTAATTATTTTGTTATCTTTGAGTTTGTTATTTTGGAAACGATCAGCATCTTGGAGCCTATTTCTAGTGCACTTGACGAGGTACGCCAGCACGGGTGCATTATCATGACTCAGGCGTGGCTGATTATTAATATATTATCGGTTACAAAAAGAAAATACCAACAGTGCAGACGCAGTAAAATGTTGGCTTACTGTTATAGGACGTCTCCCAATTTCCATTGCTTACTCAGATTACTTTAAAGTTTAAGTGAATATCGGCGTTAAACACGTTATGAAATAAACTACTCTTGTTTTTGCTCACCAGAAAACACAAATTTTTAATTACAATATTTTGCCTTAAACCAAACTGGCTGAGATGAAGAATCTCATGAACTTATGTCTCACTTTCCCCAATTTCTGATCTGATGTCACTTGTCACTTAATGCCGCAAAATGTCAAGTGACAACAACCGGTTAATGTCACTTAATGTCAGTCACTTAATGCCACTTGTCAATGTCAACCGAAACCTTGGGTGAAAGTAAGAATTTATCAGTGCATAAAGCACACAGTAGTCGACTACTTAAAGTAAGTACATCCTGTCCATCCAAAATACCTAATCAGCCAACCCACTTCCCCAGATACATGTTTAAATTGTGCATATTTGCGAAAGCCAGCAAATTTAAATTTGCATTGAAGACTCTGGTGTTAAACGGTCATTATGAGATGGCCGAAACTGCATGAGGTGACAGGTTATTTTCGACAGAGTCTACGCATATCATAAATTTAGAAGGGATGCAGCAAACGCTTTAGTGAAAACTCTGCCTAAAGAATGAGACAATTCACGCAGTCATTGGTAACTTGTAATATTCGTACGTTTTGTAAATTAATTTTATAAACTTTTTCACAATAAAAAGACGCCCTTGATCTGGATAAGCTTACAAAACTTTGTACCAATTTTCCTCAGAAATATTTGTAAAATTTTGCAAATTTACACAGTTTACAATATTACGAAATCGGGAGACGTGTGCGAGACGTGGTAGTGTGAGGTTGCTCTCTCCGAGACTCTCTTAGACTACACTCATAAGTGGGCGTATTTAATTAATTACGAAATAATTAATTACTTGAAACTGATAATTTTGTCTTATCAATTACGTATTAAAAAATTACTGCTTGTGATATCTGAACGTTTCAACCGGTTTGTTTTAACCATTGCATCAAAAATTTGGACTCGAAATATTACATTTAAGTTGGTGAGAAATTTATCCCATCTCAAGTTGAGTATGTACATACGTAGTTTGTATTTGTAATGGAATTTATTGTATTGTGAAAATTGTGTAATACAAATACGTCGTGTCACTCTTCTGCACTGGCTGCCGTTCTACACAACTGCGGAGGAATTTTTTTTGGGTGTGGTGGGGATGGGGACGCCCTGCCTACCACATCTCGTCGACTTTGAGGGGACGCCCAAAGGGTCACACGCTGGGAACCATCAGGTCTCTGGGGACGCCCGGTCGCACCCATGGAACCTGGCATTCATCATTGCTGTAGGGAGCTGGGGGTGGAACATTCTTGCTGTCATCATTATATTGGGATTCTGCTCTCACCATGTCTGGAATGTGCTGACACCGCCTGGACTTACGCCCTCAATTGTATACCTAATTTACTTGAATATGTATTTTTGCAAAGAGCGATTACACTTACGTTATGAGCAACCTAACACCACCACGTCTCATCGCTGAGGAACTTCGCATTGGTTATTATTAAAGCACACGTCTCCGGTTACGGTGTTATACATATTACGTTGTAATGTTATAACATATTACGATCTTGTAACTGTACGCTGTTATTGTGTTGGTGTGATGTTTTGTCACATTGTTATATTGAACTTTGGTCAGATTTTAAGCAAATTGTAACACCTTGTAATACAGAATTTTGTACTATTTAGCATGCTAACTTACGACAGGTACGGCGGCTCGAAAAAGTTATTTGCTGTGAAGTGGTTTGTATTATTACGTAGCTAAAGTAGAGCTTTTTACCAGTACCAAGTTTGAAGATACATGATTAATACAATTTCTGTTATAACGCTTCGACTTTTACATGAGTAGTTGGAAATTGGTAATTGACAAAATGCAACTTGTTATTCTGCGGTTATGATGTTATGTCGTAAATTGTTCGTTTGAAATTTGTAGTTGATACAATGTAACCTGTTATATTGCTGAATCATGCTGAGAATTAACTTGTAATTCTATGGGCCATGAGCCTTGTAAGAATTATTAATTGAATAAATTATTATTATTATTATTATATTACGAAATCCTGCGTGAGGTGCCTCAATGTAAGTGTATATATGTATGTATCCAGTCTACCTCCTGCGTTTTATATTTCTTATTAACTTCCTAGGGAGAAAGTATTCCAAGGTTTCGTCATGTGCATAAGTACAGTGCAAATATTTGCTCGTCATGTTTGCCAATTCAAGAACGATACTTAAAATTGTGTGACAGAGCTATGTACAGGCTTCAAATTAAAGTTTTTAGTATGATTAGCATGATCAAGAATCACTTTGTGTGTACACATTGCCCTTTGTATGCGCAGCATTTACATATAATGAACCAACCAAAAATTGCAGATTGAAATTTGAAAAATTAAAACAATCGACTAACGAAAACCAATGACATTTTCTCAATTATGCCCAATTCAATTGTTCATGATTACCCCAGAATGCAATAATCCTGCCCCAATATTGTAACGCAAGTACACATTTTGATTATTTGCAGGAATTAACGAGGACAATGCGCAGTAGCATCAGAAATTTCGGCATTAAGTAGTATTAAAATTGAAACAATTAAACTTTGATTTAATTTCCACAAACTACATAAAAATGTACCTCAAGTGGATAATTTGAAATGGACGAAGATTCTTCGTCGAAGAATATGCATGTTCTGTATTTACACAGCAAACTGTACATTTTGTAGAAATTGTGGGTAGCAAGATTGATTTACACAAGTAAAAAATATGTGTCATTAGTACATATTAATTAAGGAATTAGATATGTTGAAGTATATATATTTATGTATATTTCTCAGCCGATTTTCTTCGTAATCTTTGCAAAAATTTGCATCCACGTCTAAATATCTACATACGTACATACGTACGTTAACTAATAGACTTTACTCAATTTTAACCAGCTTCAAATTTTGTATTGACCAAACCATGCAATTTTTTCGCCATAGTTTTCCTCCAATTTGAGCCTGCATATCTCAAAGTATTGAATTATTTACGCATCAATGTTCCCACAATGGAGCAAACCTCAAGTTAATTAACTTGTCGAGCGTTGTGTAACCTAATGAATTTGACGAAAGTGAAAGTATGCATGTAAGTAAGTACCGTTTTAAATGTATACGCTTCACATAGCGTGTCAAAATTTGCAGTGTATTAATATCTTGTCTTATATAACACTTTGCATTTCTATGATTTGGAAATATTTCAATTAGAAATTTTGCATACGTGCCTAGTAAAACGTACTGAAATAAATTGCAACCAAATTTGTGTTGCGTTGTTGTTGAAATTTCAATATTTCTGAAAATTTAACTCATTTCTGAAATGTCTATGCTTTTTGTCACTATGCGGTAATAACTCGATCACAATCAGGGTACGCTACCCCGGGTTTTTGTGGGTTTTTGGGGTATCAAATCTCCGGAAAAACCCCAATGCTTAATGGGGTTTTTGCGGGTTTTTGTGGGTTTTTGTGGGTTTTTCCGGGGTTTTTCTGTAAACTCACGTGAGACTAAATACTGCACTTGTTTATGCGGCTTTGTTAACGAATGTCTCCACACTGAATGCAACTCACAATGGGAAGAATTAACTGAAGTCGTATTTTCTATATTTCCAACTTGTTCCTGTAAATTTTGCACTAGATTACGTTTACGAAAATGGGCAGGAAGCGAAAAGTAAACACACGTTGTAATGATAAGTTAACAAATTCTCAAATCTTGGACGAACTGTTTAATGGTATGTGGCCACATTTAAAACATTTTTAACGAAATTTAGCTAATATTTTAATACTCAGATTCCAGCCCCGATGAAAATAATACTGATTCTCGCAGCAAAGTGACAGACGAACCTATTGTTTTGTCTTTAGTAAATTCAGGTATAAATATAATATTTTATATATCGTCATGATTATTTAAAAATTCCTAATTTTTAGATATCAATTCACATGGAACTGAAGGATATATTTTAGAAACCATTTTAGAAACAAGACCAGAAGGTATAATTACATACGATGCAAATTATGCATGCTGAACATTCTTTGATGCTCTTATTTTTTAACAGATTTGTGTGACTTATCGTCCATTACTTCGAATACAGACAATAACGTTTCTGATTCAGTGCCAGGCATATCAGTAGATTTAGAATATATGGTGGACCTGGAACCGAATGAATCTGACGTGGATAACCAAAATTCGCCCAATCAAATTAAGCGACCGAAAATATCCGTACGCTCAATTCTTGTTTGATTATTTTTATTTACTACTATTAACTTTCTCTGGACTCACTCGTTTTGTTTTGTAATGTTAAGGCAACAAAAAATGGAAACAATGGAGGAGGACGAAAGAAGGATGACGACATATGGATGCAATTTAGTATAAAAAAGGACAGTAATAGCAAAAGCGCAACCTGTAACAAATGTGGCGACTTCTTTAAGTGGGCCAAAGTGGAGAGGCTGAAGAAGCATTTGCAAACATGTGGAATTCAGGAACAACAATTGCCGAAACAAAATTTAAAAAATGCAAAACCTTCAGTAAATGATAATGATGTATCCGTAATCGAAGCGACAGGAAGCAAATCTGTGGAATTTCAGCAAAAACTCCCGACTATGTTTAAGAAAATAGCGAATGAACATCAAAAGATTGATAGTAAAGTAGCAAAATTTATTTTTAGATGCAATCTTCCCTTTTCCACAGCTGATAATCCAGAATTTGTGAAGCTTATGCAAAGATTAAGACCAAGCTATAAACCACCATCAGCAAAGACAATTGGTGGATCGCTGCTTAATAAAATTTATGAAGAAATTTGCGAAGACGCGAGGAAATCTGCCGAGACTAAATTCGCAACATTGATGCAGGACGGATGGAGCGCAATACAGCAGTCTCCAGTTATTTCTCACTGCCTCAGTATTGAAACGAATGGTTCGATATTTGTCAACGCTGTCGCCACCACTACAGATACAAAGGACGCTGCATATTGTGCAACGCTTGCGATGGAAGCTCTTGAAGATGCCGAGGATAAATTCGGGTGTCAAATCGAGGCGGTAGTCACGGATAACTGCTCCACCATGATATTAATGCGAAAATTAATTTCACAAAAACGACCGGATCTTTGGACTTATGGATGCGATACTCATTACCTAAATCTCGTGGGAAAAGAAGTTGTTCCTGATGCTATGATGAAAACTGTTAAAAATGTGCAGCACTTTTTTCGAGATAAGCAATATCCGAGAGAGTCCTTAAAGAAATATCACGGTTTGCAACCTGTTCTTCCAGTAGAAACAAGATGGAACACGCAATACGACTGCTTGAAGAATTTTACAGCCAACCACTCAAAATATTTGGACATTTTGAAAGATGAAAAATGCAACGCCGGTCCCATAATCATCGAGAATCTGACTGATTTAAATTTTTACAAATCTGTAGAGTCAACAATGAAGAACATGGAACCTATTGTTCATGCAATCTCCAAAGTTAGTTACTTGCCTTGTTACTTTGTCACAACAATGTTTTCACTCTTATTTATTCTCAATTTTTTTAGCTTCAAAATGAACGATCGACAGTAAGTTACGCTGTTCACCAATGGATTAAAATTTCGGAAACATGTGGACTTGACGAAATAGCTCGGTGCAAATTTGAGGAGAGAATGGAATTGGCCCTGACCCCTGTAGTGTGTGCGGCCTATTTATTAGACCCATATTATCGAGGTATTATTCATCATTTAAAATTATAATTTGTATGTAAATACATGTCTAAAAACGTTAATCCCAGGACAACGGTTACCTGCCAAGTTCCGTGAGCAAGGTCAAGTCTGGCTTGCCAGCATAAATCCGCTCTTCCTCGGAGCTCAACTAAAGCTGGAAGTAAATGACGACACATTTTACGATCCTGGGTTAATGAAGAAAGAAACTCTTCGAGGTGATTTGGGTCTTTCAAGTTCTCAGTGGTGGGATTTAATGGGAACTTTGATGGGTAACAAATTGCCCACAGGATTTGCATCACTCGCTAGAAAACTAATGCTACTTCCTGCATCAACCAGCGCCATGGAGCGATGCTTCTCAACAATGGGGTCGATCATGACTGATACTAGAAGTAGAATTGGGATAGATAAGGCTAGTAAGCTATGTATGATTTACCGATCTCTTAACTCAGAGCGCCTAGCCAAGCGATCTAATGTGGAATGAAATTTTGTTCATGTATTTCACGTGCTTCACGGAAGTCATAATTAATTTTTTTCTTGTCACAAATTTCTGTTAAAGTATTAACTAAATACGAAAAATAAATAAATAAATATAATTTCGTTTGTTTTGTTTGTTCACGTATGTAAATATCGGCTAATCGCCCAGAATTCTAGAAAAACCCACAAAAACCCACAAAAACCCAAAAACCCCAAAAACCCCGGAAAAACCCGAGGGGTTGGGTTTTTGTAGAAAAGCCCCGGGGTTTTCCGAACCTGATCACAATCGGTTCAAACGTATCTGCATAATCATGAGTATAATCAATTCCGCCCAAGTTTACATAAATCAGTTTCAAAATTATATACGTTGTACTACGTGTTAAATGCAAAAATTTGTTTGTTTTAATGTGTTTATGAAGAAATTTTAAATACAATTTTCTAATATTTTTCTATTCCTCTAAGGATTCAGGTCGCAGTTGCTATTCATTGTACTTAACTACCTCAATACATATGTGTGTGTACATGAGCATCTGCTAATTCACTTTCCTTAAACTAATGTATGTATGTACATACGCCAACCAAGCAATTATGTTGAACCATGTAAATAGCACACAACCGCAAATTTTATAATTGCATGGAGAGCCTCCGATTTCTTCATCATGTTTTTTATTTGATGATTGACAGGTCGCTACATCCCCATGAATTATTACTTTTTAATTAAATATAATTTTTGTCACATATGGCGAAAATGAAAAACTCGTAAAAGCACATTTGGTGAAATATAAATTTCGCATTTATTCATGTCAAACGCCTTAAAATTAACACAATTGCATATATAAATTATTAGATAATTCAAATTCCAGAAAATTAGGACTTATAGTCTGGAGCGCTTCTGGCAAGTTTGGATAACCAAGTTACAAATTTTTCATGATTTGCCCGAGTCCTATACTTACTCATTACTTCGCGAAAAAAGTGATTCAATCTCCGATATTTTTTCCTTTGTAACTTAGGTAGGACTGTACCGCTATCAATTTTATAAAGAATATGCTCAATAGCATTTTGCTCGCGCTGTAGACAGTACATAAATTTCCAGATGGGTGGTTTATGAACCCTAATTCTTTTCTGGAACTTATTGTGCCAGCCTTCTACAAAATTAGATGTACGCGGAATTCCTACCTTCGAACGTTCATGGACGTTCCACAAGGCTATTGGACAAATTGCTGGTTTACATGTAGTACCTATATAAACACACTCAAAGTATTCAGCAAGTGGCATCAGCATTGGATCTAAGTTTGCAACAACATGAGAAAATCTCTTGGCGACATCCTTTACAGGGACGAACGCTAAGCATGAGAGAAACTTAATTTGCTCTCTAATTATTGCATCATTCTGGTAGCACGATTGTAGGCCTAACTCCTGAGCTTTTCTGAAAATACTCTGACAGAGATGGAACCAACATCCGTAAACGTGTTTCGATTAATCATTCGTCCGATCGTATCATCCGAAGGACAAACGGATTGAGCTCGTAATGATCCGGTTGAAATGGTCTTATCCATAATATCTTGGGCAGACAAGGAAGGTTCCTTTCGAGCTAACTATTTTGCTTCGCATTTTAATATTTCTGCCTCAGCCCCCCTGAATGTATTAAAATATATTTTCACATATGTACATATGTTTCAATACAATCATGACTTACTTTGCAAAATCAGGTGGGTGTGAACAATGTTCCCCATCATCAGTCCAAAACTTTTTGCATTTGAGAAAAACACCTTCCCGTTTAATTAGAGAAGCACTACATTCGCTTCTTTGAGTACAGTAGTGGTAGTTTGAAATAATGCCCACTTTATTCGTCACACACTTTCGCCGAAAAAATAGATATCCAGCGTAACTAACCATAAAAGTATTTTCTCTGCTGGTGAACTCAATAAATTCAGACATGATCTTTGTTGGACTGGGGAAGGTGACTGAAAGTAAAAACATAATTGAGGAGCTGAGAAGGAGAAGATTAACATAGTCCAGCTATAACGTGCTTATGCAAGTACATTCAGATATGAAAATGAAGAAAATATGTAAATTCTTGTGGTATTATCATTATGATTTAACATACTCATGAAATCTTCATTTTCGCCAAATGTGACATTTTTTTCGCCAAAAGGTACTTTGAAACCCTTGGTCTAAGAATTTAGCAAAGTGGGTGAAATTTTTTTTTCGCCAAACGGGATTTTTTTGGCGATTTTTTTTCGCCAAACTGTCCGACTTCCAATTTAAATATTAGCTGGTGTGAGAATGTCACAATAGGGCAAATGTTCGCATGTCTAGCTATCAATTAAAAATTAACATAATTACTCCAGGGTGGAATACATCCATATATATACATTTACCTTTACCAAGACCATCCCCCCTATTCTAAATCCGGGATATAAAACCGGGGAGCCCGATCTTATGTCATAGCAAATGGAAAATGCTGCGACAAGAATGCATAACACTGACGTTGTTTCATTCACAATTTTTTTCACTTTCTTGGCGTGACTGCTGTGTAATTAAATACAGTCTTAAATCTTCCTTTTATACGTCGAATTTGGGAATACATTCATTGACTTTATTGCATAAACTGGTGTTATTTATTTGAAAATGTTACCAATGCATTTTTCCTTTAGTAAAAAATTTGTGAACTCAAATTGACTTACTTCAAAGTACTTAACGGATTATGCTACAAATTAATTTCTAAAAAGTTGAGTTTCATCTTGGTTCTGACCGGGTTAAGCCGCAACCGGACTCTAATGCCTAAAATTCGGATTAAGGAAATCAAGCCCTATTCATTTTCGCAGTTTAAAGCTTGTCAATTCATCGACAAATTGAACAATTTTATTTATATACAGTTTTTTTTACATATGTATGTATCTATGTATCGTAACGAATTTTCTAAGTAATTAAAAACTTTTTCAGAAATTTTTCCATCCTATTTTGCCTCCGCCATAATCAGATTTATAACCTGTTCTACACAAAGACTTCCTATGACCATGGGCGTACTTCGTTCGAAATAGTTGGTCGCACCGACCCGCACTTTCAGCGGGGCGCAGCTTTTCAACCATCGCTTCGACAACTTCAATTTTTTGCTCTTTCCCACCGAGTAGCGCCAATCGTAAAGTAAGTTGAGGGAAGCGTCATACGCATCACCAGCACTTTTAAACTCCGTCAAAAGACAGACCATCCCGTTGAGGGCGAGTTGAGCGTGGATCGTGTAGAGGGCGAAGGACACCCGGCCAAAATAGCGGAGCATGGTGTACCATCCGATGATGAGGATGGTCGTCCAGGAGCAAATCATGGCGGGTGTGATGACATGTGACATACAGTAATTCACCAGAGTACTGTACACTTGATAGCGGCGGTAGTAGTGCAGCGTCAGCACGTTGAATAAGGTAACTTTTGTTCTGAAACGAAACATTTAGAAATATTTGAGACATTTTGCAATTTTTTTGCAAAATTTGACCAGGTAGAAATACGCTCATCAGTGTAAACTTGGTTTAGATACATAAATAAATAAGTTGGGATACGAGGATACCAAATTTTCGCTTCATAATTTTGCTAAACTCATGTATGCAGTTTGAGCTTGAAATTTGCCCTAATTTTTTAATACCCAAGCCATGCAAGTTTTTCGCCAATTTAGACTTATCTTGAAATATTGAATTATTTAAGTACGTATCAATGTTCCCAGAATGAAACCGGTTAATTAACTGGTCGAGCGTTGCGTAACATAATTACGATGACGTGCGTGCAGCAGGAAAATATAGTAAGTACCGTTTTATAAATACACATGCTTCACCATGGCGTGTCCAAATTTTGCAATGATTTCATCCTTTAATCGCTTATATAACTTCGCCTATGTCTAAACTAGGGGCACATTTCAATTAAAAATTTGCCTACGTGACTAGTAAAAAGCAGTGCAAAAGACGGCTCGATATAAAAATCGGGACGGAGTTTTTAACTCTATTTACTTTGCCGCCCTGAGCATAAACGTCTTCAGAGAGAGTGCCAGATAAAACATGGTCGCCAAATTTCCCAAGGTTCCAACACCGATGATCTGATACCAGAAAAAGGTCTCGATGACGCCAAAAGTGAAGACAATCCTGAGCTCCTGGTCAGTCGATGGGGTCCACGTGGTAGAATTGCAAGGAAGAAACTGCCACGAAATAAAAGCTGGTTCGCACGGATGTAACATCGAGAACATCCCGGCCGCCATGGGAACTGAAAAGACGCAGGAATACGCCGAGTACGTATAGACTTGCCACGCCTTGCCGAAAAATCCTTTCGTGTAGACGGTATTCAAACCTGAAAAAAGATGGAGCTGTTTTAAATGTCGAAAATTTCTAAAGGTTTGAACAAAGGTTGGACTGCATTAACATTATCAACCTACATACAAAATAAAATATTAAGGTGCAATTGGACGTTGCGTTAGGTTGATGAGAAATCTATGATACATCAACGCATCATCATAGCACCTTAGCCTTAAGATAAGACACCCGACGACACGTTAAACAGCAGACCGGATTCAAACCTGAAAAATACTAAATTTGCAAATAGGGGTGATGTGAGAGAATAATATACGGGTAGGAGATCAGTTGGCAAAAGACGATAGAAGTGCATAGCATGGCTTCGTGGCCCGATGGGTGTGACGTTCGGGCTAGACCGAAAGGTCGTAGCTTCGATGCCGGGCGGTAGCATGCATATTTTTTGCACATGTTAAGTTTTACGGCGTGGATCGCCGTACAGAGTCGCGAGAACATAATTATCGGAAAAGGAAAATCGTCGAAAATAAAAATTTGCAATTTTAAACGAATACATTTTTCGGCTATTTAGATCCTAACAAATTAAAAGTCTGGAGGGTTTGTTTTCTAAAGTTAACAAATCGCTCAAAATGTACATACATACATCCTTAAAAATTTCTTCAAATCCTCACCCTCTTTTTCTGCCTCTCTTTCCAAGTTATGAGCCTCGTTCATCATCTTCACCATCTCTTTCGACTTCCGCGTTAATTCAAACCGGAAAAGGATCGTGCACAAGATGGGCCCCACCCACCCGTAATCCAGCAGCTTATCCGACATGACATACTCCCCCGAAGGCCCCACCTGCAGCCCCGCCATCCTCAGTCCAAACCCAACCAGAAAGTGGACCGTCCTCCCCAAATGAAACAGGTACAGACATTTGGTCACCGTTCGTCTCAATTTACCCCGCACTTTGACGACCTTCTCCTCCTCCCACGAAATTTTGAGGGGAACGATGCAAAATGCGCAGAGCACTTCAAGCGTTAGTAAGTTCATCCTATAGGCTTTTGTCAGTAACGCGTTTTTCAAGCGAAATAGGACGTGGGCCTTAAAGAAATCCATTTTTTCTTAATAAATTTGAAGTGAAAGTCAGGTATCTACTTTCACCAGAAATATTCGACTTTTAATGAACGTTAAGTTTGTCTGTAAAAGGAAGATGTTCTTGCTACAGGTAAATATTCCACCCTGGAGTAATTATGTTTATTTTTTACATATTGATAGCCAGACACGCGAAGTTTTGTGACTTTGTCACCCAGCTATTACATAAATACTGATACCAGGTAAAATCATACGGTGTAACGGGTTGAACTATATGAATAGTGAATTAATAGCTGCATCTTTCTTGCTTATGTAACTCTGTGTTTGAAGCAGATCAAAAGTTTAGATACACATTTAATGATTATTTAAATAGCTTACTTGTACTGAAAGTGAATGTCCAGCTGGGCATAAATATTCGAAGGACAAAATTCTGAATTCTAAAGACAATTTGAATTTCTGTCATGTAAATACACATGTCATGGTCAGTCTTTCTTAATAAAAAATAATAATTGGCATAAGTTCCATGGGTTTTGTGCTGGAAAGCTAATTTGCATGAGACTGATATTTGCGAGACATGAAAAAATATGGCATAACATACATGTGTACATGGTTCTGGTAAGTGGTAACTTATGCAACGCTACAGTGGTGGCGGAAGTTGGGGTGACATATGTAACATGGTGAGATAGGAGGAGGAGGGCTCATTAACATGGGGAAGATAGGACTTTTCTGAATTTCCGCGGAGACTATGTCCCCCGTTCCTCGACCACTGAGCGTAGATATATCACAATGATATTTATGGTTAAAGTCCGTTTTTAATTTTTTACTCCGACACCTAAATGCTTAAAAGGTTAAACATAATTGCTGGGTTGGCAAAAGAGTCAAGCTGTGACAATCTGTGATATAATTACTGCACTTTTCTCATCCGGAACTACATATCTACATTGACGGTGCAGCTCATGCAATTTATGTGTTTTTAAGTCAGAAAATATTTAATTGGGACGACCTGTCAATCATCGGATAAAAAAAGGTTCAGGCATAATTTTAAAATTTGTGGATGTGTGCTATTTACATGGTTAAACATAATTGCTGTGTTGACTCATAAGTTTAAGGAAAGTGAATTAGCAGATACTTATGTATTCATGCTGGTCCTTGTGGATACAATGGAATCAATTTTGTGCCCAATTTTATGTACAGTGTATGCACACAGGAATATGTAAATATGTTGGGAAATATGTATCTATTTAATATTAGTATGTAGCCATAAGTCTTGCTTGGTATAATCTTTGGTCTGTCTGTTACAAACCGTGAAATTACTTCTCATTCTCTTATTCAAAATGTTTTGGTAAAATAATGTTAACACATGACATTCATTCACTCCCAAACTTCTCGACTCCCAAACAGGGGAGTCAAAAAATATTAGGGGATTTTATTTCAAATAACATTTCGTAATACAAAAAGATAAAAAAATTAGAAAAAGAAGGATTGTACATATTTTGCATATAATCTTCGCGAACTTACATATACCCTGTAAACTTGAAACTAGGGGACATTGATTATAATTTTTGCATAAACTTGTTTCATACAAAAATTATGATTTAAAAAAAGGGATTCGAGTTCGAGTGAATGCAGAACGTGCTTCTTCTTCTTCCAAATCTTCCACCTTAAGTAAGGTTTTATTTAGTCTATGTATGAAATTAAATTAAAGTTGAATTAGCTATTTAAATTTTAGCAAGACTTTATGTCAAAACTTCGGATATGTACCAATAACACCTGCGGGTTGTGGCAGTGCGCAGGGTCTTCGCTAATTCTGGGAAATAGTCAAAATATATGGTTGCGTTACAATTTTGAGCCAGGATTATTGCATTTTGGGGTAACCTTGAACAATTGTATGGTAACTTGAAACATGCATCGCTAGTCGCTGTTTTTAAATTTTTCAAATTTCAATCTGCTAGTTCAATACATCTGTTTGCATATACAAACGGCAAAGTGCAAAGTTTATGCACATAATTTTTACAAGATGGACACAATTTATGTATTCACTACGTAGATTGCAAGCATTCGAGTGAATATGTACATAGTACACACATGTATTTACATACTTACATAGGTAAGTACTTAGGACATACGTATTCTTCTCCCATAACAAATCTTCCACTTTACGGTTGTAGTTTATGAAATTAAATTAAAGTTCAAATATTTCAATTTTAGCAATCCTTAATGCCGAAATTTCTGTTACCACTGCGGGTAACAGTATACCATTGCACCAATGCAATATCATCGTTACTCCTGAGAAATGTCGAAAAAATATGTGCTTGCGTCACAATTTTGAAGCAGGATTACTGCATTTTGGGGTAACCTTGAACAATTGAATTGTGATTGGAAAACTGCAATGAGTTTTCGTTAGTCATTGTTTTTAAATTTTTCAAATTTCAATCTGCAATTTTTTGCTAAATAGTGTTTGCATATATGTACAAAGGGCAAGGTGTACATACAAAGTGATATTAAATCATACTAAAAACTTTAATTTGGAGCATGTAGTGCTGACATATATCGCGCTTATCGTTAAACATGGCTAGTAAATATTGGCCTTGTGCATACGCACATGGTGCAACCTTGAGATATTTTTCCTTAAATAGTCGGTAAAGACGTTGTTGAGACATATGAAACGCATAGGGTAGACTTGACACAGTTACATTGATGCAATTCATGCAGTCCTTGGTAACTTTGTAAAATCGGTAAACTCTATAAACTTTGATAAAATTTTACAAATATTTACAAAGAATATTAGACTATGAATCTTTGTAAACTTGTTCAGATCAAGGGTATCTTTTTATTTTCAGTGGCAGCAGAAACCTTGGGGACATCCGGGGACATTAATATTGACAGATTGCGGAGGGAGGTAATCTCAAATTTTTTGTTCCTATTTGTTTAAGAGCATTTAATAGTTACGGACGCGAACCTTCGAATTGAAATATTTCTATGTCATAGAAATTTGGATTGTTACATTAGAAAAGATATTAAAGCCAATGCAATTTTTGACAAAGATATTAATTACAATGAAAATAGCAAATTTTGGACACGCTATGTGAAGCGTATACATTTAAAACGGTACTTATGTACATATGTACATACATGCATACTTTCACTTTCGTCAAATTCATTAAGTTGCACAACCCTCGACAAGTTAATTAACTTGAGGTCCGTTTTATTATGGGAAGTGGGAACATTGATGCCTAAATAATTCAGTATTTCGTGATAAGAAAATTTAAATTGGGGGAAAACTATGGCGAACAAAATTGCAAGTTTGGTCAATAAAAAAATTTAACGAAAAGTTGAAATTGAGTAAATCCCTCAAACTAATATACCACTGCGATATTATGGCATTTATTTACACATAGATATGTAGTTATGTACATAGATGCATGTAAATAAATCCCAACATTTGCGCGAATTTGCAGAGATTAGTATACAGGGGGAGCTCGCCCCGCTGGATACGAATTTGACCTTGAATAACCCCGGAACGGTTTGGCGTAGCGAGTCAAAATTTTGAATAGAGGAGCATGTTATCCTCAAATATGTGTGTTCAAAAATTCAACTCTCTACTTTAAAAATTACCTCCCCCACAGCCCCTAGAAGTTGAGACACTCGTTTTAACTCTTTGCAAACTCCGTTTTAAAATTTGGTTTGCGCAGAAAATTTTTTCTTTTCAAGTATCCAACCCCAAAGAAGTCCATTTGACTTACATCGGGAGATTGTACAGGTATTTCACTATTCGAAATGATTTTTATCCCTAATTTATCTTCAAGGTCTTTTGCATTATCTTGGGTGAACTTTGCCGTCTGGGAAGACGTTGCGTGATCATGAAAAATCACCTTATTTATTTTTTTACCACACAATTTAGGAAAATGTTGCTCTAAAAGTGGTTTCAATACACGGTCTACATAATACTTCGAAGATTCCTTCACTTTTTGGGGGAAGTTGATAAGTGGGAGGACACCACGACCCGACATTGCGCCCACAACCACAAAAACTGTTTAAAAAAGTTCTCCTCATGGGGAAGCACCAAATTTCGTGAATTTTTTTTCGGCATTTATCGTGTAGTAAGCTCTTCGAACCCAATTAGTAACTTGTAGGAAAAATAGTGCTTCGTCGATTGTCACCAATAACTCACTATTCCTCAACAGAAATTTCAAATAAAATTTTTGCAACGACGTTAAAGATTTTTTCTGGAACAAGTTGAAATGACTGTTTCAACTTCTGGGGGCCGTGGGGGAGGCAATTTTGAAAGTAGAGGGTTGGTTTTTTGCACAAAATTTGTTGAGCACAACATGCTCGTCTGTTCAAAATTTTGACCCGCTACGACAAACCTTTCCGGGGTTATCCAAGGTCAAATTCGTATCCAGCGGAGCGAGCTCCCCATCTGTATAAGGAAATCGGCATAAAAATATAGTCCAAAATACCCAATTCCTTAGTTGATACCCATGACATAAAATTTTACAAAATTTTTTTACGAAATACACAGTTTAATAGGTCGCAAGCACTAGATTAAATGTTTAGTGCCATAGTGTTCATTTGTAAGAGGAAAATGTGTTGACATTTATACTGAGATATGAATGAATTACATAATTACATTAATGTGCTTTCTTTCACAATTGTTTTCATTTTGCTTAATGATGTCAACTTGGTGTGAATGTCGTGTAATTATTAGTCAGAAGTTTTCCTTTTACACCTCGAATTTGCGAATGAATTAATTGATTTAATTGGATAATTTATAACTAACGAAAGCAAATTATTTAATTGTACCTTAGCCTCTAAGAAAAACGGGGGAAAACAAATTTATGTTGGTAAAATGTTTCGTAACTTATTTACAGATAAGTACACTCTAAATAAGCTTACGTAAAATTTACGCAATGTTGATAAAAAAGAGGATGACACACCCAAGAGGTAAAATTTATGCAACATTGTGCAATAGTTGTCCAAAAGATGGATAACTTTTACCCAATTCTTGTGTCATCAATGATGACTCATCATCTACAAATATTTTACTTAATATTAGTAAATTTTACACACATATGTATGTAGATACATAGTACAAGGGTATCAATGACACCCTTGTCTTATGATTTTAAACAGATGTATTTTCATATTTCTTACCCATATAATTAAACTACCGTTGGTCACCAGACGAGGGTGGAGATTCTCCACTAAAATTATTTAACATCAAGCCGGATTTAGTATAGATACTTAAATATACACATACGTACATATGTACATGCTTACATATGTGCATATATTTTGTAGAATTGTAGTTGCAGGTCACCTCATTTGCATAAATCTGACTCCTGAAAACAATGGAACAAGTGTGCATATAGATATGATCAAAGTTTAAAGTATGGTGTTCATTTTTCCGACAAAAATGTGATGACATTTATGTATACTGCGACAGGAATGCACATGTAACAGTGACGCAACTTCGTTCACAAATTGTTTTCGCTTTCTTTAATGAGGCCAACTACTTGGCGTGAATGCTGAGTAAGTAATTACTATTCACGTCTTAACTTTCCCTTCTAAATACACCCCGTCTTTGGGATTTAATTTACTTCCCTTTCTCTCATGTACGTCAGCCCAGCAATTACTTACACTTTAACAAAGTAAATAGCACACATGTCAATATATATCAACAAATTATGTAATTATGTACGTATGTCTGAGGAGGCCAGGTTCTTATCCGATGATTGACCCGTCGCACCGTTTCAATTAATTATTTTCTTAATTAGGTACAGATAAATGGGCTGTACAAACTTATAACGCGGAAATTTCCAAGTGTCAGATACTTAATTGTTGACCAATCTTAAAATTTCTAGGTGAACTATTCGAGTAATTTTCGTCACCTAACAAATATGTAGACTAAGTACATAATTTCAATATTCAGTATGCTTAATAGTATGAGTTGTCTAAGCAGGGAAATATTAAATTATGCCAATTTGCTTATTATACGTTACGTACGGGCTATTATATACGTACTTGCTTGAAATATTTAATGTCGTAATGCTGAAATTCGTAGGTATGTACACATTTACGTACGTATTTAATTATGTTATTTATGTAACGTAATTTAATTACTCTAGAGTGGAATATTTACCGTTGGGAAGAACATCTTACCTCATCAGACGGAAGGTCGAACTTCACATAGAAGTGAAAGTGGAAGATTGACTTTCACTGCATTTTATTAAACAGAAAAGGAAGAAAATGGATTTCTTCAAGGAGCACGTCCAGTTTCGCTTAAAAAACGCGTTACTGACAAAAGCGTATCGAATGAATTTGCTAACGCTTGAAGTGCTCTGCGCGTTTTGCATCGTTCCATTCAAAATTTCCTGGGAGGAGGAAAAGGTTGTCGAAGTGCGGGGCAAGTTGAGACGAACTGTGACTAAATGTCTGTACCTGTTTCATTTGGGGAGGACGGTCCATTTTCTGGTTGGGTTTGGGTTGAGGATGGCGGGGCTGCAGGTGGGGCCTTCGGGGGAATATGTCATGTCGGACAAGCTGCTGGATTACGGGTGGCTGGGTCCTATCTTGTGCACGATCCTTTTTCGATTCGAGTTGACGAGGAAGTCGAAAGAGACGGTGGACATGATGAACGAGGCGCATAAGTTGGAGAGGGAGGCGGAAAAAGAGGGTGAGAATTGTAAGAAAATTATAAGGATTAAAAGTTGGATGCAATAATAGTGAAAAGATTTGTGATGCATAATGCGCTATGTGTGAACTTTTGAATCCCAAACCTCCCGACTTTTAATTTACTATGACCTAGCCAAAGAAACGGATTTGTTTCTCTGTAGGAATTAACGGCGATCTACGCCGGTAAAGTTTGGTATAAGACATGTCCAAAAAGTATGCATGCTACCGGCCGGCATCGAAGCTAGAACCTTTCGGTCTAGCCCGAACATCACGACTATCGGGCCACGAAGCCATCCTATGGAATTCTATCGTCTTTTGGCTACTGATCTCCTATGTTCTTGTATATTATATGTTCTCACATCTCCCCAATTTGCAAATTTAATATTTTTCTGGTTTGAATCCCGCTTGCTGTTTAACGTGTCGTAGGGTGTCTTAAGGCTAAGGTGCTATGATGATGCGTTGTTGTGTCATAGATTTCTCACCTACCTAACGCATTTTCCAATTGCACCTTAGTATTTTTCTGTATGTAGGTTGATATTACGGTATTCCTCTAAGCTTAGGTAGTCCAGCCAACATTCTTACGGTGCATGGTTTCTATTTCTCGTAAGGTGAGACATGGTGAGTGAACCCGGGTTCGCATCACTCCCCATGTCTCAACTTACGAGGAATACCGTAATAATCTTAATGCCGTCCGAACCATGGGCATGGATGACTGAACAAGCTACGCTTGTATACATACATGGCTACTTGCATAAGCAAGTTTCTCGTGGGATCTAGTGACCGACAACTCATATAGCATGAGGATTGTTTCCCCATAGAGTTTTGTTTCCCCTTCCAGTTAGATATTGGTATTTCATACGTCCGAGCTTTGTTAGAAATTTTCGACATTTAAAACAGCTCCATCTTTTTTCAGGTTTGAATACCGTCTACACGAAAGGATTTTTCGGCAAGGCGTGGCAAGTTTACACGTACTCGGCTTATTCCTGCGTATTCTCAGTCCCCATGGCGGCCGGGATGTTCTCGATGTTACACCCGTGTGAACCCGCCTTTATTTCGTGGCAATTCCTCCCCTGCAATTCGACCACGTGGGTCCCATCGACTGACCTGGAGCACAGAATTATCTTCACTTCTGGCGTCATCGAGACCTTTTTCTGGTATTTACTTGGATATTTTTTTATTTTTCCCCGTTTATTTATGAATTGATTTCATACGTCTATGTTATCCAAACGTACGTAGTAGAAGTTGCGCCAGATGGCGAACACATTTCATTTTATTTATTATATATTTAGGTATCAGATCATCTCTGTTGGAACCTTGGGGAATTTGGCAACCATGTTTTATCTGGCACTCTCCTTAAAGACATTTATGGTCAGGGCGGCAAAGTAAATTCAAAATTTGTATCAATTACATATTATCAACTTTGGCGCAGAATTTCGAACTTTAATGTGAAAACCCCTTTAAAAATTTTTCAGAACCAAGGTCTCCTCCTTCGGCGAGGTGACGCTTAACTACTATCGCCGCTATCAAGTGTACGGAACGCTAATGAACTACTGCATGTCACATGTCATCACACCCGCCATGATATGCTCCTGGACGTCCATCCTCATCTTGGGCTGGTACACGTTGCTCCGCTACTTTGGGCGGGTGTCCTTCGCCCTATCCACGATCCACGCTCAACTTGCCCTCAACGGGATGATTTGCCTCCTCACAGAATTCAAAAGTGCCGGCGATGCGCATGAAGCTTCGTTAAATTTACTTTATGATTGGCGCTATTCGATCGGAAAGAGCAAGAATTTGAAGTTGTCGAAGCGATGGTTGAAAAGTTGCGCCCCGCTGAAAGTGCGGGTCGGTGCGACCAACTATTTCGAAAAAAGTACGCCCATGGTCATTGGAAGTCTTTGTGTGGAACAAGTCATAAATCTGATTATGGCAGAGGCAAAATAAGTTAGAAAAAATATTCTGAAAATAGCTGCTTGGTTGCCATCTTAATTTTGTTACGATTTTAAAATATGTTTAAAAATTTATTTATTTTGTATGCATGTAGATGAATGTTGACAAGCTTTAAACTAATGAAACAAATAAAAATTTCCCTGCTAATTCCAAGTACCAGTTACAGGCTAGTGTGATTGCATGCCATTGTCAGCAATGTATGCGTAATTTATTTCGGCATATTTTAAAGGCGCCGTCACCATCATAGAATTCATAGTTATTGACCTGCTAATTGTAATTTTGGAATAAAATGCAACATACCTAAGTGAAATTACACAGGAATAGCAGGCGAAATACTGATCTGGCTAAGTTAGAATTAATCGAAAAAAATCCTAATGTAACTATTCAAATTAAGTAGTTAAATTTTGCAACAGACTTTCTTCGATACCAAAATTAAGAAAGTCTAAAATATTTAAAAGATATAAAGCCTGAAAATTAAATTAAAGTTTAATTATTTGGGTTTTAAATATAATTAGTGGAGAAATTTCGGATGTTTCTGGGCGATGCACGTACCAACATATCCTCTTTAATTCTGGAGAATTGCTCAAGCTAAACTATTGGGTCAGGATTATTGCATTCTGGGGTAGCCATGAACAATTGAATTGCAATTTGGAAAATGCCATTAGTCGCTGTTTTCAATATTTCAAATTTCAATCTGCCATTTTTCGTTAGCTCAATATAGTGTTTGAGTGTACAAAGGGCGATGTGTAGGTACACACAAAGTGATCCTAAATCAACAGGGGTGGGCAAGATATGTATTTTGGCAGGACAAAAGTTAGATAGAAGATACAAGATAGTATTTTAAACTTGTACCTATTTTCGTCGCCTGATCAGAGAATGCCATATACAAAATCTCGAAAAATAAAACAAACATTAATATAGATTTTTAATGCAATTTATCTTCCTTTTCTGCATGTTTAACTAATACCTACTCGTAATTTGTAAGATAATCCACTTAATTTTTATGATGTGATAAATTGTGATAATATGTACATATCCAAACCCATTCATGTGTACATATACATACATATTGTATTATTTTATAAATACTATAAATATTTGCTACGCCCAATACAGTATTTATGTAGATACTATTTAACACATACATATGTTGCGTATTTACATGATATGTACATACTTATGCTTATTTAAAATAGATATGTATTACATGAATGGAAATTATACGTTGAGCAGAAATGCTGTAAAAATATTATGAATGTCGCAAAGGTATACATAAGTATTTTATTTAGGTATATTTAGACCTGGTTTTTCCAAATTTCCAAATTTTTTGAAATAAGGACACTTGCTATAAAATTTTTAAAGTGATTACGGAACGAATTTCACATTTTGTACTGAATAGAGTTTCTGTATTTAAATTGTTCAATATTACTTTTTAATTGAATATGAATACCAACATAAAAAGATAGTACTATAATATTTAGTAGATATCTTAAGATACATATTATGTACATATCTTGCATCTTGACTACTTACTAATTTTTAAGCAAAGTATCTTGTATGCTGTATATGTACTTGAACAAGATGTATTTTATATCCGGTGTCTTTCATGTATATTATCTACATAAGAAAGTATCATCTTGTATCTTACAACGAAAGTATTCTGCCCACCCCTGTAAATCAGTCTAATCACACTAAAACTTTAATTTTACCGACACACAAAGTTCTGCCACAGACATTGTTCCTGAATTGACAAACATATTGGCACTGTACTTATGCACATGCAACTTTATAATACTTTTCCTTGCTTTAAAGTTGTTAAAGTAGTTAATGAAAAATATAAAATGCATAGTCAGAGTTTTTACTAAGGCTTTTGCTGCATTTCATCTAAATTTATAATGCCCAAAATCGCCATTCACCTCAGTTTTGGCTATCTGACAATGACCATTTTTGGCGATTTAAGTAAGTCTCCTGACATATATACGCGCTTAAAACTTAATATTTAACACTGATTCCAGAATTAGTTGCAATTTTCTGGATAATAATATAACCTCCAAAGCGATGCAATACCGTAGATACTCCATTTGCAGCCGGGTCTGAACACGGTACAAATCCGGGTACAATTAAAAGCCGGCATAATTGGAGACCTGGCTAATTTATTTTTCAGTCATTCATAACTTGAAGCATTTAAAAATAGGCCTAAAACGAATGCCATAATTAGAAACATGGTTATTAAACTTTAAAAACTTGGGCTCAAGACCCGACTATAAATAGGGTATTTACGGTATATCAGTTTGTGAAAAACAGGGCACAGGACCATGTAGCAACGACATATTTAGTTAATTTATCCAGACTGGCAGTCAGCTACATACATACATATTGGCAGTTTAAAAATCGTAAAAAACCATTCTAATTTTCCCTTATTCAAAAAGTAATTGCGGATCAGTATGTACAACTCCAAAGTTCGTGTAGGTCAGTCAAGCCTGCGAGACCGAAGTATGTATTATACTTTTCCAAAAACAAGCTACATACGAAACATTTCCGTACTCGACAATTGCATCTAAAGACTGTACTAAAGGAAAAATATATTTGCCACATTTTAAAATAATTGCAAGTAACTTGTGATAACAATAAATTCATTCTGAAATTTCCAAAGGTGTAAAATAAAATTGAAGACGGGAATAATAATTACACAACATTCACGCCAAGTTGGCACCATTAAAGAAAGTGAGCAAAATTTTGTGAACGAAACTTCGTCAATGTAATTAATGCATTCCTCTCGCAGCGCAAACGTCATTTCTGTCTAAAAAATGAAGAAGATACTCAAACTTTGATAATACTTATTTACATTGACACACAACGTTGTCATTTATTACATAAGAAGATCGTGCTCTCCATTTTTGCCCTGTTTTACATATACATATCCAAGTATTACAATTTTGGATTAGATGGGATAGTACGTTCTTGTTAAAGGTAAATATTCCACCCGAGAGTAATTATGCTTAGTTTTAGGTAATTCATAGCGAAAAATGTGAACTTTTGTCGCTCTGTGACTTACTCACCCAGCTACTGTTATTTATATTTAGGTATACGTACATATATTTCCATACATATATTTCCAGGTACTGTTTCTGTTTCTACTGGTTACACAAAAGGTTGCAATTTCATGGTAATTATTTTCCCCGATCTCGATTATTTATCTCGATCCGTTTTGCCCGTTATCTTTCTTACAGACAGACGGATAGACGAACAAAGTATTCGCTTAATAATGTTTTACCCTGGAATCTATGGAAACTTAATTAAAACAGAACTGATTGTACAGGTTTGTGAAATAATAGTTTTTTGCGAATCCCCCATGTCACACTTTTTTTATACTTCGACTTTTGCTTGGGCATTGACGTGAAAATTTCCTAAATGAGTTGCATGCTAAATGTGTAAGACGTCGTGAGTACGCTCATTAAAAACATAGATATGTATCTAAATGCAAATACTGACACGAATTTGCAAACACATTACTAAGCGACACGGTTTAGAAATGTAGTCCAAAATACACACCTCATTAGCTAGTTGATAGTATCAACTTGATACCGATGACACATATCGTTTAAATATAGTATGGTCGGTTAGGAAAGAAACTTTTCAAAAATGCCTGTAAAATCCGGAAAACTTAATTAATTTCAAATAAATTTTCAGGGGTTATAAACAAGGTCCTTAGAGTCCAATTTTTTGCTTCGTACGGTCCAAATACCTCCATCCTTCCTATCTGGCGAATTTGTTGTCTCGCGGTCCCCAGAAGTGCTTTGCCACTCTTTCTCGCTACTTCTTTTGAGTTGCGTGACAAAATCTGACGGAATTCTCTCAAGTTTTTGACTGGTTTTGTTCGACGACTATATTATCTCTTGCATAATGCCCAAAATCGTTCAATTGGTCTTGCCCGAGGGACGTGGGGAGCATATTCCTTTTTTGCAGCAAAATCGATTTTTTTCGACCACTGGTAGTCCAGAACAACTTTTGAAGAATGAAAGGTTGCTGTGTCCGGTCAGAAAAGTACATTACGATTATTGATAAAGGGGATCAAGATCTTCTTTACACAATCGTTCAGATATCTCTCCGAGGTCATGGTGGCTGTGGTCACGAACGGCTTTGAGACGTCCCCCAATGAGTCCAATGCTAGCCCGATTATGTGCTCTGTGGGAAATTTTGACTTCAGCGTGTACTTGAAGGAATCTTTAAACGTTTTCTTATTAGTACATGAGTAGTACTTCCTCCCAGGGACTTCATCTGGATCAATCGAGCACTTGGTCTCATCATCCATTACCAGAATCATGGGCATGTTTTGCTTGACTCGTTTTTAAGCAATCTGCCGAGAGCTGGGCTTTGCTCTTTTTTGCTGACCTTGGTTGTACTTTGGTGCAGGTGTTGCCTTATAGGATTTGACCCCCAACTTCGTGGCTTTAATGTCATGTAAACACAATTTTGCTATTTTCAATTTGTGGCCCAAATTACCATCTGATATCCAAAGGCTATTTTTTTATTCTTTATGAAACCTATGCATCACTTTGGGGGTCGCTACACGAGCAGGACCATTTTTTAATTTTGTGAATTCAGCATTCCTGCTCTCCTCATACATATCTAAAACTCTGAAAATTGCACCATTATGAATTTTTTCTCTTTCGAAGTGGCTATAAACCATTATCCGGACGCGCTCGCACACTTTTTCGTAGTAGTGGCAAATGTTTTTTGCGAGTTGTTCTCGATTTTTTGTCCTCATTTTTGAACTAGTCGAGATATCGACTTCCGGTTTTCGGATATGGGTAGTTACAGAGGGGTGGGACAGAAGAAGGAGCCACTTTGCCTGAATTTATTGCGGCTTTATTATTCGTTTGTGAAGTTTGGTAATTGGTTCAGTGTGAAGCCCTTTAGTTTATCTAACGAGCCTCAGTCGCTTTTTCCAACCAGTCTTGACATTTGACACCATTTTCAGAGTGATTCTGCACCACTCGTCCTGAACACTTTTCCAAAGGCCATCAAAACGCAAGCGTTTTCCTTTCAAGAAGGCTGTTTTAAGTACTCGAATCCAAAAAAAACATCGGATTGATATCAGAGGAACTAACGAGAGTTTCTGTAGTAGGAATAATTGTTATACCCAAACTTTTTTTAAAATCCTTCGCGTAGGCTGCTATTTTGTGAGAAATAAGTTGGTTGAGAGCATTATCTCGGGATTTCCTACGAGTCACTCGCTGTAGGTCATTGCGAATGACCCTAGAACCTGTTCTCCTACTAACGTTTAACATTTTCGCCATGTAACTTTTAGTTGGTGGATTTACCGTTTTGGTGAAAAAAATTGATTTTCTGGATCAACTTTTTGGTTCAGGCGGATCTTGGGTATCCTTTCCGTGGGTGGAGCTCTAACCGCTTTTGCCCTCCGCTTGATTCCAACGTTTTTAAGTACATTAGAAACGTACTTTCGACCGACGATAAATCTATTTGCAGCAAATTTTCCAACAATCGCTCTCTGGCTCAATATGTCTTTGGAAAACACTTTTATTAGTGCCTCGCACTCTGGGGGGTGCTGTAGGGGCATTTTTAACCACAGGGAAAATGTGAATAGTGCAAAATTTTCGTAAACAATCTGGGTATGACATATGCAAATTTTGAAAATGCCGCAAGTGTGTATCATACGCCACCCCCAAAATTCAAGTGGCTCCTTCTTCTTGCCCAACCCTCTGTAATCGCATGGACTAGAAAACTACCGCGTTTCAACTCACAATGGAACCTCTTTTCAAGCTACACCGGGATTGACTAACGAGGTATATCAAAAAATTAAGCCAAAAATTAGGAATCACATGGCGCTTATCATTCCGTTGAATGGCGCCTTTGAAGGAAAATATTGGCGGCAAAGTTCAATTTTTTATTAAATTTTCTCTCCCTTTTCCTCCACTAGGCGAAAACCCACGGCGCTCGTGGGGACTTTGACCCCCAATATTTTTCTTCAAAGGGGCCATTCAACGGAACGATAAGCGCCATGTGATTGCTAATTTTCGGCTTGATTTTTTGATATAACTCGTTAGTCAATCCCGGTGTAGCTTGAAAAAAGGTTCCATTGTCAGTGGCAATTTTTCTTTCATACGAATAAATATATTTTTTTAAAGGTTCTTTCCTAACCGACCATACCTTATGTAAAAACACGCACAAGTTTTGCGAAATGTACATATGTACATAGTAGACTATTTAGGCTGTAAGCATCCGAGTGAGAATATCTAGTAACAAATTTCCAAATTTAGGTAAGATTTTAGCTCATGATACCAAATTGAAGTTTAATTATTTAAATTTTAATACTCATTATTGTCGAAAGTTCTGATACGACTGCGCGTCTATACCAATTTCCTCGTTAATTCTGGGGAATTGCTGGAATATCTACTTACGTAATAATCTTGGGTCAAGATGATTGCCAACCTGGATTGCCAATCCAGTTGTTCCTGGGGAACAATTAGATTGTACATGCATATGTACACTCTAAATGAAAGCTGCGCAAAATTTACTCAAGGTTGAGTAAAATATATGATGGCACAACAATTGGGTAAAACTTATCCGACGGTTAGATACATTTTACACAACTTTCATTTAGAGTGTATGTAATTGGGAAATCCCATTAGTTTCCATTAGGCGTTGTTTTTCATTTTTCGAATTTCAATGTGCAATTATCGGTTAGTTCAATTTATGTACCTGTATCCTTACAAGGGGGATGTGTACAGTACATCAAAGTGATTCTACATAAATAATACCAATCACACTAAAAACTTTGCAACTTACATATGTACACATGAAGAGTTCTGACATCCCATATATCGTTTTTGAATTGGCAAATACGAACAAATATTGGCATTGTAAACATGCACATGTTAAAACATTGGCATACTTTTTCCCTACTTGACTAGATTTAAAGTAGGTAAAGAATTTAATGTAAAGTATAAACCGCACAGAGGGGACTTGATATAGTTACACACGTACATATTTTGTCATAGTCACCAGGTCCTTGGTAACATTGTATCATCTATAAATTCTGTAGACTTATAAACTTTTACAAAATTGTACAAATATTTTGAAGGAAAATTAGTTACACATTTTTTAAAACTTACTCAGATAAAGGGGATCTCGTATTTTGCAAAAGTTTGTAAAATTATTTTACAAAACCTTCAGATTTTATAATTTTATAGACATCATTTTAAATAAGTGATGACCTTTACTGCATCTCTTCTAAATTTATGATGTACTAGCGTATAGCCCGGCCAAGGCCGGGTTCTAGGGTTCCAGTGGGGGGTGTGCCCAAAGCGAAAAATTCGTCATACTATACTTTAAATAATTCCCACTGGAGATCATACCACATGCATACATCAGAGTGAGGGTTTGCCCAAGTCATGCTGCATTTTAATTAATCTGGTCACAGTACAATTTGATTTCCCTCTGTGGGAGTAGTTGAATAGCTAATTACTTAAATTCCCGTCGCGTGGGAGTAACTGCATAGCTAACTATTTAAATTCCCACGCTTCACGCTCCCGTTAAGTTCCATAAACCCCGTTAGCTTCTACAATTAACGCCAAGCTATTGACGGATTCGGATTCAGCGTCAAAAATATATTCAAATTGATATGCGACATCACGAATACGCCATATTTGGACACCACGGTCACGGCAAGGTCACGCGGGCCTCGGAGGTCAAAACCATTAACGGCGTTGGATTTAGTGTCAAAAATACATTCGAATTGATATGCGACATCACGAATAAGCCATATTTACCCCCCACGGTCACGGGAAGGTCACGCGGGCCTCGGAGGTCAAAACCATTAACGGCGTTGGATTTAGCGTCAAAAATACATTCGAATTGATATGCCACTCGTTGCAGGTGGAGTGTCTCAAACTAAAATAATTAATTAATAGTGTTTATCAAGATCACTTATCATGATAACCACTATTGATGAGTGATGTGATGTATGTATGTATACTGCACACTCAATTTACTTGCACACTGTGTTTATATATTAAAACATTTAATTTGAGTTTGATGGCAAGTGTACGTACGCGAAAGTCACGTGCAGGCGAAGTGAGACTCATGCAGAAAATTCATGCATGCAGTTTTTGCTCCGCTTTCCTCTTTGTCTCCTCTACGGGGCAACTTGCATTGAGAGCCACAGGGACTCAGTCAGCGACTTAACACTAACGCTTTATTAGAGTGGATAGTCTGCCGAATAAAGCTTGACATCTCAGGTTCAGCTGTGTCACAGTAACCATGACCAGTGGCCGCCGAAGCGGGGGGACAGAGGGACAATGTCCCCATGGTTATTCGATGTCCTCATCAACTGCCCATGTTATATAAACCCTCCCCGATCCCACAATTTTTGTGTCCCAAGATGTCCTCACAACGTTCGCGGCCACTGACTATGAGTTTTCATGCAAATTTAAATTTGCTGACGTACGCAAAGATGCGTTAATGAGGTGCCTGGGTATTTTGGAGAGACAGGATTGACTTAAGGTATAAAGTTGACTACTATGTGTGTTTTGCCCTGATGAATTCCGATTTCACCCACGCACAAAATTTTAATTACCGAATTTAAGTGCCTATTAACATGCAGCTTAGGAAACAATGCTCGTTACGCATACTAATAATTAATTTGGAGCCAAATTGTTACCGCGCAACTTAATAAAATTATGGATTTCCAAAGAAGGTCGCACGATATTAATAAATTGAGTTTTGTGCGTTCCGACGCTTCTGAGAAATTATTGGTAAGTTTAACCAGCTCACCGTTTTTGACTGAAATTGGATTTTTTTTGTGCAAATATTACAGCCCTGTGTAGACAAAGCCTTTGGTCGGGTATTACAAAATATTGATCTTGACCCTCCTCTGGTGACCGATACTTTTTTAATTGGGTAAGAAATATGGATATATGTGTTGAAAATTTGGTATAGTCAGGCTGCTATTGATTTCTCGGTATTAAATTTGCTACAGCTTGGTATTAAACTCATACTGGTCCGTAAAAATTTGCCACCGACATGGTGATTTTTCTTACATCAAGCTATCAATACGGTGTGCGGAACACTCCAGCCCACGGACCCCAGCCCGTGGGAGTCCAGCCCACCATTTCCAGCCCGTGATTAACTCCAGCCCGTGATTAACTCCAGCCCGTGATCTCCAGCCCACCAACTCCAGCCCTTAATTATCTCCAGCCGTAATTATTTCCAGCCCGTAAATATCTTCAGCCCGTGTATAAAAATCTATCCGTACAGCTTTGCTTAGCTCGAACCAGGATTTATTAGAAAACTCAAGTTTCTTAAAATGTTCTTTTCAAAAATTTTGAAATTTAACCCTCCTATATTCTAATTTTCAATTTATTTTTCGACTCCATACTAAATTTGAGCTGAATGTACCTAGTCTCAACTTAAAAAGTGATAGTAGAGTAGATGACGATATTAGGTTAGTTTTAAGGAATTTCAAATTTATTTTTATTCCATTGAATAGCCAGTTAAATTTCATGTAGGAAACATGTATCAGACTTGAAAATATATTCCTCTTGTGACCATTAGAAATTGGTTACCAGAGGAGAAGCCTCTATCAAAAATACGCACGAAATTTATTGAAAAAGTGTATCATTCCCGGGTCAGAAATTTTTTTGTGACCCTGACACTTCGATGGGGCTCAGAACAGACCTTTTCCTCAACTTTAATCATGATTTGGTTGTGAAATCAATTTCGGTTCGAAAATACCAAGGACAAACTTAAATCGGAAATGAAGTCAGAAATAAATTTCTTCAGCCAGGTTTTCACTAATTTCGCTGCATTTTTGCTGTGGGGCCCTGCACATAGGTCGGTGGCTTTCCACCCAATATGGACTGGTCGAGGGGGTGTTCTATCTTCATTATGACGTTAATCAAATATTTTTTTTAACTATCTCCTCTCCATAATCGAGGAAATTGGGCGGTTTTTGTCCGATTCCGCCTATTCCCGCCAAAACCATGAATGCAGCCCGATAAGATAACATTCGATCTCCTTTTCGTAATCAACTAACCCTAAGAATATTTAGCATAAATTCTGCTTCTTTTTTGTGGAAATATGGTTCCATCTTAAAGAAATTCCCATCGGTAAATGGAAAATTTTGTTTGTTTTTATACCGTACCGCTGGGAGAGGGAGGTCGATTTATTGACCTTAGCTTGGGTCTGGGAAATCTGTAGCGCGTGACGCTTTCTACTATAAAAGGCCTCCATCTTAGGATCATTTTTCAGTGCTCATCTCATTTCTAAAGTTGAAAGGTCATTTGTATGGCCAAAGTCTTCGGCGTCAGATAGAGATTTTGCGCTATTCTGGCGTTCAAAGCTTCGGACATCACTGTAGTCCTCCTTGACATTGGACAACCGGAACTTTTATGTCATAAATAGTCACAGTCCCTAGGGTTAATTTAATAGGTTGGGCAACCAGATCGTAGTTGTCCTTGAATTTCTACCCTATATCTAACATTGTGAATTTTTTGTCTCGCGTAAAATGTGAAAACTTATTGTCGCGCGCGTGTGGTAAAGCTCCTCTAGCTTTTGACCTCGTGAAGTCAGGCAAATGAGGTTAACAACAATGATAGCCACTGAATGCAGGTACATACTGCAACATACATTTTAATTTTATGTTGACCAGGTCAAATACTACGCTCTACTATCACTTCTTATGGTTAGACTAGGTATAAACTCTTAGAAATCGGTGTTGGTCACCCCTTAGTACCTCTGGTTACTTTTTGTTCATATTTGACTTCATATTATTTCATGAGAATCCACCAACTATCACCCTGTCGAATTTCAACTTCTTACGACGATTTCTAAAAATCGGTATTGGTCACCCCATAGGGTCGCTCTAGACAAAAATTTTACCAATTTCACTTCATATCCTTTTATTAGGGATCAACAGCAGCCTCTTTGCCAAATTTCAGCTCGATTGGATTTTCTCTCCAGATGTATATAATGACTGCTTTTTGCACTATAACCCAAAATGGGGTACAAGGGTGTGGCTCCCTTGCTGACGACTCGGTTTTCCAGCTTGTGTGGTGGCACAAGGACTAAGCATACTCGAAATCCCGTTTTGATATTCATTTAGTATTGGGGCTGGAAATAATTACGGCTGGAGATAATTAAGGGCTGGAGTTGGTGGGCTGGAGATTGCGGGCTGGAGTTAATCACGGGCTAGAAATGGTGGGCTGGACTCCCACGGGCTGGGGTCCGTGGGCTGGAAAAATCCGCAAATCTATCAATACCACGCTGTTAGAGTCATACATATGTAGGTATGTGGATACCGCTTGGTATTCTAATACTGCATTTTTAAGAGTGTAAGAACTACTAAATAAGAACATATATATTTCTGTAAGTGCATACACTTGGGCTGAAATATATACAAATTAAGGAAATAGTAAACTAAATTTCGTACAGATTTGAAATCCAGTATCCAAATAAAACCAAGTTACATTGATAAGGATGAATCTACTAAAGTGGAGTGAGATTGATAAGTATTACCGCGTAAACTACTCGGTAATATTTATCAATATCACTCCACTGTAGTACATTCCTACAAATTTGCCCCCTACGCGTAGGGAGCCAATTTGTGCGAGCCGTTATAACTTTAGTACCAAGTGATAGCAACTTTAATCTCGAGAAATCAATATCTGCGTGACTATACCAGCTATCTATGTACATAATTGTGCATATTGTGTGCGTACTAAAAGTTAATATTTCACACTTATTCCCGCACATTGTTTCCAATTTTTCTGGATAATAATGCTTCTTCCTAGCGATATAATGTATAAGCCTACGTTTGCCAAAAACCGGGCCACAATACCTACAAACGTCACAATTAAATAATTTATTACCACTAAACGAGTTTGGCAATTACATACATATTTACATACATGTTCGCAGTAGAAAGATAGTAAGTAAAAAACCATCCCACTTTCCCTTGGTTTGTAAAGTAAAAGTGGTGGCATGTGTGCATAGGCATATGTACAATTCCACAGTTGACGTAGGTCAGTCCAGCCAGCAAGACGAAGGTATGTACATATCAGACTTACCTTTCTATAAATAAGCTTGGAAAAATTTTACCAACCGGAATGTGTTCTTGTTCCCCCGTTCCTCTAATAAAGTAGGTCTCCCAATTTACATATTCTCACATTGCATATATAATAGATATTATATGCAATATTTATTGTACTCCCAAGTTTTGCCCGGTTTTATGAATGCATGTATTTATGCATACCCAACCATCCCAAATTTACCAGTATACCTAGATTGCAGGGGAGTTTTACCATTTTGTGACTTTCCCACTCAGCTATTACATATTAATATTTAGAGGTGTGTATGCACTTATGTAAATAAGTTCTGGTAGGACTTTTCCTATTTCATTATCTGAGGTTGTCAGCCTATATTTACATATGTATGCAGACCAAATTAAAATTAACTCTTTATTGCTGTGTCTTAATTAGTAAGCGGTGCAATTTATAACTTCTTTTCGCTTTAAAAGGGGATACCTTAACGATGATAAACTAAATATTCTTACCGTTTCCTTGGGCAGATAAGTAGTACATATGTATGTAAGATGTACAGGCAAGATTTCTCGTGACTTAAAATACATGTCAATAGTTGCACATATTTATACCCAGTAATTCCACCTTTAGTAACTTAATTTATATCTGAAAATCAGAGGCTGATAAGGACGAAAATAGACCCGATTTGTAAATTAGGGGGGTTTCGATTTTATACAGCATGCGCATTATCTTACTGGGATAAGTATGCATCCAAACATAAATAAGTAAACGGACATTTTATTGTATAAGTGCATATTAGTGAGTAGCATTGTTATGGGAGGTGCTCTTATTTTAAAGAGTTATATATCCTCGTGACAAACTAGACGTTATTTATGTATGTGGAGCCCACATTAAAGCCTAGAGTTCAAATTATGAAAATGGGCGATTCCTACCAAGCGGAGTAAGCAAACCTCACTTCCAATCTTTTCAAAGGGGAAAATTGCCCATTTTTCAAGTTTGACATTAAATATTTTTACTAATTCCAAATATCACACAAACTTTCCCAAGAAACGATGGTTCTATTGACTTGGACCACATAATTTTAAACACACGCCGTTGCAAATACCAGATCTTCATCCCACTGAATGAATGTGAAAAAAGTGGGGAAGAGTTGGTTGGAAGCGTTGGGGTCAGTGGGTCCCAGTTTGCCCGCTGCACCCCCTCAAAGAGTAACCAAATGCTAACCTAGCTGTACCAGAATCTACGCCAACAATCCTATCTTGCTCGAATTTTAGTAATTTTTCATATTCTTGAGTTCTGATGATCAGACTCTGAACTCTGATGGTTGCTTTGTTTTGTAGTTGAATATGAATTCAATTACAATCCCAGTTTCTTTTAAATTTCAATACTCGTGAAAAGTTACTCACTCTTTTGGAGTTAAAGTTACTCCAAAAATTGAGTTTCATGTCGAATATGATGAAGCAACTATGCATGAAATCAATAGCATAAAAAAAGTCCAATCAAAGTACAAACTAAGGACACCAGTGGATAGGATAATACACGCTTTTGTTCAAAGGTTCTATGCATTACAAACGAATTTCAATTTTTCAATTTTTAGCCCGAACCAGGGCTTATGTAATCGTCATGTCCGTCCGTCCGTCTGTTCGTCTGTCTTTCGATAACTCTCGAACGAGTTGACGGATTTGGACCAAATATGGTACAGACATGTATCTGGGCAATGCAACGACCGAGTTCGAAGATGGGTTCGATCAGAAAAGTTTTGGACCGGTGGGGGTCATCGGAGTGGGAGAGGTATTACGCACCGAAATTTCAAAATTGTCGTAGAAAGCTGAAATTTGGCACAGAGGTTGCTAATGGCTCGTAATAGATAAAAATGAGTTCAAGATGGAAAAATTTTCAACTTGAGGGACCCTAGGGGGTGACCCGTACTGATTTTTCGAAATTGTCATATCGAGCTGAAATTTGGTGGAGAGGTTGCTTATGGGTCCTAATGGAAGAATGTGACATGAAATTGGTGAAATTTTTATCTAGCGCGACCCTATGGGATAACCCATATCGATTTTTAGAAATTAACGTAGAAAGCTGAAATTTGGACCAGAGATCCTTACTGCTTTCTCATGAAATAATATGAAGTTAAATATACTGAGAAATATGGGTTTACTAATCCTGGTTCGGGCTAAGCAAAGCTGTACTGATAGGTTTTATAATTTGTAATTTAATTTTAATTTACCTAATTAATTTGTTCCCACCAAAACCTGAATTTTCGACGAGATCCTATTCGACGATTTCCCCAGACCCGATAAAAGCATTCACATGTGCCGAGACAATTTTAATTGCCGATATAAAAGCTTTCATTCAGGCCATTAAATTCATCTTGATAAAAGCTTTCATTCATATATGTAATTAATAGAAGGTTGCATGCAGGCATTTTAAATCACCTGTATCAAAGCGACATGAATCTTCACTACTATCATTAGCAAAAGCAACATAGCAATTTAGTATGTTAAACCATGTGTCTAAATAGCAGACATATGTATCAATTTCAATATGGTGAAACGCGTACCACGTCGTGTTACTGTTACGTATGACATAAGTAGTTTTGTAAACATATTTACGTAATGTATGCATACTGTCCGTAATGCCAACTTAGTCCATAATATTCACATCAATTGTGTGCACTTTGTGCAAAATCGATACCGCCCTTTATCTACAAATCGGGTCTATTTCCGTCCTGACCAACCCATGATTTTCAGATAATTGAAGAATAAGACAGAAAAGGTGGAACTACTTGGAACAAACACACCTATTTCAGGTAACGAGAAGTTCCGCCCTTCATCTTACATCATATCTATTCCATTGTGAAATTGTTTTCCACTGTCAGATAATTAAGCTTATCATCCTTGAGTTATAACCTTTTAACCCGAGAAGAAATTATGAATTGTTCCTCTCGTTAAAACGGTTAGCAAGTAAGAAGTTAATTTTAGCTTGGTTGAGTGGTTACCTTGCGTGCAAGAAAAAAACATCGTTAAATTCCTAGCTAAACTTTTAATCCGATTCACATGCGGAGTTTTACCAGTAAAAGAGATCCAGTTGTTTCTAAATTCACTGTCCAAGTAGTGCAACCTGTTCAAGAATATGAATTTATCTACTGTGTCAAACAATTGTCTACTTTCTCTGCTAAAATGCATACATATTTCAATAATTGCATGTTGCATGTCACGCAAACAACATTTATCGAGACACCATGCAAATACTGAAGATGTTGCAATTAACATGAAATTGCAACCTTTTGTATAACAACTAGAAACAGGTATTCGCTGTACATGTACGTACGTGCAAACATAGTTGTAAATATTAAAAATAGCTGCGGGAGAAAGTCACAAAACTACAAAAGTCCGTATGTCTCGCGGCTATCAGAAATCAACTAAAAATAATCATAATTCCTCCAGGGTGGAATACTTACCTTCAGCAAGCGCATCATCCCTCAACAGAACGATACACGAACGGAACGTTCGTAAAGAGTCGAATATCATTTGTGAACCTAGAAAACTGGCGTCCCCTTTAGTTTTATTTAAAAAGATGAGAGAAATGGACTTCCTTAAGCGCCACGTCATGTTTCGCCTGAAGAACGCGTTACTGACAAAAGCGTATCGAATGAATTTACTCACGTTCGAAGTACTCTGCGCATTTTGCATCGTTCCCTTCAAAATGTCCTGGGAGGAGGAGAAGGTCGTCGAAGTGCGGGGCAAGTTGAGACGAACGGTGACCAAATTTATGTATCTGTTTCATTTGGGAAGAACGTTCCATTTTTTGGTGGGGTTTGGATTGAGGATGGCAGGGCTGCAGGTGGGGCCTTCGGGGGAGTATGTCATGTCGGACAAGCTGCTGGATTACGGGTGGATGGGTCCAATCATGTGCACGATCCTTTTTCGGTTCGAATTGACGAGGAAGTCGAAAGAGATGGTTAAAATGATGAACGAGGCGCATAAGTTGGAAAGAGAAGCGGAAAAAGAGGGTGAGGACTTTAAAAAAATTCTAGCATTATAAAAAACGATTTAATGATACATATGTAGTGGATTTTTGATGTACTTATGTATGTATATATGCAGTACATGTCAATTTTGCGATATCTGTGATCTTAAGAATACACAAATCTTCTGGAATTTACGCCTGTTGTTAACTTATGCTTTCTACTTTCTCCTTACCATCAACGTTCACTTTACTTTCCCATTACTTTTCCATTGGTAATTTTAAGTTAAAACGAAAACTAGTACTTTCACCGTGCTTTCACCTTTCTCTTTTTCTTTATGTGGCAAACTTAATATGACAAGATCTATTATAGTAGCAAAATTATTTTCTTAAATTGGTTGCTCTTATGAAAATGGTGTCGAATAATCTAAAACTGATAATCTAACGATAGGTTTGTAAAAATCACCGAAATATAAAATTTGGTTAGCTAGGCTAACAACTCGAAGATGAAAACCACAGGTTTTGATGATAAACCAGTTAACTATAATTAAAATCAATTAACTTTTTTTGAATATTAGCTGCTCGTTCGTAATTTTTATGATGAACTTTCAATTTCTAATTAAATAGTTGCATGAAAGCAGTTTAAAACATTTGCGGTGAAAATTACTTTCACTTTTCCATAAATTAGAATCGAAATGTACTTTTACAGGTACGTACTTTTATAACAGAAAAGTTCTCGCAAAGTTGAAGTGAAAGTTGAGTAAAATATCCCAAAGTAAAACCACTGGCAATCCTTGAGTATTACTGTAGCCTTGCCTTTGGAGTTAATATTCGACAAATGGAAAGTAAAATGGAAAAGTGATGACAAAAGTAGTGGTAAATCCCGAGTTAACATTAAGTGTTTTAGTTTAATTTAAGTCCACCGAAAACTAGTTTTCACCCAACTACTAAATAAATTGCCAAATGTTATATTTCTCAGGTTTGAATACCATCTACATTAAAGGATTTTTTGGGAAGGCCTGGCAAGTCTACACGTACTCAGCCTATTCCTGCGTCTTCTCAGTCCCCATGGCGGCTGGGATGTTCTCGATGCTAAATCCGTGCGAACCCGCCTTCATTTCGTGGCAGTTCCTTCCCTGCAATTCGACCACGTGGGTCCCATCGACTGACCAGGAGCACAGAATTGTCTTAACCTCTGGCGTCATCGAGACCTTTTTCTGGTATTTATTTACTTGTGTCTTTTTCCAGTTTATTTATGTATTGATTTATTTATGTATTTCATACTAATGTTATCCAAACGTACGTAGTGGAAAGTTACCCCAGAAGTTGTTCACATCTCAATTTTATTCATTCAATATTTAGGTATCAGATTATCTCGGTTGGAACCTTGGGGAATTTGTCGACCATGTTTTATCTGGCACTCTCATTAAAGACGTTTATGCTCCGAGCGGCGAAGTAATTAAAAATTTGTGCCCATTAATTCCTAATTTTTTTCGGAAGAAATTTTTAACGTTACTACGGAAAATTTATATTTTTCAGAACCAAGGTTTCCACTTTTGGTGAAGTAACGCTTCGCTACTACCGCCGCTATCAGGTGTACAATAGTCTAATGAATTACTGTATGTCCCACGTGATCACACCCACCATGATTTTCGCCTGGACGACCATCCTCATCATCGGCTGGTACACGTTGCTCCGCTACTTTGGGCGGGTATCATTCGCCCTCTACACGATCCACGCCCAACTCGCCCTCAACGGGATGATTTGTCTCCTCACGGAATTCAAAAGTGCCGGAGATGCGCATGAAGCTTCATTAAACCTACTTTATGATTGGCGGTACTCGATCGGAAAGAGCAAGAATTTGAAATTGTCGATGCGATGGTTGAAAAGCTGCGCCCCGCTGAAAGTGCGGATCGGTGCGACCAACTATTTCAAACGTAATACACCCATGCTTACAGGGAGCTTTTGTGCGGAACAGGTTATAAATTTGATAATTGCAGAGGCAAAATAGGTAAGATGAAAGGAGTAATTGTGCAAGAAATGCAAATATATAAAGTTTAAGGACTTTGCGATGATGTTGTAAGACTTCGTAATGAATGAAACGGGTCCTAATATGTTTTATATTTATCTATGTAAATGTGAATGTCATTCCGGATTCCGGAAATGTGATAATTTATTTTTAAATTAAGAAATGTTTGTAAATATTGCCACATACATACATACGTTACGTATGATACGTATTACTGATAATGAAGTTAGTATTTTAAATAAAATTGATTACAACAAATTATAAATGTACGAGTAAATAATTTTACATCATGATCGTTTTATTTACTTTACATACATTTAATAACTCCATCTGGAGAATGTTACACCAGTTATACCAGTGTTACACGTTAAAAAAAGTCAAATTAGTTATGAATTAAAAAAATTAGTCTCTTCGCACTCGTTTTGATGACAGGTTTAGATGCTTTTCTTACATATACTTATTTAGTGGTTCTCCACTATATGTCAATTCTTTAAATACTCCAAGAAAATTTATTATATTACTAATTGCACCCAAAGGTAAGTGGATTCCACTGCACAGAAGTTGTTATTCTTAAAGAGGTAGGCGGCCCTACCCTTGCAAACTGTGGAAACTAACTCTTTAACTTGGGGTTTATTTTTTTACCCATTTTCCAAACGAATTTCTGCGGATTTAAAGATTCTTGCAACTATCTATTGAGTTGGTTAATATGAGATGCAAACGATCAAGGGATGTCCCAGTTACAGTAATATTAAATTAATATTATTAATGGGGTAACTGTGATCATATTTACTTAACATGGAGGGACACTTTTTTGTTTATATTGTAACCTAGTTAATAATATCTAATTACCATACCCCGGACAAATATTTTTTTATCCTACCCTACTCATGTTGAGCTCAACACGAGTAGGGTAGGATAAAAAAATATTTGGCCGGGGTATGCTAATTACAGTGTTGACTTACGTAAGTTTAAGGAGACGCAATTAAATATTTACTTGATGAATGACAGTCACTAATAGAAAAATTGACTTTTATCGAGGCATTACATTTGGCGTAATAAAAGCTTTCATGCACGCAATTAAAATTTGCAATTGATAAAAGTTTTCATACACGCAATTTTTACTAAAAGCAAGCACTATAATTTTTTGTCACTGTCTTGATACTACATACGAATACCAATATAAAACGTTACATTGATAATAATCTCTTCAACTTAACCCTTTTGACTTATTTAATTGTTGGACTCAATTGTGCAATTGAGGGGACGTTCGTAAACTTCGTAAAGCAAAGGGGGTGGGTGGGGGTCAGGGCCCAATGATATCGTGCCTATGTGACACATGTTAAAGGGGGTGGGTGGGTGTCCAAAAAATCAAAACTTTGCGTTATGAAGTTTACGAACGTCCCCTGAGTACTAGCACACTTTGCTGCACAGCAAAGTGTGCTGGTACTTTATTGCATTTTTTTGCATTATCCAAACTGTATTTTTCATATCAAACCATTAGACGTGCATACATACATAATTCAGAAGATGACTTCGACCCAAATTGATATACAACCCCTTTATTCGTTCGGATAAACCAGCAACAGCTCTCTCATATTATATGCACATGCACCAACCTATGCACAAGTGTTAACTAAAACACGAGGATGTCTAGACAAGACGGGTGAAATAGCGTTTAATAAATTACAAGCTCACTTTGATGAATTCGTTCTCTTAAAGACATTGCTACATTTCAATGGAACTTTTCAAAACTTATACAATATGAATACAGTGAGAAACAGGTGTACGTAAATAGTAGTGATGGTTTATTTCGCATTGACACAGATAATTAAGTCGCCTGCATCGAACCGTTTATCCATTGAATTTTAATTAAATGTGTGAAAGCTTTTAGAAAGTCAAACTTTATGCCGTAATAAAAGCCGATGCTTTTATCCCGGCACTTACATAAAACTGCTCAGATAAAAGTTAATGGTTTTATCAGATGGCTAACTGTATTCATCAAGTGCCTGCTGAGTAATTCCCTCTTCTTAAACTTATGTATGTTAGCCAACTCAGCAATTAGGTATGTTAGGTAACCATGTAAATATGTAAATAGCTCATCTGAACAAATGTGCCTACCTGAACATAATGTACATACGTATGTACATACATAGATATATTGATATATGATTGACAGGTGACTACGTGACTTATAATGTGTGACTTTATTCGTATTCTTATGCATACTTACACATGTGAGATAATATTCGCACCGTGGTGTGCATGACATTGACCAAACCTTAATTTATCAAAACTTGTAAATAGAAACGATTTGATCATTTCTATTTTCACTTTGCCCTCGGATTTCTATATGCAGAAAAAGATGCATATGTAGAAAGGGTGCAATTACTGGGTACACCATTACATATACTACATTACAATATACTATACTATATTACATATACTATATTACATTACAATACACCATTTTAGGTCACGGGGCAGGCCGCGTTACACCTTACATATGTAATATCTTCTGAAGAACTTGTCCTTTGCTGGAAGAATGTCTAAATAGTTTACCACATTTAGAGTGTAACCTTTTGCCGGAGTAATCTTCTTGTGATCTTGTGTTCAGGTCTAAAATATTTGGGCTATTTTCTCCACTAAAATACATATGTATGTATGTATGTACTTGACTACGTACGCGTACATACATATATCAAATATCTAGTTGCAGGTCACGTAGCTCGGTACCAATTATCGCGACACGGCGGAAATACTAACGGTGTATCTAACAATTAACACGAAATTGTAACCTTTTATTTCAATCCTAGGTAAGCAAGTATGTACATGCATATGCACCTACCTATAAAAATTAATAATTACTACCTGGGAAAGTCAAGACATATACTAACTCAAGGGTGGAATATTTATATCTTCCCTTTATGTCGAATTGAATGTTAATTACACGTAGAATGTCTTTTGTGAAGGTAGAAGACTGGCTCTCAGTCCAATTTTGTTAAGCAAAAAATGGAGAAATTTAACTCTATTAAGCCTCACATCTTGTTTCGCTTGAAAAACGCGTTACTGACAAAAGCGCATCGAATGAACTTATTAACGCTCGAAGTCTTCTGCGCGTTTTGTGTCGTTCCCTTCAAAACGTCGTGGGAGGAGGAGAAGGTCGTCGAAATGCAGGGCAAGTTGAGACGCACGGTGACCAAATGTCTGTACCTGTTTCGTTTGGGAAGGACGGTCCACTTCCTGGTTGGACTTGGACTGAGGATGGCAGGGCTGCAGGTGGGGCTTTCGGGGGAATATGTCATGACGGACAAGCTGCTGGATAATATATGGTTGGGTCCCATCCTGTGCACGATCCTTTTTCGGTTTGAATTTACGAGGAAGTCGAAAGAGGCGATGGAAATGATGAACGAGACATATAATTTGGAAAAAGAGGCGGAAAAAGAGGGTGAGGATATTGAACAAATGATAATTTGGAAATCTAAAAATAATAGTTTCTTTAATCTCACGCAACCCCAATATCTCTACATGCAAATTTCTAAAATGGCGTCAAAAATCGACGTCAGCAGCGCTTGATCCTAGACATGGATATAATAGATAGATCTTTATTAAATTTTGTTGATAATTTTAATGCGGGTCGAGTCTTCAAACCGATGTTTCTTTTTTGTTTGCACAATACTTTAATGCATTCATGGTGCATACAACTTTATACATATTTTTAACCTCTGCGGATGGCGACGATAATCCCATGCACCGATAAGAGCTGGATTAGGTAAATAGCATTGACAATGCAGTCCACAAAATTTGAGATGTAGAAAAAAAGATTTGAAAGATGTCGCATCCATTAGAAGGCCGAAACACGACATGCTGGCTCTCACGAACTCTTGTGTCATGGCCACGAGTCCCTGCTCGATGATCATATCAAGGTGATACTTGTCTTCGGCATCCATCGGTGGTTCTTGTGGGCCAGGAGGAGGAGGAGCGTGGGGTTCGCCGTCATCGTCGTCTGGAGGCGCAGTAACTTGCAACCTGGGAGCTTTGTTCTTCACTTTAGCCCCCTTGGGTCCCTCATAATCCAGTTGGATGCGAGTGCGCCGGATCGAATTCGCTTGCTGCAAGATAGTGTAATTGGTGTGATAATTCATACCTCGGGATAGGTGTGATGTTTCATACCTGTAGCCAAGCAGACATTGTAGTCTGGATACCGTCCAACAGTTTAGACACTGCGACACCAAGGGCGGGCCAGGCTTTTGAGTTTGGCCTTTGAGTCGGGCCGGGCCTGGGCGGGCTTTACTTGAGTAGGGCTTGGGCGGGCCCGGGCTTTTGAGTTGAGCCCATGAATCGGGTCGGGCCTGGGCGGGCTTTTCTTGAGTCGGGCTCGGGCTTTACTCAAAAGCCCGACTAATATTTTTCGTGGAGTTAGGAGTAATATGAGAGTCAAAAGTTTGGCTAAAAGCGCACCATTTGTATTTTATACTTGCAATCCATTATTGTATTCTCATAGGATTTTCATTAAAAAGTAATTCCAATATCAACAATTTTCAACATGGAAATGATTGTTGTTATTGGTGTGAAAAAATAAAAAATTACTAGCAGGGTTGCACATCTAAAGTGTGAAAGGACGGAGAATACAAAATAAGCTTACTCTGCAAGGCGATACATATTCAAAGAAGGTGAGGCAATTGGATCAAGCGAGGTCAGCATATCCTGAAATTTTGGTGTGGCGCCACACAATTTCCATTGATGCAGAAAATTACTTCAAGGATATTATCAATCCCCGCATCATAAGCTAGTGATGATAGTGTTTTAAAGCACCGGTTTAACGTTGACCGCCAGTCGCACCGAACTTAGGATTAGTGGCAGTAGTTTATCCAACCTGACATTCGCTCATAAAAACTACGTTTTTTGTTTACTAAACCTCATTGACACTAGCAGTTTATTTATCTAACGGTTTATTTATTTTTGTACCCTGTGAAAATTAAATAATTTATTGAATACTAAACCTTTAAAATGTGTTTGTTAAATAATTTGAACTCTTCATTTATCAATTCGTGTTTCATCATGCGTAATTTTGAACACTACAAATTTTGTTTTTAATTGTATAAATAATTTGTCACGCCATAACAAAAAAGCCTGATTAAGCCCTATGGGCCCGGGCTCAAAGCCCGATGGGCTCGGGCCTGGGCGGGCTTTCTCAACGCCAAGCCCTATAGGGCTTGGGCGGGCTTGGGCTTTAGAAATCTGGACTTGGGCGGGCCCGGGCTTTTGAGTTGGGCTTTGAATAGGGCTTGGGCGGGTCGGGCTTTTGAATAGGGTTTTTGAGTCGGGCTTGGGCGGGCCAGACTTTGAAAATCTTAGGCCCGACTCACCTCTACAAGGGTCATTACTTTCCAGACTTTCAATGTATACGAGTAAAAAGTGTTTTCCTGTTATGTCGGATGAACTGTCCAGCAATAACGAGAACGGCTTTTTGTTTTCTATCAGACTTTCAAAAAGAGATATGTGCATTGTGTCACTTATAGTTGACACCATTTGTGAGGCAGCGTTGAAACTATGATGATGAGAGCCAATGTTGAGGTTCAAAGCTTCCATACCTTTTGTCAGTTTTGTATGAAAATTAATTGAAATTCCTGCCTTAATTTGAATATAAACCAGCAAGAACATATTAGCAGTGGTCTGTAACTCAGTTTTTTCAATCCTAGATTTTTTTTGCAGGACAATCGTGAAGTTCAGTCATAACATCGTGATTATGATCTTGTAAATGCTCTCTAATTAGGGCATTGTTTTTCTTTTTTTCAGGTCTAATGGTTCCACTTTTAGTTGTTATTGCTGGAGGTTTTTGTGGCGCCGGTTTCTGTACAAAGGGCGGCAAGTAGTTACTGGTATATGCGTCGTAACATCTTTTGCATCTCAACGTGGTCTCCCCGTAGTTCTCTGTTAATTCTAGTCAAGACATGACTTCGTCGGTCAGAAGAAATTTTTCATCAAGGACTGTAGATTCGCGGATAGCTTGTTTCCAAACTTCAGGGAAAACATATTTCTGTGGTTCACATATTACATCGTCTTCGGATACCTTAAATTATTCAGGAATAAGTTTCTAGGTTTCTTTGACGCGATAAATAATAAATTCTAAAACGAGCCTCTGACGCTACCGCTGCAAGTTCCTGAAGGGCTGCATCTGCTTCCACATCGTCAACAGTTGAAGTACTAGATGAAATATCCTTGGAGCTCACGAAGCAATTATTTTCTACGCCTGGAATTCTCGGATTCGGTTGATATGAATCCGTTTTAAACGGTTGATTATTATGACATCGAATATACTGTATTTTGATGTGTCCAAACACATCCGAGTGCGGGTGTAGCATAAATCTCTTGTCAAACTCGTTCGAAAATAGAAAGAGCATTTCGGTCAATGATGTTGGAGTTACTTTGTTGCCGTAGATTAGTCCGTCAGCTATGTATGACTTTAAAATACTTATTGCGTCATGGTCCAAGTTTTCTTGCATACGTAGAATTTTATCTTTGTCTAGCAGGCTTGCAGCTTTCAGTAACAGCACAGCTGTGCATTCGTTCAGGTCGGACGGAAAGCCTGATTTTAGAACCAAATTTATGTTCCAGTTGTTGGAACCAACCACAAAGAAATTGGAATGCATCGTTTTCCCAGAGAAACTGATTTTGGTTACAACTTTATTTTTTGGTGTATTTACTAGTATCATTATGTAATTGGCAATGGGCTCGTCACAAGTCCTTTTGAGCTCAACGAAGTCGCCGTGGTATCTGAATGGCATAAAATAGACCATGTCAAAGACAATTAGTAGAAAATGATTTTATAACCAATTAAATAGCTTACGTTATGTCATCATTATCTATATCGGCTTCCTGGAGTCCATTGTGGCCGTCGCTAATAAATATTTCGTTAACAATGTAACACGAATTTGCCCCAAACACAATTTTTGCCGTCAGGAATGCAGCTAATACGAGTATTAATTTGTCCATTGCGCTATGAAAATGAATAGTATCAATTCCTCGAATTGGAAATGTTACTACTAAGTTGTTTGAGCTGATTTATATATGTTACCTATGCAGTCATCAATGTCGGCGAAACTTGTTTGTCACTATCTTTGACCAATTATCTCAGTAATTAATGTCGGGAAAAATTGTTTGACACTTTACAAAGTGTGTTGACGTCAAACTGAACTCCCACAACTAATTTGGGACTGTTTGGATTGCTCTGAGTGTATGTAATACCAGCACTATCTTTGACCAATTATCTCAGTAATTGTCTAACAATGCTATGTTACGCACATATCGAAAAAAAAATTTTTTGAGTTTTGTACTTTTAAGTCACTTTTTGATGACGTCTTATGTGAACGTCCCCTTAGACTCCCAGTACGCAATTCCACATGCTTAAAAGTCTTATTGCATTCTGGTCGGACTCGAGATACAGCGGTCCGACCAGAGAGTGAAGGCTGGTTAGGTTAGGACCTTCCGCCCGACCAACAAATTTGAAAAAAATACCATCACACGAAGAAAAAAATGCAAAACATTCCACTATTACCCTGATGTCGACTCCTCCGCCCACAGGGTCAATGCGAGTATTCGAGATAGGCGCTACAATACATTACTCAAAGCGAGAGGGAAGGTTGAGACTGGGAAAATACTCAAAACTCAACTTTCTCCTCCTCTCGTGAAGAGCACGGTCAAGAGTGTGAATTCTCAAATCTTAACTACGAAAATATTAAATTATGCCAATAGGAAAAACTCATAGGAAAAACTTTGTCATTTATCACCCGATTTTAATCACTCTACCCTTAAAATTTGCACAAAAATTTACTCTAAACTTTGTGCAATTGGTTTCTTGCTGCGATATGCCAGTAATTAAGTATAAATGTGTTTCTAAGTGTACTTGGGTCTAGGGTAGCTCGTCGAAAACATAGTGGTCCAAAGAGTAACTCGTCGAGGAGGAGTCGTCTGAAGGGTAACTCGTCGTTTGGGCAAGTGGTCGAAAATAATACTTGTCGAGAGTATTTTTTTAAGATAGATATATACAATGAGATCGTGTTTTTTCGCACTCGAACGATTTTCAAGTTTGATGGCTTAAAATTTCCGTAATTTTGTGTACATAAAGAATCAGAAATAATATTGGGGGGGGGGGGGTGCATGGTCAGTTTTCGCGATACGGGCCAAAATGTGCGAATTTTTTTGCAAATTTTGGGTTTTATGGCAAAATCGTTCAAACGTGGTCAAATATCACCGGAAATAATTTTAAAAATTATTTTGCACTAGAATTTGGCCGCTGCCTCGATTTCGGACCCCAAGTTTCCTATATGTTGAAGTTTGCAAAATAATTGCATTTTCCGTATTAGTATGCCACGATCGAATTATCGAATTTTGATTAGCATTTTAAGGTAACGCATAGGTCTAATGATAGAACGGAATCGTTAAATTAGAATCCGTTACTTATTCCGATTTTTTAAAACCAATTGGTAATGTTGTTAATAATTCGAAATTATGGAAATATGTAATTCTTCGACGTTTGTAACTATACAGCCTTAAATTTGGGGGGCTCCAGTTACAAAACATTTATGAAAAATATTTTAACGAAATCGAAATTAGAATATGAATAAGGAGTTTCTGTTTAACATTACAAGGGATTTCTGTTATGTTCTGTTGCCAATTCGTAATTTTTAAATTAATGCAAAGTTTTGTTACACTCAAAACAAAATGGTGTCAATATATGACTTAACCGCCTTGGTTACAATTGTGATTCCGAGTAGTAATGAATTTTATCCGTCCGGGCATAACATTATAACGACCGGTATCAAAATCATTGCAACTCGGAATCACAATTGTAACCAAGGCGGTTAAGTCATATATTGACACCGGCGGTGTTGATTCAACAAATTTTTATTTTGAGTGTAACCACTCGGAATTTTGTTAATGCCGCGTTGACTTGTTAATAAAATACGATTCTAAATAAATTATAATTTTATAAAATAACATTTACATGAGAACTCTCAGCAAGAATGCCAAACCCCCTGTTCCAGGCCTTATGCATTCTTATTGCTCTACATCTTCTATATGAATGTATGTTCAATGGTGGATTGTACGCTGTACCCATGTAGGTTTTTTGAACATAACTAAAAAATTCATCCAGTTCGAGTTTAGTTTGACCCTTAAAACTGAACGATACTTTCAATTCTCGGAATGCAACTCTTAAATTATCGGGCTGAACAAATGCGAGACCGAATATTTTTTATTAATAATGATAGGGTGCCTCATTGAAATAAATCAAATCAAATCAAATAACGCCATTGTAACGTCTTGGTCGTACTGGTTCTTTAAATTGGGTGTCAAATGTCTAAACAACGCTTGAGTATAGTGAAAATGACACCCGTGAAGTACAGCGTCTGGAAACGTGTCGTGTACAGCTTTTATCTCAGCTTGTTCGAAATCCATCACAACAGCTTATCTTCAAATTAAAGTTTCTCTTTGCTGCGTTACATTAATTCGTAACATTAATTTGACATTTTTAATGTAAAATAGAAGGGTAAAAAGAACAAAACAATCCTCCCAACTACTGCTGTATAGTGTTTTAAGTATTTTGGAATGTCCGCAGCGTATACCCGTCACACGATGCACATGAATTGTGCATACTTGTGAACTCATTATATAGGTAAAATCAGTAAAAATGTTACATGAAATTCGACCAGTTTCATGCCACCTAAATTCGACGACTTGCCTTTCTGACGAGTTTTCCATTCGACTAGTTGATTTCGACGACATAGGATTCGACAAGTAACCCGTATCCCGTGTACTTATTGTTAATAAGTCGGCTAAAAATAAAAAATTCGCTAAGTAGAATCGATAAACTTTTTTAAATTGGCTCAAAATGATCTGTGCAAAATTTCATCCAAATCGGTTGAGAAATGGTTGAGATATCGTAAAATGTCACTTTTTTAACGATATTAACTGCATACTTACAAGGGAAGGTCCCCGACTGCTACTCGTGTCCAGGGTACGCACTATGTTTTTTTAGAATCTACTAGGATCACAGATGAAGGATTGATTCATATTTCTGTGTAAAACTCATATTTCGCGTCGTGCCGTGGCGCCAAAGTCGCCAAATTTGAATGTTTTTATTTTTAAAACCGCCATAACTTTTGAATTCCTGGACGGATTTTAAAATTTTTTGAAAAAAATCATGATAAGGAGTTCAAGTTTCGTACTCCATGAAATTTTTCCCAAAATTATCACTTTTAACTTTTCGCAAAATTTCGTAATTTGCTAACAAATGGGGGTTCGTCGAAAAAATACTAAAAATATCTCAAAAATTAAAAATTTTGTATTTTTATTTTTTTCTCAAAAACGTTGACTTTTGTGATCATTTTAAAAATAAAATTTTCAAAATCCGACATAAACTGCAAAAGTTATGAGGGTTTGAAATTGGTCGAAAATGTAAATTTTTAAGTTTGGCGTCACGCCATGGCGCCAAATATGAGTTTTACACGGAAATATCAATGAATCCTTCATATGGGGTCCTAGTAGATTCTAAAAAACATAGTGGGTACCCTGAACTCGGGGTGCAGTCGAGGACCCTCCCTTGTTAGTAATTTTCTCGTTGTTAGGTATTTTCCTCACTAAGGAGGAGAGCTTCACCACCTGCACCTCTCAGATCTTTATGTCCTTTGCATATGTGGTAGGGTCCCATGAGTGTACTATAACCCTAAAGTGGTTTGACTCCATGGCCACATTTGCGCCCGCCACACCACAATGTATTATTAGCTCACCCTGCATAGCACGGGAGCTATTGAATTCCTCTTGTCTGTCCGTCCGTCCGTCCGTCCGTCCGTCCGTCCGTTGACGAGTTTTTTGCATCAATTGATGCTGATTAAAAATCCCCTTGTCCATTATAGACTTGTTTGGTCCCACCATTGATATAGAACAATCCGAGCGCAAATGGTGCAAGTTAATTCAGCAAATAGATCGAGATAGGACTATAATTTTGGAATAAGTAGCACCGTTAGTACCGAGCAATTGGTTATTAAAAATGATGCGTAACAATTGGGCCATCTGTTTCCCCCCAAAAATCAATGATGCGTAACAAGTGGGCCATCTATTCCCCCCCAAAAATCATGTCAGAATTCTGTTCTATTTGTTCGATTATCCTGCACCATTAATGCAAAATTATTTGAAAATTCTATTCTAATCTATTTGCTCCATTATTCTGTACCATTGACGCTAAAATATATAAATTTTATACTTGCGGTTATTCAGCACATTTGGTCTAAAGTTAAATGAAAGTAATTCCGACATTTTATATATTTTCCCGTTTGTATTGCACCATCGGTGCAAGAATGTATAAGAGTCATGATCTATTTTGTCGGCTTATTTTGCACCTTCAGTGCTAACTTCTGTCTAAATAATTATGACAGGGTGAGCTACTTCTAACGTTACTACGGTTTATTAGACCTTATAGTGTTGCAAAAATACATGGGGGTGTGCCACTATCAAAATATATTTATGAATCACGAGTGGGATCCAGGATATTCATTTCAAAAAATTTTATCGACCACACCCCCTGTGGGGGGAGTTTCTCCCCCAGGGGTGTGGTCATCATATTTTTATATTTTTGTACTCAGCAACTCATACTAACTCTGAATTAAAATTTTTGAGGATTAAAAAAATTTTGTGGCCGAGATGTAACCGTTTATATGTACTAAAACGTGGGTTTTCTAGCCATTTTAAGTGGGTGTAACACCGAAGGTCGCAGCTACCCGACCAGGATATTTACGGTTCTTCATTCCTATGGGAGGGTACTACAATCCTTAAAGAAAGATCCGTCGGGAACCTGCTACCTCCAGAGTTACACCCCCTCAAAATTTCTTATGGAAGTGCTATATTGAAGTTATTAATTAACGTAGTTTTCAAAATAAATTTAACCAAATTCGCGATGTAAAATTTAAAACACAGTTGGATAAGTTCTTTTTAATCCCAAATGTACTTAAAAAAATTCGAAAACTACGTTAATTAATAACTTCAATATTGCACTTCCCTGACAAAGTTTGATGGGGTGTAACTCTGGAGGTAGCAGGTTCCCGACGGACCTTTCTTTCAGGATTGTAGTACTCTCCCATAGGAATGAAGAACCGTAAATATCCTGGTCGGGTAGCTGCGACCTTCGGTGTTACACCCACTTAAAATGGCTAGAAAACCCACGTTTTAGTACATATAAACGGTTACATCTCGGCCACAAAATTTTTTTAATCCTCAAAAATTTTAATTCAGAGTTAGTATGAGTTGCTGAGTACAAAAATATAAAAATATGATGACCACACCCCCGGGGGAGAAACTCCCCCCACAGGGGGTGTGGTCGATAAAATTTTTTGAAATGAATTTCCTGGGTCCTACTCGTCATTCATAATTATATTTTGATAGTGGCACACCCCCAGGTATTTTTGCAACACTATAAGGTCTAATAATACATTGTGCACACCCACTCAAAGGGATAAAAACCACAAAAGTTACCAACTTCAAAAATCCACCAAAAATTCAATTTTGATCGGATTTTGATAAAATTACGTTTTTGTAATCCCAGATACTTGTTTGATCATATCCAGTAGCAATCTCAACTTTTTTTGAAATTTTCGAAATTTTCGAGCATTTGCTGATGAATTATTCGAAAAATTCAAAATTTCAAAAAAGTTGAGATATCTATTGGATATTAGCACACAGGTATCTTGGATCACAAAAATGTAAATTTCACCAAAATCTCAGCAAAATTGGATTTTTGGCGAGGGTTTGAACAAGTGAAAACAGGGCTTTTTTCGTGTTTTTGACGCCTTTGAGTGGGTGTGGCGGGCGTAACTATGGCCATGGAGGCAAACCACTTCAGCGTTTTAGTACACTCATGGGACACTACCACATATCCAAAGCACATCAAGATCTGAGAGGTGCAGGTGGTGAAGCCCCCCTCCTAAGACAAATACGTCATATGACGTATTTAAGTGAAAAGAGGTTAAGATGAAATGCCTGGTAATTACTAATTAGTTTCTCCATAGCTCAAGTCGATTAAAGTTTAGTCGGATTAACCCTTTGATTTGTCGTTTTACAAGAACTGGTTAAATTCGGGAGGAACGCTAAAAAAATGCAATATTAAGTATTATATTAGGTACATCGGCGAGCCATGGACGCGAAACTTAGAACTTAAAATTATGACGTACTTATGAGTAGTCGTATATGCTAAGTATATGTATCTAACAATGCGATGGTGTAAAGTGTAACCCTCGGATTTAGCTGAAATTTTAAAATTATGTAGTCCGAGTCAATACAACCAACGTTTTTTGAGGCAGTTTGTGCGATGGTGGGAATTAGTCAAAATATTTGAGATCGAATTTGAAAAATGGGCGATTTTTGCCAAGCGGAGGAAGCAAACCCCATTCCCATTCCTTTTCAAAGGAGAAATCGCCAGTTTTTCAATTGTGACCTCAAATATTTCGACTAATTCAAACCATCGCACAAACTGCCTCAAGAAACGTTGGTTGTATTGACTTAGACCACATAATTTTAAAATTTCAGCCAAATCAGATGGTTACACTTCACACCATCGCATTTCAAGTCGACATGGGGTGTCTCCATGACTTAAAACAAGTGTTGCGCGATAATTTTAAGCTTTGGGTCCAGGGCTGCCCCATGCATGTATGTATGCATCTACGGATATTATTTCCACTTAAATGATTTTTGTGCACTTTAGCATATTTATAATTCCTGCTCTTTTGCTGTTTTCTACTATGTATGCGTTATTAAATTTTGCAAAATATTTGTATGCCCAATTTCTTGAAGTGTCTTGCAACACGATAAACCCTGCTTGAAACGTTGATAAATTTTCGATTGATCTCATCACAATCTGTTGGTTGGGTAGTAGTCACTTATCTATTCACACATTGTTCTTTGATTAGTACAATTTAATGATTGGGTTACATCAACACTAAAAACTAGATAGAGTAAAGAAACTACAGTTGACAGTAATGGTCACGAAACCCCAGAGAAAGTGCCACAAGTGTTCGGGAGGGGTATACCTTTGGCCGAAACGGACCTCTTCTTTTTTAACGGATTGTGCGTGATTCAGCCTGTCGTTGTACGTGCGGGAATTTGAGACTGGGCGGGGTAAAGTTTCGTAACCATCAGTGTATCTAACTTAACTACGTATATACCCATGGGTAATGTGGCCTTAACTCACCGTTTCAGATTTTTGCTTCCAATATTTTTTTCAGGTTTGAACACAGTCTACACGAAAGATTTTTTCGGCAAGGCGTGGCAAATTCAATCCTTTGTGATCTATTTAGTTCTCTTTTCCCTTCCCATACTAGCCGGGATGTTTTCAACGTTAAATCCGTGCGAACCCGCCTTCATCTCGTGGCAGTTTCTTACCTGCAATTCGACAAAGTGGGCACCATCTACGACAGAGGAAAGAAACATCATTTTAATCTCTGGCTTCATCGAAACCATGTTTTGGTATCAGGTCATCGGTGCTGGAGTCTTGGCGAATATGGTGATGTTTTATCTGCCACTCTCTCTGAAAACATGTATGGCCAGGGCGGCAAAGTAAGTTCAATTTCTTACCTAGTCAAAGGTTACTAATTGGTTTTTAGCGTCGTATGTATACACATATGTACTTTGTGGGGTGAGCAGACATATATTGGATACAGCCGGGTTGGCGGCAGTAGCACGTTAAAGGCTAGTTACCAACTTCCCTTACGACGCTTGTGCAAACTCTACCATTCGCGATCTTTTAAAATCTCTTAGAGTTGGCCATCAACCTTGGCCACTACCAGTCATGGAATAAAAATCATACTCTGTGATATCCTGTTTATAGCGTTACCTCCTCCAGTTCGATGCCATTTGAAAGCCCTCATCAAGGTCTAAATATACTCATCATTCCGAACAAAATTAACATAGACTTGGTGGATGAGCACAACGCTTAAATGCGTTTGGATTTTGAGTTTGAGTCCTTGCAATTCTTCGCAAATTTTCAAAATTATAAATGTTTTGGAAACTTTTGTCCGCTTACCACATTATCCTATGTTACATTTTTTTTAAGTGTGACCCAATTAACGTCAAGGTCAGAAGGTAAACAAATATTTCCATCATTCGTAAACATACGTTCTCGTGAATTTTACTCGAAATTCCGAGATCAGATATTGTTGCCCGTAACTTTGGGGTTTGCGACAAACCGTTTGCCACATGCGAGAGATATTCGGTTGAGAAATGGCTGAGATATCGTAAAATGTTACTCTTTTGACTATATTAAATACATACTCACCATGAGGAGGTGTTAGGTGGGTATCGATTTTGACCGGACTAATTTTAAATTGTCCACGCTAAGAAATAATTCTGCCCTAAAGGGATTCTGCTCCAAAATTTCACAAACATCGAAGAAAGCTGAAATTTGATAGATAGGTTGCTGATGGTTCTTAGCAGAAGAATATTGATTGATGTTTGAAGAACTTGTCTGGGGGGACCCCAGGGTGTGACCCATACCGACTTTTAAAAATCGTCAAATCGAGTTGAAATTTGGTAGACAGTTGCTTATGTATAGGTCTTAGTGAAACAATATGAAACGACATTTCTTTTATTTGGAGCAACCCTATGAGGTGAGCTATACTGATTTTTAGAAATTGTCTTAAAAATATGAAATTCTGCACGGTGATGCGTAATGGTTTCTCATGAAAGAATACAAAAGTGAGCAAGGTGTAACCAGCAGTACATACAGAAATACACGAGTCAGCAATATGTATAGGATGCAATTACAGTCAATGGAAAAAGTATTGGCAACCCCCACGCCAGCTAAATAAAATTGGCTGTAACCTTGTAATGCATTATACAATTGGCATGAAAATTTGTTCGCATTTAGCAAATATAACGTAGTTTTCGATTATAATCATGATTTATTAATTAAAATTAAATAAACACAGTTTTTAAATAAGTTATTGGAAAATTTGCAAAATTCACCAGCAAAAAGTATTGGCAACATGTGGCCAAATTAATTACGCGAAACAACTTTCTTAATCAACTACCACACTTCATTACGGTAAGTTAATTAGGTGACAAAATACGACGATAGCTACATTTTAAGTCAGCAGTTGTGTTGTCTGGAACCAAAATGGCGACACCTAACGAACTGTATTTGGTGCGGTGAGAAATATTCATTTCTTTTTCGCAAAAAAAACTTGGACATCGAAAAATCAATGGAAAACATACTTTTCCATATTTACTGTTGGAAATGTAGCCAAGAAATATAAAATGGCAATCTTAGTTTCTGCTTTTCCATGATGCAGAGGAAAAAAAGTCACCTACGCCCGACCGCAAATGATGAATCAAAAAACAAATTACTTGAAATCCGAAGATTTCAACACCCAAAACCACTTAGAAATTGAGAACCAACTGTGGAGTCAATATTTCATACAATATGGTGATCAATCAAAAATCACGTCATGGAGTTTCCGGGTCCAGTAGCCCCATAAAAGGGAAGGCTCCCGAAACGAACCAACTCAAGGTATTTAAATCAGCTAAATACCACCCTAAATAGACTTCCAATGGATGAAGAAGGGTCTAGTGGTCTCACATAAGTAAATTTAACTTATTCGGTGCGGGTTGGATGGTTAGAGTTTGGAGGGTGCAAAATGAGGCTCTCAAAATGAATGCTGCCGTCTGGTAGTCAAGCTCGGAGAAGGATCGATTATGGTTTGGGGTTGAATGACTAGGTCGTTGCGTAGTTAGCTGGTCACTATCGATGAAGTTATGACCAATGAGGTCTAATTAATCATTCGAAACGATAATTTGAAAACATTTCACAAAAACCTGACCTAGGAAGTAATTTCATATTACAAAAATGCGGTGGCCCCAAAACATGCATCCACATTAACGATGCACATTTTTGGAGACAGAAAAGACTAAGCTTCTTTCGTTAGCTGCACAGTCTCCCGATGTGATTCTGATTGTCCGGGATGAGAAAAGAGAGACTGGTGGGAAATCACTCTACAAGAAACGAGCTTGTCAAAAGTTCGAAAGAAGATTGGGAAACCATAATATCCAAAAGCGTTATAAAGAAATCTGTCCAGTCAATTCCAAGGCTTATTTCTGCTCTTATTGCATCGAGACGAGGTGCTACGCGGTACTGGAAGCAGTTTATCGAAACAAAATTGCCGTGTCTTTGATAATGACTTTTAAAGTTAAGGGTTGCCAATACTTCTTGCGGGTTAATTTCGCAAATTTTCCAACAAATTATTTAAAAACTGTGTTTATCCAATTTGAATCATTAAAACATGATTATAATCGAAAACTACATTATATTTGCTAAATGCTTACAAATTTGCATGCCAATTGTATAATGCATTCCAAGGTTATAGCCAATTTTATTTAGCTAGCGTGGGGGTTGCCAATACTTTTTCCATTGACTGTAGATTGGTATTCCACTGTCAATCAAGTTTTGCACATATGAGCGTGCTGCATATACATATGTACACATTTCTACTTTGTCACCCTTTGTAAAACAAATTTTACGTCTTACATAAATATTTTATGATGTCATTTCAGAACAAAAATCGCCTCATTTAACGAAGTGACGCTTCACTACTACCGCCGCTATCAAGTGTACAACACCCTGATGAACTACTGCATGTCACACGTCGTGACACCCGCCATGCTTTGCGCCTGGACGACCAACCTCATCGCCAGCTGGTACACTTTGCTCCGTTACTTTGGCCGGATTTCGTTCACTCTGTACTCGATCCACGCTCAACTCGCCGTCAACGGGATTGTTCTCCTTTTGACGGCATGAAAGCTTGCTGGCGATTCGTATGATGCTTCATTAAACTTGTTGACCGCTTGGCGCTACTCGGTGGGACAGAGCGCCAATATTAAAGTATCGAAGAGATGGTTAAAAAGCTGCACCCCGCTGAAAGTGCGAATCGGTGCGACCAATTATTTTGAACGTAGCACGCCCATGATCATAGGAGGTTATTGCGTGGAAAAAGTTATAAATCTGATTATTGCAGAGTAAAAATAAGGCACACAAAAATTTCTGAAAAAGATTCAATTAGTTTGAAAATTCATTACTGCTTTAAAATTTATTGTAAAATTTCGGAATGGGCACCTTTTCACACACTAATTCGCACTCTAATTAACACTATGACCCACCGACTTCACGTTAAGCAATTCTCATTTAACAAGTCGTGTTCTATGCTAAATAATTCACATCCACTAATTCTGATTAAACAAGTCGCACTTTATGTCAATTGCTACCCAGAAAATGTAACTCTTAATTTATGAAAAAATGTATCTTTATTGTGCAAAACGGTTTGTTTATAGCATGTGGCTTTTATGCTTTTATGTTTTAATATAAAATTATTCTATACTACCATAATGGAAAAGGGATTATACAAATTGCGCACACGCTATATGTATATCGGTTCCAGCCATGAAAAATTGCAAATCCGTTGTTCACTGTATGGACGTTACATTGGGCGTATATACCCACTAAAGTTTATCTACTAATTGCAAAAAGAATCGCTTGAATATCATTCGTAGTTCTTGAGAAAAGTGCATTAACATTTATAGCAATGTCACCATAATTGTTCGCATGAGTGTATGTATATATTTCGTTTTTCTTAAGCGTGTTGTTAATTGTATATACATAAATATTCTCATTCAAAAATTTAAGGAACAAAACCATCCTATGTTTCTTATTTATTTTGAACGCAATGTGCGTCGTCCTTCCATTAATTAGGATTCGAAGGCTGGTACCAGAATTGCCGCGTGTAGCGAAAATACTACCCGTCACCCGATCCGCTACTCGCGGCACAACTACGTGTTCGGGTACCCGCTACCCGTTAAGAAAATTAATTTAAAAACTAACCAACCTTCTGAATAAATTTGATTTGATCAATTATTTGCTCAGTTAGGTTGATATGTAGTTTGAGATAACGCTAAGGTAAATATAGTTTCCTTACCGACATTGCAAAATTTATGAACCAGGTTTGCATAAGCAGAATTTATTATTTTTAAGCATCAGCTACAAATTATCTAGTCAAATACAATCGGATTAAATTTAGTACATTCTATTCTGCATATCTTTTATCCCTTTTAAGCGATTATCATAGTTCCGATCTCATCCCAATGGTTGACATGACAAAATTCCTGTCCTTCTAAAAAATAAAACTCACTTATTATTCCCATAAACTAATCCTCCGACATCCCACAACTTACTCGACATTGTAAGAATCCAATCCAAATGGTTTGTAACTCTTGTAAAAATGTTTGGAGCATTAGTATCGCAACCTGGAGCAACGGCACTTGTCACCCCGATGGTGACCATCTCCTATTCGCTGGGTTAAAGAGGTCCGCACCACCACCACTATCCCCACTGCACGCAGATTTCCCTTGCTTCCCAACCCAGAGATTAGTTTCCGGCCATGCAGTACCAAAAGAGCTTCTGCACATAAACTCTGGCAGAACGAGCATCTCAGCTTTCATCAGCTTTTCCGAGACAGATCCGCCATACGAGGTCATTCCCCATCGGGAAACGCTGACCCTACTCAAGACCAAGTTTAGTCCTTTGAGAGGAAATGGGAGACAAGTGGGTTGGATGGTGGGCGAAAATGTGAGCGGCGTTTGCAGGTAGACCAAGGCAATGTCATTCTTAAGTGTTGCCCTGTCGTAGGATGGATGTTTGGCGTAGGCGCGTGCCGCCGTCCAGAAGCTGGGAGTTTCGGTGGTTGACCCCATGTCGAGGTCACCCACGTCGACGACAATACCATCCGTGGGGACGAGGGGATCCAAGCAGTGGGCCGCAATCATGACGATGCCGCGACTGATTATGGTGCCGGTACAGAAGGAATTGGATTTAGTCGTGTATACAATGCAACGCCATGGAAATTCCCCGACGAAGGCGGAAGTGCCGTTAATTATTCGAGCGGTTTTTCGGGCCGTGGACTAAAATGATGATTGCATATGGACAAATTAGTAAAAAATTGGGTTTACGTACGTAGCTGCAACCTACCATTCCGCAGGAACATGAAGACGCTCGGGTTGCAGGAATAGTATTGTTTTTGGACAAGATTCTTGCGGAAATAGTATTCCCGTAATAAGCCAGGAATAGGGTAAGGAAAACTGCCGAATTAGTGAAGCTAGCCATGGTTGTATGGACTATGGAAGGAGAGGGACTTGTGATTCATGATTTCGAATTGTGGATCAACTTATACACTTTTTCTTAGTGAGGCAAATACCTGACAACGAAAAAAATTTGCTAAGTATGCATTTACCCCACCCAAAAAAAGTGACATAAGTCGATTTCTCAGCCATTTCTCAACCGATTTTGATGAAATTTTGCACAGATCATTGTTAGGTAATTTAGAAAAGATGTGCTGGTCGACTTGGCGAATTTTTGATTTTTACCCAAGTTATGTGCCAAAATGTGCAAAAATTTTCCTCTGAAAACATATTTATTTTTATGACTCATAAGTGGTGTATCCCAGCATGCTCGCTTATTGAAAATATTTTAGTCAAAATCATTCCGGACATTTTAAGCGCAAAATGACCTAAATCGGTTGAGAAATAAGGGCGTTATTCAAGTTTGAAAATCAAAAATTTAATAAAAATATTCAAGGTGCCGATAATAACGGCGGTTGTGCAGTAAAAATAATGTCTTTGACAACCAAATTACAAGTTTTAAATAAACAAGGCCCCAAAAAATGGGAAATCTTAGTGAGTCAGCACAATCACAGTTAATAAATAAAATTAGATTGAATAACTTTTGCATCACCGCTCTCGGGATAATTTTTACTGGGTCCACTGTAAATTTAGTTTTGCATACGCATGATACCCCAAAAACCCACAAAAACCCCAAAAACCCCAACCCACAAAAACCCGGGGTAGCGAACCCTGCCTTTGAGGGGGGGGGCAATTATTCTAAATGATTAATTAATGCTTCCAGGAAAAATTATCCCGAGAGCGGTGATGAAAAAATTATTCAATCTAATTTTATTTATTAACTGTGATTGCGCTGACTCACTAAGATTTCCCATTTTTTGGGGCCTTGTTTATTGTATATATAAATGTATCCAAAATGTGTTTCGTAAATGAGATTCATCTCCAGTGATGTCATTAGGTGCAGGAATTTATCCAAATTCTCAAATTCCCATGAAGCATAAATTAATACGACATTGTAGTGCAAATTGAACTAGATAAATTAACGAGTGTTGGTTTTTCGTTGACTTTGGAACTAGAGTTTGCCGGATTCAAACAGTTGCATATATAATCGGCAGGATGTATGGAAATATTTTAATTCATTTGGAACCATCTGTCAAACTTTTGTATATATCACGGGAATTGCTTGCAAAATCAAGAGTTGTTGATCAATGATTTAATAAAACGAAGGAGCGATGTTATGTCAAATCGAGGCAAAAATTTAACTTTTAGATAGTCACTGGTACTGGTAAATAATCTCATGAGAAAGTAGATAGGTGCCGTAGGTGATGGACTGTAATATGAATTGCTAAATTGCGTTGTGTGTAATTGAATCTGAATTTCTCGCGTATGTATCTGTTTTTTATTAAATTATTTAAAATTACAGTGGCGTTATGATACATATTTAAGTACATATATAATGCAAAATCAATTTTTATTTCAATTTATAATTTTTGGATTTATGTACATTGTAAATATGTATGCATGCAAGGTCATTTATGAAAGCAATTTGTTCAATAGATTATTAATTTTGCATTTTTTAAATAACTATGTATGTGCATACAGGTAAACTTTCACTTACTTTTCCAAATTTGGTGTTAAATAAGTATGTATGTTTAAATAATATGTAACATATGCAAATATTTAACGTATTTGACCACTCCCCTAGTAAATACTTGGCTGGTAATGTGTTGAATCATCGGGCAAACTTTTATAGTTAGATTCTCACCCTAACTCGAGCCGTATCAGTAAAACATGCTCTTTTGATAAGAGATATCCAGCAAAGTATTTATAATATTCATAATTTCAGGGTTCACAACTGTCTTGAATTTAAAATACGTTGAAATTATAATTTTGAGAAACTGATATCAATCATATTTGCATAGATGTTCATGGCACATGGGTTAAATTAATGCACCACCGAATAAGCTGAAATTTACAACAAATTTTAGCTGAATTCGCCACCGGATGAATTTTTTCCAACGCTGGCATATATTACGATGGTGGTTAACACAAATTTAGATGAGTATGCAAAAATTCCGCAATCTAATTTTATTTACTATTTGTGGTTGCACTGCCTCACTAAGATTTCCCATTTTTTGGGACCTTGTTTATTTATTAAATGATTTACAGATCTCTACACTCTAATTAATTGTTTATGTATTGTCACCCATTCAGGTCGTTTTTCCTCTTCAAAAATATGCGCACTTTCCCTAATTTAAATATTCTGTAATCGTATGCTTAATAAGTTCGCGTACGTTACAAAATTATTAAATTATACAATTTGCCTGTTACAGCAGTCTAATTAAGGTCTCCAAGGTCTCCAAGTGTACATTCTCCGATTTAGACCAAATTAAGGTCAATCGATCACAAATATAATTGTATTTCTATAATATTTATGACATTTGCAAAATACATTGTCTGCCAATGCTCAAGTCACATTAAATTTGTGATAGTTTGGTCAAAATCGGTGAATATACGCATGGAGACCTTCATTGTAAATGTTAAAAGTAATAACTCATGTACATACATACATATGTATAAATTATAATCATAAATTTTGTATGACGCGATCAAAACTGTGTTCTTGAACTTAAGGCTGTCCAATTTCATTGGTAGCATGTGCGTAGCTGAAAGGGATAGTATGTACATAAATAACGGATGAACACGTATTTGCAAATTAACTTATTGACCTTAATTTAGCATGTTGTGAAGTTTAAAATATTTATTTTCATCGCGATAAATTATTGTTCTATTGCTTCCATTCCAGGGAAATGGAAATGTTTGTTAAAAGCCTAATTTTACTCTGGCCTCATATGCACACATAACACATGTGGTAAAAGCTTTCTAATAATTTTCCAGGATCGTCGGAACGTACAAAAACGAATTATATTATACGAACGTATAAATTATTCAGTTAATGCAACTTTGTCTGAAATTCTACGTATAATTTGATTTTATGTGTACACATACGTACATACTTAAGTTGAATTCTTTCGTTATATATTTAACAACAATTTGGTTCACAATGAATTATTTGTAATACAAATTTTGTATGGGTAAGTAACGAATATGATTCTACTTTTCTGTCACACTATAAAATTGTCCCAAAATTGGTGCCGTTCTATCGACACAGACAAGTTTGCACAGGTACCTAGTACCTACATACATGTGTACGTAAGTATCTGTTAATTCACTTTCCTTACACTTAAATATGTATGTACGTAAGTCAACCCAGAATTATGTTAATAGCACATAATCCACAATTATGTAATTATGCATGTCTCAACCTTCAAGACCATGTTTTTGTGCGATGATTTAGAGTTCGCCAGGTCTCAATTAATTGTTTATTGTCACATATTCGAGCAATTTTCACCTCTTCAGAAATATCCTTGCTTAAAGCAATTTCAATGGTTATGTAGTAGGTGTCCTTAATATGTTTGCTTCTTCCCAAAATTACTAAATTATCCCAATTTGCTGCAAGTTGTAAATATTTAATGCCGTTCAATGTATGTAGGTGTTCCAGCGTACATACCTATTAACTCCGATTTTGACACAATTGGTGTCAATCGATCACAAATTTATTTAATATGACGTCTGCAAATGCCATTATCTTCAAATGTTCAAGTTTGGCGGAGATACATATTTTCATCCGACTAAGAGGACAGGCGAGGTAACTTGATCAGCTATAAGTCGTGACGGTTGGGCACATGTATGTATATTTACCTAAAACCGGGCAGAACTCCGCAGAAGTGGGGACCACAATCGTCGTACGTGTGTACTACATATTTTTATAGATAATAAATACAAATCATGCATCTATGTACATACGTAAATTTACAAACGTTTGTAATCAACTCTAATAAAGTGTTAGTATGATCCCTGGGTCCCTGGGTCCGTCTTCGTAATGCAAGTTGCCCCATAGAGGAGACAAAGAAGGAAGCGGACCACTGCATGCATGCACTATACTGCATGAATGAATGCATGCATGAACATGTACATACTGCTACCCCACATACATACATCACTCATCAATGGTGGTTATCATGATAAGTGATCGTGATAAACACTATTAATTAATTATTTTAGTTTGAGAAACTCCACCCACAGCGAGTGGCATATCAATTCGAATGTATTTTTGACGGTGAATCCAACGCCAATGGTTTCAACCTGCGAGACCCCCGTGACCTTGCCGTGACCGTGGTGTCCAAATATGGCTTATTAGTGATGTCGCACATCAATTCGAATGTATTTTTGACGCTGAATCCGAATCCGTCAATAGCTTGGCGTTAATTGTAGAAGTTAACGGGGTTTATGGAACTTAACGGGAGCGTGGGAATTTAAATAGTTAGCTATGCAGTTACTCCCACGCGACGGGAATTTAAGTAATTAGCTATTCAACTACTCCCACAGAGGGAAATCAAATTGTACTGTGACCAGATTAATTAAAATGCAGTATAACTTGGGCAAACCCTCACTCTGATGTATGTATGTGGTATGACAAAGTCTCCACTGGGAATTATTTAAAGTATAGTATGACGGATTTTTCGCTTTGGGCACACCCCCCACTGGAACTCTAGAACCCGGCCTTGGCCGGGCTATACGCTAGTATTTATATTAAAAACGTTTCTGTGTCGTCTTACTTCAACAAAATGTGATGACAATTATGCATAACAGTTAGGTTGCTTCGTTCACAAATTTTAAAGTTTTCACTTTTTTGAGTAGCACCTTCTTGACGTGAAATTAATTACTAATCCGGTCTTAAGTTTTCTTTTAACACCTCGAATTTCGGAACAAATTTATGTGTTTCACTGCATAACTTGTGTAATCATGATTACCTGCAGATTTAAACATAACATGTTTATTTTAAAATGTGACGAATTCATTTTACCTTTCGTAACAAATTTTTAATTAACAAGCTTCTGCAAAAATATCTATTTAATTGTGCCATGGCACTACTGGAAAAACAGAAAAAGTTTCAAATGGATAAAGTGTTTGGTACTTTAGTTTTAGATAAGTATGTATTATACCCTCGTCTTATGGATTTTAATTTATTAGATATGTCTAGCTTAATTTGCACATAAATATGTATTTCAGACGACAACATGCATGCATTTATGTAAGTACGTATGTAAATCTATATATTCTTACATTTCTTACCTAATTAAAATATCTAGCATGGGACACAAGGAAGTATGCAGAATCTCTATCCTCCTCCGTAGACCAGAGATTATTTTATTTATTATCCAGCAAGATATAAATATACAGCTACTACTATTATGTACGAGTGGATACTTATATACATATATGTATGTACAGCATATGTACATATTCTGTAAAATTGTGAACATTTGCGTCATCATTCTATCAAATCGACACGGACCAATTGAATAAGTACTTATGTAAGTATCGGCTAATTCACTTTCCTTAAACCTCCCTACGTCAACCCAGCTCCTATATTTAACCATGTAAATACTTTGGACAGATCCACAAAGTATATAATTATGCCTGAACATGTCTGACTATGTTTTAATTGTATTTCATGATTGACACGTCGCTACATACATCCCACTTAATTATTTTCTTAATTAAGCATTTGTACATAAATTGCACGAGCTGCATGCAATGTAAGTACTACATACCTTCTTACTTATAGGCGTGTCACCTCATTTGCATAAATCTCGCTATGCCAATTCTGGGCTATACGAGCCGGCCACGTTGAATAAACTCTATGTCTCTCGCGAATTCGTCAAAACATGCAAATGAGGTGACCAGCACAAATAATTTGACTATACCTGCAATGTAGCAATTGCTGTCTAACAGTGTGCTGTATTTACATATGTTTAATGCTGAAATTTCGAAGCGTCACATGCTTGCACATTAATCTTAAAATTTTCAGGTGACCTATTCGAGTAATTTTGGCCTCCTAAAAGACATGCATGTGCATTACAGAGCATGAATTCAAGAGTACGAAAATATTAAATTATGCCAATTTGCTTATTATACGTTTTATGCTGGTTATTTTGTACCAGTAACAACTATTTAATTCCCCTATTCTGAAATACATATATGTACGTATGTTGTGTACGTTATTATGTTCTGCTATGTACGTACATACGTATTTACGGTCGGGTGGAATATTTGCCTTAAAAACAACATTCCTCTCGTACAGACGAACTTTCGTTCATTGCAATTCGAACATTATTTGCGAAAGCAGGAGCCTGGCTTTCACTGCAATTTTGTTAAACAAAAATGGAGAAAATGGATTCTTTTAAACGCCACGCCTTATTTCGCATGTTCAATACGTTTTAAATGCAAATTTCGACAACTGAATGAAAGTTTAAAAATACATATCTAAATTCAACTATTTTCGTTTAATGGTAAGTTATGGCAAATTACATGTGCCTGAAAAAAGTAGGAATAGGTTTCCCTGAAACTTATTGTGACCAACAGGGTAAAATCAACTAGTTTTTTTCAAGGACATGGCTTTCTAAGTGTTACCAACAATTTATTTTACATTTAAGCCACAAAGGCAAAACTCTTGAAAGCTTCAAAATTCAAGGAATTTATGCATTTTATAAATTTGCGTTTAAAGAGATTGAATAATTGTTGAATAAGATGAACAATCGATGACTAATTAATGCGTCATCCAATATCACTTTAAAATTTCGAACCGCATTAAAATTATCAATTCACAAAATCTATTAAACTTTTAAAAACTTTCCATTGCTTTCATCACAAACCATTTTAGGTTTTTACTTCCCATATTATTTCAGGTTTGAATTTGAAGGCAGTGCACAGGCGTTGGGTGAGATGAAAAATCGACGGCTTATTAACGCGTCATCTAATAGCACCTTAATACAATTTGTGGATTGATAATTTTAATGCGGATCGAAATGTGTTTGAACTTCAAACTTTGAAGTGTCAGAAATTTTCTATTTTTTTCATTACAATCAGTTTTATATTTGTCTCTTTGCTTCCTATCTTATTTCAGGTTTGAATACCGTCTACACGGAAGGTTTTTTCGGCAAGGCGTGGCAAATCCACACCTTAATGATCTATTTAGCCCTGTTTTCGGCTCCCATGACCGTCGGAATATTCTCAATGTTAAATCCGTGCGAACCCTGCTTCATTTCGTGGCAGTTCCTTGCCTGCGAATCGACCACGTGGGCGCCATCTACGACAGATGAAAGAAGCATCTTGCTGATCTCTGGCTTTATCGAAACCATGTTTTGGTATCAGGTCATGGGTGTTGGAGTCTTGGCGAATTTGGCGACCATATTTTATATGGCATTCTCCTTGAAGACGTTTATGCTCAGGGCGACAAAGTAAGATCAACCGCGTCATTTAGATCTATGAGGAAACTATTTCCACAGCCCAAATTTTTCCTACGGGCTCGTCCATGTGTATGTATGTATTGTATTATTTTCAACATGGGGTGATAGGAAAATTTCCTATCCTCCCGTGTTGAAAGTGATACGTAATATATGGACGAGCCTTGCACTGTTCAACAATTAAATTTTGGGTTAAATTTAACGCCCCACTTATTTAGCTGAAATTTGGCACTTGATAAGATAGGACCTCCCACCCCACCGGCTGAACTTTCCACTATTTATGATTTTGGAACCACTTAATTAGCTAGTGGTTGACACTTAATTAGATAAGGCCCCACGACATGAGCCATAAACCTTGAGCCTATTCCAGATAGAGTTATTATTTAAATATTGTTGTTTAATACGTCATAAGTAAATATATATTTCGTTCCAGGACAAAAATCGCCTCATTCAGCGAAGTGACGCTTCAATATTACCGGCGCTATCAAGTGTACAGTACTCTTGTGAACTACTGTATGTCACATGTCATCACCCCCGCCATGATTTGGGCCTGGACGACCATCCTCATCGTCAGCTGGTACACCTTGCTCCGCTACTTTGGCCGGGTGTCCTTCGCCCTTTACACGATCCACGCCCAATTCGCCATCAACGGGATGGTCTGTCTTTTGACGGAATTCAAAATTGCCGGCGATTCGTACGACGTTTCATTGAACTTGTTGTCCGCTTGGCGCTATTCGATCGGAAAGAGCGCCAATGTTAAATTATCAAAGCGATGGTTGAAAAGCTGCACCCCGCTGAAAGTGCGTGTCGGGGCGACCAACTATTTCGAAAGTAGTACGCCCATGATCATAGGAAGTTTATGCGTGGAACAAGTTATCAATTTGATTATAGCAGAGGAAAAATAGGCTAATTATGAAATAGTTGAAGTTGCTTCATAAAATGTCACGATTTTCAAATGAGTTAATTTCTCAGCGTATTTTATTCGATTGGACGCCGAAAATATTTATGTAGGTAGAGTACTACAGATGTAAGATAATTATTTAATTACGATTAACTCTCTGCACAAAATATCAGCAAAATCATTGAAGAATAAAGTTATTTATTAGTTACTTGTCAAAAAAACTTAATAATTGTGGGACTGTTTTTTACGATTAAGTACATCACCCTAAAATCAATAATCTGCTGCATATGCATGAACATACATACTTTTAGAAATCCAGTATTAAATTAATACCAAGCAGTATTCATAGATGCCAAACTGGCATTGATTAGTCGTTACAGGGATTAAAATTCTACTACGCATATCGGTAGCAAATTTTTACGGACCGGTATAATTTTCATACCAAGCGATAGCAACTTTATCACCCAGAAATCAATACCTGCCTGACTACACCAGATTTCTCACAATGAGATAATTATAAAGACAATTAACCATGATTTAAATCTTCTCTATCCATTTTAAACTTTATTCCACAAAATTTTGACTTAAATAATTTCGACAGTTATTATTTCACATGGGAAAAGTTATTTTTTTACATACATATAATATTCAGTAAACAAAACATTTCTGTGAAATGGTCGTATAACTCGTACAATTTCCTGGGAATAGGAGAGCTGAAGCGCTGTAGGAGTAATCATTTATCGCCGCATTCAGGAAAGCCCGATAGATCGCATTGTTCATGAATTGTGGGATGTAGGCGAAATCAAACGCTTGGTCAAGAGCGAGCTCTTGTACACTCATTAAAGCTTGCAGACGAGGGGCGTCCTTGTTCAAAAAGTTGTTGACGAAACGATGCAGCAAAAAGGTGGGACTTAAGAATCCAGCCGTGGCGGTGGAAAGACCCTGAAATTAAATGGTACAGTTAATTGGTTAGTAAATATGGGGTAAGGTGAGACACGTAACGAGGGTCGAGAAAGGACGTATATGTCAGACTTTACTCTTGTGTAACACTAATCTTAAGATCAGACTATACATAAAGTGAACGAGTTATGTACTGTGCGGGTGGAGCTTAAACCTACGGCCTCCTGAAGTACCTTGTGCTGAGACTAGGGTTTCTCGTGAGTTTAGCTCCATTCGCACAGCACATAACTAACTCACTTCAAGTATAATCCTAAGATTCTTATGTATTATGGGAAATCTGAGATTCCTATTATGAGAAATCTAAGACTCTCATTACGGGAAAAATGAGATTTTTATTTTGAGAAATCTGAGCTTCATAGATATTCTAGGAAATCTCAGAATTGTAGTCTAAAAAGCTCAATTTTTGATCAAAAAAATATCAAATTTCTTATCTCAATAATCATAAAACTTATTTTTATTTATTTAATCCTCACCTTAAAAACATTATCCATCATAAGCCTCGTCTGCTTAGTGAAACTAAACAACCCGGGAATGATAATATTATCAAAAATCTTGTTGTAGTACACCTTCGCCGACGCCAAATCCGGCTGCAGCATGACATTGTACTGATCATCAATCCCCAACGCGTACCTACATAAATACATAATCAAATCACAATTAAAATTAATCCCCCAAAATTATCCCACCCATTAAATCCTACCCAATCGAAGCCCATAGATGATTAAACGCCCATAAATCCGCGTCGCACGCGTTAATCGCCAAATCCTGGGAAAACAAGATGGGATACGCGATCAAATTGTACAGCACCAAATTCATCCCTTGTTGATTATACAGCGGCGGAATGAAGCTCAGACAGCTCGTGGAATTCGTACACGTCTCACACTGCCCGCAATTCTCCTCTTCCGGGTCACAAATGCACGTGTCGCAGTGATACGTGCTCGGCTGCATGTACTGACAGGCCGGGACGGCATTCTGCGTGCACGTGGCCGCCCCACAGGCCGAACAATCCGTGCAATTAGTTTGAACAATTGTGCAATTTTCGTTCGCCTGAATGCACTCGGGTTCCGGCAGGTTGTACTCGTACACGCAGGTGCAATTAACACTCCCAGAAATGCAGGGTTCGTCCAGGTAATCCGTACAGGTGGTATTGAGCACGGTACAGTTGACATTATTGACCCCAGTACAGTTTTCGAAATTATAGACGGGGACGCAGTTCGCGCAGCCGCCGCAGGACCCGCAGTCCGTCTCGGGCGGGCAGGTGAGCCAATTAGTGGGCGATTCGGTCCGCTGAGACAGCGGGATACTTGAATTTCCTATATCCCACTCAAAAGCATTCCACAAAGCGTCGTTCGTCGCCTGGTTTTCGTACTCGTCGGGCGTTATGATGCATCCGGTGGAGGCGATTTTTGCATTGGCGCGCGTCTGGACGTCAATATGGGTGGCGCGAACGTTCTTGATGGAAACGATGAAGGAGGAGTGGCCCTCGACGGGGAGGCGGTAGAAGTAGTCCTTCGTCCAGACCAAGCCTTGCATAATGGTGGCGATGTCTCTCCTCGCGTTGTCGGGGCCGTTCGTGTTCTTCTTGTTGAACATGATGGGGTTGCGGATGTCGGGCATGTTGATTTCGATGAGGAGACCGAAGAACATGACGATGTACCAGGGGAAGCGGTACTCCGAGGTGACCTGTTGACCTCGCAGGGCGAGTTGTTGGTTGAACCAGGTGGGGATGACGCCGTTGGGGCGGGGAGAATTTCCTGGGGCGGCGCGGGCGGCGGTGGCCCATTGTTCGAAGGGGAGCGGGCAGGCGGGCAGGGTGGGGGAGACGAGGCTGGAAAAAGGGGGAGGAGTTTTTAGGAAATGTTTTTGAAATAGTTAAAAAATACGTAAATTAGTTTTTTTTTTAAATTTTCGAAATAAAAATATATATTTTAAATTTTTGTAAATCTGTAACGAGAGTCCCATGAAAAATTAAATACTGTCGAAATTTGTACATAAACTAAATATGTGGAGACGTTAAATATTAAACTTTAATTAAGATATAGACCAATTAATGTAAAAAATACGTTGTAAATTTCAGAACCTTCAATACAATTAATTCAGATTGTTGTAAAAATTAGTTTCTATAAATCTTTCCTCACTAATTTTTTTCCAAAAAATATTTTCCCCAAATTTTCACACAATTACTTTTTATTAATTACTTTTTATTATCAAAATCTACTCACCTCGGAGTATTCGTGCACCCTGGCTTGAACGGTATATTGCTGCAGGATGGGAAGAGGAACGCGTTCGTCACCTGGACCGAGATCAACGCCACCAGGCCAAAACTTGCCCAAATTGTCAGCTTCATTTTGTTTCCTAAATATTTTGCAAATAAATTGGCAAGCTGGATTTCGTTGCCCTGCTGGTGCGACACTGACTCGAAATCATTACCTTGTTCCAAGTTTGGTGGTCAGGTCGGTTCGGGGGAGGGGAAAGGCTTATCGGCATCTCGACTAAATTGGAGACATGCCGTTGTATCCATGCCATTAGCAGTTATGGCTTTAATCCTTCATTAAAATGACCATGGTTACATAATTGCGCTTATATAATTGCAAAAATTGTACGTACAACTTATTTATGCAAATGATATGGATTATCTGTATGAGGAGTACGTAACTTTTAACTTAAACGTTTTAAGCAGAGAGGGAATGAATAGCTTGACCTGCCCGTGACGCCGAGGGAATTGCTTAACATTTCTTCTCTTACCGAAGGTTCAGAGAATGGCTGGTTGTACAAAAGTCCAACTTTGTCAGGTATTGATAAGTCATGCCTGGCTGGATTATCTTACACGTGGGGTCGGCGATGTCAGTGAGCCATAAAATACTTACTCAAGTTCCATTCAATTGATCGAATGAATAGTGACATAAATAAATAAAAATGTTTAGTTGTATAACAAATTAAATGGAACTGTCGGCCTGGACATGTCCAATAAAATCTTGCTTAAATCTTGCCAACATAAGTACAACACGTGAGGCGATTTGCGTCAATCGCAGAAAAAAATGTGCGATTCGCACTTGTATAATTTTTATAAAAGTAACAATTTGTGTGTGTAAATATTCGAGTACGTATTTAAAATGGAACAATGTAAGGTGAAGAGATCAATGTTCTCAAATTATGTACGTCGTCTTACATATTTAATCAAGTTACAAATGTCAAAGTTGATGGAGAATAGGAACATTTTTTAGGTACGCAGTTTAAATAAATTATTTCTCCGCTTTTGAATGGATTTTACGAAAAAACAAGACCAGAAACGTGACCATATTTCTGAAATTGTGTACATAAATACATATGTATAAACATAAATATTTACTAAACAAATCACTAATGATTTTGAACGGGGAACATTTATGTAACAGCAAATTAGTAGGATTCGAAGTTCATGCCAAATATATACATATGTACATAAACAAATTTTGTGAGAGATATTGCATAAAAATTTTTTGAGAAGAAATATAATTTCCAGTTTTTAAGAAACAAGTCCCATTGTTCCCCAAATTTCTTTCTATTTTTACCCTAGCAATCACACCGTTACGTAAACCATACATAAGTACAAACTAATTTATCATTGAACTTTGACTCTATTCATACTTGTACAAATTGCTTCTTGTTCAACTTAACATGCTGTCAATCCACGTTAATCCTTGTCTCGCCTGCGTCAATGTCATAAATAAGTTACATTTTAAGCAATAAATCCTGTCCATAAAATTATGATTTTTATTTGCATAATCAATTCATCACGCCAGGGTAAAAGGCTTATCGTCTTTATACCTCCTTTAACTAATTTATTGCTTAATCTCATCCACCCATCCACCCATCCAATTATTGCATGCGGCACTTGCTTTAATTAGATCCCCAATCGCTTCGACTATTCGAGGAGGTGAAGTCAAAGTTGCCTTGGCGACCTGGTCCATTCCTCACTCAGGCGTTGAGGAGAACAAGCAGGGGAAATTTTCGCAATATTTTCGCCAATTTTTTTTACCTTAAAATAATGGGGCGCCCACTTTTCGCCATATTTATCATCCTCACCGCCGCCTCGCTGGGGTCGGCGACAATTCAGCAATGCGGGTCGGTCACGCTGTCCGTCACGTCGGCGGGAACGTTGCCTTACGCGATGTCGCACACCGCCGCGGTTTACAACAATTACAATTCGATCTACCTCTTCGGCGGGCTGAGATCCGGAACCACCCAGATGAATCAGATTTACAAGTACTCCATGTCCACGCAAGCGGTCACGCAGGTTGGAACGTTAGGAAGCACGCGGTACGGCGGGGTCGTGCTGAAAGATGGGGTCACTTTCCCGAAATTCATCTTCCTCGGGGTGGACGGGGACGGATCAGCGCAGGATCCGATTTTCAAATTTGATTCGTTTAATAATAACGCGTTATCGGAGATTGGATTGATTCAGACGGTGACGGAAAACCTCGCCGCGGTGGAGTCCACGGGGAGCCAGGCGTTCGTTTTTGGGGGGCCGAATTATCCCTGGACGAATATTACGCAAATGGATATGAGGTGAGGAAAAATTATTTGTAGTTTTGAGAATTTTTTTGGAATATTTTTTTAAAATTGTAAATGCTTGAATTTTTGCAAGGTAAGTTCATGAAATATTAAAATGTTTGGGGTTTGAAAGAATTAAAATTTGTCCCGTATTTAGAAAGTGGAAATTTATAAAGTTTAATGACTATATTTAATATTTATCAACAATTTTTGCAAATTTTTTAAATGCTAAATTCAATAGATACGTGTATGATTTTTTTTGGTTTTATGGAAATTTGTAATTCAGTAAAACTTTACAAATTTTTAAATTCAATATCGTCGCTGTAGATCCATAACCTGCCAAGTTGAAAACCAGTTGGAACCATAACCTGCCAAGTCTGTTTTCGTGATTTTTCAGGAGAGCGTAAAAACCCGAACCACATGATTGTTAGTTGAAGGAATCGCAGTAATTGATTTTTTCACTGTTTAATGCTGAATGTAAATTTAAATTTCATCCAAACAATTTCAAATTTGGCATGAACATGCATAAATATATTGTCAATCATAACATGGCATCAATTCCCGTTTCGATCGCTATAAATTTTTCAGGAAAAATATAAAACCAAATTTTTTACGGTTTTTGATTTTTCCTGAAAAATTTATAGCGATCGGAGCGGGAATTGATGCCATGTTATGATTAACAATATATTTATGCATGTTCATGCCAAATTTGAAATTGTTTGGATGAAATTGAAATTTGCATTCAACATTAAACAGTTCCTAGATCGCATAGATTAGCCATCTTTCCACGAGTTTTTCGAGCAAGAGAAAGCCAAATCTTATAAATTTTATCAGTTTTTGAACTTTTATATCTCCGGAACTAGGTGGTCAATAATTTTTTTGAAAGGGCCATTTTATCGCTAGCTAAATGCCAAATTTGTATAGACTAAATCGCAATACACCCCAAAACAGACTTGGCAGGTTATGGTTCCAACTGGTTTTCAACTTGGCATTTTATGCTTCCAACTGGTTTTCAACTTGGCAGGTTATGGATCTACAGCGACGATATTTAATAATTATATTTATCGGAAATACGAATTTTATCAAATTTAGTTATCTTATTCCGAATTTATCGTCAAGTGGGACTAGAAATTTAAAAATAAATAATTTCCGAAAAGTAAAAATTTCAAAAATCTCCAAAAAACGAAAAACATCCTTATCGAATTTCTTATTAAATTAAGGTACGGAAACAACTCCGTCGTCGGTGACCTTCTCATCGGAATGGCGAACAAGGGAACCGCCGTCAATCCCACGGGCGGAAGCAACATCACCATTGTCGGCGCTGCCGTGACAGACACCCAATTAGATTCCCGCGTCCTCTCGTTTCACCCCTCTGCCTACACGTCCGACTTCCTCGCCACGATCCAGGACCTTCCCGACCTCGACCATCACACATCCGCATACGACTACGACAACAACGTCCTCTGGATCATTGGTGGATACAATGGAGAGGCGGGTCAGCCGATTAATGGCATCTACCAAATCGACATGGCCACGTTGGCCGTCCAATTTTACCCCGTGGCTAATTTCCCCTCCATCGGGAATAACTGGTTAGCCGCGTCATCCGCCATTTATGCGCAGGGTCGCTACAGGATTTATTTCTTTGGCGGGTTAATGCGCGACTCGAGCATTCCGGCCGATCCGGGTACTCAGAAGAATAATATTTGGTACATTGACCTCACCCCGGCGTATTGTTGTGGCAAAGGCACCGGCCTTTTCCCCCATCCCAACGACTGCACGAAATTCCTAAGTTGCGCGAACAGCATCACGAGCATCCTCCAGTGCCCGGCGCCCCTCTATTTCGATCCGGTTTTGAGGATTTGTAACTTTTTGAACTTGGTGTCCTGTGCGTTGAGTAATTTGTTGCAGTTTTAAGAGATGATTGATTTTAATGATTAATCCACTTAATAAATATTTAAAGAGAATGTAAAAATAAAATTCGAGCTAAAAAGTAAGATGTTGATTTGCATTGAATTAATGGCATGACTTTTTGAACTTGAGAAAATTAAAATTAATTACCAGCATCGCTTTTAATAAATATTATGAACGCATGCAAAATCGAGCTACATTTTGGTTGTAAACCATGTAAAATTAGTTTATTGTAATTATGTCAATTTAATATTTTGCAAAAAAAATTGCATAAAACACCGTCTGGACTAAAATTTGGAGTAAATGTACATACATATGCAATAAAGTTTCCACGGCATAATAAATGATAATTTCCAGCAGTATTGTCCCATTTAGTTGTACTTACAAAAGTCATGAAGATCATAAAAAGAAAGGAATTAGAATGGAATTCTATAGAGTTGTACTTGTACACAATACTTGCATTTGTCAACCGGATATATGAAACCGGATTCATATACGAATGGGAATGACCACCATTTCGCCGTCCTGAAGAAAACCTCTGAGGTCGAAACGTCGACTAAAACGGCTGCTTGGGACGTTCAAAAATACTAAAAAAAGTGTGCCCCTCTCCTTTTATTATTATACCTTCACTGCACATTTTTCATATTAAGAATTTCATACATAATACATATGTACATACATCTGTGTGTACATATTTATGTATGTATTTATGTTGGCCTCTTCGTAGGATAAATATCTACTTCTACTATCTATACATCTATGTGTACAAACACATATAACTACATATTTATGTATGTATGCACATTCATTTTTGCTTATTATACTTGATAATGTAATGAAAATGTATCTTAATTTTAAAGATAATCGCTAAAAAAGTAATTATAAATCAAATATTATATTTATTTTTGGATAGTTAAATAAAAACGTATACATATTATAAAATCAGTCTTAAAATTATGTACTTTTTAAAGTGTTAAAACAACATATTAAATATATACAAATGTATGTAGAATTATAAGTAAATTATAACGGAATAAAAATGTCTGCTACATATTTGTTACTGTTAAAAACTACATAAGTACACATTAAAGTGTTAAAACAAAATATTCGATATATAAAAATGTATGTAAAATTATACACTAATTTACAACGGTATAAAAAGTCTGTTACTTGTTATCGTTAAAAACTGTTTAAGCATAATAATAAATTAATCCTTCGCCTTTATTCTTTTGAGTGGATAATAACGCCTGCAATTAACCAAACTTATTAATTAATTATAAAACACCCGAAGCAATCTACAAATCTATTTTTATCTTCTGGTCAGCAGCCTTTAACTTACTTCCAGACTAAACTGTACAAAATAATTATTTATCATGCGCTGTGCATAATATGTATGTATATATCCCATCACTAATGACCCCCATTCCTTCAATTAACTAGTATGTAACACGATAATGTAATGATGAGGGCCCCGGCCATATCAAATGAGAAATAAAGCTATCTATCTATCTATCTATCTATTAATTAATTATTTAAAATCATCATTATTATATTAAATTAGACATATTCCGTACCTTATCAGAATCATTGTGATTCACTCACAGTCCGAGTCTTCGTCATCCCCATCGCATACTCCTTCACTTAACGTGTCGCTGCAGAGGGAAGGGACGGGTGAATTGTCATGTCGACCCTCCTTGAGCGGACCTTCATCGACTTCCTCGACGACGACGTTCATTAGTTGGACGAATTTGTCTTTGTTGGTAGGAAGAGAATTGCTTTGTTCTTTCATCTTTCGTCTTTCTGCAGCTTTCCACTTTCGAATAAAGTAGTCGTTACGATACCACTCCGTAGCAAAGAGTTCCCTCGTGCTCATAACCGGGGTCATTTCTAATAAGCCAGGAATATTTAAGTTATGTATTCATTTGGGAAATTGATAAATTTTGAATTAAATCACGATCACTTACCCTCGTCATCGTCGGAGTTACAGACATTGGGCCCGTCAGGCCCTTCCTCGATAGGAATTTCTGGTTTTGTAACAACCACGTTCCCACAGTCGTATATGAGTTGCTCCTCAATCCAGTCGAGTTTTGGCAACAAAATTGCCTGGTTGGGAATTATCCTACAATCTGGGATGTTGAAATAAGGATCGTGTAACATGTCTGGCTCGTCATGGTGGTCAATGGGTTGGGGACGTTGTCGTTTTTGCTGTGAGCCTGATGAAGGAGGCGAATCTGCAATTTGTTTGCATAATTTCATACGTTAAAATGTCACAATTTTTTTTAAAATTTACTAATTTGTGACTTAATCTTACCGGGAAGCGATACATATGGACTTTCATGGGTTGGAGTTTCACACCTTTCCGGGCTTATTTGACGTTTTGCAGCTTTTTTCTCTTTCTTAGTTGAAGTAGGGTCACGGAATGTGGTGAATGAGGAAGACTTATCATCTACTGTAAAAAATAAAATTAATTAAATGTCAAATTATTGGGTCAAATAAAGTCGTTAAAATTTAAGTAAAATTCACCAATAATCGTTTTCCCCACTTTCCTTGGGCGACCATTCCTGCAAGCGACACTAATTTTGCGTGCCGCCGTCGGCGGAGGCAATAAAGATTCCTCGGTAAAACAAAGGGGAGAAATTGAAGACTCATCCGTAAAACAAGGGGGAGAAATTGGTGGTGTTGGTGGCGAATCGTCCTTCTTCTCCTCACTTACAAGATGTCCCAGCTTCTTCCCGACATCCGATTCAGGATGAATCAGGTTAACGAATCCTTTATACCTATCGTAAAGTATTGCCAGCATTTCGTCGCAATTGGGACACATCTTGATGGTATTTTCAAACAAATTCTCTTCAAACTCCTTGCGGGACGAAGATCTGGTCTGCATTCTGGTGGATGCTTCCTTTACGGGGGGCTTCACAAAGATGGCGGTCAAGGCCTCGCATGGGGAGTGGCTGCATCTAATTGAAACGACTGCATCGTTGAAGGGGTTACGACACGTTGAGCAAATGGCACTCATAATGATGATGATAGGCGATTCACTGCAATAATTAAAGATAAATCAGTAATTAAGAAAAATTGTTAAACTACTTCAAAGTAGAATTACACGCAGGAATCATGCACATGATAAGTGATTTGACCCGGTGTATTAATTAATCATGGAAATATCGAACATTTTGTTGAACTCTGCTCAAATAAATTTAGTTTTTCTTAGTTTTTAACACTTACCTATTCTCTCCTTAAAGAAAACGACTAAAGAAAGACCAGCAATTGGTGACTAGTTTTGTAATTGGGTAATTGCTAGTTAGTAATACTTTTGTAAATGTATTTCCGCTTAATTATTTACCCACAAATTTAAGCAACCTGTTATCCTGTCGAGACGAGAACGAAGAGTGAGAGATCTTCAGTCTCTCCGGCGTGGGTGGAGAGGAAGAAGGAGAAGGACGCGTCATGATAAGCCTGGCTATACAAAGCCAGACAGCGTGGATAAGGTATATCATCCTCACCGCTATATGGACGTCGAGTGGGTCGAGGTGAGGGGAAGACAGCCGAGCAACTTATTCCCCTCCGCCATGTTGCTTTCCACCCTCGCGTGCCCCCTCGAGTTCTCACGACTCCTTTGTCTTATCTCATTTGCATATCCTCATTTCCTTATCGCTCGGGCTCGAGTGCATAGGACGTCGAGTTGGTCGAGGAGAAGGGGGACAGTTGAGCGAGCGAGCGATAGGCATATGAGGGGATGCAAATGAGATGAGTCGTGTGTCGTGAGATTTCGAGGGGGCACGAGAAGGTGGGAAACAAGATGGCGGAGGGGGAAAAGTTGCTGTTGTAAAGGAGGATAAGCCGATGTATGATGTCTTGTTCTTCTTGTGGAAGATGGAGAATATAGATGACGACGACGAGCAAGTTGTAATGATGATGACGATAAGGTGATGACTGAGGAAGAGTCGCCCATCTTCTCTCGGGGGACATATTTGATGTTCAAATAATTATTAATTAAATACTTTAATCTGAAGTCGATACAATTGATAATTAAATGCAATGAATTAAAAACAATAACAAAATACAAAATTCGTGTCGCGCCGGTCATTTTGCTTTATGACTCTGGTTTGCTTAATTTACCTAATTTTCATGGAGCAGTTTAATTACCGCATTTATCACTAATTCATTTGATACATACAAAATTAGTATTAAAAATGCAGCACTATGTAAAAGTGAAAGTTGCAATAAAAAGGGTCAGGATTTAAAATTATTATTTTTTCATTCAAATTTCACAAATCAAAAACAGTTGCAGTCCAAAATATTAATTTCAAATTAAAAAATTTACAAGCTAAATAACAAATTTCTGTAAAAATTGCATTTATTGTCAACCAATTTATGCACCACTAGCAATCTGAATTTAAATCAATGTTGTTTTATACTATCTTTTAGTCGATGCATGCGACCACCAGCTTAAGAAAAAAACGAAGACAAGACATTAACAATTAACAATGCAATGCATTAACATTTAATTTTACCTTAAAAATTCAATGATGTAGTACATACCTACATACATATGTACGTGTTATTTCAATATTTTTTAAACTATGAACCCTAAGGATCTAATCGTATATATTTATGGATTTTTGTCTTCTCTAAATGTAACATTAATGAGTGATTAAAGGGGTAAAGAAGTTGTAGCTTCATTCGTTCGGCTCAGATTCTTCGGATTTTATTCACCAAGAATCAGAAGAATCAGAAGATTCTTCCAATTCTTCCAATTCTTCGGATTCTTCTGATTCTTCCGGTTCTTCTTGTCCTTCTAGGACAGGAAGAGATTTTACTTTGTCAAGAGTAGCTTCTTGATCTCCATCTTTTTTCTTCCCTCCAGTGGCTTCAACAATACGGTCGGGCAAGACAGCGTCCACTGTATCCTCCGAGTAGTAGTGACCGCTCAATCCGTACACGCGACCGTTGTACAGCACCTCGTCAATCGAGTTCTTAAAGAACATCTGTAAAAAAGACAGGATACATAAATTGGTAAGGGAATTTAGGAGATAAACGTTACAAATATATACCTCACGAATTTTGAAAAACACCTGACCCGTTAAGAGCGAGTCACTTCCAGATTGGTGGGACTGACCAATTCGCGCCACCCCAAGCGAACTAGCCAAATCCGCAAGTCCACTTGGCACAAAGTTACAGTCCTTCACGAGATACTGCAAAACAGTAAAATATTAAAATATTATTGTCGACGCTTCGACAAGTGGTCACAAAGACTCACCTTAATGTCGTACAATACTGGAAAATAAAGTTGCAAGATTTCAAAGAAACTTTCAACAGTGGAGGGAACCGAGTCGTTTCGCAAGATGCGATATAAATATCCCAAGTCGTACCCACTAGAATAAAATCATACAAGAAGAATATTTATTGCATTTTATTAATCTACTGTATTTATTAAATACCTATGAAACGAGATCCATGTTACATCCTCATTCAAGACGAGGTTGGATGAGTTCAAGTATTCTGAAAATTCAAAATGATCAATTCCTTCGACTTCCATCCGGTTAAATGGAATTCCACACTTCCTCAGAAGATCGATGCTGTCCTCTGCCCACATATCGTCACTAAAGAAGGGAGTAAAAAAATGGTCCTCAGAATTTCATGGTTCAGTTAATTAATAAAAATAAGAATATGTACTCACGCCAGACTAAACTTAAAATTGAACTGCCAAGTTGACACCCCCATTGGCACGTTCCCCTTCTCGTCGAAGAGAGTAATTCCAATCTGTATGACTTTCAAGGCGTTGCAATTGGCCCAAAGGGCCGAAAATGTATGAGCTTCATACGACACGAATTCTCCCACGGGCTTGAGAGGGGCTCCAGGAAATTCGGTATCCTAACAAAAATATGTATATGGTCGTACAAAAAATATTTAAACCCGTCTTACTTTTTGTACTCACCAAGGACACATAGTTGAACCCGCTCCTCACGTATTGACGAATTTTACGAAATTCTTCCCTTAAATTGCTACTCCAAACGTCTCGGAATCTTGGATCCCCGAAAGGCTATATAAAACCGAATTCTATTTTGTTTTATTTGCCAATTAATTTATGAAAATGTAGTTCACCTTCACTTTGCCCAGTGCCAAATTCGGGTTTGCAGCAACATTTCTCGCTGGTTGAGAAAATGCCGGACCAAAAGTCGAAGCGACGACGGAATTTTGTTGTTGCTGCTGCTGGACAATGGCAGGATTTGAAACTGCATTTTGTTGTTGCACCGGTTGTTGAGGTCGCGGAGCTGAGATGGAAAAAATCATTTATCTGACTAATTTACCTACACAAAGAGGAACTGATAAAAACCAGGCCAAATGTAACACAAAATCATTTCCCATATTTCGCAGGAGAAGATGAGACAGAGTGAGAAAAGTAGTTGGCGGTGGGTATCCACCACCATCGTGCGTTAGGATCGTATGCGCGATCCATTTTCTCACTCTGTTTCTCTCTCTCTGTACTCATTAGTGGCCAGAGTTTGTTATGGCTCTTGCTGTATAAGCCCCTCCCTCAGAAACTTTGACCCCAAAAAAGTCATGGTAGCGGTCATTTCGCAGCGGACAACAAAAGCGGAAAATGTGGCACTTCTGACGAAGAAAAATCTGGCATCAGGTTGTCAGCCGCAAAATGACCGCTAAGGTCACTTTTTTAACGATTTATATGTAGGTCGAAAAACCGCCAATTTTCGAATTTTGAAAGTCTTGATGCATCAAAATGTTCATACTCATGAGGGAAGTCAAATGTCAAATGCAAGTTGGTATCTACTTCTTTCTGTACCGAGTGTACATTGACCTTCTCATTTTTCTCAATTTTCTTCCCCAATTTTTGAAGGGGGTGTGGTTGAATATAATTCAAAAAAGCTATGCTATATTAATCCCCCCCACCCAAAACTGAATTTGTAATTTTTTATGTGCAATTTGGTGAAATCGATGCGAAAAAGCCTTGCACTTTTGGCTCATTTTGTACCAACTATTTAAAAAATAACTCACAGGGTTGATAATTTAATCCTGGTGGTGGCATGGTCGGGGTGGGTGGGACAAAAATTCGAGCATCGCCACTTCCCCCATTTGCAGGGTCAGGCTGCCCACCTGTACAAAATTTAAAAGTAACCAGTTAATTAATTGATTATCATTCAACCATCGGAATAACTCGACAAGAATATAAAATACAAACCAATTCTGGGGCCGTAAACCATCCTTCCTGTGAGAACGATTTCGTTGAAATCTTACGTTTTAAAACCCTTGTCACCTTTTTAACTCAACTAAAAAACTTAAAATATCGAGAAATGTTTAAAAAATAATAATAAAAACGTGCAAAAGTGAAAAGGTGGGAAATAAAAAAATATGCAATGCAAACTTAGGCTGAGCGCCAAACCGACGAGAATAATTCTCATTCTCATTTTTTCGTTTTTATTTTAATTCCAAATTCGTACTGGCCAACCTCAACCTTACTGTTTTTTTTAAACTTGATAACTGGCTAAGGATTTTTAAGGTAAGGATGCCAAAGGTTCGAATACTTTTCTCACTCTACTTGGGCGATAATTTTTTAATTAGTCAGGAATAGTGAATAGACCAGAGAAAAAAACTAATTGATTAGGGGACATCCATAAATTATGTCACCGGAAATTGCTAATTTCTAGACCCTTTAAAATGTGTCACATGTTAAAGGGGGGATGGTATCATTAAAGCATTGAACCCTCCTCTCACGTGACATAATTTATGGACGGTCCCCTATTTATTTTTTCTTAGATGAGCTTTCAAAAATATCTTGTCTTGATTAGATCAATTTAGGAGAATGAATTCCGTTGTGCCTTCCACTCTCTCTGAGATGAAACTTTCTCCCCCCGTGGAACCCGTACTCTCACAACCTGTTACTCCCCCTCCCACTAAACCGATTCAACCTCCGCCTGTCCCCTTCAAACACAAGGAGACTTGCCAATATAAAGAGGACGCTCTCCTGACCAAATTACAAGCTGTATTTCTGACCCCCAAGGATGTTGAAGAGCAGGATGCCCAGTTCAAACGTCACCAAGGCCGAAAATTGTCTCTCCGGCATATCCGTGACTCCAAGGATATCGCAAACGATCCGGTCGTCCTCAACTACTTGAAGGAGCAGAAGGAACTAGTAACTAAGGACCGGTAATGCTAGTTTTATGATGCTATTTTTTTAAGAAACCGTAATAATATCATCAAAATTGTTGCATTGTAGGGAGAAATACTATCACATGTGTGAATGCGAGTGGGAACAAGAACAGTCCAATAAATCGGATGGCCCCCAAGACGACACCTCCGTCGAATCGCTCATTAAAGACAACCCTTTGGAAATCAATTTTATTAACCAGACTATGTAATTTAACTCAATTCAAAAATGTACTTATGTAACAACAATTCGCTTATTGCAGTCTGGTTCAAGTGCCGGGGGATTGGAACTTAGTACCTGGGTAACGTCACCCAAAAGTTCCGATTCCCTGGACTTTTTAGTTATGCAAGTTACAGGGAAACGGAACCCACTTGTCGCAGGATTTAGCGGGCCTCGATTCCCCGGTACCCTCTTACGCAAAAGTTACGATTCCCCGGAACCCAACATTTTTCTTCCATTTTTCATAAATTGGATTAATTTCCGCAGAAAATTTGGATTATCTCAAATTAACTCCCACAAATGAAGAACATTAGATAAAAAAATTAGAATTTTTTATTTGGGCGAAGTTTTATAAATCGCAAATATCTGACAAATTTGAGGAGCGGCAAGCTCAAAAAGGTACGGGGAATAGTCACCCAAAAATTATTTTCAGGGAAAAATACAGTTATTTTGCAGTTATTGTTACAATTATTACGTTATTATTATGTTATAATTATTTTCCCATAAAAATAATTGAATTTTTCCCTAAAAATAATTGTTGGGTGACGATTCCCCGTACCTTTTTGAGCTTGCCGCTCCTCAAATTTGTCAGATATTTGCGATTTATAAAACTTCGCCCAAATAAAAAATTCTAATTTTTTTATCTAATGTTCTTCATTTGTGGGAGGTTAATTTGAGATAATCCAAATTTTCTGCGGAAATTTATCCAATTTATGAAAAATGGAAGAAAAATGTTGGGTTCCGGGGAATCGTAACTTTTGCGTAAGAGGGTACCGGGGAATCGAGGCCCGCTAAATCCTGCGACAAGTGGGTTCCGTTTCCCTGTAACTTGCATAACTAAAAAGTCCAGGGAATCGGAACTTTTGGGTGACGTTACCCAGGTACTAAGTTCCAATCCCCCAGCACTTGAACCAGACTGTATTGACTAAACCCGTAAATAGTTCAACTATTTTTTTACAACTTTCCAAAACAATTTCTAAATTACCCATACCATACCTTAATAATTTTCATACTGTTTTTGCTTTTCATTACAAAGATAACACAGCATTAATCGTGTAGTCTAAATTAGTCTGAAGAAACATCGATTTTGCGTCCTTACCCACCACAAACATTTTCAACCCTCGCAATCCCCCCTCAATTCCTATAATTGGCAACGATTTAACCACCCTCTTCATCCAGGACCGATTTTTCGCCAAATCTGCCCAGTGACTAACCAATTTCTTCGACGTTTCCGCCGTCGGGACCATTTGTTGCATGATCACATCCACCGCAACAATCATCGTGAGGGACATATACGGAAAAAGTATGTAAACATTCATCGGCAATACCTTGTGCAGCACGAGGCTTGCATAATTATACAGAATCATAAGTATAAATGCGACCAAAGAAAAAAATCCGCAACACGTCATCTCCACGTGGCGAATGGACGACTTGTTAATTCTGATGCGGTTATAGATTGCGACGCTGCTTTCAAATTTAGAGCTCCACTTTTTGGATAGCAATAGGTTCAAAAACATTGTATACGAGGAGAGGCGAAGGACGGAGTATAAACAGAAAAAAGTAGTGAGACGACTTCCATTAAGGGCACAGGGGATTATGGTCACGAGTCGGAAACCGTGCAGCGCAATCGCCTTGAAAGATACGACAGAATTCCAGCCTGGAAGGGCAAAATTCAAAAAAAGATTTTGCGGATCTCCACCCGTTTTGAAGAAAAATATTGGCAGGACTAAGGGACACAGAGAAAACTGAAGGATAAAGAGTTGCAAAAATTTCGTGGATGTTGACGATTTTTTGGTGGAGCTATCAATTCCTGAAAGAAACAAGTTTAAGTGTAAAGATCCGGCATTTTGATAGACTAGTGTTTCATAAAAACAGCTGCAAGAAATTATTTTCTTAGGGGCACAATTTCTAGCATGGGTGTAAGAAATGCCAAAAATTAAGCTCCATCTTGCCGACAATCCGTACGAGGTGCTGTCCAAAATGCTGTGATTGTTTATGCTAAAATCTTGGAGATTTCTGCTTGAAATCTATCAGAATTTTTCGCATAATGTATTTGCATAAATTACATTACCAATACTTTCAGACTCACCCGCGTTTGCTCTATAATCTTGCAGTAATTGATTCGAACTAGCCACCAGACTTTTCCCGTGGTGCAACACTAAAGCGAGAAATATATTACAAGAAGTTGCACAAAGTCCGCCTAGCACACAGTGGATCGCATCCAGTGCCGAGATTCCTTTGGGGACGAAATTTGCCCAGATTATTAGGACAAAGCACGACAGCATGGATACCGTCAGGGTCGCTGTGCCGAGGAATGTTGAGATAAAAGAGGTAGAATTTTCGTCATACATCATTTTCCAATTTTCTGCGTCAAATTGTATTGGAAACTTCCACCAAAATCTGTACCACAAAAAATCCTCAAACAGTTTGGAATACGTTGAAATCGCAAACCAAACTTGTTCAACTTTCATGTTGATTGCTAATCATACTTGTTGTCTCCGAGATGAGGGGAGAACTCCAAATGACAAAATTTAAGCGTTACTTCGCAATTTATATGAAAATATATACGTAGGTACAATTTTGTCTGAATAAAGGTCACCCACGAAATAAGACTACACTCTTAAAAATCTGGCAGAGTATATATAAATATATATATGTACATATATGTACATATATATATATGTACTCCGTACTGGTATTGATTTGGTGATAATTTCCTACCTGGTTGGTACTAGGTAGTTTACTACTGTCAGAAACTTTCTGAGTTGCAAGTTTTTCATTAGCACAACATTACTGAGCAACATTAATGCTCGTTATCACCGTGCCGGTAGAGTCATGTACCCCAGCCAGTAGTAATTTAATACCCGTTTTCTAAGAGTGTGCTTACTACTGCTTACTGGTTGGAGAGGAAAGTATGACCGAAGACAAGTCTTAATTATGCAAAGATTTAATTCAGATTAGTGTTCTTCAATATGTAGTAAAATTTTTTGGCAAAGTGAAAACAAATTGGACTGTTAAAATCAAGTTGTGTACTACCATTTGTCCAACTGACTAGGTTGGAAAAATGAATGTAAAGAAGTACGTATATTTCATTAAAAATGCATAGTCCGTTTACCAACCCGAAATTATTTTGTACATATATTCCCAATTTATGGATTTGATTCAACAGCCAAATTGATTACTTGAGCAATTACTGAAAGAGACATACAAGTACATACAAGTTAAAAATTCGTTATTTTGGGAGATAATAAAAAATTGATCTCCAAAGCGCCATCGTAAATAACATCATACAACAAACCTTATTATACACACAGTTAACAGTTTTCAAGCGAATTTATTTGGGTTCAAAAATTACAAAAAAAACTGAAAAAGGGCCGAAGTTATTTAATTTTCACCAGGGCCGTAATTTTTACGCGTATGTACGTAAAATAGACATCAATACAGTAGGTTATTGAATCAATGCACTCAAATACATGGCTTCCATTTAAATGTACACACATGGGTATTTGCAAAATAAACATCTACCTCTAAAGTTACAACATTTATGTAATCATTCAAATGTAAATGAAATGATTTTTACTAATAGTTATAGTAGAGATTGTACTCATGGAAAGCTTTAAATCTTACAAGGGACACTCACGACCTGTCGTTTGAGTCCAGGGTACCCACTATGTTTTTCAGAATCTACTAGGACCCCAGATGAAGGATTCATTCATATTTCCGTGTAAAACTCATATTTGGCGCCATGGCGTGGCGCCAAATTCGCCAAATTTGCATATTTTTATTTTTGAAACCGCCATAACTTTTGAAAACCTGTACGGATTTTCAAAATTTTTGGCAAAAATCATGACAAGGAGTTCAACTTTCGTATCCAATGAAATTTTTTCCAAAATTATCACTTTTAACTTTTCGCAAAATTTCGTAATTTTCTTATAAACGGGGGTTCGTCGAAAAAATGCTAAAAATATTTCAAAAATTAGAAATTTTTTATTTTTATTTTTTTCTCAAAAATTTCGACTTTTGTGATCATTTTACGTATAAAATTTTGAAAATCCGACATAAACTGCAAAAGTTATGGGGGTTTGAAACTGGTCGAAAATGCAAATTTTGAAGTTTGGCGCCACGCCATGGCGCCAAATATGAGTTTTACACGGAAATATGAATGAATCCTTCATCTGGGGTCCTAGTAGATTCTAAAAAACATAATGGGTACCCTGGACTCAAACGACAGGTCATGAGTGTCCCTTGTTAGAAATTATGTTCTTCAACTCCAATCATCTAATATCATACTCGCAGCTTTCTCTCCAATCATGATAACTGGTGCGTTCAAGTTAGCATTAGTAATTTTTGGCATTATGGACGCGTCCGCAACTCGTAGTCCCTTCACGCCACGCACCCTTCAATTTCAAAACCGCGATAAGTTTAGGATCAATTAAAGTTGTAAAACTTGTATCATATTACGAACCTCAATCGTGAATCTAATACAGCATTCGGATCATCATCAGTGATGATCCCGGACAAATATTTTTTTATCCTACCCTACTCATGTTGAGCTCAACACGAGTAGGGTAGGATAAAAAAATATTTGTCCGGGGAATGATCATCACTTCCCATTTTTGCGCTACAGCTCAGATGCCACGTCGTCCCTTATAAATTTATGTCATGATCGATTAAAGTCAAACATTTTTTTCTACGCCTATTGCCAATATTTTACCTGTTAAATGTCTCAAGAAACACTCATAATACTCGTCACTTCTCAAAATGTGGTGTTCACATCCAGGGAAATGATTTGGTATTAGCGTTGCATTGTATTTCCCAAAAGCTTCAGTTTCCTCGTAAAGCTTAATTAGCATTTTCAACCCTAATCAATTTGAAAATATGTCACGTAACTACGATTTGTTTACATGCATAATCACGCATTACCACTAATTATTAATAATACATTACCACTAATCGTCTGCTTCATATCGTCCGGATGACTGTAATAGTTTAAATCAACGACTGGTTTATCGAGCGGATTTGCTGAACGTAGACGAACTGTTCCTCTACTTTTTGGGAGTCCCAAATTAAATCCGAGAAGATTTGCGTCCCGTCCAATAAATCCATTTACATATGATTTTATGGTTCCATTCTTCAACCCAAAAATAAAATCAAAGTCTTCCCCGAATGACTTGTGGATCCCGACCGGATACAATAGTGCATTGAAGTTCGGCCAATCCGGTTCTGGCGGTTGGGTCGTGCTAAACAGTCCAATTGCGGCCATGGCATCGGACGCTAAGGGCCCTTGATATTTGATTTGAAATATGTTCAATGTTTGTCCGATCAATGCTTTGTATGTATTGCGGTGGATCGAAGTCAACCGGACAGAATTTCTACGCGCCAAAATCACGTGCCCATTTGATTAACATTGGAGGCGGGCCGAAATTCAAATCAAATCCATCCGGTTGACTTCGATGCACCGCAATAGCTTACTTTTACCTGTATGATTCCGAAGGTACAGCTCCGCAGCTCCCACACTTAAATCTCTATCGGAAATATAGGACACAGTATCGTTCAAAATGAAAGGTCCAGCCAGTGATAAGACGTGATCTTGTAGATTATCTCCAACAGCGAGGTTTGATATGGCTCGGATCTATTATTAATTTGCTTTTATTATTTGGATTCGAAACCTTTGTTCCAAATCCGAAATATTCCAATTGTAATCCGAAATTTCTTAGGTTAGACTTCTGCTAGTCAGGGTTTAATTTTTAGGCATTTTTACATACCCCAAAGGACTTCAAATGGTCATAATGCCCGATTCCGGACCACATCAGGATATGTGGACTTCCTATCGCACCTGCCGACAGGATAACTTCTTTTGACGCTGTGGCAGTGAATGTGCGACCATTTTTGATATACGAGACCCCCATGGCACGTTTGGACGAATCAAAATTTACCTGATTTCCAAACATATCTATTAATTTGCTCCACCTGTTGTCATGTTAATTTGTCGCCATGTCGTTACCTTTGTGACATGCGCGTAACGAATTACTTTAAAATTGTTCCGATCCAGCGCAGGTTGGATGAAGGCTTTATACGTGCTCCACCGTCGCCCATCCTTCGTGGTTAGGTCGGCAGGAACAAATGCTTGTTAGCAAATTTATTATTATAGTGAATTGTAATTCTGCAAATTTCTGGGGATATTCATTACAAGTTGGAATTCTGGAATGAACGAGTTCGAATGGCGAGTTAGCAAATAAACAAAGTTAGCAAGTTCACAAAAAAATTGGCTTGAAAATTCTTATGCAAACTTACGCATATCGTAGGCTACTATTAATTCGCAATTTATTTTATAATTACGCTACAACTCGTAGTGAATACCCCCATTGAGTCATTCTTCAAGCTCACTTGATGTCTGGTACGCATTTGCATCCGAATTTTTGAATCCCATCTCTTTCGCGGCAGACATCCAATCCTTTATTATTGGATCATCAGGTTTAGAAGTCACCGATAAGGGTCCCCCAGTTCCATGGTATTTGGCTACATAATTAAAGATTTTGATTTACGGCGTAAAAGAACTTGGTACTGCTAGTGTCCAATGTAGTGTAATGCATGTGAGATGCTATTAAGGTAGCGTTGGCCATCGACACACCATTAACACCGATGTCGAAATCAGTCAGAGAGCAGGCACTGGAGAGTTACTATATACATGTCTTTATTCTCCAAGTAGCAGTTGGTGACTGACTGGGCAAGTGAGACGAGCACAGTCAGAGATACAGAAATATGCTATACTCTATGACATACCTTACACCACATCCAAGTCTTTACCCGGCAGAACCAGGGATTGGTGAAGCCAGATAGGGGTCTGTTGGATACTACGTAAAAAAATTTGAAACTTGCAAAAATTTAGATAACATTAGTAGAAAAGTATTTCCCTATAAAATATTTTTATAGCTGACCTGTGCGACTTGTTGCTAATTATACGTGGTGAAACTCGTTAATGGGAATATGTTGTATGAATGCATGCACGATAAGTTGAGAACGATTGTAGGCAAATTTAGAAAGACGTGTACTGTGCGAGTGGAGCCTAATATTGAGAAACCCTCAGCTTGTACTCTTTGCTAAGGGAGAGCTTAGGAGAAACCACTACTTGGCCACACTGGCACAACATCTGAATTTGACTATAATCGTTCTTAACTTATGCACACAGACAAATAACGTATTCCTATTAATGGATGGGTTTCATCCCTTAATAACAGGTCACAGAGGTCACATATAAAAACAATTATAGAGAAAATAATTTTCTATTAATGTTTTCTAAATTTTTGCAAGTTTCAAATTTATTAAGTGGTATAGAACAGGCCCTTTCCTGGCTTCGTCCATCTCTGTTTGTCCCGGATTGAGACTTGACCACTAGCCTAGCAACTCAGTTAACCTTGTCAAATCTGTTGACTAAAAACCTTACCAAAAGTTACAGCTTATAGAGTTCATCGGTTTGCAATTTTTTGTAAACTATAATATGTACATACTTTCGCATATCTCAATGTATGTAGAATTATTTACATACGGTCAAGATAATTTCCAGTGTAATTTTCCGACTTTTTGAAGTAGGGCAGCACATTTGCATAAGACCAGGACGCATCTCCGGTAAGCTTCGCCCAATTGTTAAAGTCATTCGGATTCCCTCTCATGTAAACCATAAAATTTAAGCTGCTCGAACCACCAAGAATTTTCCCTCTCGCGATTGTAATCAACTAAATAATTCATGTCAAACTTTAAATTTTTCTCACGTTTTCAATAGTGCTCGGCACGAGACGAGACGAGACGAGATTGCCTTGTCTCGTCTCGAAAGTGACTCGGGACGAAGTAATCGAGACGAGACGAGATGACGATTCTGTCATCTCGTCTCGTCTCGAATCTCGTCTCGGTCGAGACGAGACGAGATGTCTCGACATTCATCCATGATTTTCAAAATATCTTTTGTATTCTTCAGGTAATTACAAAATACAAATATACAAACTGCAAATATTTAGAATATTAATAATTGGCCTTGTATTCTTTGTATAGTAAACTACATAGTTTACACAAAAAATAAAGGATAAATCTTAATCGTAAGCTTGTAACGGGACGACAAAATTTTACGACGCTTCCATTGAGTCATTTCAAGTCAATTTTCGTTAATACGTAAACACGTACACTTACTAACCTTACGAGCTTATGACAAAACGTACGAATATCTCTTGTATGTGATTTTTACCCAGATAAGTCAAATTTTTGGTTCGTAAGATGATCTTCGCAGGCTTATGAACGTGGTTACGAGCTTACGAAGGCTAACATGAAATACCTGAATGACTCGTAACCGTCATAGCTTATGTTACTACATATACAAAGAATACTTGGGATATGGATACGAAGGAATCGTTACCCACAGTATATACAATTTATAATTGGAGTTATATAGTTAGTGTCATATTTGAGTGTCTTTTACGTAAAAATCAGGATATTTGCAGATTGGTTAAAGTTTTGATCATAATTATTCGTTTTAGCTATTGTCCCTAAAAAAATTATGAAGGATACTGCATTTCCCAAGGCTGCTCGCTCAAGGTCTGTGCACTTGGGGGTTGCTTTGGAGATGAATTCATCTGCACAGACCTTGCTCCTCGCTCCGTGCAGAAGGCTAGAGGACGGAGAATTTGTTGCTAAATTTCTAAATTTTTGATGTATCGAGACGTCTCGTCTCGACCGAGATTTGTCGAGACGAGATGGCCTTGGTCTCGTCTCGTATCTCGTCTCGTCTCGAAATTTTCGAGATGGTCTCGTCTCGCGCCGAGCACTAGTTTTCAAATTGTAAATTTCCTCACGTTATCCTTGCACGCAAGACAGGAAGTGGTTAATGGCTCCGAGGGTGTCATCCAGTCGGTGTCAGGATGATGCAAGTTGTACGTCGCCATGGCTGGGATTGAATTTAGCACGGTGGGATTGCCACCAGCCTCAAGTAGCAGGACTGATAAGCGATAAAAATAGATATACTAAAACCACCCCATAATTTTTTTATTTGTTACGGGCAACCTTTGAAATTTGGATTTGCTGATAGTCGATTAGCCACGACTGCTCCCGCCGAACCTCCGCCCACTTGAAAAAATACATATTAATCTGAACGTCTATTCCTGAATAATTTAAAATTTGTACTTAAAACCAACCAATAATGAAGTCATAATTATTAGACGAACGAAATAGTGGGTTGGGATCCATGGCAGAATCAAAACCATGATTAAACAAGGCCAAAACTGTTGTAATTCTAACAATGAAGTTCTTCAAATTTGCAATTACTATCCTTGGAATTGGAATTGTGTTCAGAAAATTCAAAATTGTGTTGGATGGATCCATTTTATTTGTATAGCCAACACTGAAAAATGTTCCTTCTGTCAAATGCTTCATCGAGAGGGCCTTTTATAGCAAAAAGGTTGAGGAAAATTCCTTAATATGCAAATACACGTGCAAATTGTATAACATTGTAATTGCAAGGAAATAGATTTTATATTTATTAGAGATGTGATCAACAATGTTTGTGCATGTAGATACAGAGATTGTATTAGTAGGTGACATATTTAATGTTATAAATATACAAAAAAAATTTATTGGAGAAGGCAATCAATGACTTTAGGCCATTTCACTGGAAGTTCCAGTCTGCAACAGAGCATAATTCTCATGAAACGAGTATAGACAATAGCGAGACGCATTATTTCCTCGTGTTAAGGTACCAAAAGTTGGCTTATCTAATCATGCTTTGATCAGTGTCCTTAATTCTCCAATACGGAATGGATGACTTTTTAAATTTTAAGGCTTGTATAACGACGTCCAATTTGTACAAAGTATCGTAAATCTGAAAACTACACTGCACACTAAAAAATGTAGTACAAATATGATACAAAAGTACCTATGTATACTCTTTATCCATGCAACTTTGAGCTGTGGCTAAATCTAGCTCCATAATAAACCTTTTTTAACATTTTTCAGTATTTACGTGCAGTTTTATTGCTTAATTTCGAGTACTACTGGTAGAAGTGCAGGTACTTGATTTGCATACCAGTCCCATGACAATTTCATTCACTTTAATCCTTAATGAATGTTCTTCCTCTTTAAAAAATAAACTACCACTTTAACAGCCTAACTTCGCTTATAGGCAGTCGTATTCGTTTGGCCCGAGCCTGCGTTTTTAACATTTTTTATATTGCATACATATTTGCAGTTGTGTATATTTACTTACATATGTACAATGATGAATTTGCAAGGAATTTGCAAGGAATTTAATGTATTGACCATCTACGCATGAATTGTCCAAGATTCAGTAGAATTCTTTGGTGTAGTTTTTTAGGGTTCATTTATTGATGTCTGAAAGACATTCGAGCTATTACATAAATACTCGGAATTCCATCAAGTTAATTTTTGACGATTCTAATTAGGTTATTCTAGCTTCCAGCTCTCTAATTTAGAAGGCATTAAAAATCAAACAGGTTCCTTTAAATGAAGAATGGTCATAAATAATATCTTAGGTAAATGCGTCGAAATTACATGTTATTCCAGATTGCTCAGGCTTGAAATCACTGATTGTGCAACATCAATATTTGCCAACGAGTGTGACAGACTAATTATGTCATCGAAAAATTTTAATCGATCAAGCCTTATATGCATTCAATTATGCACGCATGTATTTGGAAGTTAACTTCTGAAGGAAGCCTCATCTAAGGATAAGTATGCTTCATTAAATAGGTATTTATATGATAGTCTATAAATCTCAATTGTTTTTTCTTGTGCTCACAATTACTATTTTTATGCATACATGGTCCATAAAAGTGTATAAAGACGCATACAATGCGAATAAAATACAATTTGTGTAAGGAAGCTCATATTTTCAAGAAATTTTATATTTTTCTAACCTGCAAAATTGGGGAAGGGGAATTCAGTTATCTAAACTTCTACATATACTGATTTGATACTTCATAGAAGCACTTTTTAGATAGATATTAAAAGTTTTGGATTAAAACTGGTTATTATAAATTCCCGAAATTGGTGAAATAGAATATGCAATTTAAAAAAATGAAATGAAAAATGAAATAAATTAAAATTAAATTAAATTAAATTAAAAAAAGTGTATTGAACCAAGTTGGGGGTTAAATCTATGAATACTTCAAAATTTTTAAAATTCTGTACTTTTCTCCCAATCATCCAATATCATACTCGCAGCTTTCTCTCCAATCATAATAACTGGCGCGTTGGGGTTAGCATTTGTAATTTTGGGCATTATGGACGCGTCCGCAACTCGTAGTCCCTTCACGCCACGCACCCTTCAATTTCAAAACCGCAATAAGTTTAGGATCAATTAAAGTTGTAAAACTTGTATCATATTACGAACCTTAATCGTGAATCTAATACGGCCTTCGGATCATTCGCATGTCCCATTTTTGCAGTACAGCACTGATGCCACGTCGTCACTTACGTATACATAATAAATTTATATCACGTTAAAAATATACGTTAAGTCACGTTATTAAAATATGTAGCACATTCTTTTCGATAATTATTGTACTATAAACATGTTACATGGATATTGTAAATCTTACCTGACCAATGTCTCACGAAACACTCGAAATACTCATCACTTCGGAACTTGTGGCGTTCACACCCGGGAAAATGTTTTGGCATTAAGGTTGCATTATATTTTCCAAAAGCTTTAGTTTTCTCGTAAAGTTTAATTAACATTTTCAGCCCTGACAAATTAAAAATATATCTTACATCACCCCGCCTTATTTGCATAGGTATATGTATTAGGGGTTCATAAATTATGTAACACAAGAGGGGACAAGGGGAGGGGGGGTTAAAACGTCGCAATTTTGGCGTTACATAATTTATGAAAGTCCCCATACGCATAATAATCACATCGCAAGCTTACCACTAATCATATCCTTAAGATCGTCCGAATCACTGAAAAAGTTCAAATCAACGACCGGTTGATCTATCGGATTTACTGAACGGAGGCGAACTGTTCCCGTACTTTTTGGGAGTCCCAGATTAAATCTGACAATATGTGCGTCCCTTCCAATAAATCCGTCCACCCATGATCTCATGTCTTTAAGCCCAAAGAAAAAATCAAAGTCTTTCCCGAAAGCCGTGTGGATCCCGATCGGGTGCAGGATTGCGTACAAGTTGGGCCAATTCGGTTCAGGAGGTTGGGTCGTGCTAAACAGTCCAATGGCCGGAACGGCACTGGAGGAAAGGGGTCCTGGTAATTAAATTTAATGCGCGATATTATTTTTCGTTGTTCGTAACTTTTGTAGCTTGATTTTTGTGTGATAATCAGAAACGATCCGATCCGACCGAAGTTTCTGACCACGGATCGGATCCGACCTTATCGGATGCATTTTATGTAACCGAATTATCCGACCATAATGGTAGGACCAGATCGGATTGTATCGGATTATTTTTTATGACCCAATTTACTATAACATGGATCCGATCCGCATCTTTCATAATATGCAAATGGTCGGATAAAAAAAATCCGATCCGAACTGCGGATCGGGGATTTAGCAAAACTACTTACCCGTATGATTGCGAAGGTACTGCTTTATTGATCCCATAGTCAAATCTCTGTCAGAAATGTAGGACACAGAAGCGTTGACTAGGATGGGCCCAGCTATGGATAAGACGTGATCTTGGAGGTTATCCCCAACAGCGAGGTTTGATATGGTTGGGATCTATTTAGTGAGTTCTGAATAATTAATTTTGGATTCGAAATCTTTGTAAAAAATCCGAAATATTCGAATTTTCATAGGAAATTTGTAACATTCGACTTCTTCGTTCATACCCCAAACGACGCCAAATGGTCAGAATGCCCGATTCCGGATAACATGAGAAGATGCGGACTTCCTATCGCACCTGCCGATAGGATAACTTCCTGTGGCAGTGAATGTGCGCCCATTCTTGGTGTACGTGACCCCCACGGCACGCTTGGACGAATCAAAGTTTACCTATTTTCCAAACATGCTACAGAAATTGCTCTATTAAATAATTTATCGGCATCGTTACCTTAGTGACATGCGCGTAACGAATTACATGAAAGTTACTCCGATTCAGCGCAGGTTGAATGAAGGCTTTGTACGTGCTCCACCTTCGCCCATCCTTCGTGTTTCGGATGTATAGGAAGTTAGCCCAGCCCACCCCAGAATTTAAATTTTTTAATTTTTAAGCTTTCCCGCTGTCGCTGGGGATGATTTGACGACTGAAATGTGTTCCCTAACACTTCTAAATAATTCCCTAAAATTTTCAGCCAAATCGGTGGCGGGAAACTTTTGAAAAATACGAAAATGTCGTTTTTTGCCCCGCACCCTCGATTTTAATGAATTTTCATAATTTGTAAGGTGCGCCCGGGCGTGTTCTGATTGCTGAAATATCTTCAAGGATACTTGGAGAGTATTTCCTCAAAGTTTCAAGAAAATCGTACGTCGGGGACCAATTCCAAAATTGACAAATGTCTATTTTTATCCTTCCCGTCCCAGTTTTCTCAATTTTGATGAATTTTGACAATTTCAAAAGTGCGTGCGGGCGAGTTCTGATTTCTGAAATGTCTTCAGGGATACTTGACGAGTATTTCCTGAAAGTTTCAAGAAAATCGTACGTCGGGGACCCCTTCCAAAATGGACAAGTTTGCATTTTTCTCCTCTCCGCCCCAGTTTTCTCTTTTTTAATGAATTTTGACAATTTCAAAAGTGCGTGCGGGCGAGTTCTGATTTCTGAAATATCTTCAGGGATACTTGGCGAGTATTTCCTGAAAGTTTCAAAAAAATCGTACGTCGGGGACCCCTTCCAAAATTGACAAATGTCTATTTTTATCCCTCCCGTCCCAGTTTTCTCAACTTTGATGAATTTTAACAATTTCAAAAGTGCGTGCGGGCGTGTTCGGATTTCTGAAGTATCTTCAGGGATACTTGGCGAGTATTTTATGTAAGTTTCAAGAAAATCGTACGTCGGGGACCCATTCAAAAATCGACAAGTTTATATTTATATCCCCCCAAACCCTGCTTTCTCTTTTCTAATGAATTTTAACAATTTCAAAGGTGCGTGCGGGCGAGTTCTGATTTCTGAAATATCTTCAGGGATACTTGGTGAGTATTTCATCAAAGTTTCAAAAAAATCGTACGTCGGGGACCCCTTTGAAAATTGACAAGTTTCTATATTTTTTATCCTCTCTGTCTCAGCTTTCTCTTTTTTAATGAATTTTGACAATTTCAAAAGTGCGTGTGGCCGTGTTCGGATTTCTGAAATATCTTCAGGGATAACTGACGTGTATTTCCTCAAGGTTTCAAAAAAATCGTACGTCATGGACCCCTTCCAAAATCGACGAATGACATTTTTATCCTCTCTGTCCCAGCTTTCTCTTGTTTAATTTATTATGACAAAATCTATGCTAATAATTGTTTCCCATTTTTTGAAATAGTTACATCACGGGCAAATAACTTAAGAGGTAAGCCATATTTCTTTAAAAATGATGTTGTTAACGTAATTTATATAAATTTGTTCAAGCTGTAATATATAGTATTTTACGATTTTGGCAGTAATGCTATTTGGACCCTTTACCAACAGCAACGCAAAATTAAACAAGTGTTGCCCGAGTTGGAACTTGACAAGGTTGCCAATGGCAACGGGTCGTCATGTTTAGGCAATCTATTAATGCTCACTTAGGATTTTGCACTTTACATATGCATGCAAATGTATGAGAAGTATGTACATACGTAGTCCATTTGCGTTGTCATAGAGACTTGGCTGTTTATCCTTTTGCTATTAAATACATTTATGGTAGATTTGCATATAAACAGTCACCGGAGTGGTATGGGTTAGGTAATATCTAACAAAATATATTTCACTAGATTATAAGGCCGTCGAAGATAATGAGCGTTATGTCAGTTCTTCGACTGTAGTAGTAATAATTAAAATACAATTTTTCATAACCAGTATATTTTATTCTTTGAAATCTTTGAATTTTTTTCCATCTATTTAGTTTATAATATTAACGTCTATCGAAATATAACAACAGTAAATAAATTAAACGCGATGCAAGTTTAGAGAATACATAAATCAAAGTATACATACCTTGGTACTACATGTATGATATTTAGAATACTAATGCATTGTCATCCCACAATTCAAAAGTTTATGCTTACAGGAAAAGACTAATTTTTGATTTAAAACTCAATTGTAAATTTTTGGGTCTGTTTTTGTTTAATGTTTTTGTTTAATCATTATTTTTATCAAAAAATGTGAAAATTTGAAACCTTAGTGCATTGAGATATTCTTATTTCAGAAGAAATTTTGTTTAAAAATTCCCCCACCGGCAAAACATGCGGGTTGAACAAGGCTCAAAAGTGCGCTTATGTGGAACAATTGAATTTTTTTCGCTGGAAATACAAAAATACACTTTGCAGGAGTTGAGAAAAATTATAGAATTATTTTTCCTACAAAATTTTGGGATATTTGATCGCCATATGACCTACTCTTAATGCGATGAGTTGTTTGTCTCTATGCACGAAAAGTTGAAAAAGGTTGTGGTAAATTCAGATCGATAAACCGAGAAATTTTGTACTCAATTTAGAGTGGTTGCCAATAGCAACGCGTGGATACGTGCTGATCGAAGGGTAGGGAGATGCTGATGCGGTTGCCATAGTTACAGGTTGAATAATAATAATACTCAACTCCGTTTAGTCATGTTATTACGCTGCAAATATTATCGCCGTTGGGATTTGCTTGTTTAAACGTACATATGTACGTCCTACAGATACATATATATATGTATGTATACCGGCTGTTCGTAGTTTTTTCCTCTGAAATAAATATTTTATTAGCTGATAAGGCGTCAAAAATAATTAACATTGTGCCTGTATTTCTAAAACGGTTATAATAATGAATTCTGTTTTGTCACGACCGGTACATTTCACATATTTGTTAAGTTTGTTGTACATACAATTTATATTATAATAGTTTCAGGCCTTTAAACGTTTGTCGAAGTAACAGGTTAGTAAATTGAAGGGGACACAACTTTGGAGAAAAATCGCATCAAGTGTTCCTGGACAGTATTCAATAGATAAAAGAACAACACATTGTCATCCCACGATTGCAAAATTTTCAAATATAAAAATATAGTTATTAACTTTAGAATCAAGTATTAATTTAGGGGTCTGGTTTTATAAATAGATCAGGTTTGATATCATTACAGCGTGACCTATTTAGGTAATTACAAATATGTTTTATGACTTTTCAATTTTATATGTAGCAATGTAAAATTATGATATTTGCATGTGAGAAAATCTCAATTCCGCAAAAACGACCATCCCTTGAGAAGACGTCGAAGAAAACGGCGTGCTTGTTATGTCGTGCACTTTTTGCACTCGACGTCAACAAAAACAGCGACTTTCAACTGAATAGTATCCACTTGATATGTCCGAAAATCTCCGAATTTGCAATAGACAAAAATGAAGCTGTGTCCTACAATTAGTCGTGGTGTAATAATGGGTCTATACTCTGAAGTTCAAATTCACGTCATTAAGATGACGATAGGTGACTCATCGTCTCAAAAAATCTCACGGCACAAGACAGCTTTTTAACATGGAGTAAATTAGCCGAATGAGCCGAATTATTGTATTATTTGGTACAGTTATTCTTATTTTGGCGTTTACATTAGTCAATTTCGTATGATTTTTACGCCAAAATAAAAGTGGTACCAAATAATAAAATAAACCGTAGTAACGATAGAAGTAGCTCACCCTGCAATAATGATTTGATATAACTTTGCACCAAAGGTGCAGAATAAGCTGACAAAATAAGTGCATAAATGTTATACAATTTTGCACCACTGGTGCAGAAAAATCGGTGAAAGTAGATAAATTATAATCATATAATTTTGCACAAATAGTGTAGGATAACGCGAGAAAATAAACATTTACTTTCGACATAATTTCGACTTTTGGCACGTGGCAATTAAATCGTGATGCCAAATTTTTGTAATTATTTCTTCCAGTTATTCTGCACTTTTGGTGCATTTTTCATCGATTGTTCCAATTGTTTCGCACCATTTTGGAGAACCGATTGTTCCATACTAACAGTGATATTAATTCCAAAATTGTAATCCTCCGTCGGTCAATTTTCCCAGCCGATTCGCACCATTTGCATACTGATTGATCAAAATTGGGCAATTATTTCTTCCAGCTATTCTGCATTTTTGGTGCGTTTTGCATATATGATCCCAATTATTTCGCATCATTTTCGATAACCGATTATTCGACCCCAAAGGTGCTAGTAATTCCAAAATTGTTGTCTTTTCTCTATCGAGTTTCTGAATTGATTCGCACCAATTCCGTCATGGATTGTTCGATACAAATGGTGCGATTAAGATGCTCAATAATGGACATGGGGATTATTAATTAGCATCAATTGATACAAAAAACTCGTGAACACACGGACGGACAGACAGACGGACAAGAGGAATTCAATAGCTCTCATGCTACGCAGGGTGAGCTAATAATTCGGCTCATTCGGGTAATGTACTCCATGTAACGTGAAACGGAGTTTAGGTTACTTTCTACACCATGATTTCAAAATTGTTTTCTAGAGGAATGCAATAGAAAATAGAAAATCTATCTGATCCAGTTGTAGTCAATAAGCTGATTAATAGGATGGCGATGATTTTTTTAAAAAAGCATAAGCCAATTTTTTTGACACCAAATTTTTCTGAAGGCCTTTTAACTAGAGGGCTTATCTTGGGTCTTCTCCTTCAAAGCTTGATAAACTCTGGAGTGCATATTTTTAATAAATTGGTACTGACCTGGTCTACAAATGGATCTGATAGAATTTAAAAATAAATTCCCAGAACGGAGAAATGCGTAAAAGTATTCAGATTTTTAGACCTGTGACGATGAGTCACCTAATCTTACGTTAAGGACACTACTTAATAGTACTGCATTTTCTCGGTTATAGATGATGAGTAATTTGAAAGTTTCCAGCTGTATGTTGCGTAATTAATTATAAAAAATTATGCATCTCATCGATAATTTGGACATGGCTAAATAATTGAGGTTAAAAATTTTATTTTATTGGATAATTATAAATGCAAACAATAATTTCCTTGATACAATAGAAATTAAACATGAGTTTAATCGTGGATCTAAGTCTATAAATTGATCTAATTATGTTTATACGTGTATTAAAAGTAATCATGATCGTTCTTGCTGTTTCTAAAAAAATGAATTTTTACGTTTAGACCTAAACTTTTTAAACGGATTAAATGCTTGCATGAGTTCTGTACATCAATATAAAAGTCTAAAAGGTTATTACTTTATGAATACATACATTATTGTATCACACACATACATAGATAAGAAAAGCTGACTACAAAGGAGTCGAACATTCAAACCCCTAACCTTAATAAAAAATGTCGTATATTTACCATAATACTTGGATTATTGTGTGAACAGGGTAATTAAGAAACATTGTAAAGGAAACAGATTTGCTGAAATTTAACAAAACTCCAGATATAAAATCGCCATGTCAACTTAAAAACAATTCACCCGAGAAGTCATGTACTGAAAAATAATAAACTTAAACTGTCCTTTTAATGAGAAATAAAAAAAACTCAAAAAGTTCAAAAATAATTTGTTCTCTTATTACAGGGTTTACCAATAATTCTGTATTTAAGTTTAAAATTTGTTTTCGATGAATTCCTCTGACAATTCATGCCTTTTACATATAAAACTCAGATCTCCATGGGATCAATTTTATTTTGGTCACCACAAGAAATAAGCATACTCGAAGTTTTTCATAATTTGATCACGAGGCGCGAATTTTAAATTCTTCTATAGCCAAAACTTCATTTCTTAAAAATTCTGTAAATTTTCGAATTTTAGCAAAACTCTAAAAATTTGACATGTTTATGGAAAAAGCGCATGCAATATTTTTGATAGAGTTGATAATTTCAATAAATTTCATAAACTGGCAAGAATTTCTCAAATTCATATTTTGAGAGAATTTGATTTTTTGCAAGTCAGGCAAGTCATTCTGGTGGAACATGTTATCGAATTTTTGGTTTGCGCCATAATTCGCACCATAATTGGAAATTTTGTAGAATTTTTAAAAACCAAAGTTGTTGCTAGAAAAGAGTTTAAAATTCGCCCCTCGCGCTCAAATTAGCCCATTATGTAAATTGAAAGATAACGGTATGCTTATTTTTTGTAATGAACGAAATTTAATTCCATGAGATCTGAGTTTTGCATGTAAAAGCCATGCATTGTGAGATTGTTTATGAAAACTGTCAAAATGTTGGAAAAACTTGAAAATTATATTACATCTGTATTATTGTCGAGGTGCAGACTGCATAAAAGTGATGATTGGTTCAGATTTGGCCCCACTTTGGCATTGATGATGAATAGGAGACCCAGCTAGGAGAGCTGAAAAAATTAAAGCATATTAGATAGATCCATGTTTCATTTCAGAATCAATGGCTGTAAAGGAAAAGGTTAATTTGAAAAATTTCATAAACACACATTTATCAAACTAAATTACGTAACATACAAATGATTTTTTGTGAACTTACGAAATTCCAAAAATTGCAAGTTACGTAACTTGCGAATTGCGCAAAGCTCTATTTCTTGCAAAGTCAAGCTCATGTTCCTCCACGTCTTTCTCCAGTTCGCCTTGTAGTCGATTAAGTCTGACCTCGAGTTGTGTAAAGTATGGGTTTGTGGTCCCATCGTCCAGTTGTGCTTGGATGTTTTCCATCCGGTTATAAATTTTCGCAATCAGGTTCCTTTTTGTCAAAAGTTCAAAGATCTTCTTCCTTTGAACTTCTCGCCTATTTATTTGATTCAGCACCGCCTTTGAGCTTTTACATTTTGCAAAAAACGTGCTTCCAATGTCCGTCGTCTTCATCAGCTCTTCAATCATGTTGTCCCGATATTCTCCGGCATCGTACGGGTTAACATGCTGAGGGAGCATGTGATCCAAATCCAGTAACCTGGCTTTTAGGTTCATCAGGGATAGGATGACGCAATCATTTATACCTTGCCGCGCTGATCCCTTGTCTTCAAACACCCAATCAACGATTGAATATCTCTCCCTGAGAACGTCACGGATTGCATTGAAGATGGCCTTCTTTTGCACTTGACTCAGGTAATCAGCTAATGAGTCCATAAACCTAATTTTGTGCTTGGCAAAATCCATCTCAACAAGAAAGGCGTGAACTTTAAAGAATATCACGGTGTATAATATTCCCCAGTCGTCATCGAAATCACCCTCGTTTGGCAGGCAAACCGGAGAAGTAGTGAATATTGGCACGGGTGCCACTTTGTCGTTGTGGTTGGAGTGGTAAATTATGCCAGAAACCAATTTTTTCTTTTTCTGATCTTGGTAATCTATAATGCAGTCCTGCATAATTTTAAGAGCATAGGGCACTGCAATTCCAGATGTCACACAAGTGTTGGGGGCCAAGGATAAAATTTCGGTTTCCACTCCAGTAAAACCAAAATCTGTCTCATCAAAGACATTTAAGACTTCCATTTCTGTGTACCAAATTCGAGTCGTAATTTCCAAGGGGTCATATAAATCTGGACCTTCGGAATCCGCTTGAACTAAAAAGCAATTGTACTCATTCGGGTAGAAACCAGGAGATGATCGATCAGACGTTTCTGGAGAGTCGACTTTATTGTCGTCTCCTGGAGTACCTGTTGGAATCTCTGGTGATGTCGATTTTTCAAGGGACGAATCTTTTGACCTGGGTCCTTTTAGTTTCTCTTTCAGTCCTTTCCGTATGAGATTTATTTTTAGAATTTGTTGTAGGATTCAATGAAGGGAGGTGGGTAATATTTTCTCACATGGGTCAGTCAGATTATCGAATTGTATGTAGGACATATTCTTATTCCCGATCAAGCCCAAAAAATTTTTATGGCCATATTTTAGGGATTGGTACGGTCATTTTTCAGGTATATTTTGAGATTTCATTTATTGTATGATTCTAATCCGATGTACATACATACATACATATGTTTATAATCATTTCATTAATTATAAAGTGCGTGTGGTTATAAAATGTGTGAAAATTGTGTTTTATGCATATATACTTACATATATGTATATCTAGCCAAACGAATTACTAGCCAAACGAATAATGCCACTTACCTTTTTGGGAAGATGATGAACTGGAACTGGACGAATCATCAGAATCATCAGCGTGGAGAATTTTGGAGCCTTGCGAAACTTGTGTTTTTACGTCTGCGAAGTCAAGTTTCCTTCGAGTAGTTGACTTTGAAACAACTCCTGCAACGTTTGCAAGTAACTTTAAATTAAATGTCTGCAGGTGAATGGTTAAGAATACTAAAATTTTAATAAAATCAATGTACCAGAATTGGATGGAACTGGGGAAATGTCATTTGTGCTTGAACTTTGAGTTGTTGCACGTGGTTTTGTTTGATAATCCGAAGGGGTGAACCTTATTTTTGGTTTTCTCACTCGAGAAGGCTTCACTATGGGCGTCCCGATTTGCAAATTAGTGTCATCTGTGGGACCTGCAAATATTTGCAGCTAGAATGTACAAGTGATTTAATGCTATGATGTCAAAATTTGTATTTCGATATAATCCGGTAATTGTAAAATTTAAGACTTTTCACACAAAGCTGAAAAGTATCTGCGGACAATTTCCTCGGTACATATTCAGGCTATTTATGTGCAAACGTATATATCAATTTTCGATGTTTCTCGGCGGTGGTGATTTCAGGCCGCAAATCTGCTCTTGGCAAAAAATCGCGTGGCTCGCTTGGAAAAAGAAAAATTGTGCAGGGTCGCACGCTAACTTACTTATTTTCGATGTATATGTAGATTTCGAAAATAGATTCGCAAGGTTAAAAATTTACCTTAGACATGTATGTCATTAAAAATCGGCAAATAATGGCGTGAAAATTTTGCTCAGGATTAGGGATTACCAATTAATTGCATACAAATTTGTGCTGGGATTAAGTATCAAGGATTCAGTATTTAATTTAGGACATGCACATGTGTATTTCCTGTCACAAATTTTACATATTGACAATAAAAGATTGCAATCTGGATCTCGGCATTTGGATTTGACAGACACGCTTTACCCGATTGAATAAATAAGTTCATCCAGTTTTATGCAACGAGAAATTTATCTGGTTGAACACCAATTGTTTTACAATTATTAGGAACAAGTTTTGAATTACCAGCAGCAGGTAATCTGGTCACTTCTGTTCTGCGTGAATTGTCTCTTACACGTTCAAAGTCGGACGGTGAATAGCGGACTCGAGGCTTTGGCTTTCTCTTATGTCTGGTTATTTTCGGCTCTAATAATTCCATTTCATTATGATTAATAATAATCGAGGTGATGATTTTAATCAAATTACGTATTTATTTGTTACCATCATTCGAAGAGTTTATAGCTGTGCTTGTTAAATTGAGATCTTTTGATGGACCAATTAAATTATCTGGAAAAAATCATTTTTATTAGAAATCATTATTTGCATAGGTTAGGCCAGTATTCTTCTGGCCTGCAGTTCTACTTTTAAATGATGTGGATGGTTCGGAATCAGAAGTCATAGATTTTGTTGCATCTGTTCAATAAAATCAACTAATGTCATAAGCACATATATGATATTGTGCCACGTTGGTACAAACAAGTTTCCTCACCAAAATAATGCAGCGAATCGCTTTCATCTAATAATATAGACATAACATCAGATTAGTTAATCGTGAAGAAAATGGACAAAGAGAAAGGTAAGATTTTTTTACGGATAATAAAATAAAAATTTTGCGATAATTGCCTTTTTTAATCAATCAAATTAGTCCTGGCGAAATACGCTTTTGAATATTTCAAATCGCGCAAAAATTAAAAATATTTTGGATTTTAAAAATCAGAGGATTACTATAGAAAAATGTTTCAAAATAGAATCATTTCTTTGGTATTTCGTGCGAAACTCCATAGTAGAAAGTTTATGTTTCTGGATATTTATCCTCTTATAGTTTCCTTATACCGACCAATGGTAAAAAGTGAACTTCGTAAGTCTTCCGTCGCGGAACACAAAATTTGGAAATGAATATTTTTCATCAGAAGTAATGGCAATTTAACTGGTCGTAGTCACGAAATAAATATCGTGCCCAAGGGATATTTTATTTTGAGTTGCGTTTAGCAATTATGAAATTACCCGATGATGATCCCGACGATGATCCCGTCATTTCCCTGCGTAGTGAGTTCGTCGGCTTATGCGTCGCTATTTCGTCTTCTAATAATTTCATTTCATCAAATTGATGTAATTATTGTAACCAAATTACATATTTATTTATTTTATTTCCACTATCGGAAGAGTTTATAGCTGTCCTTGTTAAATTTAGGCCTCTTGATGCATCCATAAACTTAGCTGGAAAAATCACTTTTTTATAAACCCTTCTTTCCATATCTATGTATGCACATATATGAATTTAATTTGTATGTTTATATCCAGCTCACAATTTTTCTTTTTGCCTGCAGTCGCAGTTTTTCTTGATGGCATAGATGGTTCAGAATTGGGGCTCATGGAAATTGTTTTATCTGTAAAAATAGAATCAATTATGTAATAAGTGTATGCTATTATGCCACGTTACGTGTAAAAAGTTCCTTACCACAATATTCCGGCCAACTGCTTTCACCTATTCATCAAGACAAAACATCAAATATGGTAATCGTGAAGAAAATTTGATGGGTAAAAATCTTAACTTGGTTGCTTATTTAGAAAACTAATATACATGTATTTTCTGTGGATAAAATACCTCCAATAATCTTAACCTGTTTCCAATTTGAGCTAATTTTAAAGATTTCAGAAACTGACAAGATTAAGATTACAATTTCGCGGCAATTAGTTTTTAATCAATCAGGTAAGTCCTTCTGAAGAACTACTTCCGAATACTTCCGAATTATATGATTAAATTTCGCTAAACTTCGAAAAAATCGAAAATTTAAAACATCCCGAAGAATAATTCTGTCATTACTGTGACACTAAAAATACTAGAGTTTGTTTGATATTTTGTCGGAAACCCTATGGTAAAACTTTTTTCATTTTCTCGTCAATCCAGTCAAAACTGGTAGAAATAAATATTGAGTTTTTTATGGGAAATCATTAAAATTTAATTGATTTCTACCAGAATATCGCCCATTTGGGGAGATTTTGTCAAAAATTATTTTTAACAAGTGTGATATTACTTGAACTTGATGATATGCCCATTTCAGTCCTACTGGAACTTTGACGTGAGTACCCCCGTCGCTCGACGCGCTCTCTCCCTTTTGCATAATCCGACGTCGGCTTATGTGTTGGTACTGCTGCGTATAGTAATTTCAGACCATTAATTTTTTGAGCTTATCTTAATAAAATTATGAATTTATTTATCACCATTATCGGATTGCGTTATATCTGTGTTCCTTAAATTGTGATTTTTTCCCGCAGTGGCAAGGTTATCTGAAATTGTCAAAATCAATTTTTTTTGACCCTTTCTTTGCAAATATTAGTTTTAATCATATGTATCCATCTTACCCTTACCACTATTTTTCTCGCGTGCAGATGAACTTCTTTTTGATGGCACAGAGGGTTCTGAATCCGGGGTCATAGAAATTGTTGTATCTTTATAATTAAAATGAATTTAGTATGTACATATGTGCAATTTCGCAACGTCGCGTACTACAAAATTCTCTTACCACAAAAGTCCGGAGAACTGTTTTCAACTAAAAAGTAAATACATGATGTAATATTAGATTTGGAAAGATAAAAAAGGACGAATCTGGTTTTCCTAAAATGTTGTCAATCTTGTACCAATAATGTTGCAGTAACTAATGAGCGTACTCACGTCAACCTTCGCATATCTCGCATATCTCGCAAAGTGAGCATAGCAACATAACTTGCGAAGTTTTGCGAGATATGCGAGATTTCGCAAAAAATTTGCTGGAAAACCATGGGATTTTTTTTCGCAAATTTACCCAGCAATTGGGCATGTTCTTATTTCGCAAAATTACTTCGCAAACTCATCCTCATCATCGCTAGCAAGGGAAATGAAAGAAATCCATGGAAACAATACCAAGATAGACATTTTTCAGTAGATTTGCGAGATTGGAGAGATTTGCGAAGTTATATTTTGCGAATTCCCTCACGACAGAAAAATTTTGATCTTCGCAAGTTTGCTAAATGAGTTGCGATGCGAAATAAGAAGTTGTCGTGAGTACGCCCAATATAATGTTGCCGACTTTTTAGTAATGTGGCAGATTTTTTATTTAATCTACCGACCCTCTTGTAAATTTATTTTTTGCATATTGAAGCAGGTCACGATAATTAAATTCGGCTTTTAATATTCTGATCTTATATTCGTTCTTAAACTTAAGTCTAAAGAAACGTAAAATTTTGTCCAGGAGAATACAAGCTTATGCTACTAAAAAGAACGAGTATAAAAACGCCTTATTTTACGTAGCTTTTAACATACATAGGTCCACATCTGTATATTTTAAAGATATGTAAACCTAATTGCAAATGTGGAAATAATGTTGTGCAAAACTCTGCCGAGTATGGCGTGAGATTTTAAAATATGGAAGTTCGCATTTTGGGAATCGAAATTTACCATGCGGTATTTAGCATTCTCATGTACATATATACATATATAGGTAAATATATTTTAATTTGGGGGAGCAAAATATTGTGAGTATGCACGTCTACTAGGTAAACTTAACAACCGTTGTTCTGTAGGAGATATACCTTCGAAAGTTTGCGATATTGCCGAGGCGTTCCTTTACTTTTTCATGAAATATACGAAGTAAAGGGGTATCCATTGACACTGTGAACTATTACGACGAAAACTGGTCATAAAATGAAGTTTCACCTGTCCATTGATTTGAGGTTTACGCATTTTCATTTAAAATTGGTTGCTCCTTTCACGGATTTCATAAACACTGCAAAATTGCACTTACAGATGTATGTATTGCGATGTGACCCTTCTAATTGATGTACATAAATACCCATCTTTATGCATTTTGTGTCTCACCTATGTAGTAAAAAAGTGTTAAATTTCGTAAACTTAAACAGTTCCGGAACTTGGACCTCACAGAAATATTAACCAGTTCAAAATTTAAAAACTGACCTGCAATTTCTCGATATCATTATTATCCCAAAGGAGATAAAAAACTTTTAATACAATTACCAAACTGTAACACTATTTCTCCTTATTTTTTCAAGGGAACGACCCGATGCCTAAGGTCACGCGGTAATTTTTACCGAGATTTGTACATACACGGCACCAATTGTGCTATATTAATATGCATTTAGATAACAAACCTAAAATACATATCAATCTAAAAAAACGATCTAAACCAAACCCCGAGGTAGTATCAGCAACGGTTATGGTTGCTTTCACAACTATTAATTAAGAGTAAAACGGACAGAATAATAGCATTACAAACGTACAATAATCTGTCAAAATTAGCGCAACTATGCTACGTATTTTTATCATTATCGTTTATTAGAAATATAGGCAGCATACCTGTAAGTGGGCTTGATGCCTGTCGCACACCGGACTCGGTTCTACGAGACCTGTTCGTTGTTCTTATCTTTCCCTCAAATTCCGATGGCTCTGGTGTCGTATTATTGCTAACACTTATCTTCGAATCATGTGTGGTGGGGGTGGTATATTGTCTCGTGCAACCGGGCAAGTGACCTGGCATATTTAAAACTTTACAATATCAAATGTATCCCCGGAAGGGTTTAAATGTGAAATCATCTGAAAATCTAACCTGTCTTTTTTGAAGTGTATTTGCACCCGTAATGACTCAGGGCGCCTGACACTCTTTCGAAATATGGTTGTACATCAGGGCGCCTCCCGAAATAAAACCGAACGAAATCAGTGTACACTGGCTGGTGTAATTGTCCCAGCAAGTCTGTAAATTCTTTGAAGGATTTATTTTCCCGATAATGTTCGTATAGAACTCGGGCGTCATCAAGGTTTTCCATACATTCTTCACGGTTGACGATGTTGTCCAGTAATCGTGTGACCCTTTGGATTCTTCGATAGACTGTAAAAATTCATAAAACCCTTTATTATTTACTTTACTTCGATTTTACCCTTAAACCACTCTACAATTAAGCTACGAAACATCAATATCAATGGATTTTGAATAAATGTGTAACATAATAATAACTGGACACATTGGGGGTATTCATTACAAATTAGCATGTTCGCATCGTATTCTTATGTTTAAGAAATAGGTACTGTATACTGGCCCTCGGGATGCATAATTTTGCAACTTAATTTTAAATCCAACCTATTTTGGTAACGTTTGACACTATGCAAACCAATGACGAATATCCTGATTATATTATGCAGACATACATACATACATATTAAGATTAAAATTCCCCCAGAATCTAATCCTCTACAAATCTTCAAAATGCTATTTTTGCAGTTTCTATTTTAATTTTGTTTAGAAAAACTATTAAAAATAGTATTATTTCATGAAAGGTCATCTTTACAATGAAAACATTTGCAAGGTCAAAATAAGGGAATTGATATAGATTTAATTACGAGCTGCTTTTTAACGATAATTTTCGATTAATAATCTAGACTTCTTTTTTAGCAACATTGTTTATTAAATAACTTTGATACCGTCGTTGAATATGATTTTACTTGAAACCTTACTGAGTAACAATAATGTAAACCGGAATTTCGAGACATTTTTTTGAATTTTTTTAATTTCCAAAAAGCGCTTTGGGGTTGTAGAAAAAAATTAGGAACATTTTGGTGAAAGTATTTAGCATTTTGATATCTTTTTGCATCATCTGGAAATCCGCGTCCCCGTTTGCAGTTTTAGCAAATTTGGACCCCTCCCCCTGGGGTAAGGGGAGGAGAGGAACCAAATTATTTATACCGTTGGACTCACAAAAATCACTTCTACATAATGTGCAAATCTTAACAAAATCAATTTTCTCTGGTTTACATTATTGCTGCTCTATTACTAAATCAAGTCGACTATTTTTGCTGGTCAAAGAACAGAAATAATCTTACCATTCAAATTTCCGAGCGTATTCGTTGACATTTGCCGTTCTTGAAAGAACAATGTGCAGTCTTCTGGAAGTTGACCTACTGTAACAGAAGGGTCTTGCACATCTGCTGTTGCCGGGGAAGGTTGCTCCAGGTCAGGAGAGGGCACTTGTGCCCCATTTTGTGGTGCAGCGCTAGTGGGGGTTTCATTTGCGGAGTTTCTGGCAGCAGGCTCACCGCCCGGACGAGATCGTCCTGTGCCTCTCCTCTCGGGAGCGTCGTCTGGTGCGCCCGAAGGTGGACAGCCCCCGTAGAATAAGAAAGGGAAGGGCAATCCGGCTGGCTGTCGGAACCTGCCCTTGTAGTCAACATACGACTCAACGTCGTCGTCATACCGATCCTTCGACATTTTGCCAAAGGATCGGTGAATCTTGGGGAGAGTTTTTTCTTTGGGCTTGTCCACAATTTCCAAAGGTTGGTATGTATTGGAAGGGGAGTTTAGGGACGAAATCCAGTCGGCGTACGCTGTAGATTTATGGGATTTACAAAATGCCATTGATTTGGCAGATTCTGAGCCACACCCAAAAACTGGTGGCAATTGTTTGGTTGCATATGTAGGTTTTCTTTCTGTTGATACGAAAGCACTGAAGGAACCACGCGTCTTAAAAGTGGTTGCTGGTATTTTTGGGGCTTGAAATGGAGGTGCATGGGTTCTTAATTGCGTTACTTTGTAACGTCTCTCCGGTGACTTCAAAGTTCCTGGAGTGTTAACTGGTTGGTGTCCTGTATACGATTGTATATCTTCGGTAGCTGGCTGAGGGACCTGCATATTTTTTTTTAATTCATTGTTAAATTTTTGTTATTTTGTATCTATGTAATAAAAATCATTTTGTTCAGGCTGGTCGAGTTTTTGTGAAATATTAAAGAGTAAAGCAATATTTCCAAGTATTTTTTAACACAAAAAATACGAAATGTTATTTTATGTTTTTGAAAAATAGTTGAAATTTTGTTTCTCATTATTTGCAAAGTATTTCACTTTTTTTCGAAAACCCTGAAATTTTATGGGATATCTATTGGCAAAATTTTATAAACTTAGAAGGAATAACCGGGCTCATTATTTCATATTTCAACTTACCTGAAGTTCACTCTCGACGTTTGATTTTTCCACGTGGCACTTTAGAATATGTTTCTTCAATCCACTTTGTTCCTTCCGACGATGGATGAAAACTTGTGGGAATATTATTTTTTTCTCGGAAATTAATTCCGGAAAATCAATTTTAAAATTTGGGGACTTTGGCGAAAACATGTTTGACGTGAAGATTCTAATGTAGATGCCAACTTTTGACTGGATAGGAACTCTCCTTGCATAAATTGCTTAAATGGAGTTATGTAGCATGCTGTTTATACACATATAAGAAGTTTCATATTATTGCATCCGAGTGCAATATTCGTTGGTTACTCAAAAATTGCATTGCTCATTAATTTAGAGATGACACGGATCCTTCTAATATAATCCGTTCGTCCCATTGCTCACATCTCCGTTTGAAGCCGTTTTATGGAGGTCGAAATCGCACACTCATTAGAGTCATATTTGAAAAGGTTAATGTTCTTTTAAATATTTACTAGAATTTGTAATTATTTAATGGCGATTTACCTTGGAGGTTGTAGTTCACTGGACTGTTTAACAAGGGTACGCCGGTAGCGATTATTTTATAAATTGGTTCACCTACGAAAATCCGTTTATAAAGATATATGCATACATATACATATGTATCTAACATAGCAAACATTAAATACATTTATTAAAGTAGGATTTCACATAGTCTGGTGTGACGCATCCCTGCACACTTAAAAGCAATGTCACAATTTTCAAACTAAAACAGAGCCTCAGTTCTATATCCCGTAAAATTTAATAAACTCTGCCATAACCCAGATGCGACTACTGCCATGTCAATAAATTTGTTACCAGGTTATAGTAAATTTATACCACTCTGGTAATATTTTTGGGTGCACTCATTACCTGCGCGGTAACAAATTTACTACCACTCTCAATTATTACCATGGCGGTAACGTCATCATGATCAACTGGCAATTGCCTTGTTACTGGATTTTTTAGAGTGTTGGTTACTTAATATAGAATGCAAAGTGCATTCACTTTTCAAAAGGGCAACATTATTTCTAAGAATGTTTTGCAAGCAAACTTACCCATACATTCTCAATCTGCCATTACATTAGTGTCATCATCATCTTCATTATTATGAAATTATATTGATATGCATACATGCTACCACTAAAATTAGATCAGTTTTATGTCTCAGATTCAAGCACACGGTAAATTAGTTTTAATAATATGTGATGCAATTGCACATTTTGCAGGCAGGCACGTAATATATTTTACGATTACTCGGCTAACAATGTATGTAGGTTGTAAGAAGAAAATATCTGAGTTTACAGATTGTTAAGCTACGGAGTAGCCACATCCAGATTAATTTTTCTGACGACTCGCAATTATTTTTCACGCACTCATTGGAGATTTCAGTCCCAGTTTTTTTAAATATGGATTCTGTATTCTCCCTCCAAAATTCTGCGATCAACCTGTCTGACCTAGACGACCAGACACAAGCATTATGTGGGATTTTAACGTACCATTTTATTTCACATTACGATGTGGCTCATAGGAATCTCCTAAAATATTTTCATGCATCAAGTGCGATGGACTGCTTCGAGATTTGTAAGTTAAATCGTGTAATTTGCATACATCATAAAAGTTGGCTAACTGTATTTCGCATGTGACAGATATTTTTAAATCCTGTATAATAATTTCAAATCCTAATCCTGACATTATTTACCTTGTAGTACATCAAATCCGTCCGGACCTCTCCATATTAGGCGAACCTAGTAGGACAAAGCTTCTTTCTCGCCTGAATGCAAATTCAGAAGAAATTTTTCGGATCCTTCAAGTGGACCCCCTTCAATTGCAGGACCCTATTTATGTTGAGGTCGAGTGCAAGAGGTGCACGAAATATGGGAAGAAGAAAACACCTCGGTTCCTTCGTCGCCTTCTCAAGGTTTGGTCGTTCTTGTGGGATTAAAATTATTACTTGCGTAAAAAAATTACATATGAATATGTGCATATGCAGATAATAGTTTTATACAACATTTTATTCACGTCAACGTTTTATTCACACATTGAACATGTATATTGTTAATTTATGCCATTATAAAATCGTTTCATGAAGTTTTATATTTTGTAAATTACATTTTAAATTCAGTTAGTCACACTGAAGAATTTTCTTCTAAAATGCTCCAAACTTAATAATAGAATTTAGAGTTTAAATTGGATCTTTTGATATCGTCACAAACTTTTTATTTGTATTCAATTTTACAGCTTTGTCTAAATTAAATACATAGTGCTCAGGCATCCTTGCCGTGATTTTGTTTCCTTCGCCAAAATTCTTCTATTAATTTACAGTTATTCTGAAAGAATTCTAAATATTATATAGTATTTATAGTGTATGTATTAAATTCAGAATATTAAACAAATAAAATTGACACGACAAAATGATACTTAAATAAATGAGAAAATTTTATTGATAATAATAAACTATGTATGTATGTAACTATTTATCTAAGTTGTAAATTAATTAAGTATTTTAATTCTGTTAAACGCAGGCATAATTTCTGAAGCACGGCAAAGTAATTCATATAGGCAAGCAACTTTCAAAATTATAAAAAATAGCAGCGATGTGATTATCAACGTGCAAGCTGGGAAAATACGTAAAAAGTGTTTCCATCTTGAGCTTGGATATCCGGGTGGTTATCCTTGTACGTGCGAGAAATAGTTATTATATCTCTTCCCGAGTACTGTGGAGAAACCAAGGGTCTAGGCCCCTCCACAGAGGTCACACACAAGGGGTAGTGGTCATAGTTTCCCAATAGATCACATGACTAATATAAGGCCCCACACCTAAACGCACTATTAAAAAAGAACCAATAAATCATTACTCACCGCACTACCTATCAGTATGACTCTATCCGCAGGACAATAACGAACATTACCGTGTAGAAATGTCGTGGTAATAAAAAATTTACCACTCAGAACCCAGAGAATGCCAATTCGGTAGGTGAAATATTACAACATGCATAATACTACGATGACTGTTTATATGTAAATCTACCATAAATATAACAGCAAGACGGTAAACAGCCAAGTCAGTCCGTCTCCATGACAACGTTAATGGACTACGTATGTACTTTTCATACACGTGCATGCATATGTAAAGTCAAAAACCCGAGTTGAGCATTAATAGATTGCCTAAACATGACGACCCGTTGCCATTGGGAACCTTGTCAAGTTCCAACTCGGGCAACACTTGTTTAATTTTGCGTTGCTGTTGGTAAAGGGTTCAAATAACATTACTGCCAAAATCGTAAAATACTATATATTACAGCTTGAACAAATTTATATAAATTACGTTAACAACATCATTTTTAAAGAAATATGGCTTAGCTCTGAAGTTATTTGCCCGTGATGTAACTATTTCAAAAAATGGGAAACAATTATTAGCATAGTTTTTGTCATAATAAATTAAACAAGAGAAAGCTGGGACAGAGAGGATAAAAATGTCATTCGTCGATTTTGGAAGGGGTCCATGACGTACGATTTTTTTGAAACCTTGAGGAAATACACGTCAGTTATCCCTGAAGATATTTCAGAAATCCGAACACGGCCACACGCACTTTTGAAATTGTTAAAATTCATTAGAAAAGAGAAAGCAGGGTTTGGGGGGATAAAAATAGGACATTTGTCTATTTTGGAAGGGGTCCCCGACGTTCGATTTTCTTGAAACTTTCAGGAAATACTCTCCAAGTATCCCTGAAGATATTTCAGCAATCAGAACACGCCCGCGCGCACTTTACAAATTATGAAAATTCATTAAAATCGAGGGTGCAGGGCAAAAAACGACATTTTCGTATTTTTCAAAAGTTTCCCGCCACCGATTTGGCTGAAAATTTTAGGGAATTATTTAGAAGTGTTAGGGAACACATTTCAGTCGTCAAATCATCCCCAGCGACAGCGGGAAAGCTTAAAAATTAAAAAATTTAAATTCTGGGCTGGGCCGGGCTAACTTCCTATACATGTGTTTCGGTCGACAGGGGTAAATGCTTGAGTAACAAATTCATTTATTATATTTACATAATAGTAAATTGAAATTATGCAAATTACTGAGGGTGTCCATTACGAGGTGGCATGTTAGTATAGCAACAAACAAATTTACTTTTGAAAATGAACAGTGACATTATTTGTGTCTGTCACCTACATAAAAATTTGCACATTTTTACGCAAGAGAAATATGCTATTGAACATGGAAACCCCGTATCGTCGAAAATGGGCAAAGTAAGATTTATGGAAATTAGGTGACACGCACAAATACTTCCACTGTAAATACTAGGCCTGGAAATTTGCAAGTTCGTGAATGAATTTTCAAGCCAATTTTTTTGCAAACGTTTATGTTACTATGTAACAATGCGAACTCGTCAATACCTCAATTGATTCATTATTCAAACTCACTTGATGTCTGGTACGCATTTGGATCCGAATTCTGGAATCCCAACTCTCTCGCGGCGGACATCCAATCTTTTATTATGGGTTCATCAAGTGGAGGAGTGACCGCTAAGGGTCCCCCAGTTCCATGGTACTTGGCTACATACAAATTTAGGGGGATAAATAAATATCTGAATTTATCACTTTAACGAACTCTAAGGGTATTCAGTATTCCTTAGTATTTTTCCCATTGTAAAATATGAAGTTACGATGGTGACGAGATTTTGTATGTAAGAAAAATTCCGTCACTAAAAAGGTTACGATTTTTACCCCTTGTTTTTCTTCGTATACTATTTTACGATACGAAGGATATGTACATATGAAGGAAATTCTGAATACCCTCTCTAATTCAGTCTGGTTTTTGTAACCCAGTAAACTCTGTGATATTTGTAAACTAAAAAAAATAACTTTTGAAAAATTGAGAGATTACTGGATTACAAATTTCTTCGTGAGCTACGCGTCTCATCCCAGCGTAGAATTAAGGACATACGGTCAGGATAATTTCCACTGTAATCCTCCGACTTTTTGAAGTATGGCAGCACATTTTCATACGACCAGGACAGATCTCCGGTAAGCTTCGCCCAGTTGTCAAAGTCATTCGGATTTCCTCTCATGTACGCCATGACATTCAAGCTGCTCGTACCACCCAGCATTTTCCCCCTCGGCATTTGGACCGACTAAATAATGCGTGCCACATATGAACTGTTTATGATATTTCATTTCAAATCGTAGGTTCGATTTGTTTTCGGGGAAATGGGAGGAATAAGATCCCGGAAAATGGGGAAATAAAATTCCAGATAATGGTGGAAGTAAAATCCCAGAAAACGCGGGGGGAAATCCCGGGAAATTCCTAAAAATAGACCCAAACGAGGTCCATCAAAAGTCCTCGAAAATTCCCAAAAAAGTTCGTAATTTCCTAAAAAAATATGCTCGGAAAGTCTCGGAAATTAAAACAAATTTCCGCAGGATATCTGACGCAATTTTTTTCTTGTTTTCGTCCCCCGCTTTCCCAGCAAAGGCATTTGTACCATAAATCGAACCCACGCATCAGATGCAAATACTGAATTTTCTTACGTAATTTTTGCACGCTTGACAGGAAGTAGTTGATGGCTCGGAAGCCGTGAGCCAGTCGGTGGCAGGATGATGTATGTTGTACAACGACAAGGCTGGGATTGAATTTAACAGGGTGGGATTACCACCAGCCTCCAGTAGCAGGACTGATAAATAATTTCATAATCTCAAAAAACAATTTTTTACACTATAAATAATCCGGTAAAAAAGTATTACCAGCTAGAGTATATGTGTGTGTATGTGACTCTACCGTCATGGAAATAAATTTGTGGTAGTACATAAGTTTACTACCACGCTGGTAATAAGTTGATTTTTAATGTATGGGACTTCAAAATATTTTCAGTTTGGTAACAAATTTCAACCAGTCAATAATAAATTTACTGCCATGGCTGTATACTCTTTTAGAAAAATGGTATTGAATCATTACTCTCCGGAGTACATATGTACATACCCAGTACCCGCAAAAGAACTGTCATAAGGAAAACCCATTGTAGCTAACCCAATTTATTGAATTTCGAAAAAATAAGTATAAAATTGAAAAGCCAATGAAATTTCGTATAAGAAACACTATTCACTTTTCAAAATGTCAATCTTTCAGGCTACACGAGCCAGAAGTCTTGGTATCAACCACTCGATCGGAGTACGCAAGCGTTCCAGGGGAGATTGGCCTTATTTCTAGACCGTTGAATTTTTTATGGATTCCAAACTTGTGTGGAGTTTTACACACACCCCTAGCTCCAGTTTGGAAAATATGTCATAGTTCAGAAGCCTAAGCTTCGGCGGCAGTGATTTTTTTTCTTGATCCGAACTGGAGTTAGGAATTTTTGATTTCAACCACCCAATTAACATCTTGGCCTCATGAATAGGACGAGAGCCCTGCTTGAATGTCACTTCGCTGTTTTTGAATAGGTTGTGGTTCACGGGTCTCGCAACTCGCTTGAAAACTGAAAAAAAAATTTTTGATACGACATTTTACCCCCAGAGGAAGAAAATCCACTTTTTCGACCCAGTCCAACGCATGTCCAATCAAAAAATCGTAAAACCAGAATGGTAGGTACGGTGAACATTTTTGAAATTTTAACGAATAGTCTAGACTGCTGGGGTGTAGAAACGGTATTTCTGCTATTTTATTTGGCCTCACCCATAAAGTTTGGCTCATTTGTTGAAAATATCCGTTTCCATTTTTCAAGCTCGTACCGCATGATCAGCGCCCGGGTTCTGATGGGTCTGTTTATACTTGGCGTGTAGTTAGGAAGTGTTTCTCCTCATGTCTTGAAGGCATAAGTCCAAGGTCCAGTTTATGGGCCCGGGACTTACTTTTACTTGATCCATTCATTTGTGAGGGAAATATTCTTAGGGCTCGGCATAGATTCGGACGAATCCAGTTTTTTGCGCCTTGGTTAATTTTGGTAACCTTTTTGGCCGTCCCCTTCCACTTCTTTTGCGGTCATCGACACTGCCAGTGTCACTGCATCATTTTATGGTACGGTCGACCATCTTACAATCAATTCCGATTTTTACTGAACAATTTAAAAATGTCGATTGTCATGCTCACTAAAATGTTGCTGAAAAATAGAAACAGGCCAAGTTCTCAGATCTGGGTCGCAAAAATTTTTGAAACATAGTTTCTGAAGGACAACTGCATGGAGATTTCAATAAAAAATAGTACAACTTTCTAAAAAAAATTGTTCGCCTGCTTAATTTACCCGGGAAATCTTATAACAGAACTTTAGCCGGTACTAGGTATATGATTCAGTCAACACTGGTATTAAATAACGTCCATTAACGATGGAAAAACTCACCACTCAGAAACGAAACCATTACCAATAGGGTAACAAGTTATTATTAAATCAATACTAGTACGGAGGATATATGTGGCTGCACCACATTTTTATTTAAAACTATAGAGTCACATATACCGACGCATATATACAATCCAGGTGGTACTTTGCTACCGGAGTGTATTTTTTAAAGACTACCTGTGAAATTTGGATTTGCTGAGAGTCGATTCGCCACGACTGCTCCTGCTGAACTTCCTCCCACTTTAAAAAATACAGATTAAGATCACACTCAATTTCTGAATATATAATTTTAAATTTGAACATATTTATTTAAGACAAACCAACAATGAAGTCATAATTATTACACGAACGAAGCAATGGGTTGGGATTCACCACGGAATCATAACCGTGATTAAACAAGGCTAAAACTGTCGTAATTCTGACAACTAAGTTTTTCAAGTTGGCAATCACTATCGTCGGTGTTGGAATGGTGTTCAGAAATTGTAAAATTGAGTTGGACGGACCCATTTTGTTTGTGTGGCCGACACCGAAACTTAATATGTAATGCGATTTTTGGTTAATGTTTTACTTATTTAGAGGTCCTTATATGCCAAAGATGTGTGGAAAATTCCTACACAAATTGTATAACATTAAGTAAAATGTAACCTTAACAAGGTTTATGTAAGTGATATGCAAATACATACGTATGCATCTACCTAACAAGACGGCATGCTTAACGTTATTATAAATAGAATGCATCGGAAAAGTTTGACTGGAGAAGAAACTCAAAAATTTTCAATTATTGCAGTTGAATACGTCTCACAAGGGACACTCACGACCTGTCGTTTGAGTCGAGAGTACCCACTATGTTTTTTAGAATCTACTAGGACCCCAGATGAAGGATTCATTCTTATTTCCGTGTAAAACTCATATTTGGCGCCATGGCGCGGCGCCAAACTTAAAAATTTGCATTTTCGACCAATTTCAAACCCCCATAACTTTTGAAGTTTATGTCGGATTTTCAAAATTTTATGCTTAAAATGATCACAAAAGTCGACATTTTTGAGAAAAAAATTAAAATAAAAAATTTTCAATTTTTGAAATATTTTTAGCATTTTTTCGACGAACCCCCCCAGCCAACAATTCTTTGTGTTTTCGGGATCAATTCGGCCACAATTTTCGACCTATTCGGGATCGATTTCTTGACGATTCGTGCAGAAATCCCGAAGAAATCGGTGGGAAATGTCCGCAGAATCTTACAGATTTCTTGACGATTCGTCACGAATTTTTACGCCGAATTCTGTACGAATTCTTTGCGATTCTTGCAAGACTTCGTGTTGATTTCTGATAGAAATCCTAATGAATTTTGTACGAATTCTGCCCGAAATCACTACGATTTACATTGAAATGAAAAATTGGATAAATGATTTGTTCTTTTGAATTATTTTATTGCTTAGATGACCATAACAAAAAATAAGCTAATTATTTGTAAATTAATTCTGTGATGATGGCGAGGACAGGTTGTTGCTGACTGGCTGTTTCCTGTGAAATTAAAACAGGTTTTAAATATTTTGCACAATATATTGATAATAGCAAAAAACTTGAAAATTTGAAGCAAAATTTTATTGCAAAATTTAATGGCAAAGAACATAAAACTCACTTATTGCTTTTATACATATGATCACGGTCCTAAGTCAACTCCTTCGAGATTCCGTCATCAAATTTTGCAAAGTCAGGTAGCAAAGGGCTCATCAGATTTGCTGCACCCCCTAATAATTAAAAAATTGTAATAAATTCAAGGGAAGAAATCTATCCTAATTATATACACATAATATGATTCTCCTTAGTTATTCCTACTTACTGTAAAGGATATCTTTGATATCTGCCGGCGTAGAAAGCGAAAGCTTTTTCTTCATTCCTTGTAGACTATATTTTGGCAATAAATCGTCAGTCAGCAATTTTTTCGGCATCTTGCAAATTACATCGACTTCCTCTTATCCTCTCACTCCTCCAGAGACGATGGTGATCTGAATACCCCAGAGAACAATTACCAAAAGCAAAACGAAATAGAGATAAAACTTGCTACAACATTTTACAAAATCAAATACTTACCAGGTCCGAATTTGGAGAGAGGATTTATTATTCAGATAAATTTCCAAATTATAGTTGTTCTTTAAAATCCTGTTTCTGTCTGATGGAGAGCAGTAATAAATTGCGTGGCCTCATGGCCACCTCGAAGAACAGACTGCGGCCTTAGTTAGAATTCCTTAAAAATTCGTACACTCTAATTGAGATTACCGAAATCTCCAAGAAATCGTGACGAACTCGGGCTATCTTTCTGTCTAAATTCGATCAAGATTTTCTTTTAAGAATTCGGAGTGAAATCACAAAGAAATCGGAACGAATTTCGGTCACCTTTCGGCCTACATTCGTTGAAGATTTTTCTGTGCGAATTCGCAGTGAAATCGTATCGAATTCGTCAAGAATTCTGGCAGCTTTCGAGCTCGGTGTAATTTCGACCTGTTCGTACAGAATTATTTCAAAGAATTTTGGCCGAATTGTTGGCTGGGCCCATTTCTATGAAAATTACGAAATTTTGCGAAAAGTTAAAAGCGATAATTTTGGAAAAAATTTCATGGGGTAAGAAAGTTGAACTCCTTGTCATGATTTTTGCCAAAAATTTTGAAAATCTGTCCAGGATTTCAAAAGTTATGGCGGTTTCAAAAATAAAAACATTCAAATTTGGCGAATTTGGCGCCACGGAACGACGCCAAATATGAGTTTTACACGGAAATATGAATGGATCCTTCATCTGGGGTCCTACTAGATTCTAAAAAACATAGTGGGTACTCTGGACTCAAACGACAGGTCGTGAGTGTCCCTTGTCAGTCAGTATGCAAATGTGGTTGACAACGTGAGACGTATTAGGGGACGTTCATAAATTATGAAACGTAAAAATGGCTATTTTCTAGACCTTTCTAACGCGTGTCACATAGGCATCATTGGAGCTTTATATCCCCCCTCCCCCTCTCGAATTTATGAACGTCCCCTTAAATGTTTTCCGCATTTTAAGGTACCGAAAAGTCAACTTATGTAAATAATTATGCTCTCATCAGGTTTAATTAATGCATTCATAGAGACTAATTATTCAACGAGGGGATTGGGTCCAATTATTTCGCTGTATGTACCCCCAGAAAGTACTGTAAATCTGAATTCTATTAAAACTGCCAACAAAGTGTTAGATAGGATATACAAATATATATTAAGGAAATGTATATTCTGGAAATATGTATGGCTTAATTGCTAAGTTTGGAGCACTTGTGGTAGAAATACAGGTACCTGATTTGCATACCAGTCCCATGAAAATATCATGCCACCTTATTTACTTAATCATTAATGAGTATGTATACATACTCTAAATAATCCAGTAACAGAGAATTAAGGACTTACCGAAGTGCATATCTGACGTGACTTTACTGCTATGGTCATCAATTTATTACCCACCATTTTTATTTTCTATGTATGTATGTACCTTCAAAATTACACTTGTGTACTATGAATCTCTAGACAAGTGGATCTAGACACCTCAGTGCAAACTTTATTCCCTATTTGAACCCAATTTGAATGCGTACTCAAATTTAATTCGATCAAATAACACAATTATGTATGTATGTACTGTCCTCGTACTCTGCTCTGTCACCTCATTTGCATATTTTAACGCATTCGTGAGTCATAGAGTTTACTCAACATGGAAAGTCTGTATCGCCGAAAATTGGCTATTGAGATTTGAGGTGACACGCCTAAATGCGAGGATAGTATGTGTGTACGTGCGTAGTTTTAAGAAACAATGAAGGACCGACAGATCTAATTAATAAATATACAAGATACAAATTCTATCTGTAGTTATACATATATAAATATAAGAATTAGATATTAGATAATTATAATATCTTGACCATCCATTAATGATATCGTTAAAGATATTCGAGTCATTACTCATCAAGGTAATTTTTGACGATTTTAATTAGGTTATGCAAGCTTCCAGCTCTCCAATTTTGAAGGTATCAAAAAATCAAACAGGTTGTCTTTAAACGTATGCAGCCAAACTAGCTTATATATGCATTTAATTTGCATACATATGTACCTATGCAACATTGCATGCACTTTGTCCTCACAACAATTTATTGCATGGACATACATAAACCTCAGAGCTTTTGAGTTATGGCTTGACGTGTCATACAAAATTAAGTAGGTATCTTGTAGTGCCTTAATGTGCATGAAGCCCTAATGATTTCATGCAATTACTTCATGTTTTCCTGTAATTACCTACAGTGAAAAATTGCTCCTTGACATAATGCGACTACATATTTTTCTATTTAGGATATTTTTAATATACATAAAGAATCTTCACATTTGGCATGCACATATTGTTATACAAATTACAAATAATCTTACTGATTGCTAAGGCGATTTCCGAATATTGGTTTTTCTACATTTAATATTTTTTATAGTATATATACAATGTTTACCATGTTCTAAAGACGACACCAATTTTTCTGAAAAGTTGTAAAAAATGATTATTGATGATACAAAGCGAAGGTTTAACATTTGTGTGGTGAGAGTATTCTGTAAATATTGTTTCTCAAAGGTAAAATAATCACAGTCCTTTTATGATATTATGATTTTATTTCGATGTATTTACATAGTTCTGTAATTTCTATCGCTTTTGATGGAGAGGCTGATTTTGTGAAATAAAAACATCCCGAGTTGTTTTGCCAGCAAAAAGATGCTTTTGCGGCGATTCTATTCTAAGAAAGTCTAAGATTTAATCCTAGGTCGATGCCATCTTAATTAATTAAATTGTAAGATCGATAAATGAATCTATCCGTTCGTTAGTCCGAGTATCACTTGCGATTCGCGAAAACCCGAAGTTTCTCACAACGACATCCCTATAACATTAATTCTACAAGCAAATTCTCCCCCCGTTTGAAATATGCAAATAAGTGTTTTGTTTCCTTGGTCGATACATACGAACAGCTAAATTGGCTCTATGAATAATCACCCAATCACTTATAGAATCAACACTACTCTATTTATGCCGTCTACCTCGTTACGATTGTATATTTACTTGTTGATAACGGGAAAAATAAGGCGAATTAAACACCAAGTATCCTTAATTAAAGGGACAAAAACTACGTACGTACAACAAAAGTTCATCACCAATTCTAAATTTGCAGTACGCCCGTAGCTCCCAAGATGTACACAGCATACCTCAAATTCCTGAAATTCCATCTTCGCGCTTGTAAATTTACACAATGTCTACCGCTAGAGTTTGACAAGAGGTCGGGACGTGTCATTCTGACCAAAAATGTACGTCAAATTCGCACATTTCGTTTCCAATGTGTACTCTCCTTTACCTATGTGGGGGCAATGTTTGTCAATATTTGCTTCGGGTGGCTCTCGTTAAGTGAAAAATTTCAGGGCTTCGTCTTCTTTTCTCTGTTTTTCTTTTGTTGCATTCAAAGGTGGAATTGGAACCTGGATATTTCAGGGATTCAAATGTTCAACTCGTTTCTGGACTATGAGAAATACGTTTTAGTGGGTAAGGTGATCCGAATTTTATGAAATCGGATGCACTATTAGAAATCTGGTATATTTAGGCAGGTATTGGCTTCTCGGTATTAAAGTTGCCACCGTTTGGTATGAAAATTATACCGCTCGATACAAATTTACCACCGATGCGGTAAAACTTTAATACCAGTCTATTAGTACCTAGTTTTACTTGTCATACCGCTTTGGCGGAGTAATACACATATGACTACAGCGTCATATTAGTTTAATATTGGACTTCTAAGAGTGCAGTACAATTTTCGAATTATTTACTAGACAACCAACCCCCGCTGCTGACCCTTGGCGCTAAAATGATGCGGATTTTCATACCTACGGCGGAATTCTCTCTACCTGTAATTGTCCTCCTGCTATTCTCACTACTGACGTATGCCCCTTGTACGGCTCCATTCATCGTGTCGATGCAACAATACTGCAACAATGGGATGCAATTCAGTGCAGTACGGTTGACCTTGCATCTATTCGAAGCGTGGATGGTTTGGCATATCCTGATGGCTGGAGGGACCTGGATCATCTACGCATTTCTTACCGGAGTCGTGGCCATATTGAGCATCGTCGGGATCCTGGAGGGGTAAGGTTATAAATAAGACGGTTAAGCGAAATGTATATGTACATAGTGGGGTCATAAGTTCCCCTGAATGCATTTCCGGTGATAAATATCAAAGTATTAAAGCTATCGGTTCGAAATTTTTATGGATTAACAAGGTATTAATATTGTTTAGAAATCATAACTTCTTTTTCAAGATTTCGTCCAAGGGCTTTTTAGATAAGACATAACTCGTGACGGCCACTGCTCGATCGTGGTACGCGCCAATTTTCGTGCCAAAAGTATTTCAGACTTTTCAGCGTTGGCGAAAAATTAAATAGAAAAAATGGCCAGATATTTGTTCTACGGAAGTCTGACATCCGTTTAAGTATGCGGAAGTCAATACGAAGTCATCACCATGGTGTGAATGGGAGCAAGTTGCCTGGAGAAAGGAAATCTCTGTTTTTTACCGCAAAGTGTAAAAGTTGGAGCCAAGAATTATTTTCAGAGTGTCCTAGAGCCAAACGTTAATAATCTGTACCCTGGACCCTCCGAAAATCAACATTGGACCTTTCAATAAGACTAAGTTCCTGCGCAAGGTCCAAAATTGTCCAAAACTTGCTTCAGACGAATTTTCATGACTTTTTTTATCCGTAGAACGGTGCTCAGCATCTGCAGATCTTCATGCGCTAAATTATGACTGGTGATCAAAATAATAGATATAGATATGCTCTAAATCTCACCCAAGTGTGCAAGGCCTGAGGTCACACTTACTTAAGATCTGGGCGCTTTTCCCACGAAATCCGCGCGTGCCGAGATCGAGCAGTTTCCGCCACGACTTATGCGTTGTGTACAAGCCCGAGGAGGAAATTGTGAAAAAGAAGTTATGATTTATAAACAATATTAATACCTTGTTCATCCACAAAAATTTCTATCAGATAGCTTTAGTACTTTGCAATCTATCACCGGAAATGCATTCACGAGAACTTATGGTTGGACTGTGTACACTTATTGTTGCACCTCATTTGCATAAATCTCACATTGCCCATTTTCGGAGATACGGGCTTTTCATGTTGAATAAACCGTAGTAACGTTAGAAGTAGCTCACCCTGTAATAATGATTTGGTTATAACTTGCCCCAAAGGTGCAGAAAAATGCAACAAAATAGATACATAATTTTTTGCAATTATGCACCAATGGTGCAGAAAAATCCAACAAAGTGGATCAATAATTTTTATGCAATGTTGCACCAATGGTGCAGAAAAATTAAACAAAATAGATCAATAAGTATTATGCATCGAGAAGAGTCCAAAAATTGTGCATCACTGGTGCAGAATTACCTACCAACGATCAACGATAATTTTGAAAAATTTATGTCAAAATTGTATGATCATTTCTCCCGGATATTCTGCATTATTGGTGCGTTTTGCGTCCTTGCCTCCAATTATTTCGCATCATTTTGTGTTCCCGATTGTTAGATATCAATGGTGCTATTAATTTATTAAAAAATTTGATTCGGTTTGTTCAATACCAATGGTGCGCCTAACATATTCAATAATTGTCAAGGGGATTTTTAATTAGCATCAATTCATGCAAAAAAACTCGTTAACAGACAGACGGACAGACGGACGGAAATGAGGAATTCAATAGCTCTCGTGCTACGCAGGGCGAGCTAATAAACCGTGGTAACGTTAGAAGTAGCTCACCCTGGAATAATGTGTTGGTTATAATTTTGCACCGAAGGTGCAAAATAAGCGGACAAAATAGATGCATAATTTTTACATAGTTTTGCATCAATGGTACAGAATAAACGGGAAATAAAAGAAATTTGCTATAATGTTGTACCAATGGTGCAGCCAAAATGGTAAAAATTGGGACTAAATTTTGACACGATTTCGAGGTTGAGTCCATCGCTAACTAGAACTTTCAGTTAATTCTAACAATTGGTGCAGAATACATCGATTTCTCCAATTATTTCGTACCATTTTGCCTTAACGATTTTTTGATACCAATTGTGCTACAAATTAGGGTTAAAATAGTCTTGGGACTTATTAATTAGCATCAATTGATGCAAAAAACTCGTTAACAGACGGACAGACAGACAGACGGACGGACAAGAGGAATTCAATAGCTCTCATGCTACGCAGGGTGAGCTAATAAGTAAACTCTATGTCTCTCGCTAATGCGTCAAAATATGCAAATAAGGTGACCGGCTATAAAAATTCCACTCTACCCTATAAACAACAAGAAAATACTTTCTACTATCTTTAAAAACTAAAATTTTATATCATTCCGCCAGGAAAATCAAGACAATCCAAACCGAAGCGAATATGAACTCCTGCATAAAATTTTACCAGCGCATCCAAATCCTGCAAACGTTAATGAATTCCTTCCTCCGTGACCGATTGCTTCCAGTGATGATGCTCTTCGTCCCAGGGATCCAGGTAATCGCGCAGTACGTGACGATCGATCACCACTCGGACATCACGATGCCTGGCTTTCTGATCTTTCCCCTTATCGGGCTGAATTGTGGGGCGAACAATGTGCTCGCCTTCACGTTGGCGTCATTCGTTAACTCAGGGTCGGAAAAGGTCATGGCGACCTTGAGGAAAAAATCGAGCCAGTTAAGGGGGAAGAAAGCCTTGATGAAACGACAACTTCGAGGCTGTACCGCCCTCCAGGTAAAATTTGGGTCGAACTATATCGATCGCGGGACTCCATTGGTCGTGCAGACATTCTGCATCAATCAGACTGCATCGCTCACATTAATTAAGGAGGGAAAATCAATTCGATATTAACAAAGTGTGTCTGTTAAATTTAGAAACATAAATACTTTGTAGAATAATTTTCGGAAGATATGGATGTAATTATTCAAATAATATTCATTACGTTAAGCTTCGACGTAAAACTCATATCGATATCAGGAATATGAAACACTACGTATTATGTAGATAAATAGGTCAGACTGGGAAGATTCAACGTTAATTAAAGAGTCCTATGATTTATTTTCCAGAGTTAATGAATTTTTAATTGGCGTGACATTTATCATTTGCTTGCAAATCAAGCAGATTCGAGTTTGATATGGAACATCGTGATGATAATATTAATTAAGGGACATGATTAAGTAAATAAGTATGACGGGCAGGGACACAGGTTTGTAAAATTTTAGTTTCTATAAAAACGGTGCAAAATTTTCAAAATATTTTTATGTAGGCAATGTACCTTTTTTAAATATTTGGTTAATATATGCATGTGTATGTAGATACGCTGGCATGTATGTGCGTATATGTGATATTGTACTATATATGTATGCTCATATATTTATGTACATAATGAAGAATATAATCAACTGTAGCGCAATCCCATGCCTGACATTAATATATAATTGCACACATTAATTCATCAACAACTCACTACTCCAATTATGCAAGTGTTTCTTCACTTACCAGGCTGGTAGTAATGTTACACACAAAGTTGACAGTTTGTTATCGAGTTTAGTTCATTCTGATTGGTAATTTGATTTAGAAACAAGTTCGGCTATCGTGGATATTTGAGAATGAATTATTACGAGATGCTAACGTAGGGTATTTTTGTCATATTTTAATACGTGCCACAAAACGTTATGAAATAAAATAAAATATTCAAAAAATAAATTTTACTTATTCCTTATTATTTTCATAAAAAAATGAACCATGTCGAAAAGTGATTTTCTAGGTTTTATTTATTTATTAACACATCTATGTAAACGATTCGTTGCATAAACTGCATGTTGCTACTTTGGAATTTTGTAAGTAATATAAAATTTGATTAATAAATATGTAATTCGAAATTCTGATCCTCACTAGTCGACTTGTTTCCATAACAATGACGATGGAATTGAAGACACGGATGGATTTCTAAGGATGAATTTTATCCTCATTACTTTAAATTCCTGTTTAGCAATACATACAACAAATTTAAGTTTTTACCTCTTCCAATTCGATTCATAATTAGAGCTGCCATTTTTTACGGCGTGGGCAAAACGGTGGATGCAGTACAAGCCCCAACGCACGCGGTGTACGCTACCGTGCACGCCCAACCAGCGGCTGGTGCAGCGGCGCCTCCCGTCACGGTGGCGGCAGCCACGCCGCACGTGGCACACCCACCGAGCGCCACGTTACATCCCGCAATGCAAAGGGAGGCCGAGACGGGACCGCCCTCAACCTGACTTGGGGCGCTTGTCAGCAGGACCAAAGTGGCCAGGATGAGGGCCAAATATCCGTTTCCAGTCTTCATTTAAAAAAATATGAAAATTAAAATTGACGAGTTTGATACCTGCAAAAAATTCAAATTCACAAATTTAGCTGTAATTTTACAATGTGTGTAAAATGATATTTAAAAATAATTAAAGGTATTATACGTAAAATACTGGATACAATCTGTATTACTTACTTGGTTTGACGATTATTATGTGTGTGTATGGTTAACTTTGTGTTCGGCTGCTGAGAGTTCTCTAATACAGGGTATTTCCATTTTATAGTCCGAGTCGCAAATTTCTCGTAGTTTTTGAAACAACAGCGCTAAATAAAATATTGCGTGTGCTTTGGAAAGCTTAGTTCAAGTTGAACCAATTCCTGCTTGCTCCATTTCGAGATTCCAAAAGTGGATCCTAAAATTTACCCCAAAGTGTTACATGGCGTGGAAGCAGTTTGCCAGGCTATAATGGCATATAAAAAAGTAGCAAATCAATTCGGGGATGAAAGAATTACTGTTTCTAAAGCCATAGTGTCTGCAATAAAGAATTATGTTGTAAAAAGGCAGCAGGCCTTAAATCTGGAGGTGCCATGGCCGCCCAAAGCAGGCCCCCCGAAAAATCAGAAAACTGATGATCGTAAGAAAAATTGATGTGGACACGGCAATTGAAAATTGTTGAAACAAAAATCAACTCGCAAAGAGTTATACGGTCCATGGGCGTACACTGAAGTCAATTACTCAACAAGATATGCACTACTTCGGCGAGAATCAGTAGATATGTGCTGTTCATGAAACTTTTTCTCCGACGCCGGTTGAATCATCACCCAGTACGCAGCCAATTTTTCTTTAATATTCGGAATTTGAGCTATTTTACATAAATCCAAACTAGTTACGTCCAATTATGTGCCTTGATTGCATTATTTTTGATTTCCACCTTCAGATTCACACTATTTGTAAATTGCCATCAAAATTTTTCGATGTGTTTTGCAAACTTTCAGATAAAAAGCAGTTCGAAGAAACTCTGCTGACGGCTTGAAAAATCACTTCTTAGAATTTAGAACTTCACTCCTCAGCAGAAATGGGTGAGGATTACGATGAAAATACGTAAAATATTCGGCGACACGTATTTCGCCCAGAAACTTAAGGTTAGTGACTCGGACTATAAAATGGAAATACCCTCAGTAATAATAATGATAAGAAAGCGGCTTAAATAGGTTTTAAGATCAAGTCATTTCATGAGGGTTCATGAAAATGTATGAGTGTACAACGAGTTTTTATACAGTTTAAGTTATTGAGATGAGGTTCTTGTGCGAAGTTCAAGCTGAAATTCTCATGGACCTCATGAAACAAGAGCTCTTATATGTAACTCATACGAAGTCGATCTCCAGTAAAGCGTATAATCAAGCACTATATCTTGTCACATATGACGAGTTTATTGGCACAAGTTTTGTGCTTAGTTGTCTCCTCACAGAATTTTAGCCAACAGACATGCATACACCACGATGGTTTATATGTAGCGATAAGATTCCACAATTCAAATCAAGTATGCATAAACACTGTAAAAATATTGTAGAGTCACATAAATACGTATATATGTATACTCTATACTGGTATTGATTTGGTAATAACTTACTACCGGATTGGTACCCATATATTTCTGAGTGATTTTTTTAAAATTATCACAACATTACTTAACGGTAATGATTCAATACCATTTTTTTAAGTGTGTACTTGTGTTGATTTATTACGTTATTGCCGTTTGAAAAGTTAAACTTTTAAAATGTTCAACATTACTGAGGATGAATATGATACAACATCTCAAAACACATTTACATATCTCATAACTAAATCATAATCACGATCATATCATAAATTAATATTTCTATCAACTTACTACAAACTACAATTCAAAGTTATTTATACATTTAGTAAAAATATATATTATCGACGTTTGCATTCAAACTCGGACGCATGGAAATCTACTGTAACATTTTGCATGGAAATGAACAAAGATTCAGGATGAATTGAGATTTAACCCGGCAAGAAAACAAATGTCACTCGAATGAATCATTTCTGTTATGAAAATTTATTTCGCATATTTAATTTTTAATTTCCCAATTAAATTTTAGTTCACAGTGGTAATTAATATTTCAAAATTGAAATCTCATACAGATGTGGTATACTTTTTCACTTCACAAGTACGAAAATATCGTACTTACTGGTTTTTCTACAGATTTTCACAAAATTGTCTTCAAATTCAAAATTCGATTGTAATTCGTAATACATCTGTTTAGAAATTATTCAATCATCTGTGATTGAATCACAGGTAAAGGTTAAGGTAAAGTTAAATTTTCGAATTTTTAGTTCACCTTTAGCATTATAATTTGAAGTTAGTATATAAATAAATATTGAAATTTGAAAGTCTTATTTATTTCAGCCCCATAAATGACAACTTTTCCAAAAAATGGCTCCCCCTTCGTCTCCTTGGAACGGGATCCCGTCGTGGAAAAATACCTCTCAGATCTCGAACCTTCCCCTGCGAAATGTATCGTCTGCGGAAACGTCGACATCGCACCGGAAAGCGAGTCGTCTCCCGACTACGAGGAGGTCGCAGTCACATTTAAGGACTTACTGATGACGGCCCCCTTTCGAGAGAAAGTTTCCCCTCAGTCGTACACCTATTTCATCAAGAATATCCAGACTTGTGTGACCTGTTTAACCATCGTGGAGGAGGCGGGGGCCATGCATTATGAAATAGTCTGGCTTCAAAAATCTCTAGATGATCTGATAACAAAGGCGAGGGAAAGTATGATAACGGCAGATAAGAGTGTGACTTCGAAAAGTGAGGAGAATTTTATAAAAATGATAATAATTTGTAGAAATAATTAAGTTAAATGGATTAATTGTAGGCAAATCTACAAATACTCAGGTGCCGAATATCGCAGAAACTTCCGTACCAAATTTGGTGAAAACGAGGAGCGAAATTGTTAAGACTGACATCAACGAAGAGAAAAAAGGCGTTATTACAGTAATCAACCATTATTCTGAATCCAATTTGAACTCCGACATTACGTCGACAACAGCACTGGCGAAAAGTGAAAAGCTAATTAAAGAGGAACTCCCACAAGACGATAACTGTGAGATCCAACTGCCTCCGATTATTTTCACGGGAAATTCTTCAAAAAATCTCGCGAAAAAGAGAACCGATTTAAAGAGTGAGGCGATGATTGACATCAAAGACGAAGAATTCAATTACTCCGCCGGAGATTATTTCGATTCCGATTGCACTTCAGAATTCAGGGAAACGGATGGTGATACAGAAATTACGGAGGACATGGTAACCGAGGATGACGCCAATGTCGAGCCCCAGATTCAAACCAGTTTAACTCCTCCCACAACTAAAGCAAATTCAAAATCCGTTACCAAACCCAAAAGGTGAGTGCAATCTTTGTACCATTTTGTACTTCAGAAATTTCCAATTTTAGAAAAACTTTACTTGAATTATCCTTTTTTGACAGAAAATACACCAAAAAGTCAAGCAAGAAGTTAAATTCCAAAGCACGTCTCAGTTTAAGGAAACCATTAGAATTTAGATGCTCTAATTGCAAAAATCTGTTTACTCGAAAGTTCAACTTGGTCAAACACGAAATAGAAATTTGCAAAATAGCGTACAGCAAGAACGAATTGCAGAAAATGGATATTACACTGCACCCCTGCATTTCACCCGAATGTACTCGAGTCTTCTTACTTAAAGTGGAGTTAGATAGGTGAGGAAAGCGATTTTTAAGGACATTATTTTTTAATTACGTATCTCAATTAATTAAACCTTTGGTTTGGAACTTTGGATATTTAAAAATCTTGTAGGCATGTCTTACGACATCGTCGTACCAATGAGGGCGTGGTGTCAACCCTGCTGGGGAATTTAGCCGCTAAAATACTCGCACAAAAAACGATGGAAAATAAGGATGACGACATAGAAATTTTATGCCATGTTAAAGGAAATGCGGCTCCCAACGCTGGCATGAATATAAATTAAGTAGCTACTATACTTTATTGTATTTACGTACAATAATGATCATGTCGACTAAATATAGAAACATATTTTTGTAATCGGACGACGAGGAGGAAGTTACGAAGATTTTCCCCTGCATACATTAATCAGTATGCAGTTTAATATGAAATACATAATTCTATGTAATTCCACTTTTTAATACTCATACATATGTAAAAGTGCACACGCATTAAAAAAATAATGTCTAAATTAAAAGTCATTATTTTTATAAAAATAAAAATTTATGTATTTTATTTTGTCTAATTTAACAGTTACCTATGCACGTACGTATGTACATATGTACTTGTATACATATTTACATTAAAGTAGTATAAATATCCCTGTGGAAATTCTTGTTAGATACTACATCTTCTGAAATCTATTTATTGTGTATCGAAGGATAAGTATGTATATGCATACATAACTGTATAGGCTGGGTATCAATTTATCTACGAGTATGTACTAGCCTAATATTACTATATATTTCAAAAAAACAAGTGGCACTATGCGCTATGCCAAACTGTATAAAAGGAATCGTACAATATGCAATGATACTCCAATTAACCACCCCATAAATTCGAGTACTTGCCAAATATATCGTAACCAGTCTGCATTCCAATATCCAGCAAAACCACAAACTCAAGTTGAGTATCCCAAATGTCAAAATGATATACTTGATTCTCTCAAGTTGCACAGAGTAATGTAATCTGCAAAATAATTGTGCAGTAAAAAAAGAATGACTTGCAGCCAAACCCCAATTTAGCAGGGCCAAAAATACATTCAAAACTATCGATATTACACTTTCTCTTGGTACTTCCGACAAAAACATTAGTTCTGGGGCTGCCCGTAACGTGTACAAAATTCCGAGCGGAATTAAAGGCAAAATTAGTAAGGTTACATCCCATCGGAATATGTCTCGCGGATATGGATCAGGTCTTAAATTTTGCCCATTACACCAGCAGGATAGCCTCCACTCAAGTCCACTCTATTATAAATATGATAAGACGGAGTATCGAAACCTGTCCGTGGTACAGCCAAATTGACTCAGATCTGTATCCCTTTTCCATGCCGATATGGAATATGGTAATAGTTGCAATAATAACTAAGGAAATAGAGAAGATTATTGTAACGGCACCACTAAATGATAGTAAGAGATCCTGTGGTTGTGGCAAATTCTGGTAGTTGTGTCGTTGAAGACTTGTCGCAGGACGAATTTCATCATCTCTATCTTGGATAGCTTCGTTGTTTTCTTGACTAGAATTATCATCAAGCAGTGGACTGTCCAAGTCGTGTTGGTCATGAAATTCTGGAACTGACATATAATGAGGGTATTCATTTCGAGTTCGCATCGTTGGCAACGTTCGCAAAAAAATAAAGTTCGCAAGTTCGCAAAACAATTTGGCTTGAAAATTGATTTGCGAACTTGCGCATCTCCAAGGCTAGTATTTAGTTCGCAAAATATTTTTCACAAATTTCGCAATGGGAAAAGTCCATAAATCTCCATTAGTTACCAAAGTTGTGCCATTCAAATTTTTGAATTTTCTTATTTGGTAAATTTCAGATGCAAAATTTCGGTAACTAATGGAAATTAACGTATTTTTCCCATTGCAAAATTCGAGACATTTTAATAAAATTTTACGAACTTTTTCATTTGCAAAGTGTCTTCACTTCGTTGCTTCGCAAAATTCGCAATTTCGAAAAAGTTATGTTGCGATGCGAACATGCGAACTCGTAATGAATACCCTCATTATAGATGTTTAAGAACCAATATCAGACAAGTTTTCAACCTTACAGATTTTCAAATACACGTTCAATATATTTATTCTGTATTTAAAAATCTGTGAGGAAAAAATTAATGTCTGATAATGTGGATATTCACGTCACTCAAAAAGGCTTCTCGGTGTTTGCGAAATCAGGTGCATACGACTTAGGTACATACTTTGCATTGAAAATACATGAATTGAAAATGAGGGGAGCAAGCAAATTAAAATTCCTCTTGACAATGAATTTTCGAAAAAAGTAGTTACGGCGATAATAGATGCCTTGTTGTGTCTGATATTCCTTAAAAGTCAAGGATTCATAGTTTTTGGCATAGCAACTCTTCTTCGCAGTTGGGGAGATACATATGTTCCTAAGCGACGCATATAAATAAATTAACGTGAATACCCCATTGGTTCTTCAACGATGATATGCAATATGAAAAATAATTGTTTTTGCCGTTCCAAATTTGCATATGTATATACCTTCGTAATCCAAATTGCGCCAAACCATATACGAAAAGAAGCACGCTAGGGAAAAATACTGCGCCGAGAAGGGCACCATGGTCAGAATCCTGAAGGATACACGAGCCCATAAACTGTGCTGTAAACAGATTGCCTTCATTTTGAAAAGCTCTTCAATATAATCCTCCCCCCGTGTAATGTTAGCGGGAATGTCCAAACCGAATCCAGGGTCGTCTATGGACTTTTGAATTATGCTGATATAGGCCCACACCATCTCCTCAACGATGTAGCTGAACGCGGCGTAGAAACAGGTCGCGCCAACGATGGGCCAGACGAAGTATGACGATAGATTATTGCTTTGAGATATACGTTCCTGAAAAATTGTATGTTTTTAGCTTTTTTGTCTAAATTCCGATTGTTAAAAATATTACGGACCTTGTTAACCATCGCCAATAATATTAAAGCCGCTATTACCAGTTTTGCTATGTCTTGAAGTACATTAAATACATTGAAACATTCGATTCGGTCATCGAACAGGTAATAAAAGTCGTTCGCAATTCGCCACGAATGGAAGAGGAAATAGCCAACGGAAAAACCTAAGAATTGTAGACACTAAATATGACTTATATTAACTAACGTACAGTGTAATTATTTGCGAATGTTGCATAAATCTCACTATCCCCATTTTATATGGACTTTCCAAGTTGTATAAACTCTATGTCCCTTGGTAATTGGTCAAAATATGGCAGATTTAATGTGCAAATGAGGTTACACGCGCAAACAATTCCGCTGTAGACTATTCTACTCGTCGCAACTTACCCCATGCAAGATAATTATGGATTTTGCTGGGTCGAATTACTTCATAATTAAGTAATGAATTATCCCTTTCCACTCCTGTACATGGAATTATCTTTGCCTTCAATGTTTCCAGAAACTTTGGAAGAATGTCCGTTTTCCATAGCTCGAATATTAGCAAAACACAGCTCCCCAGATAAATCAAGGTGCTGGAAGATACAAGCAATCAGCTAACTGATTTACAATTGTTCTTAGGATTAGTTATTGAACTAGTAAATTACCCAAAATAACTTCCAAGTACGTTTGAACTCCGTTGATTAGCAAATAGAGTGATCGCTAGGATGCACGATGTCACTAAAATTGCTGTCGATAAGGTGATCGAAGATACTCGATATGGGAAGCGTTTTTCCTCCATATTATAGATTGTCCGAAATATTTAAAGGTGATCACAGGTACGAAACTATTCATTTGTACACTAGAGGGTGTTCCGGAAGTAATGCAACTTTGGTAAAATGCATATATGCAAGGGTATCAATTTGCCCCAAATTCGAAATTGGGTGAATATTGTAGTCCACACATTCTAGTAGAATCCGAAAACCAGAAGTCGATATCTCTATCCGTTCCAAAATGAGGTCAAATACCACCAAGCAACTCGCAACCATCGTCTGCCACTACCTCGAAAAAGTGGTTACGCGCTCCAAGAAATTGAGCTGTGTTCACTTTAAAAAATAAGAAATTCCAAAAGTGACGATTTGTTGTGTTATACTAAGGCATGAGCTGCAAAAAACGACTAATCGCAAAAAATATCTGGTCGGTACATTCGTGTGGCAGCCCCGAAAGTAATAAACTTCGTGTAGATAGAAATTTGTTATGTCGGAGCGAAATTCGCTGAAGTACTTCAAGTTCTCACCGAACACCATACATTATTTGAAAGCTTAGAAGTTGGACATCAAATCCTAGAAGGTTCTAGAAGCTTATAAATATAGTCAAGAGTAAAATAAAAGTAGCAAGCAGGAGGGCAGAAAAAATCCTTGACCTGAAGTAATTAAAATTAACCAAAATTGATCGTCCTGTACAAGACGATTTACTGCTCAGATTATCAAAATGCTTTTATTTGCACATAGTACAACTCTCCCACCTTCAAGAAAACCATTTATGCAAAACTGGAAATTAAATATAAGCCAAAGTATCACGCTCCGCCTTAAAACGGATCAAATGCAATTAACATGGGATAGGTGAACAACGTTCCCAAATTTGCCAAATACAAGACCTATTGAAAAATTTTAGTTCCTATCCTAGAAAAAATATTGTAATCGAAAAACTTCAGTCAAAAATTTGAACTTATTTCAACACATGTGGTCAAAAATCTCAAAAAAGGTGACCAAAAACAGTGGCGAAGCACTAATTGTGAGCGCCCAACAAAAACGTCTCCAAATTTGGCGGAAGGGGTGTACGGACCATTGGAAGCAAAACTTAATTAGCTTTAACCTTTGTCCCTTTCTGGCCAAAATTTCGCTTTAAAAAATTCATTCGTTGAGTTTATATGTGCATTTGACCAAAGTTGCATTACTTCCGGAACACCCTCTATCATACTTATTACTCTTCATGGGCAGGCTTAAACGTTTATGACAACATGTTTGTTCAAACACATTAAAATGATCAAATCATCATTTGTAAATTATACTGCATTAAATGAGAAGATAAATAATTCTTATCATCGCACAAGCAGCACAACTGCATAAATATATTTGGAATTGCTAAGTACGTATGTAAATTGCAGATATCATCACCATGACTGGATAAATCTTTTTTGGTAATAATAACTTGTATCCTGTTACATCATGCATTTGTTAAATACATTAATTACCGCACTCGTTACAAAGAATTAGTTACTTAATTCATTCTCCAATATCGATTAATCATATCAAACTTCCTTATCTGCCACCTATATGCAGCTCGGTTATATAAATTGTTATTCGAGCGTATGTATTAACATATTTAGGCATCATATGAATAATATACATATCATGCATTGCATAATACACAATACACAATTAAATAAATTCACTTAAATATTTGCATCAGAGATAAATATTACAAAACTTTAATTAAATATTTATTAATTTTAAATATTTTATCATTCTTGTCTTCTACACAGCTACTTAATTTAATGATGACAAAAATCATAGTTATAATGACCCCGTTCTCAGACGCATCTTACTACTGACACTCCCAAAGTCACACTCGGTCATTGTAAGGGTACCCTTTGACTCCAACTTTTTAGACTCACATTTCACCAACTCAACATTTTTAGGATTCCCTTCAATTCTAATTAAATCTCTGCTGTTAACCTTGCTCAATGTCACACTGCTTCCCAAAACCAACACGTCGAAACAGGTACAGTTTTGAACAGTAATATTGGAAGATTTGATTTCTAAATTCCAACCAGTGTCAGCCCTGTATCCGGTGCAAGTCAATTTATCAATTGTGTGATTGCCACCTCCCTCAAAGCAAACAGACGACAAGTAGCGATTATTGGGTTCACCACTATTTGCAAAGTTTATCCCGTTCAGAGTATGATGTTCTCCACGTACTAAAATTCCTCGCTTATTATTTTCACTAATTAGATCAGAAATGGTACAGTTCCTTGACCTCTTTTCCAGCACAATGCACCAATGCACAATGTTAGTCAATTTTACGCAATTAATACGGTTGTCATTTCCATTCACTTTTATTCCAGTAGTAGTATTGTTAACACTTATATTTGTTAACCTGCAACCATCCCCAAGCACATTGATTCCATTAGAACTGATACTATCCAATTCGTTACGCGAACCACTGATGTAAAGGCCAAATCCCTCCGAGTTTGTTGTATGCACTGATAAATTGCAAACTGAACAGTCATTTCCATTTCCTACAAAATAACTCGCTGTTCTAATCTCCGTTTTGCCTACTCCTTTCCCCACGATTTTTACGTTACTTTGGAAAAGGGTGAAACGACCCTCGTAAACACCTTCTTCCAAGATTATGATTGAATCCGGTGACACAAATCGTAAACAGAGCTCTAAATCTTCCCCATTCCGGCATGTTAATGTTTTCTCTGGAATTTGTACTGATTTCCAGACATCAATAATTTTATCGACATCATAAATATTCTTTAATCTTTCCTCAACTTTCTTTCTAGTTAAATTTATGACAAGTTGGTCAGCAATGTTTCCGATGAGGGGATGATTTTCTGCGACTAGATGCGTCTCTCCGTCTAAAACTAATCTGTCGAATAGAGTACTTCTTTCACCCGGTTTAATTAAGGCGACCACTTCCCAAATTATTAATCCCAACGAGAGCAGGTCAGATTGATAGGAATATTTTCCACTTCGAACTTCCGGCGCGGTGTAAAATCTAGTTCCTATGCTACTTCCGGTCAAAGTAGGGTTGTCGTGACTCGGAACGATGCGACACTGGCCGAAATCTCCTATTTTTATGGGGAGCTTGTATTCCGAGGTGAACATGACGTTACCCGGCTTCAAGTCGCGGTGAATAATTTTATTTGTGTGTAGAAACTTCAGACCGGAAATTAAATCCTGAATAATTTGGAGTTGCTTAAGTTGGATGAATATTGAGTCCATCGTGGTTTCCGGTTGGCGTAACCAGTCTGACAAATTTTTTCCGCAGAGCTCCATCTGAATACAAGTCCATCCCACGTCTTTTACTTGTTTTGGCATATCGTCCCATTCAGCTTGAACTTTTTTTGGACAAAGGCTGAAAATTGTCTTTAGCGTGGTGGAGTCCAGAGTCTTTTTGTCCATAGAACTCTTAACTGTGACGATGTTCTCATGTGTGGGAAAATTGGTTGTTACACCGCACTCACGTTCGTTTTGAAGTCTCTGTTTGTCGTCGACTGAAGGATAGATGAATTTTATTGCGGTGCAAGTTTTGTCTTTGTGTTCTGCCATTAATACAAATCCGAAGGAACCATGGCCCAAGTAGGATTTGTACTTGGTTATACTTCCAAGAAAATCTGGGCCTGCTGCCATGGTGATCAAATAGAATAAATTGTTTGGATGAAGAGGATTTTTTGCGAGGATTTTAGGTGAATGACTGAACTTATGTTAAGTTTGTGTTGCATTGCTGGGGAGAGAGGTGTCAATGTGTTATCTGGTATTATCACAATTTATAAAATGATAAGCTGACCGATGGGCCGAGCTAAATTATTTATGTAAGAAATGCATACGTTTAATGATAAAACGCTCGATGAGTTGTGTGTAGTTTGCTGAAAATTAGGTAGTCATCGTGTTAAATTAAAACTATTGCTCATTATGTAGGTACAACGTGAAAATTCTATGGGGGTAAACTTTAGCCTGAACTTGGAGGCTGATAAGTATATATATCTGTGTAAATTACGCATGAATGGCATGAATGCGTAATATATGTACATACATTATCCAACGAGCATTTCTGATAAATAAAATTTTTCACTCATCATAAAAGAATAGGATATTTTCATTTCAATCGTGAATCTCCTGTTCATTTATTATTGTTATTATTATTATTGCAATTTAACGGATCGAACTGTTTTGTTAACTGGGCAAAAGCCAAGTTCATCTTATCTCGCACGTTATCGGACAACTTATCAATTTCCAGTGTCCCGTCCTTTCTTTGATAACTTCCAGTCTCAACTGCTGGTAAGATAGAGACGTGTACTCTTCCTGGCATACAAGAATTCACACCAATTTGAATTAACTTAAGTAAGAATTTAATTAATCAACCATTAATTTAATTAAACCAACTCACCTCGACCAAACCACTTATCCTCGTCCCGGATAAAAGTGTAGGGTCCGATAACTACGGGAATTATTGGTACTTTATTTTCCAAGGCGAGTTTGAATGCTCCCCTCTTGAATACTTGCAGTTCCCCCTTTTTTGATCTAGTTCCTTCCGGAAATATCCAGATTTTTGTTCCGGTTTTTGTCATTACTTGTCCCGCCTCCTTCATGCCTTCCCGACAACTTGCAGCGCTACTACGGTCAATAAAAATGTAGCCGGCTAACCACACCTGGAGATAAAGGACAGTGCATCAAGCATTTTTTGGTAGAAAGGGCCAAAAATATGCTATAGTTGAGTTTTATTTATTTAGTAGAATTGTGGAGAAATGAACTGTCTTCTATGTGAACGTGTCAAATAATGTCTTGGTTAACCTTGACCCCTTTGTAAAAGGTCATGACCTTGTCTAATCTAAATACCACACTCGTTTGCTAAATGTCTATTTATTCGTATGAATCTCACCATACCCCAATTCCGAACGGAAACACCCACAAGATGCTCTTCTTCACGAGAACGCTTGTCTTCCTCATTGTCGGCCATAGTTCGGCGATTACTGGATTTAATAGAGTTTAGTTTACTGAGGCGTTCTACATAGTCAAAATAAATTTATAGCCATGTATATTCATTAATTTACATAGCGAGTCCAATGCACTCTGATGATTTGCTACTACGACGCAACCCCCATTTTTGGCGAGACGCTCCCTTCCTTCAATTACCCACTCGACTCCCACGATCCACGATATGACTCGAATGGCTGGGATGAAACCTCTGTCAATAATTATGCATATTTGGAAATTAAATATTTGACTAAATTTCAAATTATCCAGAACTAAACTGACTAAAAAATAATATCTTGATTCGAAATAAATAACCTAGAGGTACATATATGTATATGAAATGGAATATATGTACATATACTCCATTTCATTTTTACAATGGTATCCACGCCTATTGCTTAACCAGGGACGATGACGATACATACGTACATATGTATATACATACATGCGTACATAATTTTTCAAATTTCAGATAGGGGAAATTACGCTGGTCGTTTCGCTTAAAAAAAGTAAAATGTAAGAATGCGCACTCTGTGAGTACAATTTATATTCCAATGAATAAATTAAATACATGCATACATACATGCATATACATACAAGTAAGCTTAATACACTTGCTAATCTGATCCTAAGCTTACTTCGTTCACTTTATATGTAATCGTTAATTCATGTGTATAAGTATGTGGTTATCAACAATTTTATACGCACAATTCTGCATACGTATGTACATAAGTTTATACGTACAGTTCACACAAGTTTTTGCATATTTATGAGTAAGGTCTCAAGTTTTACACTTTTTTTCAAAATCTCTATCCTAAATTATACATTGACTCTATTCCAACTTTGTACGCCCATACTATTACATACATCACTAAATATGCAAAGCTTACGTTAATTATTTTCTCTCTAATTACGGTAGTATTAAATTCCTTACAACACATTCGTCCCGTCTGGTCGTCTCCCTCCCTTCAAAATATTTATTGGAATTGAGACCAACGCCAAAAGTGAGAAGAGGAGCACGAACCCGATCCACTTGACGTAGTAAACCGTGGCCTGTGTGGCCTTGTACAGGGCCACCAGAACAATGCAGGCCACCAAAGAAACTGCCCACGTAGAAGTCAGCATGTTCCTCAAATTGGATCCGTTTAGCAATTAATGCTCACAATCAGCAGGGATAGACGAAGTTAATTAGTTTATCACTCTGTCATCATATCTTATCATTTGTGCATGCATAAAAGTATATCTCGCCAATTTGCATTGGTTCTTACGCAATGTTGCATAATTATTGTTGGTCACACCACTTCCATTACAAAGTTCGACTTTAATAGTTTTAAATATTTAAATACTTTACGCGACAGGTAAATTCAAAGTCAATGTTTTATAAGTAATATGAACTTATTTATTTCAAAATAAATTTTGCTTGCATATTAACTAAACAATAAAAATTTGACTGTAAAACACTGTGCGAATTATCAAGTTATTATTATGCAAAATTTTTTACATAATCTGCAAGTGTAAATTTGCAATATCTAATTTCTACTTCGTGGAGTTTAAGCATAAACTTAAGATCTGAGTTAGTCTTATTCGTGAATTGGATACTGTACATATTTAAGAGCATATAATTATCCGTAGATATGCCGGACTTTTGCCAGATCCACAGACGTTAATAGCCCGGCGACGATACTATACAAAATTCAGCTTATGCATAAGCTGAGGTGGAAAAATGAGACAAATGTGGCTCGGTTTTCCACATGATTAGATAACCAGCCATGCTGATAAACCAAACGTAGTAGTGTGCACTACTAATATGGATGGGCAGGATGATACATACAAATATATGTTTGTATCTAAGGATACATATTATCATATTATTATTATGCACACATTATTATAAAAATTATCATATTAAGGATACATGTTACCTAAGGATACATATATAAACATTTTTCATGTAAACCGCATGGTAATCATCTTGCACCGAATGCTAAAAACTGTGGGATCACACTGCGGGCCGTGTTTTCTTCCGACATCTTTGCACAGTTTTTATAATTCTAGCACAAATTAGTGCACCCCTTTTCGCAATGGCTGCCCGATTATATTTCCCGCATTCGAAAACGACGACACAACAAGAGACCCCTAAACAGATGGCGAGCAGAATGAAAACAGTTTGAATACTATCACCAAGCTGCACCACCTTGAAGGACATTTCGGCATACCGAAATTTCTCACTTTTCCCTAAATTCGCCTCCCTTTCTCGAAGGATGTTCGCATTGAGCGCGACCTGATTAGAAACCCGGTTGTAAATCCCAGAATCCACGAACAATTTAAAATATCGGACCATCCGCGATTCCCGCCACACGGTGAACATAAATCCGAACCGCCTTTCAAAAATCGTTTTCCCTCCACGATACCACTTTTTGGTGGGAAAATGTCTCTTCAAATATTCATAGTAGACATCCACCTCCCTCGATGGTCCGATATAAGCGGATCTATGACACTTTAAAATTTCCTCCTCGACCATCTGATTTACTCCTTTTTATGTAAAATCTTCCGACAACGGCAATTTTTCCGGATTCCATCGAACCCTTGGATTCATCACGGAATATAATAAATGTTGTACATGTTGTGGAAATTTGTCGGCGTAAAAGGCAGCTTCTGGGTGGAAATAATCTGAAGATTTGTAATTCAAAATGTGAAACTTTACCGGAATAAATGTATAAAATCGGGACAAAACTGTGTAACAAAATCCTCCTAATTCCTTTACGAAGTGTGGAATGACTAAATTTGCGACGCTGCCTTCCTCCATGTTATGCCTGGCGTAATACCTTTCCCTTGTGGGCTTTTATTCGCTTAAGAAAGCTGCGAGCCGGCGCATCAGCTACAAGACAGCGAATCCTAACTGAATAATGACAGCCTTTAGCGTGCACACCATTTTGCTCCAATTTTAGCATTTCTTTGACAAATGGACCCAAGAAGGTTTCTAAACTTTGTGGCTTTTGAGATCCATAAAATAAACTAATTATAAAAACTCTCGATCTTGGATCTTGATCCAGCTTCCCTAAAATTGGCCAAAATTGCTTGTTTGAACTTCTGGAAATTGGCAACCCATCTATTCCAATTTTAAGTGTTAAAAGATTCCGTAATTCTAGAAAATTGCTCAAATTGGGAATTGTAAAATCTAATAAGTTCCCCGATTCTATTACTTCATTAATATGTTTGAGGATTCCGAAGTGATAAAATTTTCCCCCTTCAATATCCCTAATTTCTATGACCCGTTTAGTTTTTAAAAGTGTTCTAGGATCCATTGGAAACCCCTCATGAGGCAGCCATTCACGGGCTAAATATAATAGTTTTGACAGAGCGATATGACTAATATTAAACTCGGTTGCCCATTTACCTAACTGAATTAATTTAGACTTATTATTAATTGGTGGGATAACAGAACAAGTTGGCATAAGATTTTCAGCTTCCTCAATTTGCAAATTACTTTCTACATGTTCTAAATTAGCGATGTGACGAGAATGCTGGTTGTTTGATTCGTCTTCATTACTCGTCTCTGCCAGAATCGTTGTCGTACGTTGAGTTCGTTGAGTTCGAATTCTCTTGAGTGCCGCGGTGACCACCCTCTCCGCTCGCCGTTGCAGTGTTCTGCGTGGGGTGACCAGTTTTGTTTTCATTTCTCGATTTATCACGTTGTGAGGACTGTCGAAACCAGGAAGCAATGAAGCGATTGATCTGGCGATCCGTTAATCCAGGATTTGATAGTCTGACGGACTCTGAAAGTGAAAAATAATTATTATTATTTAAAAAAATACTACAATTTGTATTCTAATGTGTATGACTTGGTTTGTTTACCACGAGTAAGTTTTACGAATAGCTGTTTTTCCACTCTTACTGGTATAGCGAAGGGTCAGCGCCAGTTGATGACAAATCATCCAATCAAGGGTGTCGTAAACACACTTTGTGCCACCGGAATTACCACCAACTTTTGACAATATCAAAACCTGAAACACATAAGCAATATATATTCTTATTTCCTACAACAGTTATCAATATAAAGCAAGCAAAATAGAATTTGAAAAACATATATAGTACATACTTCTTCCTGGTAGTTGCGTGGGTCCAATAACCATAATTCGACTGCATCCACGTCAGCTGTTGTTTTAATTGGCCATTTCCATCCAGCCCAGCGGGAGTTGGCACCTCGATTTTGTAATGAGTTCAATAGAAGATTCTCCAAATTTTGCACTCGTTCCAGTAAAAATGCTTGGTTTCGTAATGATTCTTCTTGAAAATCTGCAAGTTCAGAAAAAGTATTTTTACAATGCAAAATATAACCAAGTAATATTATTTAATAAGTACTTCTAAATTCTGAAAATAGCTCTGAGAGTTGCTGATCCGCCTCAACTCGTATGTATGGAATTTGTAGGGTCTGCAGCTGTTGATCGTTTGGGATTTCAGCAGGACCGTTCACTTGCCGACTCGAGCCTAAACCACAATTGATATTTTTATACATTTTAAGATCAATATAAAATGTACTTTTTTTAAAGTTCTCACCACTATTTATTTGATGAAGCAACGACGGAGGTGGTTCTGATACGGCCGGGGTGACAAGGACTTCTTCATTTTTTCGAAATCGTTTTCCTCGTCCTGATTCTGCATCAGTCGAGTCAACCTGTTGATTCCTAATGTGCTTTTTTGCTTTTCCCTGTGCTCTTTTGTAGTTATCTAAAAATTAGATAAACAAAATATGTTAAGAATGAAAATTTACCAGTAATTTTAATTCAGTAGGTTGGACTAGAATAAATTTACCATGAACTCTGACACAAGTGACTTCATAAGTAATCCAATCCTGGCCAGGAACACTATTTAGGTTGGATTGAATACTTTCAAAATCCTTCGGAATCGGATCAGGAAACGGACAAAACTTTTTTCCTACTTTTTCCGATATCCAAGAACTTGGAACAACACTTACTCCATTATCTAAGTGAAACTCGACCACCGTGAAAGTTTTATCACTTTGGTCTGCACTTTGAACCAATTTTTCCATATTAATTAATTATTTAATATTTTAAGAAAGAAGAAAACCACGTTTTGACGGCTGTAGGAAATGAGTAGAGAACTGTGTAGCATGAAGATGGCGCCTGATCACCCTTTTTTTCTTTGTGCATATTTGATGCTAGTTTGGTGCATGGAAATCTGCAGCAGAATTCATATATTATTTGGTGCATATTTGGTGCATATTTGATACAGATTTTATGGTACAATTTTAATGTAGATAAGTTTGCATAAAACTTATACATATATTTAATTACTAAGTAGATGCCCAGAAATACGTACAAAGTTGGTAAACATTTTGTACAAATAGACTTGTAAATATGTGTTAGTGCATAATGTTTACTTTTCATGCACAAATTTTATTGTACTAAAATATCTGCACAAAATCTGCATAAATTTTCATTGTGACTTGCACAAGATCTGCACAGAGGCTACTTGGGACGAGCCACGGAATACTTAAGAGTCTGAAGGGAAGGAAAGCGCTTAATTTTGCCGGGAGGTGGCAAACCTCGTCAATCAGACAACCGAAAAAGTATAAGAGAATGTTTACCAGATAGATTTTCTTGTTTAAAAGATAAAATCTTAGATAAAGGAGGGAGGAAGATAAGAGAACCATGATAACCGTAACGATCCACACGGTTGCGTCGTATGGAGCTAAATACAGGGAAAACGTAACCCCTCTCGAAACCAAATAGCACGAGAAGAACGACAACCCGGGAATAGTTGTTATGACAATTTGGCTCTGAAATATCCCATCGACAAGACCTTCGAAAGTAAAGGACGGGTAGAAACAGGGCTCCTTAGGATAAGTTAAACATGCATCGATAACGCTTGCTAAATGTCTGGTTGCATTAAGTCTACTTATTACCAAGGATGCTAAAATGTCGGATAATTCGTGTTGAGTATAAGTGAACTGGACCCAATTCGATTCCGTGGATGGCGGGTAGTTGAAAGAAGAGAAAATTACTATATCAACGGTGGAGGGTGTAACATGACACACGAAATTTTCCAGGTTTGGGGATCTTCCTCCAATTTTGTGACACAATTCGACCTTGGTTTCCGCGAGAAATAACAAAATTGAAAATTTGACGGGTAGTTCTATCATAAATGCGTAGTGTTCTAAAGACAGGGGTGAAATAATGTGGGATAACAATATTCCGGATGGCCTTGGAATTAAGAGAAAGTACAAATTATCTGGATAAATGTCCAATTTGATTTCCTGATTCAGCCTGAAATAATTCCTACTTTGAGTAGTGATCCAATGTGCGACTCCTTTTGCGTCGGATTTTGTAAAATTTTGTGAACTCATGGTGACAAATAGAATGACAATTTCGCAAAGCCAGCCTTTATCTTGGGAGATGTCAAAACGAACGGTGTCGTCGCTTTGAGCGCCAAAATTGTCAAGAAAGTTCCGTTTGGTGAGTTTGAGGGGCACATTCCGAGTGGTTGGTAGACTCGAGGGGCAAATATTGTTGAACACGAGGTGGTATCGACAAGGATCGTTAGGTGTTAAGACAGACGTCAAATTTACGGTAGAAAACCCTATAGTTTTTGGAAGGAAAGTCGAATTTCCGGTAAAATACAGGAACAATAAGGTTGCAGATAGGAAATTTGATTTCATTATTGTGCAGTTCTCTGAACTTAAATTTGCGGAATTACCGCAAGATTGACAAATATAATAATTTATACACGGAGTTATAAAAATGTTTAGATTAAATTGAAAGTGATGAGAATGGATTTATTCCACTGTGGCCAAGTGAGAAACTCTACATACATATTATTTTTGCGGCGTCATTCGTGAACATTACGGCTTTAAAGTAATCAAGTATTACATTAGTTTGCATGTTTTTGTTAATGAATGTATAAATATTTAAGCAAATTTGTACATATGTAGGTTGGCACAGAAACACGGCCAAGAGTCCTTCACCAACTATAAACTATGTACGAGCCGTATCTGCTTTAAATTATATCACTCGAACAGGTGTGTCAATATGTATGTAAAACGCAATTATCTAAGTACGTCTTCGTTTGGCATGAAATTCAGTAGGTACATACATACGTGTACATACGTGTTTACAGATAATCGGTTATTCATGAGCACTTTTTTCTAATCCAAAATTTTGCAAGTCAGCCTCAAGAAGCTAAAACCTAATTTATGCTCACTTCCCTACATTAGAAATATGAGACGAGCTAGTTTTTTACCCAGCAAATGATTAATGTAATAAGTATGCAAGCCTCTTATTTTTATATCGCATGGCGACCAACAAAAGAGTTTCCTAATATGCTTGGTACTTATTGAGATAAATAGTTCCTATGTACATAGAAATTATATTGTGGAAGGTACCCATGTCTCAACTTGTTCACATTTAAGTATATAAAAACACATTTCCAGCCCCGACAGGGGGACGCGAACTCATACATAGCCTTCGCTTTGCCCGCTTTGAATGGACTGGAGATTAATATGGAGAAACTAGCCTGGACAACATGATCGTCATTCCAATAAAATGGAAATAATGAATATCATTTGCGGTGTATGTGCATATGTATGTAGGTATGTATACTCATATGAAGAAATATGTACAAATGAGAAAATCAGAAATCTGATATCGAGGAAATCTGCGGTGAAAATATTGAAAAACAGTAAATAATGATATTTTACTTTCCCCTAGGAGCATTAGCATTAGCGTCCCTTCCGTGACCCACTGATCAGAATGAGGGACATCGTTTGGGCTAGGCAAAAATTTTGAATTACAAGCGGTGTCCCGCTGTCGATGAAATTGGAGCAGAATTTAATTTTTAGAACAGTACAAGCCTTAGCCCCTTTAATTATGGCAGATCTCCTCCCACCCCATCCATAGCGTACCATAGCGTTCACCGTCTCCCTCAAAATCTTAGTCGAGATATTATTTACCCAGGAGGCTAGGGTGAAGACGAAAATATTATTGACGAAGACATTCCCCCAAACAAGGGGAAAAATAAGAAAAGCTGGCATTGGTATTTCGTCATGCATCATAATGGACACGTACTGCGTAAGAATCTGTAATGTCGGCATCAGAAGCATATAGACCGGAACGAGGCGAACCATGAGAAATCCGTTGAACATTTTTTCCAGAATTTGAATACTTCGATAGAGTTTGGTGCATGTTTTGAAGTCGGCGGCTGTTTCAGACACTCGAATTTTTCTTACAAAACAGAATAAAAATTAGGTTTCTAAGATCCTTAATTTAAACTTATTCTGCAGTATGGCGACCCAGTATTTGGATTTACCGGTTCAATTCAGCAAAGTAGTTCAATAAGCTGACAATTCCGGCGAACAGGATGTAGATGATTTCCATCGTTCCACCCATTATGACATGCATAAGCATCCACGTTTCGTAAAGGACAGCAAGATGTTGAACTCCTATGGACGTCGTCCAGGTCATAGAGGCACAATCTTCTCTTATCGAGAGAAGAAACGGAGGTGAGCAAGGATCCAACAATATTAGTCCAGGAATTGCAACAATCACTGCAATTACGCTATAAAAGGTGACGTGAAGGAACAGTTTCATCAGTTTCGTCTCTATATTTGCCCCCAAAGCACGTGTCTCTAGGAAATCAGTATATTCACAGGTTAGATATGAGGTATCTTTTCATTAATGCTAGAATTTCGAAGAATTTAGGATTTTTCAATTTCTCCTACCTTGAAAGATTTTATTTTCAAATGTTATAGCTGAATTGATTATCTGCACAATCGCGACGTCCAAATCATAGTTCCAGCGCCCACACAAAATGATAATGTACATACACAAGATGACAAAACCTTGGAACTGTTTAGCCTTTGTTAATGCGCTAAAGCTGAGATGGCCCACGATGATAATGCAGTACGCTAAATGGAAAACAATTTGTAGACGAAACATCCGTATCTGAGCGGGATTCTTGGTCATCACAAGGTTTCCAGATTTTCGGTCAAAATCAAACAGAACGGAGTTCAGTCTTCGGCATAATTTTAAATGACGCAGAAGAAAAGGCATAAAGTGAGTTGTGTACATTTTCTGGTTAAATCGGATTTCGGTCCAAATTAGACTATAAATCGATCTAACACAAGAGGAACATTATGTAAAACAGAAGACTAATTAAAAAATTTATAGTAACTTTATCTCTTCATTTATCATGGCGAGAACATAGGCGTACGCAAAATAACATTCTGTGCTACAGCTAAGGATAAGTTTACCCGTCTATTATCACGTCTGTGTATGTATGTGGTCCCAATAAATCATGTAGCTCAGGTATTATACTGACAGGTATTTATTATAACGCAATAACCAGGAATTCCGAACCTTAATTTTTCTGAGGTCTGGTGAGGTTTTTTTAATTCCGTTTAAAATTCAAGTAGAATTTAGTAACTCTATTCAAGTCGTATTCTTTGAATTTATCTTTCTTTATGAAACTTTCTTTATGATCTGAAAATCGCAATGTACAGCTAAGCTGCCGCTCATTTATGATAGTATTATTCTGCGTCTTTTTGTTGGTTTGCAGTTTGGTTTCATGGTAAATCTTTAAATAAGACTAAACCCTAAATAGTTACGCTGTTGTAATTAATGTTACTTTACGGAAGGTATTGAGTAAACTAGTAAATCCAAGGGTAGTTGTCTTCAAGGTAACACCCCGGGTGTTTCCTAACCATGCCCCTTCAAATATATTATTTTCCACAGAAATTTGTAATATATTTTAATTATCTCCCATTCCAGAGAACATGATGGGCTCTTGGTATTTACATACTTAATTTATTTTCTAATACATATGGCAATAATTAGTTTTGGTAAAGTTAATTAACTTAAGATGATTGTGTTAGATTTATATTTTCAGCTAGAAAATTATTTTAGTTGTTTATCCATAGTCCAGAATCTGGACTCCAGATTACTAATTCGTAGAGCTAAATTAAACATTACAGGGAACAAGGAAGATTACGGGCTGGTATTATGACAGATATTTAGGTTTGCATGTTCTTTTGATAATGGATTAATTAAATTATCTATATTGTTGTTGCCGTGATGATTAATTTATGGAATATTATTATCTAATATACACTTACATACATATGTACATATGTACATACATACATATATGTATACATACATATATTTAATGACACATGAATAAAGGTTACCAAATCAAATCAAATGTGACCATAACTTTGAAAAGAGTGTATATTTTTTCTTAAACGTTCAGGATATTATGTTACCAATATTCGATGTAACATATGTAAATTCGAGGTATGCGGGTGACTAGGGCCATATGCTTTTGTTAGTGCACATATTTTTCTCCCTGGTCACCAGTATTGACCATGACCATACATAACTTTGAAACGAGTGTATAGTTTTTCCTAAAACTTTCAGGATATTATCCTAGTAATACTAGACGTAACATATGTAAATTCCAGCCGCGCGGGTGACTAGGTTTGTATACATTTGCTGGTGCACACATATTTTTCTCCCTGGTCACCTTATTGGGTCGCCCAATAAGGTCCTCCAGATGAAAATTTCTTATTTTACTTCATACTGTTCCATTAGGAGCTATTACCAACTTGTCTACCAAATTTCGGCCCGATTTGACGAATTTGAAAAATTGGTATGGGTCACCCCATATAGTCTATCCAGGTGAAAATGTCGAATTTCATTTCTTCCACTTCTTTTTCAGCAGTCGTCACTGCCAGTGTCAGTGGATCATTTTGTGGTACGGTCGACCATCATGCGTTCAGTTCCGATTATTATTCAGCAATTGAAAAATGCCGGATGTTTTTGTTTACCAAAATGTTGCTCAAAAATTGCAACACGTTGTTTCTCCTACTCTGTCACTTTGGCACCTTGGGTCACAAAAAAGCGGAACATGGTTTCAATCGCATGGGGATTTCAATACAAAATAGTACAACTGTCTAAATTAACTTCTACTCATTTTTTTTGGACACGGAAATCGTTGGTCATTACAATTGGCCCTACCAGGCAGGTAGTTGCAAGCATTGATAATTTTTAATGACAAGAACACCAGATTTTAAAAATTATCTCTGCATCATATTTGAGATTTGATGCATATTTGTATGTATATGGTAGTGAAATGGGGCGCTGATGCTGGAAATACTAAAATTTTATATCCTTGACTGGAGAAGAAATTTATTAACTAACTTTTTATCGCACTTCTTCGCCTCATCTAAGCTTTCCTTTTTTGGGTTTCTTTTATTTATTAGTTTTTATTTGTATTGAAAAGTAAGGTCGAAGGTCCCATGTCATATGCCAAAAATCAGACTGGGTACCCTACATTTCCGACAACTTTTTCCCAAACAACGATGAAATTCATTGAGACTTCATCATTCTATATCACTGTTCAAGAGACGAAAGCGTCGCCTAGATATTAAATTTCAAACAATCGTGTTCTGAATTGAAAAGTTGCTGGGCCGACCTTAGCAACTTTAGGCGGCGGTGGATGTGGTAACATTTCACCACCATCAAAACTATTTCAGTTTTAAACCGATTTGGAAAATTTTTATTTTGTATTTTTATATAAAGTATGTATCAACTTTTTATCCGTGTACATTTTTCATATATGCCTTAATTTTTTTCTAATCACCAAAAAACACACTATTGGTGGGGTTTTTATTGAATATCTCATAAACCGTTGGATGGTTAAGGCGGCCAAATCAGGGCTATACTCGATATAACCATAATTAACTCTGGTCAAAATTTCATTAAAATCGGTTGGAAATCGACCGAGATCTGAAAAAATTAAGCTTTTCAAACCTGTTGTGAATGCTTACTTAGATGATTTTTTTCGATATAGTAACTATGGCCTCATCTAAGAAAAACATGTCTCTTCAGAATGACTTCCCTGACTTATGAAAAATCCAATTGTCTCAAAATTTGAATTTCAAAATTTTTTGCCAGTTTTTGAAATACATTAAAATTATAAACTCTAAAAAATAATCCAAGCAGATCTGAGTTGTACACGTAAAAGACTTGCGTTGTGAGTCATATTGTTGGGGAACAAAAATTTCTATACAAATACGTCGCAATAAACAACTCACAAACACGGACTATTTAAAAGGACTGATTAAGATATTATCAAGGCTACCCTTTCCTAAACTCGAGTCAAGTTAAGATTATTAAATAGACATCGTTATTTTCAAATTTAAATTCTATTAGTTACGCAACATTTACATGCAAACAAATCAGCCAAAATCTGCATTCAAATGGGCATGATATTGATGATATTACATTTTAAAGATCATGCTCTATTTATGGAAACTAATAAACTATGCCGAAGTGTAGATACTAAAAATATTCTTAATGAGATGAATTAGAATAGATTTGCTAACCATGGTATCTTGTTAATCATTGATCGTTTTAAACTGCCAGGTGGAACTAAAGTTGTCCCTGGAAAAAGGATGAGTCCGGTGTCGATTTCCTGTGGATCGTAGATCATTGCGAGCGGTTCGTCTATGGTCTCCATAGTTGCCCAATAAATTAGCAGGAAGCCGACAATCAAACCTATCAACGTCATCACTACGTAAAACAACCTGGAACAATAGAACAATAAAAACTTTATGGCATACGGTTTCCTGGTTTATATGTACGAATTAATTGGAAAATAGATTTATCCGTGATATTGATTTTCATTTTCATATCACTATATCCCAACGTACAGTTGTTGAAGATTTTTTGGATGTGCATATTCTCAGTCTTCCATTAATTCTCGTAGAAGAAACCTTTCCATATAAAGGCACCTTTGTACCTTGTCTGTATTGGGTAATGGAATATTTTGTTCTTGAATAACTAAATTGCTTAAGGGAAGGAATTATAGGACTCGACAAAGGCATCAATGCATTTCCAATAGGGAAGAATCTGTCTGTTTCGTTATGTTGTATTCGCCATGTCAAACGAATTGAGTAGAGATTTGAGTAGGACTTGGAATTTCTCCTGGGGGTTATTAGACTTATTGAAGTCATTGACAATGACAATATGGTCATTGGGGTGTAATTTCACCAACCGGAACGGGTTGGGAGCTAAGCAAATGGAATAGGGGTAATATTTGGTTTTTGATTTTTCCTGAAAAATTTATAGCGAACGGAACGGGGATTGATATTATATTATGATGCAGCATGCATATGTTGGTGCATGTGCATGCCAGATTTCGCATCTCTAGGACAAATTTTAAAACTTCACATGAATAAGTGCAAAAGTAGGGACGAGCGCGTGCACGCTCGATTCCCATTAAAACAGGACTTTTTGGGCAGCGAGGTTATATGTAGCCCATACAACTGTATAAGCATACATGTATCCTCGCATTTAGGCGTGTCACCTCATTTGCATAAATCTCAATAGGCCATTTTCGGCGATACGGGCTTTCCATGTTGAGTAAACTCTATGACTCTCACGAATGCGTTAAAATATGCAAATGAGGTGACAGAGCAGAGTACGAGGACAGTAAATTTATAAGCATAAATTTCGTTTATCTATTTTTTAAAATCGCGTTAAAATTCGAAAAGTGACACCGTTTAGAAAAATCATGATTTTGAGCGAGTTTTTGTAAAATGCCGCTACGGGCGGTATACGCATTCTGCAAAACGCAAAAAAATATGGATCCGCTTATTTCTGGTCTTGAACAATTTAAGATTAGTCCGGTCAAAATCTGCGATAATTTCCTTAGTCTACATTGTTAGAGGTGTTGATTTTTACTCAAATCTTATTATTACCACATGGAGAGCATCAACATGTGTATGTTGATATTACTATTGAAATTCAAGCTTTTGTTGAGTCGTATGTATAATTCTCACTTTTAAGTATTGTAAGATAACCTGCATCATGGAAAATAACCGCAAATTATATCTGTCTAGAGAAAAAGATGGAGTATTTGGTTCGATTACTTATCATTGCAACGATTGCAAAGTACACATGTGGGACCATGGACTATAGTAAAGTCAAGTTAAAAACACAGCCTCAGAAATTCCTGGACAGATATTCGAAATTGCAGCCTAATACAAACGAGAGGTACACAGGCTGCATGTGTCCGCCCAGTCTTAACACAAAGGGTTCCTTCTATGGGCTCTGTGGACATGAATTGAAGCCAAAAGTAGGCGGTACCTGCGTAGAGGAAGGTGGATATCGTTGCACTGATGGGCACGCTGAAGCCATATTGGTGTTTGACTGCCCAGATGAATCAATTCGGCAGGGGAAAAAACTTCGCTGTGCGGACAACGAGTCTTGTGAACCAGAGTGCAAATTACAAAAAACAAAAGCATGCTTACCGTTAGTGAAGTATAAAATTTAAATGTAGTCATTACTTATTTGAAGGAAAATATTTCTTTTTGTTACAGGGTTGGCGCGTAACCTCTTACAACAAGGTTGTTTCCATATTTTATATCGTACCAACTATCGTACTGTTGACCAATATTACTGGAATAATAATTTAAATACTGAATTTTAGCTCGGTTTAGTATTGTAAAGAGGACCGCCAAATAATGTGGATGGTTTTCCAAAAAGTACCAACTGAACTACCAGAACTTAATGAGATCTTAATAGGATGATATTTTAATGCATAATTCTTATTAATATTGGTTTTAGAAAGTTATTTTCTGCTATTGGCATGTGGGAGTTAAAAATACGCAAGTAATAATCAATAAAGATCGTTATCGTAACGAGAATAGAGTATCTCAGATACATATTTAACCTCTTTGCTAGTTTTTATTTTTTAATAAAATTTCCTTTGGGTATTTACAATGCGCATTTAAATTCAAATTGTCATGTACAACAAACACATAATTCAATCAGTTTCATATTTTTGAGTTTGTTTATGAAAAATACAAATAAAATCACTGTTTAACATTGGGAAAACTCCAGAATTTGAGAAGAAAATGTTCAACTTTGACCATAGAGTTTTCCACAAAAAACCAAAGAAAAAGTTTTGAGAAATTTTGGTATCATGGTAATTTTATTGTCCAAGATATTAAAATCTGCTATATTTATACTATGTAATATGTAAATCTACTATCTATTATGTATTATCGATGTAGGTACATACATTTATACATACATATGTACGTAGATAAAATTATGAGTACATATTCGTATACATATGTATGCGTTAAATTATACTTAAGTATAGTTAGAAGCCTCGTTTCGTCGGACAATTTTGCAGTTCACCTATTATAAGTCTTTTGTATATATACGTAACAATACCTACGATAAGTATATCAAATATATATATGAACATGCATGTATCAACACTTACAATGCAAGTCTTTTACGTGTACAACTCAGATCAGGTTGGGACCAATTTTATTTTGTTCACCACAAAAAATAAGCATACCCGTATTTTTTCATTTTTCATAATGCGCTAATGTGAGCGCGGGGAGCGAATTTTAAAACATTTTTCAGCCAAAACCTAGGTTTTTAAAAATTCTGTAAATTTTCGAATTTTAGCCCGAATCCAAAAATTCGAAAACATGTCTCTTCAGAATGAGTTACATGACTTATGAAAAATCCAATTGTCTCGAAATTTGATTTTCAAAATTTTTTGCCAGTTTTTGAAATTCATTAAAATTATAAGCTCTTTCAAATTTTCAAATTTTCAAAAAATAATGCATGTGGATTTTTTACAAGTCAAGTAAGTCATTCTGAAGAGACATGTTTTCGAATTTTTGGATTCGCGCTAAAATTCGAAAATTTAGAGAATTTTTAAAAACCGAGGTTTTGGCTGAAAAAAGTTTTAAAATTCGCGCCTCGTGCTCAAATTAGCGCATTATGAAAAATGAAAAAATACAGGGAGGCTTATTTTTTGTGGTGAACAAAATAAAATTGGTCCCAACCTGATCTGAGTTGTACACGTAAAAGACTTGCATTGTTAGCAATAAATATAACAAATCCGGAGCAAATACGCAAACGTCACCACGATCAGGAACAATAAGAAACAATGGAATATTAATTGTTTTCACAGCTTATGATTTCCTGCATCTTGTTTAGCTGTTCAAAATTTTTTCTCAATAAGGCTTGTGAAATCTTCAACCTATTTGAAGCAGTTTTTCTTAACTATCTATTTACCAGAAAAATATATCTACCAAATTTTCAGTTGCCTAATAATTTATCAAATTAGAAAACTTTTCTTGTGCGACAGTGTTTTCGCTGGTAACAAAAACATTATTAAATTTACTGGTCTAATTTGATCAAATTAGACGAAATATCTGCATTTAATCCCTGTGAATGACTACGATTTTACATTACATATATTTGTAAGACGGAGAATGGTCCCGCGGATGAGTCTCGTCATCATCTTAGCACTAATTACCGATTGCGTGCATGGCGATAAGGATTTCAGTAACGTGAAAATTAAGCCACTTGATAAGAAAACTCTAGAGAGGAAATCAAAACCCCAAACAACTGAAAATCCGGAAAGTTACACTGGCTGCATGTGTCCTAAAACCCTCAATACTACGGGGTCCTACTACATGTTTTGTGGACCAGACTTGCGCCCAAAACAAGGCGGGACTTGTTTGAATGATGCGGCATACAGATGCGTTAATGGACAACTCGGAGCAATAATGGAGTTGGACTGCGAAGAATTTTCAACTCGAGCCAGACAAAAACATCACTGCGGGGAAGCTAAGTGCATAACAGCAAAAGCAGCAGATTGTAAATCACGGAACGAACTAACTTGCATACTGTTAGTAAAATACTAAATTTAATGATATTTCGTTACTCTTAACAAATATTTGTTTACTCATTTTTTTCAGGGCAGGATCATAACCAGGCTGGTAGGATTCGTTTCGTTTCAAAATATTTTCATCCGTATTTGTTTTTACATACCTACATATGTACATTAGTTTTCTAGCTATAGAGTATTCTTTCTCAGCACATTATACCACCCCAATAAACACGGCACCATTTTTGCCGTATTGGTTAGTGTAGTTAATAAAACGGGAAAAGTATTCCGTACATGACACAATTTAACCATATTTAATCGTTTTTATATGGTGTAAATCATGGAAACCAGTCCGTGCATTTTTTTACATAGCTGTCCAATAACTTGGCAAGAAGCCACGAATCAAACTCTCAGCACGACGTGCATAGAACAATCTATGGAACAGTGTCAAATATTAAGTTTTATTGCCTACCATTTCCTGCATTAAAGCACTTATTGTAACTGGAAAATACATTCATTTGATCCCGTCAAGGATAAAATTCTTTCTGCATAAAGTTATTTTACAATTTTCACCCAGCAATTTCCTGATTCGAAAGAATAAATTACCCTCAATTTTTTAGGACGAAATCTTGGTAAGTCTGTAGTGTTCCAATTTAGCATTTGAACATGCTTTCATGTCGTAAAGCCAACTCAATACATAGTAATGCTATTTTCATGCGATCCTTCGTATCGAGCATATAACATGGGAATATATACATATGCATCTGACTACTGATTTAGTTTTAAAAAAATTACAGAATTGAAATACATCACATTAAGAAACTTTAGATTTTGTATATAACGGTATTTATGTATTTCTATGCAGGGTACAAAATGCCATTTTTTCTCTTGCTCTATTGTGCAGCCATGCATATGGGAATAAGAATTATAGTCATGTGAAGCTAAAACTTCTATCTAAGGATGACCTGCACGCATTATCAGCACTCAACTTGGGAGACAAGTACACAGTTGTTTATGTCCAGCCAGTCTTAACACCAAAGGCTCCAACTATGCACTTTGTGGACATGGATTGAATCCGAAAGAAGAAGGAATTTGTTCAAAGGAAGGATGCGACGTACAGATGCGTTGACGGTCAACCTGAAGCAATCTTGCAATTTGATTGTGCAGATGATTCAGCTCGCGAATGGGGAAAATTTTACTGTGTCCAAGCCACTAACTGCAAATCAGTGGCAAGATGCAGAATGCACAACGACAAAGATTGCAAACGGTCAAGTTGAATAAATGTAATTGTATTCGGTATTTATAAGAAAAATATTTCTTGTCCTATAGTTGTACTTGTGACCCCTAAGTTGGGGTGTAATAATTCTTTAATTTACAATAATTCGCTCATTGTATATTATTTTTAGTTTTGCAGTACATTGTTTTTTGTCATATATTAAATTTCAAATTACTAATTTCAATGATTAATGCAACTTCGATATCAAAATTAGAATCTTTGTTAGTAAGCAATATTCTTTATAATTCTAACATAATGTGGTGTGAACTAAACCATTCCCATGATCCTTCTGCCTATGACGGTACTTTTCGTCTGCAGTTTTTCATACTCTTTCATAATATTTCTAATTTGTCTAATTTTTCTTTCTAATTTTCATAATATCGAGAACTTAAAACTCTTTATTAATTCATGTCTGAAGTTCAATGAATTGCAAATGGTATTGCATATACAGTTCCGTGTTTTAGTGGATCCTTGTGGATGATATTAATATGTATATCGGGTATCGAACTGAACAATTTTGTACAAATTCATTCGTAGCCTTGAAATTATTTTCATTGACGACATCATTTCTCACGCAGACTGATTTACTCATCATCACATCAGCAGTAAGGGGCAAAGCGTTGTGTAAATGAGGATATGTGAATAAATGGATACATGATTTTGTACCTTCATAATTTATATTTTTATTCTAAACTCAGTATGCATATCTACAGATGCAATTAAATTATCTCCTAAGAAGTATTCTTCCCGAGGTGTAAATATACATTGAAATACTACTCATAAATCTGGACTTGAGTCAACAAGATTTATTTTACACTTGCAACAACAGAGCAACGCCACCTAGCACCCAGCGCGACGCTTTCTCGCGGCTGCGCAGATTGAACGTCCAAACGTATGTGGGGCCTCGCATCCTCGTCTTGTACAAGGGACACTCGAACATGTTCCTGGCGTCGGCCTTGTCCTGAGTTATCGCTTTTAAATAGACGACAGGCAGGGAGGGATACAATTCTTTGAGTTTAGATTCTGCCACAGATCCCGTCATAACATCCCAGCGGCCACCCTCCATGAAAAGTCCGTGCACGTTGGCACCTTCGCGAGGAGCAGCGCTGAAAAACAGGATAACACGAACAGTTGAAGACATAGAGATACTAAGTAGTTAGCATTTTTTATTATTTGATAAAAGAGTCTCGAATTCCCCATATGTTCTACAAAACGAGGGGCAAAGTGAGAAAAAATGGAGCGTCACTTAAACACAGTGATTCGCTTTTCCTATCCAAAACCTTTTCGGACAGGACGCTATCTGAAAGGGTCCAAAACTGGTGGAAATATCCAAAAGTGGGAAATGGGGCAACTTAACGCTCCATCTCTATATCTCCTTTTTGGACATTTTAAGACACCTTTGGACACTGACCATTTATTCTGTGGTCTTTTGACCGGCATCCCGTCCAATGTGGTTTTTGTCAAGCGAAACTCTGTAAAGACATCCCACCGAACTAAAAAAATCACTCTAACACAATTTTTTTAATGGCATTAAAAAAACTCGATTTTTTCCGCTTCCTTGCTTTAAATATATTCCGAGACCATTTTGCATCTTTTTTATAATGGAATTTAAATAAGTAGAATGCATTACGTGAATTCCTCCCTGGTTTTCTTCGTCACTTCGCACTGAAGACACATCTTATCCAAAGGCAGCTCCTGCTTTCTTGCGGTGCTTTGCATAATAGCGGTGAGAAAGGATTGCGGGTTGAAGAATCCTCCCAGCCAAACGGCCGGCGGTAAGAAGAAATCGATCGCCCATGTTTCCAATTCACGCGCCCGCAGGATGAGATCTGCATACCACGAGCCCAGCCCGAAGGTGGACGGATATGCCAATTTTGTCCAAGAGGCAGGCACCTGATCCAGAAATAATGAGTTGCCTAAATCTTCCATGTCCAAAGTTATTGTCAGTTCGCCCTGAAAATTATAAATAAACATTTTGCTTCATATACCAAGTAATACCTCAGTATGTGTTAGTTTTGAGAACTTACAACGGAGGTCTCCCAACGTATGGTCGCAGATTTTGACCAAATTAGTGTCAATCGAAATAAATTTAATTAATATGAAGTTTGCAAAAAGGCACTATGCACAGATTTGGTGGAGATACTTATTTGCATGCAAATTAGACAAATCGCCCTTTATAAGTGAATAATGTTGCCCTTTCCAAATTTACTTAGCGTTTGCTTCTCTGCAGATTCAAACATGTCTTCAAAACCTACGCATTTGGAGATAGTTCCTTTCAAAAATGATATAGGTATTAACTAAATTTGTGATCGATTTACAATAATTTGTTCAAAGTCTGTAAACAAACTTTGGGAGACTCCATCGTTGCTTAAACACAAATTAATTTCAACCTTTAATCCGAGATCTAATTCTTTCAAGGAGCGACGAAGCTCAATAATCAGCGTGTTCATGCGTTCACATTCCTGCAAGGCGACAATAACGTAGGGCGTCTTCTCTTCCGCGCGACCGACAACTTCAGACATGACGAAAGGATCGGGACACTTGTCCAGAATGTCGTCCAGAATTTGCTTCGTCTAGTCGCCAAAAATATTCAAATAAATATGAACATAATTCTCAATAATAAATTTAAATTTAAACTCATACTTTCTCCTCTTTCGTGACCGATTGACTCCCCGCCGCCCCCGCGTCACGAGGCTGCAGTTCGAAAATAGTTTTAAACAATTTCTCCGAAGTTGCCGTTAACACGCCAAACTCTGCGTTGGGGTGGAGTCCGTACAAAATTGGGGATTCTGGCGGAAGTACGTCATCCATGTAGGAGTGGTAGCCTTGATAATCCGTGCTGGGCGGGGCTGCGAAGCCGGGGGCGTAATTGATCTCTCCGTCAAGCTAATGTTTTTAAAAAATATAATGAAACATTCGGATTTTGTTTGTGATTTTAATTTGGTGCCGCACCAATTCCTGGACCATATACTCTTCCAAATAGGTTCGGCAAAGTTTCCTGTCCCAGTCGTCCGTTATGTGGCCGCCGTACATGATCTCGCCGAAAAGATAGCGTAAATCCTCCCATGGAACTTTCTGATTTGCTTCCAAGTAGTTGTAAAGAACGTTGACGGAAATGGTCAAATCGCCCGTGTTAAAGGGGTAGATACGATTCCAACCTTGGGTGCCAAACTTTCTTCGTTCCGCGACCACCGCGCTAAGTATTGTGGAAAAAGTCGAACTTGTGTGCCAAATATGTGAGAAATTTTTTTACAAGTTTTACAGAAAAAAACTTACTGGAAGTAGCACAAACTGAATAAAATTGCTTTAAACTCCAACTCCTTGGAGCAGGATTCGAGCTGATCTTGTGAGAAATTGTCTAACGCCTTGTGTAAATTTGCCAGCATTCCGCTTGGGGGTTCGTTTGTAATTTTGATGGATGATTCCAATATTCCCTGAAATGGATGTGATTTACATAAATTTGGTGTCAAAATGATCTGAAGAATAACAAACCTGCGGAATGATATGCGACTCTGGCGTGGATGCTGGTTCTGCGCTGAGAAAGACGCGATATTTTTTGTGGGAACGTTCCCAATTTTGTTCCAATTTTTTCTCAAGTTTTGCCAGCCATCGTGCTACGAGGTGAATGTTCTGTAAAATGACCCAGTGTCCTTTCTCTCCCGCGATTTCTAACGCATTTTCGGCCACGATTTCTTGGCCCTGGCCTAACGATACGTTATGAAAGTTGCCCTTGTCCATGGTATAGCCCAATTTTTTTCCTAACGCTTCCACATCCTGGAAAGGTAAATAGTGGGTAAATAATTTGAATAAATCCGTTGATTGAAAGACAAACCTTGAGAGGGTCTACGCCGGGCGAGAGAATAAAGAAGACCGGAGTTGTGTTTGAAGTTTCCTCGAACGATTTCGCAAAATCGATTCGTCTCGACCTCACAAACTTGGGGCCAAGCGATTCTTCGATAAATACGGTCATGGCGTAGGTCTAAGAACATAATTATCGGTCGTAACATTTTATAAATAGTACCTTAAAATAGGCGGTAGATTTAAATTACCATTCGATCAGGTCGCAACGCTCGCATTATGCAAAGTCTTTGAACGCCTTGTTTGTTCTTCCAGTCCTGTGGGAGCTTCTCTTTTTCGGGATATTCAGACTCGACGATTTTCTTCCAACGTTTAGCAGATCCTTCGATATCGCGATCAAGGTTTCTGAAAATTCAAAACGCATTATTATCACTAAAATGTATAACTTGAGACTCTGTGACGTCAAACCGGTTAAATGTATGTATTGTGGTGAACTATTAAATATGAGGAAATACTTATCTGCTTACTTATACTCATCAAAATTCGACAAACTCTTAACCGCTCCCCAACTCGTATTACTCAGAAACTCCAACGGACTCGTAACATTCGGCATGATGGGGAAACGCAACAGAAAATCCAAATCCTTCGCCTGAATCGCTCCCCTCTGCAGCTGAATGGCAAACGCCATCTGTGTCGTAAAGATCAATTTGTCACACTCAAACAGCCCGCGCGCCGTGTACACCCACACCGAATGTGTGATAGAGTCGATCAAATTGTCAATCCTTTTCGCCACGTCGCCCGCCTGTGGCGCGGTTTTGATCGCATTTTGAAAAACGGTGGAAAACGCCTTCAAGGAAAATTGGTAAATCTTATTAATTTTGTTAAGATCGTTCAAAATGAAGTAAAGGAGCGACGCCCTGCACGCTGCGGGACGGTAGAGTTCTCTCGCCGCGTCAATCTTGCGCGACGTGACGACCGCTTCTTTCGCCTTGACTTCCACCTCCTGCGCCGTTCTTTTCGTCGTCTCCAAATTTTCGACGAGCGCCGTATCATCCAAAAAGTTACCCTGGGCAGATTGCAACCTTGTCAGCAAATCGTCTTCCAGCTGTTTCAGCAAGATTTTAAACTCGTTCTGCTGTTTGGTCAGGTCGGACTTTTGCGCTTCGAGATCGGGCCTCTCGACCTTTACGACTTCGGCAAGCAGCTGGTCCTCCAAGCCGTCTCGGGTCACGGTAAAGTTTATCAGGGTCGTTTGCGCCTGCATTTCCGGTTTGTAGTGCGGATTAGCCAGCTTGGTTTGAAGGATGAGCCTAAAAGATGGATTGTAATCGATCTCTTTATCCCCAATTTTTATAGCGGTTCCTTTCTTGATAAGGTTTCTGGCGAGAAGTGGCTCCAGCACGGGGTCCACGTTTTCCATAATGTTTTCTATCAGGATGGTGATCCCTTTCGTGATGGCGTCTTCGATTATGTCCAAGTAGCCTTTTTGCCCGAGACGGATAACCTTCAAATTTCCCGCTTCCATGCTTTTAATCCATTTGATGCCTTGTAGTTGAGGATCAATCATGAGCGGCCAGCGCTGCGAGTTTATTAGGATGGACGCATTTTCGGAGGACATCCGATCGCTGGGGAGACCAAAATTGTTCCATTGAGCGATCTCAGCGTCGTCGGTGAGGATGTTCAGCGGATCGACGGAGGCGGACATGGGGATGGGGGGTTCCAACCGACGTAAGTATGGGATCCACGTGTTGTCAAGTAAATCGACGCGGTATTGTTTGGTGAAACAGCCAAGATAAGATACGAACGCGGTGACGAGGAGCATATCGCCGGGAATGGTGATTGTGCTGGATCGATAGTTTTGCGCGTTTTGAACCCAGCGCGATTTTTCGGCGGCTAACCCGCCGACGAGGCGGTTGGCGAGATCGATGGTTAACGCGGTTTTGTCCGCTTCAGCTTGACATTTCTGTTTCGCTTCGATGGCTACGTCGTACTCTTCGGTGAGAATGTTGAGTTTGTCTTCTAACTCGGTGATTCGGTTTTTGAGGTAGTTGAGACGATCAAGGGCTTTGTTTAGGATGTCGGTCGCTTCTTGTAGAGCGCGACGTTTCGGGGCTAGAAGAAAGTTACCCATATTTCACAAGTGTGTGTATTGATAAATTAATACTTTTGAATTTCCCGCTTTTACTTACCTACTTCTTGGAACACGTCGTTAAATAGAAGTACATTCACAACGTAAGAGCAGAGACCAGCAGCTGCAAAAATTGCAATCATGGAATAATTTATATTCGATATTTGTAGACTTTAAAAGTATTTTTTGTCAGAATCGTAACATTTTTGGGGAATCATAACTATTGTGTAAAATTGTGTATGTATGTATGTACCTGCAAATGATTTAGACTTTATATTTTCCGGGTCAAACCCAGGCGCTTCTGTGTACGGTTTCATGGCTTCAACCTAAAAAACGTTTAAAATCATGAATATCTTAAATATAAAGGGTGGTTGAAAGATGAAGAAATCACATAGAGAAATTTTTGCAGCTATTTTTCAACAATTTCAAACAAAAAGATATAAAAATGTTTTCAAATTGCAATGAAAATCTGTTAATTTTAAATTAATGGTGTCCACGATTGCTTGACAAATACTAAATATTAGAATTTTGTGAGCTTTTTTTGGAAATAATTGAGAAATTTCTGCGAAAATTTCTCCACGTGAAGTCTTCTTTGAATCACCCTGTACATACAACATATATTTTTCAAATATTTTTTTTGTCATACAATTGCCGTAGTTATCTTTTCCTTTTCTAAATTCATCAATCCATCCAAAAACTTTGCAATATCTCCCATCATTGACTGCTTTGCATTTTTCCAGGATTTATCCTTGGGAATTTTCCCAGTCCGCGTAGCTTCCCATAAAATGTACACGGCTGAAATTACGTTCACCTAGATAAATACAAATATATTCAGTAATGATTATGTATTTATCTATTACACTTGTAGAAAGTTAACTTTAACTCTACTCTATAAAAGATTTAAAGTAGATAGTTCAACTGACCACGTCTGGCGGAGGGGTGGTAAAGGTCTTCAACTCTGTCAAATTAGCTTTGTTCAAAGTATTCAAAGCGGCGTAGGCAGCTTGTAGGGCGGGTCTGCCAAAGTGAAATTATTGGCAAAATAAAAAAAAAACCCAAAACATGAACTCCGATCTTTATGTAAAAATAGTGATAGTTCACGCAGGCCTAGGTAACATTGTAAAACCATCAATTCTGTAAATTTTCAAACTTTCTTACACATTTCTAAGGGAAATTGGTAAATTTGCAAGTTTGCAAATTTTTTCAAACTTACTCAGAACATGGGCGTCTTTTTATCTTAGAAAAGTTTGTAAATTATTTTACGAAATTTATAGAGTTTATATACAAGTTACTAACGACTGCATGACTTGCATCGAGGATAGATTTATAAATCAATAACTCACTCTGCCTTCTCCAACTCGATTCTGCAGACTTCCTTAATCTTTGAGACTTCAGTGGCCGTGACGGCGACTTTTTTCTCCTCCTTCGCCGCATTTTCTTTCTCACTGGAAACGGTTGCAGTTTCTGCACCAACGACTTGAATTAAATGATCGGCTTTCTCATTCTTCTCTTTGAGGACGACTTCCTGCACGGCGAGGACTTTCTTTAAGCCTTCGACCTGCTGAGCGCAGGATTCCAACTTGGTTAACCCGCTCTCGAGACGCTCCGCCTTGGCGAAGGCTTCCTTGTTTTTGCTCGTTACGAGCTTTCCGTACAAGTCGATTTGTTCCAGGAAAGATTTCGGAGTCGTGTAATTGTAGCGTTTCTCATTGGCCAGGTAGGTTTTGGACGTTTCGGTAACGGAGGAGTGGACGTACGCCATGAAGGAGGCGATCGGATCGAGCAGATCGTGCGGAAGGACTTGGATGTCTTTCACAAATCGTTGTGAGACTGACATCAAGGCTTCTTCGGGCCAACCTGTGGGTTATACATTGGAATTATAATGGCGTGATTTCAAAATTTCATATTGCCAATTTTTCGTAAAGTCAAAGTGAGAGAAGTGGGGAAAAATGAGAGAGCGACGACTGGAAAAATGTGGAACTAGGGCTTCCAAAACCGTTTTTTTAGATTTTGTAAAACGGGTTTTCGATTTAACTGAAAACTATTTTTAAGTTTTCCCTAAAAGCCGGTTTTCGATTTGTTTTATAATAAATATTGTTTTAGAGCTACTATTTACCATTTCTTGATTTTCATTTAAGAAGTATTCTATGCTGAAACATTTTTTTTTAAATTTAACGTCTAATTTTTTTTAGATTTCAAATTTTTCAGAATTTACAAGAATTTACAAAATTGTATTTTAAAATACGGCTCCAAAATCATCCGGTTTTGGATCCCCTATGTGCAAAACCCAAAGATAAAAACTAACAAATTTCTCATTTTTCCCACTTCGTTATTATCTACCACTTATAAATAACACTTCAAAAACCCACCTTGAAACCAAATAATGGACGTGCAGTTGACAACGGCAGGAAACTTTCGTGACCGTGTTCGGAGCGTGCTTCCAACCGGTGAGAAGCACAGGACGCACTTTAGCACTTTGCGGACTCGTTCGATAAAAAATTTCCAGCAATTTTCTCTCGTATCTTCCAGTCCGACAGTTTTCACTTCTGTCCTCATGCTGGAAATGACGTTTTCTACTTCATCATCCGGCAGAAGGTCGGGAATTTCCCCGGAGGCCAGCATGTCATTAATGACGACGAGGAATTCTTCTTCTGCGACTTGAGCATCCGTCATCAAAAACATATTCCCCATGTTCTTCTGACCCGCTTTGATGTATAAGTTGGCAAGGTCGTTTTTCAAATCTTGAACGCAGTATCCTTGCAAGGTCAAAAAGTATACAAGTATTAGACGGATCAAGAAGTTTTGGTGAAATCTCTTAATTTGTCATGCCATTTTTGTTAAAATAATAATTTCGCAAAACATATTGTTTCCCCTACATAGTTTTGAATTCAAATTATTGAAAACAAACCTTAAGCAATGTAAAGGTAGACGTATGTAAGCTTATGAAAATTTGCAATGAGCTTTTCGTCCGTTCACGTCACTCATTTGGCAAACCACGCAAATGTTTTTTAACTATGCATGATGTTTTAGCTTGGCTGAGGGCAGTATTATTTTTCTAGGTTAGGACACAAGATTTCGCACACTGAATGGGGGAGGGGGCGATCTATGGATTAATTCGATGCTAATACAGGTTGTGCCCAGTTTATATAATTGAATTTTTTTAACTAAAAAATCCGAACTTGGAGAAATCGCAAAATTTACGCTCTGTATAGGCATAAATTTTGAAAAATTAGCCTAACTGACACAACCTATATGTATCAGCAATCAGCATCACATTAATCCCCAAGCAACCCAAAAACCTTGGTGAGTCGAAAATTGCCTACCTTTTCGTAGAGCAACCTGAAACACTTCCAACCCTGAGAGGAAGGCTGCAAGCCGACTCAAGCTTTGTTTTCCTGAATTGATATTATAATTATTTACATTTAAATAACTCACACATCTACTTAACATAATTTTCCTACCGCTCCCCCCGACCCCGACGAGTAGCGCGTTTCCTCTTGGAGATTCAAGGATCCTGCTGATTTTGCAAATATAGTTGACCGCGTCGTCAAAAAGGACGAGGTTCATGATGGAGTTGAACTCATTGTACGATTTCAGCGCGTCTATGAGCAGTCTTTGGAGGAGATTGTAGTCCGTAACTGGCATATATTTTGGATCGCCCATCCCTTGCGCGAAATGACAGTAAATCAATGGCTTCACAAGAACACTGGTTTCCTCAATATCCTAGAAAAATATGTACATTATTCACATTTTTAATTTGACAATGCATCTCGTAGTATAATTAATTTGTTAAAAACCATTCTTCATGCAAAAAATGCATGCATACATAAGCGTCACAATTAATTTTACTTTGGTTAATAGATATGCAATACACTAAATACATAAGTATTTCGTAAATATTTACACTCTTAAAAATCCAGTATTAAAAAATAGTACCAACTAGTACCAAGCGGTATTTTTATATGATTCTACCAAAGTAAAATTGATAAGTGATACCGTGTATATAAATATGTATTAATACCTCGGTATTAAAGTTTTACCATATTTATTAGTAGCAAGTTTTTACGGAGGGGTATAATTTAAGTACCAAGCGGTAGCTACTTTAATACCGAGAAATTAAAGCGTTATTATTTATACTAGATTCCTAACAGTGTATGTATGCTGGATAGTTAGTACAATGAGGCTGTATCATGCGTGGCACAATCCTCCTTCATCAGCAGTGATCATGATTTGCGCGAAGTTCAAATTTGTTACGGCTCGATATCTCTTTTTACTAATGGACCAGTCACAAACTTAAATTTCGCGCAAATCATATTTTTCTTATTTTGCTAAGAAATTGTAGCCTACATATCTACTATTTTCAGCAGACATATTTACATGCATTACAAAGAATTCATGCAAACAGCTCGATAAAATGTGATCAGGCAAGTAAAGAGAGAGTAAAAATGGTGATTGTTTTCACTAACTCGCTACAAATGTAAGTAAACACTCTTTAAATTAGCATAGATACCCACGGATATGCGAAGACTTTTTTAAATCTGTCATCGTCCTAGGAAGATGCAGTAGGACATGGAATTAATTAATTAACATGACAACAATTGACATGCTGCATTAAATATGGAAGGGTTCCATAAAATTATTTATGCTAGTCACCTCATTTGCATACATATTTTGACGCCTTCGCGAGAGACAAAGAGTTTATTCAACATATGGAAAGCCCGTAAACGGGCACAGTGAGATTTATGCAAATGAAGTGACACGCACAAGTAATTCCACTGTATGTACATAAATATGTATTGTAATACCTTGGAATAGGTGACCTTACCTCAAAAGACTTTTTGACATTGTCGCTGATCATTTTACCAAATGTGGTGATGTCCTTGTCGTCCACTAGTTTGTCCCCGTACACACGACTCGCCTCGTGCAGCCAGAGACGCACCAAATCCAAAGGGTTCTGAAGGCAATCGGAAGTACTGAAAAGAACGCCCTGGAAAAAGTAAGGAAAGAAAGTTTTGTTTAGAATGTTATAAACCGGAAAATATTTGGATGAAGTTAGTTTAGGAGTTCCAAGGAACGGGAATAGTTCGAAAATCTTATCCCACTGAAATAGCATCCCTTAGAAAACCTAATCTTACTAATTGAGGAATATCTAGATAAGTAAATATGCAAATTACTTGAAAAATATTGCTCAAGTCTCTCAGGTTGAAGACGTAATGGAATTTTATCGCGGTCGGCAAAAAGGTTGACGCTACTTTGCTATGTAGCGCAAGCGCTGCATTAACCACGTTTGCACAAATTTTGATCACGTTTTGTGGAAATTTATGATTTTGAGAGGCCAGGTGCTGCTGCAGGATGGTTTTGTAGATGAAATGTACTGCCTCCTGTCCTGGGAAGGATAACGAGAAGACGGCAAAATGTCTCTGCAATCTGGGGTTGATCTGTGAAAGAGAGAAATTAAAAAATTCGATTAATACATACGTAATTATGTTGTAAAATTTTATGTAAATTTATAAATCTATTGTGAGTACAACTTACTGTGAAACTACCCGCGGTGGGATTCATGCAACTGACATATCCCACATTGTGAATATCCTTGAGGGAAAGTTTGACCCGATCGTACCAATGGCCGTAGTCCAAGTGTTGTCGAATTAGAGTGTGGGGTTGCACAGTGCCATATGCGTCAACCTTGAAAAATGTGCAAGTTTAATGTGTATGTAATTACTTAAGTGTTGCTAAAATTAGGGAATTAGCTGTGTTTTTTCACTAACAACCCGAGTATAGATCACTGTATCGAATTCTTCAGTAGATAATCGACAAGTTTGATGCATATTGTGTTCTAAATATTTTTTTTAATAATCCTGCCGAGAATTTTTGTGAGATTAATTCTGCAGAACGGTACACACCAAGGCGGTGAACAATTATTGTAGTTATGGAGAGAAGTATACCAGGTGTTGACAGGTGACATTATTTTTTCGAAAAATTGAAATTTTTAAGAGTTTGGGAAACTCTGATTTTTAGGTGGTTGCGATGCGTTGGTAGGTCACTGGAAATGGTAACAAAGGTGTGCGGATCTTTGCCCCCCATTAAAACCTACCCATGAAATGCTACCCATTATATGCTACCCGTGATGATCTGCTATCCATGAAATGCTACCCATTAAATGGGTAGCATTTCATGGATAGCAGATCATCACGGGTAGCATATAATGGGTAGCATTTCATGGGTAGGTTTTAATGGGGGGCAAAGATCCGCAAATCGGTAACAAATATGAAACTCTGAGAGGAAATGTTCTGAATAAATATGAAATATCTCCCAAATTTTCAGTTTTTCAGGAATTTCACAGCCAATTCTTATTTTTCAAATTTTTTAAAGTCCACCTCGATTGAACATTCATCACAGAACTGATGACCGAAGTTGAAAAAAATGGTGTGGGTGGACCGTTGCTAAGTTGGAAGATCGAAATGACCCCCTAAAGATCAAATCCGGGTCAAGTGCCCACAACACACTGAATGGGGTGTCAATCAATCAGTCTAGATCATACGATCAATTTGATATATTATAGAATTTTGTGACATAAGAATTGGCTGTGAAATTCCTGAAAAACTGAAAATTTGGGAGATATTTCATATTTACTCAGAATATTTCCTCTCAGAGTTTCATATTTGTTACCATTTCCAGTGACCTACCAACGCATCGCAACCACCTAAAAATCAGAGTTTCCCAAACTCTTAAAAATTTCAATTTTTCGAAAAAATAATGTCACCTGTCAGCACCTGGTATACTTCTCTCCATAACTACAATAATTGTTCACCGCCTTGGGTACACACATATGTGCATAATTCTTCGCGCATAGTTTTCTGCACAAGAATTTCTGCTGAAAATGTGCCAAATTTGTACATGCATGCCAAATTTCTGCAGGAAATGCTTCTAAATTTTTACTCGGGCTGTTCTCGCAGTAAATATTGGTGGGAATTTTTTTCTCCTTAAATCCTTACCATGGGCATATTCATATCATCAATGAAATAAATAAGTTTCTTGTTTCCCGGTGGACCATAATTTCTGCCTGCTTTCTTCTCCAACGGTTTCTCCATGACTCGTTGAAGCATTTCGGATGTCGTGTAGAAATTGAAGGGAACATTGCAAATTACATAGGAATCTGACAGGGCGGCAAGTTTGTCATTGATTAGGACAGTTTTTCCAGTACCAGCCCCACCCACGAGCATCACTGCGTGACCACGAGCCATCAACATGTCCAGGAAATATTTGACACGTGTAGTCTCAGCGGTATGCACCAAAGCCGCCTGCAAATTTCCGTGGAGAAAGTTTTTATGTGGTAGTACAAAAATTTAATGTACAAATATGCAGAAAGGCCGTACCTGCAAGGGTAGGTCAGGATCCAACTCAAACTTTGGGACAAGATCGGTCCAAGGCAAAAACTTTTTGGTTTCGATATCTATATAAATTAATTTTTATTTGATGCATTCTGAAATATGTGTATTTTTAATTTTAATTTTGTTTTAAATTTTAGCTTCCCATACATATTTACGAACTTTATTTAAAATTCGGAGTAAAATCGATTTTGCACAGAATAGATGACCGGTTTACTAAAATTCCCCAAAATCGGTATAAACGAAAATTAGTTTGAATACCTAATCGCTAAAATCGAAATAATCGAAAACCAGTTTTTTCAAAATCTTCCGATTTTGTATGCCCTAACACGAAAATTAATTTTTTTCTATTATTAATACATAATTGTCTACGTACCATTCATATGTCATATTCCAAAGAAGTACATATTAAAAAAATAGAACTCACCAATGTAAAAGTCAAACACATTTCCACCAGAGGGAAATTTGACGAATTTGAACTCGTTTTGAAACCACTTGGAAAAGTCGACACGATGATCCAAAAGTTGATCTTGATAAGTTGCCGATCCGAAGGCCCAGATTGTGCAGAAGACAAAGTAGACTTCGTACCACTCTTTGGGACAATCCGTGGGACACGTGTCTGGCGTGATGGTGCAGTCCAACAGATTGCAGAGCAGTTCAATATGCGTGATTTCAGAAATTGGGGTAATTTTCTTGAATCTGGTTTTGTTCATTTCTACAACCGTGGGAACGTATTTGTCAAACAAAATGGTCAAGTTCGCCTTTTCTGCGGGACTGTCACGTTTTTCGATCCAACTGGCGACATATCTGCACAAATTGGTTCAAAATTAAGCAAATTTCTCTCTGGGTGGATTTTGCTATAAGGTTACACCACTCAGAAAAAATATTTACATCACCAAAAAAAATTTGAATCTTTGCTATTAAATTTTGCTCTTGCGTTCAGTTACAATATTATGTAAAGTTGATAAATTTCAAATATCTTGTCACGATTGGAACTAGTAACGAATGCGTACAAGGAGGAATAGATTATGCAAATTTATTTACGGTTGCCAGCCTAAATCCTGCGGGTTGAGGTACAAAATTCCAGCTCTTGATACAGTCGCGGGCGTTGCGACTCTCAACGTCCAGATTTCGAAGACGAGACGCATCATTTTTGTCATCGCTGTAAATTTTGTAAAATGTTTATTACATGTTTGCTGTCTCGATTTATCTACTTATAATGAATGACTTACCAATTCGTTCATTACTGGCCAATGTGAGCACTTTATTGTCATCCATTACTAAAAAAAGTACACATAGATAATTAAGTAAATTACTAAGGGACAATTAAAAACAATTACTTATGTAATTACCCGTATTCAAACTCTCAATCCACATGGGGTCAATGTCACCATCTAAGATGATCCACTTGGGCCCATCACCCGTAAGATTCGCTTGATCCCGCATGATCACGGAAAAGATGCCTTTAAGATGTCATTATTGGTGAATTATTTAGTCTGGCTTGTTGCACGAGGTCTCAAAATATTGCAAAATGTTTGAAACAGTACCATCCTTCCATTCTCTGGTTGCAGGGTTAATGATGCCAAAGAGCTCGTCATTCGTGACAGCTTTTGGATTCAAATCTGTGTACATGGGACGATGCTTCATGATTTGATGGGCACGATAAAGTGTCTTCCACACCTGGAAAAATAGTACAATAGGATCATCATTTTAGAATGAGTTCACGGTATTAAATAAATATTTTTATGCAGTCGTTGTAACTTGTAAAAAATTCGCAAATTTTCTAAATTAATTTTACAAATATGTAAAAAGACGCCCTTGATCTGAATATGATGTAAAATTACAAAAATTTCCCTCAAAATCTTCGTAAAACTTTGTAAGTTTACATGTTACATTTTAAGGATTTCACAGTATTACCAAGCATTGCGTAAAAGGGACTCGTTCGGGGACGTATATATTATTTATGTATGTATATATGTACTTGCCTGACTTTTCCCTGTCCCCGCATTTCCAATGATAAAAACTGAATGTCGCACGTCAATCAACTCTTGGAGCTGGACAACTTTCAGGATGTAATTATCTTCCGGCTGCAGTTTAAGTTGGAGCGTGGCCACCCGAATATTCTTCTCAAACTCGAGATCTCTTTTACGAGGAATATCCAGAGCTGGGAATAAATCTCCGATGAGACCCATAAATACGGGGATGTCGTCGGCAACGATTTTTGGGACGTTGAAATCTCTCAGCGCTCTCATGAGTACTTGATCCTCGGGACGATCAGGGTCACTTCGCTGCGAGTAAAATTTTCTAAAATATGAAAAACTGAAGTATTTTTTTCAAATCAGCGACCCACCTTCAAAGATCCCGCCACCACAAGGACAGATTTGATGGCGCGTAGCCCCCAATCGTAATGGTCTTGTTTAGAGAGCAACTCCTTGCACAGGGTGTACAGCGTGATAAATTTACGAGAAAGTACGCGCGCACTTTGAAAACCTTCGGCGACCAGCATGATTTCAGAAATGAGTTCAAAATCCGGTACCACCATGGCGCATGGTCTGAACAGAGCTTTCAAGTTTTCGGGGAGTTCTGTAAATGCACATTTTTAGAAATGTTTCACATTTTTCCAAATTTCTTTGTTAAAATGGATAACCAAAGCCGTTGCCTCACCTGAACGTCCAGCGTAACCTGGATTCATCGTGATGAAAAGTCCGACGGTTGAAATTAATCGAATTTCTTCACCCATGAAGACAAAACGGGTTTTTCTATCTCGAATTGCGTCCTGCACAGAACGATGCATAAAAAATTCAATTAAAAATTTCTGTATGAATTTTTGAGTGCTAAACAGGCAGGTTAATAAAATTCAAATTTGTTGCAAAAATCGGTAGAGCAACTCAAAAAATAGTAGAAAACTCGGCAATAGGCAGCATCATATTGTAGGAAAAAAATGTCAAAAATTCGTACATATTCTAGGGCAACCTCTGTACATATTTATTTACCTGGATAGATTTGACTTGCACCGCTACGACGGACAAGACTTCTACAGAAATCCTGTTAAACTCATCGAAACAACCCCACGCTCCGGTTTGTGCTAATCCCTTATAAATATTTCCGATCGACCGATAGTCCATTTGTTCCGAACAGTTGAAGACGTAGACCATCATGCCTAACGCTCGCCCGAGATCTTTCGTCGTCTCAGTTTTCCCAGTTCCTGCAGGGCCTGGTCAGACATGAATTGTTTTATCCAGGATAAAATACTTTATAGAAAATTGCATCTTTCTCATGATACCTGCCGGCCCTCCACCCATGATTAAGTGAAGAGATTGCGTCAACGTGATGTAACATCTGTCCGTCAAAGGAGTAATTACGAGACGTGGGGTATTTCCGAGATATTCGTACCAGTATTTGAACTGGGCGTCGCAGATGTTTGCTAAATTCGCAAGTAATAAGTAATAATTATTATTGGTTTTGCATTGTGGTGAATTGTGCGTTATCCCATTTGCATAAATTTCACCATGCCCATTTGCGGAGATACAGCATATTGAATAAACTCTGTCTCTCGCTTATGTGTCAAAATATGAAAATGAGACTACTACTGTTCATGTGAAAAAGTGTGGCCTTCGCCGAGCCAAATTTCTCTAAAAGGTTACCTGGCAGCTATCGTAATTTTAGGGAATATCGTAGCAACGTTTGAATTTTGACACTGAAATAAATTTTTGTAATTGATAAAATAAGAAAAATAGAAAAATTCCGCCAGGTAATCTTTCAGAATTTCTAGGGCCACACTTTTTTCAGATGAACAGTAGCATGAAAATCCACTTTGCATACACGTGCCACTCAACTTTTTAGAAATAATTGTCTCTTGTAAAAATACGAACTATAATTCTACGCACTCACAGAAACAATCACCCTCCGCAGTATCCCAGCGATGTCGCAATTGACTCTGCCATGGAAAGGCTTGAGCCGTCTCGATTTTCAGAGCGATCAATTTTAGCACAACGTCTCGTGAATGGACATCAATTGTGCAAATGGTCATAATCTTTTGACGCTCTTGGAACGTTAGTTGGCCGATCAAAAGTCCGATTAAGGTGTTTAGTTGGTTCACTTGTTTTCTGTGGTAGTCTTTCAACGCGTTCTCGTAGCCTTCTTCAAGCTTCCCGAGAGCAGCATTGACCTCGGTGGTCCACCAGATCTGCGTGCCGCAAAGGGCAGTTTGGGCAGGAAAGTCCTGATAATGGGAAATATATACATTTTTAAATTTGCATGTGTTTGGAACAAATCGCTTTTCTTTCACATTTTGGCACCCTATATCATAGCTATTGTTTGTAATTTAAACGAGATAGAACCGACTTATTATGAGAGACTGCACAAAAGACAAAATTGTATAACCATCATCCCATGTTTTATTGGGGGTATTCATTACGAATTCGCATATTCTCCTCGGGACATAATTTTGCAAAAAAATTGCGAACTAACTACTAGCCTTGGAGATGCGTAAGTTCTTAAATTAATTTTTAAGCCAATTTTTTTGCAAACTTGGGAATTTTTTGCTAACGATGCGAGCTCGTAATGAATTTCTCCATAGTTTCGGATAAGCAAAATATTTATGAAAAAATGGCAATTTTTTGCATCAAAATCGGAATTTAAAGCCACAAAAAATCAAGGAAACAGTAATACAGTATTAGTGTCCTTGCGCATGCATACCTGGATCCAAATGTCCCTAGGTTTGCCTTCATAGTCGGCGACCGCTTCGGAGAAACAGTTCCGAACCGTGGCCCTCATTGCTTCCTCCAGTCGACACAGCCACACTTCAACAGCACCAGTACAGTCACACGGACTATTAAACTGGACTACTTCCCCATCCTTTGCCCTCATTCCGATCGCATTCGTGGGCACCTCCTTCTTGACGCCGTCCCCCTTTTTGAAATCCAAGTTGGCCATCGCATCAAATAGTTTGGCGAGATGTCGCGCAACCTGCTCGGGTTCGTTCCCGTTTGACAAAATGTCCAAGAGATCGACCGATGAGACAAAGTAGAAGCGGGGAAATGCCAATCGCTTCGTTTCCAAGTAGTCGGCAAGCGCCTTTTCGCAAAGGGCTAGTTCTTTCTGCAAAACTTCTAAGTCTGGCAGGATTCCGGGTTGGTTTGTGGCTTGCACGACGTTTTTGGTAGAGTACAATTTGGTAAGTGTATTCTGTGAAGGGAAGCAATTTATTAGTAAATTCAAGACATTTTTGCTAGCTTGGGAGGGAAAGAACCTTGAAATCTCGATCAATTTTATCAAATCGGGCAGCATCTACGGGTAGACTTTTCCGGATGTCTTCCGAAGCAATAAAAATGGATTCCAAGTGTGACCATGTACGCTGAACTTCTCCCAACACGGCGAGAACCTTGTGGAGAGATAATATATTTAAGCATGAAAGGATTTGGTACAATTTCATGACTGGATTTCTCTACCTGATCGGCCATGAAGAGACGATTCTGCCAAAACTCGACCTCTTCATGGAAAAATCCAATGAATTTCGACCTGGAGAAAAATGATGTTTGACAAAAATTATGGAGCAATTTAAATACGTAAAATGCAGATTCAAAATTCGGCATTACCGCTCAGCGAACAAATTTACATACTTATCCTTAGAAATATCTGTATTGACTTACATGGCAATATTCTGCAATTGGACTTGATTGTCTTCAAGAATTTCAATAAGTTCTTCGGACGCTTTGATTAGTTGAGTTTGCGTTCGAGAATGCAGTTCAAACTCGTACTCCTGAGCAGACCTGCGTCATAATTATTAGACGTGGTCAGCAAACAAGTCTGACTTCAAAATAACTAATAAAAAATCACCAAGTTCCATCTAAATCTTTTAGCGTCTTCTCCATCGAATTTTCCTTGACTGCTTTATCCACCACGTTTTTGACTTCCTCTTCAAAATTGTGAAGATTTAGGGCCAAAAGATCAGCCAGTGTGGTGGATTCGTCCACGGAGAATTTTAACTAGACAGGGTTTCCAAATGCGTTATATTTAAATTTCTTGATAATGATTTCATTATCAAGTTAGTGAATTAATTTCAGTAAATTTTGTTCAAGCAGAAATTTGAAATGGACTTCAGACTTACGATTAGCATTTTGTACAATCGTGGCCAAATCTTACGTTTTGAATAAAAAATCAAAATAAATACATAAATACATTTTAATTAGAACGACGTGTGTTTCTTACAAATTTACGAAATTTACCTTCGTTGCACGCATAAGTTCTTCCCAGTGGCGTTCTCGGATGGCTTGATTTTGCAACTCAGCCACCGATTTTAGAGATGAGATCATGTTTCTGATTACGCCCTCGAGCAAGAAAAATATCTCCCAAGCTTTCACATCCTTGTCCATTATTTTCACTTCCTTCGACATTCGTTTGCACTAAGGAAACCGGAAATTAAGAAGATTGAAAAATACAAATTTGGCATTCTATGTAGGTGTCTCAAATTATGTATTGGCAGACGCCGAGTGATACACCATAAAGGGTTCATGGATTCGTTACGAGTTAACAACTTTCGCAAAAAAATTGAAATTTTGGTTTGAAAATTTATTTGCGAACTTGCAATTTTGTTGTCAAAAATACAAATGTACGTTGCGATGCGATGCGAACATGTGAAATCGTAATGAATCCCGTCAATATTGCATAAATTGGGGGTATAAATTTGCATTAAACACATATAAATAAATAGTCCCTGGTACTAATTTGTTGTAAGGGTTCTGAGATATTCGTAATTTTTAGAGCAACGTGATTACCTCCAAGTCCATACTTTCAACATTTATGTTGAGCCATTTGGTAGTTTTCCACTCCTCAATTAACGACGCCACGATGTTCGTGTAGTCCCAAATGTTTTTTGCGAGGCGGACTTCCTTTTCGCATTGTCGTAACGATTTCGGTTCTGAAAGATTGGCATAATTAATTTTCGACCTATTTACTGGTGTATAATCCTCATGCTAATTTTGGTTCATATTTACCAGGAACGTGCACCTCAAATAGTTCCGCAGCCGAACAAATGTCTGCATATTCCGCGTTGAAAGTAGCAATATCTGTGTGGGCGTTGTCAAGTTCTTTGTATGGGAACTGACACATTTTACTAAAAGAGATAAAGAATCCTACATTTAGCACAGCCCATATTTTATAAGGAAATTTTGATGGCATACTCGAAAAACGTTAGAACCCTGAAAACATCTCGATACGCGTGTTGCTTCAAGTCAAAGTCGGCAATTCGTTTCCGGATGGAAGAAACTTCTTGTGCTTGGAGGGGTGCGACTTGGTGTTTGATTTTAATCGCTAATTTTTTCAAGTTTATCCACTTTTGGGGTAATTCTGGGCAAGAGTTATGTACAATCAGTACTACTAATTTTGCATAATAATTTTTTCTGCGCAAACCTTCTAATTGGACGAAGACTGCTTCTGGTAGTTCGTAATCGTACATTTTGAGGAGTTCGATATACTTTTTGATGGGTTCGAACATCGTGTCTGTCGTGGCTTGTCGGTCCTTCACCTGTTGGAGCCAGGTCATTACGGAAATTAGTTTCCTAAGGTCGCCTTCACGCAAGGGTTGAGTGAGACCGCTGTCCGCCTCGGTGATAAACTGCTCGAGACCGGACAACCTGTGGACATAAAATTTGACATAACAATAGGGAGGAATTAATATTTCCTGAGTAGAAATCAATCACAAAATTTCACTGTAATCGATAAAAGTTCGATCAATATTACGTTCTGCATATTTTTTTTACGTAATCCTGCCGTTATTTTTTTGAGATTTTATTCCGTGTGTTCATAATTCTACTCTGCACAGTTTTATGCACAATTCGCTCTGCATAAAGTTTTTTTGCAGAAAATTTGGATAATTTCTGCAGGAAAGCCGCTTAATTTTTTCACTCGTAGTTGAATTAAGTTACTTAAATTGCGGCATATGCGAAACAAATTAATCTAAGAAATGCTATTTTGCATTTTGGCAGGAATTGTACCAAACTGGTACAAGTTTTCGTCGCCACAATTTCTGGCATACGGGATTTCAATATCACGATAATTTATGCCTTCAAAATTCTGCCATTCGATTTCATTTATTTAAGTACCAATAATTTTTATAATTTATGTATTCAAATAGTTTACGCAAAATTTAGTGTGAAATGTGCTTACCCTCCAATAACACTGTCAATCATGTACTGCTTGAACATCAAGCTCCATATTTTGCAAGTGTTAAGGAGCGATTGCCTGAAAGGGCGGATATCCAGTCGGAACCACTTATCAAAGATATGCTCCCTGGGGAGATTCTCAACTTCGATGTATAGATTTTCAAACTTGTCAATCTAGCGGAGAAATTGATTAAAGAAAATTAATTAATTAATGATTGACTTATTTTTAATTAAAGCCGGCCTTAATTAAATATTGATCAGTTTCATTATTACTCACAACTTGTTTAAATTGCTCCAGAGTTGGGGCGGAGAATTCTTGAGGTTCTTCCTCCCCCGAATTTTTGACCTCCATTTCCTCCGCTGTGAGCTGATGACCATATCTGAGAAACTGGTTGAGATACTCGAGCCTGTCGTCTTCCCAGAGATAAGTGTACGGCTCAAACTTTATAGTGTATTCGGTCGCTTGATTCATTACGGCTTGAACTCGGTTCTCAATTTCTGATCGCATTTCGGAAATTTCTGGACAATTTTCTACGTCGGTCTACATGCATAAAGATCAGCGTATAAAAAATTTGTGGTACTTACTACATAATGAGGCAATTTACACAGTCCATGGTAACATTTTAAAATTCGTAAATTCTGTAAGCTTTTACAAATTTTTGCATATATTTCTAACGAAGATTGGCTTGCAAATTATTGTAAGCTTACTCAGATCAATGGCATCGTCTTATTTTGAAAACGTTTGTAAAGTTATTTTGCATAAGGTTTGCACAGTTTACACAGTCACAGGTTTCACAAGTTATCAATGACTGCGTGAGTGGTACAATCATTTACGGAATAAAAAATGGCGTGAGAAAATTGCGAAAATTTTAGCATGACGATAAACGAGAAGGTTAATGAGAATAATTAGAAATTAGTTAAATTTTTGACAGGTGACGCGCATTTTTTATATGCGCCAATTTTTGGCAATTGGTTTTAGTAAAATTGTGGAAAATATGAGACTTAACTTGTCTATTGTGATAAAGTTTGTAACTCACAAAATAATCAGAGTCCTCTCCAGGACGTACTCGTTTGACCAGAGTTCCCTGATGGCTAATGTCTGCCAGGATATCTTCCACCAAGTTGAGAAAGCTGCCCGGATCGGAAAAGTCGAGAGCAGGTGTGAAGATGACCTTGTTTTCGGTCAACTCCATCGTCACTTCGAAAAGTGGGGAAGGGGTCAAATTTCCGTCGGTGTGGTCCACAAGATAGCCAAACCTAATAATGGTAGATAAATTAGCATAAACATACAGTCGTACAGCTAATTAGCATAAACAACGTTTGCAAACATACGAGACTGCAACAGTCTTGATAAGTCCATCCAACACGATGCTCTCCAAGAATTGGAGATAAGTATCCCAAGTTTTTTGTTGGTCGGGAGTGTTTTCCTTCATCAAGTGGTTCTTGTTTCGTTCCACTATTTCTGTAACTTTCACCGTCATTTCTTCAATTCCCTTGTACTGCTTCAGTTTTCTGGCGTGTGCGTGTTCATCCATGTTCAAGAGGGCTTCACGTTTGCCATCTTTCCGTTCAAAGAGTGGATTGCCCAACCAGGTTTGGACCATCTTCTTGATAATGTTCACGTTATCTTGTGATTTTCCAAGTCTGTCTTCAACATCGGTGACGGGATCGTTTAAAGAAGTGATGTAGGACCAAATCCCTGTATCAAGTGGAATGAATTTTGGGATATAAATTTACACTCAAAATGTAATTTAATTAAGGAAATAGTCATGATAGCGGAGCAAAATAATAAGTAATACGGAGAATGCGAATTACGGTACGTACGCTAATTTTTCACGCAGGAGCTAAACTTATCGTTAGCGTGAGGTTAACATGAGGTCAACAAAATTTATGCACGAATTAACGTTAAACTATAAAAAAATACGCGTAACCTAACGAATTAATAATCTCGGAAATATCTCCACAAAATATTTAACCACCCTCCTAACTCTTCAATTCTAATAATCCCACTCCCATATATGTATAATTATCTACTTTAATTTAAATTTAATTTAGTGCCTCACACTTAGGAGCTCTTCGGCGTACATAAGGACTTTAAGGTGCTACAGTTTTCTTAGCCTTTGGAGATAAACAACTTACCAGGATCAGACCACGTAATCTTGTTGATACCAGTTTGAAGTTTAGAATCAATTTCTTTCACTTTGCAGTGAAGCAATTCTCGTTCCTGAGCATTGGAATTGTTGATTATTTGGTTGTACGAATAAGCTATCCGGTCCAGAAATAGTAAATTTTTCCTGTATACGGGTTGCTCATCAAGTAGTTTTCGAGCCAGGGAAGGGATGTCCATAAATCCGGCACACTCCATATATTTGACTTCCTTTATCGTACTGTACAGCTATATGCAGTAAGGGTAACATAGATTAGTGAAAACTGTACGTATTACTTAATTGCAAATCTGCGAGGTTGCTTGCCAAAAAAATAGTTCGACAATTCACGCAGCCCTTCGTAACATTGTGAGATCCGTGAATTCTGTAAACTTACTACCTTTTACAAAATTTTAAAAATATTTCTGAGGAAAATTAGGTTACAAATTTTTGCAGTCATTTAATGACTGCGCGAATTGCCTCAGTGTACATCTAGTCCGCTCATGATTTATATCGAGCCATATCACGTCAACCTTCGTAAGTTGGTAGCCGCGTAAACTTATGATTCATAAGTTATGAAGATCATCTTACGAACGAAAAACAGGCCTTTTGTCTACGTACATAAGTTCTGTAAGTTGATAAGCAAAAATTACCTTCGAGATGTTCGTTAGATTCGTTAAAAGTTCGTAAGTTTCCTACCTTTACGAAGACTGACGTGAAATGCTTAATTGCATACTTCCCACAGTTCCCACTATTTAGTTTCACGGGAAATTAGGAAATAAGAAGATATGCAAATAGGGCTGCAGTTATGCAAAACGCATGCAAAATTACCTCGCTGTTGAAATTGACTACGAGTGATTTGTCGTCTGGATCTCGACTAAAGATCATTTGCTTGACCCATCCTGCTCCCTTTTCTTCCACGCTCTTCTTCCAATCTTCAAAAGTCTCCGTTTGAAACGTGCCCAGCGCTTGGTCCAGCTCTTCATATGATTTGTTCAACTTGCTCACAACTTCTTTATCCGCAATTTGCAAATCAAGTGAGCGGAACTGTTCAATATTCTCGTCACAACGATCCCGCATTTCTCTAGCCCAATGAATCGAGGCGGAATACGGGGGCAGGACTGGGTTGGCCAAGAGTCGTTGATTAACTTGAAAAGGTGTTATTGTCCGATGAAATTGTTCCTGTGTAGAAGGGGAAGATATTTTAGATTAAATATGTACATAAATAATGGGGGAATTAGGGAATTTTCGCTATTTACATATGTATGTATATTCTAAAAAATTATGTTCATAATTACTTACATCTTGGTTCTTAATAATGAGATAATTCACGCGGTGATTGGTAGCTTGTAAAATCCATAATTTTTGCAAAATAATTTTGCAAAGTTTTGTAAAATATGTAGAAGACGCATTAGATCTTAATTTTCAAAAATTTCTAAGCTAATTTTCCTAAGAAATATTTATAAAATTGTGTAAAAGTTTGCAAGTTTACAGAATTTGGAAGTTTTACAATTTTACCAAGGCCGGCGTGAATTGGTTCAAAGCTTTATAGAATTTGCGATGATTCAAAGTTACAACCCTGGTAACATTTTTCTAATTTTTCCCGTTTCGATGGAAAATAAATATGAAAGTTTTCTTGTTGAAATGCGAGGTTTACGAAATTCATGTAAATTCACGTCTTCATAATTAACACAAGCTTGCACTGGAGTTATTCTTGTTTTAATCTGCGTTTTTGTCTCTATTACCTTAATTTGTTCCAGATCTTTACTAATCATGGCCACATATTGGGGGTACTTGGGCTCAATATCTTCCTTGATGAGCGGTCTCTCGACCAGCGTTCCTAGCGCGAGGATCAACTTGTAGACAGACTCTGGCGTGTGACAGTCGTCAAATGCATGCATGAAGATGGCCGACAGTTGTTGGTCAATGTCCAGAACGTTCTCTTGGAACAGTTTTTCATCCGCGAGGAAGCTGTCGTCCTCCGGATCGGAGCAGTCGTACTGAAGGCCGCCAAACCTTTGGTAAAACTCCATGAATTTTTTATACACTTGGTTAATCCGTGCGCTCAGGAATTTGCCCTTGTTTCCGCCAATGTCGATTCGTTCTAATTTGTAAAATTCGACAGAAGTGTCGAAAAATACCTGGAAAATTGTGGAAAAATATATATAGTGTACATACTCAGAACAAAGTCGTATTTTGCATCAAAAACTGATTTAAACAGCAAATTTGTAAAGTTCTAACAATTTAGGGATTCGCAAATCCTGCAAATTTAAGTATTTCTAAAAAACACGTGCATATTTTGTTTTGGTTCTATTTCTATTCTGTAACTTCTCTTGATGATGTGGATGAGTTTGCGAAACAGAAACATGTAATTCGCTGGGTAAATTTGCAAAAAATAATCCTATGCTTTTCCAGGAAAAGTTGGCGAAATCTCAATAATTGTGGGTCAATTTCGGGAATCATGTTGCTATGATCAATTTGCGAGATATGCGAGATATGCGAAGGTTGACGTGAGTACGCTCATCGATAATTTTAAAAGTCAACGGTTAAGAGAAATTGATGTTTTAACTTACCAACAGATTTTTCATCCTATTCAAAAACTTGTCAAAACGTTTGAAAACCAAGTGGGGAAGAAAGTCCCAACTTTTAGCCTCTTCTTCCGTCCTAAAGTAGGCAGGAAGTTCGCGTTTGTGGGCGTCATACAATTCCCGGAAATGTTGGAGAACATTCACCACAGCCGTGCATTTGACGAGGCCTTCTTCCGGTTCCATCTGGAAAACAGCGCTGCCGCCCAAGTGAGATCGTGCCATTTCGATAAGCAAGTTGCAAATTTCTTGAAGGAGGACGATAATTCTCGCGGGAGAGCAGTAGTACTTCGAGTGGCCCCAGATAAGACAGACGCAATGCATCATGGGCCCAAGGTGTTTAAGGACTTCGTCGAAACTGGAATTTTGCACGTTTTCCAAGTGTTTCCGGAGCGGTTTCAAGTGGACCAGGATGTCTTGCGCTTCTCCAAGTGCGGCCACCACGTTGCGGAACATTGACTTGAAACAGGGCCAATAAGTGGAGCCAGTCTGTTCTAGGATGTTGGCAATTTTTCGGACTTTTTCTTCCTTCAATTGGTCGTAGATGCATTGGAGGTCATCGACACCTAAGGATAAATTGTCTAAAAATTGCTTTCGACCTAGATTTACAGTCTTAAAAATAGTGTTACCCTTTAATTGCAATCTCAGTTATATATATATTCCTTACTTTAGTTTGATAAAGGGTAAAGTATTTAGTATGGCTTTAGTATGGCTTTAGTATAGAATTCAGAGTGCATTTACGTTTCAAAGGGATCAACATTATTTTTAAGAGTGTAATCGTGCAGGAATTTCGACTTACGCTCCTCCCAAAACAATAACTCAGCAAAAGGCGTGGGATTATTGCCAGTTGCGAGTGGTTTTGATGAATCCTGCTTCAGTACATCGTTAATTTGTTGACTCCATTTTATCACGATTGTCTCGATATTGGTTTTCAGGGTTTGATCGACATCCCCTGGACCACTGAAATTAATTTAGTTAGAAATCATTACCCTCTGCTCGTGAGCATCATGAAAATTTGTGTCAAAGTCTGATATATATACATTTATAATTTGGATAAAAAATATAAATTTAAGTGGTGAAAATTGCAACAGTCGATTTTAATCAGCATCGAATTTATGTAGCTGTGTTTTCCGAAAGTATTAGAATCTCAGTCCGAATGCAAAATTAAGTAACTGTAGTTAAATATCTAGCAATGTATCTATGGATTACTAAAAAATATACATATCGATTTTACTTACCCCTCAGCCAATTTGCGATCATTTTCATCAATCTCGTCCAGACTGAGGGGCATCGGAAGCAGCGTCTTTCCCTTCAGCTGACCCTGGATGGTGTACAACACTCCGCAAATCTCTTGCGTGTGGTGTTTCACATCTGCAACGACAGCCTCGGGCCACTTGGGCTGGTTGACTTCCGCCCTTATCAGGGGCCCTATGACCTGCAATGATTCAGAGCAGGTTTGAAATATGTGTTGGAAATTTTCATATGGTGGAGTAAAAAATCTGTTTTTTATATTATCTGAATCGATATCGGAGGACAATGCTATATTTTTCAGCTTTCGAATTCGTACAAATTTTCCTCAGCATTGTCGACAACCAGAATACAAATACTTGTTAATTTGTACTAATTTTGTGTTAAATGGATACACGAGGGAAATTTAAAATATTTTGCTTAATTGTTTTCTGACAGCATATATCCATATTAGCATGATGACACTTCCGAGTAAATATGTATATCGTAAGCCGATGAGTATCGACGAGAAAGCAAAACAATACATAAATCTTCTGAGAATCGTGTCGTGGGGGTTAACAAGTACCGGTAATTCCACATTTGCATAACTTTTTGATAGTTATTTAACTTTTCACTCCCATAAATACATACATTTTCAATGAAGGCCCCGAGATTTTCCAAAGGCTGATGAGACAAATCTCCATAAATCAAGTTCCTTTTAAAGCTCAGATCATCTTTGACAAGGGGAATTACACCGACGTCTTTCTTGACGAAGTAGCACGTCTTGTTCTTTCCTGTGGTCGGGTAAGCGTCTGAGGCGACAAGTTGCCCTGCCATATTTAGGTGGATGACGAGCAACTGAAAATTAGCAAATTAATTTTTAGCAATTACGGCGGATGATATGCAAACCTATTTAAAATTTGCAAAATTAACTAATTAGAAATTTTTTAGCAATTTATGCAGTTGGATGACTAGCAACTGAAAATGTGCATTAATTATTTTGCGATTTTTAGCAATCTATTTTTTAGCTTACCGGAAATTCTGCTATATCAAAAAAATCATTCATCACATTCCTATATTCTTCCGTCATCACAAACTTTAGCCACTTGTCCATTTTAATTTTCAACGACCTGGTTAAATATTCGCAAATAAAATCTAGCCGTGGATCTGCCCCAGACTCGTAGACCCCTGCAGCATTGTCCTTATTAGCACCACCACCCCCACCAGCCTTCGCCATTGTCCCCACAACTAGTTAAAATATTCTTGAAAATTATCCAGGGTGTGAAGAATCGAAGAGACAATGCAGTACCAAGTAATAAATTGTCATCCTAAAGAGCACCACTATTTTCCATTAACACACTCGAATTTATACAAAATTTACTTGTATGCAAATTTTGTTCAATTTTTTACACTTGTAGTGTTGCTTGGGGATACATAAATTTGATACACCCCATGTTTGTCAGTTTATCCTGGCATGTTTATTTATTCAGTTTGACTTAATTTTGAACTTTGAAAACATGTTGTAAATATGTGGATGAAATTATGTATGCAGTTTTTTTCAGCAACTCAAAATTTCAATAATTTCAAAAACTCAAAAAACTACAAACCTTTATTTCAGTAATTTGAGACTTTTATGCATATGTAAACTTTATGAATGTTTTATGTGTAAAAACTGTGCACATAATTCCACCCACATATTTAACAAACAGTACATTTTCAAAGTTAACTGTCAATTCTTCAAGTCGGGTGTGAATGAATCTTTTAAAAAGTTAAAGATATAAAATGGCTCAATCTATATTACATAGATAAATATGTAGTACCAAATTATTCCCTAAGAAACACCCCAAGTGCAAAAAATCTTGTAATTTACTTATTAATTTACATTTAATATAGAAAATTATTTGTTATAAATAATCCTGGGAGTGGGAGGGCATTGCATAAGCCCTAAAAAACTGTTAGTTCAATGCGATTCGTATCGAACCAACAATCCGAGCCTGGCGTTGAAGGTAGGCATCTGCAAACGCGATACATATTTTGCATGCAATGTATGTAGGAATAAAAAATGCAACTTTGTTGTGCATTTCTGCCTCAAGTTGAGAGTCTCAACTCATCCTCAATTCATTTTCAACTGATACATGTATGCATACATACATATGTAAATGTCGTCAGACCAGTAATGATTTAATATCAGTTCCTTAAAAGTGTACATATGTATGTATGTACATACATATGTATCTAAATAGATGGCAACTACAGATAGAATATTTGTTCATATGAAAAAACAGTGGCCTTCACCGAGACAAATTTCTCCAAAGGTTACATGGCAGATGCACTGTTAAAAATGTGGTGAAATCATATTTGTACATACATATACACTCCGTGACGGTATTGATTTGGTAACAACGTCTCCCCGAGTTGGTGATAAGTAGTTTGATTCTGAGGGGTAAGCTTTCTTGATTCCCGGAAATTTGGATATGGAAATTTTGGTCTCGGAAATTTGGGTACGGAAATTTGGGTATAAGGAAATATGGGTATCAGAAGTTTTGGTCTGCAGAAATTTTGGTCTCGGAAATATGGGTAGCAGTATATTTGGGTATGCAGAATTTTAGGTATGGGAAATTTGGGTATGACAAAAAAATTCTTTTCACAATTGCTCTTCGGAAAATGTGGTGGCCCACAAAAAGGGTCGATTATTTACAAAGTAATTACATGAGTTACAATATGTAACAAAATTGTAGATGCAGCGACAAATTTTTTTTTTCGATATGATCCCACAATTTCTAAAATTCCGGTTAATATACGGACAATTTCCGCGTCGTCGATTTTTAAACGTCACAAACAGATAAAAGGTCAGTTTTTTAAAGATTCAAAATGATATGCCAAAAATAAAACTCCATGGATAATTTTTTTTCGACTTTCCAATAATTTGTATTGGACGCGGCAAGGCCTCACGAAAAAAATGAGCTATCATACGAACGTGTACGATTTTTTTGACGCCCACAGGAATTTTACGCCCAGGACAGTTTGAAGGTCTAAAATAGTGACCGTGGTGAAATTCAAACCATTGAAATATACACAGGCATGTATTCAATGTCAATATGGTTTTGACTTGGTATATGTACTAGTTACCGCACAACCAACGGCCATTTTAAGGGCCACCACATTTCCATCCGAAGATCAATTGTTGAAAAGTATTTTTTGTCGTACCCAAATTTCCCATACCTAAAATTCTGCATACCCAAATATACCGCTACTAGGGTTGCCGCGGATAGCGAAAATGCTACCCGTTACCCGACCCGCTACCCGCAGCACTGCTACCCGTACCCGCACGGGTACCCGTTACCCGCTACCCGTTTTGGGAATTAAGCTAAAAACCGACCAACGTTCAGAATAAATTTGATGTAATCAATTATTTGCTCAGTTTGGTTGATATGTAGTTTGAGATAATGCTATGCAAGTAAAGCATGACAAAATTTGGTATGTTGGTGTAACTAGGTATTTGTTTCTGAAACCAAACTTTCTGGCTTATAATGGAACGTTTTTCAAGCTACACAGGGTTGCTTAGCCGCTTATATCAAAAATTCAAAAATTAGGCCAAAAATTAGGAATTGCATAACACTTATTTTTCCGTTGAATGATCCGTTTAAAGAAAACTATTGGAGGAGTGCTGCACTCCGAGTGAAGAGTTCAAAGTTTTTGTCCGAAGAAAAAGATGGCAAATATTTACCTAAAAATTTAACCTTGCAGTCAATATTTTTCTTCAAAGTGACCAGTCAACAGAAGGGAAAGTATAACGTGATCCATAATTTTTAGCTTGACGTTTTGACATAACTCGCTAGACACTCTTGGTGTGGCTTGAAAAAATCAAGTTGAAAAAATCAGTCAGTTCCAATGTTAGTTTAATTTCTGAAATTCTGATCTCAATGAAGTTTTCATTGAAAAATCTTCTGCAAATAAAATTTTAGCCTTCAATCCGATTGAAGTTTTTCATCTGCACAAATTAAAATATTCTCAGTTTTACAAAAATACGCACAAATGCAAATAAAATTTGTGCACGTATTTTAGAGCAGACAATTTATATCTGCTTGAGAAACAATAATTTCTCCGCATTTTCTGGTCGTAAAAACTATTTGAGGCTGCCGTATCTTCTGTCGCTTCCGAGCAGACACTCACTATAAAGGCTTGTTGCTGCCAATGACGAATGTTGAACTGAATATATAATAAAATCATGCTTCTGTAATTGTAATTAAGGCCTGAGAAGCTTGTAACTTTGTTTGTTAGCCAATTTATGGCCAAAATAGAATAAAAACTGAACTACCCGTTACCCGTGCGGGTAGTTGTCGCTACCCGCAGATAACGGGTACCCGCAAAAATCGTGCGGGTATGCGGGTAACGGGTACCCGACCCGTTACCCGCGGCAACCCTAACCGCTACCCATATTTCCGAGACCAAAATTTCTGCAGACCGAAACTTCCGATACCCATATTTCCTTATACCCAAATTTCCGTACCCAAATTTCCGAGACCAAAATTTCCATACCCAAATTTCCGTACACCAGCTTTCTTCACCACAACGGTGTACTTTCTATACTGGGGTGTACATGTGTACATCTATTACCACATGGTAATGTAATGCCGTGCCGATAAGTCATGCACTCCGGTGGGTTATGATTCAATACCATTTTGCTAAGAGTGTAGTATGTATGCAATTTCTTAATGAAATCCTTATGTTATGTGTGTTAGAAACTAGAATTCTGGCATGGAAGTGAATTTCTGCAAAGAAAAAATAATGAAAATATGTCAAAAAAATTCCGCCAGATAAAAGTTTAGTCTAGATTTTGTACATATATTTTACTTAACTTAGAGTTTAAAATCCATTTAATTTTCAAAAGGGCAACACTATTTTTAAGAGTGTATTTTGCTAAATAGAACCTAATTGAAGTACAGCTATGAATAAACAGCTTGTTTAAAGCATATGTATTTCAGTGCCAATTTATTTTGATGTATCTGCAAGATTTCATCATTTAATCCATGACAGACAAATTTTAAGTTCAAGCTCAAGGCTATTATAATAATCCAACACGCATTGTACGTATGTATGTTCATATGTACATACATACAAATGTACCTACATTATGTTTTATCCACATCTTTTAAATATTGTTTGCCACGTCTCGTTGTTCTATATAAATGAAACAAATCAATCCCATCTCCTCAGTCCGTCAATACACTCGCTAAATGTAACATGATTCCTAAAACTGTCCTAATTTTGGCAATTTATTTTGCCAACAGCGTATTTGGCGAAAGTGTCACTCTTTCTCAAGGTGTGGTCAAAGGTTTCCAAGCAAAATCACGGTCAGCCAAGGACTATTATGGATTTAAAGGGATACCCTTTGGCAAAGTGGAGAAGAGATTTAATGTAAAAATATAAAATAAAATCAGAAGATGCGCGGATAATTTTTTATTATTTATACAAATAATTTTTACTTTTATTCCAGATTCCAAAACCTGCCGGAAATTGGAGTGGAATTTTTGACGCTACTTTGAGCTACAAAGGGTGCATGGATGTCGGTATATTTTCGGCTCCTAATGGCGTCGAGGATTGTTTAAAATTGGATGTTTACACACCAAAAGTGAGCATTTTTTTAATTTCTTGGAAAATTTAATTGGCAAAAATAAATAAATTTATTTATTTTGTTAGCTTACAGCATCTGAGAAAATGCCAGTTCTCGTGTGGATTTATGGAGGAGGATTTTTCATCGGAAGCACGAAGGATTACGGCCCAGAGTATTTTATGGATGAGGATGTAAATAATTAATTGGTTGATTTGAGATTAAATAGGCACTCGAAGACTCATTTCCAAAAAAATAAGCACATTTTTAATAATTTCTAGGGTCTGGAAATTTATTTTACATTCTAGATGATACATTTGTAAAGCAAGTCGTTGTCAACTTAAAAGAATTTACACTCCAGGTTTTTACGACTTTTGAATGAGATCTCAAGTTTAAGGGGTAGAAATCAGAAAAATTAGAACTCACCGTAACTTGTTGACTTAAATTTATAAAAGAAAACAACGCCAATCTATTTACCGACTACAAATTTGTCGTCCAGAATTTTAAAATAAATTCCCAGAGCACAGTAATGATTAACAATTTGTTGATTTTTACGATATTGTGAATAGTCATCGAGTCCAACGTTCAACGATTTGCAACTAAAAAAACTTTACTTGAAAAATAGGTTGTCCTCGTCCTAATAAACTACAGGTTGGGTCCCTTAGGATTTCTAAATGCCGGGGTAGCTTCCGCCCGAGGGAACCAAGGCCTTAAGGATCAAGTCTTAGGACTTCAATGGATTCAGGAAAATATTGAAAACTTTGGGGGAAATAAGGACAGGGTCACAATTTTTGGCGAGAGTGCGGGCGCCATCTCTGTCTCCCTTCATGTCACCAGTCCCATGGCGAAAGGCTTGTTTCACTCGGCCATCTCCCAGTCCGGCACGGCAGTCCAGACCTTCATCTCGGCAAATTGGGGGCGTGGTGTGGATCAGGCCGTGAAATTGGCGCAGGACAATAATTGCCCAACCAGCAATAAAGAATACATGGTGGAATGTCTCCAACGAATCGATCCCTACCTTTTGGGCAAAAGTAGTCTCAAAATGGATGATTTTGGTCTGCGCCCAGACACTGGGCTTACAATGCCAAGTTTAGAAACCTATTCGGATGGCAGCAATGACCCCAACGTGTACCTTAAAGAAAATCCTTTGGATCTCCTCAAATCTGGGAGGTTTAATAAAGTTCCCGTAATTATGGGTCTGATCGGATGGGAATCTTACGCCGCTGCTTCATCAAGTATGCATTTTTAAGTAATTAACTTTATCAGAATTCTTATTTCCTTTTTGAAATTTTAGTTATCAAATCGCACGATATAACCCATAAATTGAATTCCCAATGGGGCAGGATTGGATTGAGGCTTATGGAAGTTTCCAACCAAGCGGAGGATCCAGCCGAGGCAATGGTTTCCATCAAAAAGAAATTTTTTCCCAATGGTGGGATCACAAATGAGAGTTTATGGGAATTGGAACACGTGGCGAGTGAAAGGCAGTGGATCCACCCATTTAGAGTTCAGGCTGAATTACTTTCCCACCATGTTCCCGTTTATATCTACAATTTTACGAGAATGGTGCCATACAAACCGCTCGGCATGGATATTCCAATGTTTAGTTATCTTGTCGAAGGTACGTAAATGGTTAATGTATGTACTCAGGACTCGATCAGTCACCAAAATCGTCAAAATTAGCACATGTACACATAATCATTTCTCGGCTCTGGGAATTCATTTTAAAATTCTTGACAACAAATTTTTGGTCAGAAATTACATATTTAAGTATATTAGAAGAATTGCGGCGAGTGTTTTTTAAAATTACAGATAAGATAAGCCAGTATCTATGCATTCAGATTTTTCTTAAAGCATCATAAACTTGAAATCCCTCTTCAAAAACGATAAAAATTTGCGTTTTTTATGGGAACGACCTGCTCGACAAATTATTTGTCCAGAATTTTAAAATAAATTCCCCGATCCAAGAAATGCATAAATGTGCTGATTTGGACGATTTTTGATTGAGCCCTATATTAACTTATAGCTTGAGGGATATTACTTTTGAAAATCTTAAAAATATCCTGGCATCTTGTTTCTGTAGATGGCGCCACTACCAAAAAACCGTCGCATGGGGAAGACATTGCATACGTGTTTAAACTTGAGGGTATGTTTTCCGCTTTGCTCCCAAATATTTCGGCGCGTGCAGAGGAAGTTAATGTTTCCAAGGATATGGTTAAGACCTGGGTGAATTTTGCAAGAGAGGGGTAAGATGAGAATGAGATTAGTATTTACTAGTAATTAAAGCATTGAATTTAATTAAATTTTTATAATTTATTACAGAAATTTGCAAACTTCTCCATGGTCAAACTGGGAGCCGATAAGTGGTGACAATTTTTATGGGTCGAAATATTTTGAGATTGGGGACACCAATGATTTAAAACAGGTTCCAGCAGAGTGGAAAGAACTTGATGAGTTTTGGGATGGTTTAAAGTTATAGGAAATGGGGGGCAAGTGGACGTCTTAAGTTCAGGGTCTTCAACCATGTTTATTCTATTAAAGCTTTAGATCATGAAAATTATAAATATGTAAACTTGAAAAAATTGGGATAAGTAGAACAAATTGTTCAAAATTCTTAAAAAATAATAAAACATGCTTCATCATCAGAATTATATAATATTTTATTGTATTATTTTTCATATTAAATACTCTAAAAAATTTGGTGATAAGGTCGATACCAGGTGGTACCTCTGTATACGTAGGTGTTTTATTATTGATTTTCAAAAGGTATATTCCGCATTGTTTCTGGCCAGAATTTTGACGAAATAACAAACTTCGGATACATTTAGGATCCTGTGATTTTTTTCAGATCTTTAGGTTAACATTAACACTAGCAATCAATCATCAAACTTTACCTCGACAGAAAAAATGTCAGATTTGCAAATTAAATATCGTAGTGTAATTTAATTTTTAACGCTGGAGGGGTAATCGGTGTCGCAGATTTATGATCGTATGCTTAAAATTTACAATGAAAACTGCTAAACACAAAACACAAATTCAATTGGGTCAATAATTTCAAATGATGGCGAAAAGAGGTCTCGGACAAAAAGCCGCTAGGACGCCCAAAATCTGTTTCTCCCACAGAAAGGCTCCGGAAACTAGAGGAACCAATAATGAGAGATCCGCGATTGAAACTGTCCTATTTAGCAGATGAGATGGGTGTTCCAAAACTAACAATTTGTTCCATGTTAACTGAAGACTTCGGTATGAAAATGGCTTCCTCCCGTTGTGTACTAAAATTGCTTTCGGCATCTCAAAAACAGGATCGAATCGACTTTTGGAATGAAAGTTTTGCCCTTTCAAATGAAACCTGGAACCTGATTCATATTTTAATAGTTGGATATGATACTTGGGTTTACTATTATGACCCGGAGACCAAATAATAATTCATACAATGGAAGCACGGGGGGTCGCCCCAGCCCATGAAAGCAAAAGTGCAAAAACCTGCCAAAAAATTGATGATTCCCATTTTCAAGGATATCAAAGGTCCATTCCTTATAACATTTATTGGTAAAAATACTATGATAAATGGGGCAGCCTATGCAGGAATCCCGAAGGAGTTGTGTGCTCTGGTTGAAGAAAAACGTGGGGTCAAAAAAAAGAGTTGGTGCATTTTTAGCACGCCAAAGCCCCACCTCATACCTGGCATTTTGCGAGGGCTGCTGCAGACGGAAATCGCTTCACCTAGATAAACCACCTCCTGTACAGTCCAGACATGACCCCTGGTGATTATTATTCGTTTCGAAACTTAAAGAAAGACATCAGGGGGAAACGGTTTTCTGATGATAATAAAATCAAGTCGTAAATTTTGGCATATTTTCGAGGTAAATTTTGATGAGTTATTGCTAGTGATAATGTTAACCTATAGAACTGAAAAAAATCACAGCATCCTACATGTATTTGAAGTTTGTTATTTCATCAAAAGTTTGGTCAGAAACAGTGCGGAACATACCTTTTGAAAATCAATAATAAAACACCCACGTACATAATCAACATGACACACACACATCACATCAGTCAGTAACAACTAGATTTATCTAACTGACACTTTACATACATATGCAAATAAATTTTAAATAAAAAACTCAGGGTCTGAACAATAACCGGAAACAAGGGTACGAACGAATACAAAATACTTTATTTTTGTTTATTTCAAAGTTGAGAAACTGGAAAGTTGTATTCACATTTTACCAGCCACTTTATTACTCCGATAATTCGAGTAGGATTATACATACACGTTCTTATAAGTAAGTATTGATCTACTTAAATCGAATGCATCCATCAGATTTAGCCATTTCATAAAAATCCGATTTTAAATTGAGCAGGTTGTTAACAGTGTCGAATTCCTTAATCTGACCATTTCTGAGCACCATGACCCTAAAAAATCGAACATAAATTATGCATAATGCCCTCAAACATGAGTTTTACTATTTAATATTTATCAAACAGAGTATAACCTGTCACATTCGAGTAACGTTTTAATACGATGTGCAACAAGTAAGACGGTAGACTCCTTAAATTGTTCTTTCACAATTTTTTGAATGAGATCCTCAATATTCTTGTCACAATTAGCCGTCACTTCGTCCAAAACTAAAAATTTTGGCTTCTTAAGAATGGCTCGAGTTAAACATAACAATTGTTTGTAGCCGGACCTGTGAAAGTAATAATCGGTTAAAAATTTAATTTTCTATAGTAAGAACTAAGTATTTATCTATATTACGTTATCTTCGTGTCATCGGGCGTCATTTGGAAGTACAAACCATGTGGAATGTTAGATACATATTGTTTCAAATTAACAATATCCAACGCACTCCATATCTCATTATCACTGTAACATCCCATCGGATCAAGATTATATCGTAGCGTATCAGCAAAGAATGTGGACTCCTTTAGTAAAAAAAATTGATAGAATATCCCAGAAACTGCTACTTATCTATAAAAGTTGTTGATTTATTACCTGGGGAACAATTGCAATTTTGGATCTTAAATAATGAAGAGGAATTTGTGCAATGTTTTGTCCTGAGAAAATTATATTTCCACTGGTAGGTTCCATTAGACGGAAAATGGTCATTAAGAGGGACGACTTACCAGCTCCGGTTCTCCCAACTTTAACACCAAACCCATGGAATCAAATAATGTAAAATGTGTTCCATAGTGTTTATATAAATGGGATTTCCTCACCAACTCCAATCTAGAATAAAATATAAATTATTCTAATGTTCTCTCTCATTTATAAGGTTTTTGTATTAATATACAGTATGCCACTTATATTATTATCTAAATTTTTTCAAAATTTTTTAAATCTGTAGTCCAATACGTATTAAATAGTTACTAAATGATTTCGAAATAATTTTGAAGTATCTACACATATCTGCTTTTGAGAAAATTGAATTTGAATTGAATTTGAAAAGAATAGCATTGAATAAGTTACATACTGTATATGAAAATGACAGTTGTACCTTTTCTTTGTGTCTGATCTCACAGTTATTAATTTGCAGAACTGGCTGTGGATTTTCTTCATAATGGACTTGTAAATCCGTAAGTTTTAATTCCCCAGTTTCAGGCCATGATTCATTAACTTCGGGATAAACATCATTCAGCGCTTCCTGATATTTTCACATTTGTCATACATAATGATGAAAGATATGTACATATACAGCAATTTCGGAAATTAACGGTTTTAGTTAGCAGTTTTTACTTGAGGAATTGAAGTCAAATTTACTACTCTCTCCACAGCAACAATGTTAGACTCGAAATCCGTCGTTAATTTAACAAAGTAATTCAACAGTTGTGTTATCTGCAGGGCTGAAGATAGCGATAAGGCGATCACAGCCGGGCTTAAATTGTCTTTCGAGATGACGGCAAATATACAAGTTCCCAAGACTATTAATGTTCCTAGCATGTCTAGTCTGGCTTTAATCCATCTATTAAAACAAGAAAGATGAATGAACTACTTAATCAAAGGATTAAATGAACTACAAAAACTTGTAAAACTCACAAAGTTCCCGTCATGTACAGAAAGAAAGCTTTGTTATTTTCTAAAAGGGATGCCTGAATTTCTCTTATGGTTTCATCCACAATTTCAAAAGCTCTAATGGAACATAATCCCGAAAGCGTTTCCACGACAAGGCTGTAAAGCGGGGTTCTTGTTAGTGATTCATTTCTTCTCAGATTGGTTGATGTCACGACATAAAATCTCTGCATGTTAGACAATTTTTGTTAATGGCGTTTATAATATTGCACAGAATTTAAATAAAATAAAATTGAAACCTGAAGAAAGTAATACAATAGAGCAAGTGGAGCCACAAATACTAAGAAAATTGGAGTAGCGTAACACGTTGTAAAAATTGCGCTTAAAAGAAGAAGGAAGTTAAGCAAGGTCCCTTGCAGATTTTGTGGAAAGCTTGACTCCAAGATATCGACATCTTTAGATACCACATTTAATACTGATCCGATGCCAATTTTATTTAAAAACGTTATCCTCCCATTCAGAATTTTTAAAGCTAAAATTTCATGTAGCTTCCTAGATGCGTTGAGCGATAATTTGTACATAAATAGACAACCGAGAAGTAATAATATTGCTGAAATGGAAATTATAAAAATGTTTGAATAATTTTAAATTGCTGGTCTTTCTTGTAGATTAGTTCGTAAAAAATACATACATATTTACCTTGAGCTATTCCCATTGCGCCATAAATTGTAATGTTCGTCGTTGCTGATTTTATCTGATTAACATCATCTTGTGCGCTCCAAATTGATAACCATACATTGGAAAATGTGTATACTCCTGATGGCATTTGCAATAATAATTTTAATGGTAATAAAATGTAATAAACTTAAATTTTATTTTATTTTGTATTACCGACTGAACAGAAGACTAATGTTGCTCCCAATATTAAGTATTTTGTTCCCCCTTCTCTGACATACATTGATTTCTTAACGTTCTTAAATTGGTCATCAAATCCGATTCTGTTCTCGGAAATATTATTTTCGAAATTATGAAAAATTTCGTTCGTGGAGGGCACATTACTATCCAAATTATCATCACAACGGTTTGATATCATACGCATTGTTTTGCACACACTAGGTGCGACATATTTTACAGCTCCATTTTCTAAGTGTATTATAACATCTGCATCTGCAATCAATTCCTCATAATCCGTTACAATGATTCTAGTTTTCGTTCTTAGAATGCCCTCCTGGCTTAATAGCTTCCTGTAAATTTTCGTAGCAGTGTTTGCATCAAGTGCACTGAGGGGCTGATCCATTACGTAAATGTCTGATTTACAATATGCCGCACGAGCTAATGCGATTCTCTGCCTCTGACCTCCAGACAGATTGCCACCGTTATCTGTGACAATTGTGTCATCACGCATGGGTAAACAAGATAAGTCAGTGTCAAGTTCGCATGCATTTATAACGTCGAGATATAACTGCTTGTCGAGTTGTTTGTGGAGTAAAATGTTTTCCTTTATAGTGGTCTTTCGCGTCCAAGCTGTTTCTGAAACGTAGCCAATGTTTCCCTGAAATTAGTCATATTTTATACTTTGGATGTTAAAGCGACTTTTTTTTAGAAAAATGCCCATACGTTAACACAAATTTGACCTTTGGTAATGAACATATTCCCTAATATAGCCTGTAAAAGGGAAGATTTTCCTGACCCAGTTTCGCCAACTAAAAAATACAGAATAATAGCAATTGGGCTCAGCTTACAATTAGTTAATAGCCAAATATTCACCAATTGCGACAAGTGATCCAGTTGGAATTGTAAAGTGTATATTTCTTAGAGTTGAATTTTTGTTATTCCATGAGAGATATGTGTTTTTAAATTGGATTGAACTCTGATCTACGTAAATGAGTGAATTTATTGCATGATTAAAAAACACAATTCATGATTTTAAGTATGCAACCTTACCACTTGAAATCTTATCAGATTTTAGATACGCTTTGGGCAACTGAAATTCTTCCAAGTTGAGAAACTTATTTATTCTTTTTATGCTAACTGATGTTTGAGAGAACAGCATAGCCAGGGAAGGAATTCTGTGTATGAAATAAATTTCGCCATTTTTGGTAAAAAATGTTACGATATGTCGTCTTACGTCAATAACGGCACTGTAATAATATTTATGATCGATAGTGCTGAGAACATCGTTTCTGCAGAGATCGCTTCCTCGTCGAGCAATGATTTCGTGACGAGAACAACAAGCAGGACAACCACAGGGGCAAACGTGAATGAGGTCACCATGCACGCCAACCTGGTAAGGCTACTCCATAATGAATCCAGTTCTGGTACTCGAGCTAGTCCGATTTTCTTCAGAAATGCTTCATTCCACGCGTGCAGTTTAATAATCTATAATTTTTTATGTGAGCTAGAATAAAGGCACAATTATTATAGCTAAAAAATTTACCTTTAAATTTTGGATTATTTCCGATACAATTTTCAGCCTTGCATCCTTTGCTTTCATTTGGTTTATTTGCAACAATTTTAGCTGTCTCGTCAAAACAAAGGTTACGCAAATCAGGACAATGATCGTGGCTAGACCAGCAAATGCGGCGTTTCCAAGCAGATTGTAGAGAAGATATGTAGCAACTACTGTTTGAATAGGGGCAATCCACAAAGTGTGTAATAATGGAATTATGTCGCATAACTTTTGTGAATCGGCCCCCATAATATTGAGCAATGTGCTTTTGGTAGAGCCTAAAAATTACCAGGGTGACATTAAGGTGAAATTATTGTATAGGTTTTAGTCAGCTCCACGAATTTATTGCATACCAACGGATTCCGATGAGCTGATTCGCACAGATTTTTGAATTAGGATGGAATGTAGCATAGATCTGAATTTTATTGCTATTGAGGTAACATTTTTCCAATAAAATAGTCCCAAAATGTTTCTCGTCACTAAGGAGAGGATTAATGCAAAAACGTAGAAGTAATCCTTCCATGTTGATTCAGATTTTGTTTCCGTAAAATGAATAACCATAATTCTATGGAAACATCTTTTTTTGTAATTTAAACATTTCTGGGTGGTCGATTGATTTAGCGTTTGTTAACTCACCGCAATATTTCTGGCGCCACGAATGCCAATAATTCTTGTAAAATTCGTTGGAAACCTGAGATTACAAATTGCTTCCGGAAATTAAGCCAGAACTGTTGTATCACAGTTACCTTTGAGCTAGGGTTACTAAAATGAAAATTCGGGAAGGGTTATTTATGTATATAAATTATGCTGGTCTTACGTAAAGCTGTGCAATGCCTAAGGGCAGAGATTGTGTCATATTTTCGGTAGGGGAAAGAAGATTATTGTGTAATTTGCATTTGAAATGGTTGGCAAATATGATATGAAATATTGCATAATTTAAATAGGATCAAATCTAGTCTTCCACGATAATACATACCAAATAATGGTATGTATTATATTGTATTAATATTATATTAATATATATATTAATATTATTGTATTATATGTATAATTGGTATGCTAATAAATATGTATGTGCATATGTGCATATTACTGCATATATACCTTGCCAGCGATTCCACCATACTTTCTCCTTCCCAGTTTTCGTCAGCATATTTATATGCATCTTTTAGATCAAATGGATTCAGCTGAAGAGAATCTTTCCTGAACGACTTCCAAAAGATTTTATCCATCCAAAAGTTGAATATAGTGGCATTTTGAGTCTTTGCATTTAAATGTTTTGGATCTTTCTGTTAACAATTTTATCCATTTTCGGTGTAAATTGTGTAATTTTAAACTTTGTATCATGTTTGTAAGATATCTCGTTCTAAAATATATATTACTTTACGTGACTTGCAAAGGCGACATATTCCTGTCAATATTTGAATCGCAGTTTCCCCCAAAACTAAAGGAAATATCATGTATCGTGTGATATATCCTTTTTGGACGGTCTTAAATACGATGAATTTATGTTCACGCAAGGCAATTAATCATATTAAATTAAGTTATCTCACCTCTTGGGAATCATCATCGTAGTCCAATTTGAACACCGCACTCCTGAACAAAACTCCTTCGACTAGCAAGCACACTAACCAAAACCCAAGCGTGAGTGTGACAGCGAAATTTAAGCGTCTCGTGTTTAAATATCCCATTAAACAAAAGGCAAATGTCTACATATTAAAGTTAAACATTTACATGAAAAATACTGAAAAATTATCGCATTTATATTTTGTGCATTACAAAAGTTAGAACCCTGGTTGAACTTGAAACAATGAGTATCTTGATAGTAGCAAAGGCTTGATCTTCATGAATAAGGGGAGATACTGACGTAATTAAAAGCCCAGCGAAAAGTCCAACATGCAAACAAGTTAAGAATCTGCATGGCTTGTTATCTTTTATTGTTCGATGCATGTTCCACACTTTGCAGATAACGATGAACCCAAAAATTGTGACAAAGGTTAAAGGGATCAATAACAGTATGGTTTCTTCGAAGCAAAACATGAAATAAGGAGATGTCGTATGCCACGTGAGATTTAAATCCTAGAAATAGTAATTATGTAGATATGTTTATGATGAAGTTATTATGTCACGTAGAATCAATTTATATGTGTACACCTTTCAATCACATCACAAGTATAAACATTTATGTACTCAAACTATTGCAGAGCGAATATCTCTGTGGGACGGAAAAAGACGAAGTTTGGCCTCATTTACATAACGAAATATACGAGAGCGGTAGATTTTCCGTCCCAGAGAGATAATTTTTCCACAATACACCAAGTTTTATCCCTTGGAGTTAATAACAGTGTCATATATATGTACAAGTACAAAGCAAGTCATGGGTCATGTTTGATGAAATGAAATTTGTTTTGCTAAATATATATATTACCCAAAATCTGGTAGGACAGAGGTCATCCATCTTATACGGAGGAAAGCTTAACTTTCTAAATTCTTACGAGTCGTTCAAATTAACTAATGTACAAATGGACAAATTGTAATTATCGTTGAAGAATTTAAAGTATTAGGGGACTATAATTTTAAGATTTGGAAAATTTAGAGCATTTTCTTCTAATTTGAAAACTAATTAATTAAAAAGTGAGTGTCAAAGTTATGAAATTCCTAGATTACATGAGCTGAGCACGACATGGCGAGATCGTTCTGCACGGCTACTTACTAAAGAATGAGGATAGAAGCACTTTGCCCGTGTATTTGTTAAAATCTGATCTCAGTCAATGATTGGGTGTCGGAATTCTCCAGTCTTTGTGATTGTGTAATCCCATATTCAGGATCAGCTTAATATGAGTATTAACGTAGCAAAAGTGAGTTGGACGTGGACTTTTGTACTTTTGACGTCTCTTGATTAATGCCTGGTTGCATTATGTATAAGCGCAGAAAAATCCAGGAACTACCAAATTAACTAAGGTTTCTCAAATTCATTGAAATTTGCTTTACCTCTCAAGTACCAGTACCGATAAGGCTTCAATTTCGTAATTAATCAGCCGATGTGGTGACAATATAACTTCAATTGCATACCTAACATAACATGTACATAACTAAGACCTTGAGCATGCCCATTTTTCGTAGAAATGCATAGTCAATTTTATGTCATCCACTTAAAATGTTGATTGCAACAGTTTTCCTTGAAATTTAGCACAACGTGACGTGAATGATAAACATATAAAGATAAGCAACTCAATTCAATTTATTATATAGCAACTCATTGTCATTGGTAAGAAATTCAATGAATTCGTGGTCAAAATTCATAATTGGAAAGTGCCGTGCGCATTATCTCAGCATGCATACTGGAAATTTCTCAGTATTTATTCTCTGCATCATGGCTACTCAAGTGTTTCTCGTTGTAGATAGCTTGTCAACCAATTTAGTTTTCAGCATATGCATCAGCACAGCTTAAATTTGATCTCAGCGTAGTATAAAACTCACTCCACCACCCATTTCTGGACACTGTTTTAAAGCTTAAGCCATCTCGAACGTTACAATTCAGTCAATAAAAATATAACCGCTAAAAAACCATTATTTTGAGGAAGCTTACATTATTACAAATTTGCTATCATGATAATCAAATTTAGTCTTAGAAACGCGTTTCTACTTTGTTTAGTCGGATTTGGGGTAACCTTACCGATGGAATACGATGAATTTTCGGTGAGAAATTAAACTTGGATCTTGAAAATAATTTATATTAAATTATTTAATTTATATTATACTCGTTTATATTAAATATATAAACGATTATAAGCAATAGACGTATGTATTTAAGACCGAACTGGTACAATAATGTAGTATATTATTTGACAAAGGTTGCATGGTATGCTATGAAAATCGGGCAAGTTTACCGAGAAGGGGACGAGTGTATTCCTGGGGAAAGATGTGGTAAGTACAACAATTCTTTTTATAGCTGCTGTAGTAACCCCGATTTATCTACTGCGAGCCTTCGTTTCTCATTTGTATTATTTAGAAGTATACAAGAATAAAATTGCCGGAAATATTAATAATAAAGTACAAGTGGTCGACTAACAAATTTTAGGAATTACTTAGGATTTAAAAAATTATCACGTTGCTATAGCCCTAGGACTTAGGGGGTGTGATGTTCTTGAAAAACGAAACGCAGCATACCTTTTAGCAGTAAATATTTCTCAACCCACAATATGAAACAGTTATGACTGGCAATAAAGAAACACGGAATCACTTTACACATAAAATTTTGTGATTCTGATAGGATTATTATTTATTCTGATTCTTATACATAGGTAGTGGAAGTCTGGCTACTAAACTGCATAAAACATAAAATTAAAAAAAATGAACCATTCGAACTGCAGCCTAACATAATTCATTTGTAAATTAACTTATAATTTGGGAAAAAATAACAATAAGTCAACACTCAGCCCCTATTATTCAACTGCTATATTTTATTGTGCTAGTTTATCGGACTTGATTACAAATCAACTAATTAATATGATCTATTTCATAGACGACCTTTGTGCTGGAGAGTCCGACGCGTGTAACCCGTTCTTCGAGGAAGTTTTGTGCTATCTTCGCGTTGGGAGGTGTGACATGCCACGGCCGGAAGTAAAAGATGTAGTCGTGGTCATTGGAAAAAGTGGTGCTGGGAAAAGCACGTTTGTTCAATTCTTTGCCAATAGCACCAATACATTAAAGAGCTATTGTCTTTTTGGACAATGTTGGGTGGACGATGACTCATCAAACATTGGCGGCGGTATCATTTCCAAAACGTTCCTTCCAAATATGGTAGTCCATGATGATGCAACGCCTTTCTTCGATATGCCAGGGTTTGACGATTCAAGAAACGAGAGCATCGAAATTGCAAATTCATTCTTCGTCCAAGAAGCAATCAAACCCAGCGAGAAGGTTAAAATTATAATACTAACGCTCGATCGTTACTTCGAGTCTAGTAACCGTGTTGACTTTCTAGATTTGTTGAAATACACTTCGGTATTTGTTAAAGAACCTCTTAAGTTTACTGGATCCATTAGCCTAATCGTAAATCGAGTTCCCTACGCCGACACATATGAGGACGTATTAGGACGTGCCGTCTTCTATATACAAAATGTTATGACAGATTTTGACGATGTGGCGTTTGACGATGAATTAAGACCGAATGCCCTTAACATTATGAACGAACTCGTCAAAACAGAGACAGTTGGAGGTTACGATCCAATAAATATCGGCATATTTAGAAGTCCTACTTCATCAATGGGAAATGCGACTTTGCTTAAGGAAGATCCAGTTTTCCAAGAGAATATGGCACATCTAAATAACTTGATCTCTGGCGTATCAGTCTTCAAACCGACAATCGATGGTGATTTCGGTCTTCCGGTATCAAGTGAGGCAAAACTTCTGCTTGATCATATTGCTACACAAGTTTCGGCAGATATTGTAAATGAAATTGTTTTGTTTGCAAATGCTGTACTGACTCATGTGATTGAAACTTTTACGGCCGTGTCGCAAAACAGGCCGGTTGACCTCCCAGAACTTGAGATCATGGTTAGAGGCATATTAACTGCAGATTACTCCTTTGCTGACACTCCCGACGAGTCGGCATCATTTTACATAAATGAAACAATTGAAGCAATAAATTCATTCGGAAATGGTTTTGTTACTGATACACAAAAAAATCTATTAGATTTCTCGTCATTTTTACAATTTGTTGAAGATTTAAAGGGGCCTATTAATATTCAACCAAAGCTATGGGTCCTGCCGCTACAGGGTTTAGTTGCAAATATCACTACTGCACTAAATGATACGGTCTCCAGTGAGCTTATTGATATCGTTTTTCTGTCGGCCAGGGGCCAAGCAGAGTCAACCGCAACTAAAATTATGGATGATCTTAAGTCACTCGATACCATAGAAGCTAAGGTTGATAGGTCAGTAATAATTGACCGTGACATTACAGCATGTACAGACGGATTAGAGCCTCTACTCCGCACTAGCACATTTACCGCGACTTTTGACTATTTGTCCCGAAAGTATTCAGCTTTATTTACAACTGGTTGTAGCGATTGTGTTTCAATTGATGGGGTAAAAGCTGTTGAGATATTGTTGCTCCTTAATGATTTCCAGTGGCGTTCGTTGGACTGGATGGGAAATCACAGATCAATGCTAGTTGTGCCTGTTGTTCGTGGGACAACTATCAATTATTTTTTAAGCAACCTGTACAAAGATTTAGTCAAAGAGAAAGTTCAGAGTGAAAGGGCAGAAAGCTTGCATTATTGGTGGAGTATTGGAAAAGATTTAAACAATTATCAAATCTTTATGGAATTTTTTGTTAAGGCAACAAGTCTTGATTTTCTTTCGACAAATCCTTATCAACAAAATTCAACAATACTTCACACAATGTTGATTAATGACCAAGGTGCACTTGCTCGAATGCATTCTCTGCTAAGGTTTACACTTGGAAATCATGCAGTAAGTAGTTCGGCCGATTTTGATGTTATAATTTCCGGAAATTTCTTATCGCTTTCAAATATTTATGATCTTACACGAGATGAATCTTCTGTAGCTATAATTGCAATGGACAAATTTTATCTGGACCGTGTCCTCGATCGCAAAGGTTCTGATGTGGCCATAATAGCTCCACAAATATGGGTAAAACAGGAGGCGAGTATTATTTTAAACGGGCAGGATGGTGATTCTATTCTCGACAATCACGGCCGAGGTGGTGTCCCAAGTAGGCAGGGATTTGCTGGAAAGAACGCTGGTACACTCTATATGGTACATCAGAATATAACCGGTGAAATACGACTGCAAGCACAAGGAGGAAAAGGTGGCAAGGGCGGGCCAGGGGCAAACGGGGTGGCTTCGCCTGACAGTACAGCGAAGAGCTTTTCTGTTGATAGTGACGACTGTGCGGCGTGGAGTGGTGGGCGAATTCGTATTCGTGTATATCCTAATACCTGTAACAGTGGGGAATGCTGTGATTGCCATGCTGGCGATGATGGAGTTCAAGTAGTAATTGATGGCCACCCCGGTGTCCAAGGGGGTCGAGGTCAAGATGGAGGAAAAGGTGGCGTTAGTGGACTAGCTGGTGCGGGGTTAATTATTAAGGTTGATAATATAGGAACAGATACAATCCTTGGAAATATTGGCAATGGTGGGGATGGAGGAGCTGGGGGAAGTGGGGGCAGAGGTGGCAAATTTGGCAATAACCTTAGAGTTACGGTGGATGATGTTACTGGTGGGGCGGGTAAGAAATGTGCGGAATATAGTAGATCCTATGAGATAGTTGAAAGATGGGGACCTAACGGGCTGAATGGGAACACTGGCCTAACTGGCGATAGGTCTGGGAGAAAGGAAATTAATCTTGATAAGTACCGAGGATGCATTGGTTCATTCTTAAGTTCTATTGAACCCCTCAAACAGAATGAGTTTACAAAGGAAAAGACCGTTGAATTCTTGACACATTTCAACAATCATGCTAGCATTCCAAAATCTGCATAAGAACTGTGGGCTTACTTTCTACACAAAAATTTCACAATTATTTCAATTTAGTTATTAATTTAGTGAATATACTGATATATGAACTATATATTTAAATTCTATTCTATATTTATTAATATTTACTTGAAATTTAAGTGTCAAAAATATTCAGTTATAATGTACAAAAAAATCACGATTTATTAATGTTTATTTATGTTAATAATTTATTTTTTGTCATTATATGTATGAGAAAATAAAGGAGCATTGTTCAATTGTCATTAAAAACTAAACTAAACTAGGTAAACTAAATTACACCCGTGATCCAGATGTCCTGTTTTTAGATTTCACTGTACCACTAAAATTAATCTTTTTAGAATTCAATGCAGGCATAGTGACCACACGTGTGATAGATTATTCTATCGACTAGAGTAATCTAAAAAATAAATATTAACTTGTCCAGGGCTGGAATCTGATTGCGTAGTACATGTAAAAACACTCATGCATTGCTCATGACGATTAAATAGCTGTGTTAACCGTTCAAACAACAAGGTGATCTAATATGCATGAAAATGAAACAGTGTATGTCTTCCACCTTATGCTCTTCGATTTTAACCAAATTACTGTCAATCGATCGCAAATTGAAGAATATGAAATTCCCAAAACACATGATCTGCAATATTGACTTGATAAAAAGTAAATATAACCTGAATTTGGCATAGTTTACTTAATTCATATGTACATATACATATCATGATCCAGAGTCGAGTAATAAATGTAGCTCTGAGTGGGAATTTTTGCTCTTTTCATCAATAACTCGAGTGGAAATTAAAAATTCGCCAAGTCTACTTGCTCATCTTTTCTACATTCCGTGGCAATGATCGACGCAAAATTTCAACAAAACCGGTTAATAAATGGCCGACGAATCGACTTAGGTATGTCATTTTTTTGGGGTGGGGTAAATACATACTTACAATGGAGACGCAAACCATGTTCAGCCCAGATTACTTTTTAAGCATGTTCGTTTGAAAGACCAACTGTTTTGAAAGAACAATTGGTGCGGCACTTGAGCAGATGCGCATGTTTCTAAATAGTTTGTGACAGATAACCATAGGTGGTCAAAAAATAATCTTGGCTGAATATGGTTTGTGTCTACTTTGTTATTAACTTTTTTCATTGTTAGGTATTTGCCTCACTAACGATAATCAATACATGTACTTACTGAAACTCTCATTTCTGAATTTTATGTACTAGGTAGTTTTAATTTTGGATGGACTAAAATTATAGCTGGACTGGTTTACAAAGTTTAGTGCATTTACTTACAAATTTAATTCCCCATTCCTCAATAAAAATGGAGTACAATTCTCAAAAATATTTATGTACATATATGTAAATGAGCTTCATGCACGAAAATGTATCAGTTTTAACTTTAATCTGTTTAAAAGTATGACGCGATAATTAATTCCAATTGACTCAACTGTCAGCCTTTAATCTTTAAAAACAACAGTTAATTGAAGAAAAGCTACAAAAATTTACAAAAAAAACTTTCATATCCTTATTTTAATATTGAAAATTTCATCATTTTACCCATTCCCGATACATTTTAGTTCAAGCTCAAGGCCCAAGTAATTATATGTATCGGTACTTATTTACGTTTAATATAGAAAATGTATTATTATAATCCTGGGTGTACATAAGTGGACAATAGTCTGGTGGGCATTGCATAAGCCCCAGGTAACTTAGTTCGATGCGATTCGTACCGAGTCAATAAATCGAGCCTGCCGCTGAATGCGGTCATCTGCAAACGTGATACATATTTTACATGCAATGTAGGAATGAAAACATGTCTGCAACATTTTTTGTGGAACTTGAGCATCCCTTCATGTACATCTTGTATTAAATGTACTCCGGCCTCATAAGATATATAGTCACATGTATGCTATATTATGTATCTCTATGCATATATGTCACAACATTTCTAAGCTTTAACTTGATTCTATGACGCAAAAATCAATTTCAATTGAATCAACTGCCAGTCTTTACACTGTTAAAAACATGTCACCCTTCTGGAAAGTAAATGCATCCCCAATTCTAAATACATAAAGTAAACTATACTAAATCCGTTAGCTTCATGAAGAGTAAAATTTACTCCGGATTTAGATAATATAGTTTACTGAATTTCTAATTTAGAGTGCATTTAACTTTTCAAAAGGGTGACGTTATTTTTAAGAGTGTATTATGCTAAATAAAAGTTAATTAAAGAACAACTACACACAAACAGACAACTTGAAACTACATGTTTCAGTGTCAATTTATTTGATACTATTGCAAGATTTCATTACTTCTTCCATCACAAACAAATTTTTAGTCCAAGCTCAAGGCCAAAATAATTTAATGTTGTACATACATATTTACATACTATGTATTACATACTCTCCATTCGCACACAGTTGAACTTTTACAGAAATTGAGAATTCTGATAAACTACGCCACTATCAATCTCAAAGTCCCCCGTCAGTAAGATTTAGTGGAATTTGAGACTGACAGTGCCGTAGTTTCTTAGAATTATCAAGTTCTGTAAACGTTCAACTATATGCGAATAGAGAGTAGTTTAGTTTTTATTCTCATGTTTTAACTGGGGTTTGTCATGTCTCGTTGTTCTACATAAATGGAACAAATCGAATCCATCTCATAGTCAGTCGATTAATACACTCGCTAAATGTAACATGATTCCAAAAACTGTCCTAATTTTCGCAATTTATTTCGCCCATAGCGTATGTGGCGACAGTGTCACCCTTTCTCAAGGTGTGGTCAAAGGTTTCCAAGCAAAATCACGGTCATCCAAAGACTATTATGGATTTAAGGGGATACCCTTTGGCAAAGTGGAGAAGAGATTTGATGTAAAAATACAATACAAAAATGCGGCGATAAGTATTTATCAATTTGTAATATACATATTTTTATTCCAGATTCCCAAACCTGCCGGAAATTGGAGTGGAATTTTTGACGCCACTTTGGATTATCCAGGGTGCATGGATGTCGGTATTTTTCCGTTTTCTCATGGTGCCGAAGATTGTTTAAAATTAGATGTTTACACACCAAAGGTGGTAATTTTCTTAAAAACGATTAACCTTTCAAGTACATAGATACATTTAATTGTAAAAAATTAATAAATTCACATATTGGCTTAGATTACAGCATCTGAGAAAATGCCAGTTCTCGTGTGGATTTACGGAGGTGGGTTCTTCTTTGGAAGCACGAAGGAATACGGCCCAGAATATTTCATGGATGAGGACGTAATTAATTTATTGCTTAATTGATAGATTTTACCTTATTTCAAGCTACATCGGGATTGTGTAGCGAATTATATAAAAAAATCAAGCAAAAAATTAAGAATCACATGGCCTTTATTATTCCGTTGAATAGTCGTTGTCTGAAGAAAATTATTGACGGCAAAGTTCAATTTTTTAGTACATTTTCTCGCATTTTCCTCGGGCGGACGTGCGAACTTTGACCCACAATATTTTTCTTCAGAGGGGGCATGATAAATCGAAATGATAAGGGCCATGTGGTAGTGATTCCTAATTTTTGGCTTGATTTTTTGCTATAACTCGCTACACAATATAGCGTATAGGATTTACCGTAAGAAACTTTACTTAAAAAATAGGTCGTCCTCGTCCTAATAAACTACAGGTTGGGCCCCTTAGGATTTTTGAATGCCGGGATAGCCTCCGCCCGAGGGAACCAAGGCCTTAAAGATCAAGTCTTAGGACTCAAATGGATCCAGGAAAATATCGAAAACTTTGGCGGAAATAAGGACAAGGTCACAATCTTCGGCGAGAGTGCGGGCGCCATGTCGGTCTCCCTTCACGTAACCAGTCCCATGGCGAAAGGACTTTTTCACTCGGTGATCTCCCAGTCCGGCACGGCTCTCCAATCCTTCATCGCAGCAAATTGGGAGCGGGGTGTGGACCAAGCAGTGAAATTGGCGCAGGATAATGATTGTCCAACAAGCCATAAGGAATACATGGTGGAATGTTTGCAGCGAATTGATCCCATCCATTTAGGCTTTACCAGTATCGGAATGGACGATTATGGCTTACGCCCAGACACTGGGCTTACAATGCCAAGCTTAGAAACTTATTCGGATGGGGTTGATGACCCCAACGTGTACCTTAAAGAAAATCCTTTGGACCTCCTTAAGTCTGGGAGGTTTAACCAAGTTCCCGTAATTATGGGTCTGATTGGATGGGAGTCTTATGCCGCTGCTTCATTAGGTATTTATGTATTCACTATTAAGTAATAATACGTTGGGGACCAATCGTCACCCGCGGAGTATCATAGCACAGTAATTTAGGTATTGATTAAAGGGACGTTTTGTGACCAACGGAAAATACGCATATATGTACCAAACAGACGTGATGTCACCATTTAAAATTTACTGCGTTCACTCAAAAGAATCCTACATTTAGATAATAAAAATGTTCAATTTTTCTAATAACGACATAATATCTGTTTGGTACATACATGAGTTTTCGATTTACCCGTTGGTGACATCTTCTTACTCATTACCCAAAAATAGAGCACTTGTACCAGTTGTACCTCCTCCCGTGACGATTTGTCTCCAAGTTATTATTTAGAGTGTGCGATAATTCTTACATTTAAAAATTTTTTTAGTTATTAAATCCCACCGTAACACCAATAAGCTTGACGCTCAATGGGGTCGAATTGGATTGAGGTTGATGGAACTTTCCCACCAAGCTGAGGACCCATCCGAGGCAATGGTTTCAATCAAAAAGAAATTTTTTTCAAATAATGCGATCACAAATGAGAGTTTGTGGGAGTTGGAACACGTGACGAGTGAAAGGCAGTGGACCCACCCATTTCGAGTTCAGGCTGAATTGCTTTCCCATCATGTGCCGGTTTACCTCTACAATTTCACAAGAACGGTGCCATACAAACCGTCGGGTTTGGATATTCCCATGTTCAATTTTCTTGTTGAAGGTATGGGAATGTTCATAGAATACGTGCATAACGTAAATTAGTGATGTTTTATCCCACGTATCGGGTTACACCTCCTTTTTAACATCTGTCGGAAGTTTACGTGTAACGCAAGAGGCCGGTTACCCCTTCCCCCTCCCCTTGCGTTAGGGGAGATCCATAAATTATGTCACGCAAAAAAGCCCTTTTTTAGGACCCCCCTTCCCTGTTGTCACGCCTTTGTCACGCTCGTCGTGACCCCTCCCCCCCCATCTTGTCACGTCACGCCTGAAAATCAGAATTTTTCCGATACCTAGCAAGAATAACATGCATATTCGTATAAAATGGGGCGCGTAGTAAATATTGCGTAATATCAGGACTCACAAGGGAATCTTTTGTGCTGTGTCACCTGGGTTTTTTCACAAATTAACTTTATTTTGCCGAATTTCATGAAGCCACGCCTTTTTCATAGAAGATGTAGTGCAAATAGCGGTTGAAGCGAAATATTTCTTCAATAACTGAGTGAAACCCGTGTAATTTTACAGGATAGGAACAATTCTTACCTCTATTTATACTCATATCACACCTTTTGATGGAGTGAAAAGTCATAGCGTTATAGATTTGTAAATAACAACCTTTTCCAAAATTCCCGTTAATTTTGTATTATTTTTAGATTTCAAAAGTTCCAAATAAGTTTTTCAACCACCAAATTTTTCATTTATTGCTATACATTTTTTTAATTGTTAAAATTTTTTAATCATGCAGCTGTCTTCAATTAGTACACATTTTTGAAACTATGACTATGGTTCTTTCGGACGAATTTTTTAAATTGTGCAAATTTTTGGAGATTTAGTAATGTTTATTAATTTTTGAATGAATATCTGCAAAATTATGATTTTTTGAAATTATGCAAACTTTATACTTTATGGCATCATGAATTTTAATTTTTTTTAAAATTTACAAACAATCTATATTATTGTGGATATTGTGCAAATTATTTGAAGGCTTGAACAAAATTTAGAAACTTGGTTTAGAAATTTTGGATGCATTTGATATTCGGCTGGAGAAATATTTTTCTTAGTGAGGCAAATACCTAGCAACAAAAAATTACTAAGTATGCATTTACCCCACCCAAAAAAAGTGACTTTGCAGGATATCTCGGTCATTTCCCAACCGATTTTGATGAAATTTTGCACCGATCATTGTTAACCAATTTCAAGACGATTATCGAATCTCCTTTTTGAATTTTTGATTTTTACCCGAGTTATGGGCAAAAATGTGCTCTTAAAAACACATTTTCATTTATTATTGATCACTGGAGCATCTAAGAAAGGATTCAAACCCCACGTCTTGTAGAGTATTTTTTCCGTAAATTTTGCGCTATGGATGATCAAAATCGGTTAAGAAATCGTGCCGTTATTCAATATAGAAACTTGCAATTTTTGCAGCAACATAACATTAATGTCGTTGACAACAAATGCTATGTTCACGCTAATTTTGAGGAATTTGTGTTTATCATGTAAATAACTCAATAACAAGTATTAAATCAACAAGGTCCCAAAAAGTGCGAAATCTTAGTGAGGCCGTGCACAACTACTAAATAAAATTTTATTTCAAAATTTTTGCATCACCGCTCTCGGTACTTCGATATTTCTTCTTGTTGAGAGCGGTGATATAAAAATTTTGTAACCAAATTTTATTTAGTAGTTGTGCACGGCCTCACTAAGATTTCCCACTTTTTGGGACCTTGTTTATTAAATAATTGCGAAACTCTAGTTTGGTCATAGTCGAACAATTAAAATTTGAGTTAAAGTTTGCATTGAGTTAGGCCTAGAAAACGTGATGTCACGGATCATCCGAACCCCCCCTCCCCATATGTCACACTTTGTCACGGATGCTTGGCACCCCTCCCCCCCCCATCCTCAGTGTGACATAATTTATGGATCGCCCCTTGCATGGACGTTCCGTATATACATCAATGGTTAACGTACATATGTATCTATCTGTACGACTCGTTATCATATCATCATCGTACATTTTTAATCATTTCCCTCGGAATTTACTTAGAAGTTTATGACGACAAATTTATAGTTGCCGATGGGTTCCAAGGTTTCTTAATACTTCTTCAGCTTAAGGCATACTAGATCAAAAACTGCTGTACAAAAAATAATGCTGTACAAATTTGTCGTCCAGAATTTTAAAATAAATTCCCACAGTCGAGAAATGATTTAAAATGTACTGATTTTGGCAATGAGTTATCGATGCTTCAGAGTTTGAGGAATTTTACTTTTTAAAATCTCAAAAAATTGGAATTTTATATCTGTAGATGGCGCCACTACAAAAAAACCGTCGCATGCGGAGGACCTTCCATACGTGTTTAAACTTGGGGATATTTATTCCATGATGCTCCCAAATATTTCGGCGCATGAAGAGGAAGTGAATGTTTCCAAGGATATGGTTAAGACATGGGTGAATTTTGCTAGGGAGAGGTAAGATGAGATTGAAATTCGTACCAGTAATGCAAGGATTGAATTTAAATAGATTTTTATAAATTTTATAGAAATTTGAAAACTTCTCCATGGTCGAATTGGGAGCCGATAAGTAGTGAAAATTTTTATGGGTCGAAATATTTTGAGATTGGAGACGCCCTTGATGTGAAACAGGTTCCGGAAGAGTGGAAAGAACTTGATGAGTTTTGGGAGGGTTTGAAGTTAAAGGAAATGGGAGGTAAGTGGACTTCTTAAGTTCAGAATATTATGCAAAAAGGTTCCAAATAATTATAAAATGTCGATAAAACCAATGAAAGCTTTCGATCGTGCTAATTATAAATCTGTAAATTTTACAAAATTGGGATAAACAAATAGAACAAATAGTTACAAATTATTAAAAATAATAAAACTCGCTTCTAGAAATTATAGTTTATTTTATTGTAGAAATATGTAATAAATTAGAAGAAAGGAAATAAGACAATTGGAAATATAAATAAATACAGACACACAGAATTATGTAGAAATACTATGTAGCACTACAGGAATCAATTAATTCGTTTAATTTAAATCAAATTTCAATATGTGTATAATTTTAAAGTCCGCATCACCACATTAATTAATTAATAAAAACCCATATACCTTACGTAATATGCTTATATGTGTACTAAAATTTTAAAATATTTTTCTCGCCCAACCGACGTCTGTCCAAATATGCTGGTCTTTTTCCATGCAACGCGACCACCCAGCCCATTATCGGCTTCAGCGTTACTTCATCCTCCTCCACGGAGTGCCCCATATATCCCGCATGCACGGTGCCCTCGTACTCTCCACCCTCGAGATCAACCGCATTATCATCCTTAATTCTAAGCGGAAACATGACACGATTCTCTACTTCCATCACACTCTTTAAGTCAATCTTATTCCAAGGACTAGTGAGCTCTTTAGGATAAAACATTCTTAACAAGCGATCCTGTTCCCCGGGTCCCCCTGCTACGGCTTCAGTCACCTTGTCCTTCTCAATGGTGCAACGATCCTTGTACCTTAAATTCGTGGAGCGTTTACCAATCCATTCGCCATTCTGGTTAAACGGGGAAAAAACAGTTATCCATCCATCCACAAAGTCCTCGGAGGTACACCTTCCCGAGTACGCACCATGGAGAACGATTCCATCCCAAAATTCGTGATCAACTTGCCCCGTCGTTTTCACTTTAATAAATTGGTCCAAAACTAGGCCAAATTGTGAGCTCCACTCTTTCATCAAACTTGCACCCTCAAGGTCAAAATTTGGCAATTTATCGATCCTTTCTCGTATCTCAATCCAATCTTCCCGCCTACCTAGCAGGGTAATTTGCGGGATTCCGCACGAAGCACGTGCAAAATTATAGGTGAAATATTTCTGCACCGTGGCCAGGAGAATGATTCCCGAGGTGACGATATCGTTTCGTGTGGTGGTCGTAAAATTGGGCAGGATCCACAAAGATAAGTTGGCATTCACGTTTTCCTCTACAAGGTCAACCATTTGGTCAATCATGTCATCGAACGGGACAAGATCTACGAATGGAAGGGTATAGTTCACCCAGAGCTCTTTCTTTTCTTCGGAGAAGGATACGAATAAATGTCGCAGGGCGGCCGAGTTCTTGTTGACATAGTGTGAAAATTGGGTCAGGATGGCGAGCCAAACGTCGTCCGGGCGAAGGACGAGGTTGTGATGGTTTTTATAGGCGGAGTAAACCGTGTGCAGAAGGGACGCTGGGGACCCGTCAAGGAATTTAGATGACAGATTTGAAATATTTAGATCGGTTCCTTGCAGGAACAGGGTGGTGTTGGATACCTACATATTTATGAAATTTGAAGTTATCATGAAAACGAATTTATAAGTTGTGATGATTTTAAGTACGGCATTTCTTAACCTCATTTTGACCAAATCGTCGTATTTAATAGACAAATATGTGACATAATGGTCAGTATTATATGTTATACATATAATGTACGTGTATGTATCAAGAAGTTTTTACCACATGACGACTGACCCTGGAGTACATAATACGCCATATCAAAAAAAATGTGCACAGCATAGATTTCTTAAAATTTCTGAAAACTAGGAACATTTTTTTTTATTTTGTGGAAAACTCTACGGTAAAAAGGTGATTTATATAGGTATTTTTCTTCACAAATTTTGGAAATTTTTTCTGTACCAACCAATGCTAAAAAGTGAATTTTTCGTATTTTTCGTAAAAACTGGAATTTGACACTGGACTAAAAACATTTCGTCATTTAGATATAGGAAACCAGAGAAACTTAAGCGGTTGTCAAGTGTCAGATGTAGTGGATGAAACAAACATCGCACGCAAGAGGGATTGTTTTCGAGAATTATGGTCACTCTGAGGTTTAGTAGGGATTTTATATACTCGCCGATTCAAAGTTAGGCTACCAGGACACCAGGTACACTATATTACCTGTAGAGCTAAAGCGCGATAAAAAAACTCTTGTCATCGTCGTTTGGGTTTGAATTTGCCACTTTTTCTGCACCCAGCAATCGAAATAGCCGCAATGTGACACTGGCTGGATTTATGAGAGACACATTGCTTATTTTTTCTAGGATGGGGGCAGCTTGAGATACAGTTTCTTCTGGTTCACTTATCGTCGTCGTCGTCGGAACTTCAATTGGTGGGGAAGGCGTAGAAGCTTCACTTTTACGAGAACATCCACAACATTGGGAACATTGGAGTAGGAGTGCGCACAAAATTATGCAAAAAACTGTCTCAAGTTTCACCATTTTCATAAAGAGTGTGTAATTATTCTCAATTCAAGCGAAGTGTGGTCAAAGGAATATTTATAATTGCTATGCAGATATTAAAGTGTTTGGAAATTATGTGATTATGTATCTATGTATTTATGAGGAGCTGAAAATGAAACTGCTAGTCTTGACAGTTTTGCATACGATGTTAATACCAGGAAAAATGAGGATGAACTCTTACAACTTTTTTGTCTCAGATTTGTTGATGATTACACTGCCTTCATCTTATTACTGAGAAATGAATACGGATATTGTTGCAACTTTAGTTGGACAAGCATCGTGTTGTATATATTTATGTATAGGTGGAACAGGTTATTTCTTCAGTTCATGCACACTATTTTTCCGAGAAATACACAGCAAATTGTATGTATGCAGATTTTGCTAATGTTTAAAAGTACATCTATCAATCAATCAAGCATGTTTGGCAACTAACTTTTGTTATGCATTTAGTCGTAAATTTAAATTATTTATTTGTTGCGATATTCCAAACCTTGCTATCGTCCCTGTAACAGTATAAATATGTACATTACATAGGTAAATACAGAATATAATATTGCATAAATGTTATGACTAAAATTTCTGAGAAATAATCAGATTTCACTTTAAAGAAACTACTAGAATTTTTGTTTCATGCTGTCTGACCTGACAATAGATTTATGTCCATAACTATAAAAACTGTATATATTTATTCGTATACCGCCTTGTCGTTCATCCATATAATTATTTAAGCACTTGCATAAATATATGTAAATATAAATTTCCAATTATTTATCCCCGCCCAACTGAAGGCTGTCCAAATAAGGTGGCCGTTTCCCATGCAACGCGATCACCCAGCCCATTATCGGCTTCAGCGTTACTTGATCCTCTTCCACGGAATGTCCCATATATCCCGCATGCACGGTCCCTTCATACTCCCGATCCTTTTCATCGGCTACATTGTCGTCAGTAATTTTAAGCGGAAACTTGACCTGGCCATCGATTGTCGTCAATTCCTCAAAATGAATAGTGTTCCAAGGACTGCTTAAAACTTTGTTATATTCTTTGTAAACTTGTTCTCGGAAATTTTGTTTTTTACTCTTATTTTTCTTGCGTCCGTTTCGGCCCAACATGCTCCTTGTCGCCTTGTCGTCATCCTTAATTTCACAATAATCCTTATACCGTCCACCATTATAATTTTTCCCAATCCAAATCCCATCTCTGTTGAAGGGGGCAAAAACAGTGATCCATCCATCCACAAAGTCATTGGCGGTACATACCGCCCAATATCGGCCATGTTGGACGATACCTTCCCAAAATTCGTGATCAACTTGCCCCGTCGTTTTAACTTTGATGAACTGGTCCAAAACTAGGCCCAATTGTGAGCTCCACTTTTCCATCAGATTTTCCCCTTTGATTTCAAAATTTGGCAGTTTATCGATCCGTTCTCGAATGTCGATCCAATCTTCCCGCCTTCCAAGAAGCGTAAGTTGCGGAATTCCGCACGCGCTGAGCCATAAATTGTACTCGAAATAATTCTGCACCGTGGCCAGAAGAATGCTTCCCGAGGTGACCATGTCGTTTCGCGTGGTGGTCGTAAAATTAGGGAGTATCCACAAGGACAAGTTGGCGTTCACGTTTTTCTCGACAAGGTCAACCATTTTGTCAATCATGTCATCGAAAGGGACGATAGCTACGGAAGGCATGTTGGTATAATTGACCCAAAGCTTTTTCTTCCCATCAAACGTGACGAATAAATGCCGAAGTTCTTCCGAGTGCTTGTTGACGTAATATGAGAATTGGGTCAGGATGGCGAGCCAAACGTCGTCCGGACGAAGGACGAGGTTGTGATGGTTTTTGTAGGCGGAGTAGACCGTGTGCAGAAGGGAGGGTGGGGACCCATCCAGGAATTTTGATGAGGGGTTTGTAATATTGAAATCGGTTCCTTGCAGGAAAAGTGTGGTGTTTGATACCTGTTTAGAAAAATTCCAAGTTTTATAAAAAAAGATCAATTTTTAAAACGAATAAATCAATTTTAGCTTCATACATTTGATCAAAGACTTTGCAGATTTTATCTTGTAAAATATCTAGAAATCAGGAATATAATTACCTCACGGGCTAATGCTCGATAAAAGAACTTTTTAGATTTTCCATTATCGTCTGGGTTTGAATTTTCCACTTTTTCCGAACTGATGCCACGAAATAGACGCAATGTGACACTGTCTGGATTTGTAAGAGACACTTTGCTTATTTTTTCTAGGATGGGGGTCGCCTCAGATACAATTTCTTCTGGTTCACTGGTCGTTTGCACGTCAAGTATTGGTGGAGAGGTGGGTTTTTTATTTTTACGGGAACATTTACAATGGGGTGTAAATTGGAGGAGGAAAATGCACAAAACCATGCACGTTGTAGTGTCAAAATTTAGCAGAGTTTTCATGGTTTACGTCTTCACAATTCAATCGAAATTTGGATAAGGAAATAATGCATTTTACATTTGGGATCGATTGCTAGCTGATAAATTGACTGTGAAAAGCAGAAAATGGAACTGGCAGATTTAACAGTTTTGCATATGTACATTATTCGTAATAGCAAAGACTTATGTGTTGATGAACTGTTATTAATTTTTGCCTTGTAGATCTTATAAAGTTGATGATTACGCTGCCTTCCACTGCTTTACATATATAATACTCTGAAATGAACCCGGGTACATGCATGCAAAATAGTTGGACAGGGATCTTTTTGCACGCAATGGCCCAGGCAAAAAAATCAGGTTTAGTTGCTCACTACGCTTCTATGATAGTAGTTGGTTGATTTTCCGAGAAATATACTGTAAATTTTGCAGTATTTAAGTACTTAGTAATGATTATGTATGTAAAATAAAAGCACATCAATCAATCAAATTTGACAACTTGATTTTATTATTTACCGAACTCAATTTCGGTCGGTCAGCAAGCAAAATCAGAGTAATGGTACAGACATACGTACATATGTACATACCGTATTGTACTACAGTGAACATTCAGACTCGCGAAACATCGACGCACAGAGATGCCCGGATAATGGACTTCACAAAATCGTGCTCATCTCATCATCTCTTTTACACACGTATAAAAATGATACATAAATATACGTATGTATCATCCATGTAAATACTTAACTGCATTAATCAACTTTTATCATGCGATAATTTCAATTTGAGGATGAAGAGATTTCATATCCTGAGCCTATTTACTTCAATTTCAGAATTGAAAAAAAATTGTGTGATGTCATCCATATGTACATATGCATGCAAATTACTTATAATTTCAGAGTACACTCTGAAATATTTGTTTTGAAATATTTGAAATTATTTTGTCACTCTTATCACTTATCAAAAACTTGCAAAGCCTTAATTTTGCAGGTTTTTACCAGTTAAGGTACAATTTGAATGACAATTTTAATTAATTCTTCACAATGACTAAATTATTTAGATACCCATCATATTTGTGCAGATTCTTAACTTCGCAATGTTACACGACACGGTTTAATCAATTCATTTATAAAGTTGCTCATTAATAATTATGTCCACCGTGTTGCAAGTGAAGGTTGTCTTGAGCACTGACTGGTTTGGTGTCCGCTTATCAGCACGTAAATAGAATATGTGTCAACATTTTGCATGATTTCATCATTTAGCACTGGAACATTTTGCAAATATCAGTAAGAAAAACTATTTCCAGTCCGATTATAATCTTCGCCTCTTAAACACTTAATAAATTCGTCAAAATTAACATATTTATTTTTACCATGCAACCCTTTACTGTTTTCGGGATGTGGAAAAACTTCAATTTCCAACTCGTTCAGGAAACCCATTTTTCCCAAGTGCTGCTATTTTTGAAAGAAACTTTTTACAAGGATGAACCCATAAAAGGTATCATGGGAAACATGACGAAGGACAGGGTGACTGATCTCGACAATCGAATCCTGCCACGATTAAAGGACGGAAAAACTTTTATGGCGGTGGACCAGGAGAGTGGAAAGGTTAGTTTTGCATGCAATGGAAAATTACGTACACTGTTAAAAAATCTGGTAACCTCACATAAACACTGTACTGGTATAAACTTGGTAATAACTTTATACCAGACTGGTGTAGCTTTCTGTGAATGATAAACAAGTTTTCCATTACCACAACATTTCTGAAGCGTAATGCTCGTTATTGTCATGCCGATGGAGTCACTCATGTACATATCTATGTATTCCGCTCGGTAATGATTTAATACCAGTTTTCTACAAGTATAGATTACTTTAGTCCTCTTGTAATTAACTGATAATTTATAGTCCACCACTCACATAATGAAGGCATATTCATTATCCTTTCGCATCCTTAGAATTTTTCGCACCGTAAAATAAGTTATGACGGTTACGGAGATTCTGTCATCGAAAATCACGTTACGAAGATCATGATTTGTACGAAGCTTGACCCCTCGTTTTAATGATACGGAGGAATAATTAATACCTTGGTGAAATAATTTTATGCATTTAGATCGCTGGTGTCATGATAATTGCTGCCTGCCCAAAAGATAAGGATTGGAATTTACCCCCAGCCCTGTCCCCCATGACGAGTAAGGTGACCCCTTTCCTTGTCGAGCTGGAGGGCTCGGTCGATATGTACAACCGATACGGGGTCGACACCTACGCAGATATATTTATTCTCAGTGTTTCCCAAGATTTTACTGGCCATGGGTTAGGAACTGAATTACTCCGCAGAGCGATTAGTTGGATAAGCGAGATGGGTTATCAAGTTGTGCAAGCGGCATTTACGAACCCTGCGTCGCGCCGGATTGGAGAAAAGTTTGGATTTGTGGAGGTCTCTCGAAGATATTTGGTCGACGCGAAGGATGACAAAGGAAATAAAACTATGCCAAATGCGGATAAAGATCAATAGGCTACGGCGACAGTGCTAGATTTAAGACATCGTTGTTAGAATGGCAATAAAGAACTTGAATGAGCGTGGTTTAACAATTCATTAAAGTAGTGCAACACCACCGACAAACGCAAATATGTACATATGTACATACACACGAACATAATTATTGTCAGGTCACCTACAGAAAGTCATATACACATATTTATTACATACATGCGATTGATGTAATCAAGTATTGGTCGCAATTGTATGGAGATAAGTATATATATATATATATGTACATACGCATCTACATACGTACATACCTATATATCTGGTACATAAATATGTGAATAATATCAAAGACTAGCAGCAATATAATACTCATTGTGACGTAGGTATGTACGAGTACGACACCCACCCCTTGGTTACAATCGTTGCAAGGGTTTATTTAATTTGTTACAAATTAGGGTTTAAATTAATTACACAAACATTCATATATAAATTCACATTGCAACAGTAAATAAATGATCCTTATTCAAACGTGTTGTAAATTAGTCGTGTACATCAGTGCTAATTTTAACTACTAAACTTTACTACAAGCCTCAATTACAATTTTTTAAATTATCTTCCTACGCATATTTAATCTGATAGATATAAAAATTATCAAAATTCAGCTAAAACTTCACTCCGAATCGTGCCCAGTAATTTCCACCGTGTCGCCTCTCTTCGCCCTGGGGAGCCTTTCTTTCTTCTCGGTCGTCACTCCCAATCCATGCGACACTTTCAGATGCTGATTTAACATTGTCTTGAGCACGAAGCCACTTCCACACTCTTCACAAACGAAGGGTCTCTCACCCGTGTGGGCGGAACGAATGTGACCCTCCAGATAAGACTTACGTGGATAGGCTTTTCCGCAATGGGGGCACTTGTGAGGCGTGGGGATCACAAAGTTGGTATGGATTCGCTTCACGTGCTCATTCATTTGGCTCCTCGTTTTGAACGCTTTCTCGCAATGGGAGCAGGAGAAGGGGCGCTCGTTCGAGTGTGACCTCAAATGTACCCTTAGCGACGGTTCCCGCAGGAAACAAGCGTCGCAAACCTGTAAAAGTATAAGTCATTAAATTAGTTGAAAAATACGAATTAAATGTGGCGTTATTAAAGCAAAATAATTGTGCCACACAATTAACAACTAAATATTTAATATGCAATTAATTTGTGGAATCTTACATCACATTTGAACGGCTTAATCCCCGTGTGGGTCTGCTTGTGACGATTTAAGTTTGATTGTGCGTAAAACACAGCCCCACTAAAGAATAAATTAATGTTGTAATTAATTAAAATTATATTATAATTCTCCATATTTCAAACATTTTTTTACCACTCATCGCAAACGACCGGGTCCGCGCCGTGTACTTTGACCTGATGTACTTGAAGAGCAGCCTTACCCACCACCGTTTCCCCACAAGTTTCACAACTAACTTGCATTTTCCCCTCGTGCCTGGCAATATGGGTTTGGAGGTCGACACGAAGATAAAACCCTTTACCGCAGAGGTGACAAATGTGTTGGTTTTTGGTGTGAACCCGGCTGATGTGGCGCTCCAGGGTTATCTTGTCGCGAAACGGGACCTCGCAGTGGGGACATTTCAACGGCATTTCGTTCGTGTGGGAGCGCATATGTCTGGAAAAATTGTAAATATGTAAATACTTATGTATCTCCAAGATTTCCATGAAAATCATCACCTTGCAAAGTTATGCCTGGTAACACATTTTTTTCCGCATTGGTTACATTGAAATCTTTTTTCATGCGTGGCCACGTGTATCTTGAGCCGTTCCTCGTTTTCACATCTGTGGTCGCACACGTCGCAGATGAACGGTTTGATTTCATCCAGCTCATGAAGTTTCACATGTCTCTCATAATTTTGTTCGAGTGCGAAACTCTTATCACATTTTGCGCAAGAATATTTCTTATCTCCGTTTTCATGTCTCAAGAGCATGTGTTCTGCTAGTCGAATTGGTCGCATAAACTTTCTGGCGCAGATGGGACATTGGTAAGGGGAGATATTATCGTGCGCTAGCTTCAAGTGGGCGTCCTTCTCGTTTCTGGTGGGGAACGTTTCATCACAAATCGGACAAGGGATCGCGGAATGAGCCAGTCCTAAGTGACGAGTAAGGGCGAAAGAGACGGGGTATGTAGCGGGACAAAAGGTGCATTTGTAGGGGCGTGGTTTTTTGGGTTTTTTAATGGGGGCGAGCCTTTCGAGGGAAACTTTGAGGATTTTCTTAACTTCGATGGGAGGAGGAAGAACAGGCTTCTTGACTCGAGTGGAGGATCGTATCCGTTCGAGGACTGGTCGAGGCTCGCGTTTTATACGTTTCGGGTTCACTTCCGGGGCGGGGACCGATTTCCTTTTTGTAGAGCTGCAAATTAATAAAGTATGCATATTGATTTCTAAATACAACAAATTAACAAATCGCAGCTTTTCTTTCGCCAATATGTCGCCAAATCGCCAAGAAGTGACGACATGATTATTTGTATTACCGGGATGATGATGACGATTTCTTTTTAATTAACTTTCGACCCTCTTTCTTTGATCTTTTTTGCGAAGATGGAGTTATGCAAAAGTCTGAATCATCATCTTCGTGGTCACCAATAAGTGGATCATTATTGTCCTCTTCTGAGTGAGCAGGTTCGTAATTATAGTCGTCGTAGAATTGGTCGCCGTCGCCAAGATCAATTTCATGTTCTTCTTTCACCAGAAACACATTCTGTACAAGATTATCGGGATGGTGGTCGATAATCTCTGCTAATTTTATAAACATACGTATTTAAAATTATGCAAATTTTAATTACCCAAATGTAACGATATTAATCTCACCTGCACCATGCGTCACTCGTAGTATAAAATTCCTAATTTCCATTATTCTGTCCCCACTACCATCCAGCAAAGGAGGCGAAGAAATCGAAATTGTTTCCTTAATTTGCACAATTTTCCGTTCGACTTGACCCTCCAGGATGGAAATTTGTTTGCGAATCTCCTCTACTTCACCGAAAACTGGATAACAGTCCTGACAGAATCCACATACCTCATCGTCATCAAACTGACCATGATAAGAAGAAGTTGGAGCTAACAATTCGCATAATGTGGCGATTTTTATTTTCCTTTTGTATTTTTCCCCATCACTTTGTTCTCCCGTGTCGGCGACGACTCGTTGTAAACAGAGGAGGCACAAATTGCTCGCCATGTCGAATCTAAAAGGGCAAAAAAAATATATTACTGATATATTTCTGAAAATTGGAATGGAAATACAAATTATATCGGTATTCATATATTTTCTAACTTGTAAATTATTCAGATCAATTAATATGTACAAAATAGCGTACCGTTGTTCAACTATGTTATCTTGGTGGGTGGTTACCTTGGTGGTGGTTATCTTGATGCACAAAGTCACGAACCCAAAACCAAATTTATTTCGAAAACTACCCAATTTCAAATTTTATTTGTTAGTTATTAGAGTGAAGGAAATAAAAACTGTCCAGATGATGAGACATCGAGTTCGTGCCAAGCGAACGTCTCTCATCTCAACATGAGACGAACGCGTTCGTCTCATGTTGAGATGAGAATGAGAGTCTCATCATGAGACTGTACCTGTAATCTAAACCATACAGAAAAGTCTTAAAAATCATGAACCTTCACTCTCATAGGCGCAGCCACGGCTTAGGGCCCCTTAGGCCTGGGTTGGCATTGCTCAAATGTCAATGCAAATGCCCACCCTCAAATATTCTGATGTTCTTCTAGGTTTTTATAAGCTTTTGTAACTGTTCGACGGCTATAATTCGCAAGCATTTTTACCCGTTCACATTTTTTTTCATTCAGTTTTTAAATTTCCAAACAAATACTTTACAGTTTTCCGGAATGTACCACCTAATAAAATAATTAAGCAAATTTTGATTCTGGAAAGAGAAAATTACTGGCGTTGACAACAATAATTCCTGAACAATGAATTAGTTATTTGCATAATATGATATATGAAATCATGTATGTAATGCTACTGAGGGTTTTCACGACCTTCGTAACTGTGGATTCGTAAAAAAATATTCGTAAATTTACGTCATTTACGACGGGTTGACGTGAAAGACCCTTCGTAAAAAATATTTCGCAAAAATTATTTTTAATTTTTCCTTGCCTAATATCATCGGTAACTATGGTGTTCGAAATATCATGATTTTTTATGCTTACAAAATTTTTTTACGAAAGAAAAAGATGCCTCAACCTTGCGTATATTTACGAAGCTTCGTAAGCATGGAATTTTCGTAGATGTCGTAAATTTACGCTATTTACGACAGTTACGAAGGTGACGTGAAAACCCTCATTATCATCTAACAATTGTCCACAGTATGTGTCAGAGGTATGTATTTTCGGATCGTTGAAAGGAAAGACAGAGTGACGACGACTTTTGTGCAAAGTGAAAATAAGAGTGTCAATTTATTACGCAGAGGTTTTTGCTTTTATACATGAATGTACTTAATGCTAAAGGTTTCTACCTGAAAACTAATGTCTGGACAATCTACCTGGAAAAAGGCATGAGCAGGAAATGGCCTCAATTTAAGTAATAAAATCTTGTCCAGTCAAAATTCAAAACATCAAATTCAAAGAAAAGTTATTGCTGGAAAATCATAAAGACATAACAAATTTCCATGACCTAAATAGAACTTTCTAGAATGTCATAAAATTAGACAAAAGCATTTTTTATCCTAAAAACTATTTTCAACAGTATGTATGTTAAAAAATTTCAGGATGTTTAAAAAACCTTCTATAGTTAGAATACTACGTATCCTAGCATACAAGTACCTAGTGTTCTCAATGGGCTTCGGGTTGGCCCGGACCTGTCCGAAATCCGACGGTTCGGTCCCGGATTGGGCCATCCGCAAAATCCGGACCGAAAGTTTCGGTCTAGTTTCGGATCAGCTTTTCAAGGACCGGACCGGACCGCCGGTTTTCGGTCCGAATATTTTGGCGCGCAAGAAAATTTGAATACTTCGACCTCGAATATTTAAATTTTTTCTGCCCAACAGACTGTTGAATCCGGTCGAGTGATCCAATATAATTGAAACACGTTTAGTTTGCCCATATGATGGTTGGGAGGGATCAGGGAAGCTCACTGATTGCCCAGCGGGTTTGAGGTCCAGATACGTCCTGAGGGCATCATTCCATTTTGCTCGCGTGTAGAGATAGGCCCGATCCTTAGAGGTATGTGTAACCGCCTCCAATAAATGTTTCAGACTGAATCGGTCGACCCTGTCGCGCACTGCAGCTCCTTGCACAATCGACGACCGTGTCATCGTCTGAGAGGAGTTTGAAAGCTGGGAAGGCAGCTTGTTGCCAGAGTTGACGATCATTGTCACACTTGCCCCAATTGTCGCGCCGACGACACCAAAGCTTGATGCAGCGACCACTAATCTGGACATTTTCATCCGGAACGTTAAATTTTGAAGTAGTTTCGAGTCAAATTAGTTGTATCGTCTTTTGCACAGGAGAAATAAAAATCACGACCCGTCCAAAAAAATACAAACTTAAATCCTACCCCCGTATCTACGCCAACGGTCCCTGCTATATTTGAGGAAAATAATTAAAAGGCCAATGGCTATGGAATGAGCTTACGCCACACACTGAGTCAGTGTGCGCCTTAATATGCATTGAAATTACCAATTACACTGCACACTGAATCAGTGTGTGCTGTAATTATCAATTATGGCGCACACTGACTCAGTGTGTGCTTTAATTGCCAATTACACTGCACACTGACTCAGCGTGCAGCTTAATGACAAATTTCAATGCATATTACACTGCACACTGACTCAGTGTGTGCTGTAATTACCAATTATGGCGCACACTGACTCAGTGTGTGCCTTAATTACCAATTACACTGCACACTGACTCAGTGTGCAGCGTGTTATAATTACCCATGTAATTGGTAATTATACTGCACACTTATTAAGCTACATCAGTTAATGAAACAATGTTATGTGACGTTCCGACGACAATAAAGTGTTAATTCTTTTAACGAATGTTGACAATTCACGAACAAGTATAATTAGTGCATGTATGTATCTATTAGACAAATCACAAAATAGTGTTACATAGTGGAAAGACAAAGGCTCAATCAGCCAAGTTTACATACACAAACAAAGATGGCGCGCTGAGCATTGTTTATAAAGTGCAGATAGGGAAAGATTCACAATAAACTTGTTGGTGACTTCGCGTGCAGAGAAAATAAAAATTTCTTTGCACTAAGGAAAAATTAAAATAATATTCACCCGTCACCATTTACTGTCCGAACTTAATCAATTTCAACCATCGACTACAGCAAGCACCGTTTTATGATTAGGACATATGTTTTCACGCCAAGGTAGCGCAACAAGTTGATCCAGATAAGGTTAAATATTTTCAGCACGGACTACTAATTCTGGTAACAATCTTTGATGTACAGCATAATGCAGTTATTAATGTTCTTCTGTTCTAACTTTGAAACTTTATTTCTGTGCCCATCAGGTATGCCAGCTTCGTGCATTCACACCACAATGGAGACGGGTTATAATTACGACGAAGCTGTTTTAAAAAGGTTAAGTAAAGCACACGCTTTAGTAGACAGCGATCATTTCGACTACGACAATCTGAGCTTAGAGCAGAGCTTAGAGAAATCCGACGCCTACTTCCAAGCTTTGGTATTCGTTAAACTTAAGGAGTACTTAGCTTCGCCATGTGATAACGAAACTGTGAAACTGTGATACACAAGGCGGCCACCCAGATAACCTAACCATATTGTACTTTCCAGAAATCATTGGTCATCCGCGATTTGAGTCGACGCAACCTAAAAGGACGGGATGTTGAAGGCTGGGATTAATTTCTGCCTTTTCATGCAGATTTCACTCCGTTTGAGTGTAACAACTTCAAGTTCTTGGATCTTTTCTTTATGGAACAAAGGTAAGATTAAATGGCATACATAATCGAAACTGGGGCAATATTCTTATGCCACATTTACTTTTTCACAAATATGGGTGACTACACGGAAAAAGTTCAATCCAAAAGAATTTCAATCGGACAAAATATGCATGGGATACGTAGGATCTCATTTTTTTAAATCACGCCCTCTCGCATCTCATGATGAGCGTACCAGGGTCACACAGCAGAAAGGACTTCAAAGTGGTTTGTTATGATTCTGGTCATCCTGTTGATTTGGATGGGGATGATGACAATTCAGAAACATTATTCAACAACATACCTGTGCAGCTTCACTCAATTTTTGCAAATTGAAGCTTCATTCACGATGAGGGAGTGAAGGAGAGTGAAGCTGAGTGAGGGAGTTGAAAAGTTTGATCGAATGAGTGAAGGTGAGTGAGGGAGGCCCAAATGAGAAATGAGTGGAATGAAGGGTGAATGAGATGAAGGCTTCATCTCCTTCATCTCTCTCACTCCTTCTCCTCCGGGTGAAGGAATATAGGGTAGATAATTAGTTTACGTACTCAAATAAGCGTCGCAATATTAACATAGTACGGTCTCATATTACCCCATGCAATTTTCACCTGCCCCAGTCCAATCTCACGCTGCTCCAACTCAGTGTCACGTTACCCCAACCCAGTCTCACATTACCCCCAGCCCAGTCTCACATTGCCCCAGTCGAATCTCACATTGCCCCACTCCAGTCTCACGTTACCCCACTAGATGGCGCCAAAATACTTTAATTATGATGACTCGAGGGACTGAAAGAAAGAGTGAGGAAAATAGCTGAGTGAGGGGAATGAGTGAAATATAAGGAGTGAGGGAGTGAAGGAGTGAGAATGGGATTAATCAGTGAGTGAAGCCTCACTCAGCCTTCCTTCACGCGAATGAGGGGAGTGAAGGGCAATTTGGCTCGAGGTGGAAATGAGTGAAGTTGAGTGAGGTGAGATTCACTTGCACAGGTATGTTCAACAAGGAAGTGACGAGTTCGAATCTATTCCACCGGTAGGTTTTCGTACGTAATTTCAGAGCAACCTATAGGTTTGTTTGTGCTAATTGACTTATTGTGGTACGTAGATATGGGATGACAAGGCAAGGGGCAAAAAAATTCAAACCGATAATTGTCAAATTGTGATCGACCTGAATGGAAATATGAGTGGGAACATACTAAGCGTCTTGCGACATCGCCCAGTATCCATCACCATGTTCGGATATCCCGGAGGTACAACATGGACTACATTTTAGCGGATGAGAGAGTCGTTCCATTGGACAACGTTGACTGCTTCATGGAAAAAGTAGCATATCATCCCAAGTCATGTTATATTGGGTCACATGCGGCCATGTATCCATTTTTGCGGCACAACAAAAGACTCCGTCACAAAGTATGCATTACGTATAACAAAAATTATATACTGCTAGTTAATGTAAATCATGGTTCTATATATAGGGCCGTTTTATTGCCTTGGCGTTGGATAATCCAATACCAAGTATATTGATGACAAACACGGGTCTCCAAAACGCTCAAGTAAGTCTGAAATGGTTTCACTACATTTTACGTATAGCAATTTAATAATTATTTATCTCCAACAACAAATTGCTTCATTGCAGGAACTTGTTGACTCGGGAAATTTGTCATTTCGCTTTGGAGGACGCGTTTTGCTGAATGGGAGCAAAATGAAGCACAGCATGTTGGACAAACAGAGTGACACAATCATTATAATGAGTCGGAAACACTATGGTCTTCCCGAAAATAAATTGGTCCTGGCCTGTTTCAACTCCATGTTCAAGTACACAAAGGAAATGTGGATGTGCTGGATGAAGGTAGCCTGGCTGAATATAAACTATTCATTATATCCTGACACTTTACATGCATTTTTGTGTACTAGATTTTGGAGAAATTCCCACCGCAGTACTATGGATCTCCTATAATTCAAAACAAACTAAATATAGAGAAAATTTACTCAAATTTGGTGACATGAAAGATCGAATTATTTTTGCTGACTCGTGCAGAAATGAAGAACACATCCGTCGTGGGCTGTTGGTGGACTTGTTTCTTGACCCGTGGATATGTAATGGCCATACCACTACCCTTGACGCTCTTTAGCCGGGAATTCCAGTGCTGACGCTGACAGGTCAAACTTTTCATAGCCGAGTATCCACCTCACTTCTCCATGTTCTTCAGCTTCCCGTGCTGATAATTTCAACTCCCGAAGAATATGAAGAGAGAGCCATCTGGCTTGGCAACCATCCTCAAGCGTTAGTTGTTAATTTAATTTTCATACATGCGTACATAAAAGGTTAACTTGTAAAAAAAAATTTTACGTAGTTTGGAAGAACTGCGAGAACTGATAAACGTTCGGAAATTTGAGTCGCCTTTGTATGACGTGAAACAGTTCGTATCAGATCTGGAGCACCTGTGCAAGAAAATGTGGGCGCGATTTGTTTCCCGTAAATCTCCTCATCACATTTTTCCCGAAGATGGTCATGATGAATGGACGGTAGAGTTCTATATCATTTAACATGTACATACATTTGAGAGACAAACTTGATTCATGTGAATATGAAGGAGGTAAACGAAGCTGTTGATCTGGCCTGGTTGGAGGAAAAAATTATTGTCGTCAAAGGCGTTGGCAGAAAGGATGCAGGGAATGTGAGACTCCAGTCTGCCTTGGATCCTTCATTACAGCAAGGTCCTGCAAGCCCTTTATGTCGACCTACTCCAAAAAAGTTGAAGCCAACGCTATCACTCACAATTTCTCACGACGTTGATAACGCGAGTGGCACATCCACTCCGAGGGCAGAACAGCTTAGCCCAACGGGAGGAATTGTTCAAGCTTTTAGCAGATTGATGGGAAATATTGACAGCACGACAAAGGTTAACAAGTACTCAACGCCTGGAGAAATATACGACCGACTCCTGCTGACTTTCCATGGTCCCGTCAACCCTTGGACCTGAATACTCTACAAACGTTGGTCAACGAGGCGTAAATTTGATAGCCTTTGAAATTGGGGTGTCTAATGTACTTGCCGCAATGATGCAACCTCACAACATTGGCAACACAGCTATGTGGCCGATAATGGCGAATCAGTTTATGCAGCTGTTAGAAGGTAATAATCATAATCTTTTTAATCGAATTCAAGACAAATTTATAGCGTGAATACTTAAATTTACGTAGAGTACTTTCAAGATCATTTACCAAAACTGCCACCTTCTCTTTCGGTTTGCCCCAATTTCTTTCGACATCCCAAAGGCCTTCTCTTTCAAAATGATCGTCAACTCGCATGGCTATTAACATTTTATGACCAAGACACACAGCTGAGTTTGGAGCCTGAAACGCCAACTACAAATATTTTTGCCTTGCATTGGAAAACAAAAAGACGAACAACACGTTTGAATTGTTGTCTCTGTCCTCCAAACCCTGTCGAATCTCAAAAACCTACCGCTGTAACAATAGTCCAATCGCATTACAACCTATTTCACAGTGGTAAATGATACGAAAAAGAAAAGGTGTCGTGCGATGTTTGTGGGAAGGATGTCTCAGGTTTCATCGAAGAAGCCAGGACGACTCACTCTGAATTCCACAGACCAACTCCTTTTTGTGGAGAAATCTACTACCAGGACGGAGAGGATTTCGACAATTCACCCGAGTTTCGAGTTAACCTTAGTGGTATGCGCAAATTAGACCTTCAGAGAAATCATTTCAACCCACATTTAATATACGCTTCGGTTTGATGATATGAAAAATAAGTTCAGAATCGCTCGAGGCGACTGCGCAACGCTATCTTCAAGAGGCTAACGAGGCTGGTATCAAGTTACGTAAATTCACAAAGGCTCAAAAAATGGCGACTTACACAACATGGTTGGCACCGGCTTGTCTTCTTGTACTAGCCCATTTAAGAAGACACCCTTCCCTGATCTCAAGTTCTGGCTACATTGCATATCGGTTCAAAACTCTACTTGAATGTAAGTAAATTACTATCAATTTGTAATTCACACGTTCCTCAGGTTATATAAAGTAGAATGCAAAATCAATTTGCAGGTCATCTTCGTACTAGTCAACCAATCATCCTGCAGAATGTGACTACACTGGAGACAACCAAACAATGTTCTCGTGCTCACTTCAGGTTCCATAACAAGAAATTCATGTGCATGATGATGTCAGTACTTGTCGACAAAGATTCAGTTAAATGGCAAAATGGAGTAAAAGCAACGACGGATCTGCAATGTCAACTGTGTCGCAACAAGAAAATATTTGATTCAAGACAATTCAAGGTAGTACCAGAGGCTGACCTTCTTCATCCCCAACAACTCAAGACCCACCAAATTTGCCCTCTTTGTGGCTTTTGGTTTGGAGATACAAATGACACTTTGCGACAAATTCACGCCAATATGCATCATGACGTCTTAAAATGGGACGAACAAGTTGTTCACTATGCAAATGGATTAAAGTCAACAAAAACTCATCGAATCTCTTTAAAAATGGAGTCACATAAGATTTTATAAAAGTCAAAACTAACCTAACCTAACGATTAACAATATCCTTCAGATTCATGTCAAACCCGGAAACAACAATCTTAATTTTAATAAATTAGTTTGAATATAATCCATTTATAGTTTTCCCGGTCACATCATAATTTTATTCTTGTCGGCTCGAGACCCCACAATTAGACTCTGCCTCAACTCACTAGAAAAGTATTCCACATTTTCATTCTATCCGCCTGAATTTCGCATCTATCCCGCATGCTCCACCCTGCAATTTGGTCCAATTAAATTAAAAAATCTCGACACGTCCGCCCAGTTATGCCTCTAGGATAATATTTTTTCAAAATTTCTCTTGACGAATGGATAGATTAATATGTTGTTGTATTCTTCATCAAGAGAAATTTTGACAAAATATGATCCTAGAGGCATAAGATGGACAGGCAAGTGGAGTTTTTTAGCATTAAACACATCACCTTTTGGGGTCGATTATGCCTCTAGGATCATATTTTTTCAAAATTTCGCTTGACAAATCGATAGATTAATATGTTATTGTATTCTTCATCAAGAAAAATGTTGACGAAATATTATCCTAGAGGCATAATCGGGAGGACAAGTGGAGATTTTTTGGTTAGGTTCACAAGTGGATTCTTGATCACGTCCATCATGGTTCGAGTGTAGGCAAAAATTAACAAAAACATATTTTTAATTCATTTGAAATTATTTCAAATTCAATTTATATGTATAGCGAACACAAACCTTGTATATTTCAAAGGGACAAGCCAACAACATTTCCATAGGCTCTGGTGTCACAACTCAACCATGACCGAACAAAATAAATGTATTTATTGAGAATTTATAAAAAAGATATGTCTAGAAACGTATATATTTTGTAGAAATCGGCGAAATATGTAAGAATATGTTTATACGAATCAGAACCGTGAAACATGCAAGATCCCAAACTTTCAAACGGGTTGTTATTGAAAATTTGTAAAATATACACATAGCCGGACTCTGACAATTAGTGTATACCTTGCAGTTATGCATGTTACACACATTAACTACACATACGCATGTACTAAGAAGAGATGATCTTACCTGTCATCAGACTGTATTACAACATTGTTGAAATAAATTAATGTTGTGTCGTGTGGGGGGTGAGAAGAGACCAGTTTTGCGGTGAAGTCAAATTGCCCGGACGCCGCTCTCCAGTGCTACGCTGTGACTCTGGTGAATCAATCCCCTACCGATTGTGGTGGTGGTGATTGCGTTACTGGGACCGTTCACGCAGTATGTGACATAAATAATGTGGCTATCACCCAATCCGACTTTTTTTGATGATATTTTATCGTAAATGCATACCAATAAATTTAAAATAATCACCCTCATTTAAATTAGTATTCTTCCAGTAGTAGCAATTAGCAGCATATGTATACATATGCTGCTATTTCGCTATAGCGAAATCTCGAAACAACTCGAAATGCAACAAGTTAATACAAAACTTTCCGAACAGAAAACTGGTTATGGGATTTAGCGACAAATTTGTCAAATTTGACAAATTATCCCAATCATTTCATATATTAAAGTTACGTTATGCCCGTGACGTTATGTAATTAAGCAATCCAATTAAATTAACTACTTAAAAATCATGTTTGAACTAATTGTAAATTGCTTACTAAGGAGGAGAGTACGCCAACCTGATAATGACAGATCTTGATGTCCTTTGGATATATGGTAGTACCCCCTCTAAAAGTAAAAAGTGTGAAGCGGTTTGATGCCATGGCCCAATTTACGCCCGTCACACCCCTTTGAAGGCGTGCCCGATGCCAAACTAGCTGCACTAAAAAATTTGCCAAATATCCAATTTTGTTCGGATTTTCATAATAGTTACATATTTATGATCCCAAATAGTTGCTTTATCATATCTGATATCAATCTGAACTTTTTTGGAATTTTGAATTTTTTCAAGCCATGCCCTTTTCAGGAAATATTCGAAAATATTGAAAATTTCTTAAAATCTCTTAAAATACACACATGTTTATATCTGACATTGTGTTGTTTTTATTTACAGATGATGAGCCAATTGTAAGTGTTACCCATCCGTCGTCATCAACATCATCATCATCGCCACCACCACGATATTCTCCACGTCCGTCATCGTCCTCCCGGCCTCCACCTTCCCCCCTGGTGTTTATAGTTCGCCAAGCAGCCTCTGATATTATGAGCAAGCTTACGCCGAACCAAGATAAGGGATCTCGTGATGAGAATCTAGCAGATGTCGATCCTTCGGCTCATCCAAAATAGATATCGACCTCTGTAAGAGACAAAAATCTCAAAGTGAGTAACTTTTAAGCAAATTTAGCGATTATTTAAGATTTTATAAAATATATATATGATGCACATTTCAATCTTATACTTCATACATCCTGTGTTTCTTTTTATAGAAAGTGGAATACTAAATGCACACTGTTCTCCTCCGACATCGTCCTCAGGTAGTCGAGCTTCCCCCCAACCCTGCACATCTCGTCAGGCTGCGATGGAGGCCATGAGAAACGACAACCGGAACGAACCAGCTCCAAATGAGATTCCAACTGCTGCGTATCGTACGGGTCATCTGGAGAATAATTTCAAGAGGAGGGACATGGTTCGACTCATCCACAAGATGCTGAAGCAAAATCCGGAAGACTACGACCCGGATGACGTGGAGATGCTGCGACAACCGCTCCCTATAATTAAATTGCAAAGAGGACAGGCTATGCAATACAAGAAACACATCAAACAAGTGCATTACACTAATTTGAAGAGGAGGATCACGGGACAGGCCATTCCTCGCCCAGAGCCCCAATTCTCTCGTCCCAGAGCGGAACTCCTTCTCTACCCAGAGCTATTGAAGACGACGCGGGCCAAGAAAAGTGAAGAGAGGAAGAAGGACCTCTTGAACTCGGTCAATCTGAAGGAGGACGACAACATTGACGAAATTGTCCCCCTTCCTCACTTCAACCGAGAATCCATGGTCCCATTAATGATCCGACGCGCTCGTCCGGACCATCGCGAGCCGATCAGCAACGATGAGAATTATAAGGAGCCTGAAATTGATATTGGTCAGCAGGTGAGAACTAAAGTTTAAAAGTTTAAATTTACCCAATCAATTATTATATTGAATTGCAAATTGTTGCTGCATGGGTGTTATTTGTTGTTGTAGCAGCTTTATCCCCATCTACCCGAGGACGCTGTGATCGACGATGCAGTGGATTACCAGATGCAAGATGATCCTGCTCCATCTCCAAATATTGAAGAAGGATTGCTAGACTGGTCAAGGCATTGTAGAAGGTTAGTGAGTTGTAAACAACAAAATATGGAACCTACTAAAAGTTTTTTTAATATTGATAAATATGATTGTGTGTATTTATTTCTTAACAAATTCTTATTAGATATATTCAAAACCAGTAATCACTAATGTCTTCGTATCCTATCGTATAATATTTTACAAATGAACCGTTAAGCGCACGTAACATAGGTGTGAAACCAAAACATTTATAAAAAGCAATTTGATATTAAATATTTTGGATAAAGTAAGTGTTCCCAGGTAGATTAAAAAAAATTACAGCTTCTCCAAGTGTTTTCAGCATTTATGCCGTACGTATGTATGTATAAAGTTTGACATTTTGTTGACCTTTCTGTGACTTTTACGCTTTAACTTTTCCCATTTTAAACCGATTGGAAACATGTAGTGGTCGCAACGGTTCTCGGTTCTCATAGAACCCAACCGGAACCGATGGCTCCGGTTCGGTTCCGGTTTATATTGAAAACCGAACCGAACCGAAACTTTTATTAGCGGTTCGGTTCCGGTTCCAAGTCTTTGAGAACCGGCCGGTTCGAGGTGAACCGAACCTCATACATAAATCAATTAGCGAAGCTTTTCCGAATTTCCCGAACTACACCTCCTAGTTTCCAAATGAAACTTTTCACCCCAAAAGTTTCCAAAATGAAATTTTGTATTAGTTACACCCCCAACGTTTCCAAAATGAATTTTTGACTTGGTCACACCCCCCAAGCTTCCAAAATGGAATTTTGACTTGGTTACACCCCAAAGTTCCCGAAATGAAATTTTGACTTGGCTACACCCCCAAAGTTCTCGAAGTGAAATTTTGACTTGGTTACACCCCCAAAGTTCCCGAAATGAAATTGCGTTTGCAGAATGGAATTTTGACGTAGTTACACCCCGCAACGTTTCCAGAATGGAATTTTGACGTGGTTACACCCCCAAAGTTTCCAAAATGGAATTTTGACTTGGTTACATCCCAAACTTGGAATTGTTTTCTAACTTCAATAACTGGTTTTGCCGTTGACATTAGAATTTGCTTGTTTAAATATAGATAAGTTATTGACTTGTATGTGAAATTTCATCAAAAAAACGTCAATTAGAATTGTTTCTTGTTTATTGCACATTGATAACACGACCGGTTTGATCCGAACCGCCGGTTCGATCACGGTTCTGGCCGGTTCCGGTTCGGTTCCAGTTAAAAAAAGTTCGGTTCTGTTTCGGTTCTTCAATTCCGGTTCTCGGTTCCCAGGGATGGTCAAAATACATGTATTTTAAATGCAATTGTATTTTGAAAATACAAATGTATTTTGAACCATTATAGACAATTGTATTTTGTATTTTACAATTAGAAAAATGTATTTTAACTTCAAAATACAAAATACTTTCGAAAATACATTATGTTAATCGCACTCCTTTCCCCCGAGTATAATTTGGGCACCTGTCGCTTCATTTCCAGACCTCGTGCACCTGCAATCAGTCAGCAAGACGAGGACGAGGAGATGGAGGGCGTCTATCAAACGAATGATGACATCGACATTGATTATAGCATTGTCAAATTGGAATCTCCGATGCTCTCCGATACCTCCCGCAGTACAACGCCACTCATTAATTTCGTCGACGACTCTATCATCCGCGAAGATTTCATGGTTCAGCTTGAAAATGAAGACCAAGCTGTCAACCTGGTTTCCCAAACTTGGCTTGAAATGCTGGAAAAAGCTGGACAAATTCCGAAAACTACGACCAAACTTCGATACACCGTAGAAGCGGATGCGCAGCCCCGGGGAAAAAGTATTTCGCGCGTTTCGCTCCCCCATTTGACAAACCTAGAGTTGGACTTGCAAATTCCTCCCAAACTGATATCAAAACCCAATGCGATTCTTCTCCTGCGGAAAAATTATAACGTTGAGAAGCATTTGTTTTTATTTTTCAAGGAGAACAGAAACGACGACGTGAACATCGACTTCAAAGTTATTTTGAATGGTTGCACCTTCTTAAAATGGTCTCCAGCCGAGAAGGAGGTGATCGTTGGATTTGGCGGACTGCACTCCGAGCCGTTCTTGGAACGATTGAAGGACAAGAAGGTCATGGAGAGGTTCAACATGCTGACCATCGTGGACAATAAACTCGCAAGTGGTGAGTAAAAAAATTCAAAAATGTTAGTGTAAATAATAATTTGAAATTTAGCATTTCACTAAATTTCTCATTGAAATTAATATTTAAATTGGTTTGGACGGTACTATTTGAGGACATTTTGACTTGATTTTATTGATTATTGCGAGCTGTCGATCGCTTACAGCGGATCATCATCAGGCATAAATTAGTTTGAAAAAAGAAAACAGAGATACTACAACGTTGTTTGAATTTTTGGAAATTTCAATGACATAATATTCATGGATACATTAAAAAATTAATTAGTGTTGTGGACCAGATAGAGTTTATGGGCATTCCTTTTGATATATTCATCCTTTCTTCTTTTTTTATGTTTCTGATGAATAATCCTTCCTTGAATTTTCTGTAAAATTTCCTGGGTTCCTTAAGTATGAGTTTGTGGGAATTGGGGTCTAGTTGATGATTTTGTTCAATCATATGTTTCGCAACGGGTGAAATTGTTGTTGCTTCATTTCTAATGGCATTTTCATGTTCAGATATTCTTGTTTTGAAGTCTCTTTCGGTTTCCCCTATGTATTTGGCAGGACAGTCATTGCATTTGATGGAGTACACGCCGCATTGAGTTTTCTTGATTTTTTCTTTTGTATTGCATATCATTGTGAATAGCTTAGGTCCAGGATAATAGCCAATTTCTACTTCTAATTTTCTTTGTAAATATCGTGCAATTTTGGTTGTGACGTTTCCTGCCCAAGGTAAAATAATCCGTTTTTGTAGTTGTTTGGTGTCTTGGTTTTGTCCTGCGTTAATTTTTCGTTTGACTTTCTTCAAGCGGTATCGAATCATAGATTCTGGGTAGTCATTCTTTGTGAGTATTTTGATGGTGTATTCTATTTCGTTGTTGAGATGATCTTTGTCTGAGAGTTTGAACGCTCTTGTCAGCAGCGTATCAACTACTCCAATTTTGTGTGCAGGTGGGTGGAAGGAATGGAAATTTAAGTATTTATTGGTGTGTGTTGCTTTTCTGAAAATGTGATGGCCTAAGCTTCGGTCTGGTTTTTCGTAGAGCATCACGTCTAGAAATGCTATTTTGCCATTTTCTTCTTTTTCTACTGTGAATTTTATGGCATGGTGAAATCCATTGATTTGATTGAGGACAGCTTCCAATTTTCTTTTTCTAATAATTGCAAAAATGTCGTCAACGTATCTCCTCCAAAAGATGATGAACTTGTTCCTGGTGACTAGTTTGTGTTCTAAGCTTTGCAGATAGAGTTCTGCTACAATTGCTGAGATGGGGAACCCATGGCTGTTCCCTCTGTTTGGTGGTAGAATTTTCCGTCATATTTGAAATACGTCGATGAGAGGCATATTTCTAGTAGGTCCATAATATCTTCATTTGTCAATTTGGTCCAAGATCCATCATTTTTTTCGTTTAGAAGTTTTTTGATGTAATTCAAACTTTCTTCTATGGGTACCTTTGTAAATAGTGACACCACATCAAATGAGACCTTTGTGTCCCCTGGTCGAATTTTCAGGTTTTTTATTTCGGAAATAAATTCTGCAGAATTCTTGATGGTGTAAACGTGATTATTGCTCAATTTCTTCAAAATATTTGATAGATAAGAAGCTACTTGGTATGTTGGAGATTGTCGGAAGTCAACTATTGGGCGTAAAGGTACATTCTCTTTGTGAACCTTTAGTGCTCCGTATAAGATTGGTGCTCTCGTATTTTTTATGTTTAGTTTGTCATATTCCATTTTTGTGATTTTCTCCTCTTCTAGTAATTTTTTGCATCTCGTCTCAATTTCCTTTGCAAAATCTTGGGTGGGATCAGCTATTAATTCATTATACGGGCCCTCTTGAATTATATTTTCCATTTTTTGTTGGTAATCTGCTTTATCCATTATTACTACCGAATTCCCCTTATCTGCTTTACATATGCATATGTTTTGTGAATTTGTTAATGATTTAATTGACGTTTGTATCCAGTTGTCCCATTTGTTGAGGTAGTTTTTCTTATTAATATGGGACTTCATGATTTGGGTGATGCCGTCTCGAACTTGATCCTTTGTTTGATCTGTTAATTCTAAATCATAGTTCATTTTTAGTTCTATGGCTGCTGCTGAATCTATTAGTGGGATACGTAAGTCTTTCACTGGGAGAGAGTAGTTTAGTCCGAGTTGAAGTAATTTTTCTTCGTCATTTGATAGAGGATGAGAAGAAAAATTATGAATTGTTTTCTTCAGTGTCTCCTCTTCTTGACGTGCGGGGACAGGTAAAGTCGCAATTTTTTTGTTCGTGAGATTAGTGAATTTTTGGATATGTTTTTGTTTGATCTGACAGGAATAGCTTACTGTTGAGTCCTTGAGTAATTTGCATATCCAATTCCAATAATGTGGTAATATCTCGTCGTATTTCACTTCTCAAAGTTTTGATCTCATTGTCAAGATTATTCAAATGTTGATAATTTATCCTGAGTGTTGTTTTCATAAGTTTCCTTTCCGTTTCTTCTTGGAGTCGTTGAAGCATCTTGTTTTTTCCATATTGTTGTTGTAATGCATATGCAGTTAAGCTGTAATCCTTTTGGTATTATATCGAATGTCCTGCATTTATGTAGAAACACCGTATTATTTTGTGTTCGAGCTTGTTGTTTGTACATCCTTTCCAGTTTTCTAACTTTCTTTATTATAGCCCCACCGTTGAGCTTTTGTAGTTTGTTGTTTAATAACTTCCATCCTCGAGTATTATTTAAATTGGTTTGGACGGTACTATTTGAGGACATTTTGACTTGATTTTATTGATTATTGCGAGCTTTCGATCGCTTACAGCGGATCATCATCAGGCATAAATTAGTTTGAAAAAAGAAAACAGAGATACTACAACGTTGTTTGAATTTTTGGAAATTTCAATGACATAATATTCATGGATACATTAAAAATTAATATTGCTATATTAATATGCAATATTAATATCATTAATATTGCTCTTAGGATAAATGAATAAACAATTTTATCGCAGGTTTGAAATCTTTAAACTTTAACTTTACAATTTGATAAGCCAGACGAATTGTAAAACGATTTTATCGCTTTTAAGGGTAAAAGTAGAGGTGAGCGCGGGTTCGGGTCCAACCCTGTAAACCCGACCCGAACCCGAACCCGAACGGGTTCGGGTCGGGCGGGTTTCAACGATAACGGTTTCGGGTCGGTTTGGGTTTTAAAAAGAGTTTTCGGGCTCGGGCCCTAAAAACCCGAAAACCCTAAATTTGTTTAATTTGGCGGCACATACTTATGTTTGTACTTGTGTCCTTATGTTCTGCTTATATTGTGTACTTATATTGCAAATACTGTATGTGCATAAATATATTTGCACATTATTTAACTGCATTTGATTATTTAATTTGTTTGTGTAAGAATTACTTTATTGTAAGCGTATTAACTTTTTAACAGTTTTTTGTTGGAAATTATTAACTTTTCATATTTGACAAAAGGTTTGAGTCTTTATTAATTATTACACGGTTTTAAATTTAGGAGTAAAACTCCAATAGGATTTATTATTAGAAAATCATCGTTGATTTTTATCACAAATGTGACATTAACATTTGATATTAATATTTTGACATGTTATAATATTTACATGGTCATTACAAAATTTCGGTTTCGGGTTCGGGTCGGGTTCGGGTCGGGTTTTACATTTTCATGATTTTCGGGTTCCGTTCTGTTCGGGTTTTGTTACCCGCGGGTTCGGGTTGGTTCGGGTTTTTGTTTTTGGAAATTTTCGGGTACGGTTCGGGTCGAGTTTTTAAAATTTGGACCCGCGCTCACCTCTAGGTAAAAGGCTAAAGCATAAAATCACAATTACAAAGTTATTGTTAGGACAGCATTTCACGGCAGTTTCAGAGCATTTCTGGTTTAAACTTTAGATTTGAGTAAATTATGTACTATAGAATTTCGTTGCAATTTGACATTTAACATTTCGTGATTTAATTCCGCTTATGGAAACTGTACGTATACTGTAAAAAAAGTTGAGTAAAATTAGCACCAATTCAATTGTTGGATAAAATTCGCCCGGGATTGCACGACTAATAAGCAAAAGTTGGTAAATTTTATTAAATTTTTAGTAACGTCTATCCAACTTGTTGCTTTGGTGGCAATTTTGCTCAACCTCGAGTAAATTCCCCATCCGCAAAAATTGGTCGCCAAATGGTCGAAAAATGAGCAACCCGACCGTCGGGTTTTCATACGGCTAAACGACGTCGGAGAGACGTCGACTAATGCGACGAAAATTTTGCGACCACTTTTAGCAGTTGATTCGACCATCATATTATAAGACAATACGACCATATTATTTTAGGTCAGTTTAACTACTTTTTCAACGCCTTTTCCACCGTCGCATAATTGAAAATTTTTCAACGCCTTTTCCACCGTCGCATAATTGAAAATTTTTCAACGGCTTTGCGACCGTTGCATAATTTAAGATTTCTCAACGTAAAATCCACCATTTCCCCATCCAAGTGCCATGCTTCCGCGATTCTCAAGTCAGTCCACACCATCACATTGTGCTCATCGAGTCACACTTATTTCTTGTCCTTCCAAATTAAAAAATAAATCTTCATGTCATCCCAAATTGACAAGGCAAAAAAATATTCCATAGTCCAATTCGATTCCTCAGGGACAAAGTTAGTTGAGATTGTCCCAATAATATGGATCGAAGAAGACCAGAAAGAAGTATTTTGGCCACCTTGTAAAGGATCTGCCTTAAAGACTATGGTGAAAAAGTGCGAAATTGTTCCGCTGCCATCCTGGACTTCTCACACTTTTGAAAAAATTCTAGGAAGTTATGGTAAGATTTAGAAACATCTTTTGTTGTATAATAAAATGTCGGTTCAATGTATGGCCTGTGATAATTTACTATTATTATTAGGTTCATTTCACGACGCCTGTTTGAAGCTAAAACAAGCTGAGGATACCTCAAACATTGAAAGTAGCCAGGAGGACGACATTGGAATCCGACGTGGACGCAGGGTCCAGAAAAAGAAGGATGTCGTAATTGAGAGCCGTGATTCAAGTAGTGATTCTGAATTGGATCTGGATAATAGTTTATTCCTTGCTCCTCCCACAACGCAAATCAGTGAGGATCAATTTGACATTACGATCGGTAAGTTAACTGGGTTAACTTCTATTTTTATATTTCTTAACATTTATATATTTAACTTGTTTTGTTGTCAAGAATCTACCGGCGACCAGCCCCACCCTCCAGATGAGAATAATCAGCAGGTAGCAGTCGTTCCAGAAATTCCTCAACCTGTTATCGTTCAAGAGGATTTTGATGTTGAACAGGATCCTAAGTTATTTTTGGCGACGGCAGCGGATACAGCTGACATCAAGTCTCTAATTGAAGGCATGTTTTTGTTAATATGTTATACATATTATATTTCTATATTTATGGCTATTACACTTATTGCAACTTATTTTATTAATTTGATGCTGTTTAGGATTCATGAAAAAAGTTTCGAGTTATTAGAGAGACAAGCAGAAGATATAAGGGAAATTAAAGCTGCCATTCACACGTTGCGTGCAAATTCACAAGGTGGCAATTTGCTCCCAGATTATTCTATTATACCACCTTTGCCGATCGCTGGGAGATTGGAACTCGTGGCTTTTGAGGATTGGCTGAAATCATCCGATTCCCATAAAAAACTGCTGGTACAATAAAAACATATTTCTTAAATAATGTTGATCCAAATTGTGTGGTAACTGAATTTATGAAACTGCAGATCTCATATTTGAGTACAACTGGCGGTTCAAATACTGACAGGAATACTAGGCAGGTATTGCTAAAATTAATTGGTGGCAGTTTGAGATGTCAAATTAATTATACCGGGAAAGGTAACAAAGTCGCATTGGAAAATCTGGAGATTTTGAAAATTTTAAAGGGTGAGAGCATGGTGTGAAGTAAATAAGTGTTGCAGCTGGTTTTCATCATTATTATTATGTCATTTAGATTCTCTCCGTACTCGGTATCCTGTGGCCAATGACGACGAGATATTAGGGACAGCAAAGAATTGGTTCAAGTACGCCCCTAAAGATGGAGAAGACCAATAGGACAGGTCGGTCGCCCAGGAATTTAAGACGTATTATTGCAAAACGAGTCCAACAGAACATTGAAAACACTCAGCGACAAATTACTCCTACTCCAGAAAATAATAATAATCATTTAAATGATATTAATACGGTAGATACTGATAGATTAGTAAATAATTTTATTCACTCAGAGTCAGAGGAGCGAAGTCAGATTTTGTTTAGTTTAAAAAGTAGCGTAGTAGCGCCCAGTAGCGTTTTAAAATTAAACGAATCATTATTAAGTAGCTTCAGCTACTTTATGTGAAGACTTTGTCTGTCTGTCTGTCTGTCTGTCTGTCTGTCTGTCTGTCTGTCTGTCTGTCTGTCCGTCTGTCTGTCTGTCTGTCCGTCTGTCTGTCTGTCTGTCCGTCTGTCTGTCAGCAGGATATCAGGAGAACGGATCGAGATAATCGAAATCGGTTTTCGCCATCATACATAGGACCCCAGGGGGAGGATCCTATCAACTTTTGGGGGCAACCGGACCACACCCCCTTTGGCGACAGGGGGTGTGGTCGGGGCAAAATGAGATTTTTAGTGCAATTTAATCTATAGGTGAAATAGAGTAAAATTATGTGTTCCGGAGTTGTGCCACACCCCCTCGGCGCCAGGGGGTGTGGTTGGGGCAAAATGAGATTTTTAGTGCAATTTAATCTATGGGTAAAATTAGGTGAAATTGAGTGAAATTAAATGAAATTAAGTGAAATTAAGTGAAATTAAGTGCTTCCCCGATTGTGCCACACCCCCTCGGTCCCAGGGGGTGTGGTCGGGGCAAAATGAGATTTTTAGTGCAATTTAATCTATGGGTAGAATTAAGTGAAATTGAGTGAAATTAAATGAAATTAAGTGAAATTAAGTGAAATTGAGTGTTTCCCCGATTTTGCCGCACCCCTTCGGCGCCAGCGGGTGTGGTTGGGGCAAAATGAGATTTTTAGTGCAATTTATTCTATGGGTAGAATTAAGTGAAATTGAGTGAAATTAAATGAAATTAAGTGAAATTAAGTGAAATTGAGTGTTTCCCCGATTTTGCCGCACCCCTTCGGCGCCAGCGGGTGTGGTTGGGGCAAAATGAGATTTTTACAAAAAATTAATCTATAGGTGAAATAGAGTGAAATTAAGTGTTCCCGAGTTGTGGTGGGACCGTTTGGGGTGAAGTACGTCTGAAGCTACTTCCGTATGCTCGTTTGCGACGGTTTATTTAATTTACGAACAAGCTGTCCTAATAATTTTAGTAGAAAGCCGAGAACGGCTAAAGATGTAGATATGTGGAAGGCGACAGAGTTTAGGTCATTTTTACTTTACACAGGTCCTGCAGTTCTTAAAAGTGTTTTGCCTAAGAGTAAATATCATCATTTTTTATTATTGAGTATAGCGACTTCAATTTTGATAAGCGAGAAAGCGCAAAATGTTGAATGGAATGAGTACGCTAACAAATTGTTTAGATTGTTCGTTTCAAAAATTAGCGACTTATATTCAGAAAATTTTCTAGTATATAATGTGCACTGTTTAATTCACATTGCTGCTGATGCCATGAATTATGGGAGACTGGATAACTTTGAAATTTCATTTGACTTAGAGAATAATATGCAATTTATTAAAAGAACATTAAGATCTCCTTATAAACCGTTCGAACAATGTATAAGTAGATTAAAAGAAAAGGAACATTTAAAATTGTCAGCCAAGCCTATATCTCCATCATGTCAGAGTAAATTTTCTAAAGGTAATAATTGTTATAAAATAGAGACTGGTGAAATTGTAATTATTATTAGTTATGTACCTGGCTCCGATACATTACTAGTTAAAAAATTTACAAAAGTTGATGACTGGTATGTTGTTCCATGTAAAAGTACGATTGTTGATGTATATTTAGTTTCAAAGTTATCTAGCGCTGTACATATTAATTTAAGTTCATTAAGGCAAAAATGTTGGTTAATGGAGTTGGAAGGTGGCATTATTTGTCTTCCTTTACATAACACTAATAATTGATTCTTTTGTAATGAATGATCGATTTTTGTATAATAAAGAATCACGTTGCCAATATTATCGTTGTATATTCATTATTAAATCGACGGATAAACGACGGTGAATTATGACCATAATGCGACCATACTTTCAACGGTATTTCGACCGTCGATTTTATGTTGATTCCGACGATCAAATCCACGTTGAATCAACGGTCGCATTTTAGGAGAATATGGATGGTTGTTTAGACTAGGTTCTGCCGGCCATATGTGACCAATTTCCGACTGCGTCGTTTCGACGTCACTTTCAACCAATTTTGCGGATGGGGTTTTGGTGATTTTTTTAGTGTGTATGTATTTATAAACTTACAAAGAAAAAGTTATGTATTTATGTAGTAAGGATAAGTATGTAGTATGTACATGTGTCCCATGGAACAGAAAACCCTCATTTAAACATTTACACATTTAATTTCAGTTGGGACCCTTCCCGGATCTTCGGTCAAAGATGTCATGCTCTGAGGCGTTGGCGACGAGTCGCCCTCCCTGCTCGGCGACTTCCTTCGCAATTTCGTCAACCTGGAATGCCTCTCCTGCTGGACGAAGTGTCCCCCAAAGAAGCTGGCTCCAACCAGGGAAATCTCGATGATCGACATCAACCGCGATTTAACTTCCGGTCATAAATTGATCAAGCTCTCTGTCTGCGAGGCCAACCTCGTCGTCCATCCTGAAGACAACATTGCCAACATCGTGAAACATAATTTAACTCAATTTTACACTACTAATTGTCATTTCTCTCCTGAAATTTATGCTCATTTTCACGAGATGTTTCCTAAATTGAGAAAGGTCTCGTTTGGAAACAAAATACTGGACCAGTCTGCTCTTCTCTATGAACAAGAAAATGAAAAGGCACCTAAGAGGAGGAAGATTTCCCCCGCAGCGGAAACTCTAATGTCTGCTCAATCAGTCCAATTAGTAAACAATATCCTCAAGATTAAGGATATCGAAATGATCCGAATTGCGTGCTTGGATTGAGAATTGGGCCCTAAAAGTAGGACGGTGAAGAACAACGTGTTGAACTTCCTGAAACGGGCAGGGTGGACGACAAATCCTAAGAAAGACCCCCCCCCCTCCGATTTTCTCGTAATGAAGGACCCCACGACGGGTAAATGGGAAATGGATCCAGCAATAAGTCCGGAGGGGAGAAATGCCGATGAAAACACGTGGGAACATGACATGTATGCACTATCTTAATAATTAAATAAATTTATATTCGTTTTTCTGGTTTGAATCTGTATTGTTGCCTTGTTTTCATAGGTATTTGGACTATACGGACAAGTTAGAATTCGAATATTTTGGACTGAGCAGGATCTTTAAGGATTTCGACACATTTAAAAATTACAATGTGGTTTAATGATTCACAGAGCTTTTGAATATGTTGGCCAAGTAACTTTTGAGACTGGGTAAAATTGTATATTTGTAATGGTTTTGTGAATGGCTTTCCTGGGTTAAGCTAAATTACTTAGATTTAAGGTTGTTACATACATATTGATATAAAAAGTGGTTCGTTTTCAAGTATGCATATGTGCAGTACATACATTTACTTCCAATATTTACCCTAGTGCAAATTTTTAATGTGATGGCATTACCTTCCGAATTTGAGTAAACTAATTTTTAATTGAAGTAAATTTTCAACGGATAAAAAATCTGCAAGCATCTATATCTACTAGCTTCAAGCTAATCTCATTCCACCAAAAAAATTGTTATCCACTTACATAGTCCGACCATAAGTTCCCGTGAATGCATTTCCGGTGATAAAGCCCAAAGTATTAGAGCTATCTGATAGAAATTTTTGTGGATGAACAAGGTATTAATCTTGTTTAGAAATCATAACTTCGTTTTCACAATTTCCTCCACGGGCTTGTACACAAGACATAAGTCGTGGCGAAAACTGTTCGATCGCGGCACGCACGGATTTCCAGGGAAAAGCGCCAGATCTTTAGTAAGTTCGACCTCAGCCCTTCCACACTTGGGTGAAATTTAGAGCATACTTGTACCTATAATTTTGACCACCAGTCATAATTTAGGGGATTAAGGTCTGCAGATACTGAGCACCGTTCTACGGATGAAAAAAAGTCATGGAAATTCGTCTGAAGCCAGTTTTGGACAATTTTGCACCTTGCGCAGGAACAGGGTCTTGTTGAAAGGTCCAATGTCGATTTTCGGAGGGTCCAGGGTTCAGGTTATTAACGTTTGGCTTTAGGACACTCTGAAAATAATTCTTGGCTTCAACTTGTACCCTTTGCGGTAAAAAACAGATTTCATTTCTCCAGCCAACTTGCTCCCATGCACACCACGGTGATGACTTCGTATTGACTTCCGCATACTTAAACGGATGTCAGACTTCTGTACAACAAATATCTGGCCTTTTTTTCTATTAAATTTTTTGCCAACGGTGAAAAGTCTGAATTACTTTTTGCACGAAAATTGGCGCGTACCACGATCAACCTGTGGCCGTCACGAGTTATGTCTTGTCTAATTGCCCGTGGACGAAATCTTGACAAAGAAGTTATGATTTCTAAACAATATTAATACCTTGTTAATCCATAAAAATTTCGAACAGATAGCTCTAATACTTTGGGATTTATTACCGGAAATGCATTCACGAGAACTTATGACCCCACTATGTATTTATATAAAATATATGTTTATAATGGTGTATATATATATAATGCATAACCCTTTAGCGAAAAATATTCAATGCTTTCAATCCTATGTTATGTATCTTCCCCTCCAACCACCGCCCCCAGTAGAACGAGTTGAATTTTTGTTTCCTCAGCAAATTTATCCAGAGTTAACTCAATTGTGGATCATACTAGGTATTTTTCACATTCATCACCGAGAATATTTAGAAAGATCACAAAGAAAATATAAACAAATTGATAATAATAATTTGATCTTCTATAGGTCTTGCTTTGCACAGTAAATTACACTAAAAAATACAATTTGTAAGCTAATGATACATAACACGTTAAGCATGTTCTCACAACAGTAATTATATAATTCATTCAACTAAAACCGGGTAAAAGAACATTTAAGAGTAGAAGGTGACGACCGACGTCTGCAGACGTGGGCCAGATTTAATAAATTTTGGCCAAAAATGTATTTGAGCCGAATTTGAAGAACTAAAAATTAGATTTTGGTGTCCAACAATAACCTAAAGCACATATTATATAGGGAAATTTTTAATAGTCACCTGCCACACCCCCAGTGGGTGTGGCCCTCGGCGACTTTTCGATTCTAATGAAACCATGTCATATGATATATCATTTTTCTCAGCTCGACGAGGGGATCTCGACACAATTATTACAATATTGACACCACACCCCCAGTGGGTGTGGCTATAAGCAAATTGTCGATTTTAACGAAACCATGTCATGTAATATATCATTTTTCTCAGCTCGACCAGGGGGTTTCGACGGTATACCTAAAAGTGGGAAACCGCACCCCTAGTGGGCGTGGTTCTCGGAAAACTTTCGATTTTAATAACACCATGCCATGTGTTATATAAGCTTTTTCACTATACAAGGGGGTTTCGACGGTATACCTAAAATCAGCGACTTTTCGATTTTAATTAAACCATGTCATGTCGTATAATGCTCTTAACTAAATGAGGGGAGTTTGACAAAATAATTAGAATTGCATTACGTAAATTAAGAGAAATCCACGTTCAAAAAATTTAGTTTTTCACAATTCCTTGTTGCATTTTTCATAATTCCGAAATAGCATACAAAGTTTTAAATTACTAGAAGCGTATTTTTATAATTTTATTTTTAGTTTATAATTTTTGAGGGAAAATTTTTTAGTTCTTTCGTTTTTGATATAGCGTTAGAATTACAAAACATACAACTTTTTGCAAATTTAAATTTGAGTTAAAACTGAAGTCAAAACCACCACAAGTAAAAACACGAGCATTCATGGAAACGCAAAAACACAGGTGGTCCAGGTGGTGCTATTTCGATGTGGAAGAAATTTAAAATTGGAGAAAACAACTTTCAGTCGTTGAACGCCACACACACTGGGGCTGACTGGGGGCATGGTTTCAAAATTCTAATAATTATGTCGAGATCCCCTAGTAGAGCTGACAAAATTCTATATAACGTGACATCGCTTCCTTAAAATTCAAAAATGGCATAGAGTCACACCCACCGGGGGTGTGGTTTTTACGTTTTAATTATTCTGTCAAGATCCTCTCATCGAGCTGATAAACATGATATAACAAATGGCATTGTTTTATTAAAGTCGAACATTTTCTGATAACCATACTTACTTGGGGCGCGGTTTCCCAATTTTAGGTATTCCGTCTAGTCCCCCAAGTCGAGCTGAGAAAAATCATCACGTGACACGGTTCCGTTAAAATCTAAAAGTAGCCGAGGGCCACACCCACTGGGGGTGTGGCGTGTGAACTGAACATTTCTGGTGGTGCCCACGATGTCGAGGTATTTTCCCGACATTAACTTTGGTTTTTAGTTTTCGAAATTTAGCGGTATTCATAAATTAAATTTTATAATTTCTTTGACTTTGTGGCTAATTTCAAGGAGGTGTGGACGAATTTTTAAAAAGTCTGGAAATATTTGGTTCGCCCATTGATCTAAGGTTTCCAAAACCTCCACAAATTTGAAAATCGGTCAAAAATTTGAAAAGTAATCCGAGTAATTTCAACTGTCAAACCGAAGTACCTTCAAACTCACTTTAACCCAACCACTCCCATCGCAGGAACACTCTATTTCTCTGTATTTCATCGATAGATTCAATTTCAGTGAAAATCTCATTTTCCCCCAGACCACACCCCTACGAGCTAGGGGGTGTGGCACAACTCGGGAACACTTAATTTTACCCTATTTCATCTATGGAATAAATTGCACGAAGAATCTCAATTTGCCCAGACCACACCCCCTGGCGCCAATGGGGGTGGTCCGATTAACCCCAAAAGCTGATAGGATCCTCCTGGGGTTACATGTATGATGCCGGTGTTGGTTTTATTTAGCAACTTTTGCTTTCATGGGTTTAACAAATCCTTAGAACAAAAAAGACGTACAATCTGATGCATTATATGACTCGGTAAATTTTCAAACGTCAAAAATGTGGACGATGTCGGGTCAGTTTCGTATACAACAAGGCCAGAAGTAACCTATGATATAAAAAGATCAGCCGGAACAGCCGGTGGCGAGTGGTGGCGCCCATTGAAACTTGTGTCCAATCATCCCAATGGTTTCTCAGATTTCTAAAGTCTTGTTACTTCAAAGCCAGAGTTCAATAATTGATAGGATTTTTCAACAATGATAATGGACTAGTACTCTATTCATTCAGTACAAAATGTACCCCGTAGTTCACCTTCAGTTAATGGCCACAAAATCATAGGTCCTGGCCCATTGTGATCTGGTTTCCTCGAACTAATAGAAATGGAGGCATATCACGGGTCAATATGTCGAGCCACGACATAAAAAGTGGGGCTGAAATTACTCCTTTTCTTGGCATCGGTAGCGTCCTGAATAATAATGACAGTCATAATTTGTTTAGAATCAAACATGTACATATAAAAATATTATAGAAGTAAGTATATGCCTTACATTACAACCAAATCGGAATACCGGGACGTTTCTTGTAATAAATCACGCAATCGCATATACCTGTTGCATTTATCTTTTGAAGTGATCAAATCAGTATCAGTTATGATACAACCTGTAAGACAGATGAAACTTTGTGAGTTTAGTTTTTTTCGAGAAAACATTAGATGAATTTGTTAAATTGCTTTGCACTGACCATCATCTTCACCAGGGAGTTTTTCTTTTCTTCGATATGGGGCAATAATACTCTCAAACAGCGCTCGAGTGGTATCGTGAGGCTTCATTGTGTAGTCAGTCACAATTTTCAGGTTGGAATAGTCTATGCGGAATTTCGCTAGTAGTTCTGCCTAGGGAATTCAAAGCCGGATGAAAACCGGTTTTCGGTTTTTCCGGTTTTCCACAAACCAAAACCGGTGAAAACCCGGGTTTTCACCGTTTTTCCAAAATAATATTCTGTGCGCTAGATGGGTAGAAAAATTAAGTATGTGGGTATCGTAGGTTTAAAAGCCCTAACCTTAAGAACAATGGCCTACCTGAAACATTCACGAAAAATGTCAACTAATTAAAAAATATATCTTCCCTAATTCTTTGAGGAAATAAATCGGCTAACTTAATGGATTATCTATTAACGTAATATGAAGATGCCAATTAACTGTAAATATGCAACAGAAGCCTATCTAGTATGTATCTATTTACTTCGATATGTAATCTAGAAGAAAATAATACATTCGTTGGGAATGAGATAAAAAAAGAGACCAGTGTGTCATCTTTCAGATTGTACCAATTTTCAAGGTTGCGCAGTTTTGGCGAATGGACGGTTCCACCCGGAACTTTACTTGCAAATTTTTATACTTAATTCGAAGAAATCGATGCAACGTAGAATGGAACATTTCCCATAATACGTCTCGATAATCAAAGGAATCATGGACCCCAACTACTGTTGCGACATTAGGGAAGTTGTAACATTGAAGATTTTTTTTTAATTTCGAAAATTTTGTTGGGATTGCCTCAGGGGCTGAGAAAAATATCCTGTATGCCATGCTTTGCGTATGGGCGCGGAGAACCACACCCACCGTGGGTGTGGATTAGAAACTTCGAGTTTTTTTTCTGCACATACCTTAGCATATGGTCTTTCAACAATTCACCCTAACAATGTCCTCATCGCTTTTGTTGAAACTCTGTGATGATTTTTCCAAAGTCATTTTTGATATGTAATTACACTTTTCTTGAACTTTCGTTGTTATCTCTGCTTTTGAGCATGGTTCTGGATCCATGTACATATCTTAATTAAGTATTGTCCATCAGTTATCCAAAACACCACATCCGGATTTTTAGCAGACCATACCCCTTTGTACCAAACCCTTTTACCATACCCTTCTTTTAGCGCCATGGTGGTTTTTGAAGTGTGACTTGCAGCACCATCCTGCATGAGAAGTACTGACTAACATTTGGAAAAAATTCCTTGTTTCTCATGCTATCAAAGTGTTTAGGTTGCATTTTCGCTAAAAAATTCTTTACGCTGATATGTGCCATACTTGTACAATATGATAGGTTTTTACACCACGCGCAAAAAAAACACATAACTTTCGATACCAATTGTAACACACGTATGGGTGGTACATCCGATTTTTTTGCGGTTTTGTATGTCATATTTTGTAAGTTGAATTTTACATACAGCTTAATTCGGGATTCAATGGTCCAGAGGAAATGACGCCATGGTTCTTGACCTTGTATTTTTTCACTCAAATCGCTACTTTTTTGAAGTATTTCTCCAAATTTAAGACTCTAATTAATGTTCTTTGGGGATAGTAATGTTTTCTTGGGTAGTGTATAAGTTGTCTGACTCGAATTCGTTGATTTTGCAACCTTCTACAGTGTAGTCTCGTAAATTTACTTGTTCATAATTTTCAAGCATTTTGAGTCACTTTGTTCTTTTGAACAACTAAGTACCGAACTAAGATTTTCGGGTAAATCTTGAGCTTAATTGTTGTTTTTCGGGTAGGTGACATCTTTCCACATCGGTCAGGCTGCTTTTTGTATTTGACAAAATTTCTGCTGCTGCGTAGCCTTACCCTTTTCCAGCCATATAACAATTTGTCAAAATTTTGATTTATTTTTTATTGCTGCGCAACCGAAATTTTTGTCTGAATTCTATGATAGTCACGATCGACCTTCCATATTGGACTACTTATGGTAAAAGTTTCAAAATAAAACATTCGCTGGTTCAGGAATTACCGCCGATTTTATCTTAAACTCTTTCGAAAAAATGACCCGGGAGCTACATTTGCACAGTGTTCAAAGAGGCCAATTTATTGGAAGTAATTCCCCGAGCACTTTTCTCTTAATATTTTTGCATTTTCCGAGCTCTGGGGGGTCAAAGACGTGCCCATAAAAAATTTGACGAGCCACACCCACTTTGGGTGTGGTTTTTTCCTAGTGGGTTTACGGTTAATCGCCCAGTCCACAATTGTGTGCTAAGCGATTCTGCACCTTCTAAAAAAATTTCATCAAAATCGGTCCATAAACAAAAAAGTTATTACAGGTCAAAGTTTGGCGAAAGGCAAAACACCCCTACTTTAGGGGCGTGGTTCTCCGAAGAGTGCAAACTTCAAACTCTGAAAATGGTTGTAAATGATGGCCCCCTTGGTATGTACATATTCTGAAAAAATGGGGTCCTGAAATTTGCACATTTCCATGATACATGGCCGGGAACATTGAAAAAATTCATGGCGAAATTGTCCAACACAGGCGAAACTCAACATGACGTAGAGTAGTAAAAATCGATATCTAGCTTCAGCTAGGGCTAATAAGTGCGTCGCAAGTGAAATTGACCCATGTCGTAAGGGAATGGCGTCGACTTGTCGAAATTTCGACATGATCCGATAAAGCTCAAATTTAAAACCAATACTCCCCAACCATTCAAAATAATTATTCTAGCACTTTTGGCAATTTCGACAGCCCATTTCGCCGATTTTGAAATTGAGACATTTTAGGGTCGATATTTATTCGCATTATTTTATTTATTTTATTATTATTATTTTATTATTATTATTTTATTTATTTTATTTATTTTTAGGGTCGTCATTTATTCGCATCTGGTTCAAACGACGATCAAATAAATAAACGCCAAAGCTCCAATAGTTAATATTGCGGTCTGTTTATAAAATGCAATAATGAAAATGACTGGAAACACATCCAATTATCATAAATAAAACTTTAGTTATATTTTTACCTAGCACGAAATTAAAAACATCACTGCAACGCACAATAATCCGCCGACTAAACTTAGCCACAAGTTGTAATACTTAAAACTAGGTCTCCAGCTTACGGACTTGATTAACGAGGCTACGGGATACGGTGTTGAAATAATTAATATTATTATTACATAGTTAATATTTATAAATTTAAGTTAAGAAAGTAAATATAAAAAAAAATTTTCAAGGTGGTGGCACGTTGCATAGTGTGATGTTATGGTTCGGAAGGTTAGGTTAGTGTACATGCCGTCACCCTTACTGATCTCTCCGTCACTAAAAATGAGGGAGAGGGCATGTGAGATTTTGCCTTCATTAGATGAGATGAGTTGTGCGGGATTCGTAAATCCGGTTGGCCACGTGGTCGTTCTCATTTGCTCGCTCTTTTTCTCTCACTCACCACCAATCGTACTTCCTTCAGTAGCAGTACGCGAGGTGGGTAAGAATTATTTTTTATCTAGTTTCCCATAAAATTGTAAACTAGTCTTTAATTGAATTGCTATTTTTAACCACATTATGTATTTTCAGTTTCATCGTCATTTTATCATCGGGTTGATCGTGATCGGTTCCAAACCCAACTGAAACCTGGTGGGCTGTTGACCTGTGTTCTAGACAAGGATAGAAAATAATCATAAATCTGAATTTTAATCAACGTCATTCACTGGTAAGTAAGAAAAATACTTGGCATTGAAATGTTATTGTAAACTAAACTACAAAATTCAAGACGAATTTACCGTGTTGTGTGTTATAATATAAATATGTTCTACGTATACGTACTTAATAATTAATGACTAATATAATATATATTACGCAGTAAAATTTGGTACCATCGCTCTACCATCTTCTTCCCAGCCGAAATGGAACCTCAACCAGAAGAAAGAACGGCGTAGGAAATAGCGCTGATTAATCCCATCGTAAATAAGCCAGACACTACATAATTTTTATTGATATACATATTTATACACAAACTTTATGTTAATAATACTTGTGAAGATTTTGACGGAAATATTCAAACAGGCCTCTGTCCCGTTGAAAACTAGCCGATAACTAGCCATAAGTGTGCCACTTTTGGAACCAATTGATCCTCTCTCTTCCAGATACAAGGCTTGGCTTGCAGCTGTTCATTCAGTATGGCGAAGAGGGACCAGGTCCACTTAAATTTCTTAACGTATCGCATTCGTTGGATGCCCGACTGGCGAAACGGATTAATGCCACGTATTACAGCTGCGGCGCGACCGAAGAGGGCAATCCTAACCTCATCCAGTTTCTTTACTCGTTCGCTATTCAGCTGTTTCATCTTTGCGAGAAGTTCCAGGGTTCAGATCTTGGAGTTTGACGTCAATGATGAAGTATGTTTTACATATATCATACACGTTTTGACACATTCCTGCCCGAATTTGTCACGACTACAAGTTTCTTGTGTATTTGAGCAACGGAAGGAATTTCTACTGGACCCGCTGCCATCAAAACCAAAGTTGAAATCCTCTGTACTCCAGTCTGCAAAGCAGTTACCCATCTTACCATCACCAGCTTTGCTAATGTCGTCATCAGCGCCTGTCCAAATTTAAAGAACGTTAAAATTCCGTGGGGACTCTATCCGAATTTTGAAAACTCAAAATTCCGTGAGTCTTTAACAGTCGGACTGGATGGTTACTTTGACGAAGATGATATGGATGGCTTTGTTCCCGAAGCGTTTTCACGAATGATGGCCCCGATTAGTGCTAAACTACTCAAACTATGCATTGGGGATGATGATGCAATCGAAGCTTTATACAGTTTGGAAGATTTGACTGTGGAAGAATTCCGCCTGCCGAAAAATATGGCAAACCTGAAGATATATCGGAATGTGTTGCTTGATGTGTTCCACTGTAACGACGTCTTGGGCGATTTCGATCGGATGCCTCTCCTCACAACGCTAATAATAGGTCAGACAAGATAAACACGCCAGGTTTGCATCCATTTTTGCAAACTCTCGTCGCCGGACCGAAAGTTATGCCAAATGTCACGAGTTTGAAGATTTTTGAGATGCAAGATCCCAAAGTTTTTGAAGGATTGAAGACGGCGTTTCCCAACCTCGTGAGATTAGGAGTGGACACGCAGAGTCAGGTGTATGGCCGGGAGGAGGAAAGTGGGATTAAGTTGGGTGCCGTGCTCGGGCAGCTCGGGGCGTGTGTGGTTGGGTGGACAGGATTGAAATTCGTGGAATTGGCACTGCCAACGTATCCTGAACACGTTAAGGACATCCTTTTAAATATGTTGGAAGGGAAGGAATTGTACAAGGGTGGGTGATAGGTTTTTAAAATAATTTTCGATCAGTATTCTACTTCACTCCAGCGTGTCTTGTTTGTTGTCTAACGTGCTACTCTTTTCGAAAACTTATTTCAGGGTTGAAAACGTTTACACTTTATGAACCCATCAGGTGGACGAATGAGGGAGAAGCAGATATAAATTTGACCTCGGGAGAGATTGATCTCTTTGAGAAGCTTCTCATCATGATGAACTGGATGGACGAGGTCACTATTTCGTTCCTCAGTGTAAGTTACATTGTCAGGATTTAATAATTTTGTGCCTGCAAACATCAATTAGTCTCGTATTTATTTATTCTATTTACAGTTTGGCGAAGAATCTGAAAGGAGTTTGTTCAATTTCATGGTAGCAAACAACTTGGTTGTCTCCAAGTTTAAGATATTTGAAGGAGAAGCAACCCATCATAATAATGAAGAGGATAGTAGCGATGAGGATAGTAGCGACGATGATTTATAAATTCTAAGACTTATTATTATTAGATCAGTGTTTCTTTTTTATGCAGTGTGCTCCATTGAGCATTACAACATATAACACTATTAATATACATATATGTAGAGGAATAAATTGCGTCTTTGTTCATATTGTTGTTACATGTATTCCTATAAAACAACGTAGTGGAATTTTTTATCATGGAGTTATACCATAAATAAGGGTATATTTAATTTCTTTAAAATGTATCCCATCATACATAATCCCATCCATCGTGCACGGTCCCAACAAAGACACATCAACTCCATCCCGAGAACCATCAGTCAAGCCAGAAATTAATAAAATTCGGGTTTCAGAGTGGGAATGCAGAGTCTAAGGCGGGAAATGCGGACTCTAAGACCTAAAATGCTGACAAAAATGGCATGCATCAATAATGTGTAAAAAATGGGGATTGTTGGTTTCACCCATTTTCCGAATTTTGGATTTTGCCGAAGTGTTTACTACGTTTTAAAAAAACAAGCTGTTCTCGGTTTGCCATGCACCAGAACAAACATATCGAAATCTTCAGCCTCTTCACGATTAAAAAAAAATCAACTTGTCCCCGCTCTTATGCGTGCATTATCAACTTTTTTCAGCCGTTCTTGTTATCTCCCCGTGGAATGAGGCTTGCTTAAGGAGGAAATAACAAGAAAGTCTGGATAAAGCCACTAATGCACGCATGAGAGCGGGGACAAGTTGAGTTTTTTTTAACATAATGACCTGGCCAAAAATTAAAAAAAACTCGACTTGTCCCCGCTCTCATGCGTGCATTATCAACTTTATCCAGGCTTTCTTGTTATTTCCCCGTGGAATGAGGGTTGGTTATGGGGGAAATAACAAGAAAGTCTGGAAAACATCATTAATGCACGCATTAGAGCGGGGACAAGTTGAGTTTTTTTTTTAAAATGTCGTTCCTTTTCCAAAAAATGCATATATTGTCTCAGAGCCCAAACACAGATTTTGAATTGGAATTGTACCCTCTAATGGCAGAATGCTAACTCTAATAACGAAATTGTACGCTCTGAAGGGCAAATGGTCCCTCTGAAGGGGAAATTGAATGATTTGAAGGGCAAATGGTCACTCTCATGGGAAACTGGTGAGTCTGAGGAGGAAATTGTACGCTCTTACGAGGAAATTGTACGCTCTGTAGGTGAAATTGTACGCTCTAATGCGAAATTGTCCGCTCTTACGAGGGAATTGTACACTCTGTAGGTGAAATTGTACGCTCTAATGCGAAATTGTACGCTCTTACGAGGGAATTGTGCGCTCTGTAGGTGAAATTGTACGCTCTAATGCGAAATTGTACGCTCTTACGAGGAAATTGTACACTCTAACCAAGGAATTGTACGCTCTTACGTGGGAATTGTACGCTCTTACGAGGAAATGGTACGCTCTTACGAAGAAATGGTACACTCTGAAGGGAAAATGGTCACTCTGAAGGGATAATTGTACTACATTGTCCGCTCTTTGGGAAAAATGGTCACTCTGAGAAAGTTTAGAGTAAAATAAACTGTCTTTGACGCACATGAGAAAGTAGGTTTAGATTAACTTCACCTAATCAAGCCCATCCACATCGCGAAAATACTCCATTTAACTTATCTACAAACTCAATTCCATTGAAAATCTCATTTTGCCCCGACCACACCTCCTGGGGTCATATGTATAATGGCGAAAACCGATTTAAGGACTATCTCCTAGTATCCTGCTGACGGACAGATGGACAAATTCTTCACATAAAGTAGTTGCAGCTACATAATAGCTAACAATTAAATAATAAATTATGTCCCAATTTGTTATAACTAATTTTAAAAGCACGCATCTACTGCATATCCATTTCATATGCATGTAGGAAAGACTGTGATGAGGGACGGAGGGAGGCGAGGTGAGATGAGACGAGATGAGACGAGTTGAGAGAGGCGAAGTTGAATCGGGGTGACGCCGTCGTGGTCGTCCTCGTTCGTCTTTACTCGCTCGCTCGCTCGTTCCCTTTTTTCTCTCTCTCTCTCTGCCAGTCGACGTTGGAGTTTCATCCCAGCAGCAGCAGCCAGCAGCAGCAGCAATTATTTAGTGCAAACACACTTAATTAAATTACATCATGGATGTAATTTATAAATAGTGCGAGTGTCAGTGGTCTGTCTTATCAACGGACGGGGTTAAACAAATATTGAGCCAGTCAGGCATCAGGCAGTCCAGGTGAGTAAGTAAATTGATTGTGTGTGTTGGAGGTGTATTTATTTAGTACTTGTACTTTAAAAAAATTGAACACATACTTGCGTTTAATAATTGCTATCGTTTATGAGTGTTTTAATTTACAGACAGGGTAACTCTCACTGAAGAAAGACTGTTTTCGCTCGACGCCATTATCCTCTCGTCTGTCGTCGTCGCGGTCGTCGTCACGTTGTAGCAGTAGGAAACGACAAGTTAATTACATTGTAATTTAAAACATAATATAGTGTTGAGATTATTAACAATTATAGATATTCAATTGTAGCGAAAAATACATGTTTAAGTGTCAGTGGCAGGTAACCGGTTCATTGAATCTTTTTATGAAACGTCAAGCTGGAGAACGGGAGAAGAACAGCAACCAAAATATAGGTGAGTGTAATTTAAAATATACAAATTAGTAGGTATTTATTTCGTTGCTTAATATTGCTGCTTTTTCGTAATTTACAGACAAATATACCGGAAACACTAACTCTCCTCCTCGGTCGCGGTCGCCACCATCACCATCTACAAGAATGCTGTCGTCGGGAGAAGAAGCGACAGAAAATGGAGGTGAGGATAATATGCAACTTTTTAAAAAATCATAAAACATTGTTTATGAATATTTTGCATAATCTTATAGTTGTGTTTTTTCTAATTTTTTGTAGAGTCGTCTCTACCCACACTGTCGCTGTCCTCGTCAACAACACCACCCCCACCATCACAAGCAACAACAACAACAATGTCGTCAGAAGAACCGGCGGATTATAGAGGTGACTAGAGTGGTGGTGTAACGTGCAATTTTTAAAAAAATCATTGTATTTTGTTGATGAATATTTGCATCATTGTGTACTTTTTGTTTTTTAATTTCTTTCTTTAATTTGAACAGATGAAGGACAAGTAGACAACAAATCTTCTCATCCTCCTCCACCCACACTGTCGCTGTCGCCGTCGCCGTCAAAATCAAGAACGACAACAACAACAATGTCGTCAGAAGAACCGACAGAAAATCGAGGTGAGAATAATTTTAAACCTTTTTAAAACTCTGACATTCTAGTTTGTTGGTTATATTTACTATGTTTTTTTTATACTTTACAGCTAAAGGATCACAAACTATCAACTCTTCTTCCTCTCCTCCTCCACCGCGGTCAACACCACCATCACGACCACCAAGAATATTGGAAGAAGAACGACCGGGAAATAGAGGTGAGGGAGGATAATTATGAACTATTAACAATCATTAAATGTTGTTAACCCTTAGCCGAGGAGAAACGGTAACTATGTTTGGCGTTGCTGCGGGGCGTTTCGATGACCACAATTGTGATCATTCGGGAAGCCAAAAAATAATTAAAATCTGACATGTTCTAAATCTGGAGACATTTATTATATGAGTTGCTTAGATTCGGGACGATTTTATAAATGCTCAATTCGGGAGAACGGCAAAACACGTTAGGAGAAAATTAACTGCGGGACAACGTCAATAAATATCATTTAAAATGATGAGTATTAAAATTTAAGTGTAACATTGTAAAGCAAAGTTGCATGATAATTTTAGAGTTATGAACTACGACTATGGTGCAAAATTATGACTGCAAAACTACTCAAGACATTTGTAAAATGGAGCTATTGATCCAAAACCACACATGTTTGTGGATCTACATAAGGGTTTTTTTTAACTGGGATCAAGAGTTCTGACTAACTATATGCATTCATTTGGTATATTTTAATTTTTAAATGCAGCCAAGACCTCAACCTAGACGAGGAGATCAATTTGATAATTTATGAGTTTGATAGTAGGTGTATATAATCGTTTATTTATTGGCGACGCTGGTTATACCTCATATTTTGAATCTTAAATAATCCCCTGTACCTTTATAAATTGGCTGAGATAGTTGGTGTACTAACCAAAATATTTGTCGAGCTTCTGGGAAAACCCGAAACTAATTTCTCCCACTAGTTTTTCATCAACGTTGAAAATTAGCAAAAATGAACATGTCCTGGCAAAACCAAGATTACACGAGACGGGTGTGGTTTGGCCTCAATAATTTTCCGTTATAAATTTCTTGAATAGTTTTAGCAGTTAGTAAACCAGAGTCAAAAATTTTACATGCAACCCATCCTATGCAAAGCAGGGGCGAAGTTATATCAAAGTGACCTAGTGTTACCACGGACGATTCTGAATCAAGGCCCTAATAATTTTAGTTTTTAGTGTCAACGTGTTTTGCCGTTTCCCGAATCAGCTAAATAATTTTTACCACGGAAATATCCGTTGTCCCGCACCTGACATGGAAACGTGAAAACGTGAAAAGCCGTTGACCCCGAAGGCAGAGACTTTTTTTGTGAACGGCTTTTCACGGTCTCCCGAATTAAAGCAGAAAGTCTAAAACGTTTTTAAACGGTCTCCCATGGCTAAGGGTTAATAAATATTTTGCACAATTTTATGCTTGTATTTGTTCTGATTTTTTGCAGGGTCATCTCTTCCTCCCCAGTCGCCCCCGTCTTTAACAAGATTAAGAACGACAACACCACCATCACCACTAGCTCCAAGAACAACAACAATGTCGGAACAAGAACCGGCAACAAATAGGGGTGAGGATTGTTTAAAAGTTTCAAAAATCATTGCGGAATGTTGGATATTTTGCATAATTTTGTGTTTTTTTTTGGTTGGATTTTTTCTTCAGTGGAAGGACCAGTGAGCAGCACATCTCCTCCTCCTCCTCCACCACCAGAGTCAATGTCGCCCCCACAATTATCAACAACTTCACCACCACCAAATACCATGTCGTCGTCGTCTTCGTCGTCGGATGAGGATGATGAACAAGAAGGAAGTAGTGGTGAGTGTAAAGTTGTGGTGGCGGCGTCATTTGAAACTTTAAGAACAATCATGTTTTAATAATGTTCATTTTTATAATAATTTATTTCTTGTAGATGATGAACCAGAGAATCCCGACTCTCCATCATCAACATCGGCACGACCGTCTGCGTCTTCTCCGAAACCGTGCTCGTCACGTCAAGCTAAAATCCTCCTTACGAAGGAGAAGAAGAAGGAGGACGAGAAAAAGAAAAGGGAGAAAAAGAAGGAGAACGAGAACAAGAAAAAAAACAAGAACAAGAACAATAAGAAGAACACTGTCACGAGAAAGAAGAGAAGGAAGAAACTCGTGATCCCCGATCATGTGTATCATCCGGATTACGTCGAGACCAACAGCAAGAGGAGGGCCATGGTGGACCTGATAAATCAGATTTACGACGAAAACAAAACAGAGTACGATCAGGAGGACATTAACCAACTGCTCGATCCCCTTCCCAAAATCAAGCTGCGACAGGGATTCTACGGACCATACCACGGCACCATCGACCAAGAGCAATACGAATTTAAGCGTCGCAAAATCACGGGAAAAGTCCTCCCTTCGACAAAGAGTGGAAGGTTCAAGGAGGAAATCCGCCAACACCCCGAAGTACTCAAGTCCACCCGATTCAAGAGCGCTGCCGTAAGGAGGGAGGAATTTCTTCAGACGGTCCCGGAGCGGGACAGTGATGAACCGGTAAAACTACCAAAGTACAATGGCCGGTACTTGATCACCCCCTCTATGCGCCGCTCTCGGCCAGACTATGAGGAGGAAGAACCGAGTAATGACAACAACTACGACCTCGAGGAACCGGACATGGATATTGCACACCAGGTAGGAAAATAGCATATAGGAAAGGTAGGTAAAAACTAGGGGCCTCATGACATCGGGTCCTGAGGGTTACATTTTAAAAAGTTATTTAGTAAGTTAACAAAATTATTATCAATGTGATTTCATATATCTTTGAGTCATTTTAAATTTATTATCTGCACGAAAAACGCTTTCAAACTTTTATAGTAGCGAACCGGTCCGTAATGCCAACATCTAACCCAAACGTACTATGACATGAAATACTTTTTACCAAAATTTTTGCCAGTTGCCTAAAGACCCCCCAAATATGGTTGTTCTACTGTGACAAAAGTCTTAGTAATTATGAGTTTTTGAATATAAGTCGTAGTGATGAATTGTTCGTTTTTCAGTTGTCACCACTACACCAACGTGACGACGCTGACAAAGAAGCCGGTAACCAGATCGCACCTGCTCCTACTCCACCGCCAAACAACAAAGAAGAATTGTCAGGCTACCTAAAGTATTGTGGAAGGTGAGTAAAATTATCCAAAACAAGAAGTGGATTTTCTCAATTTTTGACCTCTTTGAGTGGGTGTGGCGGGCTCGTGGGGCTAGCCAAAAATCCAAATTTGATTAGACTGTGATAATTAGTTTACAATTGCAGCTCCAGACAGATATTTTACAATATATGACGCCAAAATATTTTATCGTTATTTCGTGAATATTTTAGAAAATTTCGTGTCTTCGCAAAAATAAAAATTTCAAAGAAGGTAACTTTATTTTTGATAGGAATCCATCAAGCGCCATAGGCTCAGCGTCCTCGTCTTTGTGTGCAGCTCGTTTTGAGTCCTCCTGTGAACGAGACTTTACGATCCAGTTCGAAGGTCGACAGGACTCGTTGAAGGTGCACTCGAAATGAGGTTGAAAGATTCTTCAAAATTGCGAGCGCTGATGAAGGAGAAAGCGGTCTACAATGCCGTCACACTGACAGAAGATCCCGTGGCTTTTAAACGTCTGGTGGAGGTAAAGTCATGAAAATTTTGTGATGAAATGAAATGATAAATTTTGAATTGTGTAATGTTCATGTCAAGGTTGCTTGACAACTTTAGTAGGATTCGGTCGGAAAGTAAAGAAACACTTGAAAAAGTATATTTATTTGTCTGAAAGAAAAATTGTCACTGAGTTGGAACGCGGTAGTTTTGTAGTCCATGCGATTGACTATCCAAATCAGAAAACCGGAAGTCGATTAGTTCAAAAATGAGAACAAAAAATTCAGAGAAACTCGCAAAAAAATTTTGCCACTACTACGAAAAAGTGTGCGAGCGCGTCCGGATAATGTTAATAGCCACTTCGAAAAAGAAAAAATTCATAATGGGACAATTTGCAGAGTTTTAGATATGTATGAGGGGAGGAGGAATGCTGAATTCAAAATATTAAAAAATCGTCCTGCTCGTGTAGCGACCCCCAAAGTGATATGTAGAGTTCAGAAGGAAAACAAAAATAACCTTTGGATATCAGATAGTAATTTGGGCTACAAATTGAAAATATCAAAATGAAGTTTACATGACATTAAACCTAGGAAGTTGGGGGTCAAATCCAATAGGGCGACACCTGCACCAAAGTACAACCAAGGTCAGCAAAAAAGAGCAAAGTCCAACTCTCGGCAGATTGCTGAAAAACGAGTCAAGCAAAACATGCCCGTGATTCTGGTCATACCAAAGGTTGATTTTTAACGTGGTGACGAATTTGTCGTAGAATAACCCTGGAACGGTTTGTCGTAGCGGGTCAAAATTTTGAACAGAGGAGCATATTGTCCTCAGATAGTTGTGTGCAAAAATTCAACTCTCTACTTTCAAAAATGCCTCCCTCACAGCCCCCTGAATTTGAAACACTCATTTTTACTGTTTCCAAACATAAATACTCATACAACCGAATTACTAAGCATTTTAAAAGTGAATGGAAAACAGTTTCGAAATCTACAATCAATAAGGTATTGAAAAATATAGGTGAAAATAGATAAATTTTGAGTAAAGGGCAACCACCACCCCCTGAAAGAAGGCAAAAAAAGTGTTAATTCCGACCGTGCATAGGAAAATTGACCTATTGACCTCCAAAGACAATTGACCGAGCCAAAAGGAAATTTCCCGTAAGGTTGGGATGTCTTAGCTTTCAGTGAAAAGATAAATTAACATTTTGAAGAAACGACTTGGTCGGTAAAGTCGTGTGCATCAGCTGACCGAAAAGCAGGAAAAAAATCGCGCCCGTGTTTACAAAAAAAATTATTCGAATTTTCTGTGAAGCAATAGGAGTGAGTTATTTGTGACATTTGACGAAGCACTAATTTCTCTATAAGTTACTAATTAGGTTCGAAGAGCTTACTACACGACTAATGCCGGAAAAAAATCACGCAAGTTGGTGCTTCTTTGTAAGGAGAACTTTTTTAAACAGTTGATGGTCGTGAGTGCAATGTCGGGTCGTGGTGTCCTCTCACTTATCAAAGTCCCCAAGAAAGTGAAGAAATCTTCGAAGTATTATGTGGACCGTGTACTGAAACCACTTTTAGAATTACATTTTCCTAAATTGCAAAGTAAAAAAATAATTAAGGTGATTTTTCATCATGACGGAGCTTCTTCCCAGACGGCAAAGTTGACCCATGATAATGCCAACGACTTTGAAGCTAGATTGGGGATAAAAATCACTTCGAATAGTGAAATACCTGTACAATCCCCCGATGTAAGTCAAATGGACTTATTTGGGGTCGGATACTTGAAAACAAAAAATTTTCTGCGGAGACCGAATTTTTTAGACGGAGTTTGGAAACAGTAAAAATGAGTGTTTCAAATTCAGGGGGCTGTGGGGGAGGCATTTTTGAAAGTAGAGAGTTGAATTTTTGCACACAACTATCTGAGGATAACATTCTCCTCTGTTCAAAATTTTGACCCGCTACGACAAACCGTTCCAGGGTTATTCAACGACAAATTCGTCACCACGTTAGAAATCAACCTTTGGTAGATGATGAGACCAAGTGCTCGATTGATCCAGATGAAGTCCCTGCGAGGAAGTACTACTCGTGTACTAATAAGAAAACGTTTAAAGATTCCTTTAAATACACGCCGAAGTCAAAATTCCCCACAAAGCACAAAATCGGGCACGCATTGGACTCATTGGGGGACGTCTCAAAGCCGTTCGTGACCACAGCCACCATGACCTCGGAGAGATATCTGAACCAAGGCTGTATGACCCGCTTCTCGTCCATTGCATTATGACTCATCACTACCCGAGCAGCACCAAAAATTCATGGTAAGTACCGGACAATTTTTGCTCAAAAAATTTTAAAACGAAAAATTTGATGTTTTTTCCTACCATAATATATACCTAGACATATTACATCATACAGCTTATTGAATTCCCGTTCGAAATTAAATTTTAGTCAATTTAATTTTTCAGGAAAATTTTAAAACCAAAATTATAGCGATTCGAACGGAAACCCAGTATGTAATATATCTAGATATATATTCTGGTAACAAAAAACATGAAATTTTTCGTTTTAAAATTTTTTGAGCAAAAAATGTCCGGTACTTACCATGAATTTATGGTGCTGCTCGGGTAGTGATGAGCCATAATGCAATGGACTAGAAGCGGGCCATACAGCCTTGATCTGAACGATTGTGTAAAGAAGATCTTGATCCCCTTTATCAATAATCGTGATGTACTTTTCTGACCAGACACAGCAACATGTCATTCTTCAAAAGTTGTTCTGGACTTGTTGCGGTCGAAAAAAATCGATTTTGTTGCAAAAAAGGAATATGCTCCCTACGTCCCTCGGGCAAGACCAATTTAACGTTTTTGGGCATTATGCAAGAGAGAATATAGTTGTCGAACAAAACCAGTCAAAAACTTGGTAAGATTCCCTCACATTTGGACATACACCTCAAAAGTGGTAGCGAGAAAGAGTGGCAAAGCACTTCTGGGGACCGCGAGGCAAATAATTCGCCAGATAGGAAGGATGGGGGTCTATGGACCATATGAAGCAAAAAATTGAACGATACGGACCTTGTTCTTAACCCTTAAAAGTGTCATTGGAATTAATTAAGTTTTCCGGATTTTACAGGCATTTTTCAAATGTTTCTTTACTTTCCGACCGAACCCTATTACAATAAAGTGTATTATAATAAAGTGTCGAGCAACCCTGTGTTCATGTGTCCAGGTTTTATTTCTGTATCTGTTCCTTCTAGTATCTTCACACCGAAGACTTTGCTGACAAATCGACCTACACGAACAACGAAATTGTCACTATTCTCAAACTGGGACATCGCCATTGTCCCCAAAAAGTAAGCGATGATATGAGAATGAAGCTTTTAGACAGAGGTCTCCGGCTGACAAATGCATATCAAATGCTCAACAATGCCAACCAGTTTGGATTATCTGCATTGAAAGACATGGCGACGGCTTACATTGACGGGTGCGTTTTTAAATTAATTAATTACTTAATTAGGTAAAAGTAACCTTGGCGACGACGTGAATATATTTTAACCTATTATTGCATTTATCCTCCCTTACTAATTTTCAGAGTAAACCGAAACGCGGAGATGTATCTGAAAAGTGAAGACTTTTTGGAATTGGAGGAAAATTGTTTAGTAAACTTGCTACAATCGGACGACCTCGCTTGCCCAGAGATCAAATTGTTTGAGGCGATTATAAGGTATTAAAATACACAATGATAAGATTACATGCATACTTAGACGCCTAAATAAATAATCCTTCATAAATTGCTTCATATTTTTCCCAGGTGGGGGAAACGCAAGCAAGAAGCTGTTCCTTCTTCGGCTAGTCTTCGAGATATTCTGGACTCTGCAATTTATCAAATCCGGTTTCCACTAATGACACCGTTACAGTTATCGACTGTAGATGACTCTCAGGTCCTGACCAGTGAAGAAATGAAGGGCTTATCGGCCTACGTAAGCGCAGGTATCGGCCTACGGCGCTTCATTTCCAGACCTCGTGCACCTGCAATCAGTCAGCAAGACGAGGATGACGAGGGGGAGGGCGTCGATCAAACGAATGATGACATCGACATTGATTATAGCATTGTCAAATTCGAATCTCCGATGCTCTTCGATACCTCCCGCAGTGCAACGCCACTCATTAATTTCGTCGATGACTCTATCAACCGTGACGACGATTTCATGGTTCAGATTAAAAATGAAGACCAAGCTGTCAACCTGGTTTCCCAAACGTGGCATGAAATGCTGGAGAAAGCTGGACAAATTCCGAAAACTACGACCGGACTTATCCTTATATGCACAGTAGAAACGGATGCACAGCTACGAGGGAAAATTATTTCTCGCGTTTCGCTCCCCCACTTGAAAAAAATAGAGTTGGACTTGCACATTCCTCCCAAACTGAAATCAAAACCCAATGCGATTCTTCTCCAGCGGAAAAAGTACGACGTTGAGAAGCATTTGTTTTTCAAGGAGGACAGAGACGACGACGTTAACATCGACTGCAAAGTTATTATGAATGGGTGCACCTTCTTAAAATGGTCGCCAGCTGAGGAGGAGGTGATCGTGGGGTTTGGTGGTCGGCATTCTGAGCCGTTCTTGGAACGATTGAAGGACAAGAATTTCATGGAAAGGTTCAACATGCTGACCATCGTGGACAATAAACTCGCAAATGGTAAGTAAAAAAATTCGAAAATGTTAGTGTAAATAATAATTTGGAATTTAGCATTTCACTAAATTCGCATTGAAATTAATGTTGCCTTTAGGATAGATGAGGTGCATGCTAAATAAATAAACAATTGTATCGCTTATTTGAAATCTTTAAGATTTTTCTGTATCTTAATTCTATCTTTATCTTGTAAACGAGCCATATTGTGAAACAGTTATATTCCTTAATGCCTGAGGGGTAGCGGACTAAATCATTAAAATAGAAATGACACCGTTATTGTAATATTAACAGCATTTCACAACAGTTTCCGTACATTTTCGGGACAAAGTTTAGAGTTAAATTAATTCGTTTCATTGCAATTTGAGATTTCCTATTTGCCGATTTTATGTGGAAATCGTGTACACACTACACATACATTACATATATGTATATATATTCGGATTTGTATATATTTCAATTTTTATTTTTTCATTTTTATTGGATTTCAGTTCGTGGGACAGTTCCCGGATTTCCGGTCAAAGATATCATGCTGTGGGGCGTCGATGACGAGTCGCCCTCCCTGCTCGGTGACTTCCTTTGGAACTTCGTCAACCTGGAAAGTCTCTCTTGCTGGACGAAGGGTCCCCCAAAAAAACTGGCAGACAAGCATTCTCCAATCAGGGAAATCTCGGTCATCGACATCAACCGCGATTTAACTTCCGGTTATAAATTGGTCAAGCTCTCTGTCTGCGAGGCCGCCCTGGTCGTCCATCCCGAAGACAACATTGCCAACATCGTGAAACATAATTTAACCGAATTTTACACTACCAATTGTCATTTCTCTCCTGAAATTTATGCTCATTTTCACGAGATGTTTCCAAAATTGAGAAAGGTTTCGTTTGGACACAAAATACTGGACCAGTCAGCTCTTCTCTTTGAACAAGAAAATGAAAAGGCACCTAAGAGGAGGAAGATTTCCCCCGAAGAGGAGACTCTGATGTCTGCTCAATCAGTCCAATTAGTAAACAATATTCTCAAGATTAAGGATATCGAAATGATCCGAATTGCGTGCTTGGATTGGGACTTGGGCCCCAAAAGTAGGAGTGTGAAGAACAACGTGATGGACTTTCTGAAACGGGCAGGTTGGACTAGGAAATACCCCCCGTCGGATTTTCTCGTAACGAAGGACGCCACGACGGGTAAATGGGAAATGGATCCAGCAATAAGTTCGGAAGGGCGAAATGCGGATGAGAACACGTGGGAGCATGACATGTATGTATGCAGGATCTGAATAATTAAATAATCTCATATTCCTTTTTCTGGTTTGAATCCGTATTGTTGCCTTGTTTTCATAGGTACTGGGACTATACGGACAAATCGGAGTTCGAATATTTTGGACTGAGCAGGATCTTTAAGGATTTCGACACCTTTAAAAATTACAATGTGGTTTGATGATTAATAGATGATTTTGAATATGTTGGCCAAGTAACTTTTGAGACTGGGTAAAATTGTATGTTTGTACTTTTTTTAGTGAACGGCTTATATGGTTGAGCTAAATTTTTTAAATTTAAGGTTGTTACATACATATTTATTAATATAAAAGGCGGTTCATTTTCAAATATGCGTATGTGTATTACAAATAAATTAAAGTACTTCCAATATTTACCTTAGCGCAAAGTTTTAATGTGATGGCATGACCTTCAAAATTTGAGTAAACTAATTTTTAATTGAGGTTAATTTTTTTCAATGAACGAAGAATCTGTATTTACTAGCTTCAAGCTAATCTCATTCCACAAATAAATTTGTTATCCACTTGTTGGCTGTTTCTCATCACATCAAACCCCACAAATCTAACTAAATACTTAACAATGTATGTATGGACGGATACCATTTTACTTATCATGAGGTGACGAGCACAAATAATTCCACTATATAAATAAACCGTCGCAAACGCGCATACGGAAGTAGCTTCAGACGTACTTCACCCCAAACGGTCCCACCACAACTCGGGAACACTTAATTTCACTCTATTTCACCTATAGATTAATTTTTTGTAAAAATCTCATTTTGCCCCGACCACACCCCCTGGCGACGAGGGGGTGTGGAACAACTCGGGAACACTTAATTTCACTCTATTTCATCTATAGATTAATTTTTATAAAAATCTCATTTTGCCCCAACCACACCCCTGGCGCCTTGGGGGTGTGGCACAACTCCGGAACACATAATTTTACTCTATTTCACCTATAGATTAAATTGCACTAAAAATCTCATTTTGCCCCCACCACACCCGCTGGCGCCGAAGGGGTGCGGCAAAATCGGGGAAACACTCAATTTCACTTAATTTCACTTAATTTCATTTAATTTCACTCAATTTCACTTAATTTTACCCATAGATTAAATTGCACTAAAAATCTCATTTTGCCCCAACCACACCCCCTGGCGCCGAGGGGGTGTGGCACAACTCCGGAACACATAATTTTACTCTATTTCACCTATAGATTAAATTGCACTAAAAATCTCATTTTGCCCCGACCACACCCCCTGTCGCCGAAGGGGTGCGGCAAAATCGGGGAAACACTCAATTTCACTTAATTTCACTTAATTTCATTTAATTTCACTCAATTTCACTTAATTTTACCCATAGATTAAATTGCACTAAAAATCTCATTTTGCCCCGACCACACCCCCTGTCGCCAAAGGGGGTGTGGTCCGGTTGCCCCCAAAAGTTGATAGGATCCTCCCCCTGGGGTCCTATGTATGATGGCGAAAACCGATTTCGATTATCTCGATCCGTTCTCCTGATATCCTGCTGACAGACAGACGGACAGACAGACAGACAGACAAAGTCTTCACATAAAGTAGCTGAAGCTACTTAATAAATACTTGTGTATGTTATCTACATACTTATTCCAAGCTTATCGGCATGGTCTAAACAAGTACATATATAAAATGATATAAAGTAATTAAAATTGTATATGTATGTGCATCTATATTGAATCAAACATCTCTCTTAAACTGCACACGTAATGTTTGTCAGTTTGTCGTAAAAAAACACTTGCAAGAAATTGTTTTTTAGGTATAATTCCTTACATGAGTGCTACATAAAAATGCAAGGAAGAAAGGCCATCTATGTACATATGTATGTATGTAGCTGAAAATCTCTATACTTAATTGCGTGTGTATATTTAGTAAAAGATTGAGCCGCTATGTGAAGCCTATTTTTTGAATTTTTTGAAATTTAGTGCAATATGTAAATATGCAAAAATCAAACGCTGTGAACGGTAGCCTTTGGCAGTGGGGATCATCCTAAATGGCAAATCCTGTCACTTATCCTAAGCCTGCTCAATTAGTATGTATGTATATGTATCAAATCAACATTTAATTCATATGTACATACTCGTTCGAGTCAGAACGGACACCACTACTTATGCAGATAACGACATGAACTTGACGCCTTGTGTCCATCCTAAAAGTGAACAGATTTTTATGACAGGCAAAAGTAGTAAGTAATCTGCACTTTCATAAGTTGTGTGTGCTTTAGGCATATGTACATATGCATGTATGTGTATGTACACAGGAGTGAAATCAGGGTTACATACGATTTTCTAATCCTGCATCGTGCATATTTTGTGTTTTTAGTATTAAATCATCAGGGCATTCTTGACCTGCGAATCGCATGCTGCGATACGCATTATATTAAGAAATTGACCGACTTTTAATAACAATTAACAAGTAATAATAAAAAATTGGTAATTAAAAATATTGATGGCTAAATTCCAATTGCATACATATGTACATACTTGAGACGCTCACCCAGCAATGCCCAGCATACACATGTCTGAAGTCTGTCACATGTCAACGTTTGTCTGACACAAAAATATTTATATGCATATGTAAGTCTTGCACAAAAACGATGGAATAGAAACCCTAAAAATTATCTAACACTTCTGCATGGTTCATCTCTCACTCAACACCCTCCAGTAACACATACATATGTAGGCACGTATGTATTTATGCAGAAATGTATCTGTGTGAGAATGATGTGTTTGTGTTAAATAATGGTCAAATTCACTTATCAAACTGTTCAAACGCTAATACTCCTTTTGCAATACGTCGGATTGCATGCAATCCATCTACACATATAAAACTCATCTTTATATCTTACCCGTTCTGTTCACATTCGTCGTTTATCCACTAACTTATAAATACGTTCATCTCAACATACATGCACGTGTACATACATCCATCAGTACACACTTACACCATTCAGCTGCATATAGTCCTTGCTAATTCGCCAGCAAAAAAACGTGCAAATTTGATTCACGTTAAACATTTCCATTATTTAGAATTTTGTACGCACGGTATGAAGTTTTACCACGACCACGTGTACGTTCATGGGTGTTGCACACCTATGAAGAATTACTTACTTAAACTTTATTTATAAATACATACCGAAACCATAAATAAAAGGTAAAATACTGAGGGTATTCGTTATTTCTTCGTATCCGTAGTATCGTAAAATAGTTTACGAAGATAAAACAAGGGGTCAGGTTTCGTAAAAATCGTAAGCGTAGTAACGCGATTTTCGATGAGAAAATCTTACGACGCTTACAAAATCTCGTAAGCGTCGTAAGTTATTTTACGATACGAAGAATACTAAGGATACGAAGAAATAATGAATACCCTCACTATTTACTACCCTCACTTTCTTCCCAACCTTTTTCCCCATTTTTACTGCCTAACATAAATATGTACATATGTACACTATCAAAAATCTGGTAGAGTCATGTGTATATGTATACTGGTAATTATTTGCTAATAACTTTCTGCCGGATTGGTAGTACCTATTTAGTTTGTTTCTGAGTGTGGTAAACAAATTTGTTATCACCGTAATGCGCGTTATTACCATATCGGTAGTCATATACATATGTATGTACCCGGCGAGTAATGATTTGTTACCAGCTTTCTAAGAGTGTATATTCAATATATACCTGCACAATTTCTGACCACAAATACATACATATGTAATTGTAAATTAATTTACAACCTTTAACCTTCATATCTATGTATTTTCAGCCAATGCAACTCCCCAGAAGTACGTACATACATAAACCCGTCCCCCCGCCATGACCGCCAGCACCACTGAATCCTACCTGCCACCCCCACGCCACGTCGACTTCACCATAATCCCCCCTTCCCTTGGCCGTGGATGCTTCGGCACTGTATGGAAAGCCATCAATACGATAGACAAATGTCACTACGCCATCAAACAAGTCTGCATTGCAAAAGTCCTCCCCCACTTTGGAAACAATTTGGACTCCATTTTCCACGAGGTTCGCTCCCTCCAAGCCATCAATCATCCCCACGTGGTCCGCTACCACACGTGTTGGTTGGACGGACCAAACTGCGATTCCATAAAGAATGGATCCCTCACATTTCCGGACAACGCGTCCTCCACCAACGTCAACGTCCCCCTTCTCCCGACCAACAATTATCTTCTCATTCAGATGGAACTTTGTGAAATTACGCTTAAATCAGTGCTCAATTCGGCGCATCCGGTGACCTTGTCGCAGTCCGACTTGTTCCCCCAGCTGTGCCAAGGTCTCAAGGTCATCCATGAAAACAACGTGGTTCACCGCGACTTAAAACCGGATAATATATTCCGGTCGAAAAATATTTGGAAGATTGGAGATTTCGGGTATGCCCGGGTTAACGAAGATGAAGATGAGGACATGTCGGTCGCGGGGTGTCGCAAGTATCGAAGTCCGGATGAGGGATGCAGTCAGAAATCGGACATTTATTCGTTAGGAATTATGTTTGTGGAGGTGCTGGAGAAAATTAGTGGGGAACAGGGTGTCTTTCGTGTGAGCCAGGTTAAGGAAATATTGGGCAGGTTGGAGGAGCGGTTTAAACCGGAATGTGCAATTATTGAGGGGATGATCTGTCCCGATAAGGAAGCGAGGTTATCGGCGGAGCAAGTGTGCTCGGAATTTGGAAAGTTGTATGATCAGGTAAAAATCATTTAGGTAGATAATAATTGAAAGTTCTGGTGGGCGTAGTTACGGCAACCGCTTAAGTTGTATTACAACTCATGCACATATGTAGCACGTGGTTTAAAAAATTGTGTTGCAAATAACGTCAATTTGCGGAGTAAATTTTCACACAATTTCATGCATTATTTCCCTAACAAAAATTTCCCGAAAAGTTATTTTTCGAAATTTGACGTGAATATGTCTAATTATTTTCTAAATATCGTGTTACATACATTTTTTTATTTTTACAAAAAAAGTATGTACTCAACTTTACTTAATTTGGTAAATTTTAGGCATCGTGTAACCCGAACAACAACAACCCTACTAGAGCAAGTCAAACCAATAATCCAATCGCCAAAAATGGAGGTGCTAATTTGCAATATGGATTTTATAATATAAAATTTATCCTCTCAAAATTTAAATTTCAAAATTTTGATCTTTTCCACATGTATTTAGCACCCGATGTTAAAAGTGTCGCGCAGATACTTGCAACTGACGCCAATTTGTTGACGGGATCCAACTATCTCTCTCTTTGTGGACCCCTTGGCGTGAGATACATTGATTATGCACCCTACCAACAAGCCGTGGAAAATGGGAACATGACGAGATTAGGATTTTTTGAGACGATGCTACTCTTTTGGGTGACCCGATGTGGAGACGCAGCTACAATTGAAGCCCTGATTCAAGTGCTTTTACAAGCGAAATACGTATCGTTGGCAGGTAGAGAATTTAATAATTAATTACTTAATGGTGCACACACGCCCCGATAAAATCCTATTATCTCAAGAGCTGATGAACAAACCAATTTTATTGCACGGTTTATTGCGAGAATTTTATTTAGCAATTGGCAAGCTTTATTTTTACTTTTTTAATGAAAGCAGCCGAGGCATTTTAGGCAGCTCACTTGGTAACTTATATTTTGCAAAAGTTCGCAAAATTCTCTTACAAAATTTACGGATTTTACGATGTTAACAAGGACTGCATGAATTGTCTAATTATTTAAAATTGACAATGAAATGTAGAGATATTTAAGATTATGCACATTACATAAATCAAAATGTATGTATATTTTTGTATTATCAACCAGTTAAAACTCGAAAACCTTAAAATAAGCGACTTAATCATGTATTTCAGACAAATTCAAAACCTTCATCCCCACAAGTAAAATCACATCAGGAATCAAACCCTCATCAACCTCCATCTTTTCCCCCGTTCGATTCGGCCTTGCCAAATCCTTGGTCAACTTTGTCGGCCGGAAATCCGAACTGACCGAATTAACCACCCTCCTCAAAGCCAAAAACCTCGTCATCGTCACGGGACTTCGTGGCGTCGGAAAAACCGAGTTCTGTCGCCACTACGCCGACCTCTTTTGCACCCGCGAGCAAGGAAACTGCCTCTGGTTTCATGGTCAAAGTGACGCCACCCTCGTCAGCTTGCTTGCCCAGCTGGCCGCCCAGTTGAAAATACCCATCACCCCAAAAAATTCAAACTCGGTCTCCTACATTTTCCCACTCCTATCAAATCTAGCATTTTTCTCCAAAACGACCCTAATCGTCATCGATAACGTCGACAATTCCGCCAATACGCAACTCGTCTTCAAGTTTATCACCGAACTAAAAAACGTTTCCATCCCGTTCGTCACAATTCGCATTTTGGTCACCTCATTCGACAACATGACGCTACAATCGCTATCCGGCGAGCATTTTCGCCTGCTCCCGATGTCCGTTCAAGACGCGACGAAACTAGTGAGACAAAGTCTGGGACAGAAGACGCCTGACCAAGATGTCCACCAGTTGCTGCAGGAATTTCAAAATTTCCCGCTGCACCTGCAACAAGCCGTGCATTACATTAAGGACAAGAGCTACATGCTCTGTGGTGGCTTCGGAGTGCGAGACTATCTCAAATTGTGTCGTCGCCAAACGGTTCCCATCGAATCTTGGGACGTCAACATTGACGCTATCCGCCGTGACAAGAAAAGCGGTGACCTGGCCATGAAGCTGCTGATACTGTTGGCTTATCTGGATCCGTCCGGTGTGAAGGATGAGTTATTGTTCTTACTTGTGCAGGAAGTGGATACGATGGCATCCTTCGATTCGGATGAGCTTGGGTATCATATTATTTTTGAGACGATTACGGCCCGGAAACAGCAGGCAATGCCGGTGGAGTTTTTCGAATCGACGACAAAAGCGAAGAACGCGTTAGATTTGCTGCATAGATATTTGCTCGTTCAGTGTGCAGATTCTATTTTGACGATGCATCGCTTAGTGCAGGACGCGGTGAGGAGAAAGGTGCATAATCGGGAGATTTATTACGGGTGAGGAAAGCGGATTATTTATTAGAAAGATTACGAATTATGGGGTTTTACAGTAAATTCTCAAGTAAATGCAAAGCTTCTTATTTATGTACACAAGCTAATAATAAATTTAGCTTTTGCATGAAAATTTAGTGTACAAATTTCAGCTTGTTACCTTCGCAATAAGATAGGCTTGCAAAGTGCATATTTTTTGTACTTTAAGTTTTGCTTTATATTTTTAGACCTTCCTACTAATTCTTAAAGTGTCGTTTGGGTTTTGAAACAAACTAAAAAATTTTTTTTAATATTTGAAAAGTGCTGCTTAAAATAGAAACTTGTTAAGTCCTATTTTGTATTTTGCAGGCCCCCGCCGCCCGAAAATCTACCCCAAGACGACCAATCCTGTTGCAACCATCTCGATTTCCTACGAAAACTGACGGGCTACCTCGCCAGAAAAACCTTAGCCGACGGTTCCCTCAAAGTACGCCCGGAACTGATCCATTTCTACTACACGTGGGAATTTGCAAACGCGGGAAATTCATTAGAAGAAGAGCTCAAGCCACTCCCCATGTTCATTTGCCACACCGTCCTTAACGTGTGTTCAACCCCTCTACAAAATTCTTCCACCTTTGATTCCGCCCCATTTCGCACACCTCCCGTGCGAGATGCAATTTTACGGAAGCAATCCCAAATCAGATTAGCTTTCGACGACAGAAAAAACTTTACCGAATTTATCTCTGTCATTGAACTAACTTATAACGCGAGTAAAATCGTGATGGAGGCGGACGACGTAAATCCCATCGTGATCGGATTTCTTACCGCCATTTGTCTCCACCACGTGGGAAAAGCGATACCCGCTTCCCGTCTCCGGAGGGACATTCTGAAACTGTCCACCACTATATTTTCGAAACAAGATAAATCTTTTCCCGTCAAGAAAAAATCGAGCTTATGGATTTTCGAGGATATCTTAAACTGGCGGTGTCATCAAGCCATTGCGCTCTCCGTGTTGGAAAAGCAGGCGCCAGAAACGCAAAATTTAGATCATAATTTAGGCTTTTGTCTGCTTGCGATGGGGAGATTTGTGGAGGCTAAGATGACCCTGAAAATTGCGGCCACGTGGAAATGCGACAATTTAGAGGGTGGTGACCTCCATCCGTCAACTTTAAATACGAAGAGGCTTCTATTTTATTGTATGACGCAGATCGAACAAGAGCGGGTTTTAGGGATTGAACAACTGGAAAAGGTGGCGTTGCAGTATGCCCGGATTTTCGGGGAGGACCATATCCTAGTGGCGGGAACTAAGAAAGTTCTGGCGGTAGTGAAAGAGAGTGAGTTCAGGGCAAGTCGGGACGTTGGGGATGGATTGGATGAGAGTGAAGGGAATAATGATAAGTCGTACTGCCCGTGTTCAATCGTCTGAGAAGTTTATATTTATTATTCTGGTTCAAATTATAATTTATCGGTATTAATATTTTGATGGGGTTAATATACCTATGGAATTTTAGGTAATTAGCATACAATAAGGTACTTAAGTTCAGTAGCTAAAATTTACGTGTAAAAAATAAAAGCCTCTAATCTATGACCATCGCAGTATTATTATGTATCTATTCCAATTCATACTTTACTGTCCTTCAATATCAACATGATTTCATGCAAGTTTCAGTTTATGAGCAGATTTCATCTTTTATTTTTAATATTTGCACACATGTATGCATGTATGTATGTTCATGCATATTTAAAAACTGTTTAAAATCATTTGTCAAAATCTTTGCTTATAATCACATTTCTGTAAATTTTACCAAGTTTTATTACCACCATTTTAAATTTCACTTGTTATCTCATGATTACATAGTTCTCAGCCCAAATCTTACTGCTTCAGTAAGTTGACTAAGAAAAATCTAGGCACAAGATGCATGCGTATATGTTAAAACTGGTTCTTCTTGACACACATAGACACACATCTCTTGATTGACACACATCTATTTCGGTCCAATTTGTTCAATTCAATTCATTTATTTCTTATCTGTGTTTTCTGCCTAAATCTAAATATATGTATGGCACGCGTCGTCACCCTCGTCACTAACAATAAACTGTATACAAGCTCATTCTCAGTTCTTGAAGTTAACTGGAACGATGATCATCGTATGCACGACAAGTGTACATATTTGCCAACATTAGTAGTCTCAATTTCTTGGAAAATTTTCTGGAAGACTATTTGGTTGCTAATTGTCAGTATAAAATAATCGTTTCAGATTTTTTTGTGACTTTTAATATTGACACATGTACTCAAACAATATAAATATATACTTAGAAAAATGACGGAAAAAATAGTCGACAATTTTCAACTAGAGCTTAACCATACCAAGAAGTCGAAACCGGTTAATCCTCCAGGTAAAAGTTATAATTTGTCTCATAAATAAATTCGAAATATATGTATTTTTACAACTAAAAACACAATTTTCTAGGATGGGGGGGCACGACATACGATGGCATTTCTTGGATTTTTCGGGTTTGCAGTCGCTTATTGTATGAGATTTAATTTGTCCATCGCCATCGTCGCGATGGTGGGGTCCAAAAAAGCGGGCCAATTTCATAAATCTCCGTCAGCCTGCGCTTACATGTCGAATGACTCCGTAAAAGGGGACGATGACCACTTGGCTGAACCGGATCTTGGGGAATTTCACCATTGGACAGAAGCCGAACAGGGTTTTATCCTAGGAAGTTTCTTCTGGGGGTATGTCCTCACGCAACTTCCAGGGGGCATTTTGGCGGACAAATATGGAGGAAAATGGCCACTAGGATTGGGACTCTTGTTTACCGCTGTATTCGCAATTCTGTCCCCAATTTGTGCCCGGACGCATACCTATCTTCTCATATTTTGTAGAGTGATGCAGGGCTTGGGGCAGGTGCGTAGTTTTTTTTATAATTGATATCAATTTTGGGATAAATGATGATTGCGGGGGCAGTTAAAATTTCAATTTTTTGAAGACCATACATAGCATTTTTTAAAGTGTGGAATTTTTTTTACTGTTTTGTAAGACTTCAACTGTTCTTAAAATCGAATTTATTTTTAGGGACTTACGGTGCCCGCTATGCATGAAATTCTTGCCCACTGGGCGCCCCCAGACGAGAGGAGTCAACTCGCCGGCATAGTTTATGCAGGTTTGTTACCCAGTTTATTAAATTAACACATTGTGAGTATACATATTCTTGTTTTATTTGTATTCTTGTCTTATTGAGGGAATTAATTACAAGTTCGCGTCGTTAGCAAAGTTAGTCAAGAAACCAAGTTCTAAAAAATATGGGTTGTATCTAATTGAAAACTCATTTGCGAACTCCAATGTTATTATTTATGTATGTACTACTCCATTCGCACACAGTAGAACTTTTACAGAAATTGAGATTTCTAAGAACCTACGGCACTGTCAGTTTCAAAGTACCCCGTCAGCATACATAATTTGAGGGAATTTGAGACTGGCAGTGCAGTAGTTTCTTAGAAATCTCAATTTCTGTAAAAGTTCTACTGGGTGCGAATGGAGAGTAGTTTGCATTTTTTCCAAACTTAGGTTTCAATGCGAACATGCGAACTTGAAATGAATACCCCACTTGATTCAGGTGCTCAATTCGGAACTGCGGTGACCATGGTGGGGAGTGGTTATTTGATTCATGCCGGAGTAATGGGAGGCTGGCCGTCCGTTTTCTACGTAATGGGAGGAATTTCTTTCATTTGGTTCATATTTTGGACAATACTCATTTCCAATAAGCCTTCAGAACATCCAAGAATCTCAGAAGAAGAACTTAACTATATTCAAGAGAGCATTGGTGACCAGTCCGCGGACGAGGTTTGATCAAAACTTGCTACAAAATCAACCGACTTAATGACCGTATTCATTAATGACTGTATGAGTTCGTATTCATATTTAGTTCACAAAAATATTTTCAAAATTATGTTGCGATTGCGAATATGCGGATTCGTAATTAATACCCTGAATGCATACATGCATTGTATTTCATCAAGTTTGCAACATAACTAAAAATTCTATGATACGTAAATACAGGAAAATGCTTCAACTCCATGGTTCGAGATTTTCACCTCGTTACCAGTTTGGGCAATTATAGTTGGACATGTTGGTCATGCATGGGGTTTGTACACGCTACTCACCGAGCTTCCCACCTATCTCAGTACCGTGCTCCAATTCGATATTAAGGATGTACGAATATCGTCATGAATATTTATACAAAAACTTGACAAAATTAGCAACATAATTGATCATTCCTCTTCCTCAGAACTCTTGGCTGTCAGCTTTTCCACATCTCGTCATGTGGATCGTGTCCTTGATAGTTCCCCGAGTTGCGGATTACTTTATATCCAACGATATCTTGAGCACTGTAGTTGTGAGAAAGAGTTGCCAAAGTATTGGTAAGTTTAAATCTTTTATATAGACCTGATTTTTTTGCACATCCAACTTCACCCGAGATGGACATATCTAAAAATTACACGATGTCCAACATTCCGATGTACTATGTGCATGCTAATAATTTATCCGTATTTAATAGCCCACCTGGGAGCAGCAGTAATGTTAATTGCTGCCAGTTATTCTGGATGTTATCGAATTGCAACAATGACATTTTTGACGATTGCGGTGGGTATTAATGGAACTATTTATGCAGGTTAGTTACTTACAGGTATATAATGTCATGCTTAATTGCATATGTATGAAATCACACGACAAGAGATATACCTTCCCTAACAAAGCTACATTTCTTATCGTGTGGAAATAACACAAAATAATCGTCTCAATGTGGAGGAATTTTCATGAAAATACACTTATGCCTACTTAAGTTGCACGTGTTGATTCCAACCTAATTTGTTATAATGCTAGTTAATATTCATGATTGCTTATCATCAGGGTTTATCTGCAACCACGTGGACCTGGCACCCAGGCATGCAGGGATTTTAATGGGAATCACAAATACCTTTGCCACCCTTACCGGCTTCGGAGCCCCTTGACTTTGTGGTCTTATGATCAATAACGATGTACGTTAAAAATATGTTTACAAACATGTATGTAGGTACATATATATAAAATATGTACGTAAATATTAAAGGCATTCTGTTAATATTGTTATTTGTAGCCGTCACTCCAAAACTGGCAATACGTTTTTTTCATAGCGGCTGGAATTTACATGGTCGATGTCATATTCTACTCGTTATTTGCGGCAGGGTCGGAACAAAAGTGGAATAGGGGGGTTCGGAAATAAGTAAATTAAGGTTGTACATACATATTTATACATAAATATATATTAAAATGAAGGTTTATCGTATCGTTAGTGAGGATCATGTCAAATTAGGGAAAAGTGCACATTATAACGGTAATTTCCCAAATCCCACAGATTTGTGCGACATGTCAAAACACTAACCATGGAAATGTTATGACACGAATTTCTCAAGGAAAACTTTGAAGCTGGATCCCTCAGAATTTGTATTGTTTCACCTTTGTAATGTTGTCCTACGTATGTATTTACCTAGTATATTATTTCTAAATATGTACATATGTATGTATGTATATGTGCATACAAATGTAGATACTTAATTACATGTTTACGTGAGGGTATATATGTATAATGCATACATATAATTTAATACGGGTTGAAGGAAATGAATATTTGAATTTTCACATGTACATAAATATTAAATCTATGTATAGATATGCATTATAAGTTAACGAAGTAAAAAACATATTCATTCTGTTTCTACTTGTATATACTTATTGAGCTAAATGCGGCTGGACATGAAAATACTCGCCTCGTGTCCAGTTGTAACAAGTTATACGAGAGATAAAAACATGCTAAACTTTTAACAATTGAATATGCATACATACATACATACATATTCTTAGAAAATACAAACCTGTTCTTGTGTACGGCGTAAGATAATTAATATGCGGATTATACATGCATATGTACACTTCCATACATACAGGTACATATTTGCCTTTAATTGCCGATAGACATGTGTCTTTCTCTTTCACATACATACATACATACATACTTATATTGCAAAGCTACATATTCGCAAAAAACATTCTACATATATGTGTATGTATTTATGTACGTACCAGTTGAGAACTGAAAAACTTACGTATTCCTTAATTGTTTAAAAAATTTCGTCTCGCATACATGCATACATTAACTTTCCGTGCCCAGTGCACTACTTGTTTTTAAGGTGAAATGTTCAAAAATTCATTAAAGAGTATTTAATTGTGTTAAAATAAAATTCACCCATTTAACATAATGTTCGTGCCGATTATCTCCATACTTTTTGTACTCCTTGCTGAAGCAAATTGTGGCGGCGGACCTCGCCAAGTACATGCCGGATTGGCAAAAGCACTGCAAAATGACGACAGCTTGACAGAAAATCAACTCGGTGAGGGCATCGAAGTGGACAAATCGTTTATTCAAATCCGTTCAAATGAACCAGGCATCCTTTCAAGTAGTCCGGGGTGTCCAAGGTTCAAGTTAAATATTTTAATGACAAATTCTACCCAAATTTAAAATCCACGTAAAAATGACTAATTATCGTGCCCACAGTCCAACCGATGGTTACCCATGGGTCAAGTTTGGCACGCCGACACGTTGTTACCTGACCGGTTTTCAAGGCCCGTGTCCCCTCTACATGAAAATGTTGTATAATCAAAACTCCCCCGAATTCGGGTATTGTCAATGCGACTGTTTTGATAATGATCCATCCTCTCCATTTGAATATTACTGCATGCGGAAGCCGTCAGAATGGGATTTGGATTCAGCATTTCGAGCATATGGATTTTCTTCGGAAACGAAATCTTGTTACGCACTATTTTCTCAGGTAAGTTATAAATACTGAGGGTGGGTGATTCAGGTGTGAGAAGTTTTTCGGCGTGAAGCTTGACATAATTTTTAAACCCTTGAGTAGTTCACAAAAGTCTTATTCAGTGTAAATTGAATTTATTTACTCAGGGTCCCTGCCAATCGGACGAGTGGTTCGTCCTGGATCCATCGGGGACAAAATCCATCTGCAAAAAGAGACGCTGTCGACACCCCAGGGATCCACACGAATTGATATTTTATTCCAGCAAGACGCAATCTTGTCAGGAACTTGATGCCCAATGCCGACCTGAGAGCAATTTTGGTCGGGCATATAATGCTCCGGGGGATGGCAACCCGTCTACTTACAAATACACTTTCATAAAAAGTACCTGGATTCCGCAGTGCATTTATCGTGAGTATGACAGTGCTTTTGGTTCTATCGCACCAGTCGGTGAATTTGACTGTGAAAAAGGGACAACTTTTTCCAAACTGCTGAAACGGTGTATTACACCTTTCAGGAAATTTAGTGGAAATATTGGCTGAATAGTGCAACACTTTTCAAAGTGGAAGATCAGATTGAGAAAGATGTTTATTGGTATTTGTCTGAATAATTGTGTAAAGTTGAATAGAAATAAATAGATAAAAATATGGAGATTATTGGGTCTAATGCTACTTATGTATGCATTCATGTATTTCAAAATTTAGTGGGTAGGTATGTATTCAAATATTTATAAATAAAATTGCAAACTGTGTACATAAGACAGGCCTGGAATAAATTTTAAAAATTGACAACTTCTTTCAATTTCACGTAATGTACACACACGAATATAAACATATATAGGAAAACTAACAAATGTTAAACTACGTGAAGTGTTTTTTGAAACGTGCGACGTCTTAAATTCCAAAACGTACAAGTTTTTTTCTATAAAAATCCGTCTTTAAAAACATATGTATGTATTTGTAGATATAATCTCACTGATTTCATCATTGTTTGCACCGTATTATGCATTTTGATAGCTAAACCCCATGTGCGAGCAGTCAATGTCCAGAAGCGTTGAAACTTGGGATCGTTCATTGTGTTGAGTTAGTGGGAGGGGCACGCTGGTTTGTGAATCCATGAAAAGTATACATATTTCATGCAAAATGTAAGAAATGCATTCAGTTCGCAGTATTTGCGACACATGTACACACACTTGTATGTATTTGGCCATGCCTATTACTAAATATGTTCTGGTCGTTTGAAATGTGCATGGATGGAATTCTGTTGTTTTTTTTCTAATGACCACTGTCAGGGGAGAGTACGTTTCTTTTCTATACTTGATAATAAAATGCTCACGCATGAAGAGTTTCTCGTTTCCTATATATGCATGCTTATCGATACGTACATACATATGCACGTAAATATGTACATGCGTAATAATGCGTATGTGATTTTGAAGCTTTAGTATTACGTATGTATTAGCAACATTATCAATTTTGATCCAATTTGTATTTCCAATATATTTGTCATCTTCACGTATGAAACATCATTTTAAATAAATCTGAAGTAAAATTAAGTGTTGAAACTCTTAACATTTACAACATCGTTTTGTGGAGACGGATTTTTAACTTAAAGGTGCATCTTAGGAAATGTGTGCAAATGAGATCCCCGCAATGTCCCAGCATAATCTTTGGAACATGGGCAGTGAATCATGTATCACTTGGGGAAAGAATGTTATCCAATGTGAACCAATTTAGGATGAAAAAAGTGTCGAATAAAAGTACATGAGATTCATTCTCAGCAAAAGAGTGGACAAAAATCCAGATATTTATGAGTTCATGCATATGTACAAACTCTATCGATGCTTTGCGACCTGTCAATTATAACCCTTTTGTCTTTTCTCCGATACTGGTTCGCATTGTCTTCAAGAATTAGGGTGTGATTTTTAATGTTAAGACCACTATGATATTTCTAAGCAGCTCAGTTCGTGCTTATTCAAATCGAATGGTATTATGCATGGTGATGAGTGATATCACTACCAGTTCTGGTGGTAAGTTTGGGTTGAGTAAGTTAGGAATTACCGGGGATATGGAGGAATTGCTGAAAAGTAGGTGAGCCAAAATGATAAGACCACCGCCGAATTTTAATTCTTACTCGTTCCTCCTTTTGTTCAGACGGTAAAACTAAACTAATTCCACGATAGGAAGGTGAAATCATTCAAGTACTGCAACTTGGCATCCAGGAAAAAACCGGAAGTGAGATTTCAAGACGTTTTTCCCAATCAAAAACGGCAATTCATCATTATATCAAACAAGGCGCAAATTACTCGACCACAATAATTGGTATGTGTCCAGAAGTCACACTGAACCTGACAAACGGTAAATTGTGAAGTTTTCTAGCGTTGAATAACCATTAACCCGGGAAATAGGGCACATTTCAAATGACAAAATTTCCATTAACACATTTTGGCGCGTTTTATGGAACTCTCCTTGCTTTAAGTGGTACAAATAGGTCGGTCAGCCACCACCAGCGAATATGCATAAACGGGTGAGACATGAATTTGCTCGATAACATAGTTCTTCGGACAGACAGTGGCATAAGGATTGCTACAATTCATACTAAACCATCACCGATCAGCTACTTTAATTTTGTACATTATTATAAGAATGCAGAGGAGCATAAACGTGTGACTAACGGTTTAAAATTTGGCATTAGGTTTTTGTAACACCTTTCCACCTGTCCATGCTTGAAATATAGAGGTTCTTATCGCAGATCGTACCAGTAAAATTTGTACCCGGCAGGTACGACAAAATTTCATTTCTATTTACCCGTGAACATGAGCTTACGTCCCCCTATGTTCCAGGAAATATGTTTTCGAGCAAATTCACCTCTCACCCGCTTATGCATATTCGCTGGTGGTGGCTGACCGACCTATTTGTACCACTTAAAGCAAGGAAAGTTCCATAAAACGCGCCAACATGTGTTAATGGAAATTTTGTCATTTGAAATGTGCCCTATTTCTCGGGTTAATGGCTATTCAACGCTAGAAAACTTCACAATTTACCGTTCGTCAGGTCCAGTGTGACTTCTGAACACATACCAATTATTGTGGTCGAGTAATTTGCGCCTTGTTTGATATAATGATGAATTGCCGTTTTTGATTGGGAAAAACGTCTTGAAATCTCACTTCCGGTTTTTTCCTGGATGCCAAGTTGCAGTACTTGAATGATTTCACCTTCCTATCGTGGAATTAGTTTAGTTTTACCGTCTGAACAAAAGGAGGAACGAGTAAGAATTAAAATTCGGCGGTGGTCTTATCATTTTGGCTCACCTACTTTTCAGCAATTCCTCCATATCCCCGGTAATTCCTAACTTACTCAACCCAAACTTACCACCAGAACTGGTAGTGATATCACTCATCACCATGCATAATACCATTCGATTTGAATAAGCACGAACTGCGCTGCTTAGAAATATCATAGTGGTCTTAACATTAAAAATCACACCCTATGCGCTTCCTGGCTTACTAAGGATTTGAACTATTTACAACTACTCGTACTGTCCATCGTACGAGTATGCATGTACTTACATCTATCAATAACGAGTGACATATATTTTAAATACCACGTTTAAACATGATGCACTTACATGTCTAGCTGGCTTGCATAAAGAAATTTAGGATCCAAGTACCCAAGTTCAAGATTATCAAGATTGCTTTCCTGAGCACTCTCACATTTTTAATCTCTAATGCGAATTAAAAGTTATGCATGTACACAATTGTTACGTATGAATTAATGTATATGTCATAAGCAAGAGGAAATTTTAGCCCTATATAAAATCTTTGCACATGTATCTATGAACACAGCATATGGCATAATCCCAAGTAGATATCAGTATTTTGGAAAACATGAAGTGCATGCTAACTGTAAGAAAGGCATTAAGCAAGTACATAAATACATACATATGCACATATGTATGTACATACATAAATATGTACATATGCATTCATTTAGCAGGAAATATTTCCAGGATTCAGAGATCTTTCATATATTATGTACCCATCTAAAGAGGAATTAAGGAAACGGTAAATTTAAATCGTATTACATTTAATTTATAAATATGATGTAACAAATTCAGACGAATTTTAAAAATCATGACTCCTTGGACACACACTGTATTGCAAACCTAGTGAACGTTCCCCACCGTATGCCAAACGAAATCCTTTGTTCCTAAAAAATTGTCTACCTTTGTTTCTGCCTGGCTTCGTGGTTGAACTGGTATCATTTCACAGTCGGCATATGTACTTTCACCGTCTTAAATATTGCTTACATACACTGACCAGTACGGAAACAATGGTCACTAATTCCAATGATGCATCCACCATTTGCCACGTAGGCTTGTTTTTCGTCTATCTTTACCCTATGCAAAAACCTTCCCTGGAAGAAAATTCTCACTCCAACTTTCACCTTTAATCGAGTCCCATATCAGTCCAAATCTTGTTAATTGTCATCATTTAAATAACCTGAAACATCTTCAAATTTTATTTCGAATTCCAAATTTTCATTGTGTGATCGCTTTCTCGTCGTCATCGCCATGCCGGATTGTATGCAGACCGTGTTGGAGTGGTTGGTGTGGCTGCGACTGGAGATCGTGTACGCTTGGCGGGGAGGGTGCCAGAAGGCGCGGAGGGGGTGGAACTAGTTTCGGGAATGCCTCGCCTGGCAACCGCAGACGACCAACTGGTGCGTCCAGTGTCTCGATGTGACCGCGATCCCTGGGCTGGAGGAGGCTGGGAAGGAGGGCGTCCATCTGCTCGTCAGGTAGAGAGGGAAAGTTTTTAATTGCTATGGGATGCTGACAGGGAGAAAGTACATATATACAAATACCGGAGATATTAAATTTATTGCCGGGTCTAAAGACATCACAGATCAGGTTACAAATACAAACCGGATATAATTGAAGACTCGGCTAGATTTTCTGTAATCTTGAAGAATTAAAGAACGGACATTACGGGAATGACATAATTAGACCCAAGCTTATTAATTGGTAGAAACTTGGGCTCAAGACCCAGCTATAAATACAGTATTTACGGTATGTATGCATATTTTCTCACAATCATGCATCTATGCACATAATACCTGGAATTTACGAAAATAAGGCTTAAAAATGTTGCTCAGAATTAAAGGAAACTTTATAATTTTGCTGGTAAAAAAGCTACGTCATTTCATGGTATTTCATTCTAAGCTTGCATATTTGAAGAGAGAATATATTTCTCTAGCTGAATAAAATAGTGTTTCCAGTTGTCATGCGATTTAATTTTGTAGCATCAGTCACAAAATTTTCGGCGAAACGATGCTTCTATCGTGAATTGCTGGAAGATCTTGTATGTAAATGAAGTATTTCTGAACTACTATTTCATCGTAGTATGTACTTATGTACATACTTCACGTGGGGGTCGTACGATTGATTATAAATTGTAGTAGATTTTTAAATGTGTACAGAAAATGTTAGGCTCTCTAGCTCATTACGCAACATCGTTTCCATGGTACCATACGTTGTTACTGGACACACTGGGTTGGTGTGAAGATGAAATGCGACATATTTACTATTAATTTCGGTACGATGGTAATCCCTATTGATTACTCTTGTGCATCTGTAATAAGCAAATCTCCATAACAGATATAATTAACTTCGTAAAACATTTGTTAACGAGAATTACACATAAGTATTTCATCCAAACGAGCAAGGATGATTGTTTTTTCTTCATAAAGATTAGGGCAAGTTTCATATATCACAAAAAAACTTCAATTGTATAATAAATTCTGCATTTCGAACACATGGCTAACTGTGCAAAAGTATGAAATCCTGTACTAGCACATAAATATTCCCGTCCTAACTTCCTGCACTCAGGGGCCATTCAGAAGTGACGTAGCCCGAGGGAGTAAAAAGAGGGGTATGATGTCCAAACCTACATATATCTTCCATATTGAATCCTAGGTTTCAAATTTTATTGAGTCCGACGGATTTTTAAAATTCGGAATTTTGCGTAGCAAGCTTTATGAAGGTCCCTCACTACATGAGCAATTAAATCCTTTGTTCTTAAAAAATTGTCCTCCTTCGTCGCTCCTTGGTTGAAATGGTGTAATATGCGGCATATGCACTTTCCCCGTCTTACTTATTACGCTGACCAGTACAGAAACAATGGTCCCATAGATATTTTGATGATTCATCCACCATTTGCCACGTAGGCTTGTTTTGTACTCATCTACATATCTTTATCCGAAGCAAACTTTAAAAAATACAAACTTTCACCTCTCATCGAGTCCAATATCGCCCAAAACCAGGGTAATTTAAACAGTGGCCGCGGAAGCCGTCGGGGCATCTGGGGACCTTAATATTGCTGGATAGGGGCGAGGGGTTTAAGTATGTAACATGAACAAATGGGGACATGGAGTAACTGTGGGGACATTTTCCCTCGGTCCCCACGCTTCCGCGGTCATTGTTTATAAATAAATCCGTCACTTCCATCTTCAGAACTTAGTTTTGTTTGCATCAAATTTACTAGAATTTTTGATTCTCCAGCCCGAGGAGAAGATGACAATGGTTGACATGGTTACAGTTGAGATTGTGTGTGGTCAGAGAGCAGGATGTTGGCCTGTTTCGAATTGTATGTAGATGTACTTAATAGAACCGTGGAGAATAAATAAATATCGAAATTGAAGAAAATAGTTTTTGCTCAAAATATGGGTCAGGGAATATATATATAATTTTTCCGCCTATTCGTGACGAATCCATAATTTTACTTCGCACCATCGCCCTCCGAGGTAAATTTTATAATTTTATAATTGCGAATAGTTAACAATACAAAATCTTACAGATGAGTGATATGTGTACAATTTCATAGTATGAAATTTGTCTTTTCAATTTGTAATTGTTCAATGTCTTTATTTATATTTGCGTAAATCTCATTTTTGGCGAAACGGCTATTCCAGGTTAAATCAAGTTTGTCTCTCCCAAGTGCATAAAACTTTTATGATAAAAGTGTGCAAATTATGCTGGATAGGAAATGGTTATGACAAATTAGTGAAGAAGATTGCGTCATTTATGTATAATCAAGGTGATGAAGATTTGTAAATTATTAACTTGCAAGGAGGAGATTAATTTTGATACCAATTATCAAAATGAGCGTATTTCTTTATAGTTTTGACATGTCTGAAATATGAATATTTCAGAGCTACATAAATGCATAACTACTTTTATTATGGAGCTTATTTAGCAGTCCAATTAGTTAGCAGTCTCACATTCCCAATTGAGGCAAGTTGAGATTTGCAGGCTGGTGGAGAATAAACAAACTCTGCAACAATGTTAGGTACATATTTGCATGGGGCTTGGTAGTGTTGGTGGCCTATATTCTAGGCTGTATATACCAAAAAGGGACGGGTCCCTTTACACACGTAATGTATGACCTAAGAGCCAAACAGAGGTTGTATTTCTGTGAAGTCCAACCAGTGTGAAATCATACATATATTAAACGGCTACAGAGATAGAATTTGGTTTCAAGATATTTTTCTGTAGTACAGGAAATTCTGAGCAATGAAACAGATTTTGCTATTCACCTTTGTTTCAGATTGGTCTTCGAAGTTATGACGTTTATGTGCATTTCAATGTGCTTGTTCATTCCTTTCCGGTCGTGCATACATATGGAATAAACCACACATTTTATTGTGGAATGGCGCTTCTATCTTAAATTAATAAAATTTTAAGTCAAAATACATATTTAGCGCAATGGATTATATGTACACATAAGCGATATGGTTTCTTAATGTGATGTATTTCAATTCCTTAATTTTTTTTAAACTAAATCAGTAGTCAGATGCATATGTATATATTCCCATGTTATATGCTCGATACGAAGGATCAAATGAAAATAGCATTACTATGTATTGAGTTGGCTTTACGATATTATCTAAAACACATTCAAATGCTAAATTGGAACACTACAGACTTACCAAGATTTCGTCCTAAAAAATTGATTTGTAATTGAGGGTAATTTATTCTTTCGAATCAGGAAATTGCTGGGTGAAAATTGTAAAATAACTTGATGCAGAAAGAATTTTATCCTTGACGGGATCAAATGAATGTATTTTCCAGTTAAATAAGTGCTTTAATGCAGGAAATTGTAGGCAATAAAACTTAATATTTGACATTGTTCCATAGATTGTTCTATGCACGTCGTGCTGAGATTTTAATTCGTATTTCGTTATTGCACAGCTAAATATGTAAAAAAAAAATGCACGGGCCGGTTTCCATAATTTACACAATATAAAAACGATTAACTACGGTTAAATTGTGTCAAGTACGGCATACTGTTCCCGTTTTATTGACTACAGTAACCAGTACAGCAAAAATGGTGCCGCATTTATTTGGGTTGTATAATGTGCTGAGGAAGAATACTTTATAGCTAGAAAACTAATGTACATATTTAGGATGAAAATATTTTGAAACTAAACGAATCCTATCCAGCCTGGTTACTTATGTTTTTGCCCTGAAAAAATTGAGTAAACAAATATTTGTTAAGAGTAACAAAATATCATTAAATACAGTATTTTACTAACAGTCTGCAAGCTTGTTCATTCCGTGATTTACACTCTGCTGCTTTTACTGCTATGCACTTAGCTTCCCCGCAGTGATATTTCTGTCTGGCTCGAGTTGAAAATTCTTCGCAGTCCAACTCCATTATTGCTCCGAGTTGTCCATTGACGCATCTGTATGCCGCATCATTCCAACAAGTCCCGCCTTGTTTTGGGCGCAAGTCTGGTCCACAAAACATGTAGTAGGACCCCGTAGTATTGAGGGTTTTAGGACACATGCAGCCAGTGCACAATGTCCTGGGAGACTGAAAATCCCGCCAAAATTATTTTAAGGTCCAAAATCCTCCCATGGGGGTCGGAGAACATAAAAATGTGGTTCATTTTGATTTTCGAAAGTGGGTGTGGTCAGGAGGGGGGTTTTTATGGAATTTTCAAAAAGTCTCAAATCACCCCTAAAACCACTCCCACTTTGTTCAGAATTTAACGCTGATTAAAATGAGGTATCATACATGCCCCTAGCTCTTACCATTGTCTCGCAAAAAAATAAAATGTAGCGGAAGATCGGTGTTTTTGTCAAAAATCGTCACAATGGCCTACTTTGAAGGGCTCTCAAATCCTTGATACTGAATTTGTGCAGGAAATCGTTCCTGCATTTTGAAGTACTATCATAGGACTAACTTAGGCCACCGCCTCGGTCGGATCTGAGACGGAGGTTTTTTGCAAATTGAGCTCAAAGTTGACGAAAAAAAACATCGCGAAAAAGGTGGATGGGAAGGGACTTTTGAAGGGCCACTAAATCCTTAAGGATAAACATTATCACCAACTGACCTATGCATCCTAGGCTACGGTCATAGTAATATGTAACAGCGTGACCTTTGTTCCATTATAAGCAATAGTGTTCCTATAAACGCGGGTCAAACTTGGCTTTCCTGAGGGCCGCAAAAATTCCTGAAATTGGCCAACTTTAAACGGCTCTCAAATCCTTGATACTGAATTTGTGCAGGAAATTATTTCTGCATTTTGAAGTACTATCATAGGACTAACTTAGGTCATGACCTTGGTCAGATCTGAGACGGAGGTTTTTGGCAAATTGAGGTCAAAGTTGAAAATAGCGTCATAACGACATCGTCGGGATTTTTTCTAAGTTTTTTGTGATTTTTGGGGGAAAAATTTTGTATTCTTGATTTGCACGAATCATGACCTCTAGGTCACGAAAAACAGGTTTCCGGGGCAAGTTGAGATTTTTGGGGCAAAGTGAGAAAACCTGTATTATTTATTTTTTTGCGAGACAATGGTAAGAGCTAGGGGCATGTATGATACCTCATTTTAATCAGCGTTAAATTCTGAACAAAGTGGGAGTGGTTTTAGGGGTGATTTGAGACTTTTTGAAAATTCCATAAAAACCCCCCTCCTGACCACACCCACTTTCGAAAATCAAAATGAACCACATTTTTATGTTCTCCGACCCCCATGGGAGGATTTTGGACCTTAAAATAATTTTGGCGGGATTTTCAGTCTCCCAGGACATTGTGCAGTGTAACCTTCCGGATTGTCAGTTGTTTGGGGTTTTGATTTCCTCTCTAGAGTTTTCTTATCAAGTGGCTTAATTTTCACGTTACTGAAATCCTTATCGCCATGCACGCAATTGGTAATTAGTCCTAAGATGATGACGAGACTTATCAGAGGGGCCATTTTGTGTTTTACAAATATGTGCAATATAAAATCGTAGTTATTCACAGGGATGAAATGCAGGTCTTTCGTCTAATTTGGTCAAGAATTCAGTAAATTTAGTAATGTTTTTGTTACAAAGCGAGCGGAAACACTGTTTTCAAGAAAAGTTTTCTAATTTGATAAATTATTTGGCAACTGAAAATTAGGTTGAGATATTTTTGTGGTAAATAGATAGTTGAAAAAACTGCTTCAAATAGGTTGAATATTTTAGAAGCCTTATTGAGAAGGAATTTTGAACAGCTAAACACGATGCAGGAAATGATAAGTAGTAAAAACAATTAATATTCCATTGTTTCATATTGTTCCTGATGGTTGTGACGTTTGCATATTTGCTCCGGATTTGATATATTGTGAAGTGTTGATATATGCATGTACATAATATGTATATATATTTGATATACTTATCGTAGATATTGGTACGTACATAAACAAAAGACTTAAAATAGGCGAACTGTTGATGACTTAATTTCTAGGTATGAATCGCCAAATTATCTGGCTAAACGACGGTTCTAACAATACTTGGTTACAAGTATAATTTAACGCGCATACAAATATGTACTCGTAATTTTATCTACGTATGTACATATTATGTACATACGTAGTTAATACATAGTAGATAGTATATTTACGTAGTACATGGTATATTTAGAGTAGATTTTATTACAAAATAAAAAATGGCGAAGAGGTTAAATATGTATCTGAAATACTATCTACATATTTTCGGTACGATAATGATGTTTATTGATTATTACTTGCGTATTTGTAATACCCACAATGTGGGTATTACAATTACAATTTTCTGCTATTGGCATGTGGGTCCCACATGCCAATAGCAGAAAATAAGTTTCTATAACTAATACTAATAAGAACTATGGATTAAAATATCATCCCCTCCTCCTATGTTGATGCTCTCCACGTGAAAACATTAGATTTTAGTTAAAATCAATATCTCAAACAATAAAGTAAGGTGATTATCGCAGATTTTGATCGGGCTAATTTTAAATTGTTCACGCTAAGAAATAAGCGGTCCCGTATATATTTTCGTGTTTTCCTGAATGGGAATGTTTTCGCATGTTTTGGAATTTCCAAAAAAAAATCAAGCAAAAACAGAATTTTCCCCTTTGTAACCCGATTTAAAAAATTAAACAATTTTTGCTCAGAATTACGCTCCACAGAAATTATAAAGTTTAAAATTTTAAAAATTTGACATTTGCATGCTATATATTTCTGAATTTTAAAAAATGTAAATTTTATAGTAATTAATTATTTTTTTAAATGAATTTTTATAGTTTCAAAAAGATAAAGTTTCATGAAGATATCAAATTTTTTAAATTAAAAAAATTAATTTCTATCATTTCTGGGAAGTGTGAAGAAAGTATTTAAAATCGAAAGACAAAAAATCTGATGAGAATTTCGTTCTAAATTAAAGCCTTCACCATTCCGTGAATTCTGCAAAAGTGCTCAAGTGCCACATATAGTGTTATTTGTGCTTATTTCCTTGATTTTTATTGCTGGTTTTAAGAAGATCCGTGAGAAGCATGTCTAACATGTGCGCTGTAAGAATATATCCACGTATTGGTATAACTTATGAGGTCTAGAACCTCTCCTGGATGTTCCAGAGCCCTATAATATTTTTTGAGTTCCCTTTCCACATATTTTACCAAACCCGTTCCGGGGGTCAGTGAAATTATGCACATCCCCGTATCCTAATGACCATCATGTTCAGCTCCAACAAGCCTTGTAACCCGCAATGCAGGGAGAATTTCCAAAATTCTAGTCAAATATTTTCCACAAAGGGAATATAATGAAACAGATTCTTCCCCACTTTAAATTCATTAATGCCTTTGTCGAGTCCTATAATTCTTTCCTATATTCAGGGGGTCGACGGACCCCCTGAATATCGAAATTATAACATGGGGCTTATGAACAAGCACTAGATATAATACGATTTTAGGGTCTCCAGACCCCCTGGCCCACCCATGACATTTCGATGTATGCTCTTAAGCCATTTAATTGTTTAAAAACAATAATATTCATCTAACAAATAAAGACAAGGTACAAAGGTACATTTATATGCAAAGGTTTCTTTTACGAGAATTAATTGAAGACTGAGGAAATATGCACGCACAAGAAATCTTCGACTAATCTACATTTAGATATAGTGATATGAAAATCAATATGACGGGCAAATTTATTCCCCAGTTAATTTGTACATACTATTGTGTAAACCAGGAAACCGTATGCAATAAAAGTACATATTGTTCCCTTACGTGGTGATGACGATTTGATTCTTGGATTCTTACTAATTTATTGGGCAAATATGGAACGAGCTGCTGGGCATGATTTACTAAATTAAAAATCGATTAAATATACGCATCAAATTACACACCTGATTTTGTCAAAACAATGTATACATTGTTGTGCTTACATTTTTTTGAAAATGTCTGATTTCGCTAGTTTTGGACAATTTCGACAAGATTTATTTCGATGTTCCTGGCCTTATATCTTGGAAAGTGGCGGATATGGAAGCTTGGTTCCTCTTGCATTTTGAAGATCTCGCTGGGGATTACGAGTTACAGTGGTTTTCGGAGTTTCTTACTTGTCCCTTTCAGAGAACACGCCCCCAAAATAGCTATATTTTGCCTTTCGCCAAAGTTCCCGGGCAAATAACTCAGGACTTCATGGATGGAATTGGACGAAATTTTCACAGGGTGTGTACAATCGCATGGACTACACTTTAGAGTTGGGCGATTTGACCTAACCCAACAGGAATAAACCATACCCAAAGTGGGAGTGGCTCCTCAATTTTTTTATCTGTATGTCCTTAGGTCCTTGGATCTCGGACTACAGTATGTAAAAATATCCTAAAAATGCTCCCGGAATTTCTTCCGAAACGAGGTATTACCATTGAACACTGTGCGTGATCTCGATCCCTGAGCTGGAGGAGGCTGGATGTGAGACCATCCATGTCCGCCTCAGGTAGAGAGGAAGAGTTTTTAATTGGTATTGCATGCTAACAGGGAGAAAGTAGGTATGTGTACGCAGATGTTCGCGCAATCCACTTGATTGGATAATTTAATTGATTGATTGGATATGTTGGCAGAAAGGGAGTTGACGTCAGTAAGGCTTGACATTTTAGGTGTGGGTTAAGGGAAATTTTATAACTTTTTTCGTAATTCATAAAAGTTGCTGCATCCGATGGAATTAGATTTTATAATTGCATAGCCTCAGAGATGATATGTTCTCTTCTCTCCTCGCTGACTGAATTTTAATTTCAGGTGTTTGAAAGTTTAATTTTTTGAAGCGAATAGCAAATGTTTTGGCGAACGGATGCGTGTATCTTAAATTATATTACATCAGATAAGTTTGGTGTAGTATATAAACGATACGATATGTATCGTTGGCCGAAAATCTCGAAAATTTGTATTTAATTGTCACACGAGTGTTTAATTTATTATACCAATTTGCCTCAAATAGTTTAGGATACCAAACGACTTCGAAACCAGATTCTCGCATATATGTACATACATAGTTAAGATTAGATCCTGGAATAAAAAAATTCTTTCCTGTAGATACGTAATAAAATTAAACTGTATATTTAACTAACCGTTTGCAACCTTTTACGTTGTGCTCTTTGCATGCTAACACACAGGTTGTAGATTCGACGCAGGAAAGTCCCCCTCCCTTTTCTGCGCAGTCGAACTGCAATATTGCTTCAGGCTGATTATTCACGCATCTGTATGAGCCTTCCTTTGCACAAATTCCGCCTGCCTTCGGATTCAATTCATGGCCACAAAGTGTATAGTAGGAGCCTTTGGAGTTCAGACTGGCAGGACATAAGCACCCAGTGTACCTGTCTTTCGACATAAGTGCTGACATTTGCTCTAGGTGATCCTTAGCTAGGGGGGTTAGCTTCACATTGCTGTAATCCTTGTTCCCATATGCACCGCTGGACAGAACGAGGATAAGGACAAATTTAAATAAATATGCCATTCTGTTCCCTGCATAAAAATACACAATCAATGGTATACCTCAAGTATAAAGTATCTTTATGTGATGCATCTCAAATCTTTATTGTATTAAAGCGTCTCACATATTTCACATATTTCATGACATGTATATTCTCGATACAAAAGATCGCATGGAAACAATATGAATATTGATTTTGCTTAATAACATGAAGACAACCAATTGCTAAATAGAAACTTATCATACTTACCAGGATTGCTTTTCAAAAATTCTTTAGTACCTAAGGATAATGCAATCTTTGGTAACAATTAATAGCTTCGTAGCTTACAAGTGGGAAATTACTTTATTCACAAAGATTTTAAAAGTAGTGGAGGTATCAAAAGAATTAAGTTTCCACTTGAATTCTTTATTGCAGGAAATTGTGGATAATAAAACAACTTAATATTTCCATTGTTCGATTGTTCCAGATTGTTCTACGTGGTGATGACGTTTGTATGCTTGATTCTTGGCTTCTTGCTAATTTATTGGGCAACTATGGAAACCGTACACGAACCGCTTGCCATGATTTACGACCCTCAAGAGATAGACACGGGACTCATTCTTTTTCCAGGAACAACTTTGTTACCACCGGGAAGTTTAAAGCTGTCAATGATTCATCAATTGCGAAAGTTAGTAAATTTTTATAGTCACACGTAATGCATACATTCACACACAAAATTTTAGTTTAAAATAATTTGGTCACAAAGTATTTATGTTTATACATATGTGCACGTAGTAATGCCAGATGTCATGAACAATATACAAACTAGTGTAGGCAACCAAGTTTGTTGAATCTCGGACAAGTAATTACATTGACCTGCAGTCATAGAAATTCTGCGCAAAAAGACGGGGTGACAAGTATGCAACGACCATTATGCAGCGACAAATATGCAACCGACATTTATGCAACCCGATAAAAATGCGCCTAGAGGAATATGCAACAGACAAATACATATGCAACCAAGACATATGAGTTTCCATATCTAGTCAATGTATTTAATCAAGAATAATTTCAGCATGACAAATTCAGGCACTGTAAAAAAAAACTAGGCAAAATTAAGAACCTCAGCATAAATAAAATCTCAGCATAATAAAGATATCAGTCAAAAATACTAACAAAACCCACAGTGCAGACTCCATGTAGCCCGAGTCAAGGACAGACACCCTGACTCGGTTGGTCGGAGTTCTAAATTTTCTCCGAATTGACCGGCATAATACAGATATTACCAAACTCCCTGTTGTGGATTGTTAAATATTTGTTATAGTTTCTATTATTTGGCATCAAATCGTTTAACATCTTGAACTTCTAAAGCTGTGCGTGCTATATAGAAGTGGTTTTTATCCCTCATACTAAAGTTCAGCTGGAAATAACACCTTTTAGGTATGAGTCAACCTCCAGGATCACTCTGGTTGCACTTTGCTCACTTTTAACTTCACATTCTTTCATGCGAAGCCATTAAGTACCAACGCGCCGGATTTCATATTTCTAAAGGCATACGACATACGACACTTATAACTCGATATGACGAATTTGAAAAATCAGTATGGGCACCTCATAGGATCTAGTAGATAGATAGATAGATAGATAAGTGTATTTATTAGCTCTTCTAAGGAATACCCCTAGAGCACAATTATTATAGGATCTAGTAATGGAATTAAATATTTGTGAGTTACATATGTATTTGTTTGTGGCATATTTGTCGGGTTGCATATATCGGTTGCATATATGTATGTTGTTGCATAAATGTCGGTTGTATATTTGTCGCTGCATATTTGTCGCCTCACTCCCGTGTTTAAAGGGCGCAACACCAAGTGTCATCATATGACAATCGCTAAATTAACTGCCTGGCTTTCTAACATGCAATTATACAGGATTCTCCATCTACTGGGCAATGAGGATGAAGTTACCACGCCAGACAACCATACCTGGACATTTGATACTTTTGTTGAGGCATTCGTTGACGCAGCACAAATTTGTGAAGGAACCGAGTCTTTTCTGAAACATCACAATATTATGAACTACACTGGCCCAACCACTGACGTACGATCTGAGGAATACGAGGGGTTAGCAGCGTATTTAGAGAGGAATAACTTAACCTGTCGAGACAATGCATCGGATTATAATATGTGGAGAAACGTAGCACCCTTCATAAAACAGGTTATTTAATTTGCCGGATTTAAGTCATAATTGGGAACCCATGAACTACTTAACTTGAGTAATTTATCCAGGGATTGACTAGTATTGGCGAGATGTTTACAGCTTGCGCCTTGGGAGGAAGGACATACAACTGCAGTGATATCTTTCTCAATTCATACACCGAACTCGGGAGATCTTTTACATTTAATGGTATCCCTGAGAAAACTGTTAGAAGGTAACGTTTTTATGCATCTAGACTATGTAAATACTTCTTATGTCGACACAGACGATTCATAACTCCATGGAATTAACTTGTAATTTCTTAGTGATGAATTGGCAAATTTATACATAAATTTGTACAATTCACAAATATAACAATAAGGCATAGTTGGCATCGCATAGCCGCATAGGATATATTCAGAAATATACCCCAAAGGTCTAATACCCAGTTTTACGCACTCACACATATAGCTGTCACCAGCTAGGTAACTCTCCCCTTACCAATGGTGGGCAAGCTCTGCATGCGCCCCTTCCTGAATTGTCTCCCTTTTAAATTAGGCATATCCAATACCCATTTCTATCAATTGGTAGAGAATACTTCCCTTTGGAAATCATTTTGAATTTACACAGGTATGCAAATCATATACCTATTCCAAACTGATTACACCACTTACAATGTAAGTCTTTTACGTGTACAACTCAGATCTGGTTGGGACCAATTTTATTTTGTTCACCACAAAAAATAAGCATTTTTTTCATTTTTCCTAATGCTCTAATTTGAGCGCGTGGCCCGAATTTGAAAACATTTTTCAGCCAAAACCTCGGTTTTTAAAAATTCTGTAAATTTTCGAATTTTAGCGCGAATCCAAGAATTCGAAAACATGTCTCTTCAGAATGACTTACTTGACTTGTAAAAAATCCACATGCATTATTTTTCGAAAAGTTAAGAATTTGAAAGAGTTTATAATTTTAATGAATTTCAGAACTGGCAAAAAATTTTGAATTGCAAATTTCGAGACAATTGGACCTTTCATAAGTCAAGTAAGTCATTCCGCAGAGATGTGTTTTCGAATTTTTGGATTCGCGCTAAAATTCGAAAATTGACACAATTTTTAAAAACCGAGGTTTTGGCTGAAAAATGCTTTAAAATTCGGGCCACGCGCTCAAATTAGAGCATTAGGAAAAATGAAAAAATAAGGGCATGCTTATTTTTTGTGGTGAACAAAATAAAATTGGTCCCAACCAGATCTGAGTTGTACACGTGAAAGACTTGCATTGTTAGCGTTCTAATAATTCAATGGCATAACGTTTGGTCGCCAGACAATTTTCCGGTTCATAAAAATGTTACTCGTGTAGACTCCCGTGACGGGAGTCTCCCGTCGTTCGACGGGCTATAAAGCCCCGTCAATTATCCGTCATCCCCACATTAGTGAAGTTTGCCTCCTCTTTCAAGAATCCTTTGAAGATTTAAAATACTCTGATAATTTGTTAAACAGGAATCCAAGTTTATCAACTTTGCTGAACGGAGACCTTCCCGAAGGAGTAGAAAATAGTTGGTTGAAGTTGAAGATGGACAGCAACGCTATGCTCAATAGATCGATTGGAACCCTAGGAAACTCTTCTCGTCCACCAATTCCCTATAAACAGAAGGTACCGGGCCAACCTACAGGGCTAACATTTATGGCTATATTTAACGAAGATGAATTCGCCTGTCGGCAGCACGATGGAACTGGATTTCTCGTAAATACTAAATTTTAGTCATTTAATGTAGCGATCTATGATGGTGTAGACTATGCAGGAATATTGTCGTTCACGTAGTTGACCCTTCACAATCCGCTTGATTACGCCGACGTCCGAAGATTTGGTTTCAAACTTGCGTTCGGCATGGAAATATCTATCGCTGTAACACCACATGTAATTCAGGCCGATGATGATATCAGAATTTTGAAACCGGTTAAGCCAAAATGAATAAAGTATGAGGGATATAAATACGACCCAAATTGCATTCCTTAATTAATAATTCCAGGAAAATCGTGACTGTTACTTCTCGGACGAACATGCACTCGCAAACTTGATGTATTACAAGAACTATACGCAGACAAGGTGCCAAGAGGAATGCATTGCGAAACGAGTCTACGAAAAAGTTGGCTGCAAGCTCATTGCAGCTCCAGGTGAACCTTCCGTTCTAGTTTTTTAGATCCATCGATATCATGAAAAACATTAAAATAAATTCTTATGTGATGAATAATGTATGTAGGTCATCCAGGGCAAGTCTTATGTTCACCAGACATGTTGAAATTCGTCGAAAATGAGACAGGCATATGCGATAATTGAATTTGTTGTAAATATTATATGGAATGAATATACGTTTTTATTTTTAGTCGCAATGTATAATGCTGGATTACATGATGAGTGCCCACATTGCTTGAAGGATTGCTTCAGTATAACATATACAGCAGTACAGGAATCTCAAATCCCGCTTTCTGTCCCTTACCAGGATGACGTGATTAAAAACCTGAAATTGAAGTAAGTGGAAAATTTATAGTATTTTTAGTATATCTCAAACTAATCAATAATCCATTAATATAGCGAATCTGCCCAATTTTCAATCGTTCACGTCTACTTCTCAACAAAGACAGTTCTGGGAAAACGTCGAAAACTAACATGTAGTTACACCGAAGCTGTTGGTAATGATGTAAAAGTATAAAACAATCAATCAAAATTTGTTTCGTCAGTTATTAACTATAATTTCCATTCAGGGATTGTTGGTGGGAACGTCGGAATATCTAACGGATGGACTGTGCCCGCCCTTGTCAAGAGCATCATTCGGTTTGTTGGATTTGCCATTTGGCCACTTAGCCTTTGGCTGTTTCGATGGCTATGGCGAAAGTTGGTGGCACTCGTAGGTTGCATTAAGGCTTGGATGGGAAGGCCAAGCCATACCCAGGTGTTTCCAATGACATAAAGAATATCCTGCACACTAAAATGTATGCATAGAAAAGTTTACACTTGATTAGGGATTATTACTGAGAAAACTAAATCGTTCCAAAGTGATTTCACTTATGTAAACAAAATTAATTCCCACAAAACTATACGTTTAAGATAGATGACAAATCCCCGTAAAAATTTATCCTGCGTAATATCCTTGCACTATTGGAAAAATTAATCTTTCATGGTATTAAGCAGATTAGATTCCTTAAAATTAGTTATGTATGCAAATTGATCATGTGTAGTGTATTTTCAGTGATAGATAAAGTAGATAATGTGCGACATATGTAAAGCAAACTAAATAGCCAAAGGTAACTAGCAAAGTTTAGTATGTGTATGTATGTTGCACATGAATTAGTCGCAAATACATAGATAAAACGAAGTACATAGATACGTATGTATAAATATCAAATGAGAAAAAATTGCAAAGTTGTCGACATTTAGAAGACGCTTTACCCAATCTTAATACTTCGCTTTAAGGCTATAGAAAAATTATAAAACAAATTTACGTGTGCATGCATGCATATGAAGTGTATTACTGTGAAGTATTTTAATCAGTTACAATTGTGAATTGAAGTCTAAAAATCACATGATCTGTCAAAGTAGTCAACAATTAGAAACTGTCGAGGAAATACATTTGTAAGTAGCTTGCCTTGTAAAGAAATCAATGAGTGAAATGTAAAGCTGTCCCAATCATCTACCTAAAATCAATTGAGTGGTAATCTGTATGTGTAAGAAATTAATGCTATTAATCTCCTTAAAAATGATCACGTCATGTGTAGTATCCTTGCACTGGTAAAGAAATGAAATAACATGTAAATCAACTTGATAAGCAGATGTATGTAGCTGTGCTTAATATTGAACTCAATATGCTAGATAGAATTTAAATAATATGAATCGCCATTAGACGAGGCTTTGCAGTCCAACTTCGCTAAAGCAGTCAAAAAATCTTGAAGGTATACATACGTAAACATGTAGTATATTCATTAGTCAAAAATAGATCAAAAACAGTAAAGATAGGTAACGCTATAAAAATAGCAAAGTAGTCGACAAGTAGAAAACCGCAATTATATAGTTATTGCTTAATAACTAATTAAGAAAAACGAGTGTTTGCCATTTTATTAAAATTTATGAGAATTGCACTGCCAGAAAAAAATGCAATATTCAAATTAATGCCATTTCTTGACAAGGATTTAACTAAAATGAGCTAAATGTAAAAAACTGTGTTGTCGACAAGTAGAAAATTGCTACTATTATTATAGTGCTTGATATGTAATTAACTAAAACAATCACTGGTCACTTTAACACATAAAATGTAGAACCATTTCACTCCCTGAAAAAAATGAAATATACAAATAAGCACCATTTCTTGACAAGGATTTAACTAAAATAAGCAAAATATAAAAAAACTGAAGTAGTCGACAGATAGAAAATCGTAATCATATCACTACCATTAATATTTGATTAAGTAAAACAATCGCTTGTCCCTTTAGTAAAATTTGGAACAATTTCAGTGCCGAAAAATTCAATACGTAAATTAATGCCATTTCTTGACAAAGGTTTAACTAAAATAAGAAAAATATATAAAAAACTGTGTAGTCGACAAGTAGAAAATCGTAATTATACTGCTACTATTATTGCTTGATATTTACATAGATAATTAAGTATTTAAATCAATCGGTTGTAATTTTAGTAAAATTTAGAACAATTGCACTGCCGAAAATAATGCAATACGCTACGCATAATACCATTTCTTTACAATGATTTAAGTAAAATGAGTTATGTAAATGTAAAAAGAAACTGTCAAGTAGTCGACAGGTACATTTACAGAAAACTGTGATTATATTGTTATGCATACATAATAAGTACCATTATTGCTTAAAATCTAATTTAGTAAAACAATCGCTTACAATTTAGAACAATTTAAATTCCTTACATTAATGTAATACGCAAGTTAATTTCAATGCGTTTCGCAGATTTAAATATGTGTATGTATGTATTTAGGAGCGTCTTGACTTTGTTAATTTCTTAATTAATTTCATAAGTTTATGTAGTTCCAGGCCGCAGATGATTTTCAAACTTCATGCGTACATCTGTATATATGTAACCATTTTTTTCGTTATTCCTCACTAAATAATTTGCAATTGGATTTATATATTGAAGTCAAAGCAATATATAGATGTAATAAAATGCATGCATGTAAAACTTTCTGTGTCAAGCCAAGCAAATATTTATTTAACACCTGGGCATTCCTAAAATTAATACAAACTAATTTTATACCTGGTACATACATAATAGTGGTCATTGTTCTTACAACATTGCATGCATATCAGCTTACTTACATATCGATGTACATACACATGTGCATATAAAAATAATCCAGAATGTATGTATACATGTGTACAGTACAACATACATGCATTCATGCACATACATATGTGCATGTGCAAATCATGCAAAATCATATTACATTTAGATAACATTAGCTAGGTATTTACATATATTCATATGAAATGAATCCACATGGTAATACAAACATACATAAATATTAGCATATTGTACATACCCAAATCATGTAGTGCTCATATGTACAAAGGTTTTTTAATTCCACATTGGAGGTATGGTAGTTTAATTATTGCAAAAAAAACTAGACAGCTTTCTCCTTCCATACAATTCATTTTAATTCTAACACGCTCCGACGTTATAATGCTACACATACGAGTATTTATGTATTTCTTGTACACATACATACCTATATACACATAAATGCATCTTCTAATTAACTTATATTTAGAATTTGCACCAAAAAGGAAACCTTTCTCATCTTTCTTTACACACATATCTGCATATTTTACCTTCAACTATCCAGTTGTATCGTCTTATCACCTCAGTGACACTTTTTTGTATTCCATTCTGCACACATACATCTGTCTGTCTGTAAAACAGCATGACTTCGGTAAGTATTTCGGCCACCAACATTTCCATATTTGTCGGAGTACCCAAAATTACGAAAAAACAGTAAAAATCCTTAAAACCTTAGACCAAATTTTACATAATTTGAACTACAAATTAAAATTACTATAATATATGCACCCTCCCCTCACTTGCATGATTGATGCCCATCATTAGCAACATAAGTACACGTCCTGACTGCACACAATGCTTTGCTAACTAACTGTTCGGGAGTGCAAGTATCGAACAAGAGGAGATGAAAGAGGGATAAGAAACAAGTCATAATTTTGGAGCAGCTTATTTTTAGCAGGGCTCACTAAACCTCAGTCCTCTCTGCAGACTCGACACAGCCACATCTCAACCAACAACTCTTTGTCTCGAAGCGTCATCCAATTTTCATAAGGTAAGTGATAAGTCAAAACAGAATTGATTTCGTAAAAAAATGAAAACAATTTCGAAAATTTTCATTTAATGAAAATTTTAATTTGTGAATAAATTTAAAAAACATATTTAAAATTTTGCACATTTTTTAAATTCAGTACATCCGTCGCTACCCCCACCCAATTTCGAGATGGTTATTGAGCAGAAATTCAAGGAGGGGGAGGAGCCCGACCCGACCCAGTATCTTTTCATCTCCCTCGAAATGAAACGGGCCGATCAGACGAAGCCGTACGACGCCAAGGTTATAAATTTCCTAAAAAAAATAAAATTTCAGAAACATTCAAAAAGTACTAATTGTCAAAAAATGTTTAGACGACTTGTTGGATCCCCGATGACAAGGAATGCTTCGCACTTGGCTGCATTACAGGCACCAAAGGTGACAATGTGACCGTCAAGTTGCCGGACGGAAATGTATGGAAATTCTTGCTTAAAATTAAAAGTGCAAAAAATAGGCTTCTTAAATATTTCTAATTTTGTTATGCAAATTTAGGAGAAAGTATTCAAGAAGGCGTTGGTGGGTCAGGTCAACCCCCCAAAGTACGAGAAGGCAGAGGACATGTCCAACTTGACTTATTTAAATGACGCCTCCGTTCTCCACAATTTGCAGCAGAGATACTACAACAAACTGATCTATGTAAGTGTGCATACAAAATTTCAGCCACATTTTCACTAATTAATTAATAATCATCAAGCATTCTCCATCTTTCAAAAACTGTACAATTTTTAGAATTTTTTCAGTTAAGATTCCCATAATTTCCTTGTTTGTGTGTGGATTTATAGGAATTTTCATAAAACTAGTATTTTTTTAATCGGTTAATAATTCCAACATATCAATGAGACAATTCATGCAGTCATTGGTAACTTGTAAAATCCAGGCGTTTTGTAAAATAGTTTTACAAAATCAAAAGACGCCCTTGATTTCAGTTTAAAAAAATATACTAGCAAATTTTTCTTGGAAATAATTGCAAAATTTTGTAAAATTTTTTAAGTTTAAGGAATTTACTGATTTTACAATGTTACCAAGAAGACGGCATGATATCATTTTGTCCAATGCTTAAAAATAATTTGCATCTGTGCAACATCTCTCGGACAACGAGATATCGTCGTTTCCAAATTCTGAAACCCAGACAAATATTTCTTCCTTCTTTATGAATGAGGTCTTGGCTGAAATATTTGTATTATTAGTTTTGTCTCTGAAATGACTTGGACTTGGTGACGAGCCAAAAGCATAAGTAACAAAAGCGCTGGAAGGCGAGAAGAATGGATCATCGCCTCATTATGCACGCTGGGCAGAGGATCTTTAAGATTTATTTTTAGCAGAAATATTCCACGCTCATTCATGAAACCAAGAAAGGAAATATGACATTCTTTTACATATTATACGCTTAATGAGCATTTTTGGTCCCAACCTCATTCATTATTGGATATTGGAAGTTGCAAAAAAGTTTGCATACATATGTACGAAAAAATTCAGGAAAAATTGTTAATGAGACCGATCCAGAACATTATGCAGTGCAATTTTTTATAATTAATTACTGTGCGTCAACCTCTTATTTCACGTCCCAATCCATTTAGCGTAAAGTTAATCTCAAGAAATGAAAACATTGTAATTTTTTAGTAAACTTGCGATGTTATTAATAAAACATCATATTCCTCCAGAAAAAATTTTGATATCGGAAAAATTTTACAAAAAATTAAATATGTGTGTTAATGCGTCAATATGCATACATATATTGCCATGTAGATCATAATACTGTAAATATGTATATGTAAATTAATCAATAATTAATTAGTTAATTAATTAATTAATTGCAATAATCTTCTTCACTTAAATCAGACGTATTCTGGCCTTTTCTGCGTCGCTATCAACCCCTACGCCCGTTACCCGATTTACACCCAGAGGGCCATGAAGATCTACCACGGGCGGAGGCGAAATGAAGTCCCACCCCACATTTTCGCCATTGCTGATGGTGCCTACTCCGAAATGATGACGAGTAAGTGGGGTCAACTATTTGAATTATCGAGTTATTTAAAATTCCTGCCCTTAAAAGCATAATTGTTCCCTTGCAGACCATCAAAACCAGTCCATTCTCATTACCGGAGGTAATTATTTGTTTTTTAAATTGGTTGTTTACTCTGATACAGGTGATGGAAAATGAGCAATTATTTCCAGAGTCTGGAGCCGGTAAGACGGAAAACACCAAGAAGGTCATCGCCTACTTCGCCAGCGTCGGCGCGTCTGGAAAACCTGACGAGAAGAAGATCTCCCTTGAGGACCAGATCGTCCAAACTAACCCCGTCCTCGAAGCCTTCGGTAACGCCAAGACCACGCGTAATGATAACTCGTCCCGATTCGTAAGGGAAAAATTGCTTACATAAATTTTTATCGTAAGAAATTATGAAATAAGCAAATATGTAGCAATTAAATATGTGTTGTGCAGGGTAAATTTATCCGTATCCATTTCGGACCATCCGGAAAATTGGCTAGTGCTGACATTGAAGTTTGTAAGTTTCGATTGTTTAAAATTCCGTGCAAAAAAGTTAAAGTGCTTTAACAGATGAAATTATTAGTTATTAAAATTTTCTGCAAAACTTTTTGCAACAACAAACGCAACCATTGCATATCAACTTCTTAAGTAGGTATTAATAGAAATTACCATTTCTTAAAATGCAATCATGTTTTCGTCGAAATAATTAAATTCCTGCAACTTTTACACGTTTTTACATATCACATAAATTGGCTTAATCAATCCTCGACTTTCACTTTTACTATCAAAGTTCTTACGTTTATTTTTTAATTTTCCGAAAACTGACCATTTACTTTTTTGCACAAGAGAAATTGCAGTTTAATAATTTTCCCCAACTAATTGTACTTACCTATGAAACTTATAGTTCCTGAAAATGGAATCTCTTACTTAGCAAATAAATTTTTTCCGTTTTTATACCATAATTTTTATACCATTTTTATACCATATTTTTGTACCATTTTTATTATTTCGTTTACATATTAATCTCTTCTCAACTTTCACTTATCTATCTTACTTTCCAGACTTGTTGGAGAAAGCTCGTGTCATTTCGCAGCAACCTTTAGAACGGTCGTACCACATCTTCTACCAAATTATGACAGGCTCTGTGAAAGGGTTGAAGGAGAAATTGCTCCTCAGCAATGACATCCTCGACTACCATTTCGTCTCCCAGGGCAAAACCACTGTCCCAAGTATCGACGATTTCGCCGAGTTGGAACAGACACATGTAAATATGAATTAAAAATAGTGCGAAAATTCTTACCTGAATAAAAAATTTGCAACTCTTAAAACTTACAGATTGCCTTCGAAGTCTTAAACTTTTCGGAGAAGGAACGCATGAATGTGTACAAAATCACGGCTGGCGTCATGCACATGGGAAATCTAAAGTTTAAGCAGCAAGGTCGTGAAGAACAGGCTTTGCCAGACACGCCTGAAGTAAGGGAACAAATTGTGCAAAAAATTATGCGCAAAAATTTGCAAACTACTGTAAATAACTTTAGGTCGAAACAATGTAGTACTTGTTTCATGTTAAACTTTGTATACCTACGTAAATTTGTCAAACTTGCACTGTTTTCAATTCTAATTTATTTTTGCAAATTTCAGCACGGTGAGAAAACTGGGAGCATGTTGGGCGTTGAGGGTGAAGAGATGTACAACTGCTTCACCAAGCCAAGGATCAAGGTCGGCACAGAATTTGTGGTCAAAGGTCAAAACGTCAACCAATGTTTGTACGCCGTTGGTGCCATGGGCAAAGCCATTTACGACAGGATGTTCAGATTCCTTGTCGTCAAGTGTAACAACACTTTGGAAAATCAGAACAAAAAACAGCACTTTATCGGTGTATTGGATATCGCTGGGTTCGAGATTTTCGATGTGAGTACAAAAAATATCATTTTTAGTTAATCTTTAATTAAGCGTTGTTACAAATTTCAAAATATTCGTCAATACTTCATTTTCAAATTTCGAATTTGAATTTAAAAATACGAAAACTTCAAAATTGTGAATTGAAAATGACTGTTTTCGCTAAAAAAACCATTCCTTACCAATTAAATGACACGTAAATTTCAATCTTTTTTAATTTCAATTTTTTTTATTTAAATACAAATTATTTTTTTATATTTCAGTTCAACTCGTTCGAGCAGCTCTGCATTAATTTCACCAATGAAAAACTTCAGCAATTCTTCAACCATCACATGTTCGTTCTGGAACAGGTAATGCTGCATATTAAAATAAATGCATGTGTACATAAATGTTCATAAATAATTTATGCAAATTCTTACCTTATGCAAATTAGGAAGAGTACAAGAAGGAAGGTCTCGACTGGATCTTCGAAGATTTCGGTATGGATTTGCAAGCCTGTATCGACATGATGGAGCGACCCATGGGCGTCTTCTCCATTCTAGAGGAAGAGTCTATGTTCCCGAAAGGTTTTTGATTTTTATATTTTTTCAAATTTTTGGAAATTTAAAAATTTTCATAATTTCCTTAGCCACGGATCAAACGTTCATTGAAAAATTGAACATCAATCTCCTCTCAAAAAGCCCCTGCTTTATTAAGCCTAGACCCGCAAAGCCCGGCCAAGTTGAGGCTCATTTCGCCTGCGTCCATTACGCTGGAACGGTACGCAATTACATATTTTTTAAAATCACAAGTTACAAATCATTCTCCAAAATGATTTTCAAAATTTCGACCTTAATTTAACAGGTGCCATACAACATTGCCAACTGGCTTGAGAAGAACAAGGATCCCTTGAACGACACTGTGGTCGATTTATTCAAGAAGGGAACCAACGATCTTGTCCAGTTCATCTTTGCCGACCATCCCGGACAAAGTGGTGGCGGTGATGACTCAAAGGGTACGCTTGTGACGAAAATGCGGACACTGAAAATTTTGCAAATTGAATTCGCTATCTTAATTTTGCAAAAAATATTTGCAACAAATCGTTAATTTCTTTTCTTTATTTAGTACCCCCTGATTTATGTAAATTTGTATTTCATGCACTGTTTTTCCCTAGAGTGGTCCAAACATTTTACGTACACCCTTTAAACATTTTACCCAAATTAAGTAACTAGTCTATCCCTTCAAAAAATACTACCAATTCCAAGTATCAATATTTCCCTTGATTTAACGCCCCCCAAAATTTCCAAACCTTGCCTAATTCTTTATCCAAAATATTATTCGTAGGAGGCAAAAAACAAAAGGGCTCCGGGTTCAAGACCGTTTCCAGTGGTAAGTTTCTCATTAAAAAATACTAATTTTAATACATATTACCCTTCAAATTACTAATTTTACTCTTTTCTAAAATTTCAGGTTATCGGGTTAATACTTTTCCACCACACTTTATTGTCCGTCCATTAACTGCAGGACAAACTTAATTTGTCCATAAATACTTACATATTTAGTTATAGCATGTGCGATTGAATAGTGAGTAATTTCGTGTTACCTGTAAATAATTTACTTCCTAGATTTTCACACAAATTTTACTAACCCTCCGTGGAACAATCAATAACACAACAAAAAACTAATAAATTTCCTAACGTATTTTTTCAGGAACAATTGAACAACTTGATGACCACCCTGAAAGCCACGCATCCTCACTTCATCCGTTGCATTATTCCCAACGAGTTGAAAACCCCTGGACTCATCGACTCCCACCTAGTCATGCACCAACTCACCTGTAACGGTGTGCTTGAAGGTATTCGTATTTGCCGAAAAGGTTTCCCCAACAGGATGGCCTATGTAGATTTCTGCTTCCGGTATGCAAATTTTTTAAAAAAACTTCAAATTTCCCGCCAAACTCTAATCTTTTCCCCTCTCTTCCCGCAGCTACAACATCCTCGCCTCGAAACAAATGAAGGAACAGAAAGACGACAAGAAAATCGCCACCGCCTGTTTCGACCATATCGGTCTGGACGCCGACAAATGGCGCGTCGGTCACACCAAAGTCTTCTTCCGTGCCGGAGTGTTGGGAGAAATGGAAGAGTTACGTGACGATAAGATTGCCGCCATCATGGTCTGGATGCAATCCCGCATCCGCTCCTTCCTCGTCAAGAAGCATTACCGCCCCATGATGCGCCAACGTCTCGCGCTCGAAGTCGTGCAGCGCTCGCTTCGATCCTACGTCAAACTTCGCGTCTGGCCATGGTGGGACTTGTGGAAGATTCTCAAACCTACCCTCAAAGTCGTCTGCATTGCCGACGAAATCAAAAAGTTTGAAGATCGTCTCTCCAAGGTATCTGACGCCGTTGCGACCGAAGAAGCGCTCAAGAACTCGCTCGAAGCGAAGGGAAAGAAGCTTGAATCAGAAACGAAGACCGTTCGCAACCAGCTGGAAGAACTTAAAGCGCTCGGATCCGATTTCGGCAGCAAGATCCACTCCCTCAACGCGCAAAAATCTGAGCTTGACGCACAAGTCAACGATTACAATCATCGCCTTCAACAAGAAGAAGAGGCCCGAATGCAGCTCAATCTTCAGAAGAAACGTATCGAAACGGAGATTGGAACGATGAAGGGCGAGCTGGAAGAACAAAGCGGGCGAATCGATCAGCTGGAGGGTGACACAGCTGGTAAAGCGGCGCAGATCGAGAATCTCAAGGTGGAACTTTCCCATCAGGAAGATCTTATCGCTAAATTGACTAAAGAAAAGAAGCATATTCAAGACGGTCAGAAAAAGCGGTCGGAAGATTGTCAAGCGCAAGAAGACAAGATGAATCACTTGATGAAAATTAAGGTCAAACTAGAACGTGCCATGGACGAACTTGAAGACAATCTAGAGCGAGAAAAGAAACATAGGTGCGACATTGAAAAATTGAAGACGAAGATTGAGTCCGATCTGAAAATGAATCAGGAAGCTTTGGCCGATTTAGAGCGGAACAAGAAGGAGATTGAGCAGGCCATCCAGCGAAAAGATAAGGAGATTGCGTCTCTCTCGGCCAAATTGGAGGAGGAAAATACGCTGATTGCAAAGTTGATGAGGCAAATTAAGGAACTTCAAGCGAGAATTGATGAGCTAGAGGAAGAGCTCGAGTTGGAGAGGCAGGCGCGCGCGAAGGCGGCAAAAGCAAGGTCAGATTTGGCCAAAGAGTTGGAGGATTTGGGGGGTCGTTTAGAAGAGGCGGGAGGTCAGACGGCGTCCCAAATTGAGCTGAATAAGAGACGCGACATCGAATTGGAGAAGCTGCGAAGGGAAATGGAAGAGACTAATTTGACGCATGAAGCAACTATGGCGGGAGTGAGAAAGAAGCATAACGACGCAGGTACGTAAGAATGACAACGGTTTAAAAGGTTAAGGGGAATGTTAACTATGAATTGCTTGGAATGTTTCAGTTGCCGAAATGGCGGAACGGATTGATAACTTGAACAAGATGAAGGCAAAGGCGGAGAAGGATCGCGGAGCGACGCGTAAGTCGATACGAATAATTACATTTTCAAGTTTTCTCAATTTTTGCCATGTGTAACAAGAGAGCATCAATCCATTTGAAATTTTTATTAATTGTTGACTTTCTCTCCCAGACCAGTCTAATTAAATACCTATTTAGATTAATTTCGCAATTTTTTTTTTCGCAATGTGCACCTAAAAACACATTATCCATTTCGCTCAATTTTCGACTTTCTCCACAGGATCTGAGCTTGACGAACTTCGAGCCACTCTCGATTACTCCACTAATGAGAAGGCCGGCGCACAAAAGCTCGGAAACCACTTGCAGCAACAACTTCACGAAATTCAAGTCAAGTACGACGCCATGGCGCGTCTCCTCAACGACTGCGAGCAAGGAAAGAAAAAATACAGCATGGACAATAACGACTTGGCCCGGCAAATCGAAGAGGCTGAATCCACCGCGAGCCAACTGTCAAAGGTCAAGGTCAGCTTGGCCACCCAGTTGGAGGACACGAAACGTATGGCGGACGAAGAGTCGCGCGAAAAAGCGAGTCTACTCGGTCGCTATAGAAACGTGGAACATGACGTCGCCATTCTGCGCGAACAATTTGAAGAGATCGCCGAGGAGAAGAGCGAAACTCAAAAGGCGATCAGCAAAGCGAACGCGGAGGCGCAGCTGTACCGTGGCAAATATGAGAGCGAAGGCCTAGCCAAGATTGAGGAGCTGGAGGGGGCAAAGTAAGAATTTTATTGGTTTGGTCATATACTGAAATTTCAGGGAAACAATAAATTCCCGTGTCAGTAATTACTAAACCAATTTTGCACATCTCGCAAATTGTGCGTCAAAAAATATTTAACTTGTCCAGTGTCTTCAATTTTTCAGTTGTTGCACAGCTTTATCTTAAAAAAATTCGATGTTGTCCCTAATTTATCCATTAACTTGGAAAGCTTTAATTTTGAAAAATTATTTCGCAAATATATCCTCTCCTTCACAAGTAATACAAATTTGAGGAAATCAATCGAAACTGAAACAAAATATGTAAGATTAACAGGACTGATTGTGTACTTTTTCGAAATCATATTTTACGAATCCCCTAATCCCTAATTTTTTTAAGCTTGCCAAATTTTCTAAATTTGCTGCGTTGCTAAATAAGACGCGCGTTGTCATGACTCATGAATACTAGTCACACTAAAAAAATAGCTAAAAAAATAATACAAATATTTACTTATAAAATATTCAAAATCGAAGGGTAACATTAAAATAAAACTGATTTCCGCTTTCAGACAAAAACTGCAAGCCCGCCTCGCCGAAGCTGAAGAAACCATCGAATCCCTCAAAGGAAAGGGTATCACTCTCGAAAAGACCAAGCAGCGCTTGACCACCGCCCTAGACGACATGCGCATCGAAGTCGACCGCAACTCCACCATTGTCGCCCAGATGGAGAAAAAGCAAGTCTACTACGACAACATCCTCCACGAATGGAAGAACAAGGTCAACGATCTCGCCCAAGAGTTGGACGCGTCACGCAAAGAAGCTCGAAACTACTCGACCGAGCTCTTCCGAACAAAAGCCCTCTATGAGGAACAACTCGAACAAATTGAGATTGTTCGGCGGGAAAACAAAAACCTGTGCGAGGAAGCGAAAGACATCATGGAACAGATTAACGAGGGAGGAAGGAACATCCACGAGCTTGAAAAAGCCCGTCAACGCATCCAAGTTGAAAAGGATGAACTTCAAGCGGCCCTTGAAGAGGCGGAGAGTGCGATTGAACAAGAAGAGAATAAGGTCCTCAGGGTACAATTGGAGCTAAGTCAGGTCAGTTTTGCAAAATTTATGCTAATTTATTGCACATTTCTTGCACAGCACTGCAATAAATTGCAAAAAAATTCAAGAGATAAGCGCCACCTAACGGCTCAATCTTTGCACTACAGTTAGATATGGGGATTGTCCTCTAGATAGGCCTGATTTCCCGCACGGTTGTATGAAATTATGCCTGCAAAAAAATCATAATTTCTTGCACGTGGTTCTTGCACGTGGTTTCTTTCACCGCAAACAAGAATTGCAAATAGTGTTCTAAAACACTATTTCATTCAAGTTCGTCTAAAATTTTCAGGTCCGCCAAGAAATCGACCGCCGAATTCAAGAGAAGGAGGAAGAATTTATGAACACCCGCAAAAACTATCAACGCACCCTTGACTCGATGCAAGCATCCCTCGAGGCCGAAACCAACGGCCGCGCGGAAGCCATCCGAATGAAGAAGAAGCTCGAATCGGACATCAATGAGCTCGAAATCGCTCTCGATCACGCCAACAAATCCAACGCGGAAGCACAAAAAGCCATCAAGAAGTTCATCCAACAATTGAAGGACGTCCAAACCGCGCTCGATGAAGAGATGCGCCTGCACACGGAACTCCGCGAGGAGTACGGAACGTCGCAGAGACGCGGTCACGCCCTCGCCAGCGAGCTAGAAGAGTCCCGCACCCTGTACGAACAGGCTGATCGGGCCCGCCGCCTTGCAGAGGGCGATCTAGTCACGGTTCGAGAATCGCTGAACGAGTATGGCCAACAAGTCGGCATGTTGAGCGGGATTAAGAGGAAGTTGGATAGCGAGCTGGAAGCTGTGCATGTGAGTTGATTTTTAAATTAAATTCCTCGGGAATGTATTTCTGAAGAATTATGACATTTCTTACAGACCGAATTGGAAGGTACCCTTAACGAGGCGAAGAAGCAGGAAGAAATGGCGAAAAAAGCCATGGTCGATGCTGCACGCCTCGCCGATGAACTTCGGCTCGAACAAGAGTACGCCAACACGCAAGATAAGACCAGAAAGTCAATGGAGTTCCAGATGAAGGAGTTGCAAGTCAGGCTAGAGGTCGCTGAAGGTATACAATTAAAGTTCGAAATTTTACGTCTCAAAATTGCCAATCTCAAAATTCCTTGTCTCAAATTTCCCATTCCCAATCTAAAAATTCCCAAATCTCAAAATTCCTTGTCTCAAAATCCCTCATCTCAAATTTCCCATTCCCAGTCTCAAAATTCCCAAATCTCCAAATTGCTTGTCTCAAAATCGCTTATCTCAAATTTCCCATTCCCAGTCTCAAACCCCCCAAATCTCAAAATTCGTTGCTTCAAATTTCCCATTCCCAGTCTCAAAATTCCCAAATCTCCAAATTGCTTGTCTCAAAATCGCTTATCTCAAATTTCCCATTCCCAGTCTCAAAATTCCCAAATCTCCAAATTGCTTGTCTCAAAATCGCTTATCTCAAATTTCCTATTCCCAGTCTCAAAACCCCCAAATCTCAAAATTCGTTGCTTCAAATTTCTCATTTCTTGTCGCAAAAAATTCCCAGTCTCAAAATCCCCAATCTCTAAAATTCCAAAAGTCGTCAAACCCCAAAACTTAAAACCTCCAATCTCAAAATTCCCATAAAATATGTAATACATTTAAAACTTTGCCCACAGCCGACGCCATGAAAGGCGCCAAAGGTCAAATCGCCAAGCTTGAGAGCAAACTCCATAACATCGAGGCCGAACTGGATATTGAACAAAGACGCCACGTCGACGCGCAGAAGAACATGCGCAAGTGTGACCGTCGCGTGAAAGAGTTGTCCTTCCAGTCCGACGAGGATCGCAAGAATCACGAAAAGATGCAAGATCTCTTGGAAAAGTTGCAACAAAAGATTCGCACGTACAAGAGGCAGATAGAAGAAGCGGTATGTAAAAAAAAAATAGCAAAAATAAGCTTGAAAATATCTCAAGCAGACTTGCTAATTTCTGGTGCGGCGAACCACCACACCTAAGTTAAGCAAGTGAGCGCACCGGTTCGCCGAGCCAGAAACTAGCAAGTCTGACCTCAAGGTTGTAAATTTGAAAATTTCTAAATCGCCACTACTATTAAAATTGTGCGAAATTTTTTGCAAATTTTAACGCGTAAAAATCCTTCGAATTTAAAATACCACCCTTTATAATATTTGTTACCCAAAATTTTAATCACGTGTTTTTACATTTCTTTTAATCTACAGGAGGAAATTGCCGCATTGAATCGTGAGTTAACAATTTTAAAACCTAATTTCAAAATTGAAACATTTCTTACTAAAAACTTAAATTATTTTTGCAGTCGCCAAGTTCAACAAAGCTCAACAAGAGCTGGACGACATTACCGAGCGTGCGGAACAGGCAGAGATGCAGCTTCGCGGAAACCGACCAGGATTCGGTGGGGTTGGTCAGGCCCAACATGGTCCACGCGGTCAACGTGCTCCTTCCAACATGAATTTCTAGCCTTTACCTGTATCATGAGGAATTGTAGTATGGCAATAAACTAGAATGCAATTCAATTTAAAAACCATTTTTGAGTTTTGAAATGTTTTTTATTCTGAATTGAATAGTTATCTAGCAAGTCTTTGATGCTGTGCATATTAATTTAAATTATTCTAATGCAACAAAACGAAAATCGCGGGGGAAGTTTTCCGAAGTTTTTTGACCACGTTGGGACACAGCGTTGTTTACCCTGCTGCGATGACGAGGAGTGAAAATTATCTTAAAAAGGAAGAATCCTTTAACAAAACATGTGGCACGCGAAATACGATACGAAATTAAGCAAACTCATGTAAAATTTATTTATACTAAAAATCGCACAATTGCAATTACTCCAATTACCAGTAACATGCAACATGCAATCATAAATAATTTGCACACAAAATTCACAATGTATGCATGTGCAATGTCAATATGTTTTATTACATTTAATACCTAAACAATTTTTAGAGAAGATATCTGAAATTCCGATTTACAAGAAGAATCGATTAAGGGTAGAATAAATTGATTTGTTACAGAGTTCGATAGTAAGGAAGTTAAACAAAAATTCGATAGAAGTGGTGAATTTGCATTATTTGTTGCCAGGGGTAAAACTTCGGTTTCCTTTGGTTTAAGCAATTAACCAAATTGTTTGGTTCGATGGGATTGTTGCATTGACAGGTGGCGTCAAGGTAGTGCCGTTGACGGGTGGTGTCAAGGTAGTGCCGTTGACGGGTGGTGTCAGGGTAGTGCCGTTGAAGGGTGGTGTCAAGGTAGTGCCGTTGACAGGTGGTGTCAAGGTAGTGCCGTTGACGGGTGGTGTCAGGGTAGTGCCGTTGACGGGTGGTGTCAGGGTAGTGCCGTTGAAGGGTGGTGTCAAGGTAGTGCCGTTGACGGGTGGTGTCAGGGTAGTGCCGTTGAAGGGTGGTGTCAAGGTAGTGCCGTTGACGGGTGGAGCCTGGGTAGTGCCGTTGAAGGGTGGTGTCAGGGTAGTGCCGTTGACGGGTGGTGTCAAGGTAGTGCCGTTGACGGGTGGTGTCAGGGTAGTGCCGTTGAAGGGTGGTGTCAAGGTAGTGCCGTTGACGGGTGGAGCCTGGGTAGTGCCGTTGAAGGGTGGTGTCAGGGTAGTGCCGTTGACGGGTGGTGTCAAGGTAGTGCCGTTGACAGGTGGTGTCAAGGTAGTGCCGTTGACGGGTGGTGTCAAGGTAGTGCCGTTGACGGGTGGTGTCAAGGTAGTGCCGTTGAAGGGTGGTGTCAGGGTAGTGCCGTTGACAGGTGGCGCCAGGGTAGTGCCGTTGACAGGTGGTGTCAGGGTAGTGCCGTTGATGGGGGGCAAATCCGTTGTTTGATTTAAAACGGCTAGATTCATTATTTTTAATCATTAATTATTTGATAATCATTCAATTTTAGCATTATCAATGTATGCAATTTAAAATTACTCTTAAACCTACCCCCATTCCCACAAGCAATGCCTACTGCCAAGATTGTAAAAATTATCCGTTGCATTATGAATCTCTTTTTATCGGAAATCTTATTTTTGCAAGGGAAATCTCCAGTTGGATAACTGGTCTTCTAGAAAGTGAAGTTATAACCAACTTGGCTCTCTTAATATAGGGGAAGCTTATCAAAATTGATCTTATCGCAGTTAAACTTCCCAGACATGCGCTTCACATGTGGAGATTTGCATATCATTGTTGGATGAATTTGACGTCATTAAAAAGTCGCATGTCTTTGTCTCCATAATGACTTCGATGTCAAGTGTCCAAAAACATAATCCATTGTGAATTGGATGTTAATTGGTTTCGAGGGGTGAAGTCATCGGCCAGGATGAAATATTATTTTCTTCAGGAATTTCACTACGTATTGATTATTACGCACTAACATTTTACTCAATTTAGTCGTGTGCAAAATTATATGTGCAAAAATGGTTTTAATATGTCAAACAAGTCTCGAGTAAATCACAGATGAAATGATTCTGTTCAAATTTACATATGAAAATAAATAAGATGGGGTGTAAATCTGAACACACTTGAAATCTCGGTGCTCACAAACCTGCCATGTGATAACGTCACTTAAATTTGTATACACCATATTGCAAACATATCGTTATGTCACTTTAAAACCGTTGCGTGCACGTCAATGCACGCAAATGACGCAGAACATCACATTCATACTTAATGTTACTCACTGGCGCTGAAGTCAAGAAAGAAAGAAAACAATCTGATTCATACAGCAATGATTTGCTAATTGAAAATTCGTGTTGCAAATACATACGTAAGGTAGTCGAAATCAATGAATTAATTTGACCTGTCAAAAATTAGAATAAATCATTTCAAAAGTTAGTCTCTCATCTGTAATTAAATAACTTGTAGCTTATTATCTCGTTGGATTTCCAGGTTTGATTAATTATCCTAATTGACATCTCGTAAACTGACTGATTCATTATTGATTTCAGAAGTATTTTTTAATAGCAAATAGAACTCAATAGTTTATATTTTTAAACATTCTGAGCCACTAAATCCCAACATGCACGAATTATATTCGAATACTCTTATTTGAAAGAACTTATTGGCCACAGTACAAAAAACGAAGTAATTCGTAACATAAATTGTAGGCTCACGACTCAAAAATGTAATATTGATGCCCGAAATTAAAACTCCCAATTGTTTGTGCAATTTGACATACCATTTTTAAGTAATGTATGCAGCTGCGTACTTACGTATTTACATATGTAAAAGCTAATGCTGGACATATATATGGCGACCACATATTTTCAATTCATTAGCCAGCAAATCGACAGGCGCAAGATCCACATTAAATAATTGCTTGCACACATACCTTTTTTAAACTTTATTATTTGGTGACGGTTTTTTTGTGCCGTTAAAAATGATGGATTAAAAGTATAGTATATAGGTATAATCTTTATGTAAAGGTTTGCACAGAATCTTGTGACAATATTTTACCAAGTTTTTTTAAGCATTTGTGTCTGTATTCTTCAGCTCTTGAAACTAAAGTATACCAAATTTAATAGTCAAAATTGATCTCATGTTTGATGTATCTCTCTCACTCTCCTTTGGTAAGAATACGCATAGATATATACAAATATTATTACCTATGTACATATGTTTATTAGTGTAGTTGACATTGAGGGGCTATGTGAGATTTAGATTTGCATATGTACAAACGCTCTTCTAAATATTTTAATGAATTTGTATAATTATCCAATTGGACATACTTATGTAATTACTAAAAAATACATCAGTAAGATTTTCTTCAGAGGGGTTAACCCGTTTGAAGAAAATCTTATCTTTTTAGACCGACTTCTTAAACAGATCGATACATGGCGTAGTGATTTTATTACCTGGGCTATGTTGTACGATTGCAAAGGGATATATGAGGGATTTTCCAGTAGATTGTCTCGCATTTCCAGTACTCCGCTAAGAAATTATTCCCGCATAAAGTATAAAGTTTAGCACCAAAATTCCCTATAACAAAAAGTTCCCAATCTCAACATTCTCCATCTAAAAATTCCTAGTTTCAAAATTTCCAGTCTCAAAATCCCCAATCGCAAATTTCTCAATCTCATAACTCCCAATTTTAAAACCCCCCATCTCAATATTCTGTCTCAAGAAGATTCCCTTCAAAGATTTATTTAAAACCTTTATTCCTTTACCAAATTGTGACCGTCGCGTGAAAGAGTTGTCCTTCCAGTCCGACGAGGATAGCAAGAATCATGAAAAGATGTAGGATCTTAAGAAAAGTTGCAACAAAAGATTCGCACGTACAAGAGGCAGATTGAAGAAGCGGTGTATAAAAAATGGCAAAATTAAGATGCACATATTCCAAAGTTGCAAATTCCTAAATCGCCTCTATTACTAAAATTGTGCGATATTTTTTTTTAATTTCAAAGTGTTGAAAACCTTAATATAAAATACCATTCTTTATAATATTTATTATCCAAAATTGTACTCATGAATTTTTAGCATTTCTTTTAATTTACAGGAGGAAAAATTGTCACATTGAATCGTTAGTCCAAAATTGGAATTCAAAATTTCATAACTTTCTAAAATTTAAATATTTCTTATTGAAAATTTGACTTATTTTTGCGGTCGCCAAGTTCAACAAAGCTCAACAGGAACTGGACGACAGGAACTGGACGACATTACCGAACATGCGGAACAGGCTGAAATGCAGCTTGGCGGAAACCGACCAGGATTCGGTGGTCCGGCCCAACGCGGTCAACACGATCGACGTTCCCCTTCCAACATGAATTTTTAGCCTGTATCATGAGGAATTGTAGCAATAAACTAGAATACAATTCAATTTAAAACCCATTTTGGAATTTTGAAATGTTTTTTTTATTATTCGAAAGTGAATGATTATATAGCAAGTCTTTCATACTGTGCTTACATATTACTTGAAAATTTCAAGTTGAAATTACTGTGAATTAAACAAAAATGCAAATTGTGTGGGGAGGTTTTCCGAAATTTAACTTAATTTCTTAACCCCGTGGAGTTCTTTGACATGCTTTGGTGACGAGGAGTCAAAATTATCTTAAAAAAATAAATCTAAAGATTTGTCTTTGTGTTTCATAAAGTGTGCCTGTTGTCGCAAAGTTAAGTGTCGTAAATAAGTGGCACGAGACCAGATATGAAATTAAGCAAACTCGTGTAAAAGTGATGCCAAAAGTCGCATAATTGCAGTTACTCCAATAGCGTATAACATACGATCAGAAATAATTTACTTCGACTATTCACAATTTATGTGTCAATAAATATGCATTTTATTATATTCCTATTTAAAAGACGAATCGATTAAGGTAGAATGAATTAATTTGTAACAGAGTTATATAGTGAGGAAATATTTTAAAAATCAGACAGAAATTATAAATTTGCAGTGTTTGTTTCCAGGAGTAAAATTTCGGTACCCTTTGGTTAATAGGCAATCATCCAGATTGTTTGGTTCGAAGGGGTTGTTATATTCACGGGTGGTTCCCACGTGGTGCCATTAACGGGTGGTTCCCAAGTAGTGCCATTTATTGGTGGTTCCCACGTGGTGCCATTGACGGGTGGTTCCCACGTGGTGCCATTGACGGGTGGTTCCCACGTGGTGCCATTAACGGGTGGTTCCCAAGTAGTGCCATTTATTGGTGGTTCCCACGTGGTGCCATTGACGGGTGGTTCCCACGTGGTGCCATTGACGGGTGGTTCCCACGTGGTGCCATTAACGGGTGGTTCCCAAGTAGTGCCATTTATTGGTGGTTCCCACGTGGTGCCATTGACGGGTGGTTCCCACGTGGTGCCATTGACGGGTGGTTCCCACGTGGTGCCATTGACGGGTGGTTCCCACGTGGTGCCATTTACTGGTGGTTCCCAAGTAGTGCCATTTACTGGTGGTTCCCACGTGGTGCCATTGACGGGTGGTTCCCAGGTGGTGCCATTAATGGGTGGCAGCTCCGTCGTTTCATTTAGAAAGGCTACGTTAATTAATCAGTCATTAAATCTTAATTTTTTCAATAAATCCAATTAAAAATCCATTTAAATCCATAGAACCTACCCGCATTCCCACAAGCAAACCCTATTGCCAAGATTGCAATGGTCACTCGTTGCATCGTAAATCTTTTTGTGTCGGAAATTTCAATTTATTTTCGAAAACCCCCAGTTGAATTGTTGGTCTTCCAGATAGCAGTGAAGGTACAACCAACTTGGCTCGGTTAATATAGGGGTAGCTTATCAAAATTGTTCTTACATAAGTTTGTCGTCATTAGAAAATCACACGCCCTTGCCCAATAATAACTTTTTCGTCAAGTGTTTCAAAACATAATTGATTGTGAATTGCATATTAATTGGTTTCAAGAGGTGAAATCATCTGCCAGAATAAAATATTACATATGTATTTCACCCTGGAATTTCACTACGTACTGATTTGTATATACGCATCTGAGATTTTGTTTTATGTACATATTTAGTATCTCATGTGTATGTAATTATATGCCAAAATGGTGTACATATGTATATGGTAGAAGATGGGGTGCAAATCTGAGCCCACTTGAAATCTCAGTGCTCACAAACCTACCATGTGATAACCTCGCTCAAATTAGCATACACCCATATTGCATATTTAACATTATGTCACTTTAAAATCTTTGTACGTCAATGCACTCAAATGACGCAGAAGATCACATATGTACTTACTTTTACTCCCTGACGCTGAATTCAAGAAAGAAAAACCAATTTGATTCATGCAGTAATGATTTGCTAATGGAAGATTCATGTTGCAAATACATACGTAAGGTATTTGAAATCAACGAATTAATTTGACCTGTCAAAATAAGAATTAATCTGAAACCGTAAGTGACATCGAACGGGTCGTCATCAGCTAAGGTCACCATTTTAAAAATCATTTTTATATATTTAAGCCATACCAAATTACTAATTAGCAATTGTAATTGCATTAAATAATTCATTAAATGTAATTTTTAATTAGTTATAATCCGTCGTTTATATAAGCAAAAAATTTAAAATACTTTTCAATTTGAAAATTTCAAACTATAAAATTGCAAATGATTCATCTAGTAATAGAAACATTGAGTAATTTGAGTTCATATGTATTTGTTGCTGATTTGTGGTTTCTGGCTTCAACTTTCTTTATCGTCGTACTAATTCAGAAAAGACCTAAGTGCAGTGGATGCTTTATTCAGAAAAGACCTAAGTGCAGTCGGTGTTTAATTCAGAAACGACCGAAGTGCAGTCGATGCTCAATTCAGAAAAGACCTAAGTGCACAGAAAAAAAGCAAAAAAAGACCTATGTGCAAGTATGTATTTACTTATGGCTAAATCTTGCCAAAATGATTTTTCATATATATCGCGCGATTTAGCCACAAGTAAATACATACTTGCACATAGGTCTTTTTTTGCTTTTTTTCTGTGCACTTAGGTCTTTTCTGAATTGAGCATCGACTGCACTTAGGTCGTTTCTGAATTAAACACCGACTGCACTTAGGTCTTTTCTGAATAAAGCATCCACTGCACTTAGGTCTTTTCTGAATTAGTACGACGTTATCTTTTTACTAAAAGTTGATTATTAACTGGATATCTGTGATTTCAAAATTTAGTCTTTCACTGGCAATTAAATAGTTTGTAGCTTAATATCTAGTTGGATTTGCAGTTGTCATCAAGTTATTTGACATCTGGTACATAAATTGATTGTTTGATTGCTTGATTTCATAAATTTAAAAAATACGAAAGCTCAAGAATTTACATTTTTTTAGAGCATTTTTGAGTCATTACATGCACAACTTGTATTCGAACACTGTTATTTGAAAGAACTTATTGATCAGAGTACAAAGAAGCAAATAATTTGTAATGAATTGTTGGATTTGTATGTAACATGTTTCAAAAATATATAATGTTCATTCATGAGATTGAAACTCAATTTTTGTGCAATTTGACATTTTTAATGTATAAATATGTATAGACAACGGTTGAAAAACAGAAATTTTGTATGTACATATGAACGCGTATTTCTACATATTTTCAGTTCACTAGCCAGAAAATCTGTAGTTATCTACAGATCTGCAGAAAATCTGTAATTATATTTGTGAATCATAAATATAATTAGTATGGAATTTGCAAACGGCATTATCTGCCAATACTCAAGTTTAGCAGGGGTATTTACATAAAAAAAGGAGAAACACACCTCCAAGGCTTACAAATTTTTCATTTTCCAAATTTTCTGCGCATTTTTCTCGCTTTGGATGTAAATGTCTCCGCTAAACTTGCGCATTGGCAGATAGTTCCATTTGCAAATTTCATACTAATTATATTTGTGATCGAATGACGCTAGTTTGGTCCAAATCTGTGAGAATACGTTGAGAAACCTCTATTATTAGTTTTGGAGTTTAGCCCTATTATTGTAGCCCCGGATATTATAAATTGAGCATTTACGGTGGTTAATACTTTGAGCAACATTTTTTTTCAGGGGCGACCTGCCCGTCCAGCAGGGAAATGTCGATTCCCCGCTCCCGTTGATCGGGTCATTGGGTTTAAACTTAACGTCCAAGCGCCACAAAGCAGAAAGGATGACGCAGCCGCTTACATATGTAAATAAATATTAACATCCAATTCCAATTTAGACTTGTATATGGGTTAAATATCAATGAAAGAAAAAACCAAAGAGAATTAGTCACAAAATATCTAAATATTTTATTGTTTCTGAAAAAAAACAATTTTAACCTATGCATTTACTCTAACCTTTTAAACATTTTGACCACGGTTTAATATAACAATTATTCTAGTGCATTTTCGCCAACATTGTAAGCAAAAATATGAATATGGTAAAAAAATCTATTCAAAAATCCAATAATTAAAACACATAAATTAAATATATCTGTAATTAAAATTATAAAACTTAACAATTTGTGACCTTTCTATAACTATTAGTTACTAACTAAATATCCCTCACATCAGAAATTAAAATCAAGCTTTTTCCCTTAAATTTCCGCCCGTTCCTTCACTTTCACTACCCCCCAAAATCCTCCGTCTCCAATTGTATCAAATTTGGAAAAACAGCTATCACCCTTTTCAAAACTTCTGAGGGGTCTTTCCACTTAAAACATTTCCCATTTTCGGACAAACATTCCAAAACGTTAAAAAACTTAAACATTTCCCCTCTCGCTCGGAACGGAATGACCAAGTCTCTCAAACTTAAACACGCCTCATTACTCGGATGAAGGAACGAATTGTACAAAAAGGATACACTCGCCTCATAAAATTCTTGCTCCGTCAATTTATCATTTTGAGAAGGGACGCCCTTCAAAATCCGTAAAGTTTCCAGAACGGGGAACTGCTCGGCATAAATTAACCTCGTTTCTGTACTACTCCCTTCAAATTTCAGATTTACGGCGGGTGTCACCAGCGAATTTGTGCTACCCTTAAGCCGTGTCGCGAAGTCATTGTGGACAAGTTCAAAAACCCGCAATTTCGGAAGGATGGGTAAAAATATGTCCAAACCGTTGTAATTTCGTACCAAATGTGGATCAATATTTGCTACCAGGGTTACTCTCAGATATTCCAGCGTTCCCGATGAAATTTCAAGAAAGGCGGATAAAGTTGGCTCCAAGAAGGCGGGGAAGAGACTGTTCCCGATTTCTAACCGGGTCAGCTTTACCACGTGTTCTCGGATTGGACCAACTAATACGGTGTTGATCAAGGTCAAGGAGGTCAGAGTGGGGGCGTTCTTTAGGAAGGATCTCACCACGGAAGGACAAATTGTTTGGCACAAGAGGGTAACAAGATTTGGAAATAAGGGGACCAATTGGGTCCTTAGTATTTGCTGGGTTCCCTCGAAGTCTGAGGACGTGTAGATTGCTAGGTGTTTAACTTTCGTAAAGAACACCCGGTTTTTTTGGGGAGAATCGGTGTCATCCAGATTGTCGAAAACTAACGCGATCGATGTCAGATTGGGGAATGAGTTTGACAAGGTTTCGAAATATTGGGGCCATGTGACATCTGATGGGAGTAGCCGAGTCTGCAATCGTTTCACTTTGTGGCCATGGGTAGAAATAAAGTTTCCACAGGGGCCTTCCCGAGATAAATTGGGGAATTCGGAGACCGCAATGTTTCTGGCATAGTTTTCCCAGACGGAAGACATTTCTTGGCGTTGGGCGACATTTTCTGCGTTCATGAGAAACCAGGATAGGGCGAAACGTTTTCTGGCTTCGTGTTCCCACGTCGAGTTGATCAAGGTGCAAGACGAGATGAGGTCCGATTTGGGGAGGAAGGTGACAATGTTCGTTGCAATCTAGAAACCCGAAGAAATTATATACTCGGACGTAAAATACTAATAAGCAAGTAATATTAAGATGAAAAACTGGGAGCTAGATAATTTTATTCATGTAGTAGTGACCATACTCACGACAACTTCGCAACTTGAACATTGCAACTTGCGAAATGTTTGTGAAATTTGCTAGGTTTCACAAAACTTTTGCTGGACTTTTGCATGGGACTTTTTCATAAGTTTTTCTATGAACATATGTAAGTATTTATTAAATTAGCATGTTAATTAATTGGCATGCAAAATTATTTCGCAAATTGATCCTCATTATCCTCAGCGAGAGAAGTTACAGAAATTCATCGAAAAAACATGAAAACTGGTATTTTTAGAAATATCTACATATGTATGTAGATTTACGAGATTTTACGAAGTCATATTTTGTGAATCCCGACCCGCCATAAAGTTTTTGAGCTTCGAAAATTTTTTAAATGATAATCAATGAGACGTCTTCGTGAGTATGGCCAGTGTTAAAATATGTAAATATGTAAATATTCTTCTCTTTCTCAACACATTTTTTGCTGTACACATATATAAGACATACGTACATTTGCAAATACATATTTTAATGCTTACCTCCGGAAGTAGAACGGCCAGGTGAGGATTCTCGTTGTCATGATTGCGGTCCAAATCCATTTTTATAAAGATTCTTTTCGGGCTTCTTGTCCACTGGGAAAAACTAATAAAAATTTACTTTTATTTTAACACAATAAATAATTTCTCCAGCTTTAGTTAACTTGTGAGTTATTTACCAACCTACGTAATAATTAAGCCTGAAGAGAAGAGCAAGAAGTGAAACTTATTAACGTAAAAAAGTGCTATGAAAAGATCTCAGTCCATCGAAGTGAATGAGGAGAGAAAATGCAATGCTAGCCCATATACCGTAGAATGAATGATACAGGTTTAAAATAGCTTACCTGGAAAAACTCGACCTTTTTTATAAATATAGATTCATGGGAATGCTCAATTGTTCAATGTCCAGACGGAAAAAAGGGACCCATAATATATTTACATAAGTATCGTCCATGAATATCTGTGTATTAATTTGGGAAAAAATCCAAAAATTGAGCATTGCATTAAGTCCTGTCTCTAAAACCCGTGCATTACAAATGGGTACTGGAACAAATCCAAATCGTGTTAATTATTGCGTTCGGAGACATGTCTAAAAACAATGCCAGGTTTTGTTAATGTCGCGTCGACTTGTTCATTATTCCTTCGTATCCTTAGCATTCTTCGCATCGTAAAATAAGTTATGTACGTACGACAGTTACGAGATTTTGTAAGCGAGTAAAATTTTGTCACAAAGATAATGTTCTTCAGGTAACAATTTTTACGAAGCTTGAGCCCTTTTTTGTTCGTAAAATATTTTAAATAATGAATACTCTCATTAGAATTTAGCAAATTTTACATTCTGACAGTTTCATGTATTTACTAGCTTATTGGATAGATCCTTATGTAGAGAAATAAGCATTCGTATATGTACAATATCATAATGTCGAAACCTTTGATTGGATTTAAATCCATTCTAGACAAGTTGCCAATTTGATGTCGAGTTTTATCATATTTTCCACAATGACTCGAAGCTTAAATGCATTAACATTTTGTATTCATAAATATTTTATATTTATTTATTTATAATATGATTTGTGAAAAGTATCGTTTAAGACTTAGAGCAGCGAAAACTTCCAGAAATGTGTGGTCTGAAAAATATTGAGTATATACGCTTTGTGAAAACATTGGAATATCTTTTCTCGGATATTCCTCAGAATAGAATGTTTAGCAAGTGCTGGCTGGAAATATTACTTGTAATCCCAGTTTACCAAGAAACTTATTTCGGTACCTCAAAACCTTTCCTCAGGTATCGCGCTTCCCGACCCTTCACTTTGCATGACGTGCTAAATATGCATTTAACTGCTTCCCACATTTATGACTGACTGCCTCCATTAAATAAAAAGTCCAGCGTTCGACAACCATAATTTTGTCCTCGTTCAGTACCCATATTTCGTAGCATTTTAGCTAATAAAAATCAATCCACTGCACAACCACAACATTTGTAAAACCCGTCAAAATTATTTCCCCCATTAAAGTGAGTGAGTATCTATAACTGAAGAAGTACAAGAACAATACAATCCTAGTGCTTGATAAGAAGAGAACTTTGAAGTGTCCATTATGGAAATCGCTAACGATATTGTCCCGGGATGCAGCATTCACGCTGAGAAGAACAACCAGGGATCCAATTTCATAGACTATTCTCCGCCCCAAAGGATGGAGAAAATTTCACCACAAATCCTGGGCGACCAAAAACAACCCCTCGCCGTCGTCTCCAAGGAGGAGGCGACAAGCTGGCGACAAACACACCCGCTCCTGATTGCGGAGGTGAGTAATTCAATCCTGGTTTTAGCAATTAATTTACATGCATGCGCAGTTGAGATTTTATCGCACAAATAATATTCCGTGAGATTATTTTTTTTACGCCGTCTCATATTCCCTGCAGTTTTAACCAATAATTATACATACATAGATTCATTATAATAATAATTTCTGAAAATAAGTCAGATTCTAAAATGCGACAATTGAAGAATTAGTTGCCTAAAAATATTTACTAGATTTTGGTGGAATTATTTCAAAAATTTGTATGCTATTTTGTTGGTTTTAAATATACATATGTAAGAAGCCGGTTATCATTTGCTAATAGTTGAGTTATTAGTTGTTAGTTAAGGGGATTAATTTAAAGAGCAAATGTGACTTACATATATGTACTCACATTACATTATTTTCGTATGTGAGGCAGATTGAGACATCCAGTGGTGATTTACATATAAAATCATCCAATGGTTTATCGCTTTAAAATATAAATAAGAGGCGAGTTGAGACAACTACTTATATGCACAATTAAATTATAAAAATTAAGCTTTCTCCAATACTTAATTTTACTTTAAATAATGTCATCACCTTATATAAATGATTTTATGCAATACTAGTTCGCACAATATTTTGCGAGTTTTATATCTGAATAATTTGTCAATCTCGATAATGTAATTATCAAGGCTAATTATCAAGACTAACTAAAATACCCTCCAATTTATCTACGCAGGTCCTCGAAACCATTTTCTCTTACGTGGACCACGCCACTCTGAAGACCTGCTGCACCGTGTCCTCCCGCTGGTCCGTCCTGGCCACCCCGCTGCTTCGATCCCGCTCCCAGATCCGCATCCTATGCGGAGGGAGTGAAGAATTCTTCTCCACGATCTCCTCCTCCGCCATCCTTCCCATGGCCAGTCTCACCTACAGAGTCCACCGCCCCTCACCCCCCTCCTCCCCCTTCCTGTCCGATAGAGCGTCCAGTTTCTTCGCCAAGTTTGGTCCTTCCCTCACCTCTCTCACCCTGCACGCTGACGACATGACCGAATCCACTTCAAAGCACTATTTCTCCATAGTGTCCCACCTTGTGAGTCGCGACTGCCCCTCCTTGACCCACTTGGCCTTGATAAACCTTCAATTTCTCCGTTACGACGACCCCCTCGACCCTGCCATCCTGAATTTCACGTCACCTTCAATCCGCCATTTTACCATCTCATTCGGAACCACCTTCTCCCTCCGACCGGGAACTGTCTTGAACGGCGTGGCAGTTTTCAAATCCCTCCTCACCATCGCCCCCAACGCTACGAATCTCACGACCGGCTGCCTCGGTGGGGGTGAAACCTTCACTATCTTCCTCAGAATGTTGAAAGACTCCCAGATTTCGGGCCAACTGACCAGCTTCTCCCTCCACGGGGGTCCACTCGACAAGGTGGCCTTGAATTTGCTAAATTCCATGAACTTCCCGAAACTCACCTCGTTCAAGATCGATACCAAAATCACGGTGCAGACGACCGAATTCATGCACTTTTTAGAAAAGTTGAGCCCCCTTTTGGAAAAATTGGTCATGTTTGGCGACAAGTGGGGAGAAAAGGATGAGGGCGGAATTACGATGGATTTCCCCCTCATGCCAAAACTCAGGGTGTTTAAGCATCAGGCTTGCGAGTGGGGGGTGCAGATTTTCTGAAAAGATTGCCAAATTTGGGGGAGCTGGAGATTCGCAATTGTCGACGTTCCTCCTTGAGAGATATGAGGGATACCGTGTACGGAACAATGTTCAAGCCGAGGGAGGAAATCATGGGGGAAAATCCTATTTATGCCAACGTCCATGTCAAGAAGGTTGTTCTCGATGTGGTCTTTGTCCCCTCGTTTGAAAATCTGGGGTCGATTGATAAAATACTAAAAATGTTTCCAAACGTGACGGAGTTTGAGCTCGCGGTCAGTTTCGCGTATAAAAACATCTGCGTGGGATACGTTCTGGAGACGCTGGCCGAATCGAAGATTAAGAAGATCAAGGTCAAGTTTTTAGCGTGTGATCAACTCATGCGAGGGTATGAGAGGGTTTCGGCATCATTTCATGCCGCGTTGGAGAGATATTTGCCCAAATTTTCTGGTACGTTGCTAAGTAATTACTATTATTTATAAATATGTATGTACATTCATATTAAAAATGTTGAATTTAATGGACAAATAAAAAAAACTGGGATTTTTTTCTAATGGAACTTTTATATATTTTGTTCTCTAATTTTGCAGAACTCCAACGGGTCGACCTTATCCTGGAGGACATGTCACCCATGTCAACATTCCACTTGCCACTTTACGTTGTTGAAGGGATATTATGCACCAAGTCGTTGAGGGTCCTTAACCTGACCGGATTTTCCATTGGGGTGAGTACTTATTTATTTATTTAGATTTTTGAGATTATTTCTCATCAGCGAAGATGTTTGTAAATATGTAAATTTAAATTTTTATATATTTTTATTATCTGACTGATTTCAGCAGGACGGCGAAGAAGAGACGGAAATGTGTCGCCAACTCTTAGATGACAAATTGGTCCAGTGGAAAATTAGTGATCCATACATCCATACGCCGGATATGAATGAAACATGACGTTTTCCATTTATTGACCTACAGTCGCCAAACTTTCTGAGAATGTTTACGGTCACGCAGGTCAAAGCATATTTTCTCATATTTGTCATATTTTAGGGGTTTGGGGCATACTCATATTCCCGATCATATTTCGGGCTTTTTTCGTTCATTTTATAATTTTTGGCGAGATTCTAAGATTTGGCAACCAAATCGACAGAAAATGACAAAAGATTCAGTTTTCTCACAATGATTCATTGTCAGAAACTTACATTGTCAATTTACATTGACTTTTGTTTACTCTAAGGTGATTTAATTCATTGGGAATGAATTAAATCACCCCAGAACTTGTTTAATTGCTAAAGATTGAGTATCACAAGAAAAAAATATAAAAACATTAAGCCAAAAATTTAAAAAATAAAGTAATTTTTGTGGTCATATTTTGGGGATTTTTACGGTAATTTTTCATTCATATTTTGAGGTTTCATCGGTCATTCATATCCGACGTCTGGTGCCATCCCATGTTCACTATATTGTAGTATTTTGACTATACATATTAGTTAGTTGATTATTATATGTTCGTCATCTATTTACAATACAATAATGCAGGTTTGATTTTTTTGTGGAGAATTTGAACAGATTTTGATAATCGAGGAGGTTCTTTTTTGAGATAAGTAGTTGGAAATATGCATTTTTGGTATTTTGACTTCTTTTACCCTACGATGCAAAATTGTTTTCTGTGTATAAAACGATTTCATCTCGATCTTGTCTTTTATTTTACTTTAATCCAATCTTCCATCAAACAATAATGCTTCCATCTCTCCGTATACATAGATAGATATGTATGTAGTAAAAAATAATATGATTTATTTGCGTGCCTGATTTAATCAGAATATAGTTTTATGATAATAACTAGTAAAAACTTAACAAATAATTGAATTGACAAATCTGAGAATAAAATAAATAATTAACATACAAATATTTTGCTTACATAGTTTCAAAATCTTTTCAAAACAATTTTAAACTATGCAATATAATTTTTTAGGCATGAATGTATTTAACACACAAATTGTTCTGATGCATTTTCACGAACATTATAAACAAAAATGCACTACAGTATAAATAATGAATGAATTAAACAAACTAATAATTAAATACCCAATTAAAAGTATAAAGTTTAACTGTAGTTTTTTTTTAAAACAGAGAATTGTATGTTTCTGTGTGTGTGGTGTGACTTTTGTGTAACTAACGGTGGCAAAATGTGACCATGTAGGCGTAAATAAGGCGGCGGTGTGGTCACAAGTTGGTTACTGGGTTGGTGTCATTTTATTTTACACACAAAAGCCAATTACAAATTTTGAGTGTTAGAGAGACGAGTGGAGAAATCGTGCTGTTATTCTCGTAGCTGGAGGGACACTGTCTTAATTTTCACAATTGTGCACGAATATCACACGAAAAAGCGACGCTAACTTTACAAAGCACTTCCTCCTCTTCTCCTCTCGACCAATCACAAAAGAACACCTTGAAATTTAATTTAATTTAAAGAGGAGGAGAGGAGAGGTCAAAACTTTAGAAAAATACAAATTGTAAAAGATAAAAATGTGAACAAAACTCAATTATCAGCAGGCAGACTGGAGCCAGTTCAAATTTCCCTACCGGTCTCCAGTCTCAAACCCATACAAAATTTAATATTTATCATGTCATGCAAATTCTCATTATCATTAAAAGTTCATATATTTGTTTAGAAAATAATTATGTAAATTCTCGACGACATTTAACAATTTGCGACCTTTCTAACAGATCCCTCACGTCCAAAAAATGAAATCAAAGCTTTTCCCTTAAATCTGCGCCCGCTCCTTCACGTTCACTACCCCCTCATCCTTTTTCTACAAATTAATGTGTCCAATTTGGAAACACAGCTCGTTCCAAAACTTCTGAGGGGTCCTTCAACACAAAACACTCCCCGTGATAAAACCCCTTTTCGCACACACATTCCAAAACGTTAAAAAACTTAAAAATTTCCTCTCCCTCTGGGTCCGGAATGGCCAAATCTCTCAAACTTAAACACGGCGTATTGCTCGGATGGAGGAACGAATTGTACAAAAACGACACGCTCGCCTCAAAAAATTGTTGCTCCGTCAATTTGTCATTTTGAGAAGAGACCCCCTTCAAAACCCGTAAGGTTTCCAGAACAGGGAACTGCTCGGCATAAGGTAACTTCGTTACTGCACTACCATTTTCAAATGTTAGATTTATGGCACGTGTGACCATTGTCCCGCCAAGCCGGGTCGAGAAATCATTGTGCACAAGTTCAAAAACCCGCAATTTCGGCAAGATTGGGAACAATATGAGTAATTGTTCGTAATTTCGTACCACGGAAGGCTCAATATTTGATACCCGGCTGAATCTCAGATTTACCAGCGTTGCAGATGACATTTTCAGCATGGCGGTTATACTTGGTGGCAAAAGGTTGTAGATGAAGTCATGCCCGATTTCTAGCCGGGTCAGCTTTACAGTGTTTTCTCGGATTGGGCCAACTAACGGGATGTTGATCAAGGTCAAGGAGGTCAGCGTGGGGGCGAAATTGAGAAAGGATTCCACCACGGATTGACGAATTCTATCCTCGTCCATGAAGTTTGAGGGCATGTAGATTGCTAGTTGTTTAACCTTCGAGAAGACCGCTATTTTTGGGGGGAATTCGGTATAGTTCGGTGTGGTATGGTCGATAAATAACGTGACCGCGGTCAGATTGGGGAATGTGTTTGACAAGATTTCAAAAAATTGGGACCATTTGACATCTGGTTGGAGTAATCGAGTCTCCAATCGTTTCACTTTGTGGCCATGGGTAGAAAAAAAATTTCCACAGGGGCCTTCCCGAGATAAATTGGGGAATTCGGAGACCACAATGTTTCTGGCAGAGTTTCCCCGAACGGTAGAAATTTCCTCGTGGTGGGCGATATTCTGTGCGTCGAGGATAAACTGGGATAGGAAGAGGAGAGGTAGTCTGGCTTCGTCTTCCCACGTGGAGTTGATCAATGTGCACGAGATGAGGTCGGATTTTGGAAGGAAGGTGACAATGTTCGCCACAATCTAGAAACCGGAAATATGTACATGCGTGAAATATGTATTACAGGAACATGGTTAGAAACACGAAAATATGCATATTTATTTATCTGCATACATATTTATGTACATACATACCTGAGGAAGTATAACGGCTTGATGAGGATTCTCTTTGTTTGGATGACTGCTGTCCAAATCCATTTTTGCAATAATTTCTTTTCAGGTTTCTTGTCCACTGGGAAAAGAGAATTCCTGAAAAATATACCCTTATTTAAATACAATCAAGAATTTGTCCAGCTCTATTTAACTTGCAAGTTATTTACCGATCTACGTAATAATTAAGAAGAAGAGAAGAGCACTATATGAATGTGAAAAGTACTACGTATGAAAAAACCAGATGATTTCAGTCCAGGTGAGGAAACGCTATTAAATTACACTTCACGTATGTAAGTGTTTATGTAGGTATGTAAATATGGTGCACGGTAAAAATAGATTACCTGGAAAAACTCGACCTTTTTATAAATATAGATTCATGCATGGGAATGCTCAATTGTTCAATGTCCAGACGGAGGGTTTGGTTGCCCACAGTATGCACGGGAAGCACATCAGAACCAAGAATTGTGCAGTGCTGCAGTGGTGTGTGTGTGTGTGTGTGTGTGTGTGTGTGTTACCAGTTGAACTTGGCGCTTGATTACACACGTGTCTCACATTGTCCAAGCTAATGTCACCTAGCGGCAGTTCGAGCACTATGTTGCATTTTTAGTTTCTAGAGGGCGTTTTTCGCCAGTGTTAAAACGTTGAGACGTTGACGAACACGATAACAACGAAATGGATCTGCCGAGACTTGATCAAATGAACGGGCTCACCCCCTGGAGTTGACATTTAACCTGTGCACACCCACTAGACTTAATATTTGACCTGGGCACACCCACTAGATTTGACATTTGATCTTGGCACACCCACTAGACTTAATACTTGACCTGTCACCTGGGCACACCCACTAGACTTGACATTTGACCTGGGCACACCCACTCGACTTGATATTTGACCTGTGACCTGGGCACACCCACTAGACTTGACATTTGACCTGGGCACACCCACTAGACTTGACATTTGACCTGGGCACACCCACTAGACTTGACATTTGACCTGTGACCTGGGCACACCCACTAGACTTGACATTTGACCTGGGCACACCCACTCGACTTGATATTTGACCTGTGACCTGGGCACACCCACTAGACTTGACATTTGACCTGGGCAAACCCACTAGACTTGACATTTGACCTGTGACCTGGGCACACCCACTAGACTTGACATTTGACCTGGGCACACCCACTCGACTTGATATTTGACCTGTGACCTGGGCACACCCACTAGACTTGACCTGTGATCTGGGCACACCCACTAGAGTTGACATTGGACCTCTGACCTTGGCACACCCACTAGACTTGACCTGGGCACACCCACTATACTTGACATTAGACCTGTGACCTGGGCACACCTACTATACTTGACACTTGACCTCTGACCTGGGCACATCCACTATACTTGACACTTGACCTGCGCCTTACTAATTTTAATTACCTACCAGCGCCACCTATCGGACGTTGGCTGTTTTTCAGCGCTAGAGGGCGGGCTTTTGCTTTAAGTGCCTAAACGTTCTTAAAACGTTAGAACAATGCCATCAGACCCAAGAATTGTGCAGTGGTGTGTGTGTGTGTGTGTGTTACCAGTTGAACTTGGCGCTTGATTACACACGTGTCTCACATTGTCCAAGCTAATGTCACCTAGCGGCAGTTTGGGCACTATGTTGTATTTTTCGTTTCTAGAGGGCGTTTTTCCCTAAAGTGTCAAAACGTTGACGAACACGAGAACAACGAAACGCACCCTTTGGATCTGCCGAGACTTGATCAAATGAACGGGCACATCCCCTAAACTTGACACTTTACCTGTGACCTGGGCACACCCACTAGATTTGACACTTTACCTGTGACCTGGGCACACCCACTAGATTTGACATTTGACCTGTGACCTGGGAACACCCACTACACTTGACCTGTGACCTGGGCACACCCGCTACACTTTATCTGCGACCTGGGCACACCCCCTAAACTTGACACTTTACCTGTGACCTGGGCACACCCACTAGACTTGACATTTGACCTGTGACCTAGGCACACCCACTAGATTTGACATTTGTCCTGTGACCTGGGAACACCCACTACACTTGACCTGTGACCTGGGCACACCCACTACACTTTACCTGTGACCTTGGCGCACCCACTAGATTTGACATTTGACCTGTGACCTGGGCACACCCCCTGGACTTGACATTTGACCTGCGTACAATCCCTAAACTTGGCACTAAACGTAGTTGACACTTGACCTGTGACCTGGGCACATCCACTATGGGAGCGTCCATAAATCACGTGATCGATTAGAGGGGGGGAGGGGGTCTGAAATTTGTCACCAAATATCACGGGGGGGGGGCGGGGTAGATGGTCAGATGTCACGTGACATGAGTAAAGTTTTTTTAACTTTTGTATATGCCAATAAATGTCATGAGAGTTATACATAAACTCTCTTGGCATACCACGCGCACGTTATATGAATTTGATTTTCATTTTGGATATTTGGAAACTTGCTTCGACTTAAATTCTTATGTCCGACAGGCGTATTAAATGGTTATTTACACATGTGTGTAGTGTAGCTCTAATTTGATTAATGAGTTAAAAAATATTGTTATGCCGGACAACATGATTTAATTTGAGCATCATATTCTGTCACGTGACCGGTGGGGGGGGGGGGTAGCGAAATTATCACCACCGGTCACCAAGGGAGGGAGAGGGGGTCAAAATTGTCCAAAAATCGATCACGTGATTTATGGACGCTCGCTATACTTGACCTGTGACCTCTGTGCCCCACTGTATAATGGACACTTGACCTGTGCCTTACTAATTTTAATTACCTACCAGCGCCACCTATCGGATGTTGGCTGTTTTTCAGCGCTAGAAGGCGGGCTTTTGCTTTAAGTGCCTAAACGTTCTTAAAACGTTAGAACAATGGCATTCTTTAGAGTTGTGACCAAACGTTTTTCGTGGTCACAACCGTTATAGTCGTAACCTAACGTTTTTCGTGGTCACAACTTTTAAAGTCGTGACTGAACGTTTTTCGTGGTCACAACCTTTAGAGTCGTGACCTAACGTTTTTCGAGGTCACCCCCTTTAGAGTCGTGACCTAATGTTTTTCGTGGTCAACCCCTTTAGAGTCGTAACTGAACGTTTTTCGTGGTTACCCGCTTTAGAGTCGTGACCTAACGTTTTTCGTGGCCACCCCCTTTAGAGTCGTGACCTAACGTTTTTCGTGGCCACCCCCCTTAGAGTCGTAACTGAACGTTTTTCGTGGTTACCCGCTTTAGAGTCGTGACCTAACGTTTTTTCGTGGCCATCCGCTTTAGAGTCGTGACCTAACGTTTTCCGTGGCCACCCCCTTTAGAGTCGTGACTGAACGTTTTTCGTGGCCACCCCCTTTAAAATCGTAACTGAACGTTTTTCGAAGTCACCCCCTTTAGAGTCGTGACCTAATGTTTTTCGTGGTCACCCCGTCTAGAGTCCTGACCTAATGTTTTTCGTGGTCACCCTCTTAAGAGTCGTAACTAAACGAATTTCGTGGTCACACCCACAGAGTCGTGACTGAACGTTTTTCGTGGTTACACCCTTTAGAGTCGTAACTGAACGTTGACTGAACGTTTTTCGTGGTCACACCCTTTAGAGTCGTAACTGAACGTTGACTGAACGTTTTTCGTGGTCATACCCTTTAGAGTCGTGACTGAACGTTTTTCGTGGTCACACCCTTTAGAGTCGTGACTGAACGTTTTTGGTGGTCATACCCTTTAGAGTCGCGACAGAACGTTTTTCGTGCTCACACCCTTTAGAGTCGTGACTGATCGTTTTTCGTGCTCACACCCTTTAGAGTCGTGACTGAAAGTTTTTCGTGGTTACACAAATTAGAATCATGACTTGACGAACTCTATTATTAAACATCGTGCCATACAACGTGACAATCAAGTCCACGCTGATTTTCTCTGTGTGAATGTAAATGTGTAACAATTATTCAGCGGACATTTGTATCCATGAACTAAATAAAATCGTTTTGCTTAGAGCCCGCTTTGCGGGCTTAAGAGACTAGTACATACTATCCTCGCATTTAGGCGTGTCACCTCATTTGCATAAATCTCAATAGCCCATTTTCGGCGATACGGGTTTTCCATGTTGAGTAAACTCTATGACTCTCACGAATGCGTTAAAATATGCAAATGAGGTGACAGAGCCGAGTACGCGGACAGTATACATACATATCATCCATGAATATGCATTTAGAAACAAATCCAAAAATTGAGTATTGCATTAAGTCCTCCTATCTCCAAAACCTGTGCATTGTAAATGGAAACAGGAACAAATCCAAATTGTGTTACATAAAATAACTAAAATGTATCCAAGGTTGAGTGAGACAAAATGAGGCTGACACAAAACTGTGTACGATTTATCTTTCATATTTTCATCTATAAATTTCGGACTGCAACTTTAATTAATATGTATGACGTTGGACGATATGGGTATTACGGATTGTATGTAGTTTTGTAGTGGATTGTTAATGTGATTAAATGAACAGCTATACAGAAAAATTGAATAAAAATTAAATGATCATTGAAGAATGATAAATTTGCACTGAATAAATATGCAAATAATTTAGGGTAAAAAGTGTTTACATATTTATGTACGACGTTCTGGCTATACATATTTGCGTATATTTAGTAATAACTAAAATTTAGTAACTTATTGCCCCATGACGTACATGTGTAACATTTATTTTACCCTAATAATTTCGCTTGCATACAATGACAGGATGTCCGTTATTACATGTTGAACGATTAAATTTTAATGGAACCATTGTCACATTTGACGGATCGAAATTCTTGAGAATTAGTTTTGTGAACCATTGTTCCTTTCCATTCCTTTGCTATTTTTGAGACCGATTTTGAACTTTGAAGAAAAAATCGAAATTTCAGCATGAGAAAATGGGCGTTGTTTTTGACCTTTCTCTCCATCGTGGCGTTGTTTTTGGACGGGTGCACCGGTACTAGGGGCAAGATGAAGTTACGATTCCTAATTAAGTAAGGATTTACGATAGGTGTAAATTTGTAGGCTTGATTTGTAGCGTGGCAAATGGATGGGTCAAAAATTTTTACTCAAAATTACCCTGAATATTCGTAATTCTGAGACTCAACTTTTTGCAACTCTTTTTGCATAATTACTCTCAACAATTGCCCTTAATTTAATAAATGCTTCGCTACTCGTATTTGTTTCCGACCGAATCAGCTTTTTACAAAATTATGGTTTCATGTAAAAAGTTGGAAAGGGTAATGTAAAATATTCGCGTATGTATGTATGTAAAAATTTAAAACCTTGTTTCGCAAAATTTTAGTCACGCCCCAGACACAGACGTGATGAGCAGGCCAGGTCAGGAAATGTTTTAAGCTTGGAACAATTTCTTGAATTTTGATTAGAAATTACTTAATATTTCCTGAATTTGGTCAGATTTGTTCCTTGAGATTCGCATTCTGAAGAAGGGGAGTAAAGGATGGATGCGCGGGACTGGCCTGCGCACGGACTACGTCTCCGACTCGTGGGATCCAGAGTTTAAGGAAATCATTAATTACGAGTTTTTCGACGACACTCCGGAGGTAGGTTGGCGACAAAATGTGAAGTTAAGGGCCGTGCACATTAGACCACGTGATTGATAGGAGTCGATATGGCTGGAAACTTGATCAACAATAGCAGAGAAGGTTCATACATTGGGGGTCCTCACTCAGACATACGAAAAAATCGTCGCTTTGAATTTCGCTTAGTTTTTCGCTTATCGATAGCACGCAAAAATTATGAAAATTGCAAAATTTTGTTCCGACTTCAGCTAACCGACCTTGACCCCACTTCTGAGTTGAGTTTCTGTTCGCTTACCCAAGAGCTCGCTTATCAGGAAAAGAGAAATTCGAAGCGACGATTTCTTCGTGTGTCTGAGGACCCCCCTTATGTCGCGCAAACATTCCTATTTCACTTCCCACTTGTTACGTGGCACGTGTTTAACACATGGCACAAATCGCGCAACACTTTTACCCTCCCCCCCCGCACAAGCCGTGACATAATTAATGGATACGGTCCTCAACATCTGTCAACATCTATCCATGCTTGACGTTAAACTGAAAGCGCGGGCATTAAAACTCTTCGTGGCCTCATGGCGCTAAACGTCACATATGTTTAAATTTGTATTGTATTTTTATTTTAGCGCATCGAGTTTATGGTGTTTGAAAAGGAACCAGTCTGGTCGTCCGATAAGGTAGAGAGAGAGATTTGTATAATTTTAACAGCCAAAAAGGAAGGGTTGACTGATTTTTGGTTAATTCAATGCCGGGCAATGTCTCCATTAGAACAATGGAGACATCAGTTAGATATGTACAGATATGCGGCAGGGTCTTGAAATCAAAATGCAGTGGCCGCGGAAGTGTCGACACAACGTCCCCACGGTTATTCGAAGTCCCAATCATGCTATGTAAACCCCTCCCTAGTCCATACAATTTTAATGTCCAACAGCTTCCGGGGTCACTGATAAGCCTGGCGATTAACTGACGACAAAACGACGGCAAAATTTCAAGAGCCAAAAATCCCACAGGTTTATTGTGATGGATAACGTAACGAAATTTCGTCGCCATTTCGATACGTGGCAGAATTTTGTCTCTTGAATTGTGCATAAATATATCGCTGCAAAACCGAAATCCAACTCCATGAGGGGCAAATTTCTATAATTTCTTGTGCTTGTGTACCATAGAAATTGGGTGGTGTGACGATCGATACGGAACAACTGGCGAGAAATGACCACGTGACGGTTCCGATTCATCTGCTGGACTCAAAAGGTGCGATTGATGAGAAAAAGTTCCTCACCAATGGAAAGGTCAACGTGACCCTGACCGCCTACGTGGATTTCAACGGGGGCGTGAAAGATGCCAAACTCAAGGCGTACAAAGAGCCAGGAATGTACCTCAGTTTTTATTACTATGTCTAATAGAAAGTTTTATGGCTAGTCTTATGTTAATTTGAGGAGGAAGAAAATTTATGGACAATAAATAAATGTGTATGCATGTATGTAAGTATGGATTCAATTAAACGCAAAAAGAAAAACGACGCAACTTATTTAAAATATCAATATATCAGTAACTTGTGAAATTTATAAATTTGCAGATTTCGGTAATATTGTAGTATTCTGACCTAGAAATCTAAATTAAGAAAATTACCAATTCCATTCACCCATTTTGCCATTTGAGACGCTTAACCGAGCTTTCATGCAGCTCATCCTCAATGGACAAAGTGATTATTTCGGTTAATGTGGCCTCGAACACAGGATGTCACATACTTGGTACCAATTAGATAAGTCATCCCCCCATATGAGAGGACGAGACCGATAACAACTCAAGGTTACGTGACCTTCTTGTTATTATTTAGTGTAATACGCAATCCTTTCTGCACGGCCCCACGCCCAGTTTTCTGCCGGGAATCAGTTGCACACAAACACAAACCAAAATATTGAAGAATGCAAAATTTGTACATATTGCAAATCCAAATCCGCATTTCTACTGCACACTTTTAAACAATTAAATATTCACTGAATTAACTTTGTTTACATTTGCTGTTCTTATACATCTATTTTGTCCATCCTTATCATCGTCAGATATTAAGCAACCATCTCCAGCACAATAATTTATTCCTGTCTTATCATCCCGTAAGTGTCCACTTGGGGGTGGAGGAATATGGGCAGGGCTAGCAAGCGGGCCCTCGCCTCCAGGCTTAATCAGAACAAAAAGACACTATGTCAGACCATCATAGGTACACAATTTTGGCAATTTTTCCCTAAATATTTACTACATTTTAAAACATATTTCAGCCCCCTGCTTGGTATGCGCCACCCCGGCTCGAAAAGGTTTCCACCGTGTGGACAAGGTCCCCTGGGGGACGAAGCAGCAGCTGATCGACCAGAGCGAACGGGTTATCTTCTTGTTACACAAACTACTCGAGTTTCCGGATGAGCGCTGTGCCGATTTGGTATCGCGACACGGTCAGCCGGCCGGATGGGTCATGTTGTGCCAAACTTGTAACGCCCTGGTCGGAAAGGAGATCCAATTGGGGAAAGAAATAGAGAAACTTCGACAACAATTTGAGGCGAGTTTGAACCGAATGAGGAGAGATCGAGACAATTACAAGGACGAGTTGAGAAGTCGGATCGTAGTTGAGGACGATGACCAGGCGGATGTCGAAATGGGTGAAATCGGTAGGGGGATTATTCGCGATGTTGCTAAAGAAGTTTGGGATTATTTGAAAGTTGAAGGTAGATTAGATTTTTAGAAGATTAAGAAACCATTAATTTCTGAGTGGGCTATTAAACTGTGTCCTTTATTTCTTTAGGCAAGGATTGGATTGATTTTGATGCAGCGAGAGCAAGAAAAGTAAGAACAAGTCGGATTTAATATAATTGATTAAGTATTTTAATTAAATAGCAATTATTTCCGAAACAATGATTATATTTGTCGTTAGGAAAAGGATGAGGAAATAGCTGAGGAAGAAAAGGACGAGGAAGTTGATTGCGAATGTATCAAAATTGAAGAAGTTGACCTGGATCAAGATCAAGAGAATGAAAATGTCACCTATCCCGTTCTCCAGTTTGAAGAAAACGAAGTTCTTGGGGAGGAAATTTGTCCGGATGATGTGGAGGAATCTCAACTTGAGGGGGACGATCCCCTTGCAATGGAATGCGATCATTCTTCTTCTGCTTCGGATGAAAATAGCTCAGAAAAAGAACCAGATCGCAGCAAAGCAGTACAAGAGACAAAGAAGTTTGTCAAAGTTGTTGTTGGGAATCGTACACTCAAAACGTATCAACGCGTAAAATCTGTGCCTTCTACGGACCCAGCGAGTGAGGTAAAGATAGGAATTTGCTCCAAAATTTCACTGGAAAATTTTGTATAGCTGGAAATTTTGAAGGAAAAACACCTCAACAATAGCAAAATGAAATCCAAATTGAAAACGCATTAATACTATAAATCGACTAAAGTAATATCTTGAATACTTCAATTACAGGTTTCATCCCCCCAAGTAAAGTCTCCACCTGAACCACCCCCACCTGAAGAAAGTGAGCCATCCTACTTCACCCCACAACTGTACACTCCATCCTGGACCTGGGAAGACTTGCTCACCTGGCGAACCTCTCTTCTCGACGACGAGATAAACACATCCCCCCTACAAATCCCCCCGCTGGCTTGGCTGGCCAAAAAGTACAAAATTTCTGCCTTCCCTTGCCCCCGCTGTTCCAGATTCTTCCACGAATTCCAACACTGGTTGCGCCACGACTCAGCCTGCTTAAAACGCCGACACAACAAATGCCCCCACTGCAGCCTCACATACCAGAACGGCAAATTCCTGGAAGGGCACATACGACGATCCCACATGGCCATCGAGTTCTTAACTTGTCCCGGATGTAATGTGGTTTTTGATGAGTTGAAGTCTTTTAATAACCACGTGGCAAAGGAGAAGACCTGTCGGCAAAAAGCCATCCGGTGTGGTCAGTGCAAAGGCAAGTATTTCCAGACGAAAGAGGCTTTTGAACTCCATCAGACTACGACGCACAGTTCCAACACCTTCGCCTGTGCAGAATGTCGGCATACATTCCCCACCGAGGCTGCTAAGGATGACCACGTGGCCCTGCGTCACGAGCCGGACAGCATCCTCGTGTGCGAGAGCAGGGAGCCTGGAGCGAAGAGATACATTTGTGACGTGTGTGGGAGGGGGTTGATTTCGAAATTTAAGTTGAGTCGCCATAAAGAAATTCATATTAGGCAGGAGGACGCTCCTCATTTGTGTCCCGTGTGCGGCAAGAGGTTTCGGCTCAGAGAGTATTTAAGGATTCATATGTGGTCGCATGATCCCGAGAAGAGGGGGCGGTATAAGGGGAAGGGGAAAGGCGACCCGACGAGGAGGGGGGTTGCCGGCGCGAAAATTGGCCGGCCGCCGGTGGAGAAGAAGACGCCAGCGGGAGAGGGTGGAAATGAATGAGGAATGTTTTGTGCTGAATACATAACGAATTTAATACATATATTCATATTTAATTGATTTGTAAATGCATTCTACATATATTCATGGATTAAATGGTTTTGTTAATTTTGTCATACACATTTCAAATATTTGCACTTTTATCTCTGTTTGCATGCATGCATGTTTGGATAATACTTAATTTATGGTCTTCGTGTATGTACTATCACCTCAAATTCATAAAACCTTAGAACTAAAGAAATGGCAAATAGTTTAGTTTTTATGGCGCATTTTGCAAAAAAAAAGTTTGCAAAAAATGTAGAATGCTTCAAGACTTTCCTAGTCGTCCTTAAATTAACATCATGTTATCAAAATAAAATAAGTGCCCCTTCAAAAATGTTTGCATTTTCTGTGCAAATTTTGTCAAATAAAAAATCGTCAAAAAAATGTGGAACGCTTCACGATTTTGCGTGTCATCCTTGCGCAGGGGCCATGCTAATCTTCTCTGTATCGTTCCAATTTTAGTATATGTCCTCCCGAAGGAGGACATAGTTACTTGGAGGGCTCTTCATATTTATAATACACTCTTTCATCCTTTCAGTTCTCCAAACCTTATTTTAGTTTACACACTGTTATCACCATTGTCCTATACATTAGCATATTCTACTTCCCATAGTTACACAAGACAAGTCATTATGAGACTAATGATGCATTAAAAGTATCAAAAATTGTTAAGGTAAGCTTATAAATTAGTAACGAGATGTTATACATGAGTAATCACGGTGTCCAAAACATGTCCAATGTATTTGTAGGTTAGACGAGTTGAGGGTTTTGGGCAGCAGTGGGCGAATTTTTTTGGGTACAGGTTTTGATGTTGGCTAGTTCCCCTCGCACGTGGGAACGGGCATGTAGCACGTGGCGAAAAAATGTGACTAATTACGATAAATAATACAAGGTGTGGGATAGTGGTGACGTAGAATGTGAATATATGTTCGGTTTTTCATATGTCACATGACACGTACAGAGGGAGAAATTCTTCATGCTCATAAAACTGTTTCAAAAAAATGATCTTGATAAGGCGAAATTAGCACGATAAGGATGAAAATTTTGGAGAATGGTGATAAGTAATTTGCAGTTTACATGCGAATTATAATTTGTGTTTGGTTAATAAAAATACTGCCGATTTATACATTTTTTCAAAGCGTATGCAAAGTAGACATGCACCGAGTACTCGGCAGGTTTTGGCCGTGTTCTCACTACACGGACTCGGCCGAGTTTTTTTGCGTGCTCGGCCGAGTATTTCTTAAATTTTTATATGCATCCAGTGTCACTTTATCCGGTAGTTACAGCGCGCAGTTCAAATTATCCATCATGTGATTTTTGCAATCAAAGTCAAACTTACTTCAAAAATAAACCCGTGAAATTTGTTAATTCTATCCGGTAGTCAACTTTAATCGAAATGTTGGAACAGGAAGAATAATCAGTAGCTTCACGTGATTCCGTCCATCAGTTCTCAAAATAGAGGTACTGGTAATTAAATATTATGTAAACAATGATTTTTTTGATGATCTTTTTGACAATTTACTCGGTGGCCGAGCTTTGCTCGGTACTCGATTGCCGAGCTTAGCTCGGTGCTCGGCAAACGAGCAGAAACGAGTACTCGGCAAAAATATAGCCGAGTACTCGGTGCTCGGCCGAGTCGACTTTTTCGGTACTCGGTGCATGTCTAATGCAAAGTGATACACGATAACTTTTTTCATGAAACTTTATTTCACAATTTATGTATAAGTACATAAATTGGCTATTGTCTTAATAAAATACACAATTATTTTGGTAAAATGGCTACAGCATCTTGAGTAAACCCTCTCGTTTTCTCCGGAAGGGTGGAAAGTGCTAAATACTGGTCAAACTCCATCCTCGCCTCGCCCTTGTTCTCATGCCCTTTGAAATGTTTCCTGATATCGTTCTTGTGACAAAATTTCATCCCACAGAAATTACACGCGAATCGATGCATCCTAAAATGTACGCGATTCTTATGATCGTACAAATTCCCCGATCCAGAAAACGCCTTTCCGCAATATTCACATACAAATTTCCTCTCTCTCGGCTGCCCCTTCTCTTCATGGACATGTTTTGCATGCGATTTTAAATTATTCGGGTGGAAGAAGCGTTTTCCGCAGTATTTGCAAACATGCGGCTTCTCTCCTTCGTGCACTCTTCTCTTGTGAATCGGGACCTCTACGAGGAGCATCGACTTTCCGCAAATGTCACAAATTCCTCTCGGTTTCTCGGCCGGGACACCGGCAGGTTTTGGAGTTAAGCAAGTCTGCATATGTTTCTCGTGGGCAGATCGAACTTTGAAGACGCGGTGGCAATGTGGACATGGAAACGAGACGGACGGCGGCGGGGGAGGTGGCGGTGACGTCATGGTGCTGGTGGTCTTTTTCCTCTTGCGAGATTTTCGAGCCATTTTCGCTCCAAATTTGCATGCATAGTTGACATGTCCTTTTAAGGAGTCGGGACGCGTGAAGGTAGCTCCGCACCTCTCGCACGAGTAGGATTGGGCACCCGTGTGTGTCACAATGTGGCGACCGAGACCTTTCTTGGTATAAAATTGGGCGTTGCATCCCTCCACTTCGCACGCGTAGATGTTAATCTTGCAGGGAAGGGAGGACTTATCGAGGGGGACGTGACAGACGAGAAGTTCATGACCAGTAAGGGCGAGTTTGGAGGAGAGCACCTTCCCGCAGGCTGAGCAGGGGAATTCTTTTCTGCGGGGGAGAAAAACAGCGGGATCCTGGTCGGGGGGTAATTGACCCGGATGGAGTTTAAAGATGTGACGAAGGAGTTGATATTTCCGTTGGAAGGTTTGATCGCAGTGGGGGCAGGAGTGCGGTTTTGGCGTGGGGATACCGAGGTGGTGGAAATCGTAGTGGTATTTCCACCGTCGCATTGTCTCGAATCGGCGAGGTGGGGTGGCTTCGTCGGTGGGAAGGGGACAATCTGGACAGATAATGTTGCCCGGGTCTTGAATGGTAGGGTAGGGGCGGTTTTGGCGACGTTTTCGTGTGGAGGAGGTTGCGCGACGACGAGGTTTTCTTGGCGGTTTGGAGGAAAAATCTGGGTCGTTGCCGTCAATATTATCGTCCGATGAGGAATTATTATCACCATCGTCATTATTTTCACTAGAAAATTCAAATAGAGGATTAAATTTATTTCAAGGATAGCCATAAATTAGTTCTAAAATTTATTATTTTAAATACAACTAACAGATTAAAATCAGAGTCGGGATCTGGTTCGATTTCCGGTCCTGATTCGTCGCCCGACTCCATCTCGTCGTCATCTCCAAGGCCAAGACCCAGCACAAATTCTTCCAAGTCGGACATTGGCTCGTCTTTAATGATGACCTGTTCATCCACCTGATGGACAAAGACGACAATAAATTAGCGTACTAATTAATTAGCATAATTAGTTTAATAAAATCCTTCTAAAAATTGCATACCTTTGCATTATTAGTTTCCACAATTCCGTCCATCAAAATATTCTGCTCATCGCCTAGAAGCTTATCGTTGTCCACATTTTCTCCCTGTCCACTCATCCACTTTACGTCCTCCGTCTGAAATAGTCACCAATTTAATTATTACTGTAATTAATTAATAACTTTAAATGTTACAAATTAATATGAATGTTCACTTTGGTGACTTTCTCATCAATTCTTTCCTCCTCCACTTTGACTTCTTTTTGCAACGGTGACGACTTTCTTCTGTCCAATACCAGGGCGAAATTTGTACAAATCTTGGCCTCCACCTGTTCCACTTGTTCCTCGAGGACGGCCAAATTCTGAAATATTTCTGTACACGAGGCGCAGCAATTTTTGTAAAAGTTGTCCACCCCGAGATGAAATTTGTTCCTTTTTCTTGTCGTAAGGAGGAGGAGAATATGTCGAAAAGAGGGTTCCCTCCGTAACAAGCGTTCCATTCTGGCGTGCACCTTATCATCCGGGGTGGAGGTGGGGTTATCATCGGTCAGATTTATATTATTTATTGTATTATTTTCACCCAAACAAGTCCAACACTTTTTACAGGTTGTTAAATAGTTTAATAATTTCCACTCTGTCTCCTGACATGGTGGGAGGTCAAGCAACATTGTCCTTTTGTTGTCCTCCATCGTACAATTAATTATTTAGCGAAGTTCAAGTGTTGACAAATTTTAAAGAAACTTATTTAAATTTGAAGAAGCCATTGCATGCAAGTATGAGGTTTGTTTTGTTTTAATGCATGTATCACGTAAAGTATGATAATGGCAAACTATAAATTGATTTGATTGCAATGTTAATTGAATTGTAATTAGACTTATTTTGCAAAAGAATGTGCAATGTGAAAGAATGTTAGTAAATACAAAATATTAAGATTCGCTTTTCACCACCAAAGTTCACTTGGAATCATGACGCCCCGATCTAAATAACTTTCACTTTCGGTCTAAATATCGTAGCATGTGGATATCAGATTCGAATTTTTTTAATTTAAGCATGACATGGAAAATTTAAATATACTTTTTGACGCATTTCAATTATATGTCGATACTTGCTATAGATAGACTAGGAAACTCAGAAATCTTTAGTTTCTCTAAGCAGTACTTCATTCTCAATTGCGTAGAGTTTCTCATGCAAAATATTTTGTTGATTGGTATTTAATAATTTTAATACATACATCCAACTTGTAAGGTCGGCTTAACAATTAACAATGAAAATTGCACATATCCATCCACACAATCAATGGCATTTATAAATATGTTTTATTCACTCACAAATAATCATTAAATAATTTAACTTTGCAAGTTTTACAACTTCTCAAAACGTAACCTTTCCAGTACACAGGTCTATAAGTTTCGGAACAGGTGCGTAATCAAATCTAAAATAAATTCACTCCTATACACTGTTATACATATCTAATCCGTTTGTTTTCTTAGCCTCCAACAATGCAATTTGCCCAAACGACATCACTTTTTCCTCTTCTTCTCCTTCTCGTCACCCAAGTGACCTCGGACTGCTGCGGAACCTGGTATCAATTTCACTGTCCCCGCGGTCCGGACGGGAATGCGCTCGTCCTTTGCGCCGACTGCACGCGCGGAACGCCCTTTTGCGGCTACGACGCGTGCAACATCTTCGGCTGCAACTGCGAGTGTCGCGTGGCCCCCGGAGACGCCGTTGTGCACGATACGGAAGACACGTCAAGCATGGTGAGCGAAAAGGTGGACAAAATTGTGGCGTCGTTGGACAAGAATGGCGACGGAGTCATTGACAGGGACGAATTTCACGGGGTCCGCGTCCCTCCAGGAAGGAGCCATCCAGTCTATTTATTCTACGAATTTGTCTCTTTGGACAGAAATAGGAACCTGGTGATCGAACCGGGGGAAATTGATGGGAATTATGTAGCTAAGAAAGAAGAGAGCTGAATAAACAAAGCGAAAATAAAAAAAATGGTTTCATAAAAAATCTGTAATTTTTCATTTCTATTTTTTGACAGTGTTTTATTCACTAATTTTATGTGTACAATGTACAGTGCGGGTGAGAGAACAATGCATAATAAATATTGAAGGAAACGACTCGAACAAATTATCGTCGAATTCCAAACCGCCTAATTATTCATTCATTATTATTTATCAGAGGAAAATATTTTCATCGGTAATGCGCATCAATCATTTTTACCAATGTATCGATTGGTCCCAATGGTAGAAATTTGCATATTTATGTAATATAAGTACGTACGTATTTCTTGACCTAACCTTCATTAATTTCATACAAATTTAGTATGAACAATTATTCTCATTATTTCCACAAAATGTTGTAGATGCATATGTTCATTTTGAAGGGACCGAATTCTATTAAAATCGAACAGTTGTTTGCTAAAAACTTATGTACCTTTGCTCTCACATTTTGAAAATTGCAGAATCAGAATCGTGCATTGTTGTCGGGAAGGAAATTCTGCTGAGAGGAATGTAAGGATTTTACGTATTACTTTGAGCAAATTCTTACATTTTGGGGAGGATTTCAGCCCTGATTAATTCGGGAATTGCGGCCGAATGGATGAGAATCGAGGAGAATTATCAAACCTTGAAATATTATATTGGAGGGAGCATGTAAAGGAAATCGAACAACCGATTAGTTTAAAGAATAATACTGAAGTAATTTTTGTACTTGCGGGAATGTTAGAAATGTTTTCAGTTCTAGTATTTCTTGTTGAATGCACAGCCTACATACGGTGGGATAAAAATAGTAATAGGTTTTATTCTTAGGGAGATTAATATGACAAAAATAGTGTAACATTTTAAAATCCACATGTTATATACATACATAAATACATAGATAGTCTGAACTGCGCAAATTTGTACTTATTTTACCATACAATTTTACTTACTAAAACACTTTGTAGATTTATAAAGCTGCATAAATGAATTATTTGTCTGTTCGCGTAATTTCGTTCATATTTACATAGGAAGCATGATTTTCATGGCAATAATCTAAATGGACAAGTCATTGAATATGCATTTGCTAACAAATCCAGTAGATGAGCAATTCCAGAAGTCCTATCCACAAAATCTGTGCATTGCAGAAAGGAAGACATTACCCCATTGACCAGTTGGTTCTCATAACGTTTTTAACTGGTCCCATTTGTGCTGGATTCGTCCAGGACCAAGGGCACCGGTAAAAGACGTGTTTAATTTGTACGAATGATACGAGCTTCGCCCGGTACAAAGGGCTCGATCTTAGGACGTGTGGAGGTGGTCACAAACATACCACCTCGAGATGGGGTTGTATAGTTATTTTCATGTTTGAATTTAGACGAGTTAAAGACGGCCGAGGGACGAAGTCAACCAATGAAACTAGTGCGCCACATTTAAATATTTGGCAGCATGGATGTTTTTTCGTCCAGTTTTACTTCCAGTCTGCAGCTAGTGGTCGAATAGAGAACATGTACAGAAATTCGACGAAAAAAATTGCTAGACGTGCAACTAAAAATTTTGAAAATTCGCGTGTGTTACTAAACTCTTCAGTCATTAAACCTTCGATTTGCGAATTAGTTACATCGCAAGTAATTCAAACAAATTTATTGGACTCCGAACCATCAAATAAGAGACGGACAAGTTTCAGCCGGACAGTTGAAAATATAGACGAAGTTTTACCTCATCCAAGTGTTGACAAATTTTGTGAAAGTTATTTAGATTCCTGTAGTGAGACGAAAGAAAAACTGACCAAGCGGGTAATTAAAAATAGAATTACAAGGAACGCTACTTCGGAACTCTTAAAAATATTAAGGCAGCATAATTGTTTCGAATCTGTACTTCCAGCAGACGGGAGAACTCTTATCTCAACGCCCAGAAATATTCCAGTACGAGATATAATTCCAGGTCAGTACTGCCATTTTGGACTTGGAAAACAGTTAAGTGTATTGTTAAGTGAACAATTTATTGAACAGAATGGAACGCAATTAAAATTACAATTAAAATTACAAATGATTTTATATAAAATCATTTTCATTGCACTCGGAAACAAGTCCAAGAAACTGAAATACCTCATTTTTCTTAGTGAGGCAAATACCTAACAACGAAAAAAATTACTAAGTATGCATTTACCCCACCTCAAAAAAGTGACCATCGATATTTCAGTCATTTCTCAACCGATTTTGATGAAATTTTGCACAGATCATTGTTACGGTATTTAAAAACGACCTGCGAACCGGTTTAGCAAATTTTAGATTTTTACGCGAGTTATAAGCAAAAATGTGCTCTTGGAAACACATTTTGATTTTTAGTTAATTTCCGGAGCATAATATGTCAGATATTAGTTGCAAACATTTTAGAGCTGCTTATTGTGCAAATTTTGATATAAATATGATAAAAATCGATTAATAAATGACATAGATAATCAAGTTTGAAAACTGAAAAATGGATAAAAAGTATGCAGTTGTAAAAACTTAAATGCCATTGGCAACAACATCTAAAGATAACTCAATTAAAAGTATTAAATAAACAAGCCCCCAAAAATGGAAATCTTAGTGAGGCTTGATGCACCCATCAATATTAAATAAATTTTCCGGAACAGCATTTGCATCCCCGCTCTCAACACTATCTTCAGTTTTATAAAATAATATTGAGCGCGGTGTTGTAAATTCTGTTCTGGAAAATTTATTTAATATTGATAGTTGCATCAAGCCTCACTAAGATTTCCATTTTTGGGGGCTTGTTTATTACGTTCTAAAATTAGTATTAACAAGTATTTAGAAATTATTGCAGTTTTTGGCAGGCTTTAAAAATTTTGTTTTTCGACTTGTTTCCGAAGGAAATGAATACATGTAGATAGTTTGGATGTTTTTTTTGCAATTCACAAGTCCTGGAGAATAATGAAATATTCATCTATTGGATTGGTGACCAAACGCATATTCATACATATATAGACGATATGTAAAAATCCAGATCTAAATAATTTAACTTATTTAACAAGATAAGCTGTTATCTAAAAAAAAAGTTACATATTTACTATTCTACCAGTCTCGAAAGTCACTCGGCCAATATATTTATTATAAAGCTCCGTTAATAATCCACATTGTAATTCTGGAATGTGTCCAAATCCTTAAAAATTCTGTCCAGCCCAAAATATTGGAATTCCAGCTTGTCCATATATTCCCAATACCTGTGAAAACAAGAAAACAATTAATTCGACAATTAACAATTCATAAAACCCGAAAAAGGAATAACAAATTCTTAAATAATTCAATTCCTACTTACATTTCATACTCCGGACTGTCGTCACGCGCAAATCGCCCGTCCGGATTTATATCGTCATCCATCCCCCAGTTACCCGTCGTGGGATCCTTCTTTACCAGAAAATCCGACGGGAGACCTTTCCTAGTGGGCAGCCCTGCTCTCTTGAGGAAATTGAGCACGTTTTTCTTCGCAGGCTTATTTTCGGGGCCTAACTCCCAATCCAAAAACGTAATTCTGATTTCTTCAATGTCCTTAATCTTCAGGATATTATTTACTAATTCGACTGACTGGGCAGACACCAGTATCTCCGTTTTCTTTTTGGGGGCAGCCCTCCTCCTCTTGACCGCGTTCAGATTTTCTTGTCGAAGGAGGAAAGTTTTTTCCACCGTGAGGCCACTATATCCAAACGAGACTTTCCTCAATTGAGGAAATATTTCGTGGAAATGGATATAGATTTCAGGAGAGAAATGGTATGAAACTCGGTCATATTGTGCTTGACTATGTCGGCAATATTGTCATCTGGATGCACGACCAGGGCGGCCAAGCAGACAGAAACCTTGGTCAGTTTACGACCGGAGGTTAAATCGCGGTGGATATCGATCATCGAAATCTCCTTGGTTGGGGGTTGTCTGCCCTTCCCTTGCTTTGGGGGACCCTTCATCCAGGAGGAGAGGCATTCCAGGTTGACGAAGGTGCGAAGAAAGTCGCCAACCAGGGAGGAGGACTCTTCGTTAACGCCCCACAGCATGACATCTTTAACGGAAGATCCGGTCCGAATTTCTAGAAGGGTCCCAACTGCAATTAAATAAATTTTGAACTGTGAGTTTATAGTATAATCTAATCTAATCTTGCTCCAAGATACACTTGTACATACATACATATGTACACGTGCTACAAATCGGTCGGAATTTTTCCAAAAGTTTATAAGGTTCCATAAGTGGAATAAAATCACGACATGTCAAATGTCAAATTGCAACGAAATTCTATTGCGGTGCATCAAAGTAAACGGGACAGAATGACAGAATTTCTACGCGCCAAAATCACGTGCCCACTTGATTAACATTTGAGGCGGGCTGAAATTCAAATCAAATCTGTCCCGTTTACTTCGAGAATTCACAATATACATAAGTTACTTAAATCTAAAGTTGAAACCGAAAATTTTCGGCGAAAATCTTCTGAAACTGTTGCGAAATGTTATTTTTATAATAATATCATGATTTTACGCTGGATTCTATTATAAAAAAACGCCCTTATTTTACATATACCCCATCCACTCTTAAGTTGACTGTGATCCACGACCTGTTGAATTCGACCGGCTCCGAAGTTTTTTAAAAGACCTTTTGCGCAGTGCAGGTGGGAACCATACGAACCGGTTTTACTGCGGAGGATTTATCTTTCTGCATTCTTCGCCCTTTAATCCGACTTTCCGCACCGAAACTCAAATTTGCGGTTTTCTACCCAATTCAGAAATGTTGATTTTTTGACATTAACGGTCGAATCCAACTTCGTTTTTCGCCTTGGAGCGAAGGTTGGAGTATCTTGTTTTACAAAAGGCCTTCTTTTGCATAGGGCTCAAATCTTTTCAGTTTCTCGAAAAAGAGATACTTGAGGGGTTTTCAGTTTTAAGGCTACCTGACTCAATTAAGCCTTGCCAGGCCCGTAGCGACGTTTCGCCCGGCCTGGAGAGTTTAGCCGTGGTACGGCCTAATATGCCCCACAAAAAACTTCGAAACTCCGATTTTATATAGTGTATTCTATTGCGGATCCCGGCGGTACGGCCCCTTGGGCTGCACGGCCTGGAGAGTGTCTCTCCACCTCTCTCCAGCGTCGCTACGGGCCTGCAGCCTTGCTTGTAATTTTACAGGGAATTTGGATTTCATGTACAACTCCTGTTAATAATCTACATTCACTGACAAAAAGAGATTGTGAGTGAAGAAATGTGCTTTTCGAAGTCTTTAAAGGATCAGTATCTAAGTACGTAGGTTTCGTCACAACCGAGAATAATTTTTCATGACATTTGTCGACTCGTTTTTTGCAACTTTTTTACACCCTGGTTCCTTGGTCCTCAACATTTTTTCCGACACCTGGTTTGATTTTTTCTGTATTCCCCAGTTTATGAACTAAAATGTTGCACGCCAGATTTTTTTAGATTTTCAGTTCCCGAGCATCCGCAGGACTTCACCGGGAAGGACTGGTGGTGAAAATGTTTTTCATGGCTTCCGCTTTTTCGTGGGTGGCTATGACGAGTGGTGGCCTCAAGTGTTTTTTTAATTTCACTTTTTGTCATTTTAATACATCGAAATATAAAGGTAGATGTCGTTTTTTGACGTGTTTCCATTTTGAAGCACGTCCACGTCTTGTTCGGGTTAAGACAAGCGACGATATTGTGGTTGTGAAAAACTTTATTCGTCAAGTTTTCACTTTCACAGCGATTGCTACTAAACTTCGCAATTTTAACAAAAAACGCTTTACACCAGCTCGTAGCCGATGCAATTATATCCCGAAAAATAAAATTCATAAATGACAATCTCCACTAACTACGTAGCATCGCTTAACCTCCCGCGGTCTAACTTAAGAGTGGACATATGTCCCTCCAAAAATTAAGCGAAATTAATTGTAATTAATGATCAGGAAATAAATTTAACCTTAAATTTTGCGTAATGTTAAACTCACTTTTTTAAGTTTTGAGTCACTTTTAAATTAATATTATACAAAATTTTCACTCACTATGTGCAAGCTCATTATCCACTACGGTCATCATGTTGAACCGCTTCATAACTTTCTTGTTCTTCAATCGTTCCAAGAACGGCTCGGAATGCACTCCGCCAAACCCAATGATCACTTCCCTCTCGGCTGGGGACCACTTAAAAAAACTGCATCCATTCAAAATAACTTCACAGTCGATGTTAACGTCGTCCTCCTCCTGCTTGAAAAATAAATACTTATCAACGTTAAAATTTTTCCTCTCGAGCAGAATCGCGTTGGGGTTAGCGTCATCATCAAGTTGGACAGGAATGTGCAAATCCAGCACTATTTTTTTCAAGTGGGGGAGCGAGATGCGGGGAACATCTTCCTCTTCGGTTTGTGCATCCGTCTCCACTGTGCATCTAAGCTCGGTCGTATTTTTCGAAATTTTTCCAACTTTCTCAATCATTTCGTGCCACGTCTGGGAAACCAGGTTGACAGCTTGGTCTTTATTTTTACGCTGAAACAAGGAATCCTCGCTGCTGGAGGAGTCATTGCCGTCGTCATAGTCATCATCATCGTCATTGTCGCCGTCGTCGTCGTCGTCATTGTCGTCGTGATCGTCATAGTCATCGCCAAGTTCCGGTGCACTTCGGGAAGTGGACGGTATCGGGGATTCCGATTTGACGATGCCACACTCAATGTCGATATCGGTATTGGTTTGATCAGCGTCCTCCTCATCCTGCTGAGTGATTGCAGGTGACGAGGTCTGGAAATGAAGGGAAAAGTGCCACTTATTTCAAGTCGCGTGTCCTCGTCCGCGCTAACGAAGATGAACAAGTAATTCATCTCAGTGGTTAGGACACGAGACTTATATACGGTCGTAGACAATTGTCGCGTCGTCAAAAGTGGGAACCGTATTTGGTAGATTGCAGAGTTCAGAATCTCTCGGAGAGTAGACAGAGGAGCAGATTCTTGCTTGTTTTTCCCCCATCTGGGGATAAAATATGAAAGATTAGTGAAATGGTTTAGGATTATGTATCTGGCAGGTAAATAATTATGGGTAAATTGTAGCCATATTATTTTATACCTGACAACTGCCTCGAATAATTTTATCTCCTGGCACGCGAGTTGGTCAGATTGAAGGAAATTACTTAAGCAAATTTCCTCTAATTCCAGAAAATCTGCGCTGGCGAGATACGTTTCAGCGTTACGGTTGACTCTGGAAATTAGTAAGGAAGGTAAATTAAAGAATATATTTACGTCAGGCTGTGGAGAAGTGTGAAAAAATTAAATCCGCGATACTTTTTCACCCTTTTGCGGCAACTATGTATGTATAATCTTAATTAATGAAGATTAATTAATTAACTAAGACACGCACTTGTCAATGAACACTGCCGCCATGTCTTTCAATGCAGATAAACTGAACAGATTGGAAAGGTTGACCAGTTTATAAGCGTTTTTCAGACGGAGACCTGTCTAAAAGTTTATAGCGAACGGAATGGGAATTGATGGTATATTATGATGCAGCATATGTTGGGGCATGTGCATGCAAAATTTCGCATCTCTAGGTCAAAGTTTAAAATTTCACATGAATCGGTGCTAAAGTAGGTGAGAGCGCGTGCACGCTTGATTCCCATCAAAACAGGACTTTTTAGACATCGCAGAACCGAGCCAAGCTTCAGTAAAGATCAATTTAAATCTAAGCTTTGTATCCAAAATGTTCTGAAAGTGTTGTGAAATGATATTGTTTTTACAATAAAGTTGTTTGACATTTTGATTTTATGTTGTTATTTTACCCTTATCGAAAAGCGCACTTATTTGAGCATCCTAATAAATAATAATACATTTATGCAATACTGTACAGCTCAATCTCTTAAACTGCAGGGTTTATCTAATCTAAGTGACGCAATTCTTTTTTGTTATTTATTTAATTAAATGTGACATTACGTGCAGTGTTTCGGGTGCAAGTAACCACCTGCAAGAAATAACCGCAAGAAATTGGTTTCTTGCAGCTATTTTTACCCGCAAGAAATGCAAAGTGCAAGAAACTCCTTCCCGCCGCCATAGTTCTGTAGGCGCGTCGCTAGATGGCGCTGTGTTTCTTGCACTTTCTTGCATTTCTTGCACCTTGCATTACTTGCATTTCTTGCTTTGCAGTGCAAAAAATGAGAAAAACCCGCAAGAAACGAAACACTGATTACGTGCAATGTTAAATTTCAAATTCAATTTTTTTTTGAAATTTCGACTCACCGTTTGCAAGCTTATTATCCACTATGGTCAGCATGTTGAATCTTTTCATAACCCTCCTGTCCTTCAGTCGTTCCAAGAACGGCTTAGAATGCAGTCCGCCAAACCCAATGATCACTTCCTTCTCGGCTGGAGACCATTTAAAGAAGGTGCACCCATTCAAAGTAACTTTACAGTCGGCCTTGATCTTGTCTTCTCTGTCCTCCTTAAAAAACAAATGCTTCTCAACGTTGTACTTTTTCCGCAGGAGAAGAATCGCGTTGGGGCTTGATTTCAGTTTGGGAGGAATGTGCAAGTCCAACTCTATTTTTTTCAAGTGGGGGAATGAAACGCGAGAAATACTTTTCCCCCGGGTGTGTGTATCCGTTTCTACTGTGCATCTCAGTTTGGTCGTAGTTTTCGGGATTTTCCCAGCTTTTTTCATCATTTCAGGCCACGTGTGGGAAACCAGGTTGACAGCTTGGATATCCTTTCGAAGCTGAAACAACGAAACTTCGCTGTTGACAGAGTCGTCGTCACTGTCCACTTGGTGATTATTGTTTAGCTGAAGCAAGGAATCTCCGTGGTTGGAGGAGTCATCATCGTCATCGTCACTCTCGACGAGATTAATGAGTGGCGCTGCACTGCGGGAGGTGGACGGTAGCGGCGATTCTGGGTTTGATGATGCCATACTCAAAGTCGATATCAGTATTGGTTTGATCGACGTCTTCCCCCTCATCGTCCTCGTCCTGCTGAGTGATTGCAGGTAAACGAAGTCTGGAAACGAAGGGAAAGGTGCCACTCATTTTGGACCGTTTGGCGTCATTCGCGACCAAGTAGCGCAGCAAATACATCATTTCGTCGCTGTTTAGGACCTCAGAGTCGTCTACGGTCGACAACTGCGACGACGTCATGAGTTGGAAACGGATTTGATAGATTGTAGAGTCCAGAATATCTCGAAAACTAGCTGAAGAACGAGTAGATTCTTGTTTGTTTTTCCCCCACCTGGGAAAAACAATATGAAACTTATTTGGTATTTATCCACTAAATAATTAGAGGTATAAATTTTAGCCCTATTCTTGCAACTTCTAATTGCTTACTTATTTTGTAATACCTTACAACCGCCTCGAACAATTTGATCTCTTGGCAAGCGAGGTCTTCCGATTGTAGTAAATTAACTAAGCAAGTTTCCTCCAGTTCCAAAAAATCAGCACTGGCGAGATACGTCTCTGGGGTTCGGTTGACTCTAAAAATTAGTAAAGACGGTAAATTAAAGAAAGCGTTAGAATTCATGCCAAGTTTTTTTAATAGTGAAAAATTTAGGTCTCATTGCATCTCATGTCTGATTTCATGTTGACATGTCTTGTATTTATTATAAAACCAATTTTTAATAATTTCCCGATTTCCACGAAATTTAGATTGAGGCTACTCCATAATTCTTCTTGTGATATTTTTTACTTTATTGGTAAAGTTTAAAAATCTGCTCTACTTTCCTTAACTAAACCGAATTAATTGATTAAATAACGTACCCCTTAATGTAATCAGACGCTATGTCTTTCAATCCGGATAAACCTAGCGCGTCAGAAATATTGCGCATTTTATATGCATTTTTCGGCCGAACACACTTTTCGAAATGTTTCCTGGTCACATCAGCAATCTCACTGGGAAAATAGCGGTATCCCAGTTTCACAATATTGATAATCTCATTGTCAGTGTAGCTCGATATGCCAGGAAATTCTTCGGTATAAAAATACTAGAAACAACAGAATCATAGCCTAAATCCTATTGCATAACGCACCAGATTATTTCATAATTTTACCTCCAACAGACGTGTAAAAGCTACAGGGTCTTCTCTAACCGTGACGACATTGTTGACCGCTTTCTCCTTCACCAGTTGTAGTAATTTTGGGTAATTTTTCCATCGAATTTCGAGATACGCCTTGTGCGCCTGCAGCGATTCATTTTCACCATCGAACTGGATCGTAAAGTCGAGTTCACAGCAGGACCGGAAATGAGCTGCCATCTCCACCATGAAGGAGGACGACGACGACACCGAGCTCATTGCGGACAAGGGATTCCTATTAAAATCGGGATAAATTTGTATTAAATGTGTTAATTATTTTTGCCTCGTTGTGAAATGAACACATAATAAATTCGGTGAAATTTGATAAAAGCTAATTTTTGTCTTAAACAATTACTAATTCCATGCTTTAATGGTTGCCCAATTTAGTACGAGTTAATTAATCTCAAAACGTAGTAATCAATAACTTACTTAAGATGGAGAATGCAGAAGTTCGTCTGGCGATTTAGAATTAGATTGACAATTCACCACCACACGATAAAAAACGGTGGTCAATTTGTACTTTTCACAAATTTCGGCAAACTAGTCTTGAAAAGTATGCGCACTAGTGCACAGAGCGAAATGGCATACATCAGGACGGAAGAAAGTCCACGAGCATTTTTTTGAAGATAATTTTGCATATTATTAGTTCTTATGGGCCATAGGCATGCGTGTAAAAAAATTGAAGAGCCACGCCCACTTTGGGTGTGGTTTTTTCCTATTGGGGTTAGAGCCAATCGCCACGGTCAAAATTTTAGTCCATGGGATTGCCGACCTACTATAAAAATTTCAGTCAAAACCGTCCATAAACAAAAAAGTTATGAGCCTGGGAACCTTGGCGAAAGGCAAAAACTGACTACTTTGAGGGCGTGGTTCTTGGAGGGGGGCAGATGCCCAAGTCTGAAATTAAGTGCATCTTCTAGTTCCCACCAATACCTTTGCATTCGAAGAAAAACGAAGTCTGGGTATATGCCCCTTCCAAAGTTATAAGCCCGGGAACATTGAAAAAAGTGTGGCGAAATTGTCCAAAACGGGTGAAATTTGACATAACGTAGAGCAGCAAAAATCGATATCTACCTTCAGCTAGGCTTGAAAAGTGGGACGCCGACGAGTTTGACCCATGTCGTCATGGAACGACGTCGACATGTCGAAATTTCGACATGGAGGTAGAGCGTCGAAATTCATAACTAATTAGAGTCAACCTTTCACAATGCATATAAAAATACTTTTAAGCTTGTCGACAGTTTTAAATTTGAAAGTTGCATGTCGGTTTTGAAATTCCTATCTTTTTAGGTCACATTTCTTGAAATTGGGTGTCGACATTCTGAAAAGTATTTTTATACGTATATTGATGGCTTGAGGAGTATTAGTTATGAATTTCGACACTCTACCTCCATGTCGAAATTTCGACATGTCGACGTCGTTCCATGACGACATGGGTCAAACTCGTCGGCGTCCCACTTTTCAAGCCTAGCTGAAGGTAGATATCGATTTTTACTGCTCTACGTTATGTCAAATTTCACCCGTTTTGGACAATTTCGCCACACTTTTTTTCAATGTTCCCGGGCTTATAACGTTGGAAGGGGCATATACCCAGACTTCGTTTTTCTTCGAATGCAAAGGTATTGGTGGGAACTAGAAGATGCACTTAATTTCAGACTTGGGCATCTGCCCCCCTCCAAGAACCACGCCCTCAAAGTAGTCAGTTTTTGCCTTTCGCCAAGGTTCCCAGGCTCATAACTTTTTTGTTTATGGACGGTTTTGACTGAAATTTTTATGGTAGGTCGGCAATCCCATGGACTAAAATTTTGAATGTGGCGATTGGCTCTAACCCCAATAGGAAAAAACCACGCCCAAAGTGGGCGTGGCTCTTCAATTTTTTTACACGCATGCCTATGGCCCATAAGAACTAATAATATGCAAAAATATCTTCAAAAAAGTGCTCGTGGACTTTCTTCCGTTCTGATGTATGCCATTTCGCTCTGTGTAGTGGGCGACTGACTTTCCGGCCCGCTGTACTCGCATAATCCCCCAGGCGTACATAATGCATTACAGACTTATTAATAATCGTTCTGTCCTTGTAGCTGAGAACGTTTTTGATATCGGGACTTTGTGGACGACAATTTTTTTTGATAGCCCAAATTCTCGGGACACTGTAGGTCCAAAGGTGACTGCGGCAAGTCAAAGATCAAAATTTCAGAAACACATCTATCAATTGTACCTTGAGTAATGTTCCACGCTAAAATCTTGCTAAAAAAATTCGCACACGTACGCATCCATATCGGAGAAAAGCCTGAAAAATGCGACCAATATGAAGAATCTTTCATCGACCCGCTCGCCCTTCGTCGGCGCATCGCTGTCGTGGACAGGTTAACCCCACAGGAATATTTTGAGCCGAGCACAGAATTTTTGTATAATTACTTTCTCCACGAGAGTAATTCGCAGGGTTTAAGTGTGTCGCAATTAGACGTCCTGTCCCCATCTGGGGACAAGTTTAAGTTGAGAAGCGTTATGAAATGTGGACATTCTGTGAGTGTTTTGGGGTGTTAGATTCGTCCCAGTTTTGGGACAGAGTGGTGGCCATTTTTCCAAATTTGGTCAGATATCAAGTTATGGAGGATGCTTTGGAGCGGTCAACAATTGTGAGAGGTTGTTAGGTGACGCGTAACTTGGATGAAGCGATATTCTAATTTAGGACGAAAGGAGAATCATCTCATATTTAGTGGAGAATGTAGTCGGATCGACATTTTTGAGATCCAATCCCCCTTAAGGTCGTGTCCTTAAGGTGGAATAACTCCAGCATAGGTTTTTAATCTCACTCTACCCTAAGTATTCAATACTTTAAAATGCAAATACCATCAATTTCATAAGTTAAAATTTTTGATGCTGTAATGTATAGTTAATTTTTAGTGTTATGAAACAGCCGATTTGAAAAAATGACAATTCATTTCCCTCTTCACAACGAATTTCATCACGAGTAAATTTGAATTTTTAAATGAATTTACTGAAGCTTTATACTTTTGAACTATACATTACAGACATCGTCGAAAACGGGTTAAGGGCATAATGAGGACAAACCAATATATTAGGGGTTTACAATCGACTTATTTTGGTGTTCCCACAAATTATAAGTCATTTCTATAAATCAATTATAAGTGGGTTCTATTTGAATGCTCCACTTTTTGTTTAAATTTTATGTTGTATGCAATTCAGGCGACTGAATTGCATTAAACGTCAAAATCATTGCAAAAATAAACATAGTAGCTTTAAAAAGACCTAAAACTTCAACAATAGGTACAACCTTTGAATTCTTGCTTAATATATAAATTACATGACATTTATGAAGTGGAATGATTGAAAATTTAATCTTCACTCTCATTTGAACTCCCCATTTTAAATATTTCACTGCACTATCGTAATTAAACCAATTTCAATTATGCACCATTTTAAATAACTTGAATACGGATTAAAACTCGATTGAAAAATAATTTATTGAGCAGCAAGTGCCCTGTAGCAAATTTGAGTGAGTGAAATTTCAACGGCAGCTGATGCTCAAAACAAGCGAAATAAGTGTCTTATTCCAGAAAAAAGTCAATCCAGGAGACTTATTTTCCGATCACTTATAAGTGAAATACTAGCTACTGCGCATGCTCGCGCAGTGTCACTTAAAAGTGGAAACGACTTATAAGTGGTCGGTACACTTATAAGTCAACATTTTGTAAACACCTATTGATGCCATAAAACGGACAAAAAAATGAAGATAAAAAATATCTGGATAATGTTAAAATAAGGACACACTAATGATGGAAATTTCTATTTAAACTAAACTCACGAAAGATGAGTGTTGTAGGTCTATAATTTTATACAATTCGACTTTACATATATATGCCAGTTTCACAAACGCTAATTTAATAATTGTAGATCTCAGTTATTAAGTAGCTTCTGCTACTTTATGTGAAGACTTTGTCTGTCTGTCCGTCTGTCAGAAGGATAACGGGAGAACGGATAAAGATAATCGAAATCGGTTTTCGCCATCATACATAGGACCCTAAGGGGAGGATCCTATCAACTTTTGGGGTCAATCGGACCACCCTGGCGACAGGGGGTGTGGTCGGGGCAAAATGAGATTGTTAGTGCAATTTAACCTATGGATGAAATAGAGTAAACTTACCTGTTCCCTAGTGGTGCCACACACCCTCGTCAGCAGGGGGTGTGGTCGGGGTAAAATGATATTTTCGGTGAAATTTGATGCATAGATGAAATAGAGTGAAATTAAGTGATACCGAGTCGTGCCACACCCCCTCTGCGCCAGGGGGTGTGGTGGGAGCAAAATTAGATTTTACTGAAATTGAAGTGAGGCAGAAGCTACTTCCTTATGTGCGTTTACGATGTTTTATTTGAAACCAGAAAGTTTAAATGGTGATTAATGTTCACATAATATGCTAATTCACCTGTTTCAGGCCTGGATATAATTGGTAGCAACTACTGACTACTCATGTTACGGGTTGCTAACTCAAAGCTGACCTTTAAATTTTGGTGATCGCAAATACATACATAGGTATATCTATTTGCGACGCATCCTTATAAAATAATAATTTTAGAGGACGCAGTAAGATCTACAAGAAGTTAAAATTTAACAAGTGAATGAACCTGGGTAGGTCTACAGCAGATTTCAAGAAATTATATGAAGATGTGCAGCACGAAAATATATAAATTTTCCACATTATAGTGCTGTCCATATTGCACCCTTGTCCTAGTTTTTCTTGTCCGTATTTTTTTATCCGTATTTTGTCTTGTCTAGTACCACGTTGTCCCCATTATGCCCGGAACCCGTCGAAAACATTCAATGTATAGATATTTGTTTAAATAAATCGCTCGTGATTGAAGTTATTATTATATATTTTACTTCGCCGGATGTGGCTTTTTATTTACCTTGGCTTAATTATATATGTAGATTTTGATTGATTTAATTTAGCTGGCGATAATTTATTTTCTTGGCTTTAATATTATGTACATACATATGTATTTATGTGCGTTTGTACACTGGGGAAATGCCATGATTATTTTAATTCAATCCATTTTAACTCAACATTTATTTGTATTTCTCAACCTGGTGATGTTTGGTTCCACGAAACTTGAATTAATTAAAACTTGATTGCGATTATCAAATATAAATGAATTATCTTCATAAAGGCCTTCACATAATCCACGATATTGATTTTGTAGAAACGCCCTACATAAATTAAATATTATAATTACTCTTACTGATTGAATCCTCAAAAAATTGCATCTCTCTTACAAGGTTTACGACAAGAGCAATAAGTTCACTGTTTGAATCAAACAAAAGTTTTGTACCACCAAACTAGTCAACTTATCTACAAAATTATTTCAAAATTTGACCCTGATCCAGGCCCGTAGCGACGTTTTGTCCGGCCTGGAGAGTTTGGCCGTGGTACGGCCTCATACGCCCCCAAAAATTATTGAATCCCTGATTTTACCTAGTGTATTTTATCATTGACCCTGATTTTATCTAGTGTATTTTATTGCTGACCCTGGCGGTACGGCCCCCAGGCCGTACGGCCTGGAGAGTGTCTCTCCACCTCTCTCCACCGTCGCTACGGCGCTGCCCTGATCGGACTATATGATCTCAGAAATCGCCGCTCTAACTTATCTTTTATGACCCCTTTCATGTTTGAAAGGTACTTACAGCTCTTTCCATAAATTTTCCCGGACCCCGTAAACATTATTATATTCACGAGAAATACATCTATTAAAAGTAATCCTAGCAATATTAACTCAAAGGAGGATAAGACCTCATGGAATCTGATATACACAAATCCTATCATGATTTGGAATCCCGGAAATACCCCGGCCAACAAAGGGAACGTTCTAGATCGGATGACACAATTCAATAGGGTCTCAAGTACTTGAAAATGTCGATAATCTTGCATAACCCCACCCGGTTTGAAGGAACGGTCAGCCTCTTCCAACAAAACTAGGACACCAGTGACGCATAAATAGGCCCCGTACGTCATCCCGATAAGCATGATAAAGACACAATGTGTGACTTCTAACACGACCAAGGTGACTTTTAGTAGATTGCATTGTCCTATGTGCAGGAAACTGGTCGAACATTCCTGTTCTGGGATGAGTAATGATCCCAATAATGGAACTTGACATGGGCGAAAAATTACTAGGACGAATACCCCAAGCGGAAAAAAGGTGTAGGAGGATTTTTGAAAAATTATGAACATTACGTTAATAATTTTTGACCGGAGCTCGTCTTCCTTGTTGATCAGTTCACCTAAAAGAAATTGATATTATAGCTTTAATCTAATATCAATATTATTTTCGAACCTTCACATTTTTCCTTGGATGTTGACGAAAACATTACATGAAACAATTGTAAATCTGCACGATCCGTTCCGAATTTTGTTCCAAGGACAACTCCAGTAAAATAAAGCCCTATAATAATTGCTGGAATAACGTTTCCTGTAACGTTGGTTGATGAGTTAAAAACTTTTAAGCATTGAAGAAGTAGATATATCCAGCTAAGCGTGATATGGAACCTGTGCAAGGTTCGGTCTAAATATCTGGATGCAACTACAGCTTGATTGCGATCATCCCACGTGTAGTACAAGGAATGAAAGAGTTTTTGAACTTTGAAATGATTCTTTAAATGGGGAAGGATGGCTTTAGATGTGGTATTCATTTCAATATCGCTGCAGAGCAAAAGGGTTACCGATACCAATCTTCTTGAAGTGTGAGTGGGCCTAGGTGTATTTGATAAATGTACGCATGTAAAGGTGGGATATCAGCTTAGCATTATAAGCATAGGTAATTACGACATCAACGTATGTAAGGAAGGCGACTGTGTTAGAGAATATTGTTGGCACGTCAGTATAAAATTAAAGATTTATAAAAGCATATTGTTCTGCAAACAAAGGTACATCAAAATATATGTTTACGCGGAAGTGTAACTAGTAATTTATTTATTTGCCGGATTGCGGCTGGGTTAAACATATGACTCCGTTGTCAAATATTGCTGCATGGAATTTCCAATCTAAATAGACATACATTTATACAGAATAATCCCATTTAATTACAATATTATAAAGGCAAATATCAAACTTCAACTTATGTACATGGACCACAGACCGGCATATATTTACTTTGTGGGGTGGCCAGGCTACTCATTAATACATAGAGACAGCTAGGCCAGCAACGGTAGCATATTGAAAGCTAAGTAAGTACCTACTCCCTTAAATTAAACCCTAGAAAACAGTATTTGACACATAAAAATCAATAACACATTAAAACCATTAAACCACTCTCGGAAACCACTCGACGCTCGTTGTTTTGTAAGATACATATCATCATACATCTAGAAGTAAAGGGTGTTAATAAAGTCCGATCCCATGAATTTTTTGGAGCGCGGTTGTTACAAATTCAGCTGGAACTTTTGAACCAGTGAAGTTATTTATTTCAAATTTTTACCATGGGAGGAACAACTAAACGTGTAAGTCATGAGCATCTTAGAGTTAAGATACAAACATTGCATCAGCAGGGGTTTAAACCTACAGAAATTGTGCAAAAATTGGGCTGCAGCCGCAGAACTGTTTGGAAATGGAAGAACAAAAATTTTGTCCACGACAAAAAGCGACCCGGGCGACCCAGAAAGGTGTCACCTACCACAAAGAGAATGATTAAAAACAGACTTTACAAGAAAACCGGTAGTTCATTACGTAATTGTGCAAGGGAGTTAAATGACTCAAAACGCTATAAAGAGAAGAAGAAGCAAATTAACTATGTGACCGTGCAAAAATTTGTGAAATCTACGAGGTGGGGTCACACAGCTTACAAACTAACCAAAAAACCTCTCATGTCACAAAAAAATATCGATGACCGTCTGAAATTTGGAGAACTCCTTCAGAAAAGTGGCCATTTGAGTGAAAAAAGACTTGGTGAAGAATTGCGCAGTCACATCCTTTGGACTGACGAATCTATTATTGAGCTATATCCAAAATTGAACCAACAAAATGTTCGTTACAGGACAGAAAACAAATCGGATGTACCATCAAGAGCAGTCCCAAAATTCGGGCTTAAAGTTATGGTAGCGGGTGGATTTTGTGCACGTGGCGTGACTCCTCTACATATCATACCAAAAGGCCAAACAGTCAATGCAAAGTATTATATGGAAAAAATATTACCTATCTATTTCGATAGCATGGGGAACAAGGAAATATTTCCGAATGAAAGAAAAATAGTTTTCATGCAGGATGGTGCTACAGCCCATACAGCAAAAGCGAGTTTGAGTCTCATCAAGACGCAAGTTTCAACGGTCTGGAGCAAGGGGGTGTGGCCCGGAAACAGCCCAGATTTGAATCCCCTGGAGAACCTGTGGTCCATACTTAAGGAAAATGTATACAAAGAACCACAACCCCGGACGAGGGAAGAGCTAGTAAAAAAAGTTCAAGATGTATGGAATTCGATTCCCACAGACACATTGGAAAAATTAGCACAGAGCCTTAAACAAAGAGTTGAGGGCATGGTTAAAGTAAATGGTAACAAGACCAAATACTAAGGTAAATATGTCGAACATTTTTTGTAAGTATCACGGGTAGTTTTTTTTATACTAGCCTTCACTTTTTTATAGGAAAAATGGGATCGGACTTTATTAACACCCTTTATGTACATTGGTATGCACGTATGCACTATGAAAGAACACTCTCTGTCTTTGAAGTTGACACGCGTCTTACTTTTGAGATGATACAAATTGTGGGCAACAAGCGTACAAATGTATACGTAACTGTGGCTTACGGACATATGTATGTTAACACAATTTCTGCAATATCCTCTCAATTTTAGAACAGTCATCGGTAGAAATTCTATTTTATCTAGACTAAATAGGTAGTTAAAATTACGCTATTTTATGTACCAGTTTTAAAATCAGCATTTAATTCACAAATTATTTTTTTGCACACTGATTGAACACGATATTCAATACAAAAACTAAATACACAACCATGCATATATTCATCATTTTCTTCCTATCATTACGATCAGTCTACACAGTTGACCAAAATCCCAGTGAAAATCGTCAGTTGCATCACATCCTTACATCATTTCCATCTTGTCTCATATCAATCGTGAACTTCCTTCCGGGCAATTTTCCCACCCGACTTAACACACCAATTCTTCTCTCCGACGGGTACAAGTACCGTCCTACATCCCAAATTTATAAAACACTGCTTTGCTCCAGTAAGTTTATCCTATTTCCGGAACAGAGAAATAACTCTGGTGACTACGGAAATCGGTCGTGGATGACTTTCACGTTGCTAAGAACAGGGACATTTTTCCGTAATGGTCCCTTTTCCCCGAAAGAGTTGGAACGTCCAATACTTAATGAAATAAACCTGAATAACTTGCACCCCTTGAATCTCTTTATAATATCAAGATTAAAATCCCACAATTGGTTCAATGTCACCTTTTCCTACTTGGGGTCATACTTAACGAGATTATTTATACTAAAAGTGTCCCTGAAACCGGCCCAACCGAAAATTATTTTCATCTGTCAAGTCTGTCTGACCAAGGGGTTTATAGCCGTTACGATTTCCCCTGGTAAAATCAACCGTGATTTAAAACATCATCTAGCCCTAGTAGAATTAGAAATTGTGGATAACGGGCGCCTCGCTTTCATCGACTTCGGCTGGATAGGTATCGACATAGATAAGCACCCTCACCTAAAAACATCGACATTATCTCCCTTCAGAGAAATCAAAGAACTACCCGCCGGAAGGTATCGACAGATTCACTTGGTATACAAAATCTTACTGCTGCAGCAAATCCGCACAAATCAGAGTGCTTTAGAAACCTTAATTTCCACATTGGGATATAACTTTACCAAACATATGACTAGCTTAAGAAGACGCCCTACTTCCATCCAATTTCAATTATTCCAATACACTCCACCCCACCTGTCCCAGGCATACATTCCAATTGAAGATGGTTCATACAATTTTATCACGTGCGATGGAATTTCGGTAATTCGGGAGTCCTCAATTTTTATACCGTCCGCCTACACGGTTTCGTTCAGCTGGCATGTTTGGCTCTTATCTTTGGTTGTATTGTTATCCATGCCGGCCATGTCGTACGGAGGGAATCTATTTTCCTTTATTTCCTCCACCCTGGAAAACGGAAGCGGGCTGCGTCGACCCGTTGAATCAAAGCCTCCTCCTTGGCGTCTAAACTTTGAGTACGTTCTGCTCATCAGCTGGTTCATGTATATTTTCTGCCTAAACAGCCTTTACAAGGGCTTCCTCTCAGCGGATGATGTAATACCGTGGCGACCTGTCCTGAACTATCAAGGCATTCGAGACCTTATTAACTTCAGCATAACCACTCCCGCAGTGGAATCTACCTTACCATTTCAGTTCGTTGGAATTGGCTGGACCGAGTTTGGCATGGCGCTTAGGAAGAGGATGCAGGAATCCTGATGCGATGTCATTCCTTGGGTCAAGTGGACACATGGGTTATCATCGCAACAATAAGAGCCAGTTCCTCGATTTTATTTCTAATTGTAGTAAAACTGCGATGATTGTGGAAAATTTGTCGATTGATGCGTATCTACAATTCTTTAATTGGAATAAAGTAGACTGGACGCCGTTTATGAAAGGGAGCGACGAATTTTTACAATTTCGCCGTGGTTGGGTGTTTGATCTGTATGATGGGGCAACTAGTCGGTACCTCTACTTGAAGGGGCAGTATTTAAGTCAGGCTGGAATTTTTGGGTTATTTAAGGAATGTAAGGAAGATGATTTTAAGACTAAATTGGACACAAATTTGAAAAATATGTTTAGCAGGCTACCCCGCTATAAGGATCCCGTTAAGCTGAATGTAAACTTGGGGGGATTGTTCTTTTATGTTGGATTGAGTTATGTATTTGGAGTAGTCACATTATTTGGGGAATACAAATGCACATATTTGGAGAAAACTGCATAAGGAAAGATAATATTATGTAATTGTTGTCCAAGTGCTCAACTCAACTTAGGATCAGTTCAACACTTGGACAAAATAATTGTTCTTCCAGCACGAAAATGCGAACATTACGGTTTAGTAATATTATATTGTGGTAATGAAAAACTCATAAAGACTGAACAATATCAATCCGGAAGGAAATTATAACCAAATCAATATCAGTACATGGTATAAATACATATTTTAGTTTTATTCTTTAAGAGTAAGAATTGTATCGCAGAGTACAGTACTTATTTTTACATCTTATATTTTTAAAAAAGCTAAACGACCAGCGTCTCACAAAATTGCCCTATCGGGCAAATACATACATCAGTACATATGTATGTGAATCGATCAGATTGTTAGCAAGCTAATTTGGTGCTGAGAAAAGCACTTAAATCGTTGCGAACAATGGCGAAGTTTGGCTTGTCGGTTTTGCAGAACAATTCGATAATTATCACAGAGTATGATATAACAATAATTATTGTTATTAATTGAGTTAATTGTTATTAACCGCACCATGCATAACTTACTCAATCCGGCTTATGAGAAGGGTCAACCACTAATTTCAAAATATTTCAAAATTTTGACTTACACATCAAAAATGTATAAATACTTAGGGGGAATACAGGTCAATGCTTTTCGCCACATAAAATTATTGTTTTACCACAAAAAACACATTTACTTTCCCTTTTTTGAACTTCAGCGGCGAAAAAGTTGATTTTAAAAACTTTTTTCAATTGGCAGTTCTTTCTCTCCCCTTGAGTGATTTTATAAAAATACTTTCACTTTTTGATCAAGATTGCATGCATGACCCCCCAAGAATAGCAATTTCTGTTTCGCTGTCGGTTCTGGGAAAACTCTCTTGTGGTGGGCCTCTGTACATATGTAAGTATATACTCATGAACTATTTGTATACCCAAAAAATAAAAATTACGCACTTTACAAATATTAATGGTCTGCATAATTTATTACCCAAATAAATATATCTTTGCATACATAATTATGAGCACCTTGGATGAAATAATTTTAATTCACGAAGTTGTAAAAATCAAAATCATTTTGGCGTTAGAACAATTTCCAATTTTGGTTTTGGCTCCATAACCATCCCGTTAATTAGACTGATATCGTCTCGTTTTTGCGAAGTGGAGACGTGGAACCGGCGAAGGATGTGGGCCAGGCAAGTCTTCATTTGCATCAAGGCATATTTCATTCCTGAAAGGAATTTCTCTGGTCTTTTAAATTATTTAATAGGAATAAGTACTTAAAATAACCTAAATAATTTCTGGGCAATGGATTATTACCGGTAGTAACATATTAATTTAGCAACAAGTATAGATCGGAGTACTCCGGGCTTGGAGTACGTACTCCGGCCTCCGGAGCCCTGAGTACACGACTTTTTTGGAGTACGCTTAGTACGGAGTACGCAAAATACCCGATCTGCCCGATCATCCCAATCGTGGGAACACGCTTGTTACCGGATTACTTATGTAAAACGTCGTGTAAATACGATTATGTATGTACAATTACCCAGACAATTTCTTTGGCCGGCCGCAAATGGGATGTATGCGAATGGATGTCTCGCTGCGCATTCATCGGGGAGAAACCTGTCCGGATTAAAAACTTCTGGATCCGGGTAGTGCTCCTGATCTCGCAAAATTTCGCGAATGAGGATCACAACGCGACATCCTTTCGGTACGATTTGTCCGTTGTCTACATATGTAAGCAAAAAATCAGTTCTAGTATTAGACTAGCCTGAGGTATTTAAAATCATAAGAGCGAAGTTAGGTTTCAGTCTTTACTACGACTGCTCTAGTCAAGTCATCAATATACGACCACTGGATTTATGTATTAATCATTACCGAGAGGAATATCCTCCTGAGCTTTGCGAACCATGACGGGTACGGGTGGGCATACTCTTAACGCTTCTTTGATACACATTTCCAAATACTTCATGCCCGACAAGTCGTTCAATGTGACGTCACGATTTTTGTCGCCCCCAAAAATGGAGTCTAGCTCAAAATGCACTTTCTCTTGAGCGGATGGGTTCAAAGCGAGGAGAAACAAGGTGTAATTCATTGCGCTGGCGGTGGTCTCAAATGCCTAAAATTAATAATTCGCTTTATGGACTTAGCGACGAATTAAAATATTTAATCAAGATTGTAATCTTCGTTTTTAATGAACAACAGTACACGACTATACAGAAATAAAAACTTTACTCACCGCCCCGAATATTGTCATAATGTGGCCAATGATTTCCTTCTCTGATTTTGAATCCAATAAAACATCAATAAAAGCTTTCTGGTTGGCATGGTTTTCACCCGTTTCAGATGAAGATTTTTGCTCTTGCGCCAAAGCAATCTTACGTTTTTCAATTGCCTGTAATTGTAAAATCATGTTTCTTTATATTCAATAAATTTTTCAATTTTGTAAGATCATAGAGTTTTAATCGGAATAAATAGAATGGAATTCTGTCAGATTCCCTGGGATAAATATGTCTTCTAAATATTTTAATTCTTACCTCTGACATGGCCTGGTTTACAAATTGGGAACAAATTTTATCCTGTTTTCCTAACCCAAAGAGGTCCCAAATTTTTGGAGTAATTGCTAACCAAGGTTTCGCGAGTCTCAATCGAAACGAAGTTAGCGCCATGTGTGTCGCTGCTAGAAAGTTGTCTTCATCATTAATCTGATAGGTCGAATCTTGCACAAATGCCGACTCTGAAATAAAATCCATCGTTGCTCGAACCAATTGCGGATAAACGTTTGTCGCTTGGTGTTGGAATTTTGTCAATATTTCCACCAGAGTTTTTGAATGTTTGTTGAAATATGGGAGAAATCCGGTAAGTTTTTGTAGCTTGAAAGAAGGGCCAAGTAATTTTCTGTCGTCTTTCCATAGTTGCCCATTCGAAGTGACGAGGCCTTTGCCGAACAACCATTCGAATTTGGCGTAGGCGCTTCCTTTGTCGGTGCACTTGACGGAAGACAAGATTTTCTGAAAGGGTTATACAATCTTTATGAATTAAAAATTGCGCCAATTGTCTGTGCTATTTTCAAGGATAATCCACAGTCATTCAGTCCGAAATGACGTAATCCTTCAGTTATTTTAATTCAAATGACAGGAAATTCATTTTCATTCACTATCATTCACTGAAATGGGAAAGATGAAGAAGTTGAGTTGCATAAAAATATACTTTGTGCACTCTCACCACCCGATGTGGATAAGAATGATGATCTGTCGTCGTTCCGTTTATATGTTAACTGAACTCGCCTTATCTGCAAACCCTACTCAATGCAAGGGTCAATCAATGTTTGTTTTGCAATTTTGTATAAGAAACTTGCTAAATCAGGAAAGCCATATTTTCTACATATATATAGGAAGTGTTATAATAAATAGGTGTAAAGTGATTATACCAATTTTGTATTCATGATAAATCCATAGCATCATTCGTACATATTTACATGTATAAATAGATTCATGAGCAGCGTTTTGAATAATTAAATTACAAATGCACATATAATTTATGTACATATTTATTTATGGTCAACGCTCATACATATGCATATATCTGGGCGTGCAACAAATTTCGAGGTCAAGAATCGGGTGTCTTAGCCTGATTGACTTCATACGTGGTCAGTAATTTTATCTGTTCTTTTCTGCATACATACATACTTGCAAATATTGGGAAGATGATTTATTTAAGAGACAGCTAGACATACATATGCACAATTTTGATAAGCTTGTCTCCTCTCAAGAGGATGATGTAAACGGCTGGAGCCGTGCAGACTCTGCACTGATAAATATGTCACATTCATTATCCTCTAGCAAGAAATGATCACAAATTGACGATTCCTCGTCTTAAATACTTCGTTCCAGCTAACATGTTCCTCGGCAGACTTTATAAATGCAGGTCATTCATGGTAGAAATCAAGTCACCTTTGTCATCTACACATATACTGATAAAATCCCACCCAAGTTTAACATTGTTTGCATACATTGGCTTCCACACAACTACACAATAATCAATTAATTTAAGATAATGTTTAAATAAGTCTGACTAAATCATGCATTCGCACATGCATGTATCTATGTACTTAATTATTTATGGAATCGAAGAAATGTAACCATCAATCGATATTTAACGTACATGACATTTAATATGACTGCAATAATGCACAGGCATGCATACATACGTGAAACCTTAAGTTTTCAATTTAAAACTGTGTCACGGAAGGTACTACATATACATATGCATGACATTTCGTGACATGGCCGAATTAGCGGGATGACTTTATTTATTTAGACATGGCTCCAATCGAATTTGCTACATATTTGACACGAAATGCCAGAGGAAGTTTACATATGTAAGTACTTTACTTTTACTAATCATGCGACATCCGAAATATATGAACATATAACTCAGGGATTGTAGAACATCTCCGCCAACGAGGTACATATATAAATATTTTAGAGGTGATCACCTCTTAAAAATCACTAAGCACTTACATTATTTCAGATTCTGCAAATGAACACAATTCTTCACAATCAACCTCTGAATATGTTTCACCTCCAGATTTATTCAATATTGTGTGCCTTAGCAACGGCGCATGCACCCATTAATTTGTCATCATTTGCTAAATGTGTTGTACACATAAAAAATTTGCACGCCACAAACTTAACTGGGTCCTACCTAGATTTAGTGAATTCAGTTCTGGAAGGGAACCGGAACTCAATTTTTGTTATTTCCTTGATCCCAAATAACTTTACAACATTCAATGTCGAGTCGGCCATTAATTTCCATGAGGATTGCGCCCTACACGTTCTTCTTCCTTCTCAAAGTAAGCAAGACAAATTTGATTCGTCCAAAATTGGAGGTCACATCAAAACAAACCCAAATTCCTACCGACCTGATAACCACTCCACCATCCTGCTCCTCACAATGATACGAGCAGATAAGCTGCTTACATTTGGCAACTGTGCGTCCAAACAAATTTCTATCCGCATATTTGCACTTTTTCTAAACAAGCGGGATCCTGTTTGGTATTTCTACTGCCATTTGTGCCCCGTTAAGTGGAGAATCATCCCAAAATCTATACCTCTTGGAAATATTGACCAATCAACATTTCGTGATTTTTGGAATCCTAGCAATTCATTTTTCTACCTGGTAACAGCCCCGGTTGAGCTACCGAAACGACTCGAAGGGTGTGAACGCTCCCCGTGGTTTACACCTAAGCGTCCCTGTCATCCTCAATACAGCCTGGCAGACTTTTTGACCTCAGCATTAAACGTGTCATTTCGTCACCATAAGGGTACCAAGGCAAAAATATGCTCTGGAATTTTTACTGCTCGAATCCTCGACCCGAACCTTCCCTTCGACCCGGCCAACATGAATAGTTACAGTTTCAAGCAAGTAATATCCTCCCAATTTCGATACTGTGTCGGTTTTAAGGCGAATGACAAGGGGGCATTATAGTTTTGGGCATGGATAACCCCATACGAGTCCCCGGTCTGGGCCTGCATTCTCGTCGCTATGGTAATATCCGTGATAACCATCACCTTACAAGATAAGGAAACCTTGACTAACAACCTGTTCATCGTCATAGCAATCCATCTCAGGCAAAATTACGGCACTCAGACGACCCTTAAATGGACCCTTCACTTTATAATGATTCTGACTTTGGCCGTTTACGAAACTTACTTCACCAGCCAAGTTGTCGTGCCCCCCGTGCGGGACAATTCCCTCGGGTTCGTCACCCTGCTAAAGAGCGGGTACAAAGTTGCAATTCCCCCTAACACTACCGGATATATGCTCCGATTTGAAGACGACTTTAAGCGGCTTGGAATCCAGACATTGAAGTCTAAGAAGTACACATTTAAACTGAAAACTGGCCAGGCCCTTAATGAGTTACTGTATAATAAATCTCTTAAACTGATGGGGGCAGAAGTCGTACTTCCAACAGACCGCAGAATGCGTACCACCTTTGAAGAATTCAGAAACGCAGACCGGAATAGTTGCAGATTTGCACGGGATACATTTTCTAATCAGGAGACGTACGATCTTGTTCATATCATGATGCGGGGAAAGGCACTAAAAGTGTTACGAGTAACGGCGGAGTCTGGCTTCTTTGAAGGATTTTGGCGAAACATTCGGCAACATTTGAGTTTGTTCAGGATAAAGAGGACGACGAGGAGGATGCTGAGGGAAGGGGGGCATTTCGTGGATTCAAGTGAAACCATAATAAGGCTTAGTAATTTGGAGAGCTTATTTGCCATTTTTGGATTACTGTTGGGGGTTTCTTTACTTGTTTTTATTGCGGAGAGGCTAAGGCGAGTATGCTTTTAAGAGGATGAAACCTTATCAAATTTATGAACAAAATTGTAGGTCATATGTAAATATGGAAGTGGAAGTTTTGGGAAATGAGATCATGTTTTGTGTATTCATTAATAAAATTCATGTACCTTCTTCAAATCTGGAATTAAATAATGGTTTACAAACGCAATTTATTAACCGAACAATTACCAACACCTTAAATAACTTAATTTTACATATACAATTCATGAAGTTGTAAAAACCATAATTACTTCGGTGTTAGAACAATTTCCAATTGTGGTTTTACGTCTAAAGTCAATCCGTAAATGAGACTGATATCCTCTCGTTTTTGCGAAGTGGAGACGCGGAACCTGCGAAGGATGTGGGCCAGGCAAGTCTTCATTTGTATCCAGGCGTATTTCATTCCTGAAAAGAATTTGATAAGTTTTTAAAAATTATAGCTATTATAAGTATAGACCAACAATTTCTGGGTAATCGATTACTATACATTACTACATTTACTTACCTATGCAATTTCTCGGGCCTGCGGAAAATGGAATGTATGCGTATGGATGTCTAGCTGCGCATTCCTCTGGGAGAAATCTGTCCGGATTGAAAACGTCGGGATCCGGGTAGTGCTTCGGATCTTGCAGGATTTCACGGATGAAAACCATAACCTGAGCTCCTTTCGGTATGATTTCTCCGTCGTCTACAAAAAAAACACGTTTTGTACGCATTAGCCTAAGTTGTTTCAAATTATGTAGAAGCTCTAAGTGAGGTTTTCAACAGAAGGGAAGCAGACATCACCAAGCGGCGACTTTACTAGTATATGTACATACATTGACTATTAGTGACATTACCGCCTACGGTGATAAATTTAATAGCAAATTTATCACCGCTCTTGTGATATTTTTTATGTTGTATTAAACATTACCGATAAGTGAATATCCTCCTGCGCATTGCGAGAAACGAGGGGCACCGGTGGGAATATTCTTAACGCTTCTTTGATACACATTTCCAAATACTTCATGTCCGACAAGTCATTCAATGTCACGTCGCGGTTGATGTCCCCGCCAAAAATGGAGTCCAGCTCAAGGTGCACCTTTTCTTGAGCGGAAGGATTCGAAGCGAGGAGAAATAAGGTGTAATTCATCCCGCTAGCGGTGGTCTCAAATCCCTGAAATTATTAGTTTTGAATAACTCTATTTCTAAATTTAGCGATAGAGTTAAACTTTTGTCTCGGGCTATATTAAGTCTGTAATGTGGTTTTTCTTTACAAATAAGAACTCTACTCACCGCCCCGAATATTGTAACAATGTGGGCAATGATGTCCTTCTCTGATTTTGAATCCAACAAAACATCAATAAAAGGTTTCTGAATGGGATAATTTACATCCGCTCCGGACATTCCAGACTTTTCCTCCAGCGCCAAAGCAATCTTACGTTTTTCAATTGCCTGAAAGTGCAAAATTACATTTTTTTAATTCAGTAAGTTTGTCAATTATGTAAGATAAAAGAGGTGCGTAAAATTCTGCGAGATTTCCCCGTGCCCAAATTCTCTAATTGCACTCTTAGAAATCTGGCAGTAACTCTGATATTAGCTTCTCGGTAAAAAAGCTTCTACCGCTTTGTGTTGAATTTATTCCGGTCTATGCACATTTGCTACCAATATGGTAAAAATTTCATACCCAGCTATACATACTACACGATGTTACTTACCAACTCAACTTAGGCAGAGTCATACGGATATATACATAAATACTGGTATTATCAATCCTTACCTTTGACATTGCTTGATTAATCAATTCCGAACAGACTTTATCCTGTTTCCCTAAACCAAAACGGTCCCAAATTATTGGAACAAGTGTTAACGGAGGTATCGCGAGTCGCAATCGGAACGAATCCAGCGCCATGCGTGTCGCTGCTAGGAAGTTGTCATCATTTATCTGAAAATTCGAATCTTGCGAAAATGCCGACTCTTTGATAAAATCCATCGTTGCCCGAGCCAATCGTGGGTAAACGTTTGTCGTTTGATTTTGGGTTCTTGTCAGTATTTCGACAAGTGTTTTTGAGTGCTTGTTGAAAATGGGGAGAAATCCGGTAAGTTTTTGATACTTGAAGGAAGGGCCAAGCAATTTTCTGTCGTCCTTCCATAGCTGTCCATCCGAAGTGATGAGACCTTTGCCCAGCAGCCATTTGAAATGGGAGTAGAAAGATCCTTTGTCGTAGTTGACGGAAGACAGGATTTTCTGAAAGGTGCATACAAACATCTTCAACTGGGTAAAAACAATTGGGTTAAAAGTTGCACAAAGTTGAATATGTAAATAAATTTAAAAGTAAGCCGTGCGCCTCTGAATATAAGAGCCCTCGTAAACAGGGAAATCTTAAATTCTGCACAAAATTTGTGCAATTCGTTACTCGCCACGATATGCCAGTAATTAGATAAGTCTAAATATAAATGTGTTTCCAAGGGTACATTTTTGCCAATAACACCAGTAAAAATTAACAATTACCCAGCCGGTAATGGTTTCTTTAAAGGATTATTTAGAGTGTGGCATTATTTTATAGTTACTTGTGCGCCATCTGCATCCGCAAGTATTACGAGAGCTAGGGGGTTTGGACCCAACCATAGTACAACTCGACGGCCGAACTTGTTAATCAAATTTTCAAAAAGGATAGCAGCATCTGAAATAAATAAACTCGTGAAGTAAATTAACTTCTAAAAATGGTTTCTAAAAATGGCATATACCATCAATGGGACCAAATATGTAAGGAATCGATCCCACGATAGGAAACTTTCCCGGACATGGAAACCTCGCCAACAATCTTGCCTTTCGGGTTAGCGTCATGCAAGCGTACGAGATGCCACAAATTAAAGCCAAAATGGCCAACAGCATGGACAAACCTGAAAAAGAGGAATATGAATAATTTTGTGATAATATTATACCTAACTGGTAGGTAAATATGTACTATGCAATTGATAGGGTCGTGCTCGGTAACAATACGTATTTAATAGATTAACTTCGGGAATAACATGTTAAGAAATAAAAATAATAATAATAATACTTTGAAAATTTTTATGACCACAGCCCACAAGTTTTACAGCGGGTCTCTTCCAACCCGTTGTCCCCATACGAATGTATTATACGCACTTTGCAGAAAGAAGAAAAAACACATCGAAATCTTCGAATTTTCACGTTGATTTTTTTATGGGACTAATGGGACCAACGCGCAGACAGACAGACGGACGGGCCTACGAACATAACGATCTTATTTTAAGAGATTTTACCAGAAATAAATTACCAAAGTTCTCCATAGGAAAGTGCCACGTTATGAAGAGGACGTTGTATGATTAATGTTTGGAAGCTTGAATGAGACTGAAATGCGAAAGTGATGAAGTTTATGTACATGAACATATAGTTTATGTACATATGAACTTTCCTGGATATGTTCCCATAACTGCTGTAAAAACTGTTGTTAAATTGTCTAACAAAGAAAAATACCTCATCGTGTGAACTCGCGTTGCTGCTATATGCAAATCTCGATTACTTAATAAATATGCCTATACATGGAAGTTTTGGAACATGTAATTTGTTCCCTTTCACAATTAAAATCTCTTGTGAATAACATATTGTCCAGGACAATTTGTCCTTCAACTTGCCTAAAGGGCGATTAAAATTCCGAAAGGTTGGACAAAATGCTATTTGAAATAAAAAATTTTATACAATTAATACAATTTTGCATTTTGAGGGCCATGGTTTAGATGAAAGTATTTTGCATTTTGAAGCTAGCGTGTATTTTGCATTTTATATTTTTATGCTTCTTCGAATTTGGGCTGAAGTATGTACATATTTTGTATTTTGATGGGATTCGTGTATTTTGTATTTTGGAATTGTATTTTTCTTAGGTGAGGCAAAAGTAAACATGGGTGCCCGAAAAAAAGTGTCACCATGGTTACGGCGAAGCCTAAGTATGCTTTCGTATACACCCTTTGAAAATGTCAAGAGGGGTAGAGCCTAAACGGTTAAAGATAGCCAAAAAGTGTAAAAGGCAATCGTGCAGAGGAGAATGAGGAGATGATGTTTTACAGCTTTCTCGGTAGAAAAGTTGTATCGTGGGCTCTCTAATCTCGATTTGAAACTTTAGAATTAAAATTTGAGACGCTTGCACCAAACGACTATATGCATGAAACTTGATTTTATCATGCAGAAATCGGTTGTGCATCATTTAAAGCAAATCCGATAGAGATCGGTTTAAAACTGAAAAAGTTTTGATGGAGGCATCTGACACTACTCATGTTGCTAAGCATTATTCATCAGAATTACGATATTCTTAGCTAGTTGCTCTTAACAAGCAGTATAAAAATTTTCTATAAATGGAGCTACAGTCCGTTTACGATATGTCCCTCCACGTCACCATTGCAATCACCAAATTATTTAACCGAATTTCGACCAGTGATGTGAAATATTAAATTAGAGTTTCTGAAACGCGTAGTAAATTAGTTTTTCAACATCCTATGGGTATTTTCAACTGATTTTGTATTTTGTCTTCAGTTTAAAAAAGCTCACAATATTTGAAATATAGTTTAGCAATTTCGACCAGTGTAATGAATTGTCTGAAAATGCATAACCCTTAAAATCAATAAAATAAAATAATTTTCAAAAAGCTAACTTAGGTGAGGCGCTGCTAAAAGTGAAAAACAAGACCTCTGGGGATCTCTTTTAAATATCTCGTCCCCTCATCATTGTAACAGGAATTGGTGGCTTTGCATCACCGCGAGGCCAAACATTTTACGCTAAGCTTCTAACAATCAAAATAATTCCCTAGAGCAAAATCTGGGTTTACGAATTTTTCAAAATTATCATTTATCACATTCTCATTCGTATTGAAAACTAGTTGTGCTATTAAACACAATTTTAAAATATATCCTGGCGTTGTGTCCTCCAAATGTATTCGTCGGCATTTTCGTTTCTTAAATTACAAACCCGAATAAATAATGAGGCACAGCGCATGCCACATAGTCATACATTATTGAATCTTCTTCCCATAAAATTAAGGAATATCTAATAGTTACACCAGTCTTGATAGGATGATACAAACGGTTATTGTATTGAGTTATTTTGAATAGCTAATATTTCAATACATGTCTACTACCGTTGATAACACTATTGATAAAACTATAATTGTTAATGCAGCCATGGGTCAAGATGGAAATACTATTCTTAAATTAACGAACCGAGACAACATTTCTGAAATTCCTCAAACGTGGTTAAAGTGATGTGCATAAGACGTGCGGAAAATTGTACACGTCCTTCAAATTTTATTAGCTGGCTGAAGTCCTGGTTAACCATTGAATTAAATTGTTAGCTATATAAAGATAATTTGCTACTTGGTAAATTATGAATCATTTTCATCCTCCGCAAGTTTTAGTAAACTTAACTCAGGTTTACAAGCCGTCCGAAGCAATAATCGTTTGTTTAAGCATTAATCCATACGTACACATATTGGCACAATTTTAATTTGTAATAAATATCTAAAATTTGTATACTCTTAGCAGCAAATGTAATTTGTGTTTTCGTCGTTGTGTGTAATAAACGGGGTGGCATGTTAATGATATATGGTAAAAATGTTTGGCCTCGCGGTGATGGCAAAGCCACCAATTCCTGTTACAATGATGAGGGGACGAGATATTTAAAAGAGATCCCCAGAGGTCTTGTTTTTCACTTTTAGCAGCGCCTCACCTAAGTTAGCTTTTTGAAAATTATTTTATGAAGATTTACGATAATGTACATATGTATTTTCATTTTGTATTTTGAATTTTGAAGCCATGTATTTTGTCCAACCCTGCAATTCCATACATATGTATGTCATAAACAGTCTTACAATTAGGATTAGTTGCACGCGGAGAGTATCCAATAATATTTTAAAAAAGCTCCCACGCTAAGCAAGTTTTTTACGAGTTTTATTTTCGATACGAGTGAGCAGGCCGTCTAGGTTGTGCAAATCATCAATTCCAACTTCACATAACTATGTATGCATGTATGAATCAAGCTGGTTTCGCGTATCGATCACATTGCTTGACAACCTGTTTTCGCCAGGTTGCAATTTTTTCCCCAACACTTGCTCTTCACTTGGGATTCATCGTGCCTAATTACATATTACGTAATTAATTTATATATCATTTCAAAAATGATACATTGCTGTTTCCTTGGGGTAGCCAGTTTCTAAGTGTATCTAAGCGAACATTTTTTTACCTAGATTGTGCATGTTAAATTAATCTTCCCTACATATGCCAACACATGATGGACCTTAAGTTAAAAGTGTCAAGGAGCATTGAAATTGTTTACAGTATAATGTCCGAAGGGAGCTTGGCAAATTGTTGAATTTTGAAAATAATTGAATTTTCCGTAAGTATGTATGTACTTATATACATAAGTACGTTGGATTTGTTAATACGGAGCAATGAAGTTATGTATGTACATATGTATGCAGTGAAGTGGGTTCACCGTGCGTTAACGATTTGGATTTATCAAAGATAACCGTAGAATTTGCGTAATTTTCAGTGAATAAATAATGCGTAATAAAATTAAGGGGGATAGTGCATAGCCAGATTTACCCAGATATGCCCAACTATCTACATATGTATGTAAATGACGAACTGGAACTACATTTGGAATATTTAATTTAGGCATGCAGTAACAAGAATATCAGGCTTTGTGTAATCGTAAATTCCTCATAATTAATGATACTGTTATACAATTCCAAATCTTGATTGCACCCGTATTAGTATGAGTACCTTGAATTACGTAATTTTACATACATACATAATATATATTTATATGGTTCGTGATGTTATGAAAACCATAATTATTTCGGTGTTAGAACAATTTCCAAATTTGGTTTTAGCTCTAGCATCATCCCGTAAACGTAACTGATATCCTTTCGTTCTTGTGAAGTGGAGACGCGGAATCGGCGAAGGATGTGCGCCAGGCAAGCCTTCATCTGTATTAAGGCGTACTTCATTCCTGAAAAGAATTTTATAAATTTTTTGAAAATTATTTAGTATAAATACTAGGGTTGCCCCGGGTAGTAGCACTACCCGATACCCGGCTACCCGGTACTCGGCCTAAAATGTTTGCCGGGTACCCGGCTACCCGGCCGGGTACCGAGTAATATTTATATATTAAAAATAACAGGAATTTTTCTACTTTTTCTAGAATTTGTCATGAGTTGCCACACCACAATGTCTTATTTATCATCGCAATCATTTAGCAAACTTGTGAGACTAAAAAAATTGAAGGGATTCGAATTTTCGAATCCCCTGATGAAATAAATTTTGCGAGATTTTCGAAGTGATATCTTCCGAATCTATAAAGACGTCTATTTTGTTCTTGTTTCCATCTATTTTCCAAATTTCTCTCGCTGATGAGAGCGAAGACGAGTTTGCGAAATAATCTTGCAAAGGGCAATGGCTTTCTAGCAATAGCTATGAGAAATCTCGCAAATTTCTCAAAACTTCGAAAATTATGCTTAATGTGCGAGATATGCAATTGACTAATTGCAAATTGGTTGACGTGAGTGCGCTCAAAGTAATTTTAAAATTTGTATTTAATTTCCACCTAAGGGTTGTACGACTTTGTATCCATTCTTTCTAAATATGTACATTATTTTATACCAAGTACAAAAAGTGTAATGCATCGGATAATTTTTTGTAAGGTTTTGCATTTCAGGTAAGAAAATTGAATATTTAAATTACCCGGCCGGGTAGACCGGGTACTTAAGTATACCCGGCCGGGTACCGGGTATCCAAAAACAGGCCGGGTTCGCCGGGTACCGGGTAACTACCCGGTACCCGGGGCAACCCTAATAAATACCTACAATTAGCCAAAAAAAAATTCTATGTAGGTAACCGCTTATCAGTTCGTGGCTTGTATCATGTTAAAAAATTTCTTATTATAATTGTCCTCCAGTATAACAAAAATTATCGATGCGTGGGGATTAAGCAGGACTATTATCACATGGTGGTGCTAAATCGGATGTAACTAGGTTACCACAAGCATGCACATAATTCGAGGTGAATTATTCACCATCATATCGGTATCATCAGGGGACATATGTACTTATATCTATCACCACCAACTGGTAACAACTCAAAGTGATTTCTTGAAGTGTGGTGCAAATAAGGCTGCAAAATTACCCAGGCAATTTCTCGGGCCTGCGGAAAATGGGATGTATGCGAATGGATGTCTCGCTGCGCATTCATCGGGGAGAAACCTGTCCGGATTAAAAACTTCGGGATCCGGGAAGTGCTCCGGATCTCGCAGAATTTCGCGGATGAGGATCACAACCTGAGCTCCTTTTGGTACGACTTATCCGTTATCTAACACCAAAATAAGATAAATAGCGCCAAGTGAGTCTTGTCTTAACTGTCACTAAAATTCATATTTGATCGGATTTTTATACATAAATCGTACATACTTATTTACATATTCTTGGCCAAGACTCTTTGTCAAACTCAACTTTTTTTAAATTTAGAATTTTTTGAATAATTCATAGGCAATGAGAGTTTTATATAAATTTTCAAAAAAGTTGGGATGTCTAAATATGTATTAAATCTGATGAAGCAAGTATCACAGAAATGTTAAAATTATCAAAAGTCGAACAAAACTGGACTTCATGTGCAAGTTTAAAGGTGGTAATTTGTCTCCCCTCATGAACTTTTTACCAGCGTACCCAATGGTCGCGGAAGCGTGGGGACAGCGAGGGACAATGGTCCCACGGTTATTCGATGGATTTGCGGACGAAAGCCACACATCAAAAGCTACTCAACAAAAGTCACTTTCCATAAGCCACACGAGGAAATAAGCTATTTCTAGGAAAAACTAATCATCATTGATAAAACCTACCAAGCAACTTTGCGTGGCATATTAAAATGACATTATTCAATGAAAGTCAGACCCGTAATATAATTTCGTGATATATTATTAGTGCAGTGCATATAATCAGACCAAATTCTAGCTGAGGTTGAAAATTAGTGCTGTTGACGAGCTTGAACTGTGCCGTGCGGCAGACATGCGCTGTGGACTCTAGAAATAAAATTCGGGTGGTCTAAATTTTTTAAGTTGACAGAAGCTATCTACATATCTAATTACTTTTGTAAAAAAAATCACTTCATGCATTTCAGACTCATTTAAATTTCACGAGAAAAATGCAAATTTTCGGTCACTTATACAATCATACCTTTGTTTAAACTGAGCATTATGAAAAATCCCGAAACATGTGTTCAATTATTTACTTAAGGCTACATAATTATCGCAGTTTCATCAAAATAGGAGCGAGACTGCTGGCATCATCGCATTGTAAGCAGAGTCGAAACCCAATTTTATTAATAAAGATGATGAAAAGAGTAGCTTTTCCTAGAAATGGCTTATTTCCTAGTGTGGCTTATGGAAAGTGGCTTTTGTTGAGTGGCTGACCTCCGTATACCATTCGATGAGATCATCATCATCTGTACATATTATATAAACCCCCCCTCCGTTTTCCATCAATGTCAATGTCCCCCAGATGTCCCCACCGCCTCTGCGGCCAGTATGCGTACCAAATTTTATGTTATGTTAAACCCTACCGAGAGGAATATCCTCCTGGGCATTGCGAGCAATGAGGGGTATCGGTGGATATATCCTTAACGCTTCTTTGATACACATTTCTAAATACTTCATGTCCGATAAGTCCTTGAATGTGACGCCGCGGTTTATATCCCCGCCAAAAATGGAGTCCAACTCAAGGTGCACTTTTTCTTGAGCGGAAGCATTCAAAGCGAGCAGAAACATCGTGTAATTCATCCCGCTGGCTGTGGTCTCAAACGCCTGAAATTAATAGTTTTTTAGAAATTGATTTATTTAGGGAATTTCTGACTTTGGCCATATTACATAAGTCTTCAATGTGACTTTTTTCTCCACAAATATCTGCACTGTACTGGGGACGTTCGTAAACTTCATAACGCAAATTTTTGATTTTTTGGACACCCACCCACCCCCTTTAATATGTGTCACATAGGCACGATATCATTGGGCCCCGAATACTGTTACAATGTGGCCGATGATGTCCTTCTCTGATTTTGAGTTCAGTAGCACATCTATAATTGGTTTTTGTATGGCGCAATTTTCGTTCGATTCAGGAATTGCACACTTTTCCTCCAGAGCCAAAGCAGTCTTACGTTTTTCAATGGCCTAAAATTGTAAAATTATTCATAGATAATTTGGACTAAACATTATTTATTTAAGGTAAGAAATGAAATTCTGACAAATTTTTTGGGGTAAACAAGGCATCCCTGATAATTGTTACCTCCGACACTGTTTCGTTAGTCAATTCTTTGCAAATTTTATCCTGTTTTCCTAATCCGAAACGGTTCCAAATTAAAGGAGAAAGTGTTAACCAAGGTCTCGAGAGTCTCAATCGAAACGAATCCATCGCCATTTGTGTCGCTGCTAGAAATTTGTCGTCGTCGATAGTTTGAATCTTCTGCAAATGCTGACCCCGAAATAAAATCCATTGTTGTTCGAGCCAATCGCGGGTGGATGTTTGTCGCTTGACATTGGAATTTTGTCAGTATTTCGACCAGCGTTCTTGAGTGTTTGTTGAAATATGGGAGAAATCCGGGAAGTTTTTGATGACTGAAGGAAGGACCAAGTAATTTTCTGTCGTCTTTCCATAGCTGCCCCCTCGAAGTGAGGAGCCCTTTGCCCAAAAGGCATTTGAATTGGGAGTAAACGTTTCCTTTGTCGATGTGCTTGACGGAAGACAGGATTTTCTGAAAGGGTTGGTTATATAAATGGTCTTTTATAAGATTAGTTTCTCAGAAGTTGAGAATTCTGAGAAACTACGCCAATAGCAGTCTCAAAGTTTTCCGTCAGGATTATTTGAGGGAACTTGAGACTGGCAGTGCCGTATTTTCCCAGAATTCTCAATTTCTGTAAAAGTTCAACTCTGGATGGAGAGTAGTTACTTGTGCGCCATCTGCCTCCGCCAGAATTACGACAGCAATTGGCTTTGGACCAAACCATATTGCGACTCGACGACCAAACTTTTGAATCAAATTTTCAAAACAGATGGCAGCATCTGTAATAAAGATTCAAATCGTTAAAATTTTGTAAAATTGTCTTACCTTCAAAATCTTACCATCAAGCGGACCAAATATGTAAGGAATCGATCCCACGATAGGAAACTTTCCCGGACATGGAAACCTCGCCAGCAATCTTGCCCTTCGAGTTAGTGTCATAGAAAGGTACGAGATACCACAAATTAAGGCCAAAATTGCAAACGGAACGGATAAGCCTGAAAATAAAACAGAAGTTGTCTAACTCGGTGTTAATATTATAACTGCTGTAGGTTAATACATACTATGAAATAGATAGTACCGTGACCGGTAACAATCGTACCAAAAAATTATCAAGGGTGAATGTATTATTCTCTATGTAGCAAAGTAGGATTAAAATTTCTAAATAATAAGTAAATAAATTACCCAAGTTCTCCATTCTGTCAGTGTCATGAAAAATAATTGTGTGATTATTGTCTGGAAGCTTTGATGCGACTGAATTGGGAAAGGTTATGAATTTGAGACACAAATGTAAATTATGCACTTTCCTGCTCACGACGTTGGACGTGGTGAGGGATGAATGTTATCTTTAACTCATTCAACGGTTAGCAGGCCTTATCCTGGTTGTATGGATATTTCGTAACATTTATGCAATTTGGGTTCTCCCATAATAAGAATGTCTTGTAAAACTAGTCGATAATATGGTTTGATAACATGTTGTCGTTAAAGCTGCCGAAAGAGCAGAGTGTCTTTTACACTCACAATATTATTTTTATGCATGTATGATGCATAAAAGTTTATACATATTTGCATGAATGCATAAAAACGCATCAAAATCCATGAAACCCAATTTATGCCGAGAATTTAATATTTTCAAAAATTTGCATATTTTCCTCCCCCATCAAATGTGGGTAAGATTCGGTTATCTAAAATTGTATGCTGGTTTGAAACATTACAGCATAGCTTTTTATCCCGGGTGAGGGCGTCGTAGTCCGTCTGTCTATCGATCACGCTTATAAAATTAAACGTATCGACTTTAAATTTTGTGCACACACAAATTTTGTGTGACACAATGAATAACATAAAATTAGTATAAAAACTTAATATATTTTTCATATTAAAAATCGAAAATAATTTCACACTAAAACATTAAAATGATAATGTAAATACAACAATTTATCAATTAATCAAATACTTTTATTTGTATTGAAATTATTTTTGTGCATTTCGCTCATTTCCATGCACTTTTCCGGAATTTTGATGCGTGTTATGACACGTTTAAAAACATTTTCGTGCACTAATTTCGTGCAAGAGTAAGAACAATCTGAATAAAATCGACGACGTGGTCAGTAAATTTATCGCTTCTTTTCTGCATACATATGTGTCAATGTATGTATGTGGGTAATTTTTGTGTGTACACAAACAACAGCGAAATATGCATACATCTATATGCGTACATAAAATAAATATATATGTAAATTGCATGCACTTCATTCATGCATGGATAACGAGCAAATTTGGGAAAATGATGTAAGAGGCCTCAACGCGACTCAATTATTCTTAACTAAAGCAGTCCAGACTCAATCGCATAAATGCGTCAACATTCAAATTAACCTTTGACACGAAATGATCACGAATTGATGACTACGCGTCCTCGTATTGTAATCTGCAGCATTTTACTCCGCAGACTAGCAGCAATAGGGGGGGGGGCTATAACTAAGGGAGCTGGAGCCCCCTAACCCACATGGCCCGGAAACAATTAATAAAAGTCAAAGCTAAATAGTTTACAAAATTTAAAAACTATAAGTTAGGTTACAGATGAAAATTACACGCTGTCTGTTAGAATAATAATTTAATTGAAAGTAGTAATTTGAAGGCTACATAAAAAGGGTGGTCCAATGATTTATGTACATATCTATTTTTTGACAGATGGTGTGGTGTTTTTTGTGCTGTAACGATTTGGATATGTACAAAATCTGCAACATACGTACGTAGATTAAGATTTTCATATGTACATATGTACGTTATTTTTAGTGGATAAAAAATCCGTGGCTGAAATTCAAAATCAAATCTGTCCCGTTTACTTCGAGAATTCACAATAGCCAGTTTTCGAGACACATTCCCAACTTTTTGATTTTTTTTTGCGAATTTGAGATACAAAATTTTATAAAGTAACAACAAAATCATGCTTTGTGTAATCAAAAATTTCCCGCATTTGAGAAAATTACTGTACATTTTCCAAATCTTGAATGCAATAATGGTGTACACAATTTATTAATTACGAGCACCTTTAATAAATTAATTATAAATACATAGTTTGTGGACTTGTAAAAATCAAAATTATTTCGGTGTTAGCATAATTTCCAATTTCGGTTTTGGCTCCATAACCATCCCGTAAAGGAGACTGATATCCTCCCGTTTTTGCGAAGTAGAGACACGGAATCGGCGAAGGATGTGGGCCAGGCAAGCCTTCATTTGTATCAGGGCGTACTTCATTCCTGAAAAGAATTTCATTGCAATTTTAATTATTCTTCGTAGAAAGACTTACAATTAAACGGTCAACTTATGTATGCGTAATCGGGTGGCAACGTGGTAAAAGTTCGTATTACATTTAGCACACTCTAAAAAAAATTGTAGTCCCGATTATGTATCGCTATGTGATTGAATGTGACCACTGCATGGTGACGTTAGGTTACAGCTTGGTCACCACATGGAAATAATTCACCACCATAGGTGACATGTAGCAACAAGAGGATAGACGTAAAAACCCAGCATCACGTTTGTCACCGGATTTCTTAGAATGTTGTGTAAATTTTTATGATTACATATGTATGTACAATTACCCAGGCAATTTCTCGGGCCTGCGGAAAATGGGATGTATGCGTATGGATGTCGAGTTGCGCATTCGTCGGGGAGAAATCTGTCCGGATTAAACGCTTCTGGATCCGGGTAGTGTTTCGGATCTCGGAGTATTTCGCGGATGAGGACCATCACCTGAGCTCCTTTCGGTACGATTTGTCCGTTATCTAAATAAGAAAAAAATCATTTTTGGTATTAGCCTAAGGTATTTCAAGGTATACACGCTTTGCAATTTAGAAATATTTCATTCCATGTATTCTAATCGGCAGCAAGGTCTCACAAAGCGTTTACTATAGTACATCCTTCTCTGCCACCATGGGCATATATTTGTTACCGACTTATAAAAAATTTATTACCGCACCAGGAGTCTTTGTACTGCACGGTTGTAGTTATACCGATACATAACCAATGCAATAAAAAATTATCACCAGGTAGCAAATTTTTCATTATAGCTGTCGACTCATATTCTCCGACTGGTGAAGAATTGTTTTCATATTCTTCATCAGCGTGTAATATACGTACTATTTTGCCAGAATAGTAATAAAGTGTTACCGAGAGGAATATCCTCCTGAGCATTTCGAACAACGATGGGTACGGGTGGGTAAATTCTTAACGCTTCCTTGATACACATTTCCAAATACTTCATGTCCGATAAGTCATTCAATGTGACGTCACGGTTGATGTCCCCGCCAAAAATGGAGTCTAGCTCATGGTGCACTTTTTCTTGAGCGGTTGGATTCAAAGCGAGGAGAAACAAGGTGTAATTCATCCCGCTGGCTGTGGTCTCAAAGCCCTAAAATTATTAGTTCTTAATAAATTTAGAGATGAATTATTCATCGCTAGATGAATTTAAATTTTTGATCAGAACAAGTCTGAAATGCCAGTTTTTCTCTACTCACCGCCCCGAATATTGTCACAATGTGGCCGATGATATCCTTCTCTGATTTTGAATCCAGGAGCACATCTAGGAAAGGTTTTTGGATGGCGTAATCTTCATCTGTTTCGGACATTCCAGACTTTTGCTCCTGAGCCAAAGCAATCTTACGTTTTTCAATTGCCTGAAATTGTAAAATTATTTATTACGTTGTACTAAATATTATGTAAAAGAGGGTTATATAATGGGCAGAATGCAATCTTATCAAATTTTGGCGGGTAAAACATGACGTAACTGATATTTCTTACCTCCGACATAGTTTGATTAGTCAATTCCAAACAAACTTTATCCTGTTTTCCTAACCCAAATCGGTCCCAAATTATTGGAATAAGTGCCAACAATGGTCTCGCGAGCCTTAGTCGAAACGAATCCAGCGCCATGTGTGTCGCTGCTAGAAATTTGTCTTCGTCATTTATCTGAAAATTAGAATCTTGCGCAAATGCCGACTCTGAGATGAAGTCCATCGTTGCTCGAGCCAATCTCGGGTGAAGGTTTGTCGGTTGATGCGAGATTTTTGTCAGTATTTCGACCAGCGTTTTTGAATGTTTATTGAAATATGGCAGAAATCCGGTAAGTTTTTGATACTTGAAGGAAGGACCAAGTAATTTTCTGTCATCTTTCCAAAGCTGTCCATTCGAAGTGACGAGACCTTTGCCGAACAGCCATTCGAATTGGGAGTAGGCGACGCCTTTGTCGATGTATTTTACGGATGACAGGATTTTCTGAAAGGTTGATACAAACGTTACACGATTTAAGAATTATACAATTTTCGTAGACTCGTATGTCAAGAGGGCCGTTCATAAATTATGCAAGGCGAGAGGTGGGGATGTAAAGCGCCAAAGATATTGTACATATGTAGATATAGTCATTTTTAGACATGATGAATTTTTTTTACTTGTTGGTAGCAGCATTATTATGGAATTATTGGTGATTTAAATAATTACCTGTGCACCATCTGCCTCCGCCAGTATTACGATAGCAATCGGCTTCGGACCCAACCATATTACGACACGTCGGCCAAACTTTTTCACCAAATTTTCAAAACGGATAGCAGCATCTGAAATTAATAAACTCGTGAATTAAATTAACTCATTAAAATATTGTTACATTTTCTTTCTAAAAATATCATATCTTACCATCAATCGGACCATACATGTAAGGAATCGACCCCACAATAGGAAACTTTCCCGGACATGGAAACCTTCCCAGCAATCTTGCCTTTCGGGTTAATGTCATATAAGCGTACGAAATGCCACAAATTAAGGCCAAAATGGCCAAGAGAATGGATAAACCTTAAAGAAAAGAGCAATTTTAATAACTTTATGATAATATTACAATCGCGGCACGTACTGCATATGTACATATTTACATAAATATACATTAAGAGTGAATAATTAATTAAGGTAATTAAACTAACAAAATTAGTAATTAGGGTAGGACTAAAATTTCTAAGTAAATAATAAATATGTGAATTACCCAAGTTCTCCATCCGGATGGTGTCACGTAACTTGACGTAACGAAAAATAAATGTGTGATTAATGTTTTGGAGCTTTAATACGACTGAAATATGAAAGATGATGGAATTGACTTATAAATAAATATAATTTGTGCACTCTCACGCTCACGCTCAGGATAGAGAGAAGGATGACTGTTATCTGTGGCCATTCACTGATCAACTCGTCTTATCTGCGTTCCTGCCCGATGCGATGCAAAGGTCAATCAATAATTATCGATGTTACGGTACATACGGGATTTGTACTGTTGCATTTCATAATATTAGATAATAATTCCTTGTAGATAAAACAAATATGGTAATGCAGACGTGTATGTATGTACATATTTGTACTCTAACAATGACTATGCATGAATTGTTTTCTCCGATTTTTACGAAGTACGTTTTTAATTACTGATAATCACGCCAAAAAATGACATGGCTCATATAGCTTTCTTCATAATGTGTGCATTTTGGGCTGGGCTTATCCATTTTTCGTGATGCATACCAAACTTTCATGTTTTGCTAATCTGAGACATTTAATTAGAGAAGATACATAAAATCATACATTGTCAAAAATTGTATACCTATAAATAATAACCATACCCTGGCTTATTTATTTATTTATGACTTTTTCATTTCGAGCACGTCAACCCCCAAACTTTGTAGGGTTGTTTATCAACACTTGTGGTTATCAAAAATTAAAAAATATGTGCCGGAGAAGTTCATGAACATGTGTCGTTTTTTTCGCGTTGTATGTAATAGTAATTCAATGACTCTAATGAACTTCTCAATTTGCACTAACTATGTACATAAATGACATCGAGAGTTAAAAATAAATAAATAAATACAAATAAAATTGTTTATCAAGAGGGTGGTAACAAATTTACTATGGCTCGGTAACAAGTTTAATAGTATACATACATTAATCTGTACCACTAATAATGTTACTTACCGTATTACTTATCGACACTTAAGGGCCGTTCATAAATTATGTAGAGTAAAAATCACGATTTTCTAGACCCTGCTTTAACATAGGCAGGATATTTATCACTGACACCTTAAACCCCCACCCCCGTCCCGCCTTACCTAATTTATGAATGGCCCCTTAGTGATACCTGATAAATCAAATTCTAAGAATTATTCGTGCCCTACTCATGGAAATTTTTTGCCCAATTTCAAGACAAAGAAATCTCATGCATCCAATTTATACGTGACACTTAATCGTTCCACTTGACTTTTATTGTCAACATTTACATACCTTTTATAAACACATGCTCCTCCCACCGCAGTGAAGGCGAGGACAAACAAGGCCCCTACACAGAACAGAATTGAATTGAAGTTTTATTATACTGATTTATATGAACAAGTGATACACGTAATAATGACCAAGATTAGAGAAGATAGCTCTAACTTAGCAATATAACTTACATACAAACAACATGTCATGTTTTAACAGTTTACACCCTATTTAAGCCACTACTTCTAATTTTATTTAAACTTAATTATTGATTAGCGATAGAATAGTATCAATTTTATAACCAAACACAGATCCACTCTCTTTATACTCTGAATTAATTAATCTTATTAAAGTAGGTAACGTAGAATTGGTATAAAACTCATTTTTAATCAATGGCTGATAAATTACATCCTTCTTATTTCTCAAATTCACGCCACATTCATTTTCCCTTAACGGAGGCAAGAAAAAATTGTACCTTCCAGTAATTAACTTAAATCCAAAAGATTTTAACATATTTAGCCTACGATTTTTTAGTGACTCTATTTTACATTGAGAAAGAGCGTCATCATAATTTTGACTGTCAACCCTTTTTCTCAATATAATCGACAATGCCCGTTTCTGGACACGTTCTAATTTATTACATAACAATGAACTTAAATTTGGGCCCCATAAAACACTACAATACTCTAGATTAGATCTGATGTACACAGTGTACGCTTGCACAAGTTCAGTTAAGCTGAATCCAGTTGCGAGCAATTTCCTCAATTTGAATAATTTACTATTCGCACCGCTTGTAATTTTGCTAATGTGTAGATCCCAATTATATTTTCTATTTAAATAAACACCTAAAATTTTTATTGAATTAACAATTGGGATTTTTACATTATTTACGTAAAACTCAGGGGAAAAGGTTACTTTCCTACCACCAAAGTTAATTACCATAACTTCGCATTTATCCGGATTAGGCCTCATTCGAATCTGACCCGTAACTGAACTTAAGGAATTTAAGACCCTTTGCGAATTCGGTAAACTATCTATCACTCTTTCGACTAAAACAAGATCATCCACAAAGCTACCTAAGCAAAAATTAGGATCATTTTTTAACTCAGATTCTAACGCCTTTAAAACCACATCCATAATCAAAATAAACAATAATGGAGCTAATTTTGTACCTGCGGGTGTTCCACAAGTTAAGTTTTTGATATCAGATAATATATTCCCATTTTTTACAATTTGGCCTCTATTTCTCAAAAATGACAATAACCACAGAATGTCTATTTCAGCCACTCCGTAATCTAGCAAAATCTGACCTAGAATTTTATGATCCACTAAATCAAATGCCTTGAACGTATCGACCGCTGTCACGACCACGATCGCACCGGGGGTTTCTAGAGATTTTAATATAAATTCATTAATTTTAACCATGTCACCATGAATTTAACCATGAATTTTAACCATGAATCACTGCCCAAACCGGTGTCGAGACGAGTGATGACGTATCGTCATGTCCACATTTTTCTTTGTCCACTACTTTCACTTGGTCGTCATCGTCACACAACTTGATGGATTTCGGGGGAACTGGAATCGTAAGGTAGATAAGTCTCTGAATAAAATATTATATTGGTTTCTTTCCCGTTTGAAGGGTGTAAAAGCCCTGTTTTTCTTCACAGTTCGCCAGTCCGTACAAGATAACGCATTGTCCGTACGTTTATACGGCTGCATACTTGCTATCGTTGGCCAAAGAGACGCAGCCATTGGTAAGATTAAGATTGATGGAATAATGCAATAATGGTCAACAACAGCAACCACGGTGCAGATATCATCACACATTAGGCCATACTAGTGAACAATGCCGAGTTTTGAATAGAGTCTCACATTCCCCGAATCCTCCAAATCAGGGAAATAGTCGCAATCATCAGCAGCAGCCTAACAATCAACAACAGTACAACAATAACCGCCCTGCATACAATAACCACAACAATCGCAACAACTACAACAATGGTAACAATGCAAACAATGGGAACAATGCAAATTACAACAATGGGAACAATTACAATCGCAATAACAACTACAATCGCAACAATCGTGGACAGCAGCAACAATACAACCATGGTGGACAACAACAACAATATTCCAACAATTATGGACTACAGCAGCAACAATACATCCCTCCTCAACAATACAACCCTCCTCAACAATGGAACAGCAGCAACAATCAACAGCAACAACACAACCCTGCTCTCAATGGACTTTTTGAGAGTGGATCTTCATCACACTTTGAAAATTCGGAAAACTAATGGGCCTGGAAACGCGGGTTCCCCAGGCCAAATTAATCTCACATTTCCCCCAAACTTTCACACATCCATTTCCTCCTTTCACTACTTCTCCTCCTCCAAATAAAAATAAGCCGTTTGTTACTTTAGACGATATTTGCCGATTAGATTCTCTTCAAATTAGGAATAGGTGTCTTTCCTCAGCTGGTGCAACGATTGCGTCAGTCCCCTTTACGAATCATTTAGGAGAAAAATTTCCCCTTCGTTTTTACGATGAGCCAAAAGACTCATTACGTATTACCCCTGTATTACCCCTGTAGAAATTGAAAATATTGTGAAAATCGCTCTTCATGATACTGGTGCAGGGATTTCTGCAATAAACCCTGATATTCTCAAGCTTCTTTCATGCAATTCTGTGCATCGGATTTCGCCGTGTATTCCGTTTAGGATCCGAGTTTCTGTGAATAATGAGGATGTTTATTATATTAATAGTTCAGCCGAAATTGTAGTTACTTTGCAAGGTCGTAGATTTTTATGGAGATTTTTTCTGTCCAAATTTAGCACATGATGTTGTTTTTGGTACCGATTTTCAATATGCATACCACATTACAATAGATGTAAGGCGTAAAAGACTAAATTTTGGTGTTAGTGATGAAATTTTTGATCGAAAATGGTGTGAAAAAATCCCAATCTCATTTCACCCCATCATGGTAGGTAGTGATCCTAACTTATATACCACTGAAGTGTTTCAAAATCCCACTCCATACTTCCCACCACGATCTAACACACCACCGCCGCCTTCACAATTAACTTCTTTGTATGTGCAACCCAAAAAATCTGCAGAAAATCCCATTTTTTTCGAAAAATACTGAAAATCCTCCTCCCCATGTTAATAAGAATAGGGAGCAAGTCAAAGTTAACGAAACTCATCCGCCACTTCCTAAACCTATTGTAAACGCTCACGTAACAGCACGAAATCCTCCTAAGCCGAAAAAAGCCGAGAAAATTCCCATAAAACCTCCAAAAATTGCCGTTTTTCCTCCCCATGTTAATCATATGGACGATTCCACAGCCGACAATACAACGCACAGCACGTTTTCCCTTCCCAATTCTGATTTTGAGTCAATGCCGAGTACTATTACTGCCGAGGAAGTTGTTAAAATTAGTCGCACATGTTATATTAAGCCGAATTCCATGCGTAGAATAGACGTTTTTGTTAATAGTACGTTTTCTGGCGATATTCTCATTTTGCCCCGTCGTGAATTAGAACGTAGCAAACATGTAGCTATTGGTAAAACTATTATTACGCTTTAAAATGGTACTGGTTCTACTTATATCGCTAATTTAACCAACAAACCTGTAAAAATATGTCAAAATACTCCTATTGGTAGTTGTGAAGAGTTTTCAGACTCTCAAATTCGCTGTAATCTAGACGATTTAGAACGTGTAAGGTTAGAATCACTACTTTCTATGCATAAAAATCCTGAAAATGAGTCTCCTGACGACTTTAATGCCGAAAATAATGCCGAAAATCCTCCTCCCGAGTCCCTATCTCACGTTAGAACTGGTGAAAATCTTTCTTCAGAGCAGAAACACGAACTAGAAAAACTTTTGTTGCATTATTCCGACATTTTCGCATCATCTACTGAGGACGTAACACGTACACATCTCGCAAAACACTACATTGACACCGGAAACGCAATGCCAATTAGACAGCGTCCATATCGTGCTTCATTTAAAGAACGACAAGAAATCGCCCGTCATTGTGCCGACATGTTAGACCGTGGAGTTATTGAACCTTCAAATTCTCCTTGGGCATCTCCCGTCGTGTTAGTCTCGAAACCTGATGGTTCGTGGCGTTTCTGTTGTGATTTCCGTAACTTAAATGAAGTGTCCAAAAAAGACAGTTATCCTATGTGTAGAATAGACGATGCGTTAGACAGACTTAATGGTGCTAGTATATTTTCAAGCATGGATTGTGACCAAGCGTATTATCAAGTCGAAATAAATGAAGACGACAAAGAGAAGACCGCCTTTGCGACCCCTGATGGCCTCTACCAATGGCAGGTCATGGCCTTTGGACTCTGCAACGCGCCCGCCACTTTTCCCCGCCTGGTAGACAGCGTTTTAGGCCGTTTAAAATGGACCATCGCGTTGGTATATTTGGACGACATAGTGTGTTTTAGTCGCAATTTCCCCGAGCATCTTGAGCATCGTTCCCTCATCTTTGACGCTCTCCGGGCCGCAAATCTAAAATTAAAACCTTCAAAATGTTCATTTGCACAGCCAAAACTGTTATATTTAGGCTACGTAGTCTCCGCAGACGGTATGGAAGTGAATCCCCGCAAAACTGACGCCGTACAAAATTTTCCACCCCCGTATCTCAAGAAAACGCACGCTCAAAAGGTGAAAGCTGTCCAGAGTTTCATCTCACTGTGTTCTGACTATCGCCGTTTTATTCCTAACTTCTCTAAAATCGCCGCCCCGCTGAGAAAACTCACCGAAAAAGACCAACCATTCCGCTGGGACGATCACTGTGAAGACGCATTTAATAATCTAAAATCTAAGCTCGTAAACCCCCCAATCTGAGATTACCCCGATCACGAATCTCCGACCGAAATCCACTCAGACGCGAGTAAATTAGGTCTCGGAGCAACTTTGGTGCAGATTCAAAATAATGTACCCCGGGTAATCGCATACGCATCACGTAGTTTAACTAAATGTGAAAAGAACTATGGTGCGACCGAGTTAGAAGCATTAGGCGTAATTTATGCAATAGAACACTTTAAACCGTATATTTATGGTCGTCACTTTACTGTCGTGACGGACCACCATTCTTTGTGTCATCTTCTCAAACTGAAAGAAAGCATGAAAGACCCAAAAGACCGTTTAGCACGCTGGATTATGCGCCTCCAACCGTACGATTTTGAAATTCGACATATTGCTGGCCGTATTCACACGGACGTAGACCCTTTGTCCCGCAATCCCGTGAATTCCCCGAACTCTAAATGTGACCCGTTAGAAATTGACGAGCATTTCTTTAGTCTACACACCGACAAATCTAAAAATACTAACTTTACGTTGAGTAAATTGGCCGATTTACAACGTTCTGACCCTAAATTAAGTCTCATAATGTCTCAACTTGACGAACTAAATCTCTTCCCAAAACACCCCGAACAAATATTAAAATCTAAAATCGCCGACTTTTCAATCCGCGATGGAATTCTGTGTAAAATAAGTTCCGACGAAGATACACCATTATTTTTACCCTGTATTAAATTAAGATTAAAAATATTAAAAGAGGTTCATGATGGAATAATAGGTCATTTAGGATTTTTTAAGACGTATTCTTTGTTAAAATCGCAGTATTATTGGCCTAATATGTACACTCATTGTCACCGATATGTAAGGTCTTGTCAGAAATGCCAATTTTTCAATAGACGTAATTTTGTCACCCCTGGAGAGTTAAAGCCAGATCCACCGCCGAAAGTCCCGTTTCAACGCATAGGCATCGATTTTCAGGGCCCATTTCCCGTCACTTGGCCCCATCGTAACAAATACATTTTTGTAGCCGTAGACCACTTAACGAGATATGTAGAAGCTTGGCCGACTAAAAATGTAGACACAAAATCCGCAATCTCTATTTTGCAAAAACACGTCCTAAATCGCCATTCTTGTCCCCTTGAAATTGTCTCTGACCGTGGTAGCTCTTTCACTAGTCACGAATTCAAAGAATTTTGTCGTAAGAAGGGTATTAAACTAAAATTAACTGCCCCGTACAAGCCTGACTCTAATGGCGTCTGCGAACGAAAAAACGCAGTCATCAAGGGCATCATTGCGAAATATGTAAATGAATCTCACACCAATTAGGACCAGTTTGTTCCAGCCGCCGCCTACGCCGCCAATATTGCCGTACACAAAGTCACAGGAGAATCCCCCTTTAAACTCGTCTACGGAAGAGACCCCATCCTCCCGTCGCAAGTCGAAAACCCGTTCCTGATTGTGGACGACGCCCAGTTCGAGCCAATCGCCCTCAGGACAGGTCAACGCGCAAATTGGGCAGGAGCCCGAGAAAGAACAATTGCATTCCAAAACCTGACCAAAGAAAAATTCGATCTCAAGCACAGACCAATTTCCTACCCTCCCGGAGCAAAAGTCCTCCGCGTTAACCACGACACCCGTGCCGGTCTCGTCGCCAAATTCCGTCCTAAGTGGAGAGGACCGTATCTCGTCGTGCAGCAGTTCGCCGACAACATGTGCGAAGTCGTCGACATCCGCAGCAAGCCCACTAGCCGTCTCAAGCTCGTCGTCAGCGTCCGAGAGCTCAAGCCGTACAATGATGAAATTCACCCCGGAGATGTGTCCGAAGACGACTCCGACGTCTCGAGTTCAGACTCAGAATCTGACTCCGAATCCGATTTTTATGTTGATTTTTCTGTATCTCACAAAATCAATCGCAAATTCACTAATGTTCCTATTTTTATCGCTCCCCGCAGCGCAAACTCTTCCTTGGGACGCCCGCCCCCATTGGAATCGAGTCCCTCTCAGTCTCAGTCTAAGTCTCAGTCCGATAGTCGTATGTCTGTCCGCTCAGAAGCCGACGAAGTCAAGTTATCCTCTGCAGAATCAGAGAAGTCACAATCTTATTATAATCAATCCTCCCAAAGTCGTGTCAAAATGTCGATTCTCAGTCTAATTCCAGCTCAGCAGAATCAGTAATCAGTCAGCCGAGTGTCTCAGTCGTTAGTTTGGCCCCAGAAGCCCATTTTTCGCACTCCGACGCTGCACAGAATCAATCTGCCGACTCTGAAGTAGACAGCACAGTTTTGAGACGTTCGACACGTACAAAATACCCAGTATCTCGCTACAGTCCGAAAGACTATCGCTAATTTTTTGAGAGAGGAAACTACAATTTTTTACCTTTTTTCCCCGTATTTTTATCACTTATTTGTAATTTTAGCCGTATTTTAACCTTTTTACCTGTATTTTTAACCTTTTGCCGTTTTTACCGTATTTGTACCTCTATTTTGAGAGAATTGCCGTTTTACCTCAGTTTTGAGAGAATTAGCCGTATTTTTGCCGTATTTTTGAGTTACATATCGTATTTTTGACGTACATACCCGTATTTTGCCGTAATTATGAGTTCCGTACCGTTTTTTGCCGTAATCTTGAGAGAATTCCCGTTATTTTGAACTCTTTGCCGTTTTTTGTACGCTAAACAGCCGCTAGAACCTTACTTTTTAGTATTTTATCATTTTTTGTATGTTTAACTAATGTGTGCCAATTTTTGTATACGCAGTTCCCTAATTTTCCCCTCTTAAACACTGAAATTCCCCGAGAGAAACGCAAATAATCCGAGAGAAACAACCCGCAATCCGAGAGAAAATTCGCCGCCGTTCCAGAAAAACGAGCCACTTTTCGAGAGAAAACCCCCCAGAAGCTTATGAAAAAATAGCCGCCGCCGTTCCGAGCAGACAGCCGAAAACCCGACCAGAATCGAGCCGAAATTCCCGTGGAAAATCCGTCACTCTGTGGATACAGCTAAAAGAAGTCCCAGAGATAGTCAACTTTCACCGCCTAAAAATTCGCTATCTCAAATCCAAATTCCCCTGAAAAATTCCCCCCTCAATTTTCTGATGATGGAGGACGACGACGTTCTGCTGTTGGAGGAAGAAGAGCACATTTTATCTCCTCCGCAACCTGACCTAACCGACAAGTTACAGCAACTTCACGTCGCGTCGCCCCCATCGTCCCCGTCAAATATTTCACCCCCCGTATCCCCCCAAAATTCAGTCCAGCCGATTAATGTCGAAACAATTGCCGACCAAACTACCCCCCAAAATTTAATAAACAATGATGACGATTTTCCGCCGCCCGTGCATTCTTCCTGGCCCGACTTTTCGATTACCATCGTGAATGATCAAAAATCAATTAACCCCCCCGTCAAGAAAAAGTATCGATCCCGTCTTGTCCCGAATCGTGTCCGACACGACAGACCACTTCCGCAACCATTAATGGCTCTACGCCTTGGTCATCCTCCCTTCCACACTTTCCGCCGCGTTCCGCAACGCCATGTCCCCCGAAATTACCCGTACTCCGGGCGAAGAACCGATCTTTTCCGCATCTTTCATCCCAACGGCAGTAACACTCCGGTGTGTTACTTCTGCCGCCAATCCGGACACGTCCAGCTCCACTGCCCCCAAAATCCGCAGTCTCTTCTCTTCATCCCCCCCTGTCGACTCGTCCCCACAATTTCCACCACGACGCCCAAAAGATGGAGACCATCTTATCTCCGATCGGGCATATGTGGGGACGGAATAGTTGCTCGCCCCCCACTCATTACACAACGCACACCAAGCAATGATGTGCGTCGTCAAACTTCGTAGTCCCTCCCTCACCCCCAACTCAGCCACAGGAGCATGGCCAAACCACCACTCTGCAGCTCCAGCGTCGATCCGCCATCGCTCTTCTTCTCTCCTGACCACGCCGTTCTCGTGGCAGTCGCGCTCCCCTCTCTCAGGCATGCACATCTCTCATCGCAGCCTCTGCGGACTCGCCAAAAGTTTCCCATTGTAGTTTCCGGGAACTCCTCACATTTTTATATATATCTCTCTCATTTTGTATCAATTATACACACACTTAAGTACACACACAATTACACATTTAGTAGTTAGTTTTGTTAAGGATTGATAGTGTTATAAATTAGTAACAATAAATAGTGTTCAAGAAAAGATTCGGAAACCGTGCATTGAGAACATTAACATTTATTGGGTGATAGTGAATCTTCATCCTTGATTCATTGTAGTGCACGTACGCAATTCTGAACACGCTAACTATCTTGGTGCATCATTGAACATTATTGGGGAGTTCCGACAAAGTGCCCAACGGAACCACTCCCCCTGTCTCCCCCTTTTGTGGTGGTGCTCCCACCATCGGCCCAAGCAGAGCTGAAGAGGACCTCTATTCAACCGTATGGGTGTACTCATTGTGGGATCCTTGTAACGACCCCCACCACACCCCAAAAGTGGCCAATTCTGCCCACTTCCTCATCATCATCTTCCGGCCCTCTCTCAGCAGCATCATCAACTCATCCCCTCATCCCTAAAATAACAAGAAGGACTTGTTTAAGGGAATCGTGGGATCCCCGGAGGTTCCTGTACGAGGTATCATCCCCCGTCCCCCAGAGGCATAATCCCCCCGAGGACCCCGACCCTTAACAACAAACCCTTCACTGCTTCTGTATGCATGTGGCAGCTGAGACTATTTGTAAAAATAAGTGCGATGTGGGTGTTGCAAATTAATAAATATGACTTAATTTACATATGTATCTACATACATATGTATATACTGTGCATTTAAACACATATGTACATATGTATTTATTTACATATGTGTATATCAGTGAATGCGACGCATTTACTATATTTGCATCTGTGGAAGAAATCCGGCTGAAACCTGGCATATCTGAACTTTAACCTATCTTGACGTGAGAGAGCGTGTGCTTGATGGGGAATATATACGATTTGTACAAAATGTTCTTTTTTATTAATTACTTTTCAATATTTATGTATGTAGGTATGAAATATTGGAGAACATATTTATGTACGCTGTCAAATTCGGTAGAGTCACATGCATTATTACGGTTTTCACTTAAGGTTAGGCAGTCCAGCCAACATTCTTACGATGCATGTTTTTTTTTCTGGGAATTTCTAACCAAAGATTCGGGGAATTTCTAGAATCTGCCACATAAGGTCACCGCAGCGTACAACTAAATAATAATCACACCAACGGGTGACAAGAGCTATGAAATTCATTGGGTGATCTAAAATTGCATGCGTACCAGCCACCATACCGAGAGTCCTCAAACTAAACAGACTAAAATGACGATTTACTTTTTGTATGATGGCTCTCATGCTGGAAACAAAATGAATGTGAACAGGGGCTCCATACAACCACAATGTTGGTCTATTGACCATGGTCAGAAACATTAGTTAAGAATTACTTAAAAACTATTTCGTAAATATTTGTCATGAAAAAATAATGAAAATTTGAAGGTTATCGTAATTTGATAACAAGTTTGGCAACATGGTACCTGGACCACACGTTGAAACTGAGTCTCGAAACCTCGCAGAATTTTATACATACAACACATGCCTGGACACCCTGTACATTCTAGTGATGGTGGGTTCAGTGCGGAGATGGTGGTGGAGTGATGACGTAATGTTTATGTTCTCAACCAAATCAAAACATCACGTGCTTTGCATTCTCACTGGACAAAGAGCCATGGTACTCCCTCTGGATATATTTATAACTCTATGAATCGCACTTTTCACAATTTCTAAGCCCTTCGGGGGCAACGTGAAGTCCCAGCACCAAGTTCAAATGCTAACACACGCACACCCAGGTTTCAACTTTGAACTACAAACTTTAGCACATCGATTTAAAATCCCCCATTTAGTTAATTCCTGATTTGCAATGGAACCACCCACCACTTCGTTTGGTGTCATTCCAGAAAAAAGCTTGAAACTATGGTCTGCATTTCGAAACGTGGGGGCGGCTGGAGAGGAGATTTTGAAAACGGCAAAATTGGCACATGCTGCCAACTACGAGCTTGGATTCGTAGTAACCAAGACAGACGAAACTTACTGCTTTTTCCCTGAAAATATTAACCCTGGTCGGTATGTGTGCAAGGTTTCCAAAATTCAGGAACTTTCCGGAATCCGGGTTAAAGGTACAGTTCATACATACACATTTTGATTGATCACAAAAATACATTGTTTCACTGGGGCTCGGTAAAAAATCGAATTTTTCCAAATTCTATTTGACTCACATTTTAGCCAATTTTTAATAAAAACGTTTTTTGTATATCGACTGGGAGTAGAAGCTTGAAAAACTCGTTTTCTAGGCTTCGTGGCCAAATTTTCCTCTCTAACTGTAATTTTAATTTTTTTTGTTTCCAGAATTTTTCACTCGAAAAATTAACTTTGCCCTAACGGAGGAAGGACGCCTCTTCTCCTGGTCAAGTTGGCCCCGCCGACCTGACGACCCAAACAAACACACTCAGGAAATTGTCGATCAATTAGGCCGCTGTTACGCATTATTATGCACATTTTATAATGTACACATCATTCGGCATATACATATGTATGTCAAAAATATTAAATAATATTGTTAACAGAGATTTCTAATAATTAAAATAAGTACGTATGTATGTATAAATGAAACTATAAATGAAGCTATATACTTATACTCGTAATGAAAAGTTCAAGGGCGTCTCCTCAACTAGATCTCTACAACCCTGGACTTTGGACTATCACGCACCGGACGCATGAAGACCCTTCAAGTCCCCATACAAATTCTCCAGTATAAAAACCCCAGATTTTCTATGTACAATACCCATTCATTTCGTACCGTTTGGACACTTATGGTGGCAACAGCTAACCAGTTGTGAAACAAACAATTATTTGTAAATGTAAGGCAGCGTCAATTTTTATAAAATAAAACCAGAAAATTCCCTTCCAAATCCATTTTGTTCATTGTAATTATTACGCGTAACATAAATGTTGCCGTAAAACCCGGGATTTACTAACCAGATTTCAGTCTAATATTTCCTAAAAATATAGCTCCCACTAATTTTTTCAAAATTTTTTTTTGCTTAAAATGACAGCAAATCTACATACGCACTCTTGTTTCACACTTCATCAATAATTTCAAAAAATTTTTTTTTGAAATTAAACTATTTAACTTTCAGCAGAAACTATATTTTTCAGAAACTTTCAACTATTTAGGAACGGCGTATTAATGAAAACAACCTTCAACCAGCAAATATTCCTATTTACGCACTATACCTATATACATACGTCTGAATAGCTTACTCAAACAACTTTCTCTTATTTTCGGCGTACTCAATATGCAGCCAATAAACTTTTAACATTTTTATATTCCTGTACACTAAATATATTTAAAAATGCAATAGCGTATTTCTACACACTAACAAATTTTTGACTAAAATTCTTTATAAATTACAACCTATTTACTAAATAACTTGAGATATTTCAACTTATGCTTTAAATCTATTTTTCTTTATGAATTGAAACACAAATTGTTTACAATATTTTACAAACATGGAATTTTTTAAATTTTTCTCAGAATCTCAAAATTATTGCAACCATTCAAATGCAGACTTTCAATATAATCTTCCCAGCTTGTGAAATCAAGAAGGAGGATATTACACAAATATCATTAGTATATTATCAAGGGATTTTTATTTTAAAATCAACGACATTGGTATTAAATATTTTATTGATCAACCGTCAATCTCACCCCAATTATTTTGATAATAAGAATGATCAATACCCACTTCAATTTTGTCAAAACTTAGTTTCGGTTCCTTTTCAAAATTACAAAAAATTTTTTTTGAATATTAACTTATTAATTCATGAAGAAAACAAATGGGATGGTGTAATGATACATTATTTTTACGAACTTAAATAAAATCTATACATTTTTGTAAATTTTTGGTGTTTTATCATACATTTTCTCATAATGTGGAAGGCTACAGCATCCACATCAAAACAAGCAGAACCAAAAATTGGCAAAATAGATTTAGCTAGAAAACAATTTAGCTAGCTTTTGTTTTGGAGCAAAACAAATGGGTAGAAATTAGCTTAACTTCATCCAACGAATCCGGCAATTCATACCATGAGAAGGAAATTCCTAAACCATACACAGTAGGTAATAGCACGTTTTACGCCCCATCGAAATAAAGAATTTTTCTTAGGTGAGGCAAAATAAATGGCTTTGATTTTAAAATTTCTGAATCTCAAAAATCCAAATATTTAGTATTTAGATTTAGTATTTGAATTATTCGTGGAATCGGAAATTTTGAATAAATTTAAAATTTTAGGGATTGCAACTAATTTTACATTTCAAAATCATTATTATTTACAAATTACACCATGTTCAATAAAAAACCGAAGAATGATAATGAACCCATTTTGGTTAAATTAAATGAGGATAAAAAATTAATTACGAAAACTAAAGAAGGCAAAAAGATAGACGTAATTTTTAACAAAAGTACGGATTCCAACCAAAGCGTAGATATTCCAAAAGCTTATCGAAAAGGTCATAGTATATTCTATACCCCGAAAAAGTAAAAACTTCTTAGATTAGGGATATAGTATAACACTGAATAGCCAATTTAATCCTTAAAAATGACGAAACCAATCAAATTAGGAGTAGTTCCACCAAAATTCTCCGGTAGAAGTTCGGAAGACCCCTATAAATATTTGCAAAAATTCGAAAATTGTGCGATTGCGAATAACTGGGACAACGATATTAAAGTAGTTCAACTTCCTAATTATTTACAGGACACAGCCTTGCTGTGGTACCAGCATTTTATTAATACTCAGAAAAAAGCTAGTACTGTAACTACAGTTAAAATCACCCGGAAAGAATTAACAGACGCATTACAGTTGGCCTTTAAATCCGTAGCTAGCAAAGAAATAGCGGAGGACAAGTTGATTACTCGAACGCAAAAAACGGGAGAAAGTCCAGACGATTATATTTATTCGAAATTGGATTTAATTAATGACTATGACTCATCTATGGACGAGAAAACTAAAGTCAGACATTTGGTAGGAGGTTTAAAACCTCAATTTTTCGAAAAAATATATCCCATGGCCTTTACTACTGTAGACGAAGTTTTAAACCAAGTTAGACGTATATCAGATACGCAATTTTTAATTTCCAAATTTGAAGATATCAATGTTACGGAATCACATACAAATAAGGCGTTGAACGATTTTACCAACGCATTAGATATGCAAAACAAGAAAAGTGAGGTGAAATTGGATAAACTTCTAGAAGTATTGGCCATCCAAAATAAGCAAATTTTGGATTTAAAATCTGTTCAAAATAATACCAAACCAATTTTTCAACCACAAAACCGACCACAATTTCAAAACCCCCAGTTTACTCCTAGAAATAATCAATATCAAAACTTCTCAAACCAAAATTATTCACAAAATCAACCAAGGCAAGGATTTCAAAATAATAATTTTGTACCAAATCATCAAAATCAAAGATTTCAAAATCTTACTCCCAGAGCCCAATGCACACATTGTAATAAAATTGGCCACACATTTGATGTTTGTAGGGCAAATATTCAATGTAGAAACTGTGCCAGATTTGGCCACACTGAAGAGCTATGTCGTTCGGGAAATTGTGGGTCATGTGGACGCCAAGGTCATACTGCTAGTAAATGCAGAGCTCAAGTTCTTTGTTTTAAATGTCATAGACATGGACATTATGCAAATAATTGTAGATCGGGAAACGCCGAGGGGCGGGATTCTCCGACGACCGTCAATCAGAGAGCTTCGCCTTCGCAAATCAATCCCAATCTTCAGACTTCAGGTCAAACGAGCCAATCTGCCCCACAGAATCAATCGATGAACAATCAAGGGAGGAACCCACCTATGATGAATACACGATGAATATCGGAGCAAATAAATTAACTAAAATGCCCGGTCTTGTTAATGATAAATTTGCATATATACATTTAGACTCGTGCTCCAGTGCTTCTATTATAGATGCGGCCTATTGCGATACAATTGAGCCATTGCCGTATATTGTAAATATTACGGGAGTCACTCAATCGAGCATGCAAACAATAGGATTTTCAAATATTAAAATTACAATTGGCCCTAATGCGGAACAAATAGATTTTAAAGTATACGTAGTTCCTAATTTTAAATTCAATCTCCTATTAGGGACTGATTTTCACAAATTGCATGGGGTATTATTAGATTTCAAAAACGATGACATTTTAATTGATGATACACATGTAAGCATGGAGCCGATCGATATTGGGATTATGAATAAGGAAGATTCATTAAATGTTGCAGATTTTACAATAAATGAGACTTTAAATACAGGGCAACATAATGAGCTTAACCAAGACAATTTTGATTTTATGAACAGTTACACAGAGTGGGACCAACCCATTACAGAATTTTTACATACAGAGGGTGATCAACCTAATATAGAATTTGTACATACAGAGAGTGCCCAACCTAATATAGAATTTTTACATGCAGAGGGTGATCAACCTAATACAGAGTTTTCACATACAGAGAGTGCCCAACCAAATACAGAATTTTCACATACAGAGGGGGGTCAAACTAAATAAGAATTTTTACAAAAAGAAGGTGAGGAACAAAACCCGCAAATATTAATTAAAGTGTTTTCAAAGAAGGATGAACGGATCCCAGCAAATACAATTAAAAGAATCAAAGTACAATTTAGGGGAGAACTTAACCAACTAAATATAATTGAAATGAGCCATCAATTAATCAAATTAAATTTGCACATGCCCGATATACTAGTTAGAAAAGAATATCATGAAAATATTACAATTCCTATTATGAATTTGTCCAATAAAAAGATTATAATTCCAAGAAACACAAATGTTGCAGAAATAAAATGTTTAGAAAATTTGCCAATAGAGGAAACTACCTTACACTTAAACACAGAAACTCCTAAACAAGAACACGTTAACACATCAAATGATGAGGAACATATTAAGAAAATTTTATCTAAAATACATTCAGAAGCTGACACAGAAAATAAAAAATTAGTAGCAGATTTATTAAAAGAATATAACGATATTTTTGCAAAACCAGGCGAGATAGGTGAAATTAATTGTTATAAACACAAAATTATTTTACTAGAAGGGGCTAAACCTGTTAGGAAGTCTCCATATAGAAAACCAGCTAGCTTAGAACAGTTTGAACGCGAAAAAGTGAAAGAATTATTAGAAAAAGGAGTTATACGTCCATCTCATTCGCCTTGGGGCTGCGGTGTGGTCATCGTTCTGGACGGTCATAGGTCAAAAAATGACTCCTCCCCCTCCTCCTCCCCCAGACTAGCCATAGATTATCGCCCCCTTAACAAACAGGTCCATAAGGATTCTTTTCCTTTGCCCAACATAAACACGATCATAGATTGGATTGGTCGACGATCAAAATTTATTTCAACGTTAGATGTCGCGCGTGGTTTCTGGAGCATGTTATTAGATCCGGAATCTATTCCCCTTACTGGATTTATTACACAATTGGGGCTATTTGAGTTTACACGTTTACCCTATGGAGTCTGCAATGGGGCGGCAGCCTATCAAAGGGCCATGTCAATCATTCTTTGTGGGTTACTTTGGGAGAATGTGTTAGCTTTTATAGATGACATATTTTTAGCTGATAATACTATATCAGAACATATTGAAAACATGAGAAAAACCTTTGAACGTTTCAGACAACATGGAGTAAAATTGTCAATAGAAAAATGTGATTTCTTAAAACCTGAAACATATATTTTAGGTCATTATATCTCAAATGGTACAATTAGGGCAGACACTAGGAAAATTAAACCAATTATGGATATTCCTGCGCCTAAAATACCCACTGAAATTAAAAGATTACAAACATTTTTAGGTATGTGTAATTATTTGTCCAGATATATCAAAAATTATAGTTTTTTGGCATATCCGTTGACAAAATTAACACGTAAAAGAGAGCCTTATATTTGGGGAGAAGAACAAGAGCAAGCCTTTGTAAACTTGAAACAAGCTATTTGTTCTCCTCCAGTCCTTACTTTATATGATCCAGAGAAGTATTGTCATATTTTTGCGGACAGTTCTCTCTACGGCATAGGTGCGAGTTTACTACAATTAGATGAGCAAGCGCAATTAAAACCAGTTGTTTATGCGAGCAAAACCTTATCCGCCAGTCAGCAAAAATGGAGTACAATAGAAAGAGAACTATTTGCAATTTATTTCGCGTTACGAACATTTCATCCGTATATATATGGAAAAGAATTTACAATTCACACTGATCACGAACCACTGACAGCACTTAAATTCGCAGTACATACTAAGAGAATTTCCAGCAGATTAACTAAATGGGCACTCATTCTCCAGGACTATAATTATAAAATTGTTTACAAAAAAGGTAAAGACAATACTTTAGCCGATGCACTTTACTCTGATCTCGTTTACCAATTGTTAATGACGAAAAATTAGATATTCCCGTATTAGTAATTGAATTTTCACATCTCACAGAATTACAGCACAACGATAAAGAAAGGACATTATAAAAGATATGCCAGAATTAAAATCAAAATTTTCAATAAAAAATAATATTTTATGTAATGTCTCGAAAGGATATTCAAGAACGGTAATTCCTAAAGTATTACGAGCTGAAATTTTGTCAGATATACATTCAATTCCGATGTCCGCACACCTTGGGTTCAGTCGTTGTTACAATAAATTAGTGTTGAAATTTTATTGGAAAACTATGAAAATAGATTTGTACAATTTTATTTCAGCATGTGATTCTTGTTTAAAATTTAAACCAAATTACGATAAAAGACCAGGAATGTTAATGAATATTCCTCCGGGAGATCGACCTTGGTTTTATGTATCTACAGATATTTTGGGGCCCTTTGCGACTTCAAAATCAGGCAATAAATACATAGTTAATTGTATTTGTATGTTTTCAAAATGGATGGAATGCAAAGCAATTCCTAATCAATCTTCTGAAGAAATTGCACGTTTCTTGGACGAAGTATTTTCACGACACACAGCTCCAAATTATTTATTGTCTGATAATGGAATGTCGTATGTTTCAAAATTGTTAGATACTCATACAAAATTATTTGGAGTCAAGCACAAATTTATAACCCCATATAATTCCAGAAGTAAGGGTCTATCAGAGCGACTAAATTTTATAATTAGTAGAATGATTTCTCACTTCGTAAATGAATATCATGACGATTGGGATAGTAAATTAGTCCAACTTCAAATGGCTTACAACACAACTACTCAAGAAAGTACTAAGCAATCTCCTTTTAAAATTATGAATGGAAGAGAACCAAATTTTTTATATGAATATAATCCTGATGATTCGAGTTCTATTCATTTAAAATATGAAGAATTACAGGCATTGCGAACTGATGTTTTACGCATTTTGAGAAAAGAACAATTGAGATATAAACTACGAGAAGATAAGTACAGAAAACCAGTCGAGTTTAACGTTGGAGACATAGTTAAATTAAAATATCCCAAGAAGACTAAACGAATCGGTCAATCAATTAAATTTATTCCAATATATCTGGGCGAATACGAAGTGATCGGAAAAATAAATGACCACAGTTACACTGTAAAATGTAAACAAACAAATAGAATAATTAAAGCAGGTGTAAATAGAATGCGTCTTGTAAAGGTATTTTTAATCGAAGACGATGAGGATGTCGAAAATTTTCAACAACTAAATCTGCTTATGAAAGAATTAGAAAATGTGGATAATATGATTTTCACATTAAAAAATTTGAATATAGAACCAATTACGGAATGTAAATTTAACACAATCCCATATCTTCCATTTGATATTTGTATCGGTAATTTCATGAACGAAGAGGAGGTTTTGAATTTTGTAAAAAAGGAACCGACAAGTTATTTATTAGTTTTAAATTCTTGTAAAGTATTTACATTTATTAAAATAAATACATCCCACGACTTAATTTCAAAATCATCTACTGAAATTGAGGGAAAGAAAATTACGCAGATGAATATTAATTCCCCTTTTTCGAAAGAGATAATTTTGCAATTAAAAAGCAAACTAAGTAAGACAAAACTACTAATTTTCGGATCTGATTTCGATATCTTGCAGTTTTTATGTAAATATGTAATTTTTATCTACACTGATATTCACTTATTCCCCGTTTTAACATTATTTTTGGCTTCGTGGTTGCAATATTTTAAATTTTCGTTTAAAGATTTGAGAGAAATTTCAAAAAATATCTTACATGAAATACGACAAACCTACGAAATACAAATCGAGCAAACTGAATCTGACGACGACGACGACGAAGAGACTACAGAACAGGCAGAACGAAGTCTAATAATAACTCCTTCCCGACGAACTAAACGAATCCGTTACACACCAGTTTGGCATAACGATTATGAATTTAACCTTTAAAATGACGAATTTAATCAGATTGGTAATCTTGTGCTTCGTAATAAACAATGTGAAAGCTGAAGTGCCAATTCAAGACTATTTTCTGAATATGGACAGAAAAGAAGTACCACTTATTTTGTGCAATGGTTTTAGCGAGGGAGTTTTATGGAGATTACACCTAAAATTGAATGCCCACTTTTTAACGTTACTAAACCTTCTAAAGTGATTGAGTTTACTTTTTGGTGGCAAGACATAACTAAACAATTAATATCAGCGTTTGAGTGCTACAAAGAGACAAATTACGACAGACGTAGTTTTTTCTTCTTTGGAACTTATAGTAGTGATAAATGGTCAACCAGGGAAGCCGTTTCTGTCCATGATTGCCACAACATGGTCTTCAAGGATAAAGCACCCAATGGACAACCTCTCAAAGCAATTGCAGATGGACATTTTTGGACAAATAACGAGCACACTGTCCCAGACTACTCTTGGCCGAAAACTACGGAAGTGTTAACGGTTAATTACCACTACACTGCCATGAAGATTAGTATTAACAATAAAGACGACACTATAATAACAATGACAAAAGTGACAGATTCATGTAAAGCTAATCAAGGGCACTGTACAACTTCAGAAGGAATTTTGATTTGGATACCAAGCCAAGTGGATTATTGTAGACTAGCTGAAGGTGAAACCACAAAATGTCTAATGACGGATACGAGAATTTCGTGTCCTGGTGTGAATTTAGCCATTTCTAACCCGTATTCAACTAGAGTCTGCAAAAGAACGGTAGGTTATTCAGATCAAGGACTACTGTTTACCCCGACTGAGAAAGGACAAGTTGAATTTTTAACCGTGGTCTCAGAGACGCTTAAAAGAGCGGTTCGTGGAACAGAGCGACTGAAAAGAAGTGAAATGCCAGAACTCCAAGAACCAAAGTTTAAAAGTTCCGAACAAATAAATGGAGAACTTCAATATTTATATGATGTGCTTCGAGATGATGTTACGTACGCGTTACAGACTATACATAGAGATACCTGTAGATCGCAGCAATTAGACCTCGAGATGTTGCGTGCTATGGCTGAAACAGGATCAACTTCAATAACAGTTCGTGCTCTTACCCGTGATGGACGCTACCGATCTACTCTACGTGGAAATTTATTAAGTGTGACAAAATGTGTTGAAATATGGGAATACATGTTTCTGAGGCAAACCAACTGTACTTTAGAGTATCCAGTAGTTTACATGTATCAACATGTTCAATCACAAGGCTGGCTACAGGGTCTCAGCCATGAGATTTTAGACAAACCAACATTTAGTGCATGCCCTCCGCCTTTGTGGCTTTTTGACATGGGATCACAAGTGATTCAACTATCCAACCATTCTCTTCCGGCCTCCAACATCCCATATCTACCGTCTCCAAGAGAAACCGATTCTCAATACATAATTAGAGATTTGGCATTTGATCAAGCAGGAGTTTATTCTGTATCAGACATATCAGGAGAATCAACATTAATTAATTTAATGCAGCAACTTCAACAAAAAACTAGAATTGACGAAATGATAAGGCTAAAACAAAACGGACAATCTTTTAATTCAGAGCAATTACGATTAGCTAGACTTTTATAAGATATTACATGGGATCCAATTTCTAAATACAAAAACACTGCAATATTCTTTATAACTTTATCAGCATTTCTTATATTGACTTTTTTTCTCATCACAAAAAATCGACATTTTATTGGACGAAAATTTCCTAAATTACGTAAAATATTCTTTCTCGGAAAATACTTTAATGACAAAAAATACGACTCGTATATTGAATTAGACACAACTGAAATGAAGAAAGACCCAACTTTTTTTGTAAAAAATAATTTTTTGTAAAAAATAAAAATTTAGATAATTTAAAGGTAAATCAAATCACTATTGAAACTAATGCTACCACTTCTAATGCTTCTGCTCCTTCTTACCCTTCGCGACAAGTCGCAAAAGAAATACATTACTTGAGAAAAATTGATTTTTAAACAAATTTATTTTTAATTGCAGCAAAGAAAAATATTGGGAGGATCTGAACAAATAAGAAGTTATTAACATAGTTTAGAGCCCTACTTAAGAATTAAAATTTTTAACTAATAATCTTCCTTAAAATAGATATAAATATACATTATTTTCAAATTTTACGAATTTTATTAATTTTAATATATTATAATACAAATTACTAATTTTAAGATTTCTTAAATTTTATTAACAATTAGTAAATTTTTTAAAGGATTTTAAAAATAACTCAACCAATTTAACTTAAATATTATTACTTGAATATTATTTTAAGAATATTACCATATGTCATCACATAAGAATTTTTCATTTTTCTATATACTTTTAGCCCAAAATAATAGTTCCGGTTCACCAGAAACTTTCTAATTTTCCAGCAGTTTATGTTCCACAAAATCATTACGTTGCACCACAACGTTTATTCACTTTCTTGCTAAAAAAGATATATTCTGCACAAAGTGAAATAGTTAAACTACACATATAGTTTAAGTTTACCTTAGTATAAAAAAAAAGTGAAAGTGGAAGATTCAAGTTAAAATAAATTGACATTAAAATAAATTAGTTTTTCAACATGTCAAAAGGAATCACATATAAAGAATATAAACTGAATAAAATAGCTAATCTTTCTAAAAAGGGAAAACCATCAGCCAGGACGCTAAGACGAAGAAAACTAACAAATAAAAATTGTAAATTAAAAAGACAACAAAGAGACTTCCAGTACCAACAAGTGGCAAGACCATTAATTCCTGTGAGCACAATGGAAGAAGAATTTATGTGTCCTCCTCCAAATGTAAAATCGCATCCTTCAAACCTGGAAACCTACCAGAAAATATGTAACAATTTTCCCAAAATAAAATTGGACATCCGTGCTCAAAATCAACCATTATCTCATGCACAAATGCAATATGTGACAAAAATTGGAAAGGACAATACTAAATTGAAACAAAGTGAACTTCAAAAAATAAACCCTCCTTTTGTCCCCAACTTTAAAAGTATTAACTGTAATTCAATTGCCATGACCAATCCTAAAGCTAGCAGAGAGCTATATACACGGAACTCACGAGAGATGAAGAAAAAATATCCGGATGACCTATCAAGACACCCTCCGTCGCGTCGCTTTGACTTCAAAAGGGGAGGTGGGAAGCATCATTTTACTAGATTTTTTACACAATATTTTCCACTTATTAATTTTTGATGCTATATTGATGACAGTTATATCAATGGAAATTGCGCGACAAGGTACCTCAAAAGGTCTTGGGATCCGTACCGTTTAAAAAGGTAACATTTTAAACCTATTATTTAGTACCACTTTCTTATAAAAACACGTAAATTCACTGCAATGACTGCACAAAACTTTAATTGTCTTGCAGATAACGGGAAGCTGCGATTATATTTTTGCCCTCACTGGAGAAGGAGAGCTGCACTATTTGGACGTGGATATCCCATCGTGTTCGTGTGGGTCGCCCATCATAAAGAGACTCTTCGAGGATCACAAAATTGAAGATATCGCGCCATCCTGTAGTGGAACTGAAGACGTCGTCGTTGTCGAGTTGAAGAATAGGACACGTTTTGTGTTTTCCTACTGTCATAAAGACGACCCCAACTGTTATCCATACCCGTTATTTAATATTCTTACATTGCCAAGAACTGATGCGTCAATGGAGGAACTTTATTTTCAATATGGTGAAATAAGTTACCGGACTATTTCGGCGCAAATTGAACCACCGCCACGACGCCGAGTGAGCGATGACATTTGCAACTTGTGGGAAAATAAGGTTGGTATAAAGTTAGATTATATTGCTTATAAAATTTATGGGGCGATTCACGTCAGCCTTCGTAAGTCCGTAATGACGTAAAATTACTAAACTTACGAACTTTTGACGAAACTTACGAAAAATTCTAAGATAATTTTTTCTTACGAAGTTATAAAATCTTACAAAGATGCATAAAAAGCATGTTTTTTGGTTCGTTCGTATGCTGATCTTCGTACATAAGTTTACGAAGGTTGACGCGAATTACCTCTATATTTGATTTATCTCTATCACAGAAACATGTCGACGTTACATTTTCCGTGGAGGGGAAGTCCATCACCGCGAACAAGTGTATTCTTGCCGGAAGAAGTGAATATTTCGAAATTATGTTTAGCAAAGAGTGGAACGAGGAGAAGGGAGGATCTTCGTGAGAACTTTTGACATAAGTATGAACTTATTTTTTTGCAAAGTTTAATTGTTTACGTGCAAATTTTGCAGGACGATTATGGTCAAGGATACAAGGCATGACATATTTGAAGCACTACTCTTCTACATTTACAGTGACAAGGTCAAATTCCAGGAGGACGAATATGAAAATATTTTTGGTACAATGTGCATTTATTTATTTTTCTGAATGGAAATAATATTTTTAAATTACAAAAGAACTGATCTATAGCCTTACTTATATTTTTAGACCTTATGAAATTAGCTGACTCTTACTGCGAAGTCAGTATTCGTCATGAATGCGAGAAAATTCTGATCAGCAACATCAACGAGGAAAATGCTTCCTTTTTTGCGAGGAACGCTTCCTCCGCGAACGCTTTAGTACGCAATATTAAGTACATATATTCAATTGATTAAGTTATATTTAGAATTTCGTGTCATTACAGACTTTGGAGGAGAAAGTTATCAAATTTATTGTGGATAATCAACTCCTCGCAGGCAATTCGTCGCCTCAGGAGATGATCGACTCGGTGGGATTGGACGCCTTCCAAAAAATCTCGGTATCCTTGCCTCATCAATAGTTTGTAATTTGTGAGGAATTATTACAATGGGAAAACGACCACATTATTATTTACCGATTATAATTTAAATACTTAATGAATTAATTACTTATGTATGCGGTAAAATTATTTTAAGATGAATTTCTGAAATCTGAAGAGTAAAATGGAACTATGAAATGAATGTAATCAACATTTGTACACTAATAAAAGAATGTGCATTAAATTGTGTTAGATTAGTAAATTTATTTATTGGATTTGTGTCTTTGCAAGTTCTGATAATACTGAGGGTGGGGCGTCCCCCTGATAACGTTTTTGACCTTTAATATCTTTGGCGCTATTAGAAATTTTGAATTGAAATTTTTAGAATTTGTTCACCTTATAGTCAGCATTATGGGTGCAAAATTTCAATTCGCTAGTGTACATGGCAGACCTTCCACTAACCCCAGAGTAAAACACTTATGATTTTTTTTGTTCCAGACATAAATTACCCTATGGAAGCACATGGGGCAGTTGTTGATAACCTAAAAATGTCAGGAAATAGCAAATTATGTGACCCCATGTCTGCAGTACACAATACAGTTTAAAGTTTGATAAAAACATTACTGTGTAGAGTTTCAGACCAAAAGTTATAACAGCCCCCAATGTGTCAAAATGTCGCTAATTTTTTCCAACTAACTCCATAACACGAAATTAAATATTTGCACTCCAAAATCTGTTTGTATTACCATCAGTAAGGTCTCCTCTAACTGCAAAAATAATAAACATGAAAATATTTCAACTATTGAGATTTATAAAATTCCATTTACCACAAAAAAAACTTTTCTCACGCTTTTTAAACAAATCCACCTGGTATGGAATGAGTTGAAAACATTTTGGGAGATTTATGAGTTGTTGATGAAAGCCACATAGATTCCACAAATTTTCATACCACCCAGATCAAATTCTATGAATAATTCGCAATTCCAGAGTGTTTTAAAAATATTCTGAAATTTAAAAAAAATCAGTTTTGGAAACTCTTTTAAACAGAAACATTTTTTCGTATCAATATATCTCTGGTGCTATTTACACTAGCGAATTGAAATTTTAGACCCATAATGCTGACTATAAGGTGAACAAATTCTAAAAATTTCAATTCAAAATTTCTAATAGCGCCAGAGATATTAATGATCAAAAACGTTATCAGGGGGACGCCCCATCCTCAGTAAACACTACCATTAAAATCCGTATGATCAGTTAAATTTTGAAAATTAGTTTTTTCATAAACCAGTTTCGCGAAATGTGCAAGTAATCCGGTAATCGTATATTTTGAATTTTAAAGCTTTTTTACAAATACAAAAGACAATATATGAAAATACAGTATGCACATCTAATCCTGCAGGTTGCAAAATACTGGCGGAAATCATGTGGTTAGAGAATAAAAAATCGAATTAAAACAAGATGGCAAATATGTATCGGAATTTGATGGACATGTGAATTTATTTCTGTTAAATAGCTGAAATACATACTCACTAATAATGAAAATGAGAGGTAACAAAAACCACAAATTAATATAATGAATTACTGCTGCGAATTTAATTAGGAAATTTAAAGGATCTAAATTAAATTACTCATTGCAAACCCATTCATTGCAAACTTCATTCATTACTCACTAAGTGGTTAATATGATATGTATTAATTAACAAATTTAATAAATATAAATTCAGATTAATGAGTAATTACTTCTCTAATTATCAATCATCCCCCTCAAACTCACCATCCATTCGTTCCGGACATTGGGAAATATTTCCGGCAGCCGGGCAGCTTGAAGATATAGCGTCTCAGGTTCAATATCATCCCTCAAAATAACAAAATTTTGCAGAGTTTTACAACTTTGTCCTACTTCATTGGGAAGCAGACTGTCAATAAGGTCGCTGTACGTGTCCCAAAAATCATCCTCATCATCCTCACCCATGTTTGGTGTCACGACGATGGAGCGAATCTCGGGAAGGTGGCGTCCATAGTCGATAACGTCGTCACGTGAACCCGGCAACGGAGGAAATGCGAGGCTTAATCGAGGCACGTTTTTGATAAAACAATACCAATTTCCGTCTTCTAAGAAATCGTCCTCTCCAAAGTGAATATCTAAACTTTTCAATTTAGGAAAACGTGGCATATTCATGAGGAAACGCGACTTTTTCTTCAGTTTATCCATGGAGACACGAAAACTCAGCAATTCCAGGGACGGGGCGAATTTCTTTAGCAGATCCTCAAAGTCGGGAAGATGTCGGTTTTTCAGAGGTATCGTCAACGTCATCTTGCTCAGTGGTTGGTTCAAATCGGCGAGAAAATTGATGCCATCCTCTGGTTTGCAAGTTAGAGTGATTTCCCTCAAATTTTTATACCGAGAAGTTCCCGTTGTTTGTAACTCCTGGACAAATCTTGACCCCAAAATATCCTCCCCAATAATAGAAATGGAGGTCACGTGTTTTACCGCGTCGGCCCAAGTTTTCATCCAGCTCGCGGTCAGTGTGTCCGGTCGTGCTTGGGAAGAGGAAAACATACTCTCACTCAATTCCAGAGATAACTTTTTCAATACTTTGAAACATAGGCCGGGCCGACTTGAAAATTCCTTTTCGGTGCCGTCAGAGTTGCAAAGTCTCATCTCAAAGTGGACACACAATTCTTCTAAGGTGTCTTCAAATCTAGAAACGGTATCGAGACGTAACCCGTAATCTTGATCGGAGAGGATGTCCCCCCGCAAGGACAAAGTCTTGACGAGATGTCCCCTTCTCGGCTTGAGAAACCAGTTGAGATCGATGACGAACTTAGCCCCAAAATTTTTCTGGTCATCCTCCTTGGCTGGTAGGTCAGGAAAGGTTATCTTCCAGTTTGGCCAACCCGAGACATTCCGCATTTCACCAATGTATGGAGAAAATTTCAGAGAAGGATTGAAAGTTTTCCAATCATCGACAAACTTTATGGCGCATTTCTTTTGCAGCACTGGAGTCACTTCTTCATCCCAGTGTCGACAAACTAGCCGAGCGTTCTTCAAGCTTCGCACGGAGAGATGGGACAGAACTTTGGAGAAAATCTGGAAATTAAGGGGAAAATTAGTTTTGCCGATGAGTTGGCTTTACTTAAATGCACCAAATATAACTAGTCAGAAACTTGAAAAATTCACTCCTAGATAAATTTTGAATGCGATGGTATAATAAATAGCAACGAAATCAAAAAATAAAAGTTGAAATTTCTTATGTCAGCTTGTCTACAATTAATTTCTGGTTCATCAAAAGTCTGGTTTCCATAAAATGTGTGTACTTTGTTTAAACTTAAACCATTGCATCCCCAAATTTATCCGCGAGTCCAAAATTGTTCAAAAGTTCAATTTTTCAAAGGTTGGTGATTGCATAAGACACCATTTTTTAATAAAATTAGAGGTGTAAAGTATTAAACAATTTCACATTTTGCTTACCAGTTGATTTCGATCCAACATGAAATTTAATTCTTTCGCATTGTCCGAGGCACAAGTTTTCCTACAGTATTCTAAAAGGTTACGGTACTCGCGTTTCTAAAATTACCACAAAATTAAAAATTATTCAAATTAGTTGATATGGTGTAATTTTGAAATTTATTTTTACCTCAAACGAAAAGATGGCAAGTCCACCAGAAATATCGTTGCGGCGCTTGATCATAGTGAATGTGTCGCCAAAATTTAGCGGCTTTTTTACTTCGTCATCCAGCTTTACGCCGTCTTTAAAAATTTCGTCTCCCTAAATTATTTTATTATTAGCAAAATATTTAATTATGAAGTAAGTTTAATACCTCCAACCTTTAACGCTTTGACCCAATACTCATGATCCTCGCATAAGATTTCCAGGCCAAAATTCCAGTTCCACGTGCCCAACTGGGTGCACGTGGTCCTGAAAAAGATGAAATCCCCCTGCGTCTCCCACGACGTGGCCAATGGTGTACTGTAATTAAATATTGAAATTTGCATTTAATTAATGACACCTGTATGAAATTACAGTTAATTAATTCGTATCTAATAATGTAACCTTTTTATGGTCAACGTAGGGCAAGACAACCGACCAATAATCAGCTTCCGTGTTAAATTTAGCTTTAAAAACACCATCCGGGGTTCGGATGAACCTGGCTGCCATTATTTCGATGACTCTGCAAGCGGAAATTATTAAATATGAATTATTATTATTATTAGTCGTTAATTTTAAAACAAGATTGATAAAATATTCAATTTTGTAAACCAAAACGTAAAAAGCAAGATTTTTTAAATAATAGAAAAATAGATAATTTAAATACTAGTAATACATAATGTATTACCTGTATTTAAATTATGCCGTGATAGTCAATTAAAATATTAATTATTTTTAACAAGTGTGAAAAGTGAGTATCATTTTGTCTACAAAATTATAAAAACTAACCCAATTAAAGTTTACCAGAATGGCCGATCTTGATGCCCTTTGGATATGTTGTAGTCCTAGGTGAGTCTAGCAAAAGTGAAGAAGGATTTCATTCCATGGCCCCATTTACGCCCGCCACACCCACTCAAAGGTGCGTAAAACACGAAAAATACCCTGTTTTCGTTCATTCAAAAAATCACCAAAAATCCAATTTTGGTCGGATTTTCACAATTTAAGCATTTTTGTGACCTTAGATAGTTGCTTTATCATATCCAATAGCAAACTCAACTTTTTTGAAATTTTGATTTTTTCGAAATCCACGAAATTTTCGAAAATATTCAAAAAATTCAAAAAATTGAAATTCATGTTAGATACGATAAACCAACTATCTGGGATCAAAAAGGTGCAAAAATTATCAAATTATCATTAAAAATGGATTTTTGGTGAATTTTTTAATGCGACCAGTTTGGCATGGGATTCCTCTTTGAGTGGGTGTGGCGGGCGCAAATGGGGCCATGGAATGAAATCCTTCTTCACTTTTGCTAGACTCACCTAGGACTACAACATACTCAAAGGGCATCGAAATCGGTGATTCTGTCGGTGAAGGGTTGTCCTCCTTAGTAAGTCGTTTGTTGATGTTTATGATTTTTTTCAAAAACAACTCAAAAGTTTTGAGTTCAAACTAATCAGCCGTAAGCGATGGAATTAAGTTAGTAAAAATTTACCAGTTTGAAAATACAGAACCTTCCTATCAATTTGACGGGGTCAAATTGGTAAAAACTTGTCAATTTTTTCTCACCTTGGCTTAAATTTTGAAATTTATTTAGCTCGTAACCTGCTCAATTTGCATCCTTGCCTGAAATAACTGAAGACTGCGGGCGACTTCAACGGACAAGAAAACTCGCCTGTCGCAATTTCCCCACGCAAAGGATTAAGTTAATCTGTTATCTAATCGTAAATCAATCTGATTAACTCATTCTTATGCAAATTATGCTCATAATATATTTGTATTACCAATAAATTTGGTAAAACATGCCATAGTTACCTTAATTTATGAAAACACATACGACAATCAAGAAATAAATGACCAATTTGATTTTATTCTCAATAATCCTCACAACTTATGCACAATAAATCAAGCTTAAATGATTTAAGCCCAGCTGAAGCCGAATCCGGTCCCGGTAACGCTGCTGTCGGACGTAAAGGTCACCAAGGCCAAGCCGGTTGGGAGACTGAACGGGGTGGGAAGCGAATTTCCGCAGAACCTATGACCGACAAGAAATTATTAGATACATATTTGTGCATTTCAATACATTTCCACAGTGTTAGAAATCTGGTAAAGTCCGGTAGATATTAATTTCTCGGTACTAAAGTTGCTACCGCTTGGTATTAAAATTATACCGGTCCGAAAAAATTTGCTACCGATATGATAAAACTTTTATACCGAGCTATTCGGTATTAAGTACTTATCAATACCACTTTGGCAGAGTCCTATCTCGATACCGCTTGGTACTATTTTAGTACCGGATTCCTAAGAGTGCATGAAGCCATACCTAGCAATCTGGGAGTACTGGTTATTGACCCAGGTCAACACGGAAACAGCGTCGTACGAGCAGGACGAATCATTTTCAACATCCATCCTGGTAAAGGTCAAGGTTCGAGCTCCCGCCGTTTCCGGGCTGACGATGAAGAGGGCATTTTCCGAATTTCCATACTGGCCACCCCCAACTGGGTAGCTGTACGAGCCGGTGGGCGTGGTGAGGGCGGCAAATCCGGAAAAGGCGGGGGGACCGCCGGCTAACCCGCTCGAGTACCAGTCCAGGCTGAACCCTTGGTTTGGACCAGTTCCAACGGTGAGCGTGACGAGGAAGAAGTTTCCAGAGAGGATGTAATCTTCCCCAACATTCACGCTAAGAAATTAATATTGAAAATTTCGTTTTAAAAGTTTTAATGTTTTGAAACTCTCACATTTCGACTTGGTTTCCTGGGGTTCCCGAATATGCGTTAAATTCGGTGAAGTAAATTCCCGATCCAAAGAGAAGCCCGGAAGAGACCAGGTTCACCCGGGTGCGGTCAAAGGTAGGTTTGACGACCCAGATGCAGGTTTGTCCGGCTGGGATGGTGGCGTCGAGTTGAAAATTAATTCGGGCCGAGCTGGCTTCAACCTCACCGCCGCAGGTGGTCACTGTTTTTGTAAATAATTGTGAAAAGTTAGGGGGAGAATGTAATGGGATAGTTAATTTTATTAATATGTACCAGTCTCGACAGGGGTGGGGTCCTCCTCTACAGGAACGGTCTCAATAACCCTCTGAATAACGACCTGAAGTCCAGCCCATACCTCTGCAAGATAAGAAAAAACTAATATTATTAGGGTACTGGGGTGAGATGACTTTTTTCTACGAACCGCGCGAATTTGGAATAATCTGTTCTGGCGGGAGAACAAAAGAATTTCCTCGCATTTCAATCGTGGCGGTGTACTTGATCCCATGATCCTTCGCCCAGTCGTCACTAGCTCCACCCACACCATCTAGAAAAATTGGAAACATAGTTTGTCACAAGATTTCCAAAAGAAGCAGCTCTAAAATCGTTCCATACATAGCAAATCAGCTCCCTGTCCAGTTTCGTAAATCGTTCCGGAAACAGCGCGCAACGCAGCGATCGCAGCTTGCCCCAAGCTCAACTAGAAGGAAATATGAGAATAAAATAAATAAAATCCAGTTTACCAGAAATCGACCAGTAAATACCTGTGCTGGGAAATCTGGGGGATAAACACCGCCAGTGTAACCCCATGGGAGGAGCCACATCTGATAAAATAATTACATCTTAAATTAGAGACTTCTCAATTTAACATTCCACACAAATATATTGGGGGTATTCAAGAAGAGTGCGTATGTTCGCATCGCAGTATAAAAAAAATTCTAACAAAATATCTAATTCAGTTCGCAATTTTTTTTTGCAAAATTTTGCCAAGTTCGCTAATGAATTTTCAAGCCAGTTTTTTGTGAACTTGCGAACTTTTTTTCTATAGAGTTACGAACTCGTAATGAATACCCCCACTATTATTTACATACGTTAGCATACGAATGAAGCGTCATGTAGGCCAGAAACTGTACTCCCGCTGCCTCTGACGCCAATACGAAATTTTCGATGGCTTGCGTCTCCGGCTCGGAGAATGGTCCCGTTCCGTGATAGATGTCAGAGCATGGATCCGGTGACGTGGACTCGCCACCTGTTAGGATTTTTTAAAGTGTGGAATTCTAATTCCCGCCATAATCTCAACTTACCCCACATGAAGCGGAAATTTCGGTTAGGGTCACATCCCATACAAGAACTGCCAGGATTCACGCTGCGAGTCTTCCTCCACATGCGATCGTTAGTGCGGGAGTATTCATACCCGTCGGCGTTGATCATGGGGATGACGTAGATGTCGACTTCCTCCAAAATCCCCGCATACGTGTCAGCGTTGGTGATAAGCTCGTTGATAATCCAAGTTCCGGTCGCCCCCGCGATCCATTCTCGCGCGTGGATGTTGGAATCAATGAGAATGGACTTTTTGGGCGGCCCGCCACTCGAAATCTTGACCACGTGGATGTCACGGCCCTCCGTCGTTTGTCCGATTACGGATACGGTGGCAATATTGGAGTTTATCGTGGTCAGAAAATCGAGAATCTGGTAAAAAAATAATATTTTTTTTGAACGCAAATTGATAATTTTTGAAAAAATTGTTTTTTATCAGTAAAAATATTATCTTACCGCTGCATAATTTGGGTACGAGACCCAATCGATTCTTCCAGAGAAAGCTCTTGTATTTGCTTCTCGTTCCTCTTCCACCAACCTAAAAAAAATGAGGATTAAGAATTTTAGGAAACTTTAAATTTTTCTGATTTGGGTTCCCCTCACTTTTCAACATCGTTAAATTTAATCGTGTAATTCATTCCGTGCTGTTCCAAAACCTCAACTAATTGTGCGATCTGCTCCGGCGCCGCCATGATGTCGGTCACTCCAAGGCCGTTGGGCGTGGTCCAGAAGTCATACTCGTCACTGAAGAAGAGCACTCTCAAAGCCTCCAACTGATCCCGGGTTGTGGTCAACGCGGAGAAAACTTTGTACCTGTGAGAGTATAAGGTATGCAAATTAATTACGTTATATTATGCTAAATTGTGAAGGTGATGGTAATGTAATTTTGTACACTGGAAGAAATCTAGTATGTATTGATTTCTCGGTATTAAACTTAGTACCGCTTGGTATTAAAAGTATGAATACCGGTCCGTAAGAATTCATGGTACATGGTATTGCCACTTTGATACAATCTTAATAATCGGGTGCTAATCGTCACCTCATGGAAAGATGTGCATATGTGACTTCACCGTGTGGTGATAATGTTTCGCACCCAATGGTGGTAAAATTAACACCAGCCAGTGACAACTTGTCACCATGCACACCGTTCCGTGACGATTAACACCTGGTTTTTAAGAGTGTAGACTAATATGAGTTCCGCTTGGTATTATTTTGATACCGGATTTCTAAGCATTTGGAGCTCACCCTTTGAAGTGCCGAAGTCCAGTTTCTCGTCCGGAGGAGAGGGCCACAAGGGCCAGCGCGAGGAAAATTGCTACCTTCATGGTGCCGGGATGAGCAGGGAGTGGTTGGTGCCACGTAAGAGGGTCCAGTTTATAAAAGAGTTATTTATGAATGTATGTATTATGTGGGCTGTATGGAATTTAAGAGAGATTAGATTGTTGTATTGTGCAACGTGATGGTTGACAGATGACATTATGTAACTACTGCGCAAATTTGGAATGCACAGGTGAACGTGAGCAACACAATACATAACTGGCACGACAAAGATATCGTATTTGATAAAAAGGAATCAGTTAAAATCAATTTGGCAGAACAATTTCTCGGATGCAAAAGTGGTCAAGGCAGATGACATGACATGGGTATTTCCAACCTTTATGTATGAATGGCTCGAGTAAAATACACGTGTTTCTTAAAAATGAACTAGATACACAGTTTGCAGACGCATCTCAAAAACGTGATTTGGGTTATTAATGCACATAACTTGCTAAAGAATGATGACTCCCTAAATTAAAACTGCATACGGTGAAGCTAGTCATTAAGTTTTCAACTTCATTGTGGCGTAATCTAACTTTGGTCAAGTTTATCCATTTATTAATTAATTGGTAGTTATCAATTGGCATTATGTATGTAGCCAATATACTGATTATTGGTAAATTCACATGCCAATATCAATATGTACATATTTATCTATCAACCTCGTGCACTATATGTGTTAACTCATAAATTCTGTTCTTTTCCACGCCAAGTCGAGTGGTTTGACCCATTCTAGTTTTTTCTGGAACTAAATTTGCGACGCATTCTTAGCTCAAGTAAAATATGAGCCACTTCATTGCAAACCTTATTACACCCGGATGTTTTATTAATATGCAAATGCATTTATTTCTGCCAGGACAAAAATCTTGACACTATGATTACCACGCGTGCGTGCATGTAATTAATTTAAAGATTGAATACTATAAATGTTTGTTATTTATCTATTAAAATTAAAATGCATTGCACTAATGAAGTTATTCGAAGTGAAGTTCGAAATAAAAAATTACCAATTATATTCCATGTTGGTGGGACAATCGGACAAAATTTAGCTCCATATGTATGTATATCTATCCACATATTTATTTGGTTTAAACGTAATCCACATTCCTTTCGATATTACTTATCAACTACATATGTACATAGCCAGCCCCGACCAATAGGAATATAATCTTGATTAGTGACATACATATTCTGCTTTTATGTCACGAGAGTAGGTTTACTGATAAAAATTCAGTTTGGAACGCAAACGACGACAGTAACCCCGCCGCATCTCAGGTTCACTAATCCCAAGATTGGTACCCTAATCGGACATTATGCTAAAGGTAAGGGTAAAGGAATACAAGAAATACGATTGTTGTTGAGTTTTCAGTCAAAATTCATGCAAAAAAGGAAACACATTGGTGCATGCATACATATGTTTGTACATAAATTATTGAATGTTAAGTATGTTAATGTTATGTATTTGTATATTTGTATATTTACTGAGACGGTGTACCTATATATCTATGAAGTAGCTTGTTGATTATGCACCTGAACCACGCCCTAATTACAGAATTTTGTAAACGCTGATGCGAACATGAGCAAGATGACAGACAAATTTACAAAAGTTAGACGATCTTCTTTAAGCTAAATGATTAAAATGTGTAGGTATTTTTTAGAGAAATTTTCCCTTACAATTGTTGTGTTTCCTTGAACAGGAGAAATTAGCAAATGGATGATCGGTTATACTTTCGTAGGATAAATCCTACTTATTAGTCGATTTTTTATGGCAAGCTAAATAGATTGAGCATGCAGGTAAAGCAGAACTGAATTGAATTACACCTCCTGAAGGACTTTATGTACAATTTTAACAACTCCAGTCTTTAAATTTCGAGGACTGCAGCAAAGCCCAAATTGTATGCAAATAGATAATAATAATTTTAGTATATGTGTGTACATATATAAATTGATTGCATATTATTTTTATTGCCTGAACATACTTATATTTACATACGCGACTGTCATTCTTTAAATAACAAACGGCCAGATTGGCAGATAATATAATATATGTAGTCCGTAAACCCAATTCATTTGCAGCCATCACACCGACGCACCTTTAATTAACGTAATAAGGTTTGTACACACTTAGAAACCTGGTATTAAATCATTACTGATGACTGATCGGAGTAGATAAGTGTGTATGTATGTACATGTATGACTATACCAGCACGGTAATAATACATAAGAATTACCTTTCATCAATGTCATTGTAATGCTAAATTTACTACCCAGTAAGGAGCTACTACAAATCCTAAATTCTGTATACATATTTATGTGTATCTAAATAACTCTACCGGATTCTTTATAGTGCACCAATTCATTTAATATGTGATTTCTTACAGCGTATGAAAGTTGTGTATATGTACGAAAAGGGTATAAGATACATACACTGTAAAGCATCCGGTAGATTCACATATGTACTCCGAGCTGGTGTTGATTTGGTAATGATTCTTTACCGGGTTGGTCATAGTTTGATTCTGAGTGGTACAGATTGCATTACCACCTCATTACTGCCCCGTAACGATCGATATTACCGATGCCGGTAGAGTCATATATGTACTCCGTTCGGTAATGATTCGTAATAATTCAATACCAGTTGCCTAAGAGTGTACGAATGGTTCCATTAATACTAAGCAGTCCACTGATTAATGGTTACTTGCTTTGCTTATGCATACATTTCTTGATTAGGACGATTATCGCAAGTATCTACGTAGGTGTTTTATTATTGATTTTCAAAAGGTATGTTCCGCATTGTTTCTGGCCAGAATTTTGATGAAATAACAAACTTCGGATACATTTAGGATCCTGTGATTTTTTTTAGATCTTTAGGTTAACATTAACACTAGCAATCAATCATCAAACTTTACCTCGACGGAAAAAATGTCAGATTTGCAAATTAAATATCGTAGTGTAATTTAATTTTTAACGCTGGAGGGGTAATCGGTGTCGCAGATTTATGATCGTATGCTTAAAATTTACAATGAAAACTGCTAAACACAAAACACAAATTCAATTGGGTCAATAATTTCAAATGATGGCGAAAAGAGGTCTCGGACAAAAAGCCGCTAGGACGCCCAAAATCTGTTTCTCCCACAGAAAGGCTCCGGAAACTAGAGGAACCAATAATGAGAGATCCGCGATTGAAACTGTCCTATTTAGCAGATGAGATGGGTGTTCCAAAACTAACAATTTGTTCCATGTTAACTGAAGACTTCGGTATGAAAATGGCTTCCTCCCGTTGTGTACTAAAATTGCTTTCGGCATCTCAAAAACAGGATCGAATCGACTTTTGGAATGAAAGTTTTGCCCTTTCAAATGAAACCTGGAACCTGATTCATATTTTAATAGTTGGATATGATACTTGGGTTTACTATTATGACCCGGAGACCAAATAATTCATACAATGGAAGCACGGGGGGTCGCCCCAGCCCACACTCTAAAGAAGATTGAGCTCAACCGGTTGAGTAAAACTATGTTGATCAAATTTTCCACAATTTCGAATTAAAGCAAAACTTCGAGAGTGCAATTTTTACACGGTTGAGTTGATTAATTTTCAGTTTACTCAATATTGGATAAAATTTGACTTCAGGTTGAGTAAAATAGAGTTTAATCAATTCTGGGTAGAAACCAGACCAAACTAGATTAAACATTGTCAATAAATGGTGTAAACTTTGCTCTATCGGCGGAGTTAAATTTTAGTCAACTTTTTGGTGTAATAGTCACACTTCAGGTGCACAAAGTCAACTCTCCCCACTGTACGTCTCCATCTTCCGCGTGGCTCAAGTGCCACAGTTGCTGTCTACCAGCAAAAGGAGAAACAACGAAAATAAATTATTTCTTTTTTTGAAAGTTTTTCGACGTGTCCAATAATGGAGCAAATTCTTCGAGATACTGGCCTGGAACAATATACGGATAAATTGAAAGGTAAATTGTAAATTCTTTTGATTAATTCATAGATTTGTATGTTTATAATTAAACTACATATACATAATTTTTTTTATAACTAATTATTTTTTGTGTAATTAATTATTTTTCAATAGAGAACGACGTTGACGATCTATTATTCTTTAAATTATTGGACGGTGCCGCTGGATCAACGGAGGAACGTTTGTTTGCCGAAATTATTCCATCAGTCGGTCACAGATTAAAAATAATAACTGCTGCTAGAGAGGTTAGTAGGTCAGGGTCAAACTTTGAGCAGATTACCCTTAATTTTAATTGTAGTATTTGTGCATTTAAGTTTAGTTCGTTCAAAGAGTATTGGCAGCATATTAAGGAATTCCATGAGATTAGAAAAGGAAAAGTTAGATTAAATTGTCCGTTGTGTTCAATGATTTTTACTGAATTAGACAATCTTCAAAAACATATTCACAGAAATGTTTGCTCAGTACATAGAAATGTTTCAGGATATTTTAATAATTCTGACACTCTAGAAAATAATACTAAACATAATGATAAGTGCAGTAGTGAAGAATTTTTTCCCCCAAATGTCATCTATGAAATTAATTTAGATTATAAATTAGCTTTTATAAAATCTTTGCAAATGTCTGGTGGAATTTCATTACTTAAATCAAATGAAATTTTATCTAATGCAAATTCTTTAGTCAACAGCATCATTGAAGTTGCAAAAGATTTTTCAAAAACTAGTTCTAATTCAGCTCAAATTTTAGTTAATTTAAATACGTTAAGGGACCCTTTTCCAAATAGTTCTTCCTCACAATATGAATTGGAGAAAATTTTAAAACAAAAATCTCTTTTAGTCGAACCAAAAGAAATAAAATTGGGTTCTCACTTTAAATTTGATAAAAATAAAGGACTGATGCAAGAAAAAGGAGACAACCTATATCTTTTTGAATTATCTAAAACATTGCCAATCATTCTTAAAAAGTATTCCAAAATCGCCGATAGTGTCAATGTAGGAATAAATCCGGAAATTTTGGAAAATTTTAAGTCAGGTGATCTGTTTAAAACTTTTAAAAATAATCCATTATGCTTACAAATTTATTATGATGATGTGGAAATTTGTAACCCGTTGGGAACAAAAGCAAAAATCCACAAACTGGCCTTATTTTATTTTGTAATTGCTAATTTTCCACCTCAATTAAATGCAAAGCTTGAAAATATTTTTCCGCTTGTGGTAGTCAAATCCAAATTTGTCAAAGAATATGGAATGAATTTAATTCTTGGACCATTAGTTGATGAATTAAATTCATTGCATGAAAGTTCACAAAAGATAGCTGTCCTTGCAAATAGCCAATTTAGTCACGTTCAAGTACTCCAGTTTTGTGGCGATAATCTTGGTTTGCATACTATTTTAGGATTTGTGGAAAGTTTTAACGCAAATTTTCGCTGTCGTTTTTGCAAAATGGAGAAGGAAAATACATACATATCTGTAGTAGCATCAATCCATAAGAGGCGCATTTTATCCCTATATGAAAATGATTTAGGCTTGGAAAATGTTAGTTTGACGGGGATTAGGGAAAGTTCAATTGTTAATGACATTAAGGGATTTCATGTCACTAATAATTTTGCTCCTGATATCATGCATGATATTTTAGAAGGAATCTGCATCACCGAACTGAAATTATTTTTGAAACATGTCATTAATAATGGTAGTTTATCTATAAGGCAGATTAATCACAGGCTCTCATCTTCATTTAAAAAGAATAGTCATGCAGTATCAAAATTGCCTGAAATCGATTCCAGTTTTGTTGACGGCGACAAAAAATCCTGCTTTTCTGCTTCCGAAATGAACCATTTTTTCTTAATATTTCCTGCAGTATTTGGTGATAAGTTTAGTAGGAATGATAAGCACTGGGATTTAATTATCATGCTTCGCCGCTTTATACGTATTTTAATGGCACCAAGAATAAATAGGGTTGGGGTTTCTTTGTTAAATAATTTAATTGCTGAGCATCACAGTGCATTTCTCAAACTGTCTCAATCTAAGTTAACCCCAAAGTTTCATCACTTATTGCATTATGCACAAGCTATAAGACAATTAGGGCCACTTAAGAATTATTGGTGTATGCGGTTTGAAGCCAAACACCGTCTTGCAAAAACAATTGGCAAGAATTGCTATAATTTCAGAAATATTGCAAAAACTGTTTCAAGAAGAATGGCACTGAATTTGGCATTTTCAATTGGATGCGAATTAGTTGGAGAAATAACTTATGGATCTGGTTCCAAAATTGCATTTAAAGATCTGAGAATATCGTTTGATTTTTCAAAACTTTCATTAAATGCATGTGACGAAATATTTTGCATGGACTCGGTCACAATTTGTGGTACGAAAATAAAACCTGAAAATTATTTTATTTTAAAAAATGAATCAACAAGTGTACAGTTTGTTCAAATTAGTCTGTGTTTTTTTCATAATGAGAGAACACATTTAGTAGTCAGGCAGGTGAAGTACGAGGAAAAGTTTAGGAATTCATATTTGTTCAAAATAGTTAGCTTTGAAAATCCTGTACTTATTGACCCTGAAAAAATTTATTTAGAGAGTCCCTTAGTCGTTGTTAATTGCTTGGACGATCCTCAGGGCCACGGTCTTATCTGCTGTCCAATAGAATTTGTGTAATTTGATTTTTTATGTAATTGTAGAAATATGTGTGTTCAGATGAGTTTGCGTATATTTTTAATTTAATTAGAATAACATTTATGTAAATATTTAGCTAGGCAAACAAACTTCCGAAACTTGCCAGCGTGCACCAAATGGTAACATGAATATTATGCTGGTAAAATTTTGGTTTTATTTAAATATGATTTCATTTATATCCATTTAAATGAAATAAGCTGTTTAAATTACAATTATATTTTCAGGGGGATGACAATTCCGTAAATTGCGGTCAGGAACCAGATAAAGAGGAGCACGTAGAAATTACTTTTGTCACGTTCAATCCGCTTTTTGTAGGAGCTAAAATTATATAAGTATTTTATTTGGAAGATTAATTTAAGACTTTTTTCTAAAGATCAATTCCTGACATTCTAATGTATGTGATTTTAGGATATTAAACAAATCATTTTAAATTCTGATGAAGACAAAGGAACTGCAAATGGAATGAATGTGCTTGAAGAAATATCGCGATCCAGCCTCCTCACCTCCGACACAAAAACTCTCATAAAGCGTCGTATTGTTAACTTTCTGGTGAAGAACTATTCATATCAGTAAGTTATACCTACATATAAACCGATAATTTGGAAGTAATAATTGATTTGTTGTGTTTTGTTTCTTTCAGTCCTTCAAAAGAAGTTAAAGAGAACTTGGCGAAATGTGTTGCAATGCAGCTATTTCAAAATCTTAATTGTGAGCAGCAAAAAAACATTGAGGTAAGAAATATTTATGCACTTTTATTATCAATGCCGAAATCTATTCTTTGGTTTTAGAATATGTTTTACCGAAAATCTGAGGTGAAAGAAAAAACGAAGAAAAAAAATTCGGCGTCAGGGCTCATTGAAGACAGGTTGAAACATTTGCGGAGAAAACGTAACGTCACTAAGCCTCGGAAACCTGAATCGTGTCTGGAGATTACTAGTATGTGAAATGTATATATTAAATGTACTTACTTATACTTACGTCATTTTATATTATTATTAAAAAATGATTTAATTTTTAAATTCAGAGCCATCAGAAGATGAAGAAGACAAGAAATCGTGGTTGCGTTATACTTCATCTCCACTAAATCAAGTTGCAGAATACATGGCGCAGACTTTTCGATTGAGATCAGAAGAGTTAAAGACAAATGATCTGTTGACTACCTTAAATGAATGGCCGCGACTAATTGATACTACTGGGATGGTAATTTTTCCAAAATAATTTAATTAACACGGACTTGCACATAATTACTTCCCTTAATAATAATACCTCCATTTTTAATTGTGTGTCAGATTGACCTAGATTTTTCCATTCGATATCCTGACAAAGGCGATATGATGCTGCACAAATGGACTTGTATTTCAAATCAAATTTGGAAATATGCAGTAAAAACGAGGGCGAATATTCATGGGGAAATTGGGATTTCCAAGAACGTAGAGGAATGGTCGAAGGGTATTAATTATTTTATCAATGACGTTTAATTAAACTAAGCGGTATTTTATAAATATTAATTATTATTAATTTACTTGTTCTTATAGACGAAATAAATTCCGGATCTTTACTATTGCTTCCGTATTTGTTTTCAAAATCTGCTTATACTCAAGATGGCAAAAAGAGACGAAGAATTACCGGAGCCCATTCTCCTGAATTCTTCGTACAGTTTTTTCAAGTCAGTTCCTTCTTTAAATTAATTTAAAAAATAAAATTATTTTTTCATAATAATATTAATTACTTTGTGTTTATTATAGAGAAATGAAGATCTTGAAGAATTTCGTTTAGCAGAATCCGTGAGAACGCAGCCATTTGTTATTTGTATAGGAAACTTGAAGTTTCTTGACATCCAACAAGCTTTCGTCATGGTGGAACGGCGCCTCATTGCTGCAGAGTCTTTCGTAAAAGCTGTGGATCTCTGTTTCAAGATCTTTTACGTCCTAGAACTTAAATTTCCCGAAGAGTGTAAGAGTGTTTGGGAGTTTTTCGACTGCACAGTTTTCCAAACTAACAAAGTTAGGTCGTCATCGTCTTCAGTCTTGTCGCTTTCGTCACAAATCACCATGGACGAAGGATTAAATGAAGATTGATTATTTAATTTTACTAATTAAAATAAGACGTACGGGTATTATGTACGGGTATTATTTTTATTTATTGTCAGTATTGTTAATACGCTTAATAAGTACAGTAATATAAGTAATATATTATTAATATCACTGTCATTATAAATTATAAATGTACTAGCTCTAGTAAACAACATAATAAATAATTATAAATTAAAGAGCATTCAATGATAAAGCAAAGAGCAAATTTTAGTAAGCATATGGAATAAACAATAATCATCAAAAGGTCAAAATTCGATCATACAAAAGTGCAATTATCATTCCTGAATGTGATAAAATTTGATTGGAACAAAGAGTAAATATTTAACAACTACTTTAGCAAAATTCGTCTATTTGATGGTGTAACTTTTGTGCTTTTATCGTAACAAAAATTCAACGACTTGAAGAGCACGCTTTGTCCAAAAGTTGAGTAAAACTTTTACTCAGCCTAGAGAAGTAAAATTTAACCGAAAGGTGAGTCATCCCCTTTTTTAACCCGGTGTTGTGTTAAGTTTGATCAAATTTGCGCAATACTTACTCAATTTTGTTTAGAGTGCATGAAAGCAAAAGTGCAAAAACCTGCCAAAAAATTGATGATTCCCATTTTCAAGGATATCAAAGGTCCCCTCCTTATAAAATTTATTGGTAAAAATACTATGATAAATGGGGCAACCTATGCAGGAATCCCGAAGGAGTTGTGTGCTCTGGTTGAAGAAAAACGTGGGGTCAAAAAAAAGAGTTGGTGCATTTTTAGCACGCCAAAGCCCCACCTCATACCTGGCATTTTGCGAGGGCTGCTGCAGACGGAAATCGCTTCACCTAGATAAACCACCTCCTGTACAGTCCAGACATGACCCCTGGTGATTATTATTCGTTTCGAAACTTAAAGAAAGACATCAGGGGGAAACGGTTTTCTGATGATAATAAAATCAAGTCGTAAATTTTGGCATATTTTCGAGGTAAATTTTGATGAGCTATTGCTAGTGATAATGTTAACCTATAGAACTGAAAAAAATCACAGCATCCTACATGTATTTGAAGTTTGTTATTTCATCAAAAGTTTGGTCAGAAACAGTGCGGAACATACCTTTTGAAAATCAATAATAAAACACCCACGTATATACAGTTGACAGTATATAGATACTTGATATAAAGCGGAAAATGTCAAGAATTACAGAACCGTGATATGTAACTAATTAATTCAAAGCTTATATAAGTACGTGCAAGCAATAAGGCATATGTATATGTAAATAAGTATGTACTTATAGTACCACCACTCATTTAACGCAATCCGCCTGGGCTCCTTCCTTCCAAGATGTACACATCATACCTGAAAATCATTAAATTCCATTTTCAAAGTTGCCAATTCGCAAAATGCGTACCCTTCGAGTTCGACACAAAGTTGGGGCGGATGATTTTAACTAAAAATATGCCCCACATTCGTATGTTTAGACTTCAAAGCGTGCTCTCCGTTGTTTACACGGGAGCCATGTTGGCCAATATTTGCTTCGGTTGGTTAACGTTGACCGAACGGTTGCAGGGATTCGTCTTTTTCTCGTTGTATTTCTTTTGCTCCATCCAAAAGTGGAATTGGAACCTGGATATTGCAGGGATTCAGGTGATTAACGCGTTCCTGGACTATGAGGATGAACTATTGGCGGGTAAGCCGATTGACACAAGTTTTTCAAAAAATAGAGTAATTGTGAAGAATTGAACTTTTTAGATAACGCGCCGCCACCACTATCACTGGGCGCCAAGATGATGCGGATTTTCATACCTGCCGGTGAAATCTCTCTACCTACCGTTGCTCTCCTGCAATTCCTACTACTCCGTTATGTCCCTTGTACGCCTCCATTCATCCTGTCGATGCAACCAAATTGCAAGAATAAGGCGGGATTTATTGTGGTACAACTGGGCGTACATATGTTCGAAGGATGGATGTTCTGGCATATGATGCTGGCCGGAGGGTGCTGGGTTATCTACGTCCTCTTCACCGGAATAGTCTCGATATTGAGCTACTTCAGCATTCTTAACAAGTATATTTTTATACAGAGTTAATTATTAACGTCCAATTGTATGAGGGTTATGAACTTGAATTTTTGTGTCTCAACTTTCCCTTCTTTCATGTATTCAAATGGAGGTGAGTCTCCATGCGTTTTTAACAAACTTGAGATTTTACTGCTTCAAAAAGTCGATTATCTTTAGGTTCACAAAGTCAGGGGGTTAAAATTTTGATTTTTTTCTTCCATGAGAAAATAGAAAAATAAAATACATACACATGTAAAAATAATTAATGTTCTCATTGGTTGGAAAAAAAATTATAACCGCTTGACTTCGTGACTCTAAAATGATCGACTTTTGGGAGCAATACAATCTTAATTTTGTAAAGATCCGAGCTTAACAGGTTTCAAAATGGCCATTTGAATAGATAAAAGAAGGGAAAGTTGAGACACAAAAATTAAATTTCGAAACCTGTATTAAAGAGAATGTTAAAAGTAATGTACATATTTGTAGATACAAATACCCCAATAGAAACCTTTGATATTTATGTACCATAGTGCTCATTTCTGTTCGAAAATATTGTAATAAAATTTAAATTATGAGTTGGCCTATTTTCCAGGAAAATTGAAGCCATCGAAACCAAGGCAGACTTGAACACGTGTATTCAATTCTATCAGCGGATTCAAATCTTGGAAAAATCCTTCAAATCTTGCCATCGATAATGCTATGCATCCCCGGAATCCAGATAATCACGTTGTATGTCACGCTAAATCATCACTCTGACATCGCGATGCCCGGATTCCTGGTCTTTCCCCTCATCGCCGTCAATTGCGGGATGAACAACGTACTGGCTTTTACGTTGGCATCGTTCGTCAACTCGGCGTCGGAAAAGGTGATGGAATCCTTGGCGAAGAAGGCGAGCGGATTGTCTGGGAAGAAATCATTGATTAAGCGACAAATCCGGGGCTGTTCCGTCCTCAAGGTGAAATTCGGATCGAACTTTATCGATCGTGGGACTCCACTAGTAGTGCAGACATTCTGCATCAATGAGACCGTATCACTCACATTGATCAAACAGGGAAAGACGGTTCATTAGGAGTTGCTGGTAAATATATTATGTAGATCGGTTTCAGCAGAAAATCAAGTAGTTAATTAATTTGATGGACATGTAATGTTTAAGGTTCTACTTATATAATGATGTATTGATTTGATGCGTAATGGATTTGTAATCTCACTCTACCCCAATTCAATTTCGTTAAGCTTACTTCGTATCAGAATCTGGTTAATCCGGGATTGAGGATTGAGATTGGGGATTAATTAATCCTTAATCATAATTCTCAAACCGTAATTCTTGACTTTTAATTCACATTCCACATTCCCAAGAAGTTTGAAAAAAATAATCCCTATTCCTACCTTGCTGTTGAGTTCGTGTTTTTGAGTTTTCATGAATTCCGAACTAATCATAAGTAAAGCACACTGGGTTTTAGCATGACACTTTATTTCGATTTTTAATTGGTTTCATCGGTATTTAATTGGGCTAGCTTACCTTAAACAAATATTTTACATATCAAAAACGTCGCCCATGTGTTGGACTATGTTATTTTTAGGAGACTAGTTACTACGTAACTAGTCGGAATATATGTAATAATATACGGAATATATGTAATAATTTTCTAAAACCCGGAGGACAACTAATGTCCCATTGGATATCCACTAACACTAGTTGCGGCAACCGTTTGTTAGGTTAGTAGTAAAAATCAAATAAAACCCTTACAAGCCCAGTAAACCTAATAAAAACCATATCCAAAACCATACCATACTAAAACCATAACCAAAAACCTGTCAAACGAAAACCCTGGATTTCGTCCGAACCTTGTTTATGTTTTAGATTAGATTTAAATACCTTATGGAATCCTATGCATAAATACTTTTTTGATAAGATATTTAAGGGGAGGACAATCTCTTGAATTATTAATATATTGCACAATTTAAAATATGTCAGTTTTACTCTTTGCTAGCAACGAACGAATGGTGCAATCTGTAACTCTTGACACAAAATTAAGAAAGTAATCTCTTTGAATTCCATCCCTAATAGTGTCCACGGACCCAATTATTTCTAGATTGATGGAATTTGGCAAAAGGGCTGTCAACACTTTTCTTCTATATTTATTCTTCTCATTGTATTGCATTCGATATAGAAACTCTTTCGATCCCGTTGCCGCCGTGGAGATAAAACTAACTGTGAACCATTCTATTAAAAATGTCGCACCAATACACGTGCAAGACCCAACAGTCAGGAAAATTGAAATTCCCTCCTTATCGACAATTTGTTTGATAAACACCCAAATTGCAATGCTGCAGTATATAACAAGATAGAAATGATGCATGCAAGTCGAAATGCACTCTCTGGCAAGTTCGGAGTGAATTTTACACATTATACCAATACTCTTGTACATTTTGATTCCTTCCTCGAAACACATTCCACCACGAAATTTTCCATCACACCTGTTGGGTATCAGGAATAGTGTCCATCCATGAACAAATGCAATTCCAAACGCCGTTACCACCATGTTACACCCCAAGCCCGCGAATAGTATCAAAGCCCCCATCCATGTAAAAAATCCAACCGCAAGCAATCCCGCATAGTGAAGGAACACACCAACTGGACCTGGCATGAAGTATCCTCGAATCCGAACGACAGTACCGAAAATTGGATTAGAGTCTGAAAAGCTGGCAAATAAAACTATGACCGGCATAAAATAGTCAAGCCAGAAGTAGATATTTTTTGCCTAACGGCTAATTTGCAACAATGAGGTGTGGATGTCGTCATCGATTGAGTAGTTTTCGGTGCAGCCTATATCAATATTGATAGGGTATCACTTTTTTCTCAGTGTTATTATATTCTAAGAATTTCTCAGTTTTGTGTACCTGTGAATTGTTTATCCAGATTTGATGTGGCCTCAGCAATCTGTATAAGTTTAGATGCTTCCGAGTACCTCATTAGTACCCAACTGTACGGCACAAATGTCCATATGGACAATGTAAAAAGATAGGCCAGGATTATTGTTTGTCTGTCGTGTAGACCTTCTTCCACGGAAACTTTGAAGCTTTGGAATACTAAAAGTGGTAGGATGGGAAAGGTAAAGGAGGCATACACCATTTGGAAAAGACGGTATCCCCGCCCATTCCTGAAGGTTGCCCGCTTCGTTTCCTCATCCCACGAAATGAAGCGTGCTGTATAAAATGAGCTTCGTTGTATGATGTGGACAATATTGCGAAAATGGAGGACGTACAAGTCTTTAAACATTGGAGAAGTCGAGATATTCCACAGAGTAGTGCGATGTTAAAGCTTGGGTAAGTTTTTGTATTGTCATATACAACCATTTACAGGGTGGTAAAACACGTACGGGTTTGCTATTTCTACCATAGACATAATTAAATTTCCGTTCGTCTAGACGATAAAAAATGTGATGCCGCCTTTTACGTGTTTAAAATATCAAGAAAAATAGCCTCTACATATTTTCTGGAGGTGAACTATTTACTTCAATCATTTTGTTATGGTATATAGATACGTAATTTAGAAGGTCAGCCTTATTAAAGCTTTAGCCGCATTTCAAAACCATTCAGATTAACTCAATATACTTATATTTATGCAACCAGAAACTCATTGTCCGCCCTCGATTAAAACCCACACTTCCTTTTCCATATTTTAAACACTACTTTTTAAAAGTTACCTGATTATGCAAATGCCTTGTCGGAGGCTTATTTTTCTTTATACGTGCAAAAGTCAACATCTTCCGATAATCTTATTCCCGGTATATTTTGCATGATATTCATTCGCTAATCAAATTAAGGAATTCAGTGATATTGAATCGAATTGATGAAAAATAGTTACTACTAAATGTATTTGTCGTTGAATCCTTTTAACGAAACGGGATACATCATGATGCCATATTGTGTTTCTAAGGTGACCTACTACTAGCATACTTTCCAGGCTTGGGCAAGATACTTTATTTTAAGATACAAGATACAAGATAAAGATACTTTTGGAAAAAATCCAAGATACTAGATAAAGATTAATACTTTATTCTCTGTTTTTGCCACAGATACTTAGATACTAAGTAAAAGATACTTTTTAATATTTGTAAAGATACAAGATACAAGATACAGAGCCTAAGTGAGTAGCTGCGGGATGGGTAGTTTCCCCAGGGCCGGGCCCCGAAGGGGCCGGGCCATTCGGACTGACTTACAAATTTGCATAAAAAATTAAAATTTCTTTTAATATACTCCGTGTCAAAAGTAACTTAACAGTTTTTAAACTCGTCTAATATTCGAATTACTTCGTACAGACTAAAAGGCAAAATTTAGCAGAAATCCTTACTGTTTGTAAGAGTTAGTAATGCCATTTATAGCTTCTATTACCCTTTTGTGTCCGGTTGAGCGAATTATTTTGGGAGCATGAGAATTACGCTTTTTTCACACTTTCTCCGCAACCAATTTCAAAATTTCATACAAGTTACTCTGAAACCTTCTAGTTTTTTTGGCTCCTGACCTGGACTAGAGTATTGTTGTATGCAGGCATAGCAAGACAGTTCAATCCCATGAGTTTGAGGGACATTTGGATGGTTGTTTTGATTGGGAGCATATTTAGTACATATTTTCCCCTCCAAATTTCTCGCCACAATTTTCGCATAATGACACATTGATAAGTCCGGCCAAAATAGGACATCTGCTTTTTTCTAATGCTTATTGATGAAGAGTAATAATCCTTTTTTTACAAACTCCTGTACGTACACGTTGTGGTCATAAACCCCCCGGATACCTGGGGTTCCAAAATATTCCCAAAGTCATACTTGCCTAGAACCATTGAAGTATTTTTCGGACATTTAGTTATTTTCTTTAATTTCTGTTCATAATCCACTTCATTATGATCTATTGCATGAAAAAGGACGCCTCCAGGAAATTGGGATGGGTCAAAAGTGACCTAGATTTCACCGTCAATGATCAGAAATTTCTCCATGCATTTTCTTGCATTTTTAGCCAACCAGTTTTCTTCCATTTTTCTTGATCATTCACATAATTCTGAAATTTCTTGTCTGTATGAGCAGTGAAACCTAGTTTATGGGCTTCAATTCGGAACACGCTAGAAGGATAAATTTCTAACTATTTACCTGAATTGATAATGGATTTGGGAGCATGCATTATGAAACATGTACAAACCCAATATACGCTTTTGGGATAGGATTTCACGGGGGTGTGGCCTTCAATATGTTTAGTATTTGCTTCAGCAGCTTCCTCATACATTTCAATAGTGTGGTAGAGTGTGAATTTTGAAGTCCTGTACAGTGGCGGGGCTAGGATATTTTCAGACGTTGGCACAAGAAAAAAGTTATGAAAAATTACAGTATGCAATTTATTTAATGTTACGATTTTTAATTTCAAATTCAAATTCAATTTTCCCAAGAACAGTTAGACATTTATGTCAAAATTATTTAGATTTCCTGCAAACATGCGCCCCAATTATTGTACGTTCTTCTCAAAATATGAAGGTGGAGTCGAAATTTTTTTATTTCAACCACCAAATAAGTATTTTGGACTCACGAGCACGACTTGAGTCCTTCTTGAATTTCTAGCGGTTGTTTTTGAATTGGGAGTGGTTCGGGGGATCCACAATTCGCTCGACAACTTCTAAAAATATTTTTTGACACCAAAGTTCACCCTCAGAGGAAAAAAATAACTTTTTCGACCAAATCCAACTTACGCCCAATAAAAAAAATCACAGAAGCACGATGGCGGATGCAATCAACGTTTTTGAAATTTTTATGGGTAGTCTGGACTGATGGTGTGCCAGCACGATCCTTTTGCTGTTTTATTTGGCCTCAATCACAAAAGTGTGCTTAGCTGATCGAAGCTGAGCAATTCCATTTTTCAAACGCGTACCGCATGATCAGCGACCTTCCGCTTAGTTTTACTTGGCGTACACTTATGTAACCATGATTTCTCCTCACAGCTTAAAGACATAAGTCCAAGGTTAAATTTAAGGGCCATGGTCGTAGTTTTACTTCATTCGTTCATCTGTGAAGGAATTTTTCTTTGGATCCGGCATGGATTCGGACAAATTCAGTTTTCCACGCAGCACTATGGGCCAAATTTAATAAATTTTAATCCGTCAAACTTCAAATTTTAGCATTTTTGACATTTGTCTGCGTAATTTGTCTCGGCACAATTTATGCACGAACGCATAATTTCATCTCATGAGAGGATAATTTTTTAACGAAACGAAATCGTTGTTCTGTGCAGTAAAATTATCTATTACTATTTGATCTGATCAAGACGATGTTGCTTAAAAAAATACTTAATGATATACATATTTTACTTCAACTTTGCCTCTAGAGTAAAATTCACATAAACCGTCAAAATCGAGTGTACAAACCCAATCCGTATCGTTTATATGAAATAATTTTTCCCCGGCAGCATGCCAAGAAATTTGGGAACGATTTTTCCCGGTGGTGGCCGCACCAAAAATGATGTCGGCGTCTTTGGCGCACCGGCGAAAATCGGCAGCGTGGAGCTCTGATCAGAATTTTTTATCCCCAGGGCCGGGCCTGGCTCGCTTAGCCACTGACAAGATAAGATAAAGTATCTTAGATATTCAACAAGATACAAGATACTTTTGATTTTTTTAGATTGAAAAAAGGTAAAATTTCATATTTTTTGCCATTTAGGCATCCCCAGTAAGATGAAAGTCTTACTTAAAAGTAAGACTCAAAATTGAGTAGTAAGGCATTGAAAAACACCTTCCACTAGCAAAAATAACACATATGTTTTTACAATTACTACCTCATAAATCATAAGAAAGGCGAACTTTAGATGTCGCGGGTAACATATTTTGCAAAAAGTATCTTGTATCTTAAAAAGTATCTTAGATACTTTCATCTTGGTGGAAAATATCAGATACAAGATACAAATACAAGATACTCATTGAGAATTTTTCAGATACAAGATACAAGATAAATACTTTGCTGGGGCGGCTGGAAGATACAAGATACAAGTAGTATCTTGTATCTTGTATCTAGTATCTTGTATCTTAAAGTATCTATCTTGCCCAAGCCTGATACTTTCCCATTTGGACGGTAAAAACCGTTTTTCCCACTTTTTTCCTACTTACCGTGGGAAAATATAGTTTCGGAAGGGAAAACGAAACCCTGTATGTAAAATATGATTTCTGATGAAATTTTTTAAGGTTAGTAATAATGCATTACTAATGAATATCCCTTACTATTATGTATGTAGATGTCTATGTATGTACATAATATGTACGTAACGTATGTACAACATATGTACACGCGTATACTCTTAATTTAGAAAACAAGAAGTCTATACATTGTTATGGAATTAAACCTCAAAATTAAATCAAAAACTTTATTTCAATGTCATTTTTGTAATAAAATACATAAACCCATGCTTAACCAACACAAAATATTTTACATATCACATACTTTTTCAAATTGTTTATTATACTTATTCTTCTCTAGCTTCCCCACCGGCACATCGCTTTCCGAAAATCTGTCCCCAAATGCTAGATAACCTTGTGGGGTCATAAGTCGGAGAAATTGGGAGTAGAGTCATCCATTTTGCCCTTGAAAGTGGGATTTATTCATTGTAGTAAATTTGAATATGAAGACGTATTCATATATTTCCTTACTTGTTAATGTACCCCATGACGAGTGGGATGTCATACGTGGGGTCACCACTTATCGTGGCGGCTTCCTCAGCCAATTTCCGCCTAGCTAAGCCACGTTCAGCGTCAGAGCCTAGAATTTAAAAAAAAACAATAATTCAACATTTCAAGATCCATTAACTGACTTTGAAATTCATCAATTTAATTTAGTATTTAATCGTAATTTGATAATTGGAAAGATAAATTGTTTGAACTAAAACAAACGTGAGTATTTATTTACCAGGAACGGTGTTATCTAAAATGAATCCAGTAATACCTCCGACAAACATTCCGGTGCTGCAAGTTTTTAACAATTTTAAAAATATTTCGAAATTTAATTCCATTGAGAAAACTGAACAGTTTGAAATGCATACCTTAATAAAATCTGGAATATACTATCCATATCGGCCGAACCAGTCTGAATTGCAGTCGGATTTGCTTGAGCCCATTCTGAGACTGCCTAAATTTTTAATTAGCAAAAATTAGAAAATTTTACAATCAAGTGAAATTTGTTCAGATCTCTGAAATTCTGCACTTTACTATCACTGTTAGAAATCTGGTATAGTCACGCAGGATTGATTTCTCGATATTAAAGTTGCTACCGCTTGTTATTAAAATTATTCCGGTCCATAAAAATTTGTTACTGATACGGGAAACTTTAACACCGAGCTATTGGTATTACTTATCAAAATCACTTTGGTAGAGTCATATTTATATGAATACCGCTTGGTATTATATTAATACTGGATTTCTAAGAGTGCATTTAATTGCCATTAAGTACTTACCAATCCCCCAAAAATTGCGAACGCCACGATGAAAATATTTCTACTTGATTCCAAGCAAATTTCGGACAGCGTTCCGATCGCGACGGCGACCACGAGGGGGAACGTGTAGCAAAATAAACCCCCCAAAATCGGGTCTGGAATTGAAATAAAAAGCGCCCCCACTTTTCCCACCATCCCGAAAAGAATCATGATTGCTCCAGCGGTCACAATGACGCGACGTGAAGCCACCTTCGTAATCCCGATGGTGCCAATATTCATGGCGTAGGAGGTCGATCCATTACCCGAGCCCCAAAATCCGCTCAAAACACAGCCCAAGCCTTCCATGAATATCCCGCGATTGATCGCGTGCGCGGGAGGAACTGAGGCTTCTGTTAATGTCAAAAAGTTTTAATGTTATGTAGTAACATATTCAGAATGTTATTTATGTGACTAGGAAAGATGTTTACGAATTAATGACAATTTTGAATTAAAATTGAGCTTGTAATTTCAAATTAATAGCAATTCACCAATTTAATTGAGCAAATAGTGTAAAATTGCTTCACAAACTTTTTAAGCTTGAAAAAAATTAACCTTGGAGTTTTACAGAGTTTACGCAGTTTACTATGCAGGTTATGTACGAATGCAATATTGAGGCAAATCACGCAGTCATTTCATTGGTAACTTGTAAAATCCGTAAGTTTTGTAAAAATAATTTTGCAAACTTTTACACAATAAAAGGACTCCCTTGATCTGACGATGAGGAAGTTTACAAAAATTTGTAAGCTGATTTTCTTTGGAAATATTTGTAAGGGTTTGTTTCGTAAGAATACAGAATTATGGATTTTGCAATGTTACAAAGACTATGAATTGACTCGTAGTGAATTGAATTCCTATAATTCTGCATCTTTTGGATAGCTATGTAATTTTCTAAACGACTTACTCGCCACAATTGCGCAAGCATAGTAATCTCCAATGGACTCGATTGTCGAAGTCATCACGCCGCACAGGACGCCAATCACAGCACCAATTGACACCGTCGGCCAGCCCCATTGAACTAAAGTCACCAGTGACATCATGTCATTAGCTTGTTTATGGACCTCGCTATACATATCTAGCAAGATTCATGATGTGTCTACCAATAAATCATGAACTTGAACTTACAGGGGTACGGAACCCTAAACCAAGGGGCTTGGTCCAGGATTTTAATTTTGTAATCCGTCCTCGCAGGGTCACCTTTGGGAAGAGCGTCGCTAACGGTGAGAATTGCAGTCACACCCCAAACAAGAATTAGGGCGAGGAGGACCTGTTGAAAAGTTATGTGCATAAATTTTCACAAATACCTTAACTATAATTATTCTTTATTTATACATATTATGTAAAATGTAAAACTTCAAATGACAATTCTTCACTCGGTCATTTGCAACTCAATAAACGTTGCAAAATTCATAAACTTGGAAGCCTTACATTTACGTGTGTCACACAATTTCGCAAATCCAACGTTTCAACGTACATATGTAACTTTGCTACTTTTGCATAGATTTGCGAAATTTCACAAAACTTAATTTTCAGAAAATCAGTAGATCTTCATTTTTAAATTTTTCTATGGGCTGATTTAGGAAATTATTTGTTGAGTAAGTCCCAATGCAAAATTATGCATTGGCATGAGTACTCCTAAAGTTTGTACAATACTTACAAAATTACATAACAAACTACATATTTACCATGCCAACTTACTGGATAAACTTGGAATAACGGGAACTTTTTACGTCGTCCTTCAGCATCCCTTTTCCCGAACGGTAACCACACCTTGATTTCTTTTAAGTGTTGCGAAAACAGTATCAAGAGTCCCAACATGCTAAAAATTCATTTTTATTACAAACTTATTTTCTTGTAACTTTTACATCAGTAATTAATTTCTTACGCGAATCCAACCGCAGGATTTTTTCCCATTTGCACCGTCACATTTTTAAACAATGACAGCCCAATCATCCCAATTGCTGGCGCTACGGTAAGCGGCGTTATAAATTTCGTCAAATATCCAATTACACCTAAAAATCAGTAAAAAAAATCAATTAAAAATTTCCAAATCACATTTAAATTTGTCACCAAATCAGTGATAAACCAAAATTAGTTTAGTCTCAAAGTCTGTAAAATTTATAGTTACAAACGTCCAGTAATAAGCTAATTTTGTACCGAGTTATCTACAAATTTAGTAAACTTTGCGACAAAATTTTACCAATTGACTTTTTCATAACTGGTAACAATTTGCTTTAACCAAATTCAGATTTTCAACACCACCCTGGTTACAATTTCTCACCAGACAACTTTCAGAAACACATCATTTATTTTTTTACCTACCCGTAAAAGCGAAGATCATTTCGAACAAGGCCGCGAAAATGATGGCGCCTTGGATTTCGCGCATTCTGACTTGCCACAACTCGCGGCGCTCGTCGTCCCCCATCCCGCTGATGACCGCGTCGTCTGGACACTTCCACTGGGGGAGGTTCATGATGGCGAGGGAGGGTAACAGGTAGGAGAACGAGCCACCCTGCACAATTGGGAGCCGGGTACCCAGCGTGGTTTGGAAAATGGTGATAATCCCCGACATGAAGACGAGGGTGGAAATGATGTTGGCCTTATCGGGGTCGTCGTCCAGCATGCAAAGAGCCGGCGCCAGGATGACCGGACACGCAACCGTAGCGCCAATCATTTCCAAATAATGCTGAAAACATTTGAATTTCTTTAAATGTTGCATAATTTAAGGTATTTATGTATAATATAAAATCGGAGATTTGTTGAGGAAATCCATGAATTCGTTGGCAACATTGCATACATAATCCGTTATTAACTCTGTAAACTTGCAAACTTTTTGCAAAAATTTACAAATATTTCCAAAGAAAAGTAGTTTTTATATGCTCAGACGAAAGGCGTCTATCTATTTAAAAAAAGTTTGTAAAATTATTTTATACAACTCGTAGCTTTGCAAGGACAGCTTGGTGAATTGTCTCATTGTTACGTAAATTATTCTTTAATGGTTTCATAATTTATGCAAATTAAGATGAACAGAATGTGCATAAATTTATCCCACCAATTAAAAAATAAGGTACTTCCGAAGTGGACCACCATGCTACCATGCACCATGAAAATCAACGAAAACCATGGGATAATTGTCTTAATTGTGCGTCTCTCGCTATAGAAACTTTGTGGCTTTACTTAATTGACTTAACAATTCGGGAGTCATTAAGATAATTAAAACCTGAATTGTGCATTGAAAACACAAAATCGCATACATCAATCAAATTCCTTTGTTTGTTCAAATGACGTATGAATGAGTGAATGAGTGAAACATCAAATATCATGTGCAATTTTTTCGCAAATTTTTCCAAATTTGCATAAACCTCTCATCACTATCATCATCGCTTATTCGTTTGTGTTCGAATGATGTATTGATGGATGAAATATAAAATGCATTCCTACATAGGTAAATACGCTTATCATGCATGTTTACACATGTGCAATTTTTCGCTATTTTTTGCAAATTTTGCCAAATTTACATAACCCTCCCAAATCCTGTTAATTACATATTCACCTGCAATCCCAGCGTTAAGCACATGTACCAAGGTGGCTTATCATCCATCGCGTATAACAACGGGTTTTCTAACTCCATCTTCTCCGATACCACCGACGCCGTCGTCGTGTTGTGGTTATTATGATTTTCATGCAGTTCCAACACTGCATGGTTCCCTTTATCTCGACCATTTCGCACTCCACGTGGTTCTGCTTCGTCCCCCTTGGATAAAAAAAATAACAAATTAAATTATTTTTTCGCAATTCGCAATTTTTTTGCGAATAATACATTATATGAAACTTATCAAGTATTTTGTCTTACAGCTCCCCTATACATGTCCCCATTACTCCCAGTGAACCCCCTGTTGTCCATGATCCAATGGTATCTGTACTAATTTAAAGGCACTTATGCAAATGTTGTGTAAGGTCCTGAACTCCAAACTATTTAAATTTGATCCTATTTTCGCAAAATTTTTCCAATTTCCACCATCACGCACAAACTGACAACGAAAGAAAACAATAGAATAACTTGACCTTAACAAAGATTGCAGTGAACTGGTTTACATAAGAATTCTGCTTTCGGTTACATACATACGACCAACTCTAGTTTTGGTTACATAACTCGGTTCAGATTAAGAATACATCACGTATCACAGCACCCACACGAATTACTTAAACTGACTGCACGCCACGGAATACATATTCAGGTACAAAACTTGCTTTATAAAATCCTTGTCAGAATGGAATTCAATCCAATCCTGTGAAAAAGTTGGTAAAGTAAAAAGTATTTTATTAACTGTGCTGATTGACGAGTTGGTAAGGCGGTTGCTGGTGTTTTATATATTTTAATGGCTAAATGAACTCGTTAAAAAATTACAGAAAGAATGTTTCGTTGCATGCATTCATAAAAAAAATCATGGAACAGGTTTCACAAGAATGGCATTTCATTTCATTTCATAACGCGTCTCGACTGTGGTGGGTATTTGTATTTAAGGGCGACGACAATTTTTGCACACAGTGTCAGCAAGGTGATTAAAATAATGAGGATAAAATACTATTAATGAGGAGGATAGTCTGCGTGTATTTGTTTGTTTAGTTTCATGGAAGAAGAAGTACTAGGGCATGACGGGCAAGGATGAGGATGCGTCTTAATTACGATATGATATCGTATTAAAGGATATGTACATACGAGTAGGTATGTGTAACCTTGTTTTGTTCGTATTTATGTGGCAATATGTGGCTGGAATTTGTGAGATTTATCCTTGTTTCAAGAATAAAATGGAGACAGGCAGGGTTCATGAAACCGTAGGTTGTGTTCTAAATACATACTTATTTACATATAATGCAAGATGTATTTATAAATACATAGGTACCTACATATATACGTATTGGGGAAGCTGTGCAAAAATGTTTACACTGTACAAATATATGCCAATTTGTAAATTGCAAAATTATTTTACAAATCGTGGTAATTTTATTATGCTATATTTTATTTTGGGCATACATATGTACTCAACCCACGTCGACTACTCACTTACTCATACGTAAGTACAATTAAGTAGAGCGGGTCTTATATATACCCGATCACTTTTTATTTCGGTATCAAAATGGTCAAAAACAAGTTTTGAAATCTGAAATTATTGTGGAATAAGGTAAATATATCTGGCTACGTGTCCCTAAAATGTCATAAGTTTTCCTCCAAAGCAAAATTTCCTAGACCATTTCAAAACGACTAAGTCGGGAAATAAGTTTTTGTAAGTCCCAAAACTTGCTTGACATTGTCTCGTTGAAGGCCTGACTACATTTTAACGAGAGGGATGTGGCCGTGCAAAAATTAGGACATACATAAAAAAGTATGGAGAATCCGAAAATGTCAACCCCAAATACGCAGGATGAGAAAAAATAATCATTTCGACTCCTCCGAAAATGAAAAACGAAAAATTTGTTTAAGAAAATTCTCCATCCACGTCGGTGCCTGATGCGGCATGCGGCCATGAAGTCAAAGATTAATACAAACCACTTGTATCATATTAAGGCCTATAAAATGGGGGTCAAAGCGTATGCAAAGAAATCTTCAGCAAAACAAAGGGGGACTGAAGAAAAAATAGTAGTCGCATGACCTCCCAAGCTTTACAACAAAATCTCACCAAAAAAGTTGATCACTGACGACGAGTCCTACCTTCTTAAAAACGTAACAGAAACTCCGGGAAGGCAATTTTTCATGGGAAATATATCTCCCAACTGAAAACCGTGCAGAAATTCAAATGTTTTCTCAAAAAACCTCAGGTTTGGTTGACGTTCGGGCAATTTGGGCACGTTTCCGACCCCTCAGTTAAAAAGGGCTGTGAGGAGGTACAAGTTTGTTTTCGGGAATGGTGGATAGACCGTCTGATTCCTTTCATCAAGGAGTATTATTAAATAGAAAATGTAATTTTTAGACCGACCTTGGACCATTCCACAATCCAACAACTATCAAGCAAGAAATAAAAAAAAATTCAGTTTGGCGTCCCTGGAATGGAATGGAAATGAAATGGAAACCCTACATATATCCCTCATCTTCGGTCAATAAAAAAATGTGACCTTTATGTAAGAAGCAATACTTCTAGCTTTGGGAAACAGTCGATACTTTAAGAAAATTTTGGTTCCGGTTGCAGAAAATTAACAATGAAGTTGCAAAGTTATCCAAAAAATCAGTAACGGCGGGTGTGAAGAAAAAAGTTAAATGCAAAGTGGATAATGGATTAAAGTCCTAATTGTTCCTGGATATGTTTGGCTAGATATATTTTTAGTATTTTACAGAAATTTGAGATTTCAAAACTTATTTTTGACAATTTTAAGGCCGCAGTTGCAAGTGATCGGGTATATATAAGACCCGCTCTATGTTCATACATATATGTAAATGAATATATGTGTGTTTTTCAGTAGATTTTGCAAAAAAAAATAATTAAAAAATAATGTCACTGATGATAATGTCACACATGCTATGCGACATTCATATGTATAAAAACTTACTACGAATGTATACATATTTATGTAACATGCACAACAGTTACTCATACACGCAGACACGCATGAATTAAATTAGACAGATACATCATTATTATTAAACACAAATATTTATTAATTCAAAACATTAGACATTACTATTATAACTTCCATTTTGTATAAAACCCTACAAACTAGTGTAAAACCTATGAAAATAATGCCCAATAATTCTGAACCTCCTCACAGCAAGCTTCCTCCACCCACTTGCTGCCCACCCGGCCCCATACTCTCCCCGACATAAGCTTCCGCCTGCTCCTGCATTTGATGCACCTGTCTCGCCTTGCAGTACCGCTTATGCGACGCCAAATGCGGCAACTCTGCACACCCTTTGCCACAATATTCGCAGCGAAACTGCAAATTTTTCTGCACCGGGGCGCCCCCAATTCCATCCAAACCTGCCCCATGGATCTTCTCATGCCGCACCAACTTCCTCTTGGAGGCGAAATCCTTCCCACAAGTTTTGCACACGAAGGGCCGCTCCCCCGTGTGCGACCTGACATGAATCGTCAACCGCTCCTTGAATCGGAACGTCTGGGGGCAGAAGTCGCAGGAAAATGGTTTTTCCCCCGTGTGAGCCCTCATATGAATTCTTTTATGACTCTCCTGTAGAAATCCGAGCCCACAAACTTCACACGAAATGGGATACTGTTTAAGGTGCACGGCTTTGTGATGATTTTTCAAATTGGTCGGATTTGTAAACGTCTTGTCGCACTGGGTACACTTGAAGGATTCCAAGTTCAGTTCGGGGTGCGTGGTTTGATGGTATTTGAGAAACGTGGGTTGTGAAAAGGACTGAGCGCAGATTTCGCACACGTAGTTCTTCTCTTTGGTGTGGGTGACGATGTGTGTGGCGAGACGGTGGGGGCGGAAGAAGCATTTTTCGCAGTAATCGCACTTGATGGGGGGCACGGTCCAGTGGTACTTTTCGATGTGGCGTTCCCGGAATAGGGTGGAGATGAAGGATTCGGAACAGTGGTCGCAGGCGAAGGGTTTTTCGCCCGTGTGGGTGCGACGGTGGATGGCGAGCTCGTTCCCGTTGCGGTACTTTTCTCCGCAGAATTCGCACACGTGTTTTTTCCCGTCTGGAAAAGAATGATGAAATTATTGAAGAATTTGGTAGGTAGCGAAATTATGGAAGGACAAAATTGTACCGTAAGTGCCACGTTTTTTGGGAGTAATTCCATGAGCGTCGAACCAATGGGATTTAAGGATTTTTTTGCGGGGGTAGACTTTATCGCAGTGTTCGCATGGATACTTTTTCCCACCTGCAATAAAAAGCAGTATACCATTAATTGATTTAGTTGTAACTTTGATATTTTGTGCAGCAATACAATTAGGGAGAAAGTTTTTGAATTAATAAATTTTCCACAATACTCGAAACTATGGAGCCCCATAGAACAAATTGTAAATTTTATGCCTAATTTAAAACAATCTATTATTTTGCAATATTTTTTCATGCATTGTTTCAGTTGTTGCAACTTTTATATCTTATTACTTCAATGAAATCAATCTAAAAATTAGTAATGTCAAAAGTTTCTGAATAAAATTTGTAAAGAGTTACGACTTATTTTGTGCAAAAATAAATATTCATCGGTATACTTTTTCTAAGCCTTTCATTTTCCTCCCAACCAGGTGCGTGTTTGTTTGTGAAGTGTTTGTCTCTTTGTTCTTCTGTCCTAAACATTCTGGGACAATCTATTTGCGTACAACTGATTGTATTTCGATTTTTGACTCTCTTTTCTTTCTTCATTCTTGGAAAGAGAAGTAGGTCATTGTTTTCTTCATCGCCACTGGATTTAGATTCTTCAGAGTCAGAAGAACTGCCATCTCCAGAAGAAAGTGGGTCAGCTACAAAGTCATCTTCTGATCCGGAATCCGAGTCTGGAAAAAAAATCAGGAAATTATTTATCTGCATTGGCGAACCAAGCTTTGTATTAATAACTGTGTAAAATTTAAAATGGAAACGTTGTAATTAGATAAATTTTTAGGAAACTAAAAATGTGCACAATTCTGTGACGCGATTTAGCTTGGGGATTTTTGTAAAGCTTTATAACTTGGAAATTTTTAGATAAATGCAATTTAATTTATAAAAATGACGTACGTACAAATTTAAAGTCAAATTATTTCAATCTGAGGCTTCGCAACGTTACATAAAATGGGGTTAATTTCACTTGTTTAAAAGTTACCAGATTGACAAAAATGTTGTCCACATTAAGGGAATTAGTTAATAGTGTGTTAACTAATTATACAAATTAGATGTAAATATTTCATTAATAGCTGGAGGGATTTTTGTAAACTTGAGAAGTTTACAAAGTTAATGCAATTACAAATTATTGTATTAATTCTATTTATGCAATAGTTGTAAAGTTCACAAAAAATGTGTCCAAACTTTACAACTATTGGATAACTATAATTAATACACGAATTTGTAACTGCATTAACTTTGCAAAGTTCTCAAGTTTACCGAAACCTCGAAGCTAATTATTTAAATATTTATGTATTTACTTAACATAATTTGTAAGGTCAGTTACATTAAATAAATCTCTTACATTGAATACAATTAAATAATTAATTATCATGTTTAATTAATCTCTTCTTACATTCCACTTCTAAAAGTTCTCTTTCATCCTTCACCCTTAACAAGTCTTTCTCTTCCCCCTCCTCCGGGTCACTTTCCACACCCATCAACAATTGCTTATAGTCCGGCCTATTAACTCGTCTTCCCGACTGGGTGCGGATCACGGTGGGGTCATCATCCTGATTAGTTTCCTTCTTGACATCCACACTCGCATCCGCCTCTGGCCCAATTTGCATGTCATCCTGTTCGGGAATGTTCTCGAGGAGGGACTTTATCGGCTTTTGCACACATCTCTTCTTCTTCGGGATGTACGATGACGTCGGACTGGTAGAGGCTCGTTTGGGCGTGATGCCTCCCTCCGTCTTGGACTTCCTGGGTTTTTCTGTACAATAATGATTGGTTGAATAAGCATTGGGTGTACTCATGACAGCATCGCAACTCAATTAGGAAATTTGCAAAGGTAACAAAATATGGGTCGTGAAATATGATTTTGCAAAGTTATCAACACCCTTGTCATATAATTTTGAATTTGTTTACATGGTTTGCAAAAAATTTCGAAATATAAATTTTGTGAATACAAGTCCTACAATTTTCTATCAAAAGTTTTGCGAAATCTAATTTAGCAAAAATTTTGTAAGTTATCTTGATTTGCGAAGGTTCTCCTGAGTACGCCCATTATAACCTAAATTATGGGTTTTAACAGAAAATGGCCCTACTTTTTGCACGTTTAGGCGGTGAACCTTTAAGATCCAAATCGTGCCAGCCTTGTGAAGGGAATATCATCACATCTGCTAAAAAGTCATCATTCTCCGCGTCCGACTCTGCTTCAGCCTTGACCAGGACTACATAGAAATTGGGTCATAATTTTATTTTAATATAAATCTCAAATTCAAATTAATCCACAACTTAACTAACTAACCTTCGTCACCAGGTAAGCATTCAAACTCTCTCTCTCTCCCTATGATGTCGGCCTTCTTTTTACTAATAACAACCGCAGTTCGGACACGATCGGATATTTCGAGTTCATTTAGTTTAGATATATCTATATCTGTAGGGTTCTTATCCTCTCCTTCTTTCCTGACCCAAGTGTCTTCTACTACGTCCAAAACCTATGTATCAACAAATTACCATTAAAAACGGATGATTAAAAACAATTAAAAACAATTATTAACTAACTCGTTTCCTATATCCGTCTAATTTTGATTGAAAAGCATCAATCTGTACGCGAAGTTCTCTCGCCTCGTCCACAATGATTGAGCACTCGTCACAAAAAGATATCCATGTCGATGGGGAGCCTTTGCTGTTGAATGAAATCAAAATTTCAAATTTATTTACATAAATTTCGCACATGTATTTGGCACATTTGCTTGCGAAACCTTTTCAACAAATCCGCCAGGACTAGGAGGCTTGCACCCTTGTTTCTGAAAATGTCCCCCCTTCGTGCCCCCAATTGGAGGAGAAATTCCTTTGGGAGCAAATCCGTGAGGAAAAAGACGACTGTTAAGTCCTCGTCAGGTGGAGGATCGCTACTTTTTCCCTTCACTTTCGCCGTGCAAATGACACATCCAGTCGTAGTAGTGGCTTCCTCCATTTCGGAAAACTAAAAAAATTTAAAATTATTATTTTTTTGATTACAAATTAAAATCAAAAGAAATCAAAAATATTGTTTACTTTGACGAGATGCTGGAAATCAGGTGAAGTTTGCGGGGTTTAGTGGACATGTGCAATGTGAAACTGGAAGTGATGATGCCATACGACCAGGGGCCGTGCAAGTGCGACATGGTCACGAAGATAAGGTATTTTGACTTATCTGCTAGTTTATGTGAGGGGATAACTGTAATTTTTGAGTGAGAGTACTGAATGTCAAGTTTTTGAAATTTATGCTCCCGTAACAATTATCGTTCCCATACTGGATTAAATTATTTGTGACGAATATTTCATGAAGAATTATGTATCGTAATTTTCAAAATTCGTAACTTTTTATTACACATCGAATAGACGAATTAATGTTAAAAATTTGTATCAAGAGTTAACAAATCATCACAAATTATTTAGTAAATTAGATAAAATTCATTGCATTTAAATATTCACATACATAAAGAATGACTCCAGTTTATTATTATTAAACTTATCATAATTTTGTACCCTTTCGTTATAAATGGCATTGATTGATCATTTGGTTTTCTAAATATTTAATAAGAACCCAACAATAAGCACGCTTTAATTCTCAGTTCATTTTAAAACTCATCCCTTGACCCTCACGTCTCATAAACTTTGACCTTCGTAGTAATCTGAGATCTGCAAATCGCACACACCTTCACGGTCCCGACGCATTTCGCACAATACGAATAATGTCCACATGGCAGCAACAAGTACTGTTTTTTCCGCTCGAGACAAATGACACATTCCTCCCCGACCCCGCCCGCCGCCCCGCCTTCTTCTTCTCCTCCTTCTTCCGGCGCCGTGGGAAGCTCACTCGTCGTTGTCGTCGTCACCTCATTTGCACCCTCACACTCCGAAATGTTCAACTTATTCGCAAACTCTGTCGAAGTTGACGCCATGGCTTCCTCTTCTTCAAAGAATTTCCCCTTCGTCACACCCCCCGGATGGGTGACTAGGTCGAGACAGGACGCACAGGGGCACCCACTTCCCCCCTGACCAATTCCACCACACCGTTCGCCACACTCGCCGCCACATCGACACTCCATCTTCCTCTTGCCGCAATAATATAGATCGCACCATTTCATCCCTACGACGCCGACGCCTTGTCCGACCCCTTTGCGACACAGGGCGCCATCCCGATTCACCCGAAGACCGACGAGGCCTATGCAGGAGTGACACGGACACCCGCTTAAGGGTCCACATTGACCGTCACAGGTCCCACAGCGACATTGCATCTTCCATTTTCCACAGTAGAATAGATTTTCTGGCGGCATCGTGGTGTCACCTCCATCGCCCAGGGCTCCCCCAGGTTTGGCCAGGTCACCGGACGAGTTAACCTTCCAGCCGAGTATGGCGACACAGTCGGAACAAGGACAGCCATCCGTGGGGCCGCAGAATTTGGTGGGGCAGCCGCCACATCGACATGGATTGAGGGGGAGGCCGCAATAGTAGAGGGAGGAGGCGGGTTGGCCAGTGTCACCGGTGGGGACAGGTCCAGTACCAAGTTTGGCTTTATGGCCGGATTTGTTGGTCGTTTTCTTGGGTAGTTTCGTGCTACTGGTGTGGGTCAACATTATTATTCCTGGGGGAGAAGACGGTTGGTGATTATCTGAGGAACAAAATATGTAATTCATTTTTCATCCGCAATTTTGGAAATTTTAAGAAGAGAAAGTATAATTATAATAGTAGTTCTTTAACCACTAATTAATGTCAAGTTGCAAAATTACGTTTAAGTTACAAGTTACAACTTGAACGCTAAAGTTATTGCTTTACCGGTTTTAAATATTAATGTGTAATAAGTTATTTAATACTAATGACAACTATGTACCGTTACTGGAATGGTACTTACGTTTATGATCCGTATTCCTTTTTAGATTTCAAATCTGGAATAAACAACAAATACAATTTAATTTACATAACTTAATAAATAATATGTAATAGTTACCTTTGAAATTAAGTCGTAATACGTAAGTTATATTTTTTACGAGAAAACTTACCAAAAATTGTACAAAATGAAATCGGAATGATTTGTTTGTTCACTAGGCTGGAGAAAGTATACAGTCTTTTACTTGCTAGTTTCCAGGGTTGGCCAAGATACTTTGTTTCAAAGATACAAGATACAAGATACAAAATATTTGAACGAAACCTTAAGATACAAGATACTAAATACAAATAATTAGAGTTACACAAGATACAAGATACAAGATAGATTTTATCTGCTGTGATCCCAGATACAAGATACAAGATATTTATTTGAAATAATTTTTTCAAGATACAAGATAAATTATTCGGAGCTTGCAAAAAACATGAAATAACGAAGCACAACTTGATTTTTTGTATTGTAGCCGAGTAACTTGTTAATAATGATAGTATAGACTCGTAACTTGCATTGTAATTTATAATGCAAGTCCTCACCCTCTGTTTACAATTTATAAACAAATATGAGGATTTCATCTGTGGTGACCCATACTGATTTTTTAAAATTATTCTATGGAGCTGAAATTATTCTTACCAGTATATTCAGTTGAAATTAGGAATAATTGCTCTAATGGTGGTACAAATTAGGAATATAATGCAAATTACAAAATTTGACCACGTGCGAGGGTTTATTTACTGTGGATAAATAAATATTACGACGTTATATAACAGAACCTTGCGTCCGAGGTTTTTAAATCTTCATAATTCCAAGTTTTAATACTACCAAATATGCAAGTTTCCCGGTTTTTCACTAAAAAAAGTATCTTGTATCTTGACTAGTATTTCAAATAAAATATGGTTGAAATAAATTCTCCAGATACAAGATACAAGATACAAAATACTTTTGCGAAACCTTCAGATACAAGATAAAAGATAAGATAAACTCCGTTACACAAGATACAAGATAAAAGATATATCTTGTATCTTGTATCTGATATCTTGTATCTTGTTAAATTATCTTGGCCAACCCTGCTAGTTTCCTTGTTTAATAAATATGTATACACTTAAAATTTTACTTTTAGTTTGGCTTTTGTCTGATAAATTTGTGTGATGAAGTCAGCTGAGGAGTTTATTTTACGTCAAACATCAAATCGTCACGTTGTTGGGCAGCAGCAGTAGTACGCATTAGTTCAATAGAGAGAAAGTGAGAAAGAAAGTGACTCACTCATCCTCAGCAACACGTGCACGTCTCTTTTTACCTATGACCAGAGGACGGATATGTATTTACACATTTGGCAACTTTTATGACAACCAACGGTCAAGCTTTGTGGGTGGGTCACCCTTCCTCAACTTTCATAAATCGCAAAAATTTGAACTTTTAAATATTTATAGATTTCCCGAAAAAACCAAGCATTATTTTCAAAGATTTCAATTTTGTGAAAATTATTATTTTTTTATAATTTTTTTATACATATCTTGGCATTTTTTCGTAAATATTGAATATGGTATATATTTATATTTCCGCCAGGATTTTTCGTAAATGCATAACCGACCTGTGCATTTATTACCCTACGCTGCAAATATACATCTAACGCTGTACAATATTGCCATTTGTATATGCGTTTAATTATCGTTAGTTACCATTAGTTGGATGAGTACAAGATGAGCAACTCTTCTAAATATATTATACACATGACGTCAAAGTCAAAGTATCAATAATGTTCTGTTTTAACGAAGGATTATTTCATGCATTACTAAATGCATTAGCCTGAACATGTACACGGAACCATGCAGTATTTTGCCGTGAAATTGACGCAATGTCATGTTCGTGAATAACTAGAAATATTAAAATACTGCAGTGGATACATAAATACCTAGGATAGCTTTTCTTTCACCGTGTTATGTATACATGCAAATGTATACAAATTTCATGTTTCAAGGTTATAATTTGTATCATACATACATATTTACATATGATGAACATAAGCATTTATAAAGTGCTTATACAGTGTTAATGGTCACATATAATTTTATGGATTAATCCATACTAAAACTAATTAGTTTTAAGCTAATCCTTATTTGCTCAAATGATTAATTTGAGCAATTACGACGGAAGCTTATGTATTTACATAAATTACGGACAAATTTATCAAAATTTCGTAACCGTTGTAACTTATTTTACGATATGGAGATTCTCCATTGGAGAATACTAAAGATATGAAGAAATAATGAATACCCTCTTTGTTTATGTATGTACCAATGTAAACGACTTATGTAGTTATGTATGTATGTACAGGGTGCATAAACTTTTTTGTTGTCCGTGGTTTCTCCTAAGGGGGTGATGCAAGCATGAATTTTTTTCAAAAAAATTAAAAGTTCGGGAATTGCATGCGATTTTGCCATGGAAATTCAACACAAAATCGCATGCAATTCCCGAACTTTTAATTTAAAAAAAAAATTCATCCTTGCATCACCCCCTTAGGAGAAACCACGGACAACAAAAAAGTTTATGCACCCTGATGTATGTAGTATGGTGTTTCAAAATGAATCACATCACAAATCTACATTCATATGTACAGAAGTACATCTGTATATATGTAGATATTTCCCATGAATTATGCTAGAACCAAAATAATAATGAATAATAAATAATCTCGACTTTCTAGTGTATAATTTCTTTGCGATAAAACTCGGTATTTATGACTTTTCCTGTTATTTTTATTATTAGTTTAACATGAACATTGCCACGATTAGGAGATCCATAAATTAATTACACAATTAATTAACTTCGATTGAACCGATTTCCCCACCCCCTTCGGTGTTCGTCCTTGTACTCGTCGAAATTCCGCTTTCTCTCCAGTTCCTCAGGATCATCACGTTCTTCCATCAAGTCTTTCATGCGACGCTCCAGTTCCGCATCCTCCTCAGGATTGCGGGCCGTTTGTGGCGTCGGAGGGGGCCCCCACTGCCCCTCTTGGCGTCGTTGTTCATACAATTCCTCCACCGTCATGATGGGCAGGGAGGGGTAGCCCATGCCATAAACGGTCTTTTGTGCCGCATCCTTCGTAATGATGAAGGGTTGCAGGGGTTTCGACGGAGGGGATGATGTCGACGACGAGACAAAATTGTCCGGATTTTCGTCATGACATTTTATCAAATCCAGCTCAGCTCGAATTGCTTCGAGTTGGTCTTCCGAGTCGAGAATGGCTCGTTTAATCAGGGCGAGATAAATTTCTTGGGAAAAACCGTCATCTTCCTGAAGTGGGGAGAAATACAATTTTATTAGAAATCGGATTTTTATACAAAAAAAAATCGAGGAAATTCATTCAGATGTTTGTAGCCCTAGTAAAATTTGGAATTGTTGCACAATTTTCAAAGATACAACATCTGAGCGAATTGCTTCGTAAAATAATTATTTAAAAAGATTAACGAGGCAATTCATGCATGCCTTGGTAACATTGTAAAAAATCCACAAATCTGTAAACTAATAAACTTTTACAAAAATTTGCAAGCAAAATTAGAGTACAAATTTTTGTAAACTTACTCAGGTCGCTCGGGCGTCCCTTCATTTTGTAAAGTTTGTAAAATTATTTAACATAACTTGGTGATTTTACTAGTTACCAAGGACTGCGTGAATGTAACTAACTGAAAAGTACGAATAATTCTCTAGAGCTTCTCCCAACTCCTTATTTTGCTTAAATTTCCGTATTTTTAGGGCTCGTCTTTCTTCCGGGGTCAATTTTTGGGTTGTTTTTTGGACATCATTTTCCTCATCCTGGTTGTCGTCATCACGTATTAAATGATCCGACGAGGTGATGATCTCATACTGGATGCACCGTTGAAGGAAATCTTTGAAATAAACGGAGCTAACTTGGCAAATATTTTTCCGGTCGTCACGCCCAACTTTAAATTGCCATAGGGAGGCGAGCATGTAGGGGAGGAGGAGGAATTTTAGTTTTCTGGGGTCAATTTCATTAAAGTTTTCGTTTCTGGAGAACATGTCGAGCGAGGAGACTTGAAGAGTAATGTGTTCCAATGTTTTTATACATGTGAGGATGAATTCCTGCAAAATGAGAGCAGCTAAAGTTAATAATTTTGAATTTAGTCAGTTAATGTATGTGCAGAATGATGCGACTTGCTTGAGAGGAAGGTGAATTGAGGTCGACGTGATCGACCAGTTTTTTGAAGTCGGCGTAAACCTCGTCAAACAGTTGGGACAATGTTTTAATGCCACTTTGTTCTTCTGTATTTGCCATATTTATCGTGATAAGTATATGTAAAATCTGTAATAATAAATAATTTATAATTATCAAAGTAAAATGAACTATTATGAACGCAGAAAATTTTACTTAAACAGCACCATTTTAAAATTTCATCCCAACTTGTGATAAGGTTGACACATTTAGATGTATCTACTTACCGTTAATACGTTTTAGTTAATTTGAGGAATTGAAATTAAGAACAACTTAGGAGGAGAGTACGCCAACCTGATAATGACAGATCTTGATGTCCTTTGGATATATGGTAGTACCCCCTCTGAAAGTAAAAAGTGTGAAGCGGTTTGATACCATGGCCCAATTTACGCCCGTCACACCCCTTTGAAGGCGCGCCCGATGCCAAACTAGCTGCACTAAAAAATTCGCCAAAAATCCAATTTTCTTCGGATTTTCATAATAGTTACATATTTATGATCCCAAATAGTTGCTTTGTCATATCATAATAGTTCAGATATCAATCTGAACTATTTTGGAATTTTGAATTTTTTTAAGCCATGCCCTTTTCAGGAAATATTCGAAAATATTGAAAATTTCTGAAAAGTTAATTTTGCAACTGAATATGATAAAGGGACTATCTGGGATCACAAATATATAATTATTATGAAAATCCGAACAAAATTGGATTTTTGGCGAATTTTTTAGTGCAGCTAGTTTGGCATCGGGCGTGCCTTCAAAGGGGTGTGACGGACGTAAATTTGGCCGTGGCATCAAACCGCTTCACACTTTTTACTTTCAGAGGGGGTACTACCATATATCCAAAGGACATCAAGATCTGTCATTATCAGGTTGGCGTACTCTCCTCCTTAGGAGGGGAGCTTGCGAGGTTGATAATAACAGATCCTGATGCCCTTTGGATATGTGGTAGGGTCCTATGAGTGTACTAAAACCCTGAAGTGGTTTGACTCCATAGCCACATTTGCGCCCGCCACACCCACTCAAAATGCCCAAAAAACGCTTTCACTCCAGGTTTCACTCATTCAAATCCACGCCAAAAATCCAATTTTACTCGGATTTTGAAATTTCTTTCACCATTACACTCCCAGATAGTTGCTTTCTTCAATCCAATGTCAAACTCAATTTTGATGATGATTATTTCGCAGGCATAATTTGCGTTGTGGATTACTACAACAATGCTCATTCAGAATTTTAAATTTTAAAAATACTAATAATTTCGAAAATATTGAGTTTGATATCGAATTGAAGAAAGCAACTATCTGGGAGTGTAATGGTGAAAGAAATTTCAAAATCCGAGCAAAATTGGATTTTTGGCGTGGATTTGAGTGAGTGAAAACCGGAGTGAAAGCGGTTTTTGAGCATTTTTGAGTGGGTGTGGCGGGCGCAAATGTGGCCATGGAGTCAAACCACTTCAGGGTTTTAGTACACTCATAGGACCTTACCACATATCCAAAGGGCATCAGGATCTGTTATTATCAACCTCGCAAGCTCCCCTCCTTAGTTGCATATAATAATATTTATAGAATTTTTTAAGTTTGAAGTTTATTTTGTTGTTTATTTTTGTCGATTTTTTGACTTCTTCTTCCCGGCATGCATTCCACTCTGCCCGAAAGATTCCTTTGTCAAGGTTTGCATTTCTGTAGAATCATGAAGACTAAATGACTCATTTCCGTTTTGCTATTTTTTGAAAATGTTAATAATTCTGGTAAAAAATGGGCAATACATTTATTTATATCGTAGCAAAATTTATACTAGAAATTGATTTTAAATTGGTATTGTACAAATTTGCATGCAAAATTGTCAAATAAGTCAAGAAAATACCTAAGTTATAACATAAAAATGTACATACACAAGCATTTGTACATATGTATTATAAAGAACGTCCGGGAATGAATGGGAATGGTCTGAAAATGTGGTCATAAAATCACAATTAGTTATCGGAATTTTAAACTTTTTGCATATGTATAATACCAAATACGTACCTACATAATTTAATTAATAGCTAAGGCCGCCACACCCCCGTTGGCGACTAGTTCGATTTTCTTGCGAAGATTTTTCATTAAATTTTTTCCCGAAGTTTTTGCCACTTCCGAGGTGATTTTCTTCCATCGTCCTTTGAATTTTCGAAAGGTGTCAGGCACATCTTGAAGCCGGGAGTATACTGACTTAGAACGTGCCCAGAATTTTTCGATTGGGCGGAGTTGGGGTACATTAGGTGGGTTGATATCTTTTGGTACGAAATCAATATTTTTCTTTCTGAGGTACTCGGTCACTTTCTTTGCATAGTGACAAGTGGCGAGGTCAGGCCAAAACAAAACTTTATCATTTTTGTGAAACCTATTAATAAATGCTTCCAATCCAGCCTTGACGCAATTTTTCAGATAAATATCTTGATTGATATTCCCTTCGAGAACTACCGGGTCTGATACATGTCCGTGACTGGAGAAGCATTGCCAAATGCAATATTTCTTTGGAAATTTGTCTTTTTTTCGTACTTTTTCTTCATAAGCGACTTCAGAGGGATCCGAGCTATGAAAAAAATGACGCCCTGGAAGATTTGAAGGGTCAACCGGAACATACGTTTCGTCATCCAGGATCACTACTTTTCCACGCATTTTCTTCAACAATTTTTGACATCAATCCTTGATCCGACTTTCTTGTACGGGCTTGTAATTTGGTGCAGGTTTTTTGGTCCTTGCTTTGATTCCTAGTTTATGGACCTTAATTTCCCCCACGTAGCTTTTGGAAATTTTGACTTTCCTGGCAGCTACAGCTACTGACGTTGATGGCTTGGTTTTGAAAATTTTTTCAATTCTATTTTTCACTCGAGTGGTCGCTAGCTTCGCCGGACGACCAGCTGGCTTCTTGAATTGCACATTTTCGGAATCCTTGAACTTTTTTATGTAGGAATACACATTTGAACTTGGAATTCCTTCCTGCTTAAAAAAGTTCCAGGTCACCTTGGAGTCTCGGTTGGCTGTCGTGTTGTAGAACTCCATCACTCGTTTTGCTAACAGCTCCCTTTCAAACAAGCTTCTTCTACCCTTATCCATTTTTGAAATTTAAGAGTGATATACCAAATTGACCCTAATGAAGTGGGCTTTCAGAAATTTAAATTATTATAGTTCGCGGGTTTATTGATTTGTCAATATACTCGCTAGAGCGCGCATTCCCATTCATTCCCGGACGTTCTTTACTTAAATACCTATTAAAATACTTGCATTTCGTCCTTTTCATATCCAAGTACATAGATATGTATGTACATATGGATGAACATGTTGATTATGGTTGTGATCTTAGCATCACCTTAACATTTGAGAACTGTAGTTCAATGGTTTGATTGATCCAGATCAATCTTGACATAAACGCATAATTATCATGTGCGAACATGTGTATGCAAATATGTACTTATTTATGTATCCAAAATTTGTATAATTACATATCTATTTAGTATGTGATTATCGGTTTGCAAAAAAATGCACAATTTATCTTATCTCTATAATTAATTGTATCGTAATTATCCAACTTAAACACAGTACTGTTCAAGTATTAGCACCTTGTAAGGTTTTACCTAAATGATACCTAAGTAGATAATAAATAATAAATTGGCTGTTGATTTTACACATTAGTTAACAAATTACCACCATACATGCAATGTTGAAATAGAGTATGTGTTAAAGTTCGGTCTACATATCGGCTCATCCATCCATGTCATGTGTAAATATATCAATGTAAAATTCTGCACTCGTTTGATTTTATCAGAATTGTTTAATCTTAAGGGAATATTTTAACAAAAGATTACACCTGATGTGATCCAACCTCAGGGTAGCTTACCTTGCCCTACACATTGGTGTGTGTCTTAAAAAGACATTGAAATTTAGGAATACTCGGGAACCTTAGTCGGGCCATCGCACATTGTCCAAAATGGCCAGATTTGAGGAAAAAAGTCCCCGAGCACTTTTCTCCTAATATTTTTGCATATTCTGAGCCCTAGGTGGCATAGGATGTGTTCATAAAAAATTCGACGAGCCACACCCACTTTGGGTGAGGTTCTTTCCTTGTGGGTTTATGGCCAATCGCCCAAACGAAATTTGTAGCCCAAGCGATTATACACTTTCAGTAAAAATTTCAACCAAATCGGTCCATAAACCAAAAAGTTATTAAGGGTAAAACTCTGGCGAAAGGCAAAAAAGGCCTACTTTGGGGGCGTGGTTCTCTGAAAGGGTAAGAAACTCCAGAAAGCATTGCAAATAGTGATCCCCAGGTAGATCTTCTCAATCCAAAAAGAACTGAGTTTCCATATCTGCCCCTTTCCAAGATATAAGGCCGGGAACATTGAAAAAAATCTTGGCGAAATTGTCCAAAACGGGCGAAATCAAACATGACGTAGAGCGATAAAATTTAATATCTAGCTTCAGCTGGTCCTAAAAAGTACGTCGCAGGTGAAATTGAGCCATGTCGTCATGGAACGATATCGACATGTCGAAATTTCGACATGACTGTATAGCGCTCAAATTCACAACGAATTTAATTTTTTCCAAAATTGGATGTCGACATGAAAAAAAAATTGTATGCGTTTGTGGAGAGGTAGGGGAGTATTTGTTTTGAATTTGAGCGCTATACAGTCATGTCGAAATTTCGACATGTCGATATCGTTCCATGACGACATGGCTCAATTTCACCTGCGACGTACTTTTTATGACCAGCTGAAGCTAGATATTAAATTTTATCGCTCTACGTCATGTTTGATTTCGCCCGTATTGGACAATTTCGCCAAGATTTTTTTCAATGTTCCCGGCCTTATATCTTGGAAAGGGGCAGATATGGAAACTCAGTTCTTTTTGGATTGAGAAGATCTACCTGGGGATCACTATTTGCAATGCTTTCTGGAGTTCTTTACTTGCCCCTCTCAGACAACCGCGCCCCCAAAGTAGGCCCTTTTTGCCTTTCGCCAAAGTTTTACCCTTAATAACTTTTTGGTTTATGGACCGATTTGGTTGAAATTTTTACTGAAAGTGTATAATCGCTTGGGCTACAAATTTCGTTTGGGCGATTGGCCATAAACCCACAAGGAAAGAACCTCACCCAAAGTGGGTGTGGCTCGTCGAATTTTTTATGAACACATCCTATGCCACCTAGGGCTCAGAATATGCAAAAATATTAGGAGAAAAGTGCTCGGGGACTTTTTTCCTCAAATCTGGCGATTTTGGACAATGTGCATCGAAGTCAATTTTATCACGATTCTTAAAAAGTCGGAGATATTTTGGTGACCATGTGGAAATTGAGTTACATATTTAGTCGGAATCGTTGTACAGATAATGCTTATCAACATATTTCCTAATATTCGAATTCCAAGTTTACATATGCGTTCATTTAAATTATAAAGATACAAATAAAATACACATCTGGGGACAAAACGCGTACTTAAATATTTGCATGCATTTGACTTTCTGAAATTAAACCAATTTTTCCTCGTCATCAGCTAGAAATTAACTACATATGCCTGCATATTTCTCACTTATCTCCATGTTCCACGCAATAGGTCAGAAAACTGTCACCCAATTTGTGCTTGATTAAAAAAAGCAAAGTGGAAAATAACTATGTAGGTTACCAATATTGGGAAGCTTCTTAAACTTATTGCAGACGTCGCCACACTTGTGAACAATAAGATCAAAGTAATAACAATAAAAGGAACTGAACCAGACTCAATGCAAAATCCAAGCAGTCGTCTTTCACAAGATGTTATATAAAACCACTTTTACCTTAAAAATAACCTTTACATCAGAATTTCAAAAATCATGTACCCAAAACAAACAAAAAATGCATCACTATTTCTTTACTTACGCAAAGTTACGCAACTAAATTTAAGGTACTTCTCCAAATATTTAATTAAGTACTTACTAACTCCTTAAATCCAATCAATCTTAACTAATCGTCACGCTTAAAAAGAGATTTAATAATAAAATTATACTCACAATTAAACAATCAGTTATCTCACAAACTTCCTCTGTGCACAACGTGTCATTCTTTTTTGCAATGGGTTTTTTTGCCAAGGAGGAAAAAACTCTGACCGAATATGTCTCCGATTTCGCCCTTTTTCTAATTTTGACCGGATTTTCGCTATATTCGCAAATTCTGACGGTCGTTTACACCATATTTTTTACCTACACGAAAAAAATGGTGGACGAGAAGTTGGCCGAGCTGGGGATCATTGTGGACGGCCCGAGCCCCACGGACATTCAGGTCATAAATGGAAGACGGTTTTACACCCGGGTCGCCATCGAGCGGAGCTACGGCTTGATGGAGGGTCGATTAGATGGAGATTGGGATATCGAGGACTTTCGGGGCTTTGTGAGTATCATTTTTTCGAGTCGGAGACATGCCGAGTTTGCACATCCGTTGGCCTGGATTTTCAAGGCGTTTAACCTTCAAACGAAAGCGAGAGCGTTTGAGGTGGGAAAATCGCATTATGATGATGGTGAGTGGATAAGAAATTTGTACGGGTTTTATTCGCTTGAAAAATTATCCGTCCGAAGTGAATCCGAGTTTTTCGGTTAAAAAATAGTCAAACCGAAACGAATGATTCTGACTCCGTTCGGATGGATACTTTATCCAAAGAAGGATACTGACTAAGAACTTTGGAGGGGGAAACGACGTTTCTGGAATGAAGTTAGGGCTGAATTTATATCTATGTATGTACATACATTCGTATTGCGTTGACTTGAGTATGCCCATTTTATGAAAATGTATGAAAAAAAGAAGACAAGATATTTTTCATGTTGGAAAAATTTTCCCAAATTTTCAAGTAATACATACTTATTTAGACATTTTTTACGCATTGTGCAAGTTAAATATTAGAAATTTGCTATCGTAATCACAAATTCTGGCACATTTTTTAACGCGAAAATAATTTAACAACCTACATAACTGCACATATGGAATATTGAAAATGAAACTTATTCAAATAATTATACTTTTAAAATCTATACATTTTTTCCCCTTCGAATTTTCAGCCAACCCCATCATCACCGCCATGATCGATTCTAACCTCCAATACACGTGCGGCTATTGGAAAACCGCTACAAATCTGGAGGACGCCCAAATCGCGAAAATGGACCTGATCGCCAAGAAACTCAACCTTTCTCCAGGAATGTCCGTGCTCGACATGGGCTGCGGCTATGGCACTTTGGGAATCTACCTCGCTAAAAACTACGGCGTTTCCATCGTCGGCTGCTCCGTTTCGCGGGAACAGATCAAATACGCGCAAAATTTAGCGAAAAAGGAAAACCTATCAAATTGCACCTTTCTGCTCACCGATTATCGCAACATGACCGGTTCCTTCGACCGAATCGTTTCCATCGGACTGTTTGAACATATCGGAGTCAAAAATTATGCAGATTTCTTCACCTTGTGTCAATCTCTGTTAAAAAATGATGGCATTTTTCTACTCCATACGATTGGAAACTTGCTAAATTCCCTAAACCCGAAAGATTTCTGGTTGCATAAGTACATCTTCCGGAATTCGTATTGTCCCCATTATCTCGAACTTTGTGGGGCCATCGAGGACAAGTGGGTGATCGAGGACTGGCAAAATTTGGGGTTTGACTATTCCAAAACGATTGACGCGTGGGAAGCAAAATTCGACCAGAGTTGGGGGCAGTTTGAGAAGAGGTATGGAAAAAGGTTTCACACCATGTGGAAATTGTATTTGCAGTCGAGCAGTGCACTGTTTGAGACGAGAAGTTTGCATTTGTGGCAGTTGGTTTTGAGCAAGGATGGGATTAAGGGTGGGTATCATGCTGCCCGGTAGGGGGAGGGGAAAAGTTGTCATTTAGGATGTGTTCAATTTTAGGTAAAAATGAGTAGCATATTTTTTAGAGTGGTTTCCAAGTGGTGGTTTAGGTTTTGAGTTTGAAGGAACGTACATAAATGATCGAATTGAATGTTTAGCTGGTCTGGATCATTTACTTTACCTGTTTTCATATGCTCACTAAAAAATACAACATTGATTTATGTAAATATGTTAATATTTATTTATGTATGTACATTTATCTTGTTAATAAATGAAAATCTTGAGTAGGATTCTTGCGTGAAAATCAAAATAAATAATGAGTGAAAAATAAATGAAAATCTTGCGTGTATGGATTACCTATGCATGAATACTTAGGATCCTTAGATAGACGCATATTAGGCATACATATTGGTACCCGTTTCCCATGGTCAATGCCAAAGTCCAATCTGAGTTTATTTCCTGGTGGCTTCCATAAAATTTCATGGAATACAATTCAAAGCTATTTTAGTATACTATTTTCTGGGAAACGAAATTTACTTGGGGGGAGCGCAGATGTGAAATGGTGTGGATTTGGGTGGGGTGGAATTATAAATGCCGGTAGGCACGCCGTCCTCTGTGTACTTGCATAGAGCATAGTCCCAACTATCCAAGCGATGCGAGGGAGTCATGCTTTGAGAAATTTAATGTGTCTAATCCTTTCACATGGAATAGCACATCCTTACAAGATCGCTCATACATATATGATCCTTTCATACCCTTTCAAAAATATTTTACCCCAGTGCCAGTATGTATGTATATACATTCTTCATGCATGTATGAATGCATATAAATGTTGATCTAGTTGTGGTACATACATATTTATCCAGTGTAAAAACCTACCTCCACTCATCCACACAACAAAATCGGTTGGCCTGCCAGGAAATAAAATTTGTTGAACGAATATCCCGAGATTTGCCGAAACTTTACTACCAAGGTAATTATAAAAAATATTTATGAATCGTGGTTAAAGTTTTCGTTAAGGCTACCACCTACATACATATTCCTACAAAATTGGATAAGGCTCATTTGGAGCGATTCAGCGACGATATGTGTAAAGTTTTTCATTATTTTAACATATTAGGATTCGGTCGGAAAGTAAAGAAACACTTGAAAAAGTATATTTATTTGTCTGAAAGAAAAATTGTCACTGAGTTGGAACGCGGTAGTTTTGTAGTCCATGCGATTGACTATCCAAATCAGACAACCGGAAGTCGATATCTCGATTAGTTCAAAAATGAGAACAAAAAATTCAGAGGAACTCGCAAAAAATTTTTGTCACTACTACGAAAAAGTGTGCGAGCGCGTCCGGATAATGGTTAATAGCCACTTCGAAAAAGAAAAAATTCATAATGGAGCAATTTGCAGAGTTTTAGATATGTATGAGGGGAGGAGGAATGCTGAATTCAAAAAATTAAAAAATGGTCCTGCTCGTGTAGCGACCCCCAAAGTGATACGTAGAGTTCAGAAGGAAAACAAAAATAACCTTGGGATATCAGATAGTAATTTGGGCTACAAATTGAAAATATCAAAATTAAGTTTACATGACATTAAACCTACGAAGTTGGGGGTCAAATCCAATAGGGCGACACCTGCACCAAAGTACAACCAAGGTCAGCAAAAATGAGCAAAGCCCAACTCTCGGCAGATTGTTGAAAAACGAGTCAAGCAAAACATGCCCGTGAATCTGGTCATGAATGATGAGACCAATTGCTCGAATGATCCAGATGAAGTCCCTGCGAGGAAGTACTACTCATGTACTAATAAGAAAACGTTTAAAGATTCCTTCAAATACACGCCGAAGTCAAAATTCCCCACAAAGCACATAATCGGGCAAGCATTGGACTCATTGGGGGACGTCTCAAAGCCGTTCGTGACCACAGCCACCATGACCTCGGAGAGATATTTGAACGATTGTGTAAAGAAGATCTTGATACCCTTTATCAATAATCGTAATGTACTTTTCTGACCGGGCACAGCAACGTGTCATTCTTCAAAAGTTGTTCTGGACTACCTGCAGTCGAAAAAAATCGATTTTGTTGCAAAAAAGGAATATGCTCCCTACGTCCCTCGGGCAAGACCAATTGAAAGATTTTGGGCATTATGCAAGAGAGAATATAGTTGTCGAACAAAACCACCCAAAAACTTGGTAAGATTCCGTCACATTTGGACACAAACCTCAAAAGAGGTAGCGAGAAAGAGTGGCAAAGCACTTTTGGGGACCGCGAGGCAAATAATTCGCCAGATAAGAAGGATGGGGGTCTATGGACCATATGAAGCAAAAAATTGAACGATAAGGACCTTGTTCTTAACCCTAAAAAGTGTCATTGGAATTAATTAAGTTTTCCGGATTTTACAGGCATTTTTCAAATGTTTCTTTACTTTCCGACCGAACCATATGTATCTAAAACAATCACCTATTTTCTAAAGATATGGATTTTCCCACCAACCCTCACCACCATTCAACCCCCCACTTGGGCGTATCCTTACCTGAGGTTTGCACTTCACAATTAATTACCTTCTCAAATTCATTCTAATCTAATTCACCAAATTATTACTATATGTATACAGATTCTCCGTAAGGTCATGACCTTCCTTCCGACCCCCGATCTGCTCACCTCCACCAAGGTCAACACCGCATGGTAAGGCGAAGCTAGAAATCATCTGCGATCTCGAATCACAGTTTTCATCACAGAGCCAATCTCAGAGTTGTTATACTTTATATATCATCCTTGCACCAGGTTTGAAAAGTATTTGCATACAACCCGCGTCCGATCCAACTATCACGAACGAGTCGTAGTGTACTGGAGTAGCAAATTGACCCGCCTCTTCCCACAACTTGAAGACTTAGCTGTCCAAGCGAAGGGAAAAGTGAGACATCTAGATCTATGCTTTTCCCTAAATTTGGGACCTGATTTGTATCACATTTTCAAAATTATCACAACATTTGGCAAGTCTTTGAAATCCTTGACATTAGTCTTGAGTGACAATGTAAACAAAATATCAAACAAAGATGGCAACTTACCCGAATTCCTTGCCTTGCTCTCCCGGGAAAATTTAATTCTACCTTCCATCACCAAGCTTGAGGTCGATACATACAATGTTGAAGATTATGAGAAATTTGTTTCCATTATTACCGCAATTTCACCCATATTCCCGAACGTGACTAACATCCACTTCACCATGATTGGGTGGAAACAACTAGAATTCTTGTTTGTCACGAAACCCCGCCAATTTCCCGCCTTGACCTCGTTTTCCTTTCAGAATGAGCCCGACGTGGACGAAATCCCGCTAATTCCCCCGCCTGAAATGTTTTTCGTAAATATCGTCAAGCTCGAATTCTCCGTCGAAGGATACCCCCCGCTCTGTCGGGTAGGTCCAAAGCTCCTCCAAATTTTAGCTCCCGTCCTGCAACACGTTCATATCACGGAGATAAGTAGCCCTCAAATTGTCCAGGTTCCAATAATGCCAAAACTCCGGGTTTTCAAGAGAAGTCGCCCCCCTGATAAGTGTAGCGGGAGCAGAATCGCATTACAATTCAAAACTGAAGATTCCTTAACAGGAGTAAAACTCAACTACAAGAAACAATTTCCCGTCTTGGCAAAAATTTCGATTAAGTGTGTAACCCAAGGTTATAAACGAGAAGACGACGAGGAGGACTTTTTCGAGGGGACGGTCCGGTTTTTGTATGATACTTTCATCCCGGGAAATATTTCGGTGTGCGAAACGTTATGCGAATTGGATGTCCCACTTCCGCCAGGGGATGAATTTAAGTTCCGGGGTATGAAATCTGGGAGGGATCGATGTTCCGGCGATATTCGGAATCCCGTCTGTAATTGTTACGAGTGGGTATGCTCGACTACATTTTTGGACCATTTGGCAGCCACGTTTCCAAATTTGCAATATGCATTTTTAGCCGAGAGTAAGAAGAAGGTTAGGTGTGACTTGGTGAAGAAGTGGGTTCAGATGGGGGTGGATTTGGGCTTGTTAGACAAATCGTATAGAGTTAGTGAGGATAAAGAGAGATAAACGGTGTAAAAATAATGGTAAAATATCCCGAGATGAAGAGGGTAAAAATTTCAAGCAGTTCGAACGAAATTCTTAAAATTACGTGGGGAGATTTCAGTGAAAATTCTTTGAGTGACATACATACATACAAATAAATAAATAAAAATTGCTACTTGTGTACCAAGATGTAATACATGTCTGCCCACACCTTGGTTCAATTTTGTTTAAGTTGCATTAGCTTAGCGTTACTTAGACAAAGCACACTCTGAACAATAATATTACCCTTTTGAAAAGTAAATAAATGCACCTTCAGTTCTACATATGTTTTGTAAACTAAATAAATACATTAGACCCAGAGGGAACGTTCATAAATAAAATAAGTAAGGCAAAATTGAGAATTTTTTACCTGTCCGTTCCCCCTCGTAACGGGTTACACCCTCGCTTTAGCATGTGGCGCAAGTTGACCTGTATGTATTTGTATTGCAATAAAACGACCTCTCCCTCCTGCTGTTACGTATTTTACGAACGTTCCCATACATGCATATGCACGCCCTGCATTTTGGTTATTTCGTCGAATTCTACTATACTTTTGGTATATAGATACCGCACATATATTTAAATACCTGCATGCATGCATTTGTACATATTGTAAATAACATTAACATATAGTATGTTAATTTGTGTACCACTTGACCACATAACTTACTTAAATATATCGCTCCTTTTAAATCAGGCACGATACACAAATATACAAATATATTTACATACGCATGGGAATTTGGGAATTCAACAGGTCCATACCTACCTTCATACATCCCTATGTACATATAATATTTTCGTTTAATGTACAATTGCGCAGGCACGTCACACTAAGGATGAGCGTATGTACATATATATATGCATGTCTATGTACATATTTACATACATACACATAATCTAGTGGAAATCATGACCTGAGAAATTTAATGTGTCTAAAAATCCTTTCAAACCCTTTCACAAATATTTTACCCGAGAATACAAAAAAGTGTACATATGTACATACATACATTCATTCATGTATGTAAATACATATGTATGCCTAGGATAAATGTTGATCTACTTGTTGTACATATTTAGTGTAAAAACCTACCTCCATCCATCGACATAAAAATCGGTTGCCCTGCTAGGAAATAAATTTTCGTTTCAAAACTAACCAGAAATTTGAAGAAAAGTTGCTACCAAGGTATTTCCATATAGAGACATTTGTATCCTGGTTAAAGCTTCCATTGGAGTCATCACCAACATACAAATTCCTACAAAATTGGATAAGGCTCCATTGGAACTCTCAGCAAAATTATTTCAATTTATTTATCAATTTCCATGCACAAATATGTATACGCGGTTGACATAAATACGTAAAATAATAATATTCATATTTTCTAAAGGTATGGATTTGTCCACCAGCACAACCCTTCACCACAATTCAACCCCCCACTTGGCCGTTTCCCTATCTGAGGTTTGCCTTTCACAATTAATTACCCACTTAAATTTACGCTAATTCACCAAATTATTTATGTATCACTCATTATTTCTTCGTATCTTAAAATAAGTTGCCATGGTTACGAGACTGTAGGCATGTTTAGATAAGCATCGTAAGATTTCGTCATTACAAATCAAGTTACTTAGCTCACTATTCATAGTGTGAATTTCATACGAAGCTTCACCCCTTGTTTTTTCTTATATACTATTTAAAAAGATATCAAGGACACGAAGAAATAATGAATATTTACCCTCACTATTTATTTACAGATTCTACGCAAGGTCATGACCTTTCTTCCCACGCCTGACCTCTTCACCTCCACCAGGGTCAACTCCACATGGGAAAACGAAGCTAGAAGTCATCTCCTCTCTCGAATCACAGTTTTCATCTCGGATCAAGCTAAAAATTTGCTATTCGGTCGTCCGAGCACCACGTTTCAAAAGTACCAGCAAACAACCCAGGTCCGATCCAAGTATCACGAACGGGTCGAATTGGACTGGCTCAAAGATAAAGATTTCACCCTGATTCTCCCCCAATTTGAAAACTTTGCTGTAGAAAATAAGGGAAAAGTGAGACATTTACAGCTCTACTTTCTTCCAAAATGGGGAATTAATTCGTACAAAATTTTCAAAATTTTCCCCATTTTTGGAAAATCTTTGACATCTTTGACCTTAACGTTCCACTATGAAAACTTACTCGAAGTCTTTGCCTCGCTCTCGCGGGAAAATTTAATCCTACCTTCGGTCACCAAGCTAAACTTCAATTCGGCAAGTTTTCTAGATCATGATACTTTTGCTACCATTATTTCTGCAATTTCGCCAATATTCCCGAACCTGACTCACCTCCACTTTCTGATGATGAGATGGAAACAACTAGAATTCATATTTGCCAAGAAACCCCACCATTTTTTTCCGAAATTGACCTCCTTTTCCTTTCTTTATGAACCCAACGAAGACGAACTCTCGCTAATTCCCCCGCCAGAAATGTTTATCTTAAATATCGCGAAGTTCCATTTCGCCGTCGCAAATTACCCCACGCGTCGTCAAATAGGTCCAAACCTACTCCGGATTTTAGCCCCCGTCCTGCAACACTTTCACATCACGGAAGTAGGTGACTCTGTTATCGTGCATATTCCGATGATGCCAAAACTCCGGGTTTTCAAGATAAGTCGACGCCCCTTTAAGTGCGGCTGGAGCAAGATGAGACTACACTTCGAAACGGAAGATCGCATCAGAGGAGTTAAGATCAATTATGAGAAACAATTTCCTCTCTTGGCAAGAATTTCGATGAAGTGTGTACCATTTTTTAAACGAGGGGACGATGAAGAAAACTTTTTTGAGGCGACGGTCCGGTTTTTGTATGATACTTTCAGCCCGGGAAATATCGCGGTGTGCGAAACGTTACGCGAATTAAATGTCCCGCTCCCGCCGGGGGACGAATTTAAGTTTCGGGGTATGAGATCTGGGAGGGATCGATGTTCCGGCGATGTACGGAATCCTGTCTGTAATTGTTACGAGTGGGAAAGCTCGACGACATTTTTGGACCACGTGGCAGCCACGTTTCCTAATTTGCAGTATGCATTTTTAGCCAAAAGTAAAGAGAAAGTTAGGTGTGACGCGGTGAGAAAGTGGGTCCAGATGGGGGTGGATTTGGGCTTATTGGATAAATCGTATCGAATTTGTGAGGGTGGTGACGATAAGGGGATGTAGAATAATAGTGTGGGTAAAATGTGCCGATATTAAGAGGGTTCAAATTTGGAACAGTTTAAACTGTCTAAAAAGTTTGTGGGAAGATTTTTGACAAACTTTTACTCCGTTTACTTATTTCGCCTAAAAATCAATAAGTGTGACACATCTTTCAATGAGTATGTATAAATAAATAATAATTGCTGGATTAAATAAATCATGCAATAATAATTAATTAAATAAATAATGTACATATGTACGTATAATCAAGACTTATGTACTTATGTGATAGGGACACTTATGTACGGCGCTGGTCGTTTAGCTTTTTCGAAATAAATCTATGTAAAATGAATTCATGGAAAGAACAATAAATATGTAGTATCAACACTTAGGATTAATGAATACATATTTAAACATCTACCCGTACATATCTATATTCTCACGTCATACATACATGTTCAATTTTGTGTAAATTACACTAACACTGCTGACAAAGCGCACTCTTAAAAATAAATTGTAAATCACGTATTTATTTTATGAACATTCCCATCGTAAACTTTACGCTTTATCAAACTTACGTTACTCTGGATTTAGTATACTTTATTTAATATAGAATACCGACTGCGTCATATTATTATCATTTTTAAGAGTGTGTACAACTATTTATCATTTTTTTAGTGTTATACCATCCGAAATTACTAATTTGTCCACCTCATTTACCAAAGAATCCCACGGATTCTTCAAAAGTTGTGGCATTCGACGCATGAAAGCTTTTTCGACGCCGACATGGGGACCTGACTCAAAATAATCCTGCTTAATTCCAAATTCATTCGATATGTTGACAAAGGTGTGAATTAATGCGGGCAGTGTTTCGGATGCCGGTTCGGATGTAGTGGGAACTTCTAATTTCGAAACAGGTTTCTTAAACAGAACAGATTTTTTGCAGCACTCCCTTTGTTCTCCGGTTTGTTGTTCCATGTGTGTCCTGTTTTCGTTAAGCTGTTCATTCCGAAGGTTATTGACACGTTGTTCACAAGTTTTCATCTGAAGTCGGTGCAAATGTTGGTGCATTTTATCAACTTGGTCATCGCTCAGGTTGAGGGGCAGACCTTGATGCAGGTGACTCACTTCCGTTATTGCGCTAAGTTGTGATAGCAACTGCGTAAAGGAACATTTTTTTATTTGTTATGGTTCGTTCAGAAAAGCTAGAAAAACTGCGAAACGACAATAATAAAATTGCTTTCTGTGAAAATTTCCAAATTTTTGATATGCACGCATGTTTTCTGGCTCATAATTTGGATACTGAATTTTTAGCATTTTACAGAGACAGATTTAAGATTATGTAAATGCGTAATATGGAAGAAAATATTTTCAAATAAAAAATTTGAAACGGATTAATAAATTTTGAAATTTGTTGCTGAAATTTGCCTTATCGTTTCGGAAACTTACCCTGGGAAACAGCATCTTTCCCTTGTCCCTTCCCTGCGTTGCATTTAAATATTTCTCCAATAATGCGGTGTAAAGTTCCTGTGCCGAATTGATTGCTGGTCTGTCATCAAAATCGGTACAATTTTCGTTTCCACCAGAGTCTGAGAACAATGCTATTGGGATGAGAAGCATGACACTTTCATCGTCGGGGGCAATGCTTCGAATTCTTTTGTACAAGTTGAAATACAGTTCCATCACGTGCTTTGGAATTACGGATATGAATTCGTCTTCCTGCAAGAATTAAAATATTTATTTGATAAACTTGTGTAAAAATCCAGTGGAGTCACATACCTACTGGGCCCAGGCTAAGTGTTAGTAGCTAATAACTTTAAAACCGCTGGAGATAATGAAAATCTGATAACTGCGTTAGATTCCTCGTGCGATTTTGCATAAATACCATAAGTCAGTTTTTAACTGTTTGCAAAGCATATCGACAGAGAAAATCTAGAAAGGACACGGGTGACGGTAATTTTTCACCAAAAAAATGGGAAGATAAATAGCGAATTTGAAAAATGTGATAGGAGTCAAACGTGCACTTGAATTTAGCCCAACTGACTATAAAAACCTTTGTTGGGACCGGATCGACTAAGAACAGTCGAAGAAAGATTTTTTGATAACCTCTAAGGACCACGCCCATCGTAAAGGCGCTGAAGCATAGAAACCAAGGAAATCAGCGAAATTCCAACGGAAAATAGCCTCAGAGCTGACCTTGTTGACGCAGATTATCCAATAGGTGCTCAAACTGAAGCTTAGGCTTAGGGCTTTAAAATGTAGTACTTTCCACCTCTGGATAATATCCAGAAAGAAAGCCCTACTAAAGAAATGAAGGGCTCTCCTCAAGCGGTACGCGCCAAAAAGGTGAAGAGGATTTTTTTTACAGATGAGGAAATTTTCACATCGGGAAAATATTTTAACAAACGAGTTGACCTGATCTAAGCAAAATCGGTCAAATATATCCTCTGATATAGACAAAAGGTCAAAAAGTCACATTAACTAGGTTTTGTGATGGGTTTGGCAGGTGGGAGCTAATTTGGGTAATTCCTGCACATTTTGTTGAAAATGGGGAGAAGGTGAAGGAATAAAATTTCTCAAAATATATTTTTAAGTCCGTAGTACATCCCTTAAGTGAGATCCTATTCAATGAATTCGATAGGACCTTGCAGCAGGACTCAGTACCAGTGCATAGGGCAAAAAATGATGTCAGCGTGGCTAAAAAATCAAATTCCGAACTTTATCTCCGCTTGGGAATTGTCATCCTCCTTGTTGGATTTGAATCTCTGGACTATGAAAAATGGTCAAAGTTATGGGCAAATGTGTGCTCTAACCCTCGTAGAAGCCTGAAAGCTGTAAAAAATTCTTTGACCACGAAATGGAACAATTAGGCTACGGATTCTGAGCGTGCTCCAATCGAGGGCTGTTGGCCGCGTCTTCAGCTCTGCATTAATGTTAGGGGTGGAAATTTCGAAAACCAAAAATTGTTTTCCACTTAGAAATTAACTGGGTTTCCATTAAAATTTACTAGAAATTTGTAACACATAAACTGTTGAAACTACAGCGTTTCAATCTACTAACACTTTACTTGGGCCACCTAGTATATACATACTCCGTGCTGATATCGATTTTGTAATAACTTTGGTTTGTTTCTGAGTGGTGAATTTTATGTATATTTCCTCAACATTAATAAACGGTATGTTCGTTATCACCGTGTCGACAGAGTCACATATATACTCCGATCAGTAATGATTTAATACCAGTTGTCTAATCGTAAGAATGTATGTACATACTTGCTTAATTCTCGCTTAAATACCGGCGACTTGAATAAGAGTAAAAGTAGTTTGCAGATAAATTGCTTTGTACGAATTTAAACAAGGTTGTCAACAATGTACATAATTAGAAGAGTTCAGTCTTTTTGGTAGAAAAAGTCACTTCCAAAAATTTATATTTTACGGTGGAAATAATTTCTAGCACGAGTGCAACAAATTCAAGAAATATGCCCCACTAAGCAGACGATTTCTTTCCGATTCGTGGCGTCAATTTCTCATATTTTTTGCAAGAAGTGCGAAAAGGTGCATGAAATCTAACATATATTTACCTGTACAACGAAGAAAAATGAAAACCAAGCTTACCGTGAGGACGGGTAATTTCTCAGGGAATTCGTCCGTGTACGAACCGAACTTGCGGTTCTCGATATCATACGTTATCACTTCTCTCAAAAGGAACATTTCCATGACCGATCGCCTCAACAAATTTGCTTGATCGTGCAAGCTAAGCTTTGCAAATTCGGGAAGCATCCTTGCAAAACATACGAACCTGAATATACAAAAAATACTGGTACTAATATTATAATAAGCAAACTATACTAAATTCAGTGCAACGTAATCTTGATCAGGATTTTAATCTGGATTGAGTAAAGGGAACGTCCATATATTACGTCATCAAAAAAGGTGGGTGGGTGGTTTTGGGTCGCCTACTTGTGTTAAACTAAATATGAGGAGTAGGATAGAGTAGGTAGCTGGTTTAATAATTGGCGTTTTTTGATGGCGTAATATATGGACGTTCCCACATTTTACTTAACTCAGAATTAAGAGTGCATTTACTTCGCAAAAGGTAACATTATTTTTAAGAGTGTATTTCTCTTTACCTTCTAATCGCCGTAGACAATAAGCCAATATCAATCAAAAAGATTTTAGTATAGCTCAAGACTTCATTTTCTTCTCGCGTTAGAAACGTGTAGGGAATTAATTCGCACGCCGTTTGATAGAATTTTGATAAATTTCCAATTTTTTCAACATCCTCATCGCTTAATACTGATAATTCAATCTTGAAAATGTTTGTCGGGTTTCTTTGCTGTTTAAGCTCTTGTGCTTTTTGATACTCCTTCCACACCCAAACCGGCGACATTCCAATGCTTACGCATTTAAAGAATCGACACGTTTTACACTTTTTTCTCGTAACTTTGTTAATTGTGCAATTTTTTGCAAATTTGCAATTTTTCTTAAGATGTCGGAATGACGTAGGATTCTCGACCTTGTTGATGACAAAATAATGAAAAAACGACCGGCAAGAATTGCAAGAAATGCCTCCGTAATTTTGAGCTTTTGCTTTCTCCCCACAGACGCCACATGGCTGAAAGGAAATACAAATAAAAATCTGTTCAGAAATTAATTGAGCAAATTTGTACCATATTTTTTCGAGGAATTCGTCCCCCGAATTTTTTAGATTTTTTGGACACCGGTTTCTTAGTTTTGGAATCATTGCGAGATTTTCGTTTAATTTTGTATTTAACTTTAACCATTGTGTAAAAACAATTGAATTTAGAAATCGATAATTGTGCATATGTGTTGGACGTGCCAATTGACCTGATACACTGACGCAATGTAGCGAAATAAGTATGACAAATTTGTCTGCAAATCTACGTCAAAATGTAGACTGGCAGCTGGGGTTGAGTTGAGACCTTGGATAGTGAATGAGCGTACGTATGTACAAACATATAACAACGATTATCACTTAACTGATATCTCGTACAAAAAATTACGTATGTAACAGATCATATTTATGTATGTACAAATACACGCAATACAGGAGAGAAGAAGTGTCTAACTTTATTTGGTTTGTATAGTTAAGCAGCTTTTGCGTTAAATAGATTGCATGTGTACACAGAGTAAACCTCAATTGATATGAAAGCTTTATACTAAAGTACATACATACATACATAGTAATAAAAACCTTTACTTCAAAACTCGGTACGTACATTGATATTTATGTTCACTCTGAATAACTTGGAGATAAATCGGTACTGCGGATGTAATATGTTGCCCTATTTTTCGGTCATGATTACGGAGACGTTTTGTCACCAAAGGGAAATAAGTCGAAAACTTATGTAACAAACAGGTGTGGCTCGGTTATAAAAAATGCAACGCTGTCATGTAACGAAAATTTAAAAAATGTTCAATTTAAAATACCTACATACATATGTACATATGTACATGTGTATGTACTTACGTCAAATCTCTTTGATGCACGAGTTTTTGACTAAATAAGTGGTAAATTTTTAATACCGCATCGGTGTACCTCATTACTATATGGTTATACCCGTTACTACCGTGCCGGCGAAGTTATTTGTGCACTCCGGCCGGTAATGATTCATTACCATTTTGCTAAGAGTGTACCACCGAGGTTGATGATTTGTTTCCAAATTATAAATATATTTCTGAAATATGTACATACATATGTATATGTCCTAGACGGATTGCTGTTGAAATGTGAGATGATGTCTCACACATATCTTTGAGTTTTACCTGAGTGCAAGTTAATACAAAGAATGGGTATTATGGTAGGTTTATTTATGAAAAAATGGAGTTCAGTGTGTGTGATTGATTAAAGTCTCAATGAGACGAAGTAAAACATTTGCGTACATAAAATAACGATTTATGTACTTTAAAATACTTTGTTGCAATCAAGTGTGGAAAACATAATCGAATGCATTTTATGTATGCGTTTTATTAAAATACACACATTTTACACATTTTAAACTTTATGTTATTAAATTATTTCCTCCAACATACGAGTTCCATGTACTGAAAACATAAATAAAGTTCAAAGATTTAGCTATTCATGCAGTTATAAAATTTAATTACTTAATCAACTTTATATGTTTCTTACGCAATACATACGTACGTATATACATTTTTTGTGATTTTACTATACTCACAAACTTAATTTCTTAAAATTACTTAGTATACATATACGGAAACTTATACTTAATTAGCTTCTTTCCCAATTTAAAATGAAATAATTCTATAAGAAAAACGCCCACACAAAAGGCACACATCTCACTAAAAATAATTTTGACCGATAAAATGTTTGAATCCAATCCTAACGCCGTTGCTTCACCTTCATTGCTCAAAGCATTTATATGATTTCCATTCTCTGTTTCGTCAAAATGCTGAAATAGCTTGACAGGTTTAAATCTCGTATATAATCCTAACCAATAATTATAAATCCCCGAAGACAAAATACGACTTTGCCGCTCTACTAAACCCTCCGCCCGCCTCGAATCACCCCCAAGCAACCATATCCAACCATTCATACAAAATGACAATGGTTTCTTCCCTTTCGTAAAACTTAACCCGACTTCCCGCGCACCTAGTCTATTTGCATACGGGAGAATTTCATCAATCCGCTCTGCCTTATCCATGTATGCCTTCCCTTTACACGAAGGGGCGGTCATATTCCCCAGAAAGTAGGCGGGAAATTTGTACGCAAGCGGAACCAAGTTGACATATCCCTCCTCGTTAGACAAAGTAAGCGCATTCTTGGCTAACTCCAAAATTTTGGGAACTTTAGAATTGATCAGATTTCGAAATATTTCCAACGCCTGCGGAAACGGATACCCTTTTGCAGGATTTTCAATCAAAAAGTATTGAGCTTGCGGTATTGGACTGTAAAACGTGAAGTTGACCAGATCCCAAAATGTCGTCAATGGAGACGTCGGCCTTATCGGGGTTATCATTTCCGTCGTAAAGTTCGCTTTCCATCCCGTGTTTAAAATCATCCCGGCCCAAATCCAGACACAGATTAGGAATATTTGCCGTGTTGAGAGGGTTCCAGGGGTTAAAATAGGTTTTTCTACAGTTACCCCGATAAGATCTAGCAAATTTTGGAGCACTCGACAAGCATTGAATGGCGAAGATATTCCCGCACAAATTGCTAAGAGACTCGCAATCATGAGAATCCAGCTCCACGTGTCAAACGGTGAGTGGTAAAAGTCATACTTGATCTTCGTCTGGACGGAGTCGCAGGTCAAGAAGTTATACTCAAGTGAATCGAACCACACCACGAAGATGTTTCCAGATTCGACATACTTATTCAAGGCGGAAAGTCGAGGGGTAGAAAAGGTGAATCGGTCCTTCCAAAGAGGCGAAGAGTTGAAGTCACCCCGTTTAACGATGTCTTCTAACAGGATGAAATCTAAGAGTTGCATCGAGCTAAACGTTTTCAAGGTGGTTGTCGCTCGCGAGAAATGAGTCAAATCGAAAATTTTTTTATTGGAGACGTTCCTCAAGTAGACATCTACAAGAGGGCCGGATGCAACAGGTGTCTGAGACTTGGTCCCTAGAAGTGTCATTGAATGTTTCGTGAAGGCGTCTAAGTCGGCCGAATGGACAAAGTTGCAATATGACCGCTTTTCTTGGTCGATAAGTTCGTACAAAATTTCAGAAAGGTAGGTACTCCGATTGGTTGGAATGTCCAGGATAATCTGATTCCTTAAAGGGGACTTGGTACTGAAATACATTAGTTGATTCGTGGTCTCACCGATTTCCTCCTCTTGTAAGTCATCCATCACGAGGAATACTTGGATACTAGCGTCAATAACGTATGTCGTCAGAATGGTTGCAAACCAAGGAAGTTTAATCGATGGAATGACAAGTATCAGAAATTTCATCAGTGGTGAAACACTTCGTCTCGATGTTCCAAATTCGCCCAGCTGTAATATGGTTTCTGCTTTTGTTTGTCCAAAAATATTAGTAGGATCGGGTATATATTCTATAATGCAACATCCTGACTGATACCGTGTTCCGCCATATCTTTGGTACTTGGGAAGTTTTGGTGGCTTGGAAAAGTTTAACGGTTCAATCAGTATGGGAAGTGAGAAGTGCAATTTACTGAAAAATAAGTTGCTTTCGAAATCCACAGGATTTTCATGGTTTAGGTGAAAGGTTGCATAACAGTTGTGGACAGAGTTAAAAAATTGGGAAAATGAAAACACCCTTCCCTCCACAAAACACAAGCAAATGTATAAAATAAAATTCATTATGAAGAAGTACATTTTAAGTTGAATTCTTTGAAAAATATTAATGAAAACTATGTCCATTCGCCATTCGAAATGTGACTGGCTTTATTTATACCAAGGTCTTCTTTCTACGACGCATTATTACTGACAAGTATGGAAATCTGATCAAATAAAGAAATAAGTACTTTAAAAATAAGTATTTACATGCATAAATAAATATGTACAAGTGTTGTTCATTCACATCTATTGATCGATTCGGTTGATCCGATGTGAACCAGCTTCTGCAGCAACAGAAGAAGAAATATCAACAAGTGCTATTCAATATAATACATTTGTGATCATAAACTTAACAATTGTCAAAATCTGTTTGACCACGAGGAAAAACTACGAATAAATGAAAACATAATACTTGAACGCTATTGTTATTTCTACTTTAACAAATGTGCAAATTTAAGTTAATGAATATGCAAATACATAGGTTTGTCGTTCTTTTACACAAACAATTCAACAAGTGAAAAATATTTACTTCACAAAGAATATCCCTTGAATCTTCCCACGTCCCACGTGAACTTCACCCACATCAATAACCGATTTGTCAATTCGGTAGGCAATCTAATTTGGCGATATGAGTCAATATTTTAACATAAATATAGATATCCGACCATCCATCCCTTTCGCTATGCAGGTAATATTCTTTTGTATATCTGGAATCTTCTTCGAATCTTCTTCTATATCTGGATAAATCAATAGAATCAGTTTGCAGGTACTTAACTGCAAACTGAACTGGACACCTTGGGCGCCAAGACCGTGGGCGCTGGAGAGATTGGGTGTTTGAGCGCTGGATACCTTGGGCGCTGCGGACCAACGTTGGGCGTTTGGGCGCTGGAGACCCTGGGCGTGGGCGCTGGAGACAAAAAACTCCGTTGAAATTGAGATATTCTGCGTACGAAGCGCGCGCATTTCATTACTAAATATGTCGTGTCAACAAAATATTCAGGACCTTTACATATTTCCTCCAAAAATATTCCGGAAGACAAGGATAAGAGCGTTACGATTAATTCGACTCACAGAACATAATTTGTTGTCTCGCCGTTTTCGAAGGGTTAGAGCACTGTCGGACGGGTTTCACTGCGTCATCGGTAATAAAGAGAGTCTTGTGAAAGTCGAATTAGGACATCTGAGAATTTGTTCAGCTAAAAAAGGGGCTAAAACTAAAGAGATGATAGGATTACCGTTAAATAGTCATATAACTCCCTTCAATCGCTCAGTATGCCTGCAAATTTTGGATTCTGATGAGAAAACGGTGAACACAACTAGGACCTTCAACTTTTCCCAGGGACACATTGCAACCATGTTCTACAACGCTTTGTGTAAGGACAGGAGGTAATCTAGCAATTAAATCTTCCTAAGTTCACATCAAATTATAATTAACTAATACGAAGTGTTATTATGTATATATTAGTGCTGATTCAGACAGCGACGATGAGTCCGATACCAGCACCACATCCAGCTATAACCCCGATGATTATGCGTAAGTTCTGCGTAATTAAATACTGGATCAATTTCTAAACCTCTTGTCTTGGCCCTTATAGGATTCGAGGCTTGGTAACCCCATCACCGTTTTCAGACGGAGAGCATAGCGATGAAGGAGGAGCGGGTCACTACGACCAGAAAACTAAAGATGACGCCGTGAGAATAAATATCAATCGCTTTTGTTTTGTATGAATTTTATTGTCATCTTGTAATTTGTAACCCCTTAGGTGCCTCTGGGAAAAAACCCGAGAAGAGACTAAACGCATATGACATGTGTCCAAAAGCAAATTCCGGTTAATCTAATCTTCTTTCCAGTTAATGTGGCTAAATATTTTTAGTATACTTCTAGAGTTGATGTTCGAAATACAGTAGATGAACTATAAAAGCAAAAACCATTATTATTGTTGTTATTATAGTATTTATCATTATCACCGTTATCAAAGTAAAAACCATAATAACAAGCCCTGCATAACTTTATTGCAAGTACAACATTTTGCATCTTTTCGTTTCCCGTGCTGCATAAAAAATTTGATATTTCCAGCGATTTTATTACGTGGATGGATATTTCTTAAAATATTTAATTAGTATCATGGTCTTTGAATTGGTTAGTACCAATAAAGCTGTCCGCAATATGTTTACATAATTTTTTGCGGAGCTCCTGTACATTTAATTGGCGTATTTGTGAATGTGAAGATTGCGTTTCCTACACACATACATAGGTAAGAATTAAGTTTGCGTTTTATAAATTATTTTTTAACCATCATTTTAAACATTCATTGTCTTGAACAGTTTGCGTTATTTATTCCCTTTCTTAAATCCTTTAATACTTTCCAAAGTCTTATTCACGTACAAAGGCGAATAGTTCGAACAAACCCCAGGAGTATCGAAAGCTTGGATTAATCCATTAACCATTCATGGTCTCATTGCATAATTTGATTCACCATTGTGGTGGTTTGCAAAGAATTCATACCTACTGTATTCTACAAACGTTCATTGTTCTATACCTAGAAGGTATAGATACATTATCGTTGTATAATTTAATATCTAAAAATAAATTAAATGGCATGTTGCTCCAGGTCATTTCCGCATTCGTACCGGTCCATGGATTCATAGATAATTATTATACAATTTGCATGTTTGTAAACAGTTTGAATGTATACTTAAGTATCTGCTAATTCACTTTCGTTAGACTTTTTTTGCGTCAACCCAGCAATTATACTAAACCATCCAAATAGCATACATATATCCACAAATTACATAATTATGCCTAGCCGTGCCCCAGCATGTTTTATTATCAGATCCACACGCTACGTCTCAATTCTTTTCTTGTGAATTATTTAAAATTTGCAACTGACCCATTCTAGTAATTTCTGCCTTCAAAAAAATCTTACTTATGTGGCATGCAATTTCAATATTCAGTATGCTTGAAAGTATGAATTGTTTAAGCACGGAAATATTCAATTATGACAATTTGCGTGCGTTATATACCGGTTATTACTTATGTACATATGAGTAGGAAGTATTTAATGTATTTACGCTGAAATACGTGCACAGTTGTTTACGTAATTATGCTATTTATATAACACATGTAATTATTCTCCAAAGTGGATATTTGCTTACAAAAAAGAACATTTCTCCCGTAAGTTGAATATTATTTGTGAAAGTGAGAGTCTGACTTTCGATAACAAAAACGAGAAAAAATGGGTTTCTTCAAGCGCCACATTCTATTTCGCTTGAAAAATGTGCTACTGACAAAGGCGTATCGAATGAATTTGTTAACGCTTGAAGTGCTCTGTGCGTTTTGCATCGTGCCCTTCAAAATTTCCTGGGAGGAAGAAAAGGTCGTCGAAGTGCGGGGAACGTTGAGACGAAATGTGACCAAATTACTGTATCTGTTTCATTTCGTAAAAACGGTCCACTATCTGGTTGGGCTTGGACTGAGGATGGCGGGGCTGCAGGTGGGGCCTTCGGGAGAGTATGTCATGACGGATAAGCTGCTGGATTACGGATGGTTGGGACCAATCATGTGCACGATTCTTTTTCGGTTTGAGTTGACGAGGAAGTCGAAAGAGACGGTGGCCATGATGAACGATGCGCACACGTTGGAACGAGAGGCAGAAAAAGAAGGTACAAATTTCAACAAAAATTTACAATTTGAAAATTTTGAAGCAGCAACTAATAATTTTTTATGTTACATAAGTGAATTGATTGTCACTCCAACCATTTTAAGATTAAATGAATTTTAAATAATTTTCTAAAGCTGTTCAAATTCAGGTGCTATGGGGGTAAGATGCTAGGATGATAATATGGCTTCGATTTTTCATCTGATTAACCTGACATCCTGTAGCGCATTAATAAAGTATGCAGATTGATAATTTTAATGCAGTCCGAAATTTGTTTGAGCATTTCAAAAATCTTGTCTTGACTGATTTTGTTACAAAAAGGTTCAATTCTTACCCCCATTTTTTCAGGTTTGTATACGGTCGACACGAAGGATTTTTCGGCAAGGCGTGGCATATTTGTAATTACATTTTCGAAAATCATGCCGACAGGGCAATGAAAAATACAAGGTTGTTATTTTTAAAAAATACCCAACGTTTTATTAACAGACCAAAGATTAGGCCAAGCAAGACTTTCGGATATTATGTAGATACATATGTACATATGGTCACACAATTTCATACTCCTGTGTGTATTGTATCAAGATGGACCAATTTGACTATATATGTTGTATGTATAGGTATCTGGTAATTTACTTCCTTACACTTACATATGTACATGTATGTGAGTCAACCTAGTAATTATCTATGCATGTGTATCCATGAAAATGGCACACATCCACAATTTTTTAAATTATACCTGAGCCCTCCGGATCATGTTTTTTTCTGATGATTGACAAGTGGCCGCTATATGCGTGCCAATTAAACATTTTCTTAATTAAACATTGATAAATTGCATGAGCTGCATAGCCAATATATATAGTTCCGGAAGTGCAGTAATTTTACACAGATTGTCACACAGATTGATTCTTTTGCCAACCCAGCAATTATGTTGAACCTTTTACGGATGAGCATTTGCATTTCACAGTCCGAAATTAAAAACTGACTTCGTCCATGAAATGAATATCATTGGGAAATAATCTAGATATGTAAGTTACCATAACCATGTATACATATGTTATGTACATCGCAAGACTAAAACCATGCATGTCATCCTTACGAAAATTAGCTTTGCAGCTCAAAAAGCATTTATGTTTTGAGAATTATTTTTACAAGAAAAGACCTTGACCATGGCATAGGGGCCGTCCATAAATTACCTAACGCAAAAATCGCGATTTTCCAGACTCCCCTTTAGCATGGGTAAGATATATTTGGATATCATTGTATCACAAATCATTGTAGCCTAGACTCCCCCTTCCCCCTCTTGTGTTACGTAATTTAGGGTCGGCCCCTTATTTATGTACATGGCAGGAAAAAGTTTCGAATTGGCCTCAGAATTTTGTTCGTTAAATATTTATGTCAGCTGGACATTCACTTTCACCACAAGTAACCTTTCCAAAGAATCATTAAATGTATATCTAAACTTTTGATCTGCTTCAAACGCAGAGTTACATAAGCAAAAAATTCAGCTAATTAATTCATTGCCTAAGCACTGCAACCTGTTCTACAATATGTGTTACCTACGTATGTACCAATAATGAATAGCTGGGTGAGAAATTCGTCAAAACTTCGCGTGTCTGGATATCAATTAAAAATAAACATAGTTACTCCATGGTGGAATATTTATCTGTAGCAAGAAAGTCTTCCTTGTACATACGGAAAGTGAAAGTTAACGTCGAATATCATTTGTGAAAGTAGAGGCCTGACTTTCTCTCCAATTTTAGCAAAGAAAAAGGGAGAAAGTGGACTACTTTATGCTTCACGATATGCTTCGCATGAAAGACGCGTTACTGACAGAAGTGTACACTCTTAGAAATCAGTACTAAAATAATACTAAGCGATATTCATATATGACCCTACCAGAATGGTATAGAAGTTTCTACCGTATAGTAATAGCCAGATATTAAAGTTTTACAATATCGGTAGTAAATTTTTACAGACCGGTATAACTTTTATACCAAGCGGTAGCAACGTTGATTCTGAGAAATCAATAAATGCACAAGTATACCAGATTTCTAACAGTGTATAGAATGAATTTATTAACGAACGATTGAAGTGCTCTGCGCATTTTGCATCATCGCTACTTTCAAAATTTTCTGGGAGGAGGAGATGGTCGTCTATATTTTACATACATAAGTACCCTATAAATAAATGTCCTCGCATCACATTTTTTGCCTTCAGAATGAAGACGCTACTTAAACTTTAATACTGCGGATTAAAACATTTCTATTTCATATGTACAGGGTGGTTTAAATGTCACGCTACAATGGGAAATTTTTTCTAATCGGCAAAATTCGTGAATTTCCATTAGTTACCGAAATTTTATCTCTGAATTTGAATATTTTAAGAATTTTGGCATCAGTGTTCTACCAGTTTTTATAATAACTAATAAAAATCCCAGTCCCAAATCTTGTAGGAGATTTAGGGACTTTTCCCATTGAATAATTTCCCATTGTAGTGTGATATTTAAACCACCCTGAACAAACATACATCCTGCAGAAGATTGTGTTCCCTCTCTTCTACACCAACCAACCCTCCAGATTTTCAGATATGAAACAAAATTGAAAAGGGTGGACTTGCAAACTGAAAAGGGTGACTTTGAAAACTATTTTCTTTTGATTTGCAAAGTAAAAATAATTGCGTAGGCTTAAAACTCCACAGTTGATGTAGGTCAGTCAAGTCACCAATTATTTGAAGACGAGAATACTTAGTACTTATCTATGCATGCATAAATAAGCTACGAAATATTTCCCATTGTGTTTTACCTCGTCTTTAATGGTGACCATGGCACCATTAATTATTTACGTAGCCTTAAAGAAACATGAATGAGAAAATTTATTACCAAAGAGTAAACAAGTTATGCAATAAGATGAATACAATTTATTGGCAAATTTCCAAAGGTGTAAGTCAAAGAAAAATTTAAGGCCGGAATAATAACTATATACACATCATTCACTCACACCAAGTTGACGTCATTAAGGAAAGTGAAACACAAATTTGTGAACGAAACAACGTCCCTGCTATGCATTCCTGTCACAGTATGTATAAATGTCATCATTTTTTGCTTGAAAAAATGAAGACGCTACTCAACCTTTGATAATACACAACGTTTCCATTTATTACGTATGTACATATTTATGATCGTACTTCCTACATATTTGCAAACATATTTACTGCAGCCCCGGCTTCATTTACCCTCCCACTCAGATTTCCAGATATGAAACAAAATTGAAAAGGGAGGACTTTCGTGACACTTTGACCGAGCTATTTATACATGCTGCCCACCTACGAACTCTTACTGCGCATTGGGTCAAAATGTGTCACACCACACCGAAGGTCGAAATTGGTGCATCGTTACTTTAAATTTCGCCACTTACTTGGTTTACAACCCTTGTTGAAGAATCATAAAAATCTTAACGAAACACTTAATTCTCTCTGCACGCAGGGTTATGTAAGGCGCCCACGAATCCATTTATTTCCAATTAACGCCCAAAGTACATACAAAGTCGAAGCAATTATCAGGAAATTACGCGTTTTTTTCGTATAACAGATCACTACGACCACTACCACCTCCACCACTTTAAATATTCACGAGCAAGTTGAAGAGTGAAAAAGAAATGATGAAAGCTTGCGTGTCCCGTTTCAATAGGGAGCTTTATCCATTAGCAATAAACATAATTACTCCAGGGTGGAACGAATCTAGATTAAAAATCTGAAATTTTCTGGACTAGAAAAAGGGCGACTTGTTACCGGGACGGATTTAGTCGAGGGAAAAGGAAAGCACCTAATTTTTTATCAGGTTTAATAGGAAGCGAGTTTCATTGAGAAAATGGCTTTCTTTAAGCGGCAGGTCATGTTTCGCTTGAGAAACGTGTTACTGACAAAAGCGTATCGAATGAATTTGTTAACGCTCGAAGTGCTCTGCGCGTTTTGCATCGTTCCATTTAAAATTTCCTGGAAAGAAGAGAAGGTCATAGGAGTGCGGGGCAGATTGAGACGAACAGTGACCAAATTATTGTACCTGTTTCATTTTGGAAAAACGGTCCACTACCTGGTCGGGCTTTTATTGAGGATGGCAGGACTGCAGGTGGGGCCTTCGGGGGAATACGTTATGACGGATAAACTGCTGGATTACGGATGGTTGGGCCCCATCATGTGCACGATCCTTTTTCGGTTTGAGTTGACGAGGAAGTCGAAAGAGACGGTGGAAATGATGAACGAGGCGCACAATTTGGAAAAAGAGGCGGCAAAGGAGGGTAGGGATTTGAAAAAACATATAATTTGAAAATTTTGAAATGGATTCTGAAATTAAGCGAATTGATTGTTGTTTGTGAAATTAATTGTCAACCATTTTTAGGTGCTATGCACGATAATTGAATTTATTTAAAGGTGACGACTTAAGGTTTTATAAGACTATGCATCTCCAGCACACTTATCAAATGTCTTTAAATGCAAATTTCTACAAAATAGGGTTTGAAAAAAATTAATTCGTTTTTGTGGAAATTTATTTTAAGCAATGGAAAATAAATAAACTATTTTTTAGAGCGCATACATATGTAGCTTTGTAACTAATAACAAAACTTTACATACATAGTCTAAGGTACATTTATATATGTAGCTGTAAGTAACGAAAAACGCTATAAAATTGACGTCGTTTAAGAAATTTGCATGTAAAGATAGTGCACAGGCGTTATGAAAAATCGACGCCCCGTTCTACAGCACGTTAATATACATTTTATGGATTTATAATTTTATCTAATGTGGATAGAAATGTGTTTGAACTGTAAGAAATTTTCGATTTGTTTCATTACAACCAATTTAATATTTGTCTTTACTTCCATCTTATTTCAGGTTTGGATACGGTCTACACTCAAGGTTTTTTCGGAAAGGCGTGGCAAGTTCACACCTTAATGATTTATCTAGCCCTCTTTTCGGCTCCCATGACGGTCGGGATATTTTCAACGTTAAATCCGTGCGAACCCTGCTTCATTTCGTGGCAGTTCCTCGCCTGCAATTCGACCACTTGGGCACCATCTACGCCAGAGGAAAAAATCATCTTGCTGATCTCTGGCTTTATCGAAACCATGTTTTGGTATCAGGTCATGGGTGTTGGAGTCTTGGCGAATTTGGCGACCATGTTTTATCTGACACTCTCCCTGAAAACGTTCATGCTGAGGGCGGCAAAGTAAGTTCAGAACTAAAATCTTAAGCACTTTCGGGATAAGCTAGAGCAAAACCCGGTCGGATAATTATGACTCTAACTGTACAGAATATTACAATATCTTTGATTACAAAAAAATGCAATTTCATTTCAGAACAAAAATCGCCTCATTCGGCGAAGTGAAGCTTCACTACTACCGTCGCTACCAAGTGTACAGCACTCTGATGAACTACTGTATGTCCCATGTCGTCACCCCCGCCATGATTTGGGCCTGGACGACCATTCTCATCATCAGCTGGTACACCTTGCTCCGCTACTTTGGCCGGGTGTCCTTCGCCCTTTACACGATTCATGCTCAATTCGCCATCAACGGGATGGTCTGTCTTTTGACGGAATTCAAAATTGCCGGCGATTCGTACGACGCTTCACTGAACTTGTTGTCCGCTTGGCGCTACTCGGTGGGAAAGAGCGCCAATATTAAATTGTCGAAGCGATGGTTGAAAAGCTGCGCCCCGCTGAAAGTGCGGGTCGGTGCGACAAACTATTTCGAACGAAGTACGCCCATGATCATAGGAAGTTTCTGTGTGGAACAGGTCATAAATCTGATTCTGGCAGAGAAAAAACATTTATAAGTTGGGGAAAAATTTTCTGAAAAATGGCAACTATTTTATAGAAACTGTTAGATCAGAAAATGTGCTTAAAAATTTATTTAATCTGTCGATGGATCTTTAGCCTTGCAGCAAAATAAATAATAGCTTCTTTTCTAATCGTACGTACTTGAGTATCAAGAATGATTTTTCTTAGGTGAAGCTATGGTGATCTAATGATTAAAAAAACACCTAAGTATGCATTTACTACAACGTTCAAAAGTGACAAAACCACATTACTTTACCATTTCTTAACCGATGTTTGTGAAATAAGTGCCGAGAGTTAATTATGATGGTCTACTTTTGGATTCCAACTCTGGTCGGTTGTGAGCCTACCCATTCCTAAGATATTCTCAAAAAACACCCTCCAAAAATTGACATTGCTTTATACGAAAAAATTGAGGACCTAAATCAAAAATGTACTGTGAAAAAAAGTTTCTAAATATTTTTAGCTTTCAATTAACTTTGAGATAATCAAAATCGGATAAGAAATGGCCACGATACTCATAAATGCAAGTACCACTGCTCACGTGGTGGTATTGCATATTGCTATGGTTCGTTGATATTGCAAGTATTTTAATCGCAATTCCCTTCGCTTCACCTAAGCCGCCCGTTTTAGGGATCTATCTTGTATGACCCATTTATCCACTGATTTTGTTCAATCGAACGCTAAAATTTTCCGCAACTGGCAAACGATGCAGATCGAGACAATATTATTGAAATCCGGAAAGGACACTGCCGGTCACCTTCCTTTATATGACATACACCTACAATTAAGTTTAGCCTGTTAATAGGTGTTAAGAGGCTGGAAAATTGTCACATACAATTGAATTGTGAATCAACCACTTGAGCTTCAACGGTTTGAAACCGGCCTTCGGACCACATTGCCCTCCAAAATTTCATAATAATTTATGAAGTCCTCGTACTCCATATTATGAACAAAGCATGGATGCTTTTATTTCCATGGTTTTTATAATTTGTTGTGAATAACTCACCCGTCTCAATTCACCTCTCTCATTAAAAAATTATTCTGGCGCAAGGAGAGAACATAACGAGCACCTTCCAAATTTTCACTGCCGAACGAGCCACAAATTTTTCACATATTTATTAGTTACCCAATTAATAATAAAACCTTCATTGCTGCCGTTACCATTATTAAATTAACTTATCTAAATAATAATAATAATAAACATGTCTTCACACGACGTGGAAAATGCAAAGGTAAACGACACATAAGGCCATCTCTTTCTCCTAAATATAATTAATTACTAATTATTAATTAAACAAATGTATTTTAGGAGACCGTTCTCTCTTGGATCGAAACTGCTGGGACGACTCAGAAGCTTGCTTTTTTCAAACAGGTGGGAAAATTTATGACTTTATCGGAAATTAAGATGGCCCAAAACATCCTTGGTCACGCCAAAAGGGCAGAGAAAAAACTAGCTGCAAACGTTTACGAGCCTAAAAATCCCTTTCTACCTACAAAAAGTCATATCCTGCAAAATATCCTATCATCAAGGCCTACATTTTCGAGAGATGGATCATCATCATCACAGCTAAACAAGACTTTTGACAGGTATACGCAATCATATTAGAATAATTAGTTAACGATTTACTTAATTTACAAATACATTCGTTAAGTAGTAAATGCTTGGCGAAATCTGATATTCCGTGTTCAAGTCGGTCTAATTCCACTGGTGGCAGTGGAAGTGGAGGGACATTAAGTATTAAAGGGTAAGAGAAAGTGGTCCATTAAATTTAGTGTAAAAAATCTTGAATATTAAACGGTTAAACTAATTACCTAATTTTTCCAGGTCTCCCCATCCCTCTCAAGATAACAGGGTCAGATGCCCGGTGAAAACGTGTCGCGAAATGTTCGACTCGTATAACGCTTTTAGCCAACATATTCAAACCGTGCACACTACTTGGGAGAGGAAATGCCTCATTTGTGGGGTGAAATTTGAAGAGGTGGACAAGATTTGTTATCATCTGATAAATATGCATGGCTCATCAGCAGCAGCGGAGGGAGACATCGATGGACGAATGGTTGCCACCGAGAGTCGTGAAGATGACGAAATAGATGGCGAAACTGGAATTAAAATCAAACAGGAAGTCAACGACGAAATGGACGATATGAAAGTTGAGCATGACGAGGAGTGGGGTTTCATCAGTGGGGTATTTCGGGGGTAATTTCTGAAATGCTTCCCCTCTAGGATTAAACGACGGTGTTAGAAATATCTAATTTTGTACTGATATTAATGAGTCCCCCCATTAAAATTTTTGACTTTCTTTCATTACGTTACCTGTGACTTACTCTGTTAATTTAAATACATATTCTATGACAATTTATAATCGTTTATGTATTTTTCATATATTTTTCATGTATTTTTTATATTCTCGGTCAAATACATAATTGTTCAGCCAATAATCTTCCCAAAATGTTCTATATTATCAATTATTGAAAAATGTAGGAAATCTTTTCATTCCAAACTCAGACTGAAAGCAAATTTGGATATTTATACATATAAATATGTAGTTATTAAATATTAACTGGTATGAAGTACATACTTGTGTGAACATTTTGACATAGGTACATATTACATATTTCCATTAGTTGTTGGCTAAGGTGTTTATTTAAACGTACATATATGTATATGGTTATATTTACGTGTAAGTATGGAAATCCGTACATATACTTCTCAAACGTTTTATTTCAATAAAGGGCGCAAAATGTATTTTATTCAATCAATTATTTACCATTTCTTTAAGAATTGTGTACAAATATTTGAAAATGTTTTAATCCGTCCTCCAAAATTTTGAAAATGCTTTATCCATTCAGTTTACTTGGTTGACCAGGAGCTGTGCCATTTAGTCCATTTCACCGGGCTCCGAGTATGACATCGATAAGCCCCATTCGGATAATGCGTGCAGCGGGTCACATTTCCATCCGCGTCGATGGACGACGTCTCGCTTTGCCTGCGAACTCTTGGTGCGGCGTCTGAAATAAATTTTACAAAAAATTCATTTTAATGCAATTGCTGTTAACGTTAGGGGTGGTCCATAAATTATGTCACGCTGAAGATGGGGGGGAGGGGTCCCAAGAATCCGTGACAAAGTGTGACATACGGGGAGGGGGGGTTCGGCCGATCCGTGACATCACGTTTTGCAGGCCTAACTTAAATTCTCCGACTATGACCAAACTACAGTTTCGCAATTATTTCGAAATATATGTCCAAGTCCAACCGAATATCAAACCTTCGATCCAAAGCATCCAAAAGTTCAACCAAGTTTCTAAATTTTGTTCAAATCTTCAAATAATTTGCACAATATACAATTATTTGAAAATTTAAAAAATTCATGATGCCATAAAGTCTGCACAATTTAAAAAATCGTCATAATTTTGCAAAAAAATTCATTCAACAATTAAAAAAACATTACTAAATCTCCAAAAATTTGCACAATTAAAAAAAATCGTCCGAATGAACCGTATTTTTGATAGTTTCAAAAATGGGTACTAATTGAAGACAACTGCACGATTCAAAAATGTTAACATTTAAAAAATGTATCGCAGTAGAAAACTTAAAAATTTGGCGGATTTTTTTCAACTTATTTGAAACTTTTAAAAACTAAAAATACTAAAAAATGAACAGTAATTTTGGAAAAGGTTGTTATCCACAAATCTACCACGCTATGACTTTTCAATTCATCAAGGGTGTAATATGAGTATAAATAAAGCTAACAATTGTTCCTATCTGTAAAATTACACGGGTTTCACTCACTATGCGATGACGCCAGCGGTCTCGCTCCGATTTTGATGAAACGTCGATAATTATGTAGCCTTAGGTAAATAATTGAACACGTGTTTCGGGATTTTTCATAATGCTCAGTTTAAACAAAGTTATGATGGAATAAGTGGCCGAAAATTCGCATTTTTCTCGTGAAGTTTTTCTTTTTTCTTTTTTGAGGGAGAAAAATGCGAATTTTCGGCCACTTATTCCATCATAACTTTGTTTAAACTGAGCATTATGAAAAATCCCGAAACACGTGTTCAATTATTTACCTAAGGCTACATAATTATCGACGTTTCATCAAAATCGGAGCGAGACCGCTGGCGTCATCGCATAGTCAGTTATCCCGAAATATTAGGTTTAAACCGCAATTTGTACTACATCTTCTATGATAAAGGCATGGTTTCATAATTATCGGCCAAATAAAGTTAATTTGTGCAAAATCCTGGTGACAGAGTACATAAGATTCCCTTGTGAGTTTTGATATTACGCCATATTTACTACTCGCTCCTCTTTTATAGAACACATGTATGTATCATTCTTGCAATTGGAAAAATTCAGATTTTCTGGCGTGACGTGACAAGAGGGGGGGAGGGGTCACGTCGAGCGTGACAAAGGCGTGACAACAGGAGTGGGGGGGTCCTAAAAAAGGGCTTTTTTGCGTGACATAATTTATGGATCACCCCTTAAATCAAACTTTCTCACCATTTACGCTGAAGTTGACCAACAATACCAACGCGAAGAGAAGAAATGCTAACGAAAATCTCATGATTAAACAGGTTCAATTTTACAAGTTGTTTGTTTATTACGAAAAAAATTCTTAACACTGAATCAAAAAACGTTAAATCGTGAGATTTTATAGAAAATTTGATTTTTTCCTCATCTTGTGGTTATGTGTACCCTAAGTAGTACATATGTAAATATTTAGTGGTGTGGTAATTAGCTAGTAATTAAATACATGCGAAAGCATTTTTTCCTCTTTGGTTACAACCAAATCCGGGATAAGTAAGCAGTTACAATTGAAAAGTTTCTGAGAAATTTAACCATACGCTGAACTTAATCAGCGTATTTGGTATCATGTTTCATTCATGTTCTCATTTCGGAACCACAAGCAACGAGTATGTAAACCAGTAAACCACGATTAAAGTAATAAGTACCACTAACAACTAATAAGTACGTGAAGAAGTGCTACAAATTAGATATATCCCATAATAAATGTTCTTGACATTAACTTAACGCCATATGCACAAATTATTTAAGCATATTGTCATAAAAAATTGTATACACTTATTCCTTGGAGCATTAATTTTATTCGCAGAGTATGCATTATCATCATCATATCGAAAATCAATATCGTCGTATTAATTCGAAAACGACGTAAGTGCAGTCGTGTGTTAATTCGAAAACGACGTAAGTGCAGTCGTGTGTTAATCCGAAAAAGACGTAAGTGCAGTCGTGTGTTAATCCGAAAAAGACGTAAGTGCAGTCGTGTGTTAATTTGAAAAAGACGTAAGTACACAATAAAATCTTGTAAAAGGACGTAAGTGCAATTATAACTTTAACAACTGGTCAGTTTTTGTTCAAAATTACTTCGTAAGTTTAAATACATATTTATATATTGGAATGTGCTAAATATTTATGCATTAAAGTTTGTAACTCTTTGGAGTTTGTCGAAAATTAAATTATATATATTTTGAATGTATATATATAACTATTGGTTGTGAAATTTCAAAATCTCGGTTTGCGGAATCATACGTATGACCCTACGGGGAGGATCCCGTCATATTTTGGGGCCAATCGGATCACACCCCCTCACTCCCATGGCGTGTGGTCAGAGCAAAATGAGGCTTTTACAAAAATTGAATCCATGGATGAAATAGAGTTAAAGTAAGTGTTCCCGAGTTGTGACACACACCCTCGAGCCTAGGGGGTGTGGTCAGGGCAAAATGAGATTTTTACAAATATTGAATCGAACACGTAGGAGATATAAAACCATAAGATTGATTTATTAATTAGGATTGATAAAACAGTAAAACATGTAAGATGCATTATTCTTCAGAGTGGCAAGATAGAATGAGGAAATCTCAATTATTTTGTTATTTTTACATAATTCAGATTCGGCAATCTTTGTTTTCTTTGTTGTATCGCATTCTCAGTATTTTTGCGCTACTTGTGTACCGTGCGTTGCCGCAGTTTATTTATTAATGGAATTATTGATGAAGATGAAAGATTTACTTCAATAAATATAATATACATATTTAAATTTAAATTTTAAACTTAATTAAATATAATTAGTTTTGAAAAAACTGACCTGTTGTTAAAATTATAATTGCACTTACGTCCTTTTACAAGATTTTATTGTGTACTTACGTCTTTTTCGGATTAACACACGACTGCACTTACGTCTTTTTCGGATTAACACACGACTGCACTTACGTCGTTTTCGAATTAACACACGACTGCACTTACGTCGTTTTCGAATTAATACGACGATATGTTATTATATATGTGTATTTATGTATGCATAAACACATTTGCATAGTTTTTTTACATCCTACATAGATAAGGTTTGTGTCAATAAAAATTAAACCGTAACTCTACTGTGCCTTGCTTGATTAATATGTTAAGAACTTTACAATGCAATCAAATTTCCAACAGATTTATCCAAACCTTCCACTTTAAAATGTATTCAATTTTCAATTCAAAATTAGTAACAATATCATTTATTATGCCCCGGAACTAAATACACACGTCAAACAATCGAATGCAATTTATCGTGCAACGACGCATACAAAGTTTTCGTCGTAGCCAAAATCTTCCCGTAATAAACTTTTCCACAAGATTTAGCAACACTGACGGCCTGTTTTAAAGCAGGCATATCAATCTCCACAATTTTGACGAGTTCAACCCAATCTGTAACGGGAAGTAGACAAACTCCGCCTGGAGTTGATATAACATAACAATTTGGATGCGAATTGTACGCAAATTCCTTAATTTGGCTGCAATTCATGGAAATATTTGTATCTTTATTAGCGATTGGTTCAAGGACCTTTTGTAGGCATGACATTGTATTCCACATCCACGTTTGTCCCTTTGGAGAAAATTTGGACGAATTTTGGCTAAATTTGGTGCAATATTTCGTCCCAAATCCGGTCGCGTAGCCATTTTCCCCGCATGGAATAGCGTTCTCAAGACAACGCGAGTAGAATGAACAATCCCGATCGGATGATAGGCATCGACTGGAATTCAAATTCGAAGTTTGTGTCGAAATGTAGGTTCCAATCGCTGTGAGAGCAAGGGAAGATGCAACAAATGCCGTTCTTCCTGAAATTAATAAACACGAATTAGAAATATTGTACATACAAAATATGTACTACAATGTTAGAAATCCAGTATTAAAATAATACCAAGCGGTATTCATGTACCTAAATGACTCTACCAAAATGGTATTGGAAAGATCTATGTACCATGATAAGAGTAATTTGGTATTAAAGTTTTACCATTTTGGTATTAAGACATTTTTAAGGTCTTGTATAATTTTAATACCAAGCGGTATGAACTTTAATATCTAGAAATTAATGCCTGCTTGATTTATAAAAGTACACTTTTAAAGCTTACTATCAGATATGGCATTGTTTGACGAATGGTCATCTATGGTACTAAGGTAAGTCGTTACTAATTCATGATTTCTATTGATTTCTCCAAGCTCGGATCGTATGGGGTTCGTGATGTCGTCAATTGCATTATGACCGCTAGTTAAAAAAATAAATTTAAGCAACTACATACATAAATACTTACTTATTTATAGTTAATGGCAGACTATACTAAAAATGCAAATATTGGACTTAAAGTTACACAAAAAAATTTAATTCAAAATTACAGATATATTTATCTTTTACCTTCTTGTAGAATAATAGTTATGCTTGATGTTCATAATTGAGATCAAAATCAATTCAAATAGAGAGAAATCCATTATTAAATGTATAATGTGTATAGCTTCAGTAATTTCTCGTTTTAAATTTTTTTTTAAATTATCGCTGAACGAAATTTGTATGGATTATGTGTAAATATGCTCGTGTAGGAGGAAATGATGCACACGTATCAGAGTCAAAGACTTAAATGGTTCAACTTTTAAAACGATTTTTCTCTCCATAAATCACTTAATCTCGTTTAAATAAAATAAGGTTATTAAATTCATACAATTATTTTAAGAGTAACTCATTTGTCATTAAGTGCTTAAGAAGTGGTAATTTAAGTAGGACAGGATAATAACCCCATGGAAAAGATTCCTTTAAATTTCGTGAGATAAATGAAATGAATGCAAAATATGATGACGGGTAAAATTAATTATTAATGGTGAATGAACAATTGGACGATTTCTGTGTATGCATTTGCTTTACGCATGAAAGAAAAGAATGCCGTGTAATACATATGCAGTAGACAGGCTGGTCAATAAAAGCTGGACATAACAATTCTGGAGTTGTCGTTTGTGTGTGTTGGTACTTATGTATGTACATATTAGCTTACATATTCATTAGTGAATGGCGTTAGCAATATGATGACGTAGCAAAGTGGGTTACATATAATTTTTATTAATTTTGCATGCCGATGTCAAATCACAGATTAAGAATAACATCGTCAAATATGTACTCATTGCAAATCATGACAAATAAAACGCATTAGAAAATTTATATTTACATACGTACAAATGAAACATATATCTTCCATGGCTCGTTCTGTGCTTGCATGCATTGAATGCTTTAGTCCAGAAATTTGGAGTTTGCCAACTAGGGAAACTTTTCAGGCATTATGGAAATTATTGAATTAGTATTAAGCATAATAGTAAATGAAAATTAACTGATAAACTTGCTAAATCTATGCTATTAAGCCTTCCTTAACAAGAGGTACATGCATCCTCAATATCCGAAGTGTGTACTGTTCCCGCAGTCACAATTACCATTATTATATGTACTACTGTGAAACTGAATCAGCACTAATAAATTGGTCGTAATGGTTGCTACTATCTGTAAAACAAAATATCATAAATACGGAATCTTCAAATTAAAAATCGTGTCTGATTTTGGTGACCAAATTCCTTATATACATACCGGAATGACAATGCCTAAATCCAATACCATGAATTTCGTCTTGACCCGAATCCCCCTCAATTTTAATTCCCCTCCTCCATTCAACCCCTCGCGCCGAACCGAAGCATCTAAATCGTTCACAATCTCGTCGCTCTTCGCCCTCAACTCGGACCCTCTTTTCGCCACCATGACGACCAAGTAAAAGTAGACCATCACGGTGAGGAAATTTTGAACGACTTGCATCAACATGGGCTCCTTCTTTCCGAGCAGAGATGCGATAAAGTAGCCCGAAAAAATTATGCGTAACACGCTGTGTCCGATGTCCATCGTTATCCAGCAACCGAACAGTTTGCTGAAATCCTTGACTTGCACTTCGACCTGGGAGTAGAGATCGATTAAGCTTGTCGAACTGGTTTCAAGCAACGTTTCCTCGTTATCCGTGTCGAAATATGGGTGCTATGTAAATCATTTTGGGTTGGAGTACGGTTACATTGACTTAATTGCAAGATTTCTGGTCAAAATATTTCGACGAATTCTTGGCGTGATCGTTCGACCGTTTAATTTTATCAGTGATCCGTTTCTTGCGAGCTTGCTACATTTCTCTTGGCGCCTTGAATTGATTGCATGTCAAAATATCTGTAACTGGTTACTTTCACCCGAAACCATTATTTTAGGTATACAAAAAATTTCAAACGCTTTCAAAAAATGGTTTGGATCTGTAATAGATACTACAAAACTAAAAAAAATACGTCTTTAAATTTTGCATACCTAAAAATAGCGTGTATGTATTTTATCTAGCAATTTAATTATTCGCACATCGTCATGATTTTAAATCATGTGTAATTGTACGCAAATAAATGATTTGCATTCTTATACACAGATACAACACTTTTTGTCCCGAAACTTTTTGACTTCGTTTTTCCAATTTTTTTCAAGTAACCGTATTCCCACCAAAATAGGCTTATTTCCCGCATCCTTTCCTCTCCCTCGATTTCTTCTCGCTTCAATTTGAATCCGTTTCAAAATTTCCAAATACCAGATCAACACGTACACTTGGAGGAACGAAAAGGTCGAGTGGTAATACCCCACGACGACGGGGGTCACCATGAGAAACGCAAACTCGTAATCGTTCCCAACTTTGGTATGCATGAAATAGTACATTTCCAAACTCCAGTATCCAATTATTCCGAAAAATAGGCAAAATTCAATCATAAATCGCTTATAGTATCGATTCCCTCCAGAAACTTGAAAAGTAAGATTGAAAAAGTTTTTCCAAAATCGGCCCAATTTTCTGTGCTGGACTAACATGTCCAACTTGATAAATGAAGAAAAATACAAATGCGTGAAACATTTGAAGATCAGGACGAAATAAAATGTTCCCCGACTTTTCAAAATAACCAAAATTTCTGACGGTGGGCAGTACGCGTATCGGTACAAGAAGGTTATAACTACAGAGAATGAAAGCAAGGAGTAACACAAACCGGGAAAGAACTTCAGACAAATTGAAAACAGTTTCGAAATCTTGCCACGTTTTTGGGGATAGGTTTCCAATTTTGAAAATGAAATGGGAACATATCCCAGGAATTGGAGAATGGACAAGAAAAATGTGGCGTGAGCCATGCCGATTGAAAGTAGAATGAGACAGGGAAATGAAGGAAATTACACTAATAACAATTTTGATGGATTATGTAGAATCGATTAGAAATTAATTAGATTAGGGTAGACATAAAAAAACATGCACAAACATAAACATGGACAGAACATGTATATGTATTTATGTACTTATGACAATTTATGTATATTTCGATAGTCCTAAGCGGTTCTTTAACTTGAAGTGTTATAAATTATAAGTTATAATATCCCAAATCAAGTGGACAAGTACAAAATTGTTAGTCAATATACGTTCCCTAAATAGTATGGAGGCAAATATATTTATGTGCAAATATGCGTATGCACTTAATTAGGTATAAACGCTATTTTAAATAATTAGAGAAGTGGTGCTTTCTTGCCGTTATTTCTTGCACGTTGGTACTTGAACCCGAAACACTGGATAAACAGTTACATACATACGTCAATAGCTTGATTTTATCTCCTGATATCTAATTGGATAACATTTACTTGTTCAACCCACCCGTCGTAAATAAATACTCTAACTATGTAATTAAATGTGTCCAACTCGTAGAGAAAATAACTCTGAACGACATTTAATTTATGAAAGGACAATTTTACGAGGTACATAAGTACTACATATGTTTCTTCTTGTTATCAGTTAACGAATCAAAGATAAGAATAAATAAAAATATAGCGTTTACTTGTAACAAGTTACTGCGATTTTAAACGGAAGAGATTTCATTATAATTGCAATGCGGTTCGTTTTGCATGAAAATAGGTACTTCTTATTTCATGGAGTAACAATATGCATACTTTGTTTCATAATTTTGAGACTTCTCTTTTGGCACGAATTTGACTCAATCTGCTCTTCTGACAACTTTGAACTTAACTTTTTGTAAATAAAAACAAAAAAAAGAAAAATATTCCAAATTCTCGTCTGATTTCAAATAATTCAAAACTTCAAAATTAACTAAAGAAGTGCTAATTTTCTGCTACATATTGCTCAACAATCCAAGTGGTACTAGATAGATTGCATTTGGTTTAGATAAACGCATGTTAAATTGCGTAAATTCGTACATTAAAAGCTTTTCAATTTATCTAATTAAATAAACTAACTATTCATTTAAAATAATCAATTAATTGTATATATTCTACATTTTCAGGTCATGTCGAGCCAACTGTGCCTCCTGTGTTCACAAGTCTTCGCCAACGACGACGACACTATTGCCATAAAATCCGTCAAAAAAATCAAAATCGAAACCCTCTTCAAACTATTTCACCCTAATTACGAACCTTCTCATCAACCACAATTTGATAATGAAGAGATGTGCGACTTTTGCCAAGATTGTTATCCTCTCTTTAACACAATAGAAGAAATTAAGGGTCAAATTATATTACTGGAGGAGGAAATGGGAACTAAAGTTGAAAAAATTCGGGCCATTATGTTTGACACTTCATCTCAGTTAAAGAATAAGAGAGGAGAGAAATTTTCACAAATTCGTAACATAATCCTCCGCGTGACAGGTGAGACATTTTTTAACTTCAATTAATTAACTAGCGACTGTTTCTTTAAATATTCGCTATTAATTGCTCCAATCAGGAGAAGAAGCAGAAGAAGAGACAGAACAACAAGATGGCACAAATTTTATTATACCGGACAATGTGCAAGTCAAAATGGAACGTGACGAAGTAGATAATGTCGATCCTCTCGATGACCAATTCTTTGCTGGTGACGACTATAATCCCTTCTCTCAGCAAAATGTCGTAAAAACGGAAGACAAGAATTTTAATGAAGACGACGACGCCGACTACCCACACCCCGGGCTACGTTCCCCCCGTGATGCATAAATGTCCCCACTGCGATAGAGAATTTGAACATTGGACCCTTCTGAAGATTCATATTCATAGGGAGAGCGGCCCTTCTCTTGTGACCAGTGCGGAAAAGCGTTCGAAGTTGTGGGCGTGCTAAACCAGCACTTGAAACGAGTCCATGGCGTCGTTTTGGAGAAGAGCAAAGTTAAAGTGCCAAGGATCAGGAGGAAGAAGCTGAAACCGCAAGAAGACGGAGGAAATAATGCTCATGTTTAAATAAAATTGATATTTTTTGACAAAATTATTTAGTTAATACGAATCAAATTAGATAATAGAAAAAGTATTTAGTAGAATATTTGGAAAGGTGACTAAAATGAATATTACTTTTCCATATAAACTTTATGAATCAGAAACATGCCACTCATGTTTAAATTAATGATTTTTTACAAAGTTAATTAATAGAAATCAAATTAGATGATAGAAAAATTATTTAGTAGAAAATTTGGGAAGGTTATGTGACTGAAATAAATATTAACTTTTCCATATGAAACTGTTAGAAACATGCCAAGCGCAGGTTTTGTATTAAACACAATTAAATTGTTTAAAGTCCAATAGTGCTGAAAGCATTCATCAACGAAGCCTTAACGTATTAGCAGATGCATTATTACATAATATAAAAATTAGTAAATAATTTATGTATTACATAAAATAACATTAGTTATAACATACTTACATAACACTTACTTATTACTGTATTTATATGTAAGTGCATAAAAATGAAATACTTATTTATAGTTTGCGAAATAAACACGTACGCACTTATTTAATGCCCACACTTTTAAATGTGTATATTATCTGTAAGACATACATACATGCTTGCACAAATCCCAGAAATTTCTTTTCGAAAATTTGGAAATTAATTTTTCCATGGCCTGCAAAAGTATTTGCAGTGAGTAGGCCTATTATATCGCATAGGGAACTTCTAAATATGCGATATATGTACATATCTACATATTTGCTTGTGCATTTATTTATGCAGAGTGAGACAGGATTTATACGCCTAATAAATGAACAAGTGTTCACTGAAGGGTGGAAGAAACCATCGGTCTCACCACACTGACTAAAATCAGATAACCATTCCAGCTCGAGGGTACAGATTAATCGTTTCCTCTGCAAATTAAAATCAACCACTAAAAGCAAAGTTCAACAAATTTACTTTTCCAGCAAACAAGTTAAGTCATTAAGTAAGTACATACTTGTTAAATCCATGCCTATTTACTTATGTATATGAAATTTATCAATACAAGAACTAACGCCAACTTTGAAATGCGAACATGCGAACTGGAACTAATGAATACCCCCAATATTTCTACCTATTAAACCTTATAGAAAAATTACGAAGTGACACTCTTACACTTTGATGGCGTCGTTTGCTAAAAAAATTTAAAAATTTAAAAATTTAAAAAATCCTCGAAAATTGGTATGTTCTCATATTTTTATCCACCCTTTTTTAAACAGTAATTAAAGTTTATGTTAGCTCAATCATAATTTCTGCAGCTTTATAATCTGTATTATAAAATGCCCACGTGCTAAATAAAGTAGCTGAAGCTACTTAATAAATTTGCACACACAATTTTTTGACGTCAGTTTTTATTCAGTATACTTTTAACTACTTACTAATTAATTATTAATTACACAATATCCAACTTTCTCCACTTTCTCCCCTCAAACAAGAACAAAAAACAAAAATTCAATATCAATCTGAACATCGCATCCAAATCCATGCACAAGGTTAACCCGTCATAATAATTTAATCTTAGGCAACCAACCTTTTCACATGATTAAATATAAATCAGAATTAAACAAGCACATGGCAAACATATTTCTATTCGAACACGTTATGGCGTGACAGTTGTGAGAAAGTGAAAGTTGACACGGCTACATTTTGTAGAAAATACATACCTACATAAATTTAATTTGTCACATTTTCGTAATTCAGATGAAATCTTTATGTAAAACTGAGCAAGAATAAATAATATTTTGGAAAATTTAAAAATTTCTTGAAACGGAGAAAACATAATTTTCAGAAATTTTTATAAAACACTTAAGAGAGAAGGTATGGGTTGCTGTGCTTAATCTTGTACCGGTCGAAGACACCGGAGTCCTTGGCGAATCTCAAATCACCTCGGAGAACGTCCCAAGAGGGCGTTATGCAACTCGGGTATTGTTCGGGGATAAGTTTTTCCAACTTTTTCGAATAGAAGATCCTCTTATTTCCATTTCGCCACGATGTGTAGAACGGCATTTCTTGCTCTTTCAGGTGCAGCAGTTCGGAATCTTTGGATGTCGCGAATCTCACGAGTTGCAACATTTCGTCGTTCGAGTCCATGGATTTGAACTTGTCCAAAAATTGGTACGAGTCCATGACTTTGACGGCGACGCCAAATTCACGGGCGAGCGTCTCAAATTCGCGTTCATCGCCTGCGAGAAATTTTTAAAAATATTTAAATTAGTGGAAATTTATTTTTGAGAAATTTTTAAATAAGATAAATTTTTAAATAAGTTTGTAAACCTTGTAAAATTTCTAACGACCAGTTTAAACAGATAAATATATCACAAACTTCACACATGTACCGTACATGATGTACGTATCTCTCAATTTTCGCACATATTCGCAAAAATAATTTTGTCAAAATTTTACAAAGTTTGCGAAAACTCGAGTGAATGTTAAATTAATAAATTTGCAAACTTAATTCTTCTCATATATCCCAGTCTTTTTTATAATTTAAAGTTTAGAAAGTATGAAAGTCTCGAGAGCGTTAATAAATTTGCAAACTGCATTCCTCCCAGCTTCCTTTTAATTTTGCAAAAAAGAGAACATGAAATTTCGGAAATTTTGAGCTTTACGAAAACCCACGTAAACCAAAAAAACCCTTCCCACTCACCTAAATGCGGGTTCAACAAGTTATACATCTCATATCTCGTTCCCGCATGGAAGAAGAGATCCACACACAACTTCGCACATTGATCCACTGCCATCAAACTGAGCGGGATTGACTGCGCATGCATCGATCCGATATACATGTACGCCAAACATCTCATCATGAGGAACGAGTCCAGCTGAATATTTCCCCCGGTTACGGAATCCCCGCCAATTTGAGGCAACCTGAACACCTTGCAGGGCACCCCTCGCTCCACCGCTTGCTCCACTAACCGATCGCAAATCAATTTCGAAATCGAGTACGCCGAATTCGGGAACATCAAGACTTCATCTTCACTCGGCCAGCTTTCCCAGAATCCACCCTCGTCATCCACCATCGTCTCTGCCGCAAAAGTACTAGCATGGAACACATATTTCAACTTGCCCCCATCCACCGCGAATTGGAGAACATTTCTCATCCCGAACACGTTCACGACTCGGGAACTCTTGGGATCCTGCGTTTCTCGGTAGACTTCATCGAACGCGACTTTAACGGCGAGATTGAACACGACGTCCACCTCGGCCGTCAATTTTTCATAGTCGGGAGCGCTCATGCCGAATCGAAGCTCTTTAATGTCCCCAGGAACGCAGGTGATTCGCTCCATCGGGATCGAAGAGAGAAGACCCTTCTTCTCAAAGACCTTTTGGAAACGTTCCGTCGGGGAGATGAGCGGGTTGGGTTGCATCACGCAAATGATCCTCTTGATGTGGGGACGTTTCACAAGTTCCCGCATGACGTAAGGACCTAACGTTCCGGTTGAACCGATAACCAGCACGGTGGAGGCGGTCTGCAAAGATCCCGCCGTCTTGGCGAGGGCGTCGTCCACCTGGATGTTCTCTGGAAGGCGGGCATCCTTCTTGACGAGGGCGACTAATTCGTCATCCGTCGGGGCGGGAAGTTCTTCAATGCCGGAGATCAACTCGACCAAACGATCGCTCAATTGGGCGACAGTTTTACAGTCTTTGACAGCGTTGATGGATATCTTGACCCTTTTTCCGACGGAGGCTTGTAGTCCGTTCTTCATCTCGACCATCATCAACGAGTCCATTCCGATATCTTTTTGAAAATTAATAATTATATTTAATTAATTAATAAATAATTATTAATAATTAATAATATATATTAATATGTATATATCGAATACCTTGGAAGTTCACGTTGTCATCGATCTCTTCATTCTTATCCATGTGGAGGGTGATTCGGATAAGCCGCTTCAAGAATTTACGAAGGACATCGTACTTCTCGTCACGATCCGTACAGGCGTCATACTCCCGCCAAAATTCGTCCCCATCCAGCTCCCCGCTCACATGACCGGCGCCATCTTGTTCGACATCGGCTAACAAACCCTTCGTCGAAATGAGGGCTTGCTTCATCGCGCCGAGATCCGACTCGTGCGCGGCAAGTTGAGTTTTGTGCGATTTGATCGCATACTCCAGCGCGGCAATTCCTTGATGCGTCGTCATCGGTTTGTTCATGGCAATCACGACGTTCGAAGCCATTCCGACTTGTCCCCATTGTCCCCAATTGATCGCCACGCCGGGAAGACCGATCGAGTATCGGTAGTGCACCAAGGCGTCGAGGTACTGATTCGCCGCTACGTAATTACTCTGTCCGTACGCCCCAATCGTGGCAGTGATGGAGGAAAAGAGGACAAAGTGTTCGAGACAGAAGGGTAGTTCGAGACTGAGCTTGTGCAAATTCCAGGCACCTTTCACCTTACTTTGGAACACGGTCTCGAACCTGGACCAGGTCTGGTTTTCGTACGTGGCATCATCCAAAACTCCGGCGGCGTGGAAAATTCCTCGAAGCGGGGGGAGTTTGTCCTTCGCGTCGAACTCGGTGGTGAAAAGTTCCCGCATTTTGTCCTCATCGCCCACATCGAGGAGACGAACTTCCACCCGGACACCGGACATGCGGAGGGATTCGATCTTTTCGAGAGCGTCCGGTTTCGGCGAGCTTCGACCGAGCAGAAGAATCGTTGTGGCGCCCATGGTACCCATCCATTTCGCGACTTCTAACCCGATCCCGCCCAATCCTCCGGTGATAAGATAGGTAGAACGATCGTTAAAGATGGGGAAATATGGGTCTGTCCCGACACCAGCGGGAGACTTGAATTCGGGCATGATCAAGGCAATTTTTCCAATGTGTTTCACCTTCTCCATGTATTCTAAGGCTTCTCTAATTTCAGACGCGTCAAACGACACGACCGGCGCAGGGGTGGGACGTTCCTCCGGTTTAGCGAGGATTTGGGCATGGATATATTTCGAAATCGTGTTAACCTTCTCGTCCGTGAGGGCAGAAACGTCGACAACTTCGTAGAAAACGTCGGGCCGGATCTTATTGATTTCCTCCTTTGTCCAAATATTCATTTTACTCATTTCTATGAATCTTGCTCCCTTCTCGCAAAGGTTGAGCGTAGCTTCCTTGAAGCCGGGAGAGGTCAACGAGTTCAACACAATGGTGACCCCTCGACCGCCCAACGCCTTCCGGATGTCGTGTTGATAATCCGTCGTTCTAGAATTGTAGACATGTTTAAGCCCCAGATTCCTTAGATAGTTCCTCTTCCTCTCATTTCCCGCCGTCACGACGACCTCGCACCCTAAGCTTTTCGCAATTTGAATCCCCACCAATCCCACGCCTCCGGATGCGGTATGAATCAGCACAATATCTCCCGGACCACCCTTGGCCACATCGACGAGACACGTTCCCACGGTCAAAATCCCCATGGGATACGTCGCCGCTTCCGCGTAAGTCATATCATCCGGAATACTGCAGGTCAAACTCTGCGGGGAAATGAGATGCGACGGCATGGAAACACCTGATCTGCGCACCGCCACGACACGATCGCCCACCTTGCTCGTACATCCGGGTCCGACCGCCGTCACGATACCGGCAATGTCTACCCCGACGTAGTTGTATTTGTCGAACACTTCAGGGATAGGTTTCGTGACCATGAGGACGTCCAGGAAGTTGAGGCAGTACGCTTTCACCTCCATTTCGAGCTCGCCATACCCGTAAGATTCTTGATCGCAGGGGATGTATTTCAAATCCGAGATTAAATGAGAGTCCGGCAGGGCCAATTTGTACCTGGGGCAAGATGGGATTGGTAGCGGGGCGGTTTTGATCTTATACGGTTTCAGGCGGGGCGTGCATCTCGTCCCCTTCCTGTAAGCGACCATGACCTCGTCATCGATCGTAAAGAGTTCCGCGGCTGCTTCAATGGCGCACTGTTGCGGCGTCGTGGTTGGGATCGGGTCCATATCGACGACCTTGCAGATAAGGTCTTGATTCTCGTTGGCGAGCACTTGGGCCATCCCGATGAGGGGGGAGGTGTGTGGGAGGTGTTGGAAATAGTCGCCCGATCCGATACTCATATTACCCCGGGTGAGGGTGAGTACCCGCAGGGGGAGTTGGGAGCGGGCCAGGTGTTTCCCAATGTAGAGGAAGGGTTCGCAAGACGACTGCGAGGTGGCGTTGGGGTCGTCAATGCCCCACGCGTAAATTACTCCGTGAAGGTTGATCGTCTCGTCAGACATGGCGGTGCGGAGGATTACCCTGATTTTCTCTTCCATGTCCCCCTCGACTTCCGGCCGGGTGACGGATATTACCCGGAAGTTGATTTGGGTTAGGTTCTTGGCGAGATGGGTGGCCAGTTGGGAGGTCGGGTCGCCAAAGAGGATCCAAGTATCGATCTTGCCGTCGTCATTGGGGACGATTTGCGTTTTGGAGACGACCTTGTCCGACCCAAGTTTAGCTAAGAGGATGGTGTTTCCTTCGTTGTTTTGTCGTAGAGGGAAGAGGTCTTTGAATCCGGCCGTCTTCAAAAGTTGGCTCCATCCTTCGAGCGACAAGTAGCAGTTTTTCGGACGTAGCGCAAAGTCTTCGTGCTTCCAGGAATCCTCAATCCCGCCGAGAACCATGCTAACAATCTTGGAAGGGGACGTTCGCCCCTTGTTGGAAGAGATTAGTTCCGTCATGACGAAATATCCTTCGGGTCGGAGCAACTTCTTCAAATTTCCTATCGCTCGCTCCACCTTTTTCGAACCCGCCATGACCCAGGAGGCGATCACGATGTCGTAATGGGCGGGAAGATAACCTTGCTGTAAGGGATCCTGGTCGACATCTAGGATCGAGAATTTCACCGCGACCCCCGTATCGTCAAAGGTTTTCTCCCCATCCGCCAAAACGGCGGGGTGTCTTGAGGTAAAAGTATAGTCAAAGTGAGACACCCCACTGTCCACCATGGATTTGATGAGGTGGCCCATTCCCGCGGCGGATCGCCCGCCGACCTGTAGCACCCTGACGACCGATTTCGTTCCCAGGGTGGACAACTTATTGAGCAGGGAAGCCTCCACGATTTCACCCCCTTTCGAAACTCCCGCTAGAGCGGATTCCTTCATGAAATGTGTGGTTTTCTCCGTCACTAGGGGCATATCTCCTTTCCCCGTTAACAACTGGACGAGCCCTTCCCCTAACGACGTTACCGTGTCGAGATCCACCTTTCCCCCTGCCCAAGTCCCGCATGCCTTCTTCATGGCGTCAATCTGTTTCGTAATCGCCGCCACGGAGGGAAACTCTTGTCTAATCTTGTACCCTTTCCCGCCCACTCCGAGCCAGCCATCTTCCACCATTTCTTGTAAGAACTGCTCGAAAAGCTTCATCTGTTCGGGAACGATGCCCAATTTTTCTCCAATTTCCGGATAAGCAAACTCCTTCTCTCTATCCAGCCCGAGGTCCTTCATCCCCTTCAACAAGTATAACCCAACCAGCTGATTCAGCCCGTTAAAGAACTCGTTTGTCTCCTGGTCTTCCTGCCCCTTTGAATTTGCCTCCTTCACAATCTCATCAATCTTAAGTTCTCCCAGCTCCCCGGCGGGGATACGTCTCTCTTCCACGCCTAGTTTCTCCTTCCAAATCGTCTCAGCCATGGAAGGATACGGATTCTTTTGAGAGTCAATCAACGACAAAATGTTGGACAACGTGGTATCCATGAATTCCGTCCCGACCATGGAAACCATCAGTTTTCCCTCGGAATCTAGCAGGTAGGCGGCATTTCCGGTCGCCGTGTTCTTCTGGTAAACGTACCCGGTCAAGGCGGAGTGTCCCCACCAGGTGAAATTGTCGATTTGGACGGGAACCACGAGACGTTTTCGGACTTGGTCGTCGTTGAGGAGGCCAAGCGCGATAATTTGGGATTGCAACATGGGGTCCGTGCACCACGGGTGGATCAGGAACCGTTCGGCGTCCTCCTCGGTTTCGTGGGATTTGAAGGGGAAAATCCACTCCCCTTCACAGTCGGGGTTTCGGTAGCCGGAGTTCACGGTGCGGCAGGATGGGCCAAAGTTGAAGCCGAAGTCTTCGAGTTCTTTGTAGTTGAAGATGCGGGATTCGTGGAGGAAGTAGCAGCGTTTCTTGATGCCTTCGAGGTCCAGCTGGTCGGCGGGCGGGGGTGGGGGAGGGGACGTGTTGAAGGTGGCGTGCGCGTTGCGGATCCATTTGTACGTGCCGTCGTCGAGGAAGACTTTGGTGTAGATGGTGGAGAGGGTTTCGCCCTCGGGGGTTTTGGAGACGATGACCTAAGGGGGAAAGAGAGACGTTGTTACATTTTGGGGATGAAATCTATTTTTCAAAATTTATTTTATAAATGTACAAAACGCATAATTTGTAAATTTATTTTATAAATCTACAAAATGCATAATTTGTAAATTTATTTTATAAACGCATAATGCAGGAAATTCACGCGGATTTTTGCAAACTGTGTGAATTTCCAAAGTTATTGACAAAACATTTTATCTGGAAATTTTATCTCATTTCATTTTACATTTGGTGAAAAAACTGACATTTCACAGTTTGCTTGTTTGAGAAAAGACTCAAGAGAAAGTTTGTAAAGTGTGCAAATTTTTAAAATGATTGATAAAAAATTTACTCCGAAAAATTTACCTCATTCCATTTTATATTTAGTGAAAAATTGCATGTAAATTTGTATTACACAGTTTACCTATTTTGCATAAGGCTTACGCGTATGTTCGCAAGTGTGAAAATTATGGTAAAAAAACTAGTTTATAAACTTTTATAAAGCAAAAGAGAGGCATGTTTAATTTGCGATGGCTTGACTACTATTACTTATGTTATTTGCATGCTATGCAAACTTTGCAAACTTTACAAGTTTTACACAGTTTACAAAATCGGAGTAGCAGTCTCACTGTGAAAATTCACTCGTAGTTTGGCGAATTTTACAAGAATATTTTACCAATCAAGATAAATGCTTGTGGGAAACCTGACACTCAAAATATATTCTTATACATGAGCATATTTTACACCGCAATATTTGCAAAGTTTACGAATTTCTCCACGTGAATTTCCCTTATTTAACAAAAAATACATATTTCCAAATCATAATTCGCCCTTCACCCACCTGGAATTCCGTCGGGACCATCTCGCTCAAACAGACGGGCGTCACAATGCTGAAATTCCTGACGCACATGGGCATCGTTGGCTTCACATAGTTCCCCTCGGAACAATGCGTGGCTGCATATCCGGCCGTGATGCACATATCAACATACCCCACACAGGGGAAAATGATCTTATCCCCGAGACTATGATCCTTCAAGAAGGGCAACCTCTGCACATTCACCGTACTCTTGAAGATCGCCAACTCCGACGGGTTCGGGATGAAGGACCCCAACAACGGGTGGAACGGGGTGGACCCCTCGTCCTTGATGCCCATCCAGTACGGCGTCTCCTCAAAATGATACCCGGGTAAGTTCTCGGCCCACTCGCCACTCGAGTAGCGGTGAAAGTTCTCCCAATTTATGGGTCTCCCCATCGCATGCAGTTTCCCCAAGGAACCCAACATGGTATCCCAGTCCTCCGCCTTGCGCCGCAAGGACCCCAGCGTTACGACCCCATCGGTAATATCGTCGACATTGTTGATCACCAACGTTGATAAGACGGGATGTGGCCCAACCTCCAAAAAGACGGACTGATTCTCCCTCACCGCGGTATGCGACGCTTCCAGGAATCGAACCCGTTCCCTGGTATGTTTCACCCAGTAGGCGGCATCCACTTTGGTGATCACGCCACCCTCCACGCCCGAAATGTAGGTGGGGGCTCCCTTCTTAACCTCGTGATAGGTCAGGGTTGCCGCCACTTTTTCATACGCGGCAATCATGGGGTCCATAAGGCGGGAGTGGAAGGCATGGGACGCGTCGAGCACGTGGGTTCTGATTTCATTATTGTCGCAGTACAGTTTAAACTCTGCGATGATATCGGTCGGTCCGGCGAGCACGGTTTGCGTCGGGGAGTTCACGGCGGCAATGTCGAGCCATTTCTTTTCATTCTTGAAGGCCTTGTCCATCGCGTCAAGCGTGGTGTTGAGCTCGGCGCCCACGACGAGCATGCCGGCGCGGGGGAGCGCGTCAATCAGTTTGGATCGGGTGACGACCAGGGTGAGCGCGTCGGTGGGGGAGATCATCCCGGCGGCCACGGCGGCGGCGAATTCTCCGAGGGAGTGGCCCACCACGGCGTCGGGGTGGACGCCCCAGCTCTGCCAGAGTCGGAGGAGGCATAGCTCGACGCAGAAGATGGAGGTTTGCGAGTAAAGGGTGGATTTTAACTGGTCGTTGGGTTGGTCGGACCAAAGAGCGGATTTTAGGGAGAAACCGTGCTCGTTTTTCAAGATGGCGTCGCACCAGTCGAAGTTCGTTTTGAAGACGATGTTTTCTTCGTAAAGGGATTTTGCCATGCCGGGGTATTGCGAGCCTTGCCCGGTAAAGAGGAAGCAGACTTGCGGCGGGGTGTTTGGAACGGGAGTGGCTTTAAGCTCGGCGAGATAAGGCATCACCTGCGGGCCGGAGGAGGCGACCACGGTGGCGCGCAAGTTCATATGGGGGCGCCCAGTGTGCATGGAGAACTCGACGTCCTTCAACGCCTTGCTGTTCGCCCCATGGAACTCCGGGTTCTTCAAAAGGTTCATATAATTGCCGACTTGGACGCGGAAAGCGTCTTCCGTTTTTGCCGAAAAGGTGAGTAAGTGCGTTCCCCGGGTATCGCGGAAGGGTAGTTTTGCCGCGGGAACTTCATCCGGAGTTGGAGGCTCTTGCACAATCACGTGCGCCTGCGCGCCCGTAATGCCGAACGAGTTGATCCCCGCAATCCTTGGTTTTCCTGCCTTCCTTCTCTTCCAGGGAATCGCATCGATCGGGATCTGGGCCGGAATGGCGGCCAGATTTACTTCGGGGTTGAGCTTGTTTAAGTGAAGATGTTTCGGGATGAGCTCGTTCTTCATGGCGAGGACGGATTTTTGAATCCCCGCGATCCCGCAGACCGATTCGGTGTGTCCGATATTTGTCTTGACGGAGCCGATCGTTAAGGGTTTGTCGCGCCCGTGCTCGCGGTGGTACGCCTTCGCGACGGCGGCAACTTCAATCGGATCGCCCACCGGGGTCCCGGTGCCGTGCGTCTCCACGAATTCGATGTCATTCGGGTCGACGCCACTTCGTTCGAGGGCGAGCTCCATGGCGCGCGCTTCGACGTCAACGGTCGGGGTCCCGATACTTTTTGAGGTGCCTTCTTGCACGACAGCGCAGCCACGGATCAGACCCCAGATGCGGTCGCCATGCGCTACGGCGTCGCCGTATCGCTTCAGAACGAGGACACCGATTCCCTCGGCACGTCCGAAGCCGTCGGCAGAGGCATCGAAGGTCTTGCATCGGCCGTCAGGCGCGAGGACGCCCTCCATCACGCTGGGAGAAAAGGGGTGGAGCAGTAAATTTGCGCCGATGGCGATGGCCAAGTTGCAAGCGTCGCTGCGGAGCGCGTCGCACGCCATGTCGACTCCCACGACGGAGGTGGAGCAGCCCGACTCGGTGGAGAAACAGGGTCCGATGAGTTCGAAGAAGTGGGAGATTCGGGCAGTCAGAGGACCCAGAGCGTTGCCGAGGTAGCCTCGGAGAAAGTCGGTGTCCGCGATGCCGAGCATTTGTAACATTTCTTTGTAATCGTTACGCCACCAACTGTAAGAAAAATTAAGGATTAGTTTCATATTTTCAGGCATTAAGGATATTCACGAAGACAAAAAAAATAAGTTTGCAATTAAAAAAAAGAAAAATTAGTTTAAAAATGATTTGCAAACTTGAAAATTTCCAAAATTGGTTTCCAAAATTCCAGTTTATTATTTTCATACGTTAAGGGTATTCATGACGAGTTGGTTAAAAATAAAATTCGCAACTGCGCAATTTTTTTAAACAAAATTGGTTTGAAAAATTGTTTATAAATTTGAGAATTTCTAAAACTGACATTTGTCCAGTGTATTATTTTCGCACATTAGGAGTATTCACGACGAGTTGATATTATTTATTAAAAAACTTGGACATCTCCAAAAGTAGCACGTATCCAACTTGCAAAAAGTTTTTCAATTTTTTTTGCACACTCGCAATGAATACCCCTAATATTTAATATGGTAACTCATAAATATTCTATCCTTACCCGCCAAACACGCCGGTCATCGTGTTCCTAAGCGTGTTGGGATCAATGCCCGAATTCTCCAGGGCTTCCCACACGACGCGAAGGGAGAGGCGTTGCTGGGGGTCGAGGTAATGCATGTCCGCCGCGTTGGTGTTGAAGAACTTGGCGTCGAAGGTGTCGATCGGACAGGAGAGGAAGCCGGCTTCCGTGTTTTTCATGTTGTCCATTCGAATGAAAGCTTTGTCCTTGGTCCAACGCCCTTCCGGGACTTTGCGGATCCCTTCCAAGCCTTGTTCGAGAAGGTTCCAAAATTCCGCGATGGTGTTGGCGCACGGGTATCGACATGCCATGCCGACAATGGCGATCGAGTTGTTGAGCTCCCAGGATGACGGGATGGTCAGGCTTTGGTTGTTGACCTTCTGAAAGTGATTAAAATTAATTTTCTTTAGTTTTCATTAATAATTTAATTTCATAATTTCATGAAAAATTTATTAATTTCAGCAATAAGTACAAAACAAAATAATTGCTGATTACAGCTTTAAGAATTTTATTATACACAAAATATGCATCTAATATTTTTTGTGTAAGTTTTTGCCACAATCTTTTTATCGAAATGCTTTATATTTCTAAAATATTTAAATTTTGCAAAAATGAGACAAATAACGCATTTCTTGGTAACATTGCAAAATCTGTAAATTACGCAAACTTACAATCTTTTACAAAATTTTAGACATATTTCTAAGGAAAATTAACTTACAATTTTTTGAAAACTTCAATTTAAAAAGTAAAAATTTACCATGTTCCCAGAGTGAAGTTCGGGACAGAGGCCTCGGACCACACGGGCAATTTCAGCCTCGAGGGGGCCACGTTTCTCCAGAGTGGCGATGTCCTCGTGGGGGTGGCCGTTGGTAAAGCACACCATTTTCAAATCCCATCCACCCAAAGGAGTTGGAGTTTTGCTGAATTAATTAATTTAACATATTGTTTATACATAAATCTCATATTCCCCATCATTTCATCATTTCTTCAGAATTATTGATTGAGAGATTTCGTGTCAGAGTGTGACATGATACATGTTTTTATGATTATAAATAACATGAGATTAAACTTGGGAATAAGCTAGTTTAGTGAGAAAAATTCTCCATGAAAAAGATCCATATTGGCGAAAAAAAAGTTGTTTGAATTTACAAGCCATAATTTTTAGACGCAAATTTTAGCTATATAAATTTGTTAAATTTTGTTTGTGATTTTGCGAAAGCTAAATACGATATTTATGCATTTGTCTCAAATTCCCCAAATAAACTTTCTCATCATGCAAACGTCGTTGCAAAATTACTTTTTCCACGAAGAAACTAATGAATCGCAAATTATTTTGAGATAGTTATCATGAACAAATTAACACGTGTTGATGGATAATAAACCTTTTTATGGGAAAAGCACATGTCCTCAAAAAACCATGTACATTTACACAAAGCGTGGTCACGGAATGCTTTCTCATGGTTGGTGTGTCTCCTAATAAAGACGGACAAGCTACTTAAGTTAGCAAGTGTGAAATTGTTATTCTTTCTGTCAAGTTTTTTGTCACACTTTTTGCTCATGAATTCAATTTTCACACCAAACTGGGTATGAAATTGCGCATCACACGATGCAAGAAATTACGTGTTGATAAAAATTAATGTAAACGAAATTACGAAGCAATTAAAAAAATTATCGGTGTAAGAAATTTATTTAAGTCGAATGTCTCACTTGGCCCCTGATGAATATTTTGATCTCATTTTTAACCAATAAGTCCTAATTTAAGCTAATTCCATGTCGCAGGTCAATTTAAAGGTTAAATTAAAACTAAAGGTAACAATTTAATTTTACTTACGCCTTGACATTGACCTCCAAGCAGAAATCTAGTTCCTTAACTTCCACATGGTTGGGATTTTTGATGGAAAATTTTCCAGCTAGAATAACACACGAGGCAGATTGTGAGAAAACAAGACTGGAGGAGAAACATGATATTAAGTAATAATTACACATTATTGCATAACATGCACTTTTCAGGGGATTTTGTAAACAGCTTTCTTGCATGCAAAGCCTCGTGCAAATAAAGAAATATGTACATGAGGAACTTGGTTTACACGATGTTATCTAAATTTATGCATCCATGTACCTCAAACTGAAACGTTGTATAATATAGATATAAAAAATTATGAATGTTTTGTTCTTATCTACCATAATTTTCATAATTTTAACTTCAATACAAATTTGAAAAATCTTTGAGAAACATTTTATCTCCATTCAATTGTAACCATAAATTGTAAATTTAAGCCACATTCCAATATTGGCTTTAAACAATTTTAATTTAAATTGTAGAAAATAATTCGATCCTTGCAAATTTATGAACAAACTTAATTTTAGCCTAATTTTTATAAAAGTATAAAGTAAAGTAAAGTAAAAGTTTTTTTCTCTCTCAAAATTCAAATCTAGCAATATTTTGCAAAATTATGCCAAAATCATAATTAAAAGTTTCGCCTACAATTTTTATAAATGTATCTGAACTATATTCTAAACTCTTCTCTCTATCTCTTAGAATTAAAATCTGGCCAAACATATTTTGCAAAATTGTCTAAAAATCATAATTGAAAGTTTAAATTTTTCACTCACGATTTTCCCCTTGCACCACCAACTCGGTGACCAGTTGCTTCTCCGTTTGGCCAAAGGATCTCGACTTGACCACAATAGCGGCGTGGGGCGATGACCCCTTAATATTCTCATCTCGCCCCACCCATTGCGTCCCATTCTTGAGAAACAGCTCGTCACAGTTCTTCAGGGCGAGACAGTTGACATCGAGGAAAACCGATTTGTGGAGCTCCTTCATTTTTTCGGCGCGAAGTTTGGCGACGGATCGGAATTGGAGGCCGGGGTGGTCGTCCGGGTCGACCCAGTAGCATTGGAGGACCTCGTCCTGCAACTTGCGCCCCAAGGCGAGCGACACCTTGTCGCTGATGATGACGCAGAGTGGTCGCGTCGTGAGGGACCGCTTAAGCGAGCGCGCGAGTAAGAAACATTTCCATGCTTCCTCATCGTTCCCCGCGTAGGTCACCCAGCGTTGTTGGAGACAGCCTGGAAATTAGAAACGGGGGTAGATTGAGAATAAAATCGAACTTGTTATGTGTGCATTGGAACTGTGTAAACTTTGTAATTTTGCAAAAATAAATGTTTTATTTCAATGTGGGTTTGTTTAGACAATTCACATGGACCGTGTAAACTCAAGGTACACACAAAGAGTAAACTTTGCAATTTAAAGCAGTATTCTATGTGCACAGTTATGTTTAGATAATTTGTGTACATTTGTAAAGTCGTAAATTTAAAAAGGTTGCGAAAGATAAAAATTAGCTAATTTAAATTTACACTGGTGAAAGGGATCCCTTAACTTTGCCACACTTTGCAATATAATTTTATACAAATGCAAATGAATTGGTTAACTTTTTACTGCCACTTTTTGTAAACTGTGTAAATTCTAGTCCCTAATTAATAAAACGCACTTTGCCTGTGTTACTTTTGTTAAATGAAATTAATTTTTCCATTTGCATAATTTGTGTATTCCTTAGCATTTTGTCTAACATGCCCCCAACTTTACGAAGTTTACACAGTTACAAAGCCAAGCGTGAATTGTCCCAAACAGTAAAATTCCGTCTAGCCAATATTATTATCCATAATTAAACGATTATAATTTAGGTTTCAAATTACTTGACATTTTTTTCACTCGATTCTAAACTCCAAACTCTAGTTCTTCAAAATTTCATAAAATTTCTGTCTAAATATTCTTCCCAACAAGTATATTTATTTAGTTGTGTGTTCTGTACAGTTATAACCGAAACCCGGACTTTTCTCACGACTGAATGATGAATGCTGAATGTGTAACTTTGACCTTGTCCTGGATTTATATCATTTAATTTATCAAGAGATCTACTTTTTTGCACGCGCCAAATTCCTTGGAGGAAAATTTGCATTCAACAATTAATACGGAAATTAGGGCAAGTTCACTCTCGGAAAATCCAAACCACTAATTATGTTACCAAGATAATTACAAAGATTACTCGGTATAACAAAACAAATTTTCCGAACAATACGTAACGTCACTGCCTGCATACATAGTTTCCATGGAAACCGGTTTATATTCGTACCGATTGCTTCTATTTAAAACAAGATAACTGCATGTTAATGTACCTGACATTTTCTCCTCAGAATTGCGAATTTGTATTTTATTTTAAGACAAGATGTGTTCCAAATTAAGCACCAAAAATCCCTCTTAGCACCCAAAACCAACCAGTCACCTCGGTATTTGTCGAACTACTAAATTTTGCATGGATTCTCAATTAAAATTTCTCAGCCCTCAACTTAAAAAAATCCGTATCATTTTTGAATTCCCAAATCTCAATCGGTGTGACCGGATGGATACGTACGTACTTGCAAAAAAAATACGACACGCAATAATCTCCAAATAATGTACTCCAAAGTAAAGTAAAGCAAATGTCCCTAATTAATTAAATTATTATCCTGCCTACGTAAATACATACATATTTAATAATTTCGCGTGTGTTATGTTTCATAAAAATTAATTCCAGCCTACACTAAAAATTACGTCACTGCCTGCATGCACACGAAATTCCCGTGAGAATGGCTTCTTAATTTGGTAAAAATCCTGAAATTAAATCCCCTAAAATGCCATCTCTGCATCATTTCTTGTTTTTTAAAAAATGCATAAAAACTCATAAAATGCTCTCCCCTTTTTAGAATGCATGAAAAAAAAATCATAAAAATTTTCATTCTCTCACCAGACATTTTCGCTTCTCACTATTTCCTTCTTCTTTCCAAAATTGCACAAAATGATTGCACACACACTCGAAGAGAGCTCGAATTATGGAGAATCTAAATTTTGACGGATTTTGATGGACGGATGATGGCTGCAGTTAGTTAAAGTTGGATAACGCAGAAGAAGCGGTTGGTTGCTAACTAATTCAATTTCGGAAGATTACCCCATATTTATAAACTCGCCTGCCAAGTGAACCCAATCTTTCGTACACCGTGATTTACATCCGTTCCTTTATTGCAGCAGAGATATTTTTAATTTTCGAGCAACTTCTCCATCATCAAAATAAGTAAAATAGCGATCCATGAAAGCTAACTTGGCCCCCACCTGCCAAATCCAAATCCTTAGATACATATGTAAATAGCATAGGTTTCCGCCGAAAAGGAGCAACTATTGTCATGGAAGGATAACTTTTCACTTATCGCCCGTTTTCATCATGGCATTTTACTTACCTAATACGAACGAAGAAAGAAAGAGCGATGGGATTAATTAGTTTATCAGGTTCGCTTATTTGGGGAGGGTGCTGCTTTTTACTGCTCGTGCTATGTATGTATGCTCTTACTTAATTAGCATTTGGCTGGTTTGGTCTGCATGCTGGTCAACAGGTGGGCAGGCACAGGTAGGTATGCATATTTCGGGTTTGAGGCTGGCATCCGGTTTACTGGAGTGTAGCCAAAAACTTGCCACAAACAAGACCCGAGATACTTATCGATGATGATAAGTATTGAATTTGAGGGAAAAACAACTCATACATATTCTGTTTTATTATGCATGCCCTGCTAATCGTATTAATTACTAGGTATGTTTGTAAGTAAGTAGTAAAAGTGTGTTTAGGAGACTATGTATTTGCGTGGTTTACGAAGTTTAAGGAGTTTAAAGATTCCAGGAGAGAGGGTTCAATAAGCTGGGAAGGTGAGCGAGTGAAAAAAAGGAAGATCACAGACCTCGATTTCCTCTCTCTGTCTCTCTCCATTTTTGGGGATTTTGTTGTACAATAAAATAATTTTAAAAAAGCTTGCTTAGGTGAGGGGCTGCTAAAAGTGAAAAACAAGGCCTCTGGCATATCTTTTAAATATCTCGTACCTTTATCATTGTAACAGGAGTTGGTGGCTTTGCATCACCGCGAGGCCAAACATTTTTACCGTTTACCATACCACGACGTTTATTACTTACATTTTCTGCTAAGAAATTCAATTATTGCTAATTAAAATTGTGTCTATATGTATAAACGCTTAAACAAACTTATTGCTTTGAAAGGGTTATAAAATTGAGTGGAGTTTGTAAAATTATTATGCAGAGGACCAATATGATCAATAATGTTTATTTAGCTCATAATTAAATTCGATAGTAATTCAAGTAGCTAAAAAAATTTGATGGATGTGCACAATTTTCAATAGGTGTTATGCAAAAAATTAAGATGCCGACGCACGAATAACAACGCGAGGGTATTTCCTAATTTTATTTACATATTAAAACAACTAGTTTTCAGTAAAACGGTTTCAACTAAAACGTGATAAATGCTAATTTTGACGTGAACCCAGATTAGGTTCTTGTGAATTTTTTAGAATATATTCTTTATTGCTAGAGGCTTGGCGTAAAATGTTTGGCCTCGCGGTGATGCAAAGCCACCAACTCCTGTTACAATGATAAAGGTACGAGATATTTAAAAGATATGCCAGAGGCCTTGTTTTTCACTTTTAGCAGCCCCTCACCTAAGCAAGCTTTTTTAAAATTATTTTATTTCATGAATTTTAGGTGATGCACATTTTCAGACAATTAATTGCACCTCAAAATTGTTAAACTTTTTGAAATGAAGACCGAATGTCTTGAATCTTTTTCATTACAAAATTAGTTGAAAATATGTACAGGGGGTCGCAAAATTAATTTAAAAACGGATTAAGGATCAAATAATCCAAATTTTTTAATTAATTTAGCAGATAATAATTTTCAGATATTAGGTTTTACGAGGATTAGTTATTTCACGAGAACAATCTGGATTAGGGAGGAAGATTATTTAATCTGGATTAGATTATAAATTACAAAATGAACTTATAAACATTTAAATCCAAAATATATGCATATAGGATTTTCAAATTTAAAATTTGTAAATTTGACACAGTACTTAAATATAAAATTATTGAAATTTGAATTTGCAAAAGAATTTGTAATTAATATAGATTAATAATCGTGCCAACACTGATCAGGAAGAAAGTTTTTGTGCGATTGGCCAAAAATGGAAATTACAATTGACCAATTAATTTGGCAAATTAAAATTGCCTAACACAACTACTTGTATTTGGAAAATTGTTATATTGATAGCTAGTAGCAACCAACTAGGAATATTGTAATTCTTGGTTAGCAACATGAATGGTTTCAGATGCTTCCATCAAAACTTTTTCAGTTTTGGACCGATCTTAGTCGGATTTGTTTTAAATGACGCACAACCGATTTCTGCATGATAAAATCAGGTTTTATGCATATAGTCCTGTGGCACAAGTATCTCAAATTTTGATTTTAAGGTTTCAAGTCCAAATTTGAGAGCGAAGAATAAAACTTTTCTATCGGGCATATTGAAAAACCACATCTCCTAATTCTCCTCTGCACGATTGCTCTTTACACCATTTGCGTAGGATTAACCGTTTAGGCTCTAGCCTCGCTGACAGTTTCAAAGGGTGTATACGAAAGCATACTTAGGCTTCGCCGTAACCATGGTGACGCTTTTTTGCGGGCACCCATTGTTACTTTTGCCTCACCTACGAAAAATTAATTTTAATGGAGGGTATGATTGTATAAATGCGCATTTCAACATCAATATCGTCCCTAATTAAATCATTCACCTCGTGGCGGTGTTGAGTAGTTTTAAGTGAAAGAAAGAGATGCATGTAAAAGATGGTGGACGGGCTTTTCCTAAGGCTTGTGTACACTGTTAGAAATATGGAATAGTCACGCAGGCACTGATTTCTCGGTATTAGGCTTGCTACTGCTTAGGATTAAAATTGTACTGAGCCGTAAAAACTTGCTACCGATATGGACAAATTTTAATACCGAGTTACTACAAGACGGAATTGCTTACGTATCAATACCATTTAATACTATATTTCTAATAGGGTGGTACTTTCCTTGATGTAACAAAGATTCACACAGGTTTACTACTTTAAAAAATGGCTCTAGTCTGTGCTCTGAAATCACTATGTACATACATACGTACATACACATGTGCATTATGGATGCAATATGAAAGTGCAATTAAGTATATAAGTTGCAAAAGCAGGTTTTGAAAAAGTACCACTTGTTCTCCTATTTGAATATATCAGCCCGAAGGATTGTCAAGAATATTGTTTCGTTAGTCCTTACTCAGAAAGTGTTAATTTCAAAGTGGCTATTGCAAAATTCATCGACATGAATATTTATACGAACTGAGAGGATGTATAAAAAAGATTACTATCGACACTCGTTCTTTTTTCAGCTCGCCTTACCCGGCGGCCTCACATTTATACATGTACTCAGGATGAATAAAACACTTTTAAATCCTTCTACCTAGGTACATACATACGTATATATGTATATATACTGATATTCTTTTATTGAGTACGTAGATTTAGTTTGGATTTAGTGAAAATTCAACAGTTACAGCGTTAAAAATCTACAAAAAGAGTCACATGCACGACTTTATATTCCGTCCTGGTATTTATTAAGTACTAAGGCAATAGTTTGTTTTTTAGTGACAAGTACTGAATTACCACCATATCACCATACCGTAACGCCCGGTTCACGACGCCCGGAAGAGTCACACGCATATTTATTCCGGTCAGTGATGATTTAACATGTGTGCATGTATTTACCAGTTGGCTAACGACTAACTTGGTATCTCCTTTAACACAACAACATACAAATATACATATGTACATAATATAGAAATTATATAGTATAGTACATAAAAAATTGGAAATAGTTTGGATAATTCTAGATATGTTGTCCAAATTTTTTCCAATTTCCAAACTAAGCAAAATTTAGCATTATTTTCCTGTCAAATGCTTTCCTACATGCTTACGACTGTATTATTACATACAAAGCATAAAACACTCAATGAATTGATACCCGATGCATGTACATATGTAGGCATGTAGATATACATATAAATACGTATGTACATATGCACATACATACATTTGTATGTAGCAAGTAACACACATGAAACAAAGTTGTTTGGACATGCACATTAAGATTTCACACAGTACACGTTTACAACTTCATGCCCAGTAGTCGTCGAATCATATTAAGGGACCGTGCATACAAGTTGTCTGACAGATTTGAGGGGATTATTTCCGGTCAAGCCATCCATATTAATTTAGCATATGTAATATTATCACCGGATGGTAATACAAGTTAAAATCATAATTCTATCGTCCTTAACGCACTTACCCCCCCAGTAATAAATCCTTTCTCGAAACACGTTTCATTCAATTTTACTAACAAGCCTCCCTCCTCACTCCCTCCGTCAGTCACGGATATCCAGGCACGAATAAAATTTGCTAATAAAATCCCTCAAATTAAAAATATACAAACGAACGCTTTCTCAACTTATTTAAAAACTAGAAAAAATTCTTTAAAACTTGCATCATCCATTCCATTTCATACTGATCGGCAAGTCTGATACGCACAGTTCATGGACATTCATTCCGAAGTTTATCTTGAGCAGAAAATACGCATCCCTCGTCCCGTCCACCAGACCAGAATGGCTTAACCTCTGCAAATACTTATCAGCCCATCAATTCTGACAGAATCAAGAAAAATACGGGTATAGCTAGATGGATATGTACATGTGGAGATGTTGCAGGTGTAAGTGATAATTATATAATGATCCACCTGAGTATGAACTACTACGCCGCGGATTTTGTGGCTTAATCCAGACGCGGGGTATTAATTAGATATGAACTACACAGTAAAAAAATAAGAGAGGAAGTTAAGGTCGTTGATGGGCAGATGGATGGATGCTGAAAATAAGGATTTATTTCATTATCTAAATTGCATTCGTGAACCCGGACAAGATACATATGGATATAATTTATTTGAAGGAAGAAGAAACAATTTGTACATTTATATTTAGTTTTTCAAGAAAAAATTAAACAATTTGGCAAAAAATTTGAGTTCATTGCAGAAATTGTCTTTAATAATTGAAAATCTGGTCATACATACACATATTTTCCCCACATTCTTTACTTTTTCCGTATGTACATACATACCTATATGTATCGGTGTAAAAGGTATTTTTGTGAATAAGTTAGCTTAATTTCAATTAGTTGAAAAATGTTGGATTAAACACCTTGTCACATAAAACCAGTCATCTCCGATATACTAAAGTTTATGCCCCCACAATATTTACCGACATGAATACATACCGTAAATTTTACGATGATGCGATGACACTTATTTATTTACGATAATAATGCAAAATGCAATTTAAACTCCAATGAATAAATCACTCGGAATCTTTATTTATTCATGGCCAAATGCTAAACTCATGCACAAGGCGAAAACATTCATGAACAAAGACGAGTTTTTAGCTGGCTTTTAGTTGAAGCATTCTTTCGGACCATGCTTAAAATAGGTGATCTAATTTTGGACAGGCTTGACCCTTAGGTGCCACATGTCCTATGCTATAATTAGAATAGCGTCCCTGGATCATATACCATCTATTTACACAGGGCCTCAAGGGCGTTGAATTCCACAATTGGTCCAGTCTTAGAGGAAATTATTACTGGTTTCCAAGGGGTCTCAATAAGAATATTCGATATTTCAAAAGTTCAAATATCCTACTATAATTTCATATTCGTTGCCAGTTAAATTTAAAGGCATTAATTTACAACACTGTAAAGCGTCCGGTAGAGTCACATATGTACGCCGTACTGGTATTGATTTGGTAATAATTTCTTATCGGATTGGTTATAGTTTAATTCTGAGTGGGAGCGATTTCATTACCACAACATTACTACGCCGTAACAATCGATATTACCGATGCCGGTAGAGTCATATATGTACTCCGTCCGATAATAATTCGTAATGATTCAATACCAATTGCCTAAGAGTGAACAAATTAATTCTATACACCTCACCACGCGAATATTTCATCAAGAAATTTCAAATGTTGGTAAGGTCTAACATAATATTTGTTATTCCATGTATGTATATACCTACATTAATTTCAATCTGAAATTTTTAAATAATTTTAAAAATACGGCATAACATTTTCCTTCTTAAGCTGTATTTGAACAAACATTAAATAAGTGACTAAATTTTCTATAGTTATTTAGTTTATCCTTCAGTTTCCGATACATAAAGAGCGACACACTCACAAAACATGGAACCAATGGATATTGAGCCATCAAGCTCTACAAGTAAGTTATTGATAATTTCATCATTATAATAAAAACCCCTCAATAAACAAATTTCCTTTTCTAAAAAGAAACTCGACGGAAACCTGCAATCGTCCGAAAACAAAATGATGACAACCGATAGACTCGTTTAGGCAACTTGGGAATTAACTACTACGACTCGGATGTAATTGGTAATGGTGCGACTGCAATCGTGTACCGAGGATTTTTCGATGTCCCCGAGAAAAAGGCAGCCATCAAACGGGTGTTTGTCCAGTATTACGACGTGTTTGAAAACGAGCTTAAGATCTGGAGCAGTGTCGATGACAATGTTAACATAATCCGTTGTTTCAAATATCTCAAGTGGGAAGAACCAACAGGTATTAATTTATATTTTGCGATGGAATTGGCAAACACGTCCCTGCAAAATTTTGTAGAACAAAACCCACAAGATTACGTCTCGATAAAAAACTATCTTCGCGATGCGTGCAAAGGACTTAAGTGGTTGCATGGGAAAAGAGTCATTCACCGAGATATTAAGCCTGCAAATATTATGATTTTTGACAACGGAATAGCCAAATTGGGGGACTTTGGGATAAGCAAGAAAATTTCGTCAATCACTGAAGGGACAAATTCTATGGGGAGGGGGACTGGCGATTACTTGGCACCGGAAGTAATAGAGGCGATAGACACAAAACAAGCATTTGTAAATACCACCAGCCTTGATATTTTTTCAATGGGACTCACAATTCATAACAGTTTGGCGCAGGGAAATCATATTTTCGGTTCTGTATTTAGAAGGCTTTTAAACATTACAAGTGGTCGGATGGACTGGTCAAATCTTGTGGGGGGAGATATGGGGGTGAGAGCGAAAAGTTTAGTTAGTGCCATGATAAAATACGAGGGGAAGGACAGACCAAATATCGAGGCGGTGCTAAACCACCCCTTTTTCTGGAATTACAAAAAAGACTTGAGGTTCGTAATGTCCTTGGCAAAATCATTCTCCGATAAGAATATTCCTGAAATTAAACAAATTAATAGCAAATACAGCGACGAAATGTCGAAAACAATGATGGATGGAGACTGGCGGCAGTACATTGAAGATGCTTCATTAGAACTTTTTACGGCAAATCATAAGAGAAAGTACAAAACTTCACGAATAATGGAGCTTGTTGCATTAATTAGAGATAAAAATGAACATTATTTAGAATTAAATACTCTTCTTTTGATGGATGACTTTTTTGGAGAAAATGGAGAATTTTCGGATGAAAAATATATTAAATTCTTTACCAGCAAAGTTCCACACCTGATTATATTTCTTTATTGTACAATGCAAAGTATAAAGGTAAAAGGACGTTTCAAATATGACTATTATACTGACGATAGAAAAAATTTTACCATGTTGACTTGAAAATATATTTTATACATGCATGTGATTTTTGTTATTTATAAATTAGCTAAAATTTTTAATAAATTAGTTTAGAAATACAAAAATCTTCATGAAAAAATTAACACGAAAATATCTTTGTAATAAACTTATTTTTTATTATATTGTGTGCGAAATATGAAGAAGTCTGTTACATACGTTTTACATACGCACTAGACAGCATTAACATATAAAATACTGTTCTAAAAATGTGAAACATGTATTTCTTCAAACTACAAAATTTCCAGAATTTCCAAAATTTGGCTGTAAAAAATGCACGAAATTTCAAATTTTCCATCGTCATGAGTTTGAAAACGTTGCAACATACCTACATACATACACAGAGATGTCATTATATGTCCAAATCACCCAAGTAAAATAACAACTGGGGAAAATTTTATTACTTTGTAATATCATGATGAATTTTAGCAAGCAACATTTATTTATTCCTCAAAAATATCTTTATACGACGGTAGTCATCTATCTGTAGAATCGGCACAAATTCCTATTTTTTGCATCCGGACTACATACAAACTAATAATAATGTATTTAATGTCTTCTTACAGTTCACTCATGATTATATCTACTTCCCCAATCGTTATTGGTACATCGCGACATAAAGTCCCCATTTTAATCTGGCTCATAAAAATATAAAATTTCATATTATATCATTTCAATTTATCAACAAGTAATTAATCTACCGTACCATTAAGTTGTACTGCAAACTAATAATTTTGCACGGACCACCCAATCCCGTGGGTAACACATCTTTCGGAATTTTCAGGACATCTTTTCCGACCCAAACTTCTTCCCTGCCTGGAAAAAAATTTGGTCCAATGACACTAACAATTTCACTTGTGTCCGTTTTCATCTTTCCCTTCGCATGAAATTCCATCACTTGAACCAACTTGATTTCAGACTCAATCTTCTTCTTTGAGTGGTTCTCCAAATTTGCAGAAAATCCGATAAATTCACCAGGAGCGAATAAACTTTTCTCTAGTTTGAAAGTGAACCCAATGTTTCCTGACCCACGGAAAAGACCGAGTTTCTTGGTATCCCCGATTTGCACAGGATTATTTAAGCTGGACAAAATTTCACGGGTCAAATTTAGTTTCCCAGTCACAATAAAGGCAAGTTCTGCAGGGGCAATGTCTTCATTGAGTGACAGGTCTGAGGTCGGAATTGCTTCGATGGTGTAAAATACGCGTCCCTTGGGGCGTCTAAAAGAGGTAGGAAGTCCCAGTGGAAGTTGGTAAGTGAAGGGGAATTGCAATCCTGAATGCTCCGATGGTTTGTCATTTTCTTAAAAAATGAGTGTATTCATTACGAGTTCGCATAGTTAGCAAAATTAGCAAATAAAAAAGTTGAAAAATTTGCGAAAAATTGGCTTAAAAATTAATTTGCGAACTTGTGCATCTCCTAGGCAAATATTTAGTTCGAATTATTCTCCCGAAATAATATACCCATGCGATCCGCGAAGTGAATAAAATGGAAATCCAAATTTTTGCACAAAAAAATGTGGTATGCAATTTCAAACGTAAATTGATGAAAATCTGTACATATGCATGTGTGCATGTGTTGGGCATACTCACGTCGCATTTCGCATAAGCAGTTTAGAAATAATTTTAGGATGTCAATTTGCTTGATAAATTTTGCAATAAATATACAGCTTTTTAGCAAAAAGCTGGCAAATTTTGTAAAGTGTTGGAAGTTATATTTACCGTAAAAACTCAAATAGTAGCCGGGGGCTACTATTTATAAAATCGGTGGCTAGGACCCGGCTACTATTTGAGCAAGGCTACTATTTGGGCAAGGTCACTATTTCTAAAATTATGGAGAGAGACACGGCTACTATTTGAATACGGCTATGATTTTCATTTCCTGAATCAAGCTCAAACTAAATTTAAGAACAATGCAAATTTTGCCTTTAGAGTAGTAGTTCATTGGAATATTATTCTGCTCGACCTGCTCTTCAATGATTCCTTCGATGAGCTAAATTCGTATTTTGTCATCGACTTATCGCTTCGATAGCGTGCAACTGCGATTATATTGAATTACAATTTAATTATCTTAATGAACTGTCAAGAAGTGTATTAGTAGTAAGGAAATAGAGATGCGTCTGTTCGAATAAGGCTACTATTTGGACAGGGCTACTATTTGAGCAGGGCTACTATTTGGGCAAGGCTACTATTTGAGCAGGGCTACTATTTGGGCAAGGCTACTATTTGGGCAAGGCTACTATTTGAGCACGGCTACTATTAGAGCAACGGCTACTATTTGAGTTTTTACGGTATGTATAAAAATGTATACAAGCTCAGTTTGCCAGATTTTCCTTTCCGACGTTATCCTGAACATGGCCATCATATTTTCAGACATTCATTTGCATTTAGTGTCGAAAATAAAATATGATAATGCCGAACCGCTTGGGAGTAGAGTTATCTCCTCTGTAAAATAAAGTTCTTCGTCAGTCGCATAATTCGTGAGGTAGTGCACTTTCTCGCCCATACGTTGAACGCGAACCACTGGCCAATTCACGGCTGCCTTTCCCTCAAACTTTATCCGAATACCTGCACAAAAAAGACGTAGAGGAGAAAAGATCTAAATATGTACATCCATATGTACACACTAAGGAATCCTAAGAAATCTGGTATACATAAAGGGTCGCATTTAATGGCGACCCTAAATGACTGAATGGGATACCCTAAGAACTAAACCATACGGTGGACTGAATGGCCTACCCTAACAGGTCGAAAAAAATAGCTAATAACTGAATCTCGACCCTAAAGTTCTGATAGTTAAAAATCGTTGATTTACATCATTTTTTAGGTAATTAGATCTCGATTAGTAATTGTTAAGACCATTTCTCAGAATTGATTCTTAAATTAATAAAAAATTCAACAGCAAAGGCTCGCTTGCATTTCTTTGGGCTCCCTGGTCCACGTTTTAACCCAAGAGGTACATTTTTGCAAGTATCAGAGATATTAAAATCTCTGTAGATGTATGCTAGTGTGGTTAAATGCTCACAAACATGTTGGTTTTTAAATATTTTACAATTACATAGAGAAATCAACTAATTTCATTCTTGTCCTTTTGTCTGTGCGTACGGATTACATACACTCCAAATAAAAATAAGTAAAATTTACTCAAGTCTAATTAAACCCAATGGAGGGCTATAACCCAGCTTCTCATTTAATTTGGCACCTCCCTGAGATAATTTCCAGTTAACTTTCGAAACACATGTACATATTGATCATAATCGATCATTGTTATTGATTATATAATAATTACACTCTAAACAAAAATTGGTAAAATTTACTCAGGGTTGTCTAAAAAGTTGATGACACAACCAAAAGGTAAAATTTATCCAATCATTGTGTAAAATTTGTTCAAAGTTATGTGCATATGTAAAATGTCCAACGGGTGGGTAAATTTTGCACAAAGTTGGTTATTTTTAACTTTTGGTAGTGTCATCCTCTTTTTTACTCAACTTTGAGTAAATTGTATTTATTTTTAAATAAAATATATTGGGAAATTAGGGTAAAGTTTAAGATAAATAGGGATGGTTATTGACAAGTTAGGGAAGGAAATTCAGTCCACCGTAGGGTTTAGTTCTTAGGGTATCCCATTCAGTCACTTAGGGTCACCATTAATATTTGCCCATACATAAATAGTCATGGGGTTATGTATGTATGTACAATATGTATGAATGAAATATGCGTTTGAATATCCACACTGTCTATTGTGTCTATATTCAAACGTATATTTCAGTTTTCGAATTTTTGCCTCGGTGGCGATTTTAGCCCTCAAACTTGTTTTTGGCGAAAAATTCCTGTGGGCGTCAAACAAATCGTACACGGTCCAACCAAAGCTCATTATTCTTCAAAACGCATGCCGCATCCAGTAAAAAATATTGCAAAGTTCAAAAAAAATATCCACGAAGTTTTTTTTCGACGCCTCAAATTTTTTTAGAAAAATAATCCTGACCTTGGACCTATCTGCGACATTAAAAATCAGCGACGAGGAAATTGTCGGCAGTTAGGTTTGACATTACGGCATCATGTCGAGATAAAAAATTTGTCATCGTAGCTATACTTTTGTTACATACTGTATAAATAACTGCACACAAAACACTTTGTAACAAAATTATTACCACGCGTATGCACATATTAACATAACCAATATGAAGCTCTACCTCGTTGGGAAATATTTGGAACAATAATTTCCAGGAAATTCAAAGTTATTACTTACAATTAGATATTTACTACCATATGTTACTTAATTTCTAAATTTGAGTTTTGCGAACAAATTTTGCTATTTACAGTGCCAAATTTTTACCAGCGTGGTAAAGCATTACCTACATACATGCATGCATACATGTCAATAATGCCTACACGTGGTGACAATTTTCTTACAAACTTATTTTGAGTACGATGCATAGCTTCTTATATTAATTAATTGTACCCAACGATAATTTATGTACTTATTTATTTACATACTTGTTGGATCTTTTGTTACATTACTGGTCACTACGACTACACCAGATACGCTTTCTCCAGCGGTATAAGTTGCGTATTGCTTATCCAAAATGATTTTCAGCATGTTTAAAATTATTAAAATTTATATTTTCAAGGATGTCAAGGGTTTATGTATTTAATCTGTAGTGATAACAAACGCAAGTTCCGAAATCCTGGTGTATTTGGGACGTAATTAATATGTAGTTCAGCCTAAATTCGCTTACAACTGGTTCATTTCACATTACAACAAATTTAAATGGGATATGTAAATATGTGTGACAAAGCTTTACATATACAGTGGTGATAAGGTGCCTTAATTACGAATGTTAAACTTGACCGCATTGTAGACCGCATCCCTTCTATGAACATACACACATATGTACAAACACTATAAATAAAGTTGTGCAAAATTTACTCAAAGTTGAGTACATAAAAGAGAGGATGACACTTCAATTCAGTAAAATTTATCCGACCAATTTTATCCGACCGTTGGACCAATTTTACCCAGTTGATGTGTCACCTCCTTTTTTTACTATTCAAGCGGAGTAAATTTTATGCAACTTTATTTAGAGTGCACATACATATATTGGGCGTACTCACTTCAACATAAATAATGTTTGGCATCACAAATTAATTTAGCTTAAGTGCATTAAAAACATGTTCGTTTGCTGCTCAAATTTAGGAACATACATACATATGTAAGTATAGTTTTTTACCCATTCATTGTACGAGTTGGCGTCGTTAGCAAATAGCAAAATTCTCAAGTTCTCAAAAAAATATTCGCGAACTTGAGCATGTCCAAGTCTAGTATTTAGTTTGCAATCTGTTTCCAAAATTTTGTTGCGATGCGATCACACGGATTAACTTAATATGCCCAAAGCCAAATTTGTAGACAAGGAAATCTGCCACGAAACTCCAAACGTGAATGGATATGTACGTATTTACATATCTACAAACACATGTATATGCATATTGGGCGTACTCACACGCCTGCGTCTCATTTTGCGTAGATAGGTTTCGAAATAATTTTAGGAATGGTGGCAAACTTCGTATAACTTTTGAAGTTATATTAATCTATACATATGCAACCTCAATTTTCTAGATTTCTCTTCCCGAAGTTATCGTGAGTATGTCCATCATGTAACTAGGCACATATTTGAATTTACTGAATATAAAGTATAGTAATGCCGAACCGCTTTGGAGTACAGTTATCTCCTCTACGAAATAAATTTCTTCGTCAGTCACACAAGTCGTGTAGTAGTGCGATGTCTGACCCGTTCGTTGAACCACTGGCCAATTCACGGCAGCCCTTCCCTCAAATTTTATCCGAATACCTGCATAAAAAAGATGTATAAGGACGATTAAAGAGCTAAATTCTTATACATAAATATGTATGTACATATAAACATATATACACACATGCATAAATTGCTACACTAGAAATAGTTGCTGGTATAATAGATGGTAAACATACATCTAGGCATATGTATGTACGTATGTAGCGAAGAAGGGGGTCTACCTTATTGGGAAATATTTTGGACTGCATTATGGCAACACTGAGGGTATTCATTTGTTATTTCTTCGTATCGTTAGTATCGTAAATAAAATAGTTTACGCAGGTAAAACAAGGGGTCAGGTTTAGTAAAAATCGTAAGCGTAGTAACGTGATCTTCGATGACATAATCTTACAAGATCTTGCAAACTCACGTAAGCGTCATATATAAGTTATTTTATGATACGAAGAATACTAAGGATACGAATAAACAATGAATACCCTCAATAATTTCCAGGAGTTTCTTTCTTATTTATTACGCATTACATTACCTCATTTTTCTTAGATGAGGCTATAGTTACTGTAGGAAAAAAATAATCTAAGTAAGCAGTTACTACAGTTTTGAAAAGCTTAATTTTTTCAGATCCAGGTGAATTTCCATCCGATTTTAATGAAATTAGTGTCCAGAGTTAATTATGGCAAATTAGAATTGAACTGCCGAACGGGAGGCTAAAATGTTAACCTGTTTCTGAGATATGCAACAAAAACACCATCAAAAATGTGTTTTTGGGAGATTAGAAAAAAATGAAGACATGTATGCAAAATGTAAATGGGAAAAAAGTTGATAAATATTTTCTAGAAAAATACAAAATTAAAATGCCCAAAATCGGTTTAAACCTGAGAAAGTTTTGATGGTGGTCAAATATCACCATTCCCACCACCACCAAGTTTAGTTGCTAAGGCCCACCAAGCACACAGTAAAGTGATTATTAATATAAGGGCGAAACCCATTTATAAGATCGTTATGTCCGTCCGTCTGCCGGTTCGATGTGAACGCAGCGATATATGTACAGACTTGAATGAAACTTTGAACATATTTATATGTAGGTTTCTTACGTTAATTGATCTGATTAGAATCGGAACACACCCCCGGTTATGAAGGTCAAAAAGGCTACTAATTGCATACACGTCAATTTAGGAAATTTAACTCCGAGTTCAACGGTTACCTCGATATTGACCTTGAAGGTCAGCAAAAGTCACAAAAATGTCACCAAATGTTAAATTACATAAATTTGCCACAAATGTCGAAACATTTCAGATAGATTTTGAACGCTGAGCCCGAGTATTATACCAGTTTTGACCTACATACAACACCCCAGGAACGGTGTATGGGAAGTCAGAGGTCACATATGTTGGAGCATAGGTTTCAACTAGAATTAAGTGGTTTTGGTCTTTGACCTCGTCCTCACGGTCATTAGGTCAAAAATATTCGTGGTGAAATTTTTTTTAAATGATACGCCACATGAAAATTAAGGTGAAACTTAATTTTGGACCACACTCTCTAGCGCAATGGGGGGTGGACCTATTAATCATACTATCGAACTCGACCGAGAACTAAAAATTAGAAGCACAATAGCGATAACCGCGCTTGACTATGAGTCGTTCTGGAGATATCTGCCCACGGACGGAATGACAGACGGACGAACAAAAAGATCACAATAAGCAACAGGGATGGGCAATCCCAACACTTTCGATGGATTACGGATTACAGATTAATTAATTTAAAAATTACCATGGGATTACTGGATTGGGATTACTTCGTTCCTGAAATAATGTGGATTACTTGTTGGATTACTGGGATAAATTAATGATGTGGATTACGGATTACGGATTACAGTAATCAGATTACGGATTATTATCTGGATTACAAAAATCTATATTTATGTATTAAGGGGTGAAGAGAAGCAAAATCAATTTATGTAAAAGTGTTGTCTGTTGGTCTGTATCCACGATTTAGAACGGTTTCGAATTTCAACATGCGGTTTTCGCCAACGGGTTTCTAATTCTCGAGGTACGGATGAGTAATTGGAATTGTAGGTCATAAGGTCACGGCGCCACGCCAGTGGTGAAACGTGTCGAATTTGTTTTTGCCGGTTTAGACATCTCGGGCGAGGATTGTTTTGACGGGGCATGACCGTGTGACCGTGTCGACGACGCCAAGGTCGAAAATGTCGAATTTTTGTCTTGACAGTTTTAGACAGTTTTGGGCGGGGATTTAAAAAATAAAATGTAGACATATTCAGTTTTGGCATGCCATGACCGCGTGACCATCTCGCTCCACCCCTTTGCAACATTTCGTTTGCAACGGTTTATTCTGAATAGCGTCACACTTATATTTCATGATGATTAGTTTAAAATACAAGAGCTTTGAATCCGACAGTCGGTTTCGTAGGGTAGACAAAATTATCTTAGGGCAGAACTAAACAGATGTTGTGCAGGTGAAGATGATGACAGAGATATGTTGTAGTAAATAAACCCCTCTTAATTGTTCCAAAATTCTCTAAACTTTGCACCTCTGCTGAAGAATCCAGAAGATAGTTTATGCACTCAAGTTCAGAAAGTGACTTAGACTCTGGAGAAGTTGCAAGATGGAGCTGTCATGCCGTTCACAGGAGCAAAGTAATCCAACCAAGTAATCCGTAATCTGATTACATTTTCCAATCTCGTAAATTGGGGATTACGGATTACACATAATTTCCAGATCTAGTTGGGATTACGGACTACGGATTACTTTAAAATGTGAATTTTTCATGGGTTACTGGATTACGGATTACATTCAATGTAATCTGATTACTTAATCTGATTAAAGTAATCCTGGGATTGCCCATCCCTGATAAGCAATTAATAAATTACTTTCCAATGCGACTAAAAACCACCAAATAAACTAAACCCTAAAAAGGAAAGCTTAGATGAGACCAACAAGTGCGATGAAAAGTATTAAATAATTTTTTTTATGTGAATGATATAGAATTTTAATATTTCCAGCATCAGCGCCCCATTTCATTCAATTCACTACCACGTACATAGGTATGCATAATACCATAATTATCAAAACATTATTGATGGTAAATGGTACATCATTTAATAATTTTTCTTCTCGCTAAAAATTATGAATTCTTATAAATGTAATCATAGAGTTGATACTGTTCTACTCAATTAACATATGCTTACATAATATCCTTAATTATATATGTACGGATATTATGTATGCATTACGTATGCAGAAATAATAATAAATCATAATTTGTTGTTAACCTTTCTTAGCATTTAAATATTATTATTTCTTAGTATTAAATAGAATCGTTAGTGTTGTTCATATGAGAGCTGACCTGCTACGAGCAATTTACTTTCGTTAGCTTAAAATGAAATGGGACGCTGGTGCTGGAGATATTAAAATTCTATATCATTCACAGAAGAAAAAAATTATTTAATACTTTTCATCGCACTTGTTGGTCTCATCTAAGCTTTCCTTTTTAGGGTTTAGTTTATAACCAATTTCTATCTGGACCGGGTTAAATTTGAGTTTCGCCAAAAAATTTGTATAATGTACTTTACAGTTTACCAGCAGAACATTATATTTATGTCAATGTGCATGTAGTAACTCTGACGAATGCGCATTGTGATGAAAGTATTGCATACTTATAATTTTAGTATGTATTTATAATGCATGACTACTTATGTATGGACATTAATCTTACCCAGTGATATTTACTTATTTAATTTGTGTATTTACATATTTACTTGTTGGCCTCTTTGTTACATTACTGGGCACGACGACCACACCAGATACGCTTTCTCCAGCGGTATAGGTTGCGTCTTGCTTATCCAAAATGATTTTCGGCATGTTTTTCCTACACAAAAACACGAGGAGGACTTAAATTTTATTTTGCATTGCAAGGGTAACGTATTTATTTAGTGATGAAAGATGCAAGTGACCAATATTGATATATTTGGGAGGCAATTAATATGTAATTCAGCCTCAATTCGCTTGCAACGTATTGACAACTGGTTCATATTAAACACGCTAAATTTATGGTATAGGTAAATAATAAAGCTTTCTATGCACAAGGCATGGTGAATTTGACCGCATTGCTAACATTGCAGACCACATCCTTTTTATGCAAATACTCTAAATTAAGTTGTAATGTAGAAATATCTATACTCAAAATGGAGGATGATACAATAATTGAGTAAAATTAAGACACAGTTTGCTAAATTGATGTCATCCTCTTTTCTATTCAAGCTTAAGTACATAAATTTTGTACAACTTTATTTAGAGTGTAAGAACATACATTTATTGGGCGTACTCACTTCAACATAAATATATACATATTATTTTGCATCACAAATAATTTAACAATAAGCTGAAGTTGAATAAAAACACGTTCGTTTCCTGAGGAAACTTGGGAACACAAATACAATGTTTTGCTCAGCTTCTAAAAGTATTTGGATATTTTTTAGCTATTGCGGTAAAGCCATTTTTAAAGGGAATTTTTTGATAGGTTTCGAAATTTTTTAATATTTATTAACGATGCGAACTACAGATAGATTTGTGAATTAGTTTTAACCGTAAACAATTTTATTGGCTTGTAATATCATAACGAATGTGAATAAGCAATATTTATTCCTTCATCACAGCTTCATACGGTGGAGGAGGGTCAACTGTGAAATGAGCACAAATTGCAAATTTATTTGCATATATAGTAATTAAACCTTTATCAATATTTTCCTCACGTTTAACTTCTGATTCTCCAATCGTTATGGGCACATCTCGGCATAATGTCCCCACTTTAATCTGAAACCACATATCGTCGTACTAATTCATAAAAGACCTAAGTGCAGGCGATGCTAAATTCAGAAAAGACCTAAGTGCAGTAGGTGTTTAATTCAGATACGACCGAAGTGCAGTCGATGCTCAATTCAGAAAAGACCTAAGTGCACAGAAAAAAAGTAAAAAAAGACCTATGTGCAAGTATGTATTTACTTATGGCTAAATCGCGCGATATATATGAAAAATAGTTTTGGCAAGATTTAGCCATAAGTAAATACATACTTGCACATAGGTCTTTTTTTACTTTTTTTCTGTGCACTTAGGTCTTTTCTGAATTGAGCATCGACTGCACTTCGGTCGTTTCTGAATTAAACACCGACTGCACTTAGGTCTTTTCTGAATTTAGCATCGCCTGCACTTAGGTCTTTTATGAATTAGTACGACGATATTTAGTTAGCCGATTTATATAAAATTTCACGTACAAACAAGTAATTAATCCAATATGGGGACACCCATATATTACGTTGTCAAAAAGGTGGGTAGGTGGTTTTGGGTCGACTATCTTGCTCCTATTTAGCTTACCATGTATACATAGGCTAGGAAATGGGCGAATGATTGGGAAAAAATAGGGTTTTTTATGACGTAATATACAAATACCCCCTACGAACCTTCAAAGTGTACTGTAACTTAATAACTTTGCAGGGACCACCCAATCCCGTAGGTAGCACGAAATCCGGAATTTTCAGGACATCTTTTCCCACCCAGACTTCCTCCCTTCCCGGAAGAACTTCCGGTCCTGTGACGTTCACAACTTCTCTCGTTTGTGTTTTCATCTTTTGCTTCACATGAAATTCCATAACTTGAACCAGCGTTATTTCAGGTTCAATCTTCTGCTTGGAGTGGTTTTCCAAATTTGCAGAAAATCCGATAAATTCACCAGGAGCGAATAAACTCTTATCGAGTTTGAAAGTGAAGCCAATATTTCCCGACCCACTGAAAAGACCGAGTTTCTTGCTATCTTCGATTTGCACCGGCTTATTCAGATTGGAAGCCATTTCATGGGACAGATTTAGCATGCCGTTTACAATTAAGATAAGATTTGCAGTGATATCCTTCTTGGGATTGGATGGGTCGGTGGCGGAGGCATCGATGGTGTACACCACACGTCCCGTGGTGCGTCGAAAGGAGGATGGAAGGTCACGTGGTAGTTGGAATGTGAAGGGAAATTTCAAACCTTGTGAGTCGCCTTTTTCGGCTAAATTGATTTTACGTATGAAAATTATAAACAAAATTCACGCAAGAGATTTGAGGATTAAAAAGTAGGAATATCTATACTCGAATTTTTGTATTTGTGCTAATCACCTCATTCGCATTTTTTAACGCATTCGCGAGAGGCACAGAGTTTATTCTGCATGGAATGCCATATCGCCGAAAATGGGTACAGTGAGATTTATGCAGATGAGGTGACCCACAATAAATTTCACTATTTGTACGTATATACATATATATATTGGGCGTATTCATATCAATGTGTTATGCATAACTCATTTAATAAAACGTTTGGGAAATAATCTTACAAATTGCGTACAAATGTGTTAAATTTCGGAAAATTATAGTGAGATTCACGCAGGCCTTGGTAACATTGTAAAATCCATAAATTCTACAGACAAGTTTAGAAATAAACTTACAGTTTATAAATCTTTCTAAGGAAAATTTTGACAATTTTAACTAAAAACTTTTTCATAATCAGATCAAGGACGTCTTTTTTTACAAAATTTACATATTTTACAAGTTATCTACGAATGCGTGCCTTGCCTTGCTGACAATCTGCACGTTCATGATGAGGTCGTGCATATATTTAGTAACGAGCATGATTTGGAAATTTGGTGAAATTATGAGATTTGGTGAATGGGTACAATATTGTGCCTAACCGTTTTCAAGTAGAGTTTCTTCGCCTTTAAAAAAAATTCTCCATCCGTAACGTATATTGCGATGATGCTCCTTCCTGCACGCATAGTCTCTGTCCACTGGACGAGAGCTTTTCCTTCAAATTTTATTCGAATATCTGCACAAAAAGGAAAATGTGATTAATAACGACTAATAAATACGTACGTATGTAGGTAAATTAGCTGAGCACAATTATGTAAAATAAAATTTAATTCGAATTTAACTAATTAAAAAGTTAAATCTAATGAAATTCAATTTAAAATTTTATTTCGTTTGATACTTTTTGACACATTTGTTCCAAAGTTGACCACAGGGTTGCAGAAATCTCATCTCACCTTCATAAATCTCATCTCACTGAGATATAGTGAGAAATAGTGAGACATGAGAAATATGAGAAATAGTGAGATTTATGAGCCATGCACTAGCGCCACCTAGCGGACGGGGTTATGAACTACAAGTTTATCTAATTATTTCTCATATTTCTCACTCAGCCCCAACTGAGATAAATGATATAAATCATTAAATCTCACTAAATCTCACTCAGTGATATATATCACTTGTAACCCTGGTTGACCATCACGACCTTGCCGGAAACAATTTCTCCAGGGACGTAAGTTTCGTCCTTCCTATCCAAAATGATATGCAACATCTTTTTTCGAAGTAATGATCAGAAATTAAGATTTATGTGTATTTTATACGCTTAAATGGGCAGTTATGTATTTTTTGATGAAATATGCAAAACCGAATGTTACGAATCAATAGCTACAATTCGGTTACACAGCGCAAAACTGGATATCTAAATTAAATAGATATGTTCAACACAAAAGCATGCACTCTTAGAAATCCAGTATTAAAATTGTACCAAGCGGTATTCATATATGTACGACTCTACGAAGGTGGTATTAATAAGTAATACCGCGTAGTAATACCTTGGTATCAAAGTTTTACCGTATCGGCAGCAAAGTTTTACGGACCAGTATAATTATAACACTAAGCGGTAACACTTTAATCACGAGAAAACAATACGTGCCTGACTATACCAGATTTCTAGCAGTGTTTGTGCATATCTAATAGATATTATCTATTACGATAATGTTTTCCCAGTGCTGATTAAGTTTGCCTCAACCTAAATCTGGTCGCATCGATGAATTAAGTATGCAAGATAACGATGCTTATTTTCATGGTATATAGGTAAACAAATCGCTTGATGTGCTAATAAAATTTAATTTGTGCATGTATATTTATCTGCCTAGGAAAATGTGACTAAATTGAACATGATCCTTAGAAGGATCTTGTTCAATTACATTGCATATCTAGAACTATGCAATGTAATTTTATCGTGTTTTAGTTAGTGGTACTAAAGTTGTCCCTGGAAAAGAGATTCCAGTGTCGATTTTCTGTGGGTTGTTAGCCCTGACAACCGGGTCCAGTTCAGTTTTTTCAGTTTCGCACCAAATCTGCATGAAAATAAACATGCAGGCGTCATCGCCACGTACATATCCATAGCACCTAACAAACAATGGAACAATACGCAGTTTTACTACCGACAATTTCCTGCATTGTAAAAATTAATTGGTGACTGGATTTGTTAATCGTGGAAACTTGTATACCATTCCAACTTACATCTGTCGAAAACCCTTCGTACATACATACATGCCGTTTGCATACATACAAAGTTTCCAACTATTCAATTAGATAGTTCGTCCAAAAGTAGACGTTTTGGATATCTGTTCGGTATTTATTTTTCTATAACTAAACTAACTTTAGTATTCCAAGAATGCAGAAGACATGCATATTGAAAAATAACGGAAAATTTTCTACCTTTTCAGGGAACAAGATGGTATACTTGATTCCATTCATTATCCTGGCACTGATGGCAAACTGTACATGCGAGAACAGGGACTACAGCAAATTGAAGCTAAAACAATTTGCCCGGAAGCATCTGGACAGCCTTATAAAAGTGCGACCAAATACGGACGACAGGTACACTGGCTGCATGTGCCCACCCAGTCTCAACACCAAGGGCTCCTTCTATAGCCTTTGTGGACATGAATTGAATCCAAAAGTAGGTGGGACTTGCGTTAAGGAATCCGGATATCGCTGCATTGACGGGCATGCGGAAGCCATATTGACGCAGGACTGTGCAGCTCAATCAGCTCAACAGGGGAAAAAACTTCACTGCGCAGATCTTACTGAGGAGTGTGACGCAGATTGCAAATTACAGGGAACAAAAAGCTGCCTACCGTGAGTGGAGTATGCATTTGTGGTCAATTTTACCAGCAAATATTGCTTTCCTATTACAGTAATGAAGCACGAAGAGCTTGTTTAAAGAGTATTTTGTATCGTAAATAATTTTGGGCCAATATCACTGTAATAAATTAAATACTGGTTATGCGATTGATTTGGTTTTTGAATGCGGTGACAGTGTTGTTATTGCGGTATGCACGTATGGAATCACCATTCAGCCAAGTTTACGTGGTTATTGCTTAATTCCCGTAAGTGAGATATGGGATATGGACCTATGGCCGAGCGAACTTCTTGGTTTTGTTAACCAAGTTACCAAGGGTTTGGGATATACGTATGTAAGTTTACTCCATTGCTTTCTACATGGCACAAAGGCGCCCTAGATCGGTCTGGGCCAGGAATCACCCTCTTTACTACTTGAGCAAAGAGATCGAGTCGCTATATCGAACTAATAATATATGATCCATGAAAGAAGCTGATAATTTTTTAAATTGATTCCATGTCTGTGTTCCAAGGTTTATCACTTTTATTTGCATAACAAATTTCGTATCGAACCAAAATTCATGCATGCATAAGTTGCATTCAACCCAATACTTCCCGCACTGATACTTTTATTTATTTCTATTCAATTGTATATAGTTATTAAGTCAATTCAACATTTTCTTTAATCTGATGCAGTGATGCTCCATATTTAAAAATGGCTACTTTTCAGCCAATATTCCCACTCAATTTTCTAAAAGGGGTGACACACCGTTTCAACAATTTAGAAAACAATTTTCCTTCAGAACAACGTAATTCACCCATCGGGACAGGAGCGGCAGTAAAGGGACGTTCGCCCTCGCGATAAATGCACTGCGGAATCCAACTACTTTTTATGAAAGTGTATCTATAAGTTCCGTATGTCTGAGACCGGCCATTATTTCTGTCAGGTGGGCATTGGGCATGAAGTTCCACGCAAGATTGAGTCTTGCTCGAATAAAAGATCAATTTATCTGCATCTCGCGAGTTTCGACAGCTTCTCTTGGTGCAGATGGATTTCGTCCCTGAAGGATCCAGGACAAACCACTCGTATGATTTGCAGGGACCCTACGAAGCACATCTAATTTAATTATTAATAATTTGACTTTTGCAAACTAAGTATTTGAGAGTTGAAAAATGATTTTAAAATTCTCACCAAAAAATCCAATTCGACTCAAAAAACACACCTTGAGCATCCGCCCTTTTGTAATAATTTAAATACCTGAGAAAATAGTGGGTAACACGATTCCGTTTCCGAGGAAAATCCATACGCTCGAAGTTCCGTATCCGAATGCCACTCTTTCGCCTTCCGCATGCAGTAATATTCAACTGGAGAGGAGGGATCATTATTGAAGAAATCACATGAACAATACCCGAATTCGGGAGAGTCTTGATTATAGAATAATTTCATGTGGAGGGGACACGGGTCTTGAAAACCTGTTAGATAGCAACGTGCCGGCGTGCCAAACATGACCCATGGGTAACCATCGGTTGGACTGTGGGCACGATAATTAGTCGTGTTGAATATGGTTCCGAACAGATATCTTGTCTCAATTTGCTTAAGATTGTATCAGATATCGGATCAGATATCAGATTCAATGTTAATCAAGTTGCCACCATATATTTGTTTGGAGCCATGGTGTTGAATGTGAATTTTTAATTTCTTAAAATTACTCATTAAAATATTTAACTTGAACCTTGGACATCCCGGACTACTTGAAAGGATACCTGGTTCATTTGAGCGGATTTGAATGAACGATTCATCCACTTCGATACCCTCACCGAGTTGACTTTCCGTCAAACTGTCCCTATTTTGCAATGCTTTCGCCAATCCGGCATGCACTTGCCGAGGGGGACCGCCGCAACTTGCTTCAGCAAGTAGTACAAAAATCATAGAAATAATCGGTACGAACATAATGCTACATAAATGCGTGGCTTTTATTTATATAGTTAAATACATATAAACTCACAACGAATAATCTTTAACCAGTTTTAGAACTTTTCACCTCTAAAACAAGTGCCACACTGGTTCCGGAGAATTTATACATATATGTATGTACGTATTTGAGACACAGTTTTTTAACAATTTAAGAATACGTACATACATAAATTAAATTATTCAATTCTTAACTTGCAGGTACATATTTATATGTACATGTTTGTGTCGTGGATATTTTTGCCAATATTTTTGCAATGCATACATATGTATTTATGTATATAAATATATGTACGAAGACAACAGAGAAGATACGACGTATATTCATATGCAATGCAATTAAACACACATATCTATGTACAAACGTAAGGTATGTATACCTTACGTATATTCATATGTATGTATGTATGTACGTAAATATGCGTAGTATTAATAACCTCCAGTATCTTACACCGTACACAAAAACAGGTTTGTATTGTTACGAATTTGCATGAATGTACATATATTGTATACACGTATATTGTAAACGTTCAGCATTTTTATTATCATCCCTTGTACATCTAAGTTGTTACAACTGGACACGATTGAAATTGTTTATTTCCATGTCTAGCATCGAATTTATGTATCTCAATATACCAACTAATAATTATTAAGCCAATTTAAAATTTTCCTCACTCTGATTTTGAAAAATGTCACCTTCTCAGCCAACATTTCCACTCATTTTGCTAAAAGGGTTGATACACCGTTTCAACAATTTCGAAAACAATTTTCCCTCATAACAGCGAAATTGACCCCTTGGAGCGACAGTACTTAAGTGACGTACCCCCTCCCGATACGTGCACTGCGGAATCCAATCACTTTTTATGAAAGTGTATCTATAAGTGGGAATTATGCCAAATTCGGAATCATGGTAGGCCCGATCATCGTTTTTATCAGGTACACATTCCGCATGAAGTTCGAGACAAGATTGCGTCTTGTTGGAGTAAAATATCACTCCATCTCGTTTGCTGGGGTCTCTACAGCGTCGCTTCTCGCAGATAGCCTTCGTCCCCGAAGGATCCAGGGTGAACCACTCGTCCGATTGGCAGGGACCCTGAGCAGGTTCAATTTGCAATAAATGTTACTATTGAAAAATGATGTTAAAATTCACACCAAAAAATTAAATTCAACAAAAAACATGATAACAGTCTGTCACATTTTTAGCATCCACCCTTTTTATAATAATTTTACCTCAGAAAATAGTGCGTAACACGATTTGGTTTCCGAGGAAAATCCATACGCTCGAAATTCTGCATCCGAATGCCATTCTTTCGCCTTCCGCATGCAGTAATATTCCACTGGAGAGGATGGATCATTATCGAAGCAATCACATGAACAATACCCGAATTCGGGGGCGGTTTGATTATAGAATAATTTCATGTAGAGAGGGCACGGGCCTTGGAAACCGGCCAGGTAGCAACGTGCCGGCGTGCCAAACTTGACCCATGGGTAACCGTCGGTTGGACTGTGGGTATAATAATTAGGCATTTTTTATATACATTTTTAATGCGATAAAATTAGTAATTTAAAAAATTTCAACCTAGGACATCCCGGACTACTTTCGGGGACATCTTGTTCATTTGTACGATTTTGAAGAAACGATTCATCCACTTCGATACCTTCACAGAGTTGAGTTTTTGTCAAACTGTCCCCATTTAGCAATGCTTTTGCCAATCCGGCATGCATTTGGCTAGGGGCCCCGTTACCATTTGCTTTACCAAGGAGTACAAAAAGTATGGAAATAATCGGAACGAACATAATGCTAAATTAGTGGCTTATATTTTTGTGCTTATTTATTTAGTTATTTAAATATTTACAACGAATAGTATTTTGAACTTTTCGTCCCTAAAGCAAGTTTCACACTGGCTTCGGGGAATTGGTGTGCATATTTGAGACCAGGGTTTTCTAACAATTAAAAATAATACCATACACAAATTATTCAGTTTTTAACTTACATCCACATCTATACAATGCAATACAAATCTGTATGCATAAAGTGTAAGATGTTTACATATGCGAATATTTTGCAAAGCATTGTATGCAGTATGTATGACGCAGATAATTGGCATACAGGTTATAACCTGCATGCCCATTATCTTACACTCTGAAAGAACAAGTTTGGATTTGGGAGGAAGGTTTACGTACGTACATATGTACATTCAATTGTTAAAAGTTGAGCATGTTTTCATCTCACGTATGTATAACTTGTTACAACTGGATACGACGCTCATGTCCAGCCGCATTTGCCTCAATCTAATAGAAAGGGAATGAATATTCTATCAACTACTTAGATACATGCATATGTATTCTATAATGGATACAGATTTCTGTACAAGTATTTAGTTAAGAAAATTTAAGTATGTTTAGTATTTTAAACTGATCCATGCTCCTAATGTATGAAATTAATAAGCACAGCTACATATGTACCACATCTGTACATATGGGCGTAGAAACGTATGTACATACTTACGCACATCCACGCTGCATACATTTATTAGTATGTCCTTACGTACAATAGGAACCAACATTACAAATAGCGAAACAAATTCTGACAGACTGCTTAAAAGACGGCACAGACTGCCAGCTTAAAAGTTTTCGAGGTGGGCGACCGTTCCATAAAATGATACACTGACAGCGTTAACCCTGATGACGATAAGGTGGAAGGGAACGGTCAAAAAAGGTCAACAAAATTTCTCAACGCACCGATACCTACAGTGCATACATTTCCCCAAGTAAAATATGATTCAGACTTGATAATCGTCGAATTTTGAGAAAGAACCATGAATTTAAGTATTGCTCAATGCTCTCGTTTTAAGGTTTTTAAGGGTCCTCACTGAAGACTGTTGTTTTTGAAATGTATTCAGATTTGTGAAATCATATTCTATGCAACCGCTCATGACATATTTTTAATCTGATTAGATTGCATTTGGTTTCTGGGTTTTCGATGAAGGTGGAACGTGAACATGAACAATGGATCAACGTGGATATGTAATTCATTCATTCCCTGCCAAATTACAAAAATTATTTCATGCATAAGAACCGTTTCGACCTTTGTTTGCCTCAACGGGACTTTCCTTTCACTTTCTCCCTTAATGTTTAGAATAGCTACATATGTATGTATATATGTAAATATGTACTTGCAGTGACTTGCACATATGCACGAAACGAGACGAGACGAAAGTAAAGAAGCAGACTAAATCCATCTGCTCGTTCGTTACATTATTAAGTTCATAATCCAAAGTAGAAAATATTTCATATATTTTTACTCGACCTGCTCTAACAATGTATGTAGGTGTCCCAGTGTATGTTCTCCGATTTTAACCAAACTAGTGCCAATCGATTTCAAATTAAATTAATAAGAAAATTTCGAGATGCAAAATTTCCAAATGAGCAGTAATAGCAGACATATTTGCATCCGAAGAAATTGGACCCTGTAAAATTTGCTAACTTCATGGCGCATTTTCTCCTCTTTGGATGCAAATATCTCTGCGAAACCTGCACATCGGAAGATTGTGCCTTTTGCTAATTTCATATTGATTAAATTTGTGCTCTATTGATATCAGTTTGCTCAAAATCGGAGAGCATACCCTGGGAGCATACCTGTGCAAGCGAATTTCTCTTCACTCAACTTCACTCATTTTCAGCTCGGGCCAAGTAGCCCTTCACTCCCCTCATTCGCGTGAAGGAAGGCTGAGTGAGGCTTCACTCACTCATCAATCCCATTCTCACTCATTCATTCCCTTCACTCCTTCATTCTTCTCACATCACTCATTCCCCTCACTCACCTATTTTCCTCACTCTTTCTGTCATTCAATCAAGTCCCTCGTGTCATCATAATTTAAATATTTTGGCGCCATGTAGTGGGGGAATGTGAGACTGGGCTGGGGCAATGTGAGACTAGGCTGGGGCAATGTGAGACTGGGCTGGGGCAATGTGAGACTGGGCTGGGGCAATGTGAGAGTAGGCTGGGACAATGTGAGACTGGGCTGGAGCATTGTTAGACTAGTCTGGGACCACATGAGACTGGGCTGGGGTACTGTAAGACTTTCCTGGGGTGATTAGAGACGCACTGTTTTAATATTGCGAGGGCGAGTTTAGTGTGTAAACTAATTATATTCCTTCATTTTTCTTCCCCGGAGATAAAGGAGTGAAGGAGATCTCCTTCACTCCTTCACCCTTCATTCCACTCATTTCTCGTTTGGGCCTCCCTCACTCAGCTTCACTCACTCGATGAAAGTTTTCAACTCCCTCACTCAGCTTCACTCTCCTTCACTCCTTCATCGCGAATGAAGCCTCAATTTTCGTAAATTGAGTGAAGCTGCACAGGTATGCCTGGGAGACCTTCATTATACGTCTAATTATAATTTGTATTAAATCCTCACTTACAAGTCATATAAGCAAGTGATGGATGCATCCCCTTTAAACAACAGATTGGTAAGTTCATATGTTTTTTCAAACGATATGTACATACTCGTGTCATTCGGTGTCATACACAAGTTATCTGTAAGCAATTTATAAATAAAATCAATTATCTTCTAGATACTAAACACCCTGTTCAAATTTTTATCACCAACCACTCTACAAACTGCACGGCTCGTTTGCAAACTATGGGATTACGAGGCAGCAAAGTGTTTCCCAGTAACTATTTTCATAACACCATCCACCTTCAAAAAAGCTAAGGCCAGAAATCTCATCAACTTTGTGCATAAATACCAAATCGAGTATAACTTGCAACTATCATTCCTCCCAAAAAGTTTGTGGAATTATTATAAGAGAAAACACTTCTTCGAGGGTTTGGTCGACCACGTGTACACTCAAGGCATAAATGTCTCTACTGGTTCGGCATCTTCAATCGTGGATTTATTATCTGGAACGCTGCAGCTAGTTCGGGATCTGCGTCTTGAAATTATGGTCCGCAATGCAGAAGATGGGAAATTGTTGTCCAAACTTTTTCAAGGGATGCCCGGTTTAAAGATTTTGTCACTGGATCTCGTTGACTGGACGGAGGAAGGGTTGAAACATTTATGTAGGAAAATACCCTTCTCTCTAAACATTCTTGGACTACAATTTCATAATGTGAGTTTTAGCTACACTGTTACGCTTAAAAATTCGGTGTTAATCGTTACCCGGCGGTGTGCATATGTATATGGCTTCATCAAATGGTGATAATGTTTTTCACTGCATGGCAATAAGTTTTTCCCAACATGGTGATAATTTTATGATAAAATTATCAATGGTGATAAAATTGTTATGACCATTAGCTGAGTTACATTATCACCGCGCGGTATTAGTCACATACGCATACCGCTCGGTGATGAAACCATTGTGTCATGAGGGGACGTTCATAAATTATGTAATGTTGGAGGGGGTCTAGGGCTCCAACGATATCATGCTTATATTACACATGTTAAAGGGGGGCGGCGGTCTAGAAAATTAGGATTTTTACACTACACAATTTATGAAGTTCCCTAATTACATGTTTGTTTGCTATAGAAGGACGAAAAGGACAACTACACTGCAAATAATCCGGTGTTAATATTCACATTGAGATTTACACCAAGGCGTTGGTGAGGCTTGTTGACCCTGCTCTGGTGTCAGATCGCCCCTACCCTCGACACCGCGGAATGTTGAATTCACACCAAGCATGTGTTTACATTATTTATTTTTAGCCGTGTAAAAATTTACACTGATAGTGTAAATTTACACCTTGTTGGAAGAGTTTTTTTGGAACGTTTTTATTTTTGCGCATGCTTCTCAGTCCATCCCCGGCAGCCATTTCTCCAAGTTCAAGAAACAGCATGGCCAAGTTAGTAAGAGTTTCGAATCCTATGAGAGGAAAAAAGTTGATTGTTTGTGAAACACGAGGTTATGAAGATTTTATAAATTTAGGTAAGTTTTCATCAAATCATTAAATAATTAGTTTCGTGTTTTAATTTAATAGAGCCAATATTTTTATTATTTTATGCAGTTAAGACAAAGTTTCTGTTGACAGAGGAGGTGGAACTATCCCTGCAGGACGAAGAAGGCGCAGAGATCGACGAGCAAGTTCTTCCCATTCTACTCGACCAAGCGACCACCCCTAATCTTATCTTTTTGCTGAATGGCGAGGAATTGGTCTCGACAACTTCGCAGGTCGTGACGATTCCATCTACATTTGCAGGTAATTTAATAGTTGTAAAATATAGCCCATTAATTCATACTTATTTAAGTAATAATATTTACATAAACTATCAGGTGTCAGTCTAACTCCAGGCTCATTTTCGGTTGGAGGGCAAAACGAAGATTTGTTTCAACAGGTGAGCGAGGAAATATATTCAAACGACTGAAAGTAATTAAAATAATTTCTTAACCAGGTACTGGAACATTTATTGGAAGATAGACAGGATCTGTCTCAAGTCGTCAGTGAGTGCAACAAAAATGGTTTTGTTGACTTTACTTCCTCGTCAACTTTGATCAAGGAATTTGTTGCCAAGTTGGTGCAACTCAAAGGGTGAGTTAATTTTGAAAGTAAGTGTATTATTTGACTATTTAGGATAATCACATCTGTGACTTTTCTAGTGAGTCACCATCCCCCAAGGATCAAAAATTACTGGCGTTGGCAATTATTAAAATTTTGCCCTGTTGGAGATTTCCATCAAGTGTTGAAGGAATTGTAAGAATTTTCTTTAGGTTTAAATATATTAAAATTAATCGTCTATAGTTAGTCAATATAGTTAATAGAATATATTTTACGATTTGCAGGATTTGTTATTTGACGACGTAAATCGCACCGGGCTTATTCAGTCAAGACTTCGCTGGGTTCATCGGAACTTGAAAGTAGACAATAAGGACGTCAAAGTGAAGGGTAAACGGGCAGCGCCGGCTATGACAGGTGGTCCGACATCAAAACAAATCTCTCCCGATCAAGACTGTCAGCCGGCATTGGAAGAAACAATAAATAAATTGAACGGTTTATCGTCCAAATCAGAAAATCACGAGATAAAGGCGCTGGTGGAGGCTACTCTCCCTCACAGAAATCAGCTTCGCTCGACAAACGCGCAGTCCATTCTCAAAATCTATAATAAGTTTACTGAGTGCGATTTTCTGGTAAGTTTTTTTTGAAAATATTAACTTATATGTCACTGGTTTAAGTTGTTTTTTAAACTAGGTGAACTACGAATTTTCTCTCATCCATCAAGCTGAAGAATCAAACTTTTTGACCATCTGGCCGGCCCTATCTGCACATATTATTGACAAGGCGAGAAGTTTGAGCAAGTCTCCGTCCCTTCATAAATTTATTAACGAAGAGTCGGGTAAAAATATGTAAAAAATTAGCAATTAAGCTTACATTGAAATATTTATATAAGTGCATATTTTAATTTATTATATTTATACAGGAAATTGGGATCCAAGTTTAAGGGCACTCTTCTTCCTCCTGCACCTCATTCCACCTGCTGCTCAGGGCAGAGGGAAAGGAATTAGATGCAACATTCTGCAGGCCAGAGAACGACTTGTTACTTTCCATAAAGTGAAATATGCCAAATTTATAGATTAGAAGATTACATACTAAATATGATAAAATTAATCTAATTGGAACTTATTTTCGTAGACTGGAACGCCGCTTCAATCTATTTTGGATACGTGGAGCCCGGAGAAAACACAGCCCAACTTAATCTGCATCGGGGACAACAGTGCCACGATTTCCTCCTTCTATTTGACCCTTGACAGGAGTTTACTTCCCCTCAGTGCGACAGAATCCTTGGCAGCTATCGACTCACTCTTCAAGGCTCACTTTGTCTTCGCCACTGAATACGACAAGAGTTTGATAGGTCTCTGGAAGTTTTTACAAGTTTATGTCTACAAATTGGATGTCAACACAACGACAATTCCACCGAAGGCCAAAGAGGTGTACGTCCAACTGTGCAGTTCCTTCGAGTTTTAGTTGCTATTTTGTTTGATAATATTTAGGATAAAATTAATTAGAATTTCAAAAATGTTCAGCTGCCCAGACTGTGCGAAATGGTGCTTAACGGGGCATGATATTTTTTTGCACTTTAAATATGTACATAGTTATTCTCAGTCCAATTTTCAAGAAATAGTTTGCCCACATATTAATTGTTTAGTTTCGTTAAGTAGTTGGAGTGGTCTATTAAGACATATAAAGTCCCACGAAAATGTGGAACGAGTTCAGGTCGAGCCTTCTGAGGAAGGTTTACAAAATAATATTAGTTTTGATATTCCGGACGAGGAAGAGATTAGCGATATTAGTGAAGATTTTATGTCTCGTGATAGGGCTGTAAAACTATTTCAAGATTTGTTAATCAATTTCTGTTCTTCTTTGATGTCGCGTGGAGTGAGTAACTCTATCGTTGATTATGTAGTCAAAGATTTAGATTATACATTTTCCCAAGTTTTTAAGATAATTATTAGGTTGGCAAATTTTAGTGAAGACTTTGCTAACTTCCCGGTGCAAGTGGAGTCGGCTTTTAAAAAGTTAAGAACTAGTTATAGCAGGCAGAATCTTTACGAAAAAAATAACAAAATCGTAAAACCTGTAGAGATTACTTTAGGGACAAGGATAGATTTAAAACTAAAAGACAACAAAAGGAAGCAAGTTTTAGTGCCCGAAACGTTTATGTATGTTCCAATTCTCAAGACGTTAGAAAAAATATTTTCTCTAAATATATATTCCAAGTATTTAAATTGTTCTGAGCAAAGTTCATCTTGCTATGAAAGATTTTGTGACACGCAGAGTTTCAAGAATAATGCATTGTTTAAAAATTTCCCACGCTCAATTCAAATTCAACTTTTTTATGATGATTTTGAAACTGTAAATCCGTTAGGGTCTAAACGAGGAATACATAAAATTGGGGCTTTTTATTTTATTTTAAGAAATTTTCCAGACTATGTGAATTCCGAGCTCAATAACATTCACCTCTTGGCTCTTTTCCATACGGAAGATGCTAAGAAATATGGTTTAAACTCAATTTTGAAACATATTATTCCCGATATAAAGATTTTAGAAACTCTTGGAATATTAGTAGGAAATGTACGGGTTTTAGGAACAATTTGCTGTCTTATTCATGACAATTTAGGTGGCAATACTTTACTAGGTTTTATGGAATCGTTTAGTGCGAATTAGTACTGTCGCATTTGTTGCACATCCAGAAATGAAGCTCAAAATATTTATGATCATAAGGAAATGATAATTAGGAACCGGGACAATTATTCGGAACAATTAGGCACGAAAAGTTTTGGTGTTACTGGGTCGTGCGACTTAAATAATTTGAATTATTTTCATTTTATTGATAGTCCAGTCGTGGACATAATGCACGATTTATTAGAAGGAGTTGTTCCATATGAACTTAAATTAGTTTTACAGAAGTTGATAAATTTAGGCAGTTTTACTTTGGAAGATATTAATAATAGACTAATGTGTCATGATTATGGTTATTTAGAATCCAGAAACAAACCGTGTCCTCTTCGTTTAGATTTAGTTGGAAATAAGATTGCACAGAAGGCTGCTCAGGCGTGGTGTTTAATCAGATTCCTTCCAGTTATAATCGGTGACTTAATTATAAGTGAGGAGCAGTTAAAATATTGGGAATTAATTTTGCAGCTGCTAGAGTGCATGAGTTTGATTTTTTGCCTAAAATTTTCTGAGGGAACAATTGAGACTTTACATGCAGCAATAATTAAGCACCATGAGTTGTTTAGAATATTGTTCCCCGAAAAAAAATTGATTCCTAAACACCATTTTATGACACATTATTCCTACGTAATTAGAAAATCTGGACCGTTAATTTCTCTTTGGGCTATGAGATTTGAAGGCAAACATAATTATTTCGTACAATTAGCTGGTCAGATTAAAAATTACAAAAATATATGCCTCTCACTTGCCACACGACACCAGCAACACATTTCACATGTGCAAACTAATTTTTCCACGAATGATGACCTCAAAGTTGACAACATTTTTCCTTCTTCATTGTCACAATTTTCTGATGCTTTCGATTTGATTGAATTATTAAGAGAAGTTAAAAGTTATGAAGATGTTAATGAGAGCACCCCAATTTTTACGACCAACCAAATCTGGTTTAGAGGGTATAATTATAAATGTAATTATATTGTTTGTTTTGAGATGGGAGCGATTTTTCCCAAATTTGGCTTAATTTCAGAATTCATTATTCTAAATGACAATCGTTGTTTCTTGCTTCTTAAAGAGCTCAAAGATTATTTTTGTCGAAAACTGTTTGCTTATAAGATTTCTCCGGTGGAAGAAAGTTTTAAGTTAATTAATATTAGCAATCTACTAATTCATGATGGCATGGAAATTCAGAAAAATTGTAATCTAGATGGTATGTATGTAGTTTTACGACACCATGTGTAATTAGTTTTCGAAACTGTATGTCATTTATAACTAATTTGTATTATTAATGTTTAATTCACTTGTTATAAGGTTAATAAACAAATATACTTAAATAAATTTTATGCGATTTAAATTCATTAACACCAAATTTGCATCATAATACTTACCACACAGTGTAAAAATTACACCACGCTATGTTAAGTATTAACACCGAGACCGTGTTAACATTGTCCCTAGACAGTGATGATTTGACCCCACGTTGGTGTAACTAATGATTTGCACCATCCCGTGTGGATTTCACACCAAGACGGGGGTCATATATACACATCTCTTGGTGTAAATCTGGTGACGATATTTTTTGCAGTGTATAGTATCAAATCAGTCGAAATTGAGCAGGACTACCATCCCGTCTTGGATGATTGGATTTCAACTCTGCTACATCTATTCAACACGATAGAATTTCTGGATACGAAGGGTTGGCAGAGAAGTGTTGGACCCAGACTTTGCCATGATTATGACTATCGTTGCCTAAAGTTTATCACCCAAAGTATTTCCAATAATCCCTCTGCTCTCCCAAATTTAGAAGGGTTGCATCTTTTTACAGACTCTTTGTGCGAAAATTTGGGACAGGTTCAGACATTTAAGACCTTAAAACATTTATATCCCCGCATAACGCAGTATTTGCGAAGTTACGCGAAAAATTTCCAGGTATCGTATGAAATTTTACGTCTACTTGTTAGAAATTCTAATTCCTTAGAGACGTTGGATTATATATGGTATCATTTTGGGAATGTTTCCGGTTACGATATTACTCTTCCATACATGCCAAAATTAAAATATCTTGGCTTGACGAGTTACTCACGGGAGCGGTCTCGCACGGATAACTGGGCACCGGCAATACCAGACGTGCTAAACATACGGAAACTTATTTTGGTAAGAAATTTATGAAACAAATTTTAAAAATATTGAGCATACTCACGTCAACTTTAGCATGTCTCGCAAATTTAGCGTAGCAACATATGTAACTTGCCAAGTTTTGCGTTCCGATATCGCAAAATTTTTGCTGCAAAACCATAGGACTTTTTTCGCAAATTTACCCACGAGATGTTCTTATGTATTTCGCAATCTCATCCTCGCCATCAGCAGCTAGATAAATTACAGAAATTCATGGGAGCAGTATCAAAATGGGTTTTTTAGTAGCAGATTTGCCAAGCCATGTTTTGCGAATCCCTTCACGATATATGTACTTTTTTCAATTTTCGCAAGTTTGCTAACTGCGAAAAAGCGTGACTACGCCCGTTATCTAAAAATTTGTAATAAATAGCATTTTATTGTCTTGGAGGGTGGCCATGAAAATTTTTCCGCAACTCTACCAGCCTTGGAACATTTACTTTTAATAATGCTGGGAAAGAACGACTATGACGTTTGGGATTACATATTCCCCTTCGATCTTATCCCGGATGGGGAGACAATCCCACAAATTAAGTCATTACTTATCTCACTGATTTGTGACTGTGATGCTGAACAGGGTTTTACTTTACCCACCTTTTGAGCTTAATCCCCAGCCCAGTGGGTAAAATGGAAAAAATGGTGAAAATGGGTGGGTAGTGGGTAAAATGGGTATGAAGGGTTATAGTGACGTGGTGGACCACCACCACCATTGGGAGTAGTTTATTTGCCTTGTTTTGTTCTTATTGTTTATTAAATAAACCACTCGATTTTTGATTTTACCGTTAAGTAATTCATTAGGTTTAAAATTGCCAATTTAGTAAAAACAAAACTACACTCTGGGTAAATTCTGGATAAATACGAAATATCCTAACAATTTGCATTCATTTTAATCTCTCATAAAGTATAACAATTTATCTTTTGTCATTAGATTTTGACAGTGATAGCGATTATGAATCAAGCACCTAATATAACCTTACCCATGAAGAAGGAAATGCAAACAATTTCGAAGAAAGAAATACAGAGAGAGTCAGCAATTATCTATATTTTTAAAAAAATTTCAGTGCTCTCGTGTTATTAATATGATGAATTATTTTATCTTTCAAGTTGGGATTGAAAAAGTGAATCATTTTGCCCCAAAAAAGTGTTTTCCCCATTTTGTCCATTTTCCCCACTTGCGGGGCTTTGGGGTGGGTGGCTAAAACCCATTTTACCCACCCATTTTCCCCACCCTATTTTCCCCACGGTAAAACCCTGATGCTGAATTTATTCGCAAAATTTTCAACTTATTTCCAAACCTGACAAGATTTCGACACCAAGTAGCTACAAGTATTGAGGGCAAGGAATACCTCCATGTGTGTGAGCATGACGCCAAAATTGGAAAATTCGAAAGTGTCGAGCTATTAAAAATTGGGTATGAGGACCATTATGAATACGGCGCATGTAGTAGTTTTATTGAATGAAGAAAGAATATGCATTTAAGACGAAAAGATTTTTGTTTTTGGGGCGACATGCATGAGAGGGATGTTCCCAATCCGGATGAGGATAATTTCGTTTATTGATTGATTCATTATGCACATCGTATTTAAAACCATAGTTAAAGATGTATGTAAATATATATTTGTAACAATGTCAAAATTAGAGGTGCATCTCAGGACCAGTATTTCTAAAATAAACCGCTGTAACGTTAGAAGTAGCTCACCCTGTAATAAAAATATTTTAGTGTATGGACAAAACGGGGAGACTCAATCTGTATTATTTATACGTTACATTACATAAGTACCCACTATGTAAATTCATTTGCGTTAGTATTTTTTTAATTCACAAAATTGCATCTATGAATTTTATAAATTGAAGAAAGTCGAGGGAATATTCAAATGACTTATAAAGTTGGAGAATTAGGTACGTGAAAACTTATTTATTTTTGGATAAATAGTACACAATCTGACAACCGATTTGATGGATGAGAAGATAACTAATGGATGGATCGTTATCGGAGAGAAAGATAAGGTCAAACACATGCTTACCGAGTTCAGAGGTCGATAGGTGGACGATTGACTTTTGTTCGCCCATCTTCCGATGTAACGCAATTATGTAGCAATGCATGGATGGGCACCATGAATATTTTTGTCACCGTGAAGTTTTTATCTGTTATACACAACTGTTACCTGTTACATTAATGGTTAGCATATATTTATGTAGTATGTAAGGCGTATGTAAGTTACTCAATTCTTCAAGTCACGCCACACACCGCAAGTTCGCTAAGCCCGAGATAAATACATATGTTGTATGTATGTATGGCCGGAGTAAAAAAAAAAGTCGTCTTCATTGATTCCCAATTTTAGCCAGCACAATTGAATTACAAGTGAACCAAACCTCACATAAGTGAGAAATAGATGGTCACAGGTTCCTAACTATGGTGCCCGTAGTGCAATGGACACCGCACAGACCTGTGCAACAAGTCAAAGGGGAAAACCACAAGGGAAAAACTCTCTACCAGTACTGGGAATTGAACCCAGAACCTATATTCGGCTTGAAGCACAGTGTGATGACCACTCGGCCACCACTGCCTGCAACACTACTGACAATGGAGGTCTCCCAACGTATGCTCACAGATTTGCACCAAAGTAGCATCAATCTATCACAAATATAATTAGTATGAAATTTGCAAATGGGACTATCTGCCAATGCGCAGGTTTGGCTGAGATATTTGCATAAAAAGAGGAGAAAACTCACCTCCAAGGCTGGCAAATTTTTCATTTTCCAAATTGGCTGCACATTTATCCCGCTTTGGATGCAAATATCTCCGACAAACCTGCGCATTGGCAGATAGTTCCATTTGCAAATTTCATACTAATTATATTTGTGATCGATTGACGCTAGTTTGGTCCAAATCTGTGAGCATACGTTGGGAGACCTCCATTGTGAGTACATATGTATAAAACTCTACCGCTACGGTAATAATTATCATTTAGCAATGTTATGGTAATGTTATGGTAAAATCAGGTAGGAAATTACTACCAAATAAATTACAGTGTTGAGTGGATATGTTGGTCTGATTTTTTAAATATTGTCCAAAAATACTTGGAGCATTATAATGCCTCCGCAGGTGACGATTTGTCTCCAGTTTATTTAGAGTGTTCATACGTAAATATGACTGCATACATACGTACATATAAAAAAGTATCAAAGTCGTTATTTAACAAAATTTTATATCTCAATTTGATATCTGAATATAAATATATAACCAATTTTTACAAGCAAGCATTGAATTTTTTAATCCTGCTCGGGAATGAATATGAATTATGTGCACTCATCGTAATAAAATTTATATAAGTGTGTATTTTTAAAAACTTCCATAACCAACTCTACCAAATAACGCTCGAACAGACAGACCGTCTAGTAGTCTGGCATATAAGCCTTGTATAGAAATATGTATTGAGCCTGCTTATCAATCCTCACCCCACCAGTCATTAGGTAAGAAATTGTTTGTTATTCAGCACGAAAGGATTTATTTATACGATCGGCAGAACTGGTATAAATTCGCGTTGATCCGGTAACCATGGTCAGTTCTGCTCCAGTTCGACTTCAACTAACTATGAAAATGAAGACCCTTCTCATCCTCGTCTGCCTTGTGGGGTGTGCCAGGTGGGAAAATACACGAGGAAATAAGTTATCACTTTAATTCATAAATCATCTCTAAAAGAGAAAGAATTCGTGAATGATGCACGTTCGGCAGGGTGTCCCTGGTAACTTTGTAAAATTCGTAAATTTTGAAAAATAATTTTACAAGCTTTTACGAAAAGATGCCGTTAAACTTGCACACATTTGTGGGCCAGATAATTTTCTTTGGAAATATCGCATTTATTTGTTAAAGTTTGTAAGCTTATAGATTTCCCGAATTTTACAAACTTACCAAGGACTGCGTGAATTGCGTATAAAGAATAATTGAAAATACGACCGAGTAAATGGGGGTATTCTTTTCCAGGTCGAAACGTTAACGACGTTAATAAAAACAATCAAGTTTGCAAGTTTGCGAAAAAATGGGTTGCAAATTCATTTGTGAACTTGCGCATCTCCAAAGCTAGTATTTATGTATGCAGTTCGCAATTGTTTTTCAAAATTATGTTGGGATGAGCACATGCGAATGCGTAATGAATACACTCAATGAACTTGTGAATATTAATAAAAAATTGGTACAAAAAAATATTTTGTTTAATTTCCGTAGTTTGGCCTCCGCTCAGGTGAAGTACTCCCACGACGTGGCGGTGGCTAAGGTTCAGGCAGCCGGGATTCCTATTTGGTCCTCGGGTGGGTGCAGCGATCGGTACAACCCGAGCTGCACGTCCCTCGAGCAGGTCAACGCCAACTCCATCGATTCTGGCTCAGGTGGGATCACAGTGTTCAAATCCGCGTCGGGATGCCCGGTCACCATCACGGGAGGGACTGAGGTACGTACATAAATATGTCACAAAGCAAGTATATTACGTGTAGTATATTACGTGGTAAAGTGGTAATAATTTAGAATAAACGGTTATTAAGTGGGGAAAGTTGAAAAACGGGAGAACTTTGGAATAAATAAGAACCGTCCAAATAAATAATAAATATGTGAATGGGAAAAACTGAGGTTCAGTTAACTTCCAGGCTTAAATACCAGTTAATTTTTTGAAATATTCGGTTGCGTATTAAATTACGGATATTTGTGTAACGATTTTTTATTGCTTTACTACCACTCTATTATTCCAAATATTACTTTCCCTACAAATTATTTATATACATTTGTGTAGAAAAATTATTTCTCTTACGCACGAAATCGTCTCCATTGCATACCAGTTACACAAATGTGTGCACATATTTATGTAGTTATATCGGGGATTAATGCCTTACATGCACTCTTAGAAATCCAGCATCAAAATATCTGTAATAACCAAGCGGTGTTGATATGTTTCCCTACCAAATTGATATTGATAAGTAATTTGCATGATGTTATACATAATTGCTCGCTACTAAAGCTCTACAATTTTGGTAGCTTATTTTTACGGACGGTTTTACTTAATAACGAGTGGCAGCAAGTTTAATAACAACTGCTTGACTATGTATACCAGACTTCTAGCAGTGTATAGCACATAATTTATGAACATTCATAATAGAAATATTAATTTCAAAATTGAACTTAAATTTTTTCACAGACCGGGCACGGAAACGGGGCTGGTTTCTCGCACTGGAACGGGTACAAGATTGACATTTCTTTGAACTCGTGCGTCGACAACTGGATCTACAGCGCGTACACCTTCATCGGCAACCGACCAGGCGACAACGCCCCGCAATACCAATCCGCCGCTGGAAACATTTACGCCCGAGAGATCGACCACTGGGACATCACGTATTATTAGATTTTGAAAATATATTACTCTAAGATTTAAAAAAAAATATACAGGCGTACAAAATTTGATGTAATCAGTGAATTTTTTTGGAGCATAATAAATTATCAGAAATTAATAAATCAGCTAAAACATAAATTGAAAAGCATAACAGGATAAATTACTTACAAAATTTCATTTAGGAAAAACTTTTGTAATTTTTCCTCCAAATTTGCAAAAAAATGGGTATCTTTTTATTTCATAAGCTTATGTATGCATGTGAATACATATTTCATAAGCTACATACATCTGTATGCATCTATACTGTCGTTACCTTGGTACAAAATTATTACCAACCGTCGTCTACATAGATGTATGTAAGTATTTATTTACATGACCCTATCGGAACTGGTAATAATAAGAATCACCGTGTGGTGATGATTGTTTTGTGGTCATAATAAATCTGCATGCTTATCAATATTCTACGATAAACTAGGAAGCATCGACAGATTGAAATTGCACAATAACTACCAAGTACGTCATAATTCCTGTTATTATCTGAGACATTATAAAAATTAGTACACTTTCAATTGTCACGTTACATATTTATATATTTAAATAGAAACTTACAGTGATGAGAAGTCTAACATTTAATTCCAAAACGGAATTTCCTACATGAATTGGATCCAGTGAAATAAATTTGCCCTCCTGTTAAATAATTGTCATTATTTACGTCAAAAATTTCGAAATTTTTGATACTTTTTAACGTATTTACCTTTTCAACATAATTTCGCATCATGGACTTCGACACACTCGAAACTTCCCAAACCATAGAATTATTTCTCCCCAATAAATCCTCAAATTTTCTAAATTTTGCCAGTTTAAAAAACAATTTACTCTTATCCTCCAGCACACTTGCGCAATTCGCCCCCCAGTAAAAATAAGTCGTGAAGACGACCACTTGCACCGTGAATATTCCACTTAATACATAATTTTTTATTCGAATCGTCATAACGACGTAGTACGAGCAGAATAATAAATATCCTACCGTATAGATTACAAAGGTGTTTAATTGTATGACAAAAAGGGTACTAAATTCTGTCACGTATTGATCCAATTTCAAATACAAGTCTAAAATTTGTTCCATATTTGCATTCTCATTTTCCTCTAAAACTTTTACCATCCGGATCGCACAATATGCAAAATTTTCCACGAAATATATCACACCATGGAGTCCGCAACTTGTAAAGAAAAAATGTGCCAGGAAACCTACGTCTTGAAAAAGCCCGAGAAAATTGACGCTCACAGAAGAATCTTCTTCCACCTTAAACGTATAATTTGTCGACGTTACATGCCCCACGAAGAGGACGCACATCAAAATCGTGGTCACGATTAAATGAATGAAAAATTTGGTTTTCAAATTTTTGCAATGCGTTTCAGAATGTATTGACACGTTCAAATTTTCTAGGATGGTAGTCAAATTAGTGAACTTTGTCCAAAAAGTGGAGATTTGTTGCCTTATCGAGACCAAGTTTATCCGCATGATTACCGGACATAAAATAGTGCATATATTCCAGCCCAAACTAATTAAATAATACGTGTTTCGTCCCCTTCCTGAGAAATGGGTCGTCGTACTTTCAACTTCTTGGTTGGATTCTACCATTAGTCGGAGGGCGGTTGGAAGAATGGAAGTGAGGATGAGGATGATAAGCCAAATTGTTGAGGGTGAATGGTACCATGGTTTGCAGTAGATTTGGAGGGGTGAAAATTCGGTGGAAATTGATAATGGAAAGAAACCGCAAAATTGCAATATTCTGAATGGAAGTTTTGCAGCTTGAATTAGATTCTGGGATTCTTCTGAGAATGGTTTCACTCTCGTGCGTGAGTTTAAGTTCATTTCGGGATTTAGTATAATATTTAAAGAAAATATTTCAAATATTGGGTTGAAGGAGTAGGTAGGAATATGCATGTATGTATGATGTGTCCTGTAAATTGCGAATATTTGTGAAAGTAGCAAAAATATTTACGTAGGTACTAATTAAATTGCTTGTGTAAGACGAGCAATTTCTCAATTTAATAGAAAATAGTAAGTTCGTATATTTAGGTTAATGTGGAGGATCTTAATTGTTACATTTGTAAACCAATTTACTAATTGGTTGGCTTATCATTGGAAATGTCACATTATCACGGTGCACACCCACACACAGATACATGCATACATATTTACTGTATTACATGCTCACGCTCACATGACATAACAATGATTATTGACATGGAATTTTTCGTACATAAATTAATCTAAGTAATGTTCTTACTAAGAACTTCTTAGTACGAATGATTACCAGACGGCGGATATGTATGTATTTACATTATGTAAATTACATATAACTCTTTCATACCAAATCAGATCGTACTAAAACTTCGTGTACCAACATCCCATCTAATGTTAGTAATGTTAGTAATGTACGTATGTACACACATAGGTATGCCTACGTATTTAGTCATCATTACGTACGAATCTCTTATTGTATTACTCACTCCGTCTTTGCTACTCTACTGATCCTGAGTAATAAACTGTTCTCTCTCTCCTCTCTCCTCAAATATGTACATCTCGCCAACGTATATACATACATATATTACATATTTGCATTATGCAAATTGCATACATATTTTAAGGATTTTTCGTACATACATTTTCGAGTGTTTTTCAAAATACACATTTTTTAGTAGATATTTCGAAGTTCCACAATTACATAATTACCCAATTATGAGACAAATGTAAATACTAATGAGACATTTTTTTGTATTAAGAGACGTTTTCCATGTAGGCAACTCGAATATTATTTATGAGACAGTTTACCTATATTTAAGAGTCGCTAAAATTGAATGCCATTCAGAAATGAAGGTTTCCTCAAAATTATGTTTCATATAAATACATATATAGTAGAAAATTTAAGTTGAAAAACATTTTTTATTTGCACATTTTCAGGTTTTTTTAAGTACATATTTAATATGTAATACATACATATTTTGCGGAATTTATATACATACATATCCACCCCCTGATGATTATGTATGTACATGTATAAATACATTTGTATAAGTACTATGTACACATGACAAAGTAATTCTTTATTTCTGTAAAACTTACAATTGCACCACATAATTTATCGCACATGCCAAAAAGAACATCACTATTATGCCAAGAGTAAGTACGGATCCGATCACAATTTCAAAAATCCTTCCACTCTGGCCCTCCTTCATGACTGCGGGTGCATCTTGGTATAATAAGCTTTCATCATAATAAATTATAAATGAATAATTTAAAAATTTTGATTTATTTGCATTTGGCGCATCTGGCATTGTAACCCATAAAAAAGTAACAGTAACCCGACCTGTGTTAGAGGCACCTTTCTGACAAGGGACACTCACGACCTGTCGTTTGAGTCCAGGGTACCCACTATGTTTTTTAGAATCTACTAGGACCCAAGATGAAGGATTCATTCATATTTCCGTGTAAAACTCATATTTGGCGCCATGGCGTAGCGCCAAATTCGCCAAATTTGATGGTTTTTCATTTTAAAACCGCCAGAACTTTTGAAATCCTGGACGGATTTTCAAAATTTTTGGCAAAAATCATGACAAGGAGTTCAACTTTCGTATTTTATGAATTTTTTTCCAAAATTATCGCTTTTAACTTTTCGCAAAATTTCGAAATTTCGGGTTCGTCGAAAAAATGCTAAAAATATCTCAAAAATTAAAATTTTTTTATTTTTATTTTTTTCTTTAAAATTTGGACTTTTCTGATCATTTTAAGCATAAAATTTTAAAAATCCGACATAAACTGCAAAAGTTATGGGGGTTTGAAGTTGGTCGAAAATGCAAATTTTTAAGTTTAGCGCCACGCCATTGGGCCAAATATGAGTTTTACACGGAAATATGAATCCTTCATCAGGGGTCCTAGTAGGTTCTAAAAAACATAGTGGGTACCCTGGACTCAAACGACAGGTCGTGAGTGTCCCTTGTGAGTAAAGTTTACACATAATAGGGTAAAACAAATTACCTCTTTTTGGGTTGATCGCCAACTCAACGTGAACTAAAGTTGGTTGCCCCTTTGCCCTTCTGGGCTCGTTAACCCTGTACAGCGTCGTCGACCTTTTTACGACTGTACGGATTGACTATTACTCGGTACGGGTTTGTTGGTTTTAAGTGTGTAGTAAACCAGGGAGGGTTTATACCAGATGGACATACGCTGGGGACATCAAATAACCTTGGGGGCATTGTCGGTCTGCCCCCACGCTTCCGCAGCCCCTGGCTGGCGATCTCGTCTTCGCTCAATTCCCACAAATTGTAAATGACCTCCTTCACTTCGTCATAACCCCCTTTGCTTTCACCACCCGCGTCAATAAATACCGCACCGATTACAGCCTCCAAGAACCGGTCGTATCGTGAAAATTCCCGAACACTTTGGTTCATCTTGACAAATTTGTGTAGCTCGAGTTGATCCGAAATTTCTTCTTGTTTTTTTCCTCTGACCAAACTGATCCTCCGCATTGTCAGGGTGCCTTCATCTGCGTCATGATATTTGCAAAAAGGTAGTTCGTTATGACAAAATTGATTACCGAGTCACCCAAATGTTCTAATCGTTGATAAGTCTTTATATTTGGGTCGTCCACGCGGCAGCTGTCATGAGTTAGAGCCTCCACTAGAATATCTTCGTTTTGGAAATGGTATCCGATACGTTTTTGTAGGGTGCGGCGACTGGATGAACCTTTCGAATGAATTATATTAAATAAATATTATGTATGTATGTATTCAATGTATTGATCGGTGGCTAAGCGAACGTTCATAAAGTACTGCATTTTATGAACGTTCCTTAAATATAAAATTGGGAAAGTTGTAAAATAGTTGTTAAATACATAAACGTGCATATGTACTTACTTGAACTCATTGTGTGAATTGGTCAAAGTTGACGTAGATTAGGAAGGGTGCAAATTGTACACAATTCAAATAATATTCCACTTCCGGTTTGATGGAAGTAAGATTACAAAATTGGGTAAAAGGACTTATGTAACTTTCCCAGCTGGGTGGAGCTGACTGAAGTGGGTATATGTACGTCTATGTACATACGTGCATAGGTACATAATATCCAAATAAGTACCTACAGAAGTGCGTTATATGAAGCTAAAAGCTCCGTTTTGTCCCTTTCACATCTTCTCATGGCACATTTTCCCGGAGAGATTTTGTGCCCAGACTTTCACTCTCTTTGTGTTCACGTTCTTATTATTAAACTAACAGACAGACGGACGAACGGACCGACGTAACATAGAGGGATTTCATTCACCACTTAATAATTGCGATGCTCTCAACCAAATATACATATTTCATGAGATTTTCATTATTCGCATCATCCTCGCAGCACTGAAAATGTGTAATTTGTGGATAAACACGGTATTTGTGACAAAGGGGGACTTGTTTCATGTGGCGGACATTAACCTGTTTGTTTCAAGAATGGCAACTCGGTAGGTACATACAAAATATGTACAACATGGTGAGGGGACGTTCATAACTTCCGGCTTGTTAGGGTCAATAAATTAAGTCAATTAAGTTTGTCGTCGACTAGTTATTGACGACTAAATTTGTCGAACAAGCAGGTGTCGACGAGTCGTTTGTCGACCATCAATCCGGGAGACCTCTATTGTCATTAATTGTGCTTTTACTGCTGTATTTCAGATACTCCATCCACCAAATTCGACCCCGTCGGTTTCATATTTTTAATCATGGTGGTCTCATATTTCCTCTTGGGTCCAAGTGTAACATGTTCTTTCCTCTATTTTGAGATAGATCCCTTCCAATATATTTTTCCTACTTGTACCAACCGTGCACAACATTTCGCGTCACTATTACGGCCGTATGTGCATTCGAAATTTTGAACCTAGTCGTTCTTCTTACATTAATAATTAACGTCACGACTACCCGAACCCTTCGCAAGATTGTCAATAAATTCAATAAGATTGACACGTGGGACAAACTCATCTCAAATTATGTAATCTTTCACATCACGGTTCAACTTGGTTTACCGTTTTCGTACGAAATCACCATTTGCTCCATGCTGGTCTCTCTAGTTGGCGGGGTCATGTTCAATGTCGCTAGTATTGTCATGATAGAAATATCCCGCCCTTAATATATCCATTCTTCCCGGCGATATCCGTTCTATTAATTTACGTTGTCATGGTCATTGTTCAATTTAACGTGGATCTGCACACGGGGACGGAACGCATATTGATCGGGGCGAAGAAAATGATATGCGAAATATCGTCACAGAGGGAGATCCGTCGTCGAAAAAGGACTTTGAGGAGTACGAGGGTTACAACTTTGAAAGGGGGTGTGACCGGATTTAGTTTTTATGGCATGACAAAATCTACAAAACGGAACTATTACATATATGGCATATGTGGACTATTTACGATTTATCGGTATACGATTAACGCACTGCTATCAATTAAAGTTTATGTAGATACATACATATTTATGTAAGAAGTACATAGGAACAAAAGGAATTTTATTTCTGGTCGGTTTGGGGGACATTATGTCCCAGACATTTACAACAACATCACAGCCTCTTTCAGACATTGGGACCATTTAAGCTTGATAAAAATTCGTATCCATCCACCTTTATGGCGTTGTTTGAAATAAGTTATGACAATTCATGAATCATTTCGTTCACTAAATTCATTTCCGTAATTAAAACATATTTCGTAAGTAACGGTGACATAAAAAACACGTGGGTTAATTTAATTTAAGTCCCATTCAATTTTAGTTCTATCAAAATTGAAACGGAGTTGATCTTTATAAAAATGTGGTCAACAACCAGACAAACAAATTGTAAAGATATCAATATATCAGTTGTGACGCTAATACGTATTTATATAGATTCAGACTTTGACTCTTGGAGGAATATCGATTTGTTGACGAATAGGCGGACTACGCAGTACTAATCTTAAATTGACATCCCACTAATTAACTGTTTTTCCTAATTGTTTCCTTTGCGATGAATAGAACAGAGGAAATTCAAGCATTAATTTGCATATGAATGAATGTGCTATACAAATTCCGTGCTACTGCAACATAACAATTCCCTTAATGACTCAGAATTTCGCATCAAACCAAAATATTAAACAAGTCACCGCGGAAGCCGTGGGGACATTAACATTGTACAAGAGGGGAGGGAGGGGTTTATATAACATGGGCAGATGATGTGGACCTCGAACAACCAAGGCGACATTGTCCCTCAGTCCCTACTGTTCCGCGGCCACTTTCATAAACTCTCTAAAATGTTATCAGTACAATTCCGTACATTTCTGTCTCATTCGCCTCCTTACTTCCTTCAATCAATTAACATGGCTCACGCCACCCTTTTCTTGTGCCTGCTCCAATTTCTGGGATATATTCCCATTTCGCTGAAAAAATTGGAAAATCCTTCCCAGAAACATTCTAGAATTTCCAAATTGCTGTCCCTTTTCCGGCAGTACTTTCCTGCCTTGACCTACTCCTTGATTTCCTTCAGTGTCGTCATAACTTTCTTTTATCGTTACTCATCCTGCCCGCAATCAGAAATTTTGACTATATTAAGAAGTCGTGGAACATTTTATTTCGTCCTGATCTTCAAATGTTTTTCGCACTTGTATTGTTCTTCATTTGTCAAGTTAGACATGTTAGTCCAAAGCAGAAAATTGGCCCGATTTTGGGAAAACTTTTTCACTCTGACGTCTCAAATTTCTGGGGGGAATCGATACTATAAGCGATTTATGATTGAATTTTGCCTATTTTTTGGAATAATTGGATACTGGAGTTTGGAAATGTGCTATTTTGCCTATAACCGGCTTGGGAACGATTATTAGTACATATTTCTCATGGTGACCCCCGTCGTCGTGGGGTATTACCACTCGACCTTTGCCTTCCTCCAAGTTTACGTATTGATCTGGTACTTGGAAATTTTGAAACGGATTCAAATTGGGGGGAGAAGAAATAGGGGGAGGAAACAGATTGTTGGAAATCGTATTTCAACCCCGAATTTGCACCCATATTTCGAAAATACGGATAACGAGGGAACTTTTCTTGAAACCAGTTCGAAGGATTTGATCGATCTCTACGCACAGGTGAGGGTGAAGCATAACTGCATGCTCACTTTCATTAATTCAATAGAGAATGAATTAGTTATTCATTATTCAATAAATTTATGGATAATGAGGAAATAATTTTGTCAAAAGTTTTGAGTAAATTATTTATTTCGTATAAACAAAGAACAAAATGAATAATTTTATTCAATTTTCACGATATGCTTAACACATGGGGTGCAGGGAAAAGCCCATGGGAATTTGAGACAAAATGAATAAATAATGAATAATTGATAATTAATATGTGCGTATTAATTTTCAAATTTTGAAGGAACAAATGAAAAAATTCGAAGTTTTAAATTGAATGCATTTTGAATGAAGAAATGGTTTTGAACAGGTCGGGGTGCAAGTTAAGGATTTCAGCAAACTGTTCGGCTGCTGGATGACCATGGACATCGGACACAGCGTGTTACGTATAATTTTTTCTGGCTATTTTATCGCCTCTCTGCTCGGAAGGGATGATCCCATGTTGATGCAGATTGTCCAAAATTTCCTAACCGTGATGGTCTACTTTTACTTGGTAGTCATGGTGGCGAAAAGAGGGTCTGAGTTGGGGGCGAAGAGTGACGAAATTGTGAACGATTTGGACGCTCTGATTCGGCGGGAAGGTCTGAATGGAGGGGGGGAATTCAAATTGAGCGGGATTCGGGTGCGGACAAAATTTATGGTGCTGGATTTAGGCATTGTTATTCCGGTAAGTAAAGGGACGTGCATAAAAATGTCATATATTTTAAATCTAGCTTGTCCAAGGACGCGGAACTCCAGTGACATCGTGTTAACTACAGTATATCCCGCAAAAAACTGAAACCCCTTCAATTTCGACAAGGTTCTAATATCTTAAACTCTTAGAAATTCAGTATTAAAATAATACCAAACAAGCGTTATTTGTACAAAGTGGTATTCATACGTAAGTAATACCCTTCAGTGTTAAAGTTTTACAAGTTTCGTTAGCAAATTTATTCGAATTCGTATAATTTTAATACCAAGCGGTAGCAACTGTAAATATTTGCTAACAATACCTACGAGACTTTACTCGATTTCTAACAGTGTATAACCTCGATGTCCTACAGCTATCTGTACCAATGACTAATTCATGAAGTTAATTTCACAAACTGGTGGCAACATTATTATCATAAGTTTTTAAAATAAATTCTTCTGTATTTATAACACAGTGATATCTTTTGTTTTGCAGATTGTGGCAACCATAACGACAAATTTGTTGGTGCTGATTCAATTTCATAGTGGTACGAGAGGCGAAAATTGTGACTGCGGGAACAATACCCTCATCGAATAGTTGACATGAAAATTTAAAGAAAATCAGAAATCATTTCGTTCACTAAATTAATTTCCGTAATTAAAGCACATTTCGTAAATAAGGGGACACCAAAATGGGCTGGGTTGTCATTGGAGCGCGACTGAAATTAAATTTGGGCTTATCCTTAGTCAGGTCAAAATTGAAAAAGAGTTTATAAAAATGTTGTCAACAACCAGACAAATTGTGATGATATCAATACATCAGTTATGGTATGACGCTACTACGTGTTTATTTACATTCAGACTTTGACTCTTGGAGGAGAATCGATTTGTTGATGAATAAAAGGAATACGCAGTACTAATCCTAAATTGCCATCCCGCTAATTAATTGGTTTTCTTAATTGTTTCCTTTGTGATGAATAGAACAGAGGAAATTAAGGTATTAATTTGCATTTTGCATATGAATGAATGTATGCATATACTGTACATACTCCGTGCTACTGCAACATAACAATTCTCTTAATGACTCCAAATTTCTCAAGCACCCAAAATGTTCATTAATCATTAGCCGCAGAAGTCGTGGGAACAACGGGGGACATTAACATGTTCTGGTAAAGGAGGTAGATGAAGGGGACAATGAATAAAGGTGGGGACATTGCCCCTCTGTTCCGCGGTTACTTTCAATCAATCAAAATTGTTATTAGTGTACATAATTCCATACGTTTCTGTATCATTCAACTCCTAACTTCCCTCAATCGACATGGCTCACGCCACCCTTTTCTTGTACCTCCTCCAATTCCTGGGATATATTCCCATCTCGTTAAAAAAATTGGAAAATCCTTCCCAGAAACATGGCAAGATTTCCAAATTGTTGTCCCTTTCCTGCCAATACTTACCCGCCTTGGCATACTCCTTCATTTCCTTCACCGTCGTCATAACTTTCTTTTATCGACACGCGTCCTATCCTCAATGCGAAATTTTGGCTCTTTTAAAAAGTCGGGGAACATTTTATTTCGTCCTAATTTTCAAAGCTTTCTCGCATCTGTATTGTTCTTCATTTGTCAAATTGGACATGTTAGTCCAACGCAGAAAATTGGCCCGATTTTGGGAAAATTTTTTCAATCTGACGTCTCAAATTTCTGGGGGGAATCGATACTATAAACGATTCATAATTGAATTTTGCCTATTTTTTGGAATAATTGGATACTGGAGTTTGGAAATGTACTACTTTGTGTATTCAAAGATTGGGAACGATTACCAGTACTTGTTTCTCATGGTGACCCCGGTCGTCGTGGGGTATTACCACTCGACCTTTGCCTTCCTCCAAGTTTACGTGATGATTTGGTATTTGGAAATTTTGAAACAAATTCATATCAGCGCGAGAAGAAATCTAGGGAGACAAAAAATTGTTGGAAATCGTATTTCAACCCCAAACTTGCACCCATATTTCGATAACGAGGAAACATTGATCGAAGCCAGTTCGAAGAACTTGATCGATCTCTATGCCCAGGTAGTAGTGCATACATACATATTTATATACATACATACCTGTTCGCATCCATTTATCTAACATAGAATGAATAAATGATTCATTCATTATTCAATAAAATCAGAAATAATTGGTGGACAATTTTTTCGAAATTTTGTAATGAATAAGTACTGAATAAACACTTATTCATTTCATATTCATGAATAACGGATGAATAATTTTATTCATTATTCATTTTTCACGCTTTGCTTAATAATGGGGTGTATTGAGAAGTCCATGTAATAAGGCGAATTTGAGATAAAATGAATAAAAAATGAACATTGAATAAACATTTATTTTAAAATTTTGAATAAATGATTATTTTTCAAATTTTTTAACTGAATTAATTTTGAATTGGGAAATATTTTTGAACAGGTGGACGTGCAAATTAAGGATTTCGGCAAACTGTTCGGCTCCTGGATAACGGTGGATATTGGACACAGCGGGTTACGAATAATTTTTTCTGGCTATTTTATCGCGTCTCTGCTCGGAAAGGATGAGCCCAGGTTGATGCAAGTTGTCCAGAATTTCCTCACCGTGATGGTCTACTTTTACCTGGTCGTCATGGTGGCGAAAAGAGGCTCCGAGTTGGGGGCGAAGAGTGACGAGATTGTGACCGATTTGGACGCTCTTGCCCGGCGGGAAGGTCTGAATGGAGGAGGGGAATTAAAATTGAGGGGCATTCGGGTCAAGACGAAATTCATGACGGTGGATTTAGGCATTGTGATTCCGGTAAGGGATGTGCATAAAGAGGTTATCGAAATTATGTAAACTTGTAAATATAAGGGCCTGGAACTGGGGACAATTAAATATGCCCCGCCAAAATTATTGAACGTTTCAATTTTAATAAGTTTGTGATCCGAGGTCAACCCCGTTCAATTTTGCCAAGGCGTTAATTTTAATGATTTTTTGCGGTGTCTCAATATTGAAGCAATATGAAGTCCGATTTCCGGCGAGGGCGATTAAAATATTTGCGGCGTCGACTTCTGTTTCTGATAGATTTCTATATTATACAATTAATCCCCAACTACGTATTTATCATTGTCCGTGAGCCTGATATTATTTGATTTATCTGGTGGTAAAAATTAGTCACATAATTCTTTTAGGGTAGATTTTTTGTTATTTATAATACAGTGAAATTATAGTGTAAATATCTTGTTTTTTGCAGATAGTGGCAACCATAACGACAAATTTGTTGGTGCTGATTCAATTTCATAGTGGTGCGAGAGGCGAACAATACCCTCGTCGAATAGTTGACATGAAACTTTCACGAAGATCTTTAAACGTACATACATAAATGAGAATATTTAGCAAGTTAACGAACGAACCACACATTTATTGAAATTCATTAACTTGATTTATACAAAATTTAATGAGGTGGTCCAGCACGTGGTAACATTATCACTTATAAATATGTAAAAAGTAAACATTTTGAACATACATATTTCATTAATTGGTAAAACTAATAAAAAAATTTATAAAATCGTATCCTAAACCACACTGATTTCCAGCCATATTCGCCATAAAAATGGCGTGGTCATTTATTAAACCGTGAACAAAATACGTATCAGACGTAGAGCTGAGCACTTTCATATTTCACATTTCTGGCCGTCAAAGCCACCAAAAGTGTGCTGGTTTGGGGGTAAATTTTGCTTTGAAAGGTTATCCTGGCCTCATCGTTAACGCGCACCTGGGGAAGAAATAATTTTTCGTGATCATTTAGCAATTACTTGGCGGCACATATTTACACTCTTAATAATTTGGGAATAAGATTGTTACCGATAAGATTGTTATAATTCTACCGCTTTGGTAATAACAATTTATCACTGAATTGTGGCCCTCAGAGGGTCAACCCACATTGCTCAACGTCAGTAATATAACTGACACTGAGGAAAGTGAGGTAAAAAAACTTACCAAGAAATGCTCTTCCTCGTGTTTGTACTGTATTTTAATCCGAAATTTAGACCCGGGTCGAATACTGAACAACTTAAGTTTTTCCGGACGACCCCATCCGTCCCCATTTTTAGCCCAAGAGTTCAACTTGCAATTGCATTTGTCGCCGTCCCACGCAGCGTCGAAATGGAACAAAATATTACCACTTTCTTTAATTGCGATGGAAAATCTGAAAATAATTTGGAATGGAAATATTCACCTAATATTCCCTATTTTGAAAACAATGATTTAATCTGCTCACTGAAATTTTACAGGCTTCGCCTGCCCCACGCCGACAATCACGAGTTTGTAGTCACTGTCTTGGTCATTAAGAGAGGCAGATTTTAAGAAAGATGAGGACTAGAAAATGGTTCAAATTTGTTTTAATGTTGGGCAAATATGTAATATATTTTTTGACATAATGCAAATCTTTACGGGATTATGGTCTATAAATATCGTGCGGCAATCATCTTCATTGTCACTTTGTTCCAAATCAGATCGTGAAATTGAAGGCGTTTCACCTTGCTCAAAGTGTGTCGTTGATGTGGATGGATTTGTTGCGACATCCATCATTAGAAGTGGTCCAGAACTAATTTTTGGAAATAAATATATTCCTGAATAAAAACCCCCCACGAAACGAACCGATCCATCATTCTTCATACCTCGTATCAGGAACAAGAAAGCTCACAATGTCATTATGTCCAGATCTCAAAGCGATATCCAGAATTTTTGCGCCAGATCCATCCACCTCGTCCATATTTAGTCCGACGCCATCTCGTAAAAATTGTAGGATTCCAAGTCGTCCATTTTCAGCGGAAATGTGGGCTAAATTTTTTCCAGTAAGTTCATCCTTATATTTTGCGTCGAATTGAGAAGTGTCCATAAAATTCTTGAATCTCTCCTTGTCCCCGAGGAGAATCAGGTCAGAGAGAATTTGGAACTCTGGAAAGTCAGAAAATAACGAGAAACATAATTTCTTTGGACTTGACAAAATAATTTAGGGACAAAATCTGTCATGTTATGGTGTCATTAATTTCATCCTAAATAATAATGTATGTAAATGGACAACCTTGGTTTGCACTATTCTCAGCTGCTGGTTTTTCTGACACACTGAAAAATAAATTAAATTAAACTCGTAACCCATTAACAATTAAACAATAAACTACAAATACAAATGACTGTATATTGTTATTTCGCTTTGAAAATTTATTAAAATTGACCCGTGTCTTCGAGATTTGTGATCCATGACCTCCCCCATAAGATCATCGGGTCATTGCAGGTCAAAATTGGATTCCAGTAAGATTTTGTATTTATTCACCTTCGAACGGCGTCCACATTTCTTAAACGGATAAGGTCACATTCTTCGATAGAGCAATCTCGACAGGTCGGGCAGCTATGTACATGCGTAGAAAAATATATTTAAATTGGTCTAGATTCTTGTGTAGAATTTGAATGTATGTACGTATAATTTTATATTTAAATACGTTCTGGTTTTAACTCTGGAGAGACAAGAATTGTGGAAAATGTGTCCATTTCGAGTTGTCACAAAGTAGTCGTCGACTTCATCTACATATATTTCAATAGTTTGGTTGAAAATTATAAAATATGTGTATGTAACACAATATTTCAGATTTCTTACTTGAAAATTGGTCGAGGCAAATTGGACACTCCATTATTTGTACGTGTTTTAATTTAACGAAAATGTCAGCCGGACGAGTGACTGGTTTTAAGCCAGTGGTTTATAAATATCGGTAATGTGGCAAAAAACGATTCATTGCATCTCATAAACACAATGACATGTATGTACATAAGATACATATGTATGTATGTCTATGGTGCCTGTCTGTATGGTATTATCCAAACGTATGTAAATGTGATTTTATCGTCAATCAATCATCATGCATCCTCACCAATGATTATTTAGTTAAGAATTGTTTATGCTACACCAACACATACAATTTATATCGTGTCCCCTCCGGCATTGACAACAGAGTTGTGGTCATACATATGTATGTACTAGGTGGCCCAAGTAAAGTGTTAGTAGATTGAAACGCTGTAGCTTCACCAGTTTTTGTGTTACAAATTTCTAGTAAATTTTAATGGAAAGCCAGTTAATTTTGAAGTAGAAAACAATTTTTGGTTTCCAATATTTCCTTCTCCAACATTAATGCAGAGCTTAAGACGCGGCCTACAGCCCTCGATTAGAGCACGCTCGGAATCCGTGGACAAATTGTTCCGTTTCGTGGTCAAAGAATTTTTTGAAGCTTTCAGACTTCTATAAGGGTTAGGACACACCTTTGCCCCTAACTTGGGCCATTTTTCATAATCCGGGCATTCACATCCAGCAAGGAGGATGACCATTCCCTATTAGAGATAATGTCCGGAATTTGGTTTTTTAGGCACGCTTCGGCCATTTTTTTCACTATAAGCTCATGCTGAGTCCTGCTAAGAGGTCCGGTCGATTCCATTGAATTGGATCTCACTTAGGGGATGTACCACGGACTCGAAAACATATTTTTAGAAATTTGATCCCCTCACCTTCCCCCCATTTTCAACAAAATGTGGAGGAATTATCCCAATCAGCTCCCACCTGCCAAAACCATCACAAAACCTGGATAATGTGACTTTTTGACCTTTTGTATATATTGGGGGGATGTCTTTGACCGATTGTGCGTAGATGAGCTCAACTCGTTAGTTAAAATATTTTCTCGATGTGAAAATCTCCTCGTTTGTAAAAAGAATCCTCTTCACTTTTTTCGCGCGTACCGCGGGAGGAGAGCCCTTCGTATCTTTAGTAGGGTTTTCTTTCTGGGTATGATCATGGGGCGGCAAGTACCAAATTTAAAAGCCTTAAGCCTAAGGTTCAGTTTGAGTGCTCGTTGGATAATTTACGTCGACAATGTCAGCTGTGAGGCTATTTTCCGCTGGAATTTCGTGGATTTCTTCGGATTCTGTCCTTCAGCGGTCTCATGATGGGTGTGGTCCTTAGAGGGTTTCAAAAAATTTTTCTTCGACCGTTTTTAGTCTATCCCGTCTCAATGAAGGTCTTATAGTCAGGTGAACTAAATTAAAGTACACGTTCGACTTCAGTCACATTTGTCAAATTCGCCATTCTCGCTCCATTTTTTTGGTGAAAAATTATCGTCGCCCGCGTCCTTTCTAGATTTCCCCTGCCGATATGCTTTGCAAGCAATTAAAAACTGATTCATGGCATTTATGCTAAATCGCACGAGGAATCCAACGCACCGCTGGAGATTTTCGTTATCTCCAGCGGTTTTGAAGTTATTAGCTACTAACACTTAGCCTGGGCCCAGTAGGTACATATGTGTTTATACCTATGTGTTTTCAATATATTCCATTTTATAAATAAATACTTGGGAATATTACTAATAAGGAATGAAACTTAATACTCATTATGTGCGTCTGTTGGTTGGTCTGACACAAATGATTCGAGTGTGTCGCACATACCTATTTGCGTATTAAGTTGCGGCGCCAGTTTTGGTGATTTTTCGGCTGCGTCGGCGGCGCGGCGCGGCGTCGCAATGTTGAAGGTATAGGAAATCAAATTTTTCGGCGGCGGCGGCGCGTAAAATAGTACCGGCGTCGGCGGCGTATGGTCGGCGGCGTCGACCTCTGGGCGGTGGCGCTATATTAAACAATATGATATTCATTTTGGCGTATGACACGCTGGTTTTCCCCTTTGGTTACATGGGTTTGTAACGGTTTATTTGCTTAAATAATTACAATTGAGATAATTCGGTATTTCAATAAATAACGCAACCGTATGTAACCTATGTAACTCTGATTGATTTATAACTTTCATGCGATTTAACTACCGTAAATACTTTATTTATAGCCGGGTCTAACCTCGTCACAGATCCGGCTATAATTACTAACCGGGTATTATTTGAGACCCGGCAAATTTTTTTTCTGTCATTCATAACTTGAAGCATTTAAGAACACAAATTATTGGAATGTCATAATTAGAAGCAAGCTTATTAAATTTTTCAAACTTGGGATCGAGACCCGGCTATAAATAGAGTATTTACGGTATTTAAAATTTAAATACATAGAGAATTAACAAGAGAGACATTGTATTATAGCAGGTCTCCATGATTCCCTACGATTTCCCAGATTCTCCTACAATAAAAATGCGATTTATATTTGTATTCTGATATTTCACTATCCATATTTTTACTTTATAATTAACAAGTTAATCAACCTATCCACACAAAATTGCCAAATGTTTAAAGAAGTCAATTTATCGTAGAATGTGCCATCTCCTATCCCCACTTTCAATGGGGGGCTGGAAATAAGAAATTTTCTAACTATTTGATTCCCGCAACCAGATTTCCTCCAGCGGCTCATTTCTTTAATAAATCGCGCCGACGCGACATTAGGGTAGCTGAGAGAGCGCAAAAAGACGTGAATTACATTACACAGGTTAAACCCAAGAATGATGAAAACCATCATAATTCCAATTGACAAATGGCTCCAAGAAGTAATAATTATATACAACGAGCAAATCTGCCCAATAATGGCGAAGGCCAAGAAAATTGAGAGGAATGGTGGGGCCATCACGGCGTTGACAAGATTTTCCATAACTTGCGCGACACGATATTGATGCAGAATCAGTTCAATTTTTCGGAAGGAGGAATCCTGAAGTTTCCTGGAAAACGAATACAAACTAATGTAACTAAATATTATGTAAAGGAAGTATTATTAAGTAATTTTAAGTGAATAAGACAGTTGAAATACCTAATGAAATGTCATAATAATGAAAATACGCCAAAATGTGTATCTACAGGGTGACCATTTATTATGTTACCATCCCTCAAAAAAATCTTCCCATCCGCGCATTGAAGTTGTTGAAACCTTTGCATTACTTTTATGTTTTTTTACACTTGAAAGTGAAAGAAAAAAGAAAGACTCCTGAAAACAAAAGAGTTTCAGAAACCTCTGTGCGCAGACAGGAAGATTTGTCGGACTGATCAGATAATAAATGCATACAGAAGGGTGGTCCAAGAAGCTGTATAAATTTTTCGTAATTTCTCTAACCTACAAACGGATCTTTTTTAATGCAAAACTTTCAGGATTCGACGGCCCTTGTTCTTAACTTTACGAATGCATCGATTTTTACCCCATAAAAAAGCTTCCAGGGACTTTTCTAGGGCGTTTTATTTGCTGTCATTTTTTTAAGCGTTCCAAAGTACGTGAAAATCCGTAAATCGTCGAATGTAAAAATTGTATTTCCACGATGAAAAATTCGAAATAATCTAATCCGGCAATATCTGATAACCTACCAGGGATGTCTTGATTTTTTACCACTGCCGGATCAAAATCATAGTCGTCCGTTTTTGCGCAATGCTGGGATTTTCCAGAAGGAAGCGAAAAAAAGTTTGTTTTCTCCAAATGCGTAGCCCTACACATGTCATTTTTCTTATAATATTTCCCAAATCAATTTTAATTAGTCTCTAGATAGTTGATTTATTGGATTGTAATAGATTTATCATGCAGAATAAAGATTTGAGGATTTCTTGGTGAGTTAAGTTGTTCAACCGAATTTTTAGATTTTTTTGTACTTTTGGCAATGGGTAGTTTTTCAAGGGTGCTAAAGATATTAGGCTCTTGGCGTGACTTTTAATATGTCCTCCAGGCACTATTTTATTAATTAATTGCAAATTTATTTCATGACCACATAATTTAAGCTCTTTTTATAACGCTTCCGGTGGAGCTTCGTCAGGAACAGTCTACCTCTACTTCATCTGAGCAGGTTGGTCGCATTTTCAAACATAAGTTTACAAAAAAAATCACAAAACAATTTTTTGAGTTACTCTATCCGATTTTGACGATAAATTTGAATTTTATCATCCCGCCTTTAAGGTGAGGTGGATTGAGTTTTTATACAGCTTCTTGGACCACCCTGTATTGTGCATACGGTTTTATAAACTATTGATTTGAATTGGAATTCTACCCCGTATTTTTCACAGAATGCATAAATTATGCAGCTTTTTGGTATTCAATCAACGTTCGGAAAACCCCGGGGTTTTTCTAGAAAAACCCAACCCCGTGGGTTTTTCCGGGGTTTTTGGGGTTTTTGTGGGTTTTTGGGTTTTTGTGGGTTTTTGGGTTTTTGTGGGTTTTTGTAGATTTTGGGGCAGGTTGAACCAGAATTCCTAAAATTATTTATTAGATAAAGACTAATTTAATATACAATTTTAACATGTAATTTTAACCGTTATCATTGATTTGGACTATTACATAGAAAATTCATGTTTGACATGTAAACCTGGAAATATGCAATGATACTTGGAAATTCAAGTCGCAAATGAAAATTCTTAAAATTTCAAGATGAGGCAGAAAAGTTAATTAGCATTGATCTACGTTGTAGTTAAATGGATTTTGTTTCAATCTGCTTCAAAATCTTACAAAAACCCCGGAAAAACCCACAAAAACCCACAAAAACCCGCAAAAACCCCATTAAGCATGAGGGTTTTTCCGGAGATTTGATACCCCAAAAACCCACAAAAACCCCAAAAACCCCAACCCACAAAAACCCGGGGTAGCGAACCCTGTATTCAATCAAATATAAAATTTATTTCTTACCTGTCCATCTCGCCAATCAATAACTGTAACATGACAGAAGGATAAACTATGACATGTCCAAGCGTAAAAACCACAATTGAGGAGTAAATGTAGAACAAGCCAGTTTGAAACAATCCGTTTACAAGGGCAACCGTTATCGTTAATCCATTAAGGTTTTCCATCCGATCCAAATTTTTACATTGAGAAAGAAACGAGCCCAACATTGACGGTGGTGTGCACGGCTTGTATGCCCCCATTACACCATAAATTATCGGAACAGAGTGTAAAGAAAACTTAATTGTTGTCAGAACACCCATAATTTTCTGGGACACGTAGTTTTGAGCGCCTAAAAACAAGGTCTTAATAATTATACAATCATTAAATCGAAATCAAACAGTTGACAGTAGTGTTTCTCAACGGGTCCGGGTTGTTATCGGGTTTCGGGTCTTTATCGGGTTCGGGTTCGGATTCGGATAGGGTTTTCGGTACCCGAACGTTATAGGGTTCGGATACGGATCATGGTTTCGGTATCCGATTGTTATCGGGTTCAGATTCGGATTCACCTTCGGATGATCCGAAAACCCGATAACAAATTGAACCATAAGATTTAATTGTCAATAACTTTTATAAACATTGCGAGTTGTTTAACACAGAGCTCGGCGGATATCATGGATATTGGATATTTGGATATTGGAGGGTGAGAATTTTTTCTGGATATGGATATTTGGATACTGGAGGGTGAGGCTTTTTTCTGAATACGGATATTTGGATACTGGAGAGTGAGAGATATTTATGGATACGGATATTTGGATACTGGAGGGTGAGAGATATTTATGGATACGGATATTTGGATACTGGAGGGTGGGATTTTTTCTCTGGATATGGATATTTGGATACTGGAGGGTGGAATTTTTTCTGGATACGGATATTTGGATACTGGAGGGTGGGATTTTTTCTGGATATGGATATTTGGATACTGGAGGGTGAGATTTTTTATCTAGATGTGGATATTTTGATACTGGAAGGTGAGACTTGTTCTGGCCACTTCTGGCTGGATGAATACGGATGTCATTATGTCTTAAACTTATCAACAGTAATTTATGGAAGGGAGAAAAAATAATAATTGCCATACTCGAAAAGATTAATAAAAAATACCACGCCATGCATCTATTATTTACTCCCCGTCATGATGGGGCTTTTATTTTATTTTTGCCTTCGATCGAGACAAAGATGAACAAATACAACTCCTACTACTATTTCAATTAGAATGATTGTTTAATAGATGTTGCCTAACACACAGAGCCTTTTCCATCGTACTAATTTGAATACAGGCTCTTCTGCTTCTGCCAATTGCTCCGGCAACTGAAAACAATCTTTTCATCGCTCCAGAGGACGCCGGAATCGATAGGAAACGTAGTGACAAGGCTGTTAATGCTGGGAATCGTTCCTGCTCACGTTTCCAATGCAAAATTGGGCAGTCGTTTTGATCGGCGAGAGGAAGATCTAAATACCGATCCACTTCTTCTAATATTTCAGGGTTTTTGTCGGCTTTTCTAGCTGCGATCTTAGAAAACACAGATCTTTTGATCTTTTTGGCTACTGGCTGGTCCGTTATATTTTCAATCACAGTTTCCGATTTGCGTTCGTCATCCCATGTCGGTTTCGCCATCCTGGCGTAATCCCTCAAGAGATTCTTTGCGAAATCTAGGCTTGGTACCTTCCCACTAAGCGCGGATTCCGGAGTTACAAAATCAGCTGAAAAAATAGTAAATTTAAAAATGTGTCAGCATTAAAATTAAAATTTTCCCCGTCATGACGGGGCGGCGAAGGTTCATGATCATACCTTTAAATGGATCAGTCTTTAAACGTGGGTCCAACAACGTGGCCAAAATATAATTCCGGTCGTGAAATACATCTACTGAAAAAATGCTACCCTTTTTTGTTACAGTAGTAGAATCCTCTTGACCATCATAAGTCTGTTCATTGTCTTTATTATGTTGATTTTTCCTAGTGGTTGATCTGTTCTGAGTCGGTTGAGTAAATCGATCTACGACGCAACCTATTAAACTTCGTTTGAAGTTCCCCAACTCATCATGTTCTTCGACATCAGTTTCCTCTATATCTGCAATTAGTCAAACAAGATGATAACTTTAATTAGTTAAAATAACTCATCACTTGTGCCCCATCATGATAGGGTTACTGATTTAATAAATAATCACCGGCGACGGCTGAGATGATGCCTGGAATGACTAAAGACGCTGTTATCTTATCAGCTTGAAACTGATCCGTAAGGTCAGCCAGTGGTTGTAATAGCTCAACAATTATCGTTAAATTGGATAAATCGTCTTCAGTAAACCCTGCGGGAACTTTGGAGGATTTCGGACTCCCTTCGTCTAATTGATTTCCTTGTTTTTTAGTTTTCGTAGATGTGGATATTTTAAGTCGTGATGATTGCGGCCTTGCTTCTTGAAGAATAGCGTTAATACTTGCTGCAACTGTCTCCTCCTATCAGGGAAGATTATTATTAGCATTAGATGCCACATCATGATGTGGAGGTGGTAATTACAAATACTACCTTATTTGTTTTAGTTATTTGTTGTAATCTCTGAAATCCATGATACAAAGAGTTCCATCGGGTGGCACAAGGTTTCACCAAACTATATCCAGCTCTTTCTTTTAGTTTGGTGTAATGGTGACTACTGCGATTGAAGAAAGTGATAACTTCCGTCAATTTCTTTGCCAAACCCATGACAATAAGACTTGATTTCGCAGAATCTTTGATAGCTAATTGAAGGAGATGAGCAAGGCAAGCATTGCGAGTCAGTCCATTTGTTGCAATGAAATTCTGAAGTTCAGTCTCTTCCTCCACTTCCGCTGCGTCAACCTGCCAAGTGTTCATTGGCAACTTAGAAGCCGTGTCGACTCCTGCATCCCCATCCTTGTCTCCATCAACATCATCAGCATGATCAGCATGATCATCGACGAGGTGAATCTCATTGTCATCAAGAGTAAAGGCCTTTCGCATGTTCCCAGCATTGTCAGCTGTAACTGTCCCGACCTGTTTATAAAATATTCGTCAAATTCACCCTTTTCCACATCATGATGTGGCACAATCAATAGATTTAATACCTTGGAAGGAAAGATTCCCAATTCGTCTAGACTGACATTGTCCAGCACTGTTCTTATGTTACGGCCTGTGTGCGACTGAGGAAAATGTTTGAATCCGATAACAGCCTTAATTAGCTTCCAATTATGTACGTATTGAGCCGTTATGCCCATGACGGAGAGGTTTTGTTTAGAAGTCCATATGTCTATTATGAGATGCAAACATCCGTCGTTTAGGTCTTGTATCTGTTTTTTGACTTCAGATGAAACCTTTAAAATAAGCGACAAGTAACATTTATCAATTTCATCCTAGCTAAATATCTAGGATGAATGACCACACCTTCTCATATTTTACATCCATTGCTCTGCCTAAAGTTCGAGGAGAGGGCACCGCCAGTTTATGATCCACCGTAGTAATCAAGTTGTTAAATCCAACGCCGTGTACCGTCGAAAAAGGCATGGAGTCCATAATAATAAAATCCAGCAAAGCATCTTCAAAGCGCTTCTGTTTTTCGTGGGATTTCGGGTAGCGTTCATCTTGACGGTCAGCGACGAATCTAGTGGTGGAAGTTCCAAAAGTTGAAACAGAGGGCTGATTTTTTGTTTCAATGCTGCTTTGATACAAATTGAAGGACTCCAGATGCTTCGACTAAAAGTAAGAATTAGTAGAAATTAGAAGAGTGCTATTTATATATTAAAAATCCCCATCATGATGGGGGAAGGGGCAGCTGTACCTTAAGATGATTTACGAAACCTTTTGCTTGTCGATCTGTAATTTCGACTCCACGTTTATCATTTTTTGTAGTATTTTCAGCTTGACGTTTACTGCCCACAACTTTCTGTTGAGATTCACTGTTGTTATTATCCTCTTGGGGATCCTCGTCTTCGAGAATCACTACAGCAGGGTCGTTGCTATTACATTTATGTACTTTGTGGGAGGCTATTTCACAGCAAGCCTTACATTTCATGGTTAAAAACACTCTAGATTCATTATTTTTATATGTTTTGCTGCTGGTTGACACAATCGAGAAAAATGGGAGTAAATTTTTAACCCAAGGACGTTGTTTTTCATTTTCTACGTTGTGGTTATTTCCGTCTTTACTTTTATTATTTTTGGAAGTAGAATGAAAAGGTAAAGTTATTTGCTTGCTCGTTTTTAATTTGCAATTAGTAAAATTAGGACAAATTGTACTTATATCAATTAATAAATCAGATTTAACTGATGAAATGGCAGAAATGGTAGGACCGCATGGTCGCTATGACTGACTCTGAATCTCACAAAACCTCCTTCATTTAAAAATACCACTTCATGAAGTGGAAGGGGAAAGGTGATCAAACAACAATTGTAAAAAATGCAAACTGCAAATGTCCCTTCAACGAGAATGAAATAAAATAAATAAGTCATAGATGTTAAATGATTTTGCATTTTCCAATTTATTAAGTTATACTGTATCAGTGTATCAGAAGACTATTTTCTGGATACGGATATTTGGATACTGGAGGGTGAGACTATTTCCTGGATATGGATATTTGGATACTGGAGGGCGAGATTTTGGGCTGGATATGGATATGGATACGGATATTTGGTGGTTTAGTATCCATATCCGCCGAGCTCTGGTTTAACATAACTGATGTCATTCAATTAATGGAACATTCATAAAATGTGCAAGCAAGTTTAAAATATTTCTGGGTCCTCCCTCTCCATGTACACATTGTTGGATAGGACTTTTAACATATTTGAAATTGGCGACCTAATAGCATTCTTTCTTACTTTCTCAAGTTACATATATCTTTTATGAGGGTTCCACAAATATTACAAAAATATGTTTAATAATGTCCATATGACTGATTAATATTACTTGAAGAACGAAATATACATAGTAGAAGGCTGGTTTCTGTTTGACAAAAGATAGAAGTTATAAAATTGAAGCTCTTAGGAGGACAACCGTTCGCCGACAGAATGACCGATTTCGATGCCCTTTGGATATGTTGTAGTCCTAGGTGAGTCTAGCAAAAGTGAAGAAGGATTTCATTCCATGGCCCCATTTGCGCCCGCCACACCCACTCAAACGTGCGAAAATACCCTGTTTTCAATCCAATTTTGGTCGGATTTTCACAATTTAAGCATTTTTGTGACCTTAGATAGTTGATTTATCATATCCAATAGCAAACTCAACTTTTTTGAAATTTTGATTTTTTCGAAATCCACGAAATTTTCGAAAATATTCAAAAAATTCAAAAAATTGAAATTCATGTCGGATACGATAACACAACTATCTGGGATCAAAAAGGTGCAAAAATTATCAAATTTTCATTAAAAATGGATTTTTGGTGAATTTTTTAATGCGACCAGTTTGGCATGGGATTCCTCTTAGGTGTGGCGGGCGCAAATGGGGCCATGGAATGAAATCCTTCTTCACTTTTGCTAGACTCACCTAGGACTACAACATATCCAAAGGGCATCGAAATCGGTGATTCTGTCGGTGAAGGGTTGTCCTCCTTAGTTACATATGATTTGTCATTAACAGTTTGAACAATAATCGGGAAAAAATAAATATACAAATGAGCTTATGAAGGTATTTTATACTTATCGGGTTCTTATCGGGTTTCGGGTTCGGGTTCGGATTCGGATCGCTCCACAAACATATCGGATTATCGGGTTCGGGTACATATCGGATTCGGGTAGAAGGTATCGGGTTCGGGTACGGACGAAGGATTTCGTACCCGTTGAGAAACACTAGTTGACAGTGGAGATCTGATCATGAATGATTAAATTTTATATATGTACATATTTTATACACTGTGAAAAATTTGGTAGCGTCAAAGTCGAATACTTATGTATATTCTTCGTACTGGTATTGATTTGGTAATAACTTCCAACTGAATAGGTAATTGTTTCTGATCCTGAGTGGTGAATATTTCATTACCAAAATACTACTCAACAGTAATACCATTATTATGTACTAGTACCCGTAGAGTCATACATACATATGTATATTTATGCACTACGGACAGGAATGATTTATGGTCGAAGCATTATAATTGAAGACATTTTTACATTAGAAATGCATGTAAAATGTCTTTAATTTTAATGCCTCGACCATAATACCAATTTTCTAAAAGTGTACATGCATTTGTACAATACTTAAATTTATTCACCTGTTCCAAGGCAAATCTTCTCAATCCATGTCGCCCCTTTGAGCAGCAAGATCAACTCGGACGCACGAAAATGTAGCAAATATTGCAATAAACCAAGGCCAATATAACACGTAAAATAGTAAATATAGAAGACATTTGCCCAAAGTGGTGTAGCCGAGAGGTTTTCCTTATCCGAAAAGATAAATAAAGATACATAAAGCCAAACCGAAAACGTGATGGGGTACATTAAAGTCAGAAATAGAGTAAAGTAATGCATTATTGAGGTCAAATTTGAACCCTTGATTAAAATGAAGGTCAAATCGGTGTCGACCTTAATGGGGAGCGCGTAGGAGCGAGTGATCCACTTAATTAGCCAAGCCATTGTTGGCAAGTATGATGTAGGTGGAACTAATTTTGGTGAAAATTTAAGTTTTGAAGGAATTTTTACCTTCATTCTAAAAATTTTGAAGAGCAATTGGTACAGAGATATCTTAAAATATGTAATCGCTTATCTAGTTTGTTCTAATGAATATAAAAGAAATTTATACGAATTATTTAGTTAATTGAAGTACAATATGAATTAATTAGGTAACGACAAATAACTACTTGTATCATCATGTAGGAATAATGGCAAGAAAAGAAAATGCCACTGTATATACGGTAATTTTTAAAATCGATAATCGTCAAGTTTGGCTGTACTTCGATGTATCTACGATGTATAAAGCCCTCATTTTATTTCTCATGTAAATATGTCAAACATGACAATATAGGTCAGCCAGTCTTGTACTTATGTAAGTATACTCTTAAAAATCAAGTATCAAAATCATACCGATATTCATATACATACATACATATATATGTACGACTCTACCAAAGTGGTACTGATAATTAAGGCGATGCTGTAATTGTTCGACATTAAAGTTTTGCCAGTACTAATTTTTACGGATCGGGATAATTTTATTACAAAATGGTAGCAACTTTAATACAGAGAAATAAATACCTGTGCCACTATACCAGATTTCTAACAGTGTATTTACATATATTAATTTACATGCGTATGCAAATGTTCTGCAAAACGTTCACACGAGTAGCTATGTTAAGCCATGTTTTGGAGCTATTTAGAATGTCTGTTGACCTTTTCCGTCCGAGTTGATATATGCAGATAGATTTTGACGAATCATATAACCTGGCAGCCCACCTGGCCGGAACTAATTTGATAAACTTTGTGCAAACAATGAGCAAACTACATAAAAAAATAGTACCTAATTTTCACTTTATGGAGCAAATGTTAAGCATGAGTTGAAATACCCGTAAATGTGTACGTCTATAATTGGCTAACATTCGGAATAAGACCAACGACTGGGTAACCTTCGCATTATAGAATAAAACACTCCAATTGAATAAATATTATATAATCTTACCTAACTAACACCAACTGGTTAAAATAAATAAAGCTATAAAAGACCAATAATTGTAATCAATATTTTATTAACTCTGAGAGATGCTTATTTTTCTTAAGCAAAAGCTTTCACAAATTGATTTATCTATGTATGTATAATTTGATCAATTAGAGGGGTCGCCCCGGGATGTGGTGATCAGTTTGTAATTAGTAGCAGGGTAGGAAACAATGGTTTCAGAGATCTTATTTTTTCGTACAATATTGCAAATACATTCAACCACGTACCCTCAAAATTTCATAAGCTTTCCTTGAAAAACAAATTTCGTATGCAACTTCAAAGCGAGGAAGTCGGGAAACGAATTTTTTGTAAGTACCAAAATTCGAGTTACAAGGCCCCGAAGAAGTCTTTGCCACATTTCAACAGAGAAGGGGGTGGCCGTGCAAAAATTAAGATACACATAAAAAAGTATGGAGAATCCAAAAATGTAAACTTCAAATAATCAGCTTGCGAAAAACCTATCATGTCGACCCCTTGAAGGCGAAAAATGATTGAATCTTTTTTTTGAAAAGTATCCATCTACCTTCGTGCCTGATGCGGCCATGAAGTCAATAATTAATACAAACAATTAATACTATGTGTATCATTTTAAGGCCCATAACTTGTGGGTCAAAGCGTATGCAAAAAGATCTGCGACAAAACATACAAAAGGTCAAGAAAAAATGGTGAACGCAAGGCTCCCCAAACCTTCCAACAAAATTTCACCAAAACAGTTGGTCATTGGCGACGAGTCCTACGTCTTCAAAAACTTGACAGAAATTCCGAGAAGGAAATTTTTTCATGGGAAATATATCTCTAAACTGAGAACCGAAGAGAAATAATTTTTTTTTGAAATTTCTAAAGATATCCCAGATTTGGTCGGCGTTGGTCCAATTTGGATATTTTTGGGACCCTTAAGTTCAAAGGGGCTGTGTGGGCGTACAGGATTATTTTCAGAAATGCGAGACGGATCGTCTGATTCCTTTCATCAAGGAGTATCAAAAACATAAAATGTAATATTTTGGCCCGAACTTTGCGATCATTAAGCACGCAATATCTGCGAAGGAAGAAATTGAAAAAAATGTCAGTTTGGGGTTGGAAGATGAAGGTCTCTCAAACGTCCATCATCTTCACCCCAAAATTAGAATTTGGACTTTATCCGAGAAGAAATACTTCAAGGTTTGTGAAACAGTCGATACTTTAAAAAAATTTAAGTTCCGGTCTGAGAAAACTAACAATGAAGTTGCAAAGTCTTTCGGAAAAACATTAATGGCGGGCGTGATAAAAATAGTTAAATACAAGATGGACAATGGACTTAGGTCGTCGCTGTTTGCGGATATCTCACGATAGATATATTTCGAATATTCTTCATCATTTTGGCATTTTTGGAATCATGTTTTGACCATTTTCAAGGACAAATTTCACACCACCACTTCCCGTGGCGACCCCTCTATAGATGCATGCCCATAATTCCCAGCAAGGTAAATTTATCATTTTGGTTGAGCTTTTATTCTTCTCGCGTGAGGATCCGATACACTTCTCAAACTTTGATTCTGACCAGCTCCGTCAACTTTTTTAATGCTGAGCTAGCCGTGTGAAGATGACAAATCAGTAGAGTGGGTCATATGAGGACGGGCTTCCTATCTCGTAAGGGTCAAATTTTTCAGGAAGACTTGAACTGAATGAGACACTGGATTTGACAGGTTTCTTGGAAATTCCGAGCGTCATCGTAATTTCTCCAGCATTAGTAGTCCAGTGAAAGTCAATATTCTCAAAAATTGGGGTTTATAAAAACATACATATTTGCATAAATGCAATAATTTAGTCCTTGCTAAGCACCTTTACTCCATCCCCATAATAACGGCACTTTCCCCTTATCCACTCATACAAAAAAGTTACGCAACAAATACCACAGCAAACACCACACATGGCAAAAATCGTGACCAAATTACTCCCAAGTTTTTGTTCTTCAAACCCAGTAGACCTCTTTTCCCTTTCCAGCTCATAAAATGGTCTCAGAGGGATTGAATCGTGGCAAAAGTTTTCACAAATTCGCACCCATTTCGCAATAATTCCTGCACTGTACATCATCCGCAATCTTAGGATCATCGCAATCCTAAGAACGGATAAACCCTTAAAGGACATATAATAATTTGAAGCCCCAAACTCCTGACCCTTGGTGTACTTCTCATTGACCGAGATTGCGTTTAATGTGGGCAGTAGGGCTGATATTCGGTTGGAAAAATCGAATAAAGCGGAGCGGTTACATCGTGACAAATTTCCCAACAAACCGACAGGGTCTCGGTATATCCCTAGTTTTTGAAAATCTACAAGTTCATCATGCGAGTCCCAGATTTGTTTGCAGATTTCTGTGCAAAAAAAGAACAAAAAACGCCAAATAATTTCTTCATTGTACACACTAAGAAAACCAGTATTAAAATAATATCAAGCGGTATTCATACATATGACTCTATCGTCTCTATCAGAGTGGTATTGATAATATTACCGACTAGCAACAGCTCACAATCATTATGTAGGTTTCTGTGGTCTGTGCGTACTTATGTATGTATTCCACATTTTCGTTGATATAAGGACTTCGCCTAAATTAACCTGATATCTTGCTGAAGCCTTCACATTTTACTGATTAACGGATTTCAGCTATAATATTAACTGTTGAATTAGAACGGTTCATATTCTAATAACAAAACAGGACTCTACATTCCTAACAATCTTTTCTTCAGAGTTGTTTTAAACACCTCAAACGTATTTAAATATTTCACTCTAAATACTTGGATGTTTTGAGTGGTATTTAAATGTTACATACGTAAAGAGCTGAATTTATTTTAAGCTACATACATAAAGACCGTCCACTAATGGATTGGACTGAAGAAATAAAATGCTCATAACTTTACACACAATTAATGCAATTTCAAAAAAGTTGCATGTGTTTGCTACCAAAGGGTCTGGATTGCCATACAGTTCAAATTTTAATGATTCAATTCCGCAATATGCTACAGATTGCATTTTCTTCTTCAGATTTCGCATCAAATTCCACCCATAGACTTCACCTACTTTCAAGCTGATTTTCTTCCATTTGTTCTTAAATTTTCTTAAGGTGTCTGGCGTTTCTGAAAGCTTAGAATATTTTGATTTAGTCAGCGCTCAGAATTTCTCAATTGGTCGCAATGGAGGAAAATTTGGTGAACGTTTTTATTTTTTGGCACAAATTCAATTTTCTTCAGATGAAAATACTAAGTGACCTTTTTGGCGTCATGGGACGTTGCGAGGTCAGGCCAAAACAAAACTTTATTTTTTTATGATCTTTGGTAATAAACGATTCCAATCCCCCTTTAATGCATGGTTTAAGATAAACCCCCTGGTTTACAGTACCCTCCAAAATGACGGGATCGGAAACATGACCAATGCCAGACTTGTGTTGCCAAATTCTTCATTGTTTTGTGAATTGGTCTTTCTTTTGGACTTTGTCTTCATATTATACTTCACAGGGGTTGGGACTATGGAAAAAATGCCTTCCTGGAAGATTTGAAGTGTCATCTGTGACGTGGGGCTCATCGTCCATGATGACCACTTTTCCCCGAATCTTCTTCAAGAATTTCTGACAGAACGCATGAATCCTTTCCTGTTGTATTGGTTTGTAATTTGGTGCTGGTTTTTTTGCCCTGGCTATAATCCCTAGTTGATGGACTTTGATTTTGCTCAGATAGGTTTTTGAAATCTTGACCTTCCTTGTCATGGCAGCCGTTGCCGTTGATGGATGATTTTTGAAGATTTTTTTAATCCGATTTTTGACTTTTGTCGTCGCTAGCTTTAAAGGCCGACCAATTGGGACTTTGAATTTGCGTTCATTTATTCCTCGTACGTTTTTATGTAAGAGTAGACCTTTGAATGAGGAATACCTTCTTGCTTGAAAAATTGCCAAGTGATTTTAGAAACATAGTTTGCTTGATTTTTGTGAAACTCAATCACACTTTTTTTCAACTTTTGCCTTTCAACCCAAGTTATTCTAGTCTTAGCCATGACTCAATAATTGGTGACATATATCAATGGAAAGCTTATAACTTGGTCTACTCAAAAATAATTTTTTCGAAATTTAATTTCGCTGTGTTCCCGCCTAGCGCGCCTTTGACGGGGCAGCCCAATCCATAAGTGGATGATCTTGAGAGTCCGGATCGAGGTGTTGAAGTAAGCAGAAGTTCCCAGTCGACCTTAGTAAAAAGTGCACTTGTTCAAATTTGGATTTTCGTATCGAATATATCGTGGGGCCTAGTCATCAACAAATCCGCCAGCCAACCCGTTAACCACCGCGAGAAAAATTTTCCACCGCGAGAAAAATTTTCCGACTCAACGGAGGGAACGGAAAGGGAACGGAATCCGTTGCCATTGCCAGTCACAGCAGTCAGAACCTTCGCCCCAAGGAAACGGAAAGGGAACGGAATCCCTTTACCTTCATTCGCACAACATGACTGACGATGAGATGAAGAGTCCATCGAAAGGATCGAAACTACTTCATACCTCATTCTCGACTCCAAAAGGGCGAGGTTCGAAACGGCCGAAGGAAGACTTTGAAGAAAAAGACGACATCGAACAACCCTCAAACAGAGATCTCCTCCTTGCCCTCGCGAAAGATATCAAAGATATAAAAACCGACGTGGCCGAGGTCAAGGCGCGAACAAAGGATTGGGGCAAACAGATTTTGGTTCTCAACTCCCAAGTCTCAGCTCAAGCGAAAATAATTCAACACCAAAACACTAAGATTGACTCTTTAGAAAAAATAGTGGACGACCTTTACAATCAAGTCAACGCTCATCATCTTATCTTTAAAGGAATTGAGGCCAAAGGTCCACAAGACGCTAAGGATCAACTGAACAAAATCTACAACAACTTAGGCGCCGCTACTCCCAACATTACTGATCTTCGAAAACTTGGAAAAAGCAACAAGATACTGGTAAAATTCAGCTCTTCAAACGATAAAAACTATCTGTTTACTAATGCCTTGAAACTTCGAACCCTTGGAATCTCAATCGAAAACGATCTCTCGCCGTCACAACGAGAAACCAAAAATGTACTTCTGCGGCAACGACGGGAACTACTTGACAATCGAGTGGCATCAACTGTAAAGGTGTACGCGAAATCTCTGCTGGTGGATGGTAAGGATTGGTACGATTACAACAAAGCGACGGGAATTGTTGAAAAACGCAAAAGTGTCAACAACAAAACCCAACCCATTCAACACCAATGAGAACACAGCCCGCCTTTCGCACATCTACGCCAACAAAATCTCTTGACAATGAACATTACTGCGTGGAATATCGACGGACTAATCAATAAGGATCATGATTTTTTTGAATATATGACGAAGGAAGCCCCGGATATTTTTATTTTTCTCGAGACTTGGTGCACCGAAAAGGAAGCATGTGCTAAGCTCTCGAACTTTAACATTACGCACACCCTAGTGTGTCAAGACGCGGAAAACTCGAAGAGGGGAAGAAGTAAAGGAGGAATAGTTATTGGAATTCAGAATAAACTACAACATGCTGTAATTACTAAACGACGCGGCTGGATTGAAGTTACTGTAGAAAATGTAATACAAAATGAAGCACTCAGAATTATCGGATCTTATCTCGCACCTAATTTTGATGGAGAAACTGAATTCAACGACCTTATAGAGACAATTTTACACACTACCGAGCATACGTTAATAATCGGCGACCTTAATGCGCGAATCGGTCTACTTCCCAATCTCATTGAAGGAGAATATTACCCCAGAAAATCACAAGATCTACACATGAACGACCGTGGGAAACAGTTAATGACGGCTGTAAGATCTGCAAACATGGTTGTTCTTAACGGATTCTGGAAGGGAGACTTGGACGGTGGCATTACTTTTCAAAACGTGAATGGCCGTAGCTTGATTGATCTCTGCATATCTTCCGACGCAACACTTGTCAATGTTAATCATTTCTGTGTCAAACAATATATTGTGTCAACCCATCAACCAATTAATATCAACCTTTCTGCCCAAATCCAATCATCACCGCCATCTAACGAAGGGATACAAACCACCGTTATTAATAAAACAAAATGGAACCCAGAAAAGTTGGTGGAATTCAGGAAGACATTAAATGAAAAGTGCAGTGAGAACAGTGACATTTTTTTAAATGTAAAGAATAGCCTAGACCTTCTCGGAATGTCACAAATAATCCAACTTCCACAGACCTGCGCAGAAAACCGAAGTGGTTTGACGATGAATGCAAACAAACTAAATCCACAGCAAGCAAAATGCTACGAATTGCAAGGAAATCAAACAAACAGGATGATCAGGAACAATACAAATCACTGCGCGCTGAATACACCAATCTGAAACGGGAAAAAAAGAGGGCAGTGAAGCAAGATCAGATTAAAAATTTGCTAGATCACAAAAACTCTTCAACGTTCTGGGCAGCTGTTCGAGTATTCAAACAAAATTCTACATCTATTTATCCAATTGAAGCAGCAAATTGGCATTCTTTCTACTCTAAGCTATTCCAAAGCAACAGTTGCCGCACCGAAATTATACCAAAGGAAGTTGAAGAACTTGATCACGAAATATCTACATTTGAGGTCTCCCTTATCGTTAAAAAATTAAAACTTAAAAAAGCTGCAGGAAAAGGGCATCCCAAACGAAGTTTGGAAAGCTTTAACCCCAATAGCGATAAAATTTAATCTAGATCTGAAAATAATTTTAACGTGTTATGTTAAAGTTTTATAACAATTTCTAAACGCCACGAAAATATTGTATAACTGTGCTAAAAATGTAACTATTTTTTCAAAATTTGTTTAATTTTAGAAAAACATTTTAGAAGTTATTTTATACTCTAGGAAAGAAAAATCTCAGAAAATTTTTCTGAAAGAATTTCTCCTAATAAAGCATTTCTAGACCACCCGGTACATATTTTTTTATTTATTTTCCAGGTGCCAAGAATCACTGAGCCGTCCTTGTTGTATGAAAAAGTGGTCCGATTTTTGGAGCAGAATCGTCTCCGAAGTATTCGACCTGCCGGAATTATGACCTTGATTCGAGAAGATTCTCCCACCGGAAAGAGCGACGATGTGGTCCAAGGATTACTTCAAGTTAATGCGAGATCTGATTCCTTGGAAAATGAGGACAACCAGGGAACAAATGCAGCAATCTCATTTTCGACGCATGCCCACTTCCAGTAAAAGAATTGGAAAGACTAAAAAAATTGCACAAAGTATTAATAATGGGAGGTTATAATTTACTTAACGATTTAATGATTATCCATAATTTATTACTGTAATACTTATTTCAAACATTTATTTCATAAAACAAATGTTTTATAAATTTATGAAATTAATTTTAATAGGTTCACATTCGTATGCACGATTTCCAAAATTTACTTGCATCTTTTTCTCATTTATCTGATTTTTAATATTGCAACGAACATCATTTTGTTTTGTACTTGAATGATGAAAAAATGATAAGATTTTTTGCCATGTTTTGTATTTTGTACAGGTTTATTTGCTAATTATTGAAACGATGCGATACACTAAATAATCCATCCATTAATTTGTATGCATAAACAGATATAAGAATAATAAAGATTTACCCACTCTTTAAATGCATTTGCAAATACATACATACAAGCGTGTGAAGTTGAGTTATTAAATACAATAAATACATGTTTTTACAAACGTAATGAAGTACTTATGCAACACTGTACATTAATTATCTGTCATTTATGAGACTCTAAGATTAGTTTGCTAAATTTGGTTGGTAATTAAGTACCCACTCCGACGAAGCCTGAAGACTGTTTTGAAGGGGATGCATCTATTCGTAATCAATTTCGTATTGACGTACTAGTGATTATGGTGTAATGGCGAAGTATATATGTGCATCGGTGATGCAAAATATGTGCATTTACACATCAAAGTATCATATTCACATCTCGTCATACTTTAATTATAAGGCTTGCAAAGTTATAAATACGTGAAGAAGGACAATATGAGACAATATATACATAGTCCAAAGTGTAGTTTACATACACGTTTGTCTGGGCTTCATTAATCCATCAAACCTTGTCAATTCTTCGATTACAAATTAATCAATTGTGCTGGCCACTGGTTCTCAATACGAATGCAGAGGCCATGCAGGACGTATGTGACGTATTTTTCGTACACTGATTACTAATCTGGCACTGTTTTGTAATGTATTGTTATTAAAGTTTACCATTTTGTCTCGCAAATTTTTACGGACCGGTAAAATTTTAATACCCAACGGTAAGAAGTTTAATACCCAGGAGTTTAATACCTGCTGAACTAGACCAGAATTATTGCAGCTTAATTTTTGGCTTTTTGTACCTTATTTCGTGACAAAATATTAATTTTCATAGGATTAAATTAACCTCAAAAACCATATTGCATGCACAGTCACAAAATGTGCTTATGTAAAAATAAATACAAGTTTGGTACCGAATTTCACAGGATTCTTCTCATCTGCCCATTGTGTTTGAGCAGCGTGTTCAGATAATGTAGCGACACAATGGTTTTGTAACTGTGTAAAAGCCGTGGAATAAATAAAATTCGACTGAAGGATGAGCTTTCTAATCATGCTTTATTATCGCCTTCATGATAAAATAGCCACGCAGCGGGCCGTGCAGAAAGTATGATACATATGTATCAATACCCTCCCGATTTCTTGGGAAATTTCCATCATAAATTTCTGGCCTTACATACTTATTTTGATGTTTATGATTTTGATTTAAATTTTTATACCATCCTGTTCGAACGACCCCTCACTATTAAATAAAAGTGAATTGAACTGGTCTGCGGCCGTTTAGTAGTGGAAGTGGATGAAGCAACTGTTCAATTAAAACGCTGTAAGTTAAATACGCACAATACGCGAATCAACAGTGTTGTTTTTATTATTTTGTATGCATGCAAGTACATTTCGTCACGATCAAGTGAGCAGTGGTTTGGTTTAAGGGGGCCGTGCATAAAGGCTATGGCACATTAGTGCCTAATTTTGTTCCGGATTTTTTGGACTAATTTTGACCAACTTTGCAAAATTCCATAAATAACAAGATGTTTTGAACCACATGTTAAATTGATGACATCATTTACGTATGGCCCTCTCCCTTTACGAGAGGAAATCATTGCCGTGAGAACATAGAGTTTTATTAATATAAGCAGAGGGAGTACCATTGCTCTTTGTTCAGCGAGAATGCAAGCCACGTGATGTTTTGATTTGGTTGAGAACATAAACATTACGTCATCACTCATCACCACCATCACTAGAATGTTATATACAACACATACAAGGCATGTATTTTATGTATAAAATTCTGTGAGGTTGTTGAGACTCAGTTTCAACGTCAGGTACAGGTAGCATGTTACCAAACTTGTTACCAAATTACGATAACCTTCAAATTCTCATTATTTCTTCATGACAAATATTTTCGAAATAATTTTTAAGTAATTCTTAACTAATGTTTCTGACCACGGTCAATAAACCAACTTAGATACACATTGTGGTTGGATGGACCCCACTCCGATCTGCTTGTTTTTCCCCAACATGAGAGCCATCATACAAGAAGTAAATCGTCATTTTAGTCTGTTTAGTTGTGGTTTAGTTTGAGGACTGTCGGTATGGTGGCTCGTTCGCATGCAATTTTAGATCACCCATTCAATTAACCTGCTCCTGTCAGGCCTTGCGTGAGAATTTCTATTTCTCAATAACGTGCCCCACTTTTCATGCAGTGTAGTTTATGTGCATACACGCGGTGTGTTCGTCTCTCTCCTTCTGCAAATTTACTCTAAACGGATCGATACTTTCCCGGAAGGTGTTGAGTTTAGTGGTTGTGTAGGATACCCGGGTATCCACGGGAATATATACATATTCAGTTCGGGAGAGACAGAGACTAGTCTGGCCGAGTTGTGAGAATTGTTTATTTATTTAACAAAACGGCTCACATTTTTTAAGGAATTTTATTAAAAATTGGGGAATAAATTCTTTGCGATGAATTGATAGTGGAGTGTTTTAGGTTGAGCTTTAAGGGGAATTGGTGGGGGGTGGTGTTTTCGTGTGTGAAGTGTGGAGGAGGGGGATTGAGGATGAGTGGGTGTGGCGCGGTTATGGGGGAGGAGGAATTTATCGCGGCGCTCGATGTGGGGACGACTACGGTGAAGTGTTTAATATTCGATAAGGCTGCGAGAGTAAGGGGACAGGAGGCGACGCCGGTAAGTAGTAATTAATGAGGGAATTGTACATATGTGAAGTGTGTGATTGGTAGTATAAAATTGCCATTTTTATGCTGGTATACATATATTCAAAAAGAACTTCATATGGATAAATTTTTCCAGCAAGTTTTCAATAATTTCTAACACTTACAACAAAAGCTAATATAAAACGAATGAAAATGTTTTCAAATTGGTATGAAATTACGCTACATATGTATGCACATACCTATAGGTTTACATAGTCAAGGTTCTTCTTGAGTTTGTATATGCATGTTTTAAGTAGCTATTGAAAACCATTGAGGGATTGGTGCAAAAATTTCTCCACGTTAAACCCTTCTGGAATAAGCCTATACATCAGAATAAGTCTGATTTCATGCACCTTTTCCACGTTTCTTCGACTACACTACAAAGCACTTTGTTTGCAAAGAATCATAAACTTACACACTATTTATTCGTATGTGCTACACATATTGGTTGACTGTAATTAATATCCACCAAGTGATCCCAGGTGAAAAATTTAAGGGATTTTATGCATTAATTTGGCTGGTTTTTATGCAGAGAATTGGCTGGATTGTATACAGAAAAATTTATGTCGAAACAATTTGTGCATAAAATGCGTAGAATTATGCATAATTGTGCAAAACCTTGCTGCAGAATATACCTGTCAGAAGTTTTATGCAGAATCGTTCATACGTTTTCTGCACAAACCATTGGTCCCGGCAGTTGTGTCGAATTATGTCAAATTCCACACACGATTTTCACCCGGGATTTTTTGGCCAAAAGATGATTTTAAACCGTACTTTTTGGATATTGTTTAGATCCGAATTGAATATCCGAAACCGGGATGGGTGGAAATGGATCCGGACGCGCTGTGGTATAATGTCGTCTACGTGTTGCGTGGTGCTATACAGGGTAAAGATTTACTTTTATAAACATACCTAAACATTTATAAAAAAGGCCCAGCAATTTTGAAAAGATTTGTAGAGATCAAATTTGCCACATTACTTAATATTGGATAAAATTCACGATTTGAAATATATTTAGATATTACTAGTAAATTCGCATTTTTGCTTAAATTTTTGATTCCATCACGAATTGGAGAGTATATTTAAATTGATATCTTGTATATATACTTAAAATTTTAGGCAAAATTTGCACCCCCACATTTTAAATGTGCCAAATTAATGCATGCAAAAGTTAATCATAACAATTATTCATTAACACAGACGCCGGTATTTCGCCAGGAAAGTTGAGATGCATGTCGATAACAACGCAGAGATCCTCCTTCCTGTTCTGGGATGCCAATAATAACACCCCCATCACGAAAATTATCAGTTGGAAAGACCTCCGCGCAGCAGAATTGGTGCGACGGTGGAACACGTGCCTTTATATCAGGTCAGTCTCCTGATAAATATGCATTCTTAAAAATAATGCTGCCCTTTTGAAAAGTAAATGCTCCATGAAGTCAATATCGCGTAAAGTGTGTATGCTAAATCTGAGAAAGAGTATAGTTTACGCTGTACTCAGCATAATTTATTCGAGTGTATGTACTTTTTGATAGGGCAGCATCATTTTTTAAAGGGTTCTGATTATGGTTAAAAATGTAGTAAATATAAATTTAAGACGATTATGGTGCTTAAATACTTCTTTACCGAATTGGTAACGAATCATTACCTTGATTCATAACTTTGTATTTTTTAGGTCATTCCGCCTGCTGTGTAAATTCCTTTACTCAATTACAAAAAACAAGTGTTACTTGTCGGGTTCCGTGTTGCGCGTGATGAATGAACTCGTCGTGATCAGGTTGCTTTGGGTGCTCGAAAACGTGCCCGGCATCCGCGAAAAAATTGCCCTTAACCAAGTCAAGTTCGGAACCCTGGACACTTTTATCATTCACAAGTTGACGAGTAAGTTGGCATAACAAATTATGAATTTTAGTGCAAAATCTGGTGTTAATTGGAATTTTCAAAATTCAACAGACGGAGAGAAACACGTGACTGATTTTAGCAACGCGTGCGTATCCGGATTTTTCGACCCTTTCGTTCTAAGCTATGCCGAATGGGCACTAAAAATGTATCGCATTCCGTCCTCCATCCTGCCAAAGTTGGTTCCAAGTTGTGGTAAGTTTTCTCTTTTCGAAGGATGAAAATTAGTTTAAAAAATTTACAATTTTTTTGAAGGCTGTTAAAAGATTTGTAAAATTGCGAGAATTGTGCTTAGGACGTTTACAAATTATGATTCGTTTTAATTTATCTCAACAATTTCTAGAAGTTCCAGAAATTTCAGAATGTAGATAAATCATACCTAAAATTAGTCAAATTTTTCTTAAAATTAAAGAAATAATTTAAAATAAGAGAATAACTTCAAGGTTTTTATAAAATGTCTGATTTGTTTTAAGTTACTTTAAAACTTTCAAATTTTTCTTTGGGGAATTTTACAAAAAATACTTAAATTTTCACGCTTTTCTTAAAGCTACATAGGCAATAAGTTAAATTGACTTTAAAAAGATTCTGATTGGGTTTAACTTATTTCTAAAATTTTCTAAAGTTTTTTAGGATATTGACAAATTAAATTGTTACATTAGTCAATCTTGCCTAAAATTAAAAACTAAATTAAATAGCGATGCATGCAATTAATTTACAGGACCGCATTTCGGAAGTTGTCGAATATTCCCGGGTTTCGAAGTGCCAATCTTGGCCTCCGTTGCGGACCAATCAGCCTCCATGTTCGGGTCGGGGGGATGGGGAAAGGGGGCCGTGAAAGTGACCTTGGGAACGGGCGCGTTTCTCGACGTGAACACGGGAACGCGGCCGCACTCTGGCGTGGGGGGAATTTACCCCCTCGTCGGGTGGAAATATGGCGCGGAAATTGCCTACATTGCAGAAGGACAGAGTAAAGACAATGGAAATCTGGTCGAGTGGGGAAGAACAATTGGTTAGTGAATTTATTTAAAAAATTTAAATTGTTTCAAATCGTAAATCTTGCGCACAGCACATTAAATTTCCCGTAAGTAATTTTTTTTAAATTTTTTCCCCAGGCTTGTACAATTCTGTCGCGGAGTCGAGTACAGTTGCAGAATCGGTCGAAGATACGAACGATACTTATTTTATCCCGGCGTTTAGCGGACTTCAGGTTAATATTTCTTTCATTACAATTTTTTGCCAAACATGTGCGACATTAAGAACATCGGTGTGAATTTGTAGGCGCCTTATAACGACATGACGGCCACATCCGGTTTTTTCGGGATGAGCCCGACCACGACGAAGGCCCACTTGGCCAGGGCCCTGCTGGAAAGTTTGGCCTTCCGGGTGGCACAGTTGCTCAATATTTTACAAAGAGAAGCGTCCGACATTGAATTTGATCACATCAAGTAAAAAAAAAACTTGGCAAGAATAGTTTTCATGTGGCATTTGCTAAAAAATATTCTTGTTCACTAGGGTGGACGGTGGAGTTGCGAATAATGACTTTGTCCTCCAAACTATCGCGGATTTGACGGGAAAACCAGTAATTCGTCCGGTCTGCAGAGATATGACCGCGTTGGGGTGTGCCTTCATGGCCGGTGTGAATTGTGGTAGGACGAATAACATTAGCTAATTCTTTGCAAATTTAAAATAACGACTTCAAAGTTGAAACAGTTAAATATTTAGCTCACTAGCTAATCAATAGATTATAGAAGTAAATATTTTGCAAAATCTTCCAAGATATGGACACCTATTTAAGTAATTGTGTTACAAAATTTACACAAATTCAGAAAAAAAATTATTTTGAAACATTTCCACAGCATTTACGAAATATGCCAAGCAAAATTTCCGGTTAACCCTTTAACGTGTATGATTAACGGAACGTTGTATTTTTACCATTTTACCGAAAATTTGCAAACATAGGGATATTAAATTGTTATTAAATAAGATGACAAATCGGGAATTTATTTTTTACAGGATTCTGGAGTTCGAGAGAAGACCTCCTCCAGTTTTACCGAGTGGAGCGTATCTTTCACGGGGTGGAGGACGGGGTGCGAATTCAGGTCCGTTTTGCCGAATGGGAGCGTGCATTGGAACGATTCCTCAAGTGGAGAGAGATCAAGGAGCCGTCCTGATGGAAGGCCGCTCTCGCGGCCATCTTGCTCATGGCTGTGCTAATCATGATAGGCTACTTCATGGGGGAAATGTTTTCGCAGCTGGGGGGAAACTTGGAGTTTTGGGAATAAATTGTTTTGCACGTGATTTGCACGATCGAATATCTATATTTTCTTTTCTTGTAATTCATTCGAGTGTATTTATAAGTTTATTTATTTATTGCCCTTCGCATACTAAAATCGACAAGGACAAAAGTCGCCCAATTTTTACACGTGAAAATTCTCATTAGATTTGTCAACAAATTTTTTTGCAAAGAAATTATTTGCTAATTTTTGCACACAAGCGCATTGGTAATACGCATTTGCAATGTGATTCATCAAAACGCTTTTCGAAATGTCACCATTTTACTAAACCTGATGAGTAATAAGGTGAAATTCTGAGATATCCGAATTTTGTCGTGAGTACGCCCATGACAAAGTATGTATATATTTTTTTTTTTACTTATTTATTGGTTTAGGCACTTTTATTATGTAAGTGTGAAATGAGCTGTTAAAGCTATAAATTATTGATACCGTCTTCTGAAAAATAATGTAACCCTTTTGAAAAAGATGCACTCGTAATTCTATGTAAATTAAGCAAACTTTGCTAATACAGAGTAAAATTATTTACATAACTTGATAAGTAAAGAGCAAAGTTTACTCTGCATTTAGTATAGTATAGTTAAATTTCCAAGAGGGTAATATTATTTTTAAGGGTGTACGCTACTGAAATTTTTCAGCCACGGTTTTACAACTTTTCATAAATATCTATATATTTGCATATTAAGTTCCAGCGGTGAATGTATGTACCCTATGCTTAATAAGAAATCTAGAACTACCGCCTATGAATAAAAAAATTTAGGTAATCTTCCAACCTATTTTAACCACTCGTGTGACAAATATACTTATGTACAGGATGATTTAAATGTCTCGGTACAATGGATATTTTTGTATCTACATTAATCACCATTAGTCAACAGGAATTGGAATTGAGATTTTTATTGATTGTTCAACTCGTACATATATCAAAACTGATGGAAAAAATATACATAATATCAAAATTCTTAAAATTGCGAGATTCAGATGTAAAATTTTGGTAAGAAAAATGAAAATGCACGAACTTTTCTCATTTTGAAAAATTCTCCATTGTAGCGAGACAAGGTTTAAACCAACTTGTATATATTTATGTGTAGCACACGTTTCGAACGCGTCCACGTGACAGCAAGCAAGTTATTTACCTTGTAAAATTTATCACATTTTTATCTATGGCCCAAAATTTGTGCACATTTGACAAAATTTTGATAAATTTGTAACATGCTAATGTTGCACGAATATATAGAGAAATTTAGGAAAATTAAAATATCACCAATTTTTTAAGTACGAACATTTGTAAATTTTTAATTTTGTGAATAATTATAATTTATAAATAAACTAGCAGAGAAGCCAGTCTTCGACTGGCAGACATGCCAAGCATTTCAAATGGTCCATAAAACAAATCTCATAATGGAACCTTTTCTCAAGCTACGCCGGAATTGTCTAGCGAGTTAAATATATTAAAAAATCGAGTAAAAATTAGTAGTCACATGAAATTGCAAAAGTTCAATTTTTACGAAATTTTCCCTCTTTTCCTCCACGAGGCGAAAACCAAGGCGGTTGTGTGAACTTTGCCACCAATATTTTCCTCCAAAGCCAACGGAAAGATAAGTGACATGTGACTACTAATTTTTGACTTTGATTTTTTATATAACTCGCTAACAAATCCCGGTGTAACTTGTGGAGATGTTCCATTGTCAGAGGCCCGCTGGCATCAACTGATAACCCTCCGCTGTGCAAATACAGTGGACAAATAATTTGAAAAATTTTGGCGAAGAAAGTGAACCCATTCATCCACATTACTTTGCAGTTCCGTAACTAATTAATTACAATCAGAGCTTCACACCCCGCAACCGTGACTGATTTAAATAATTAGCATAGTATAATATCCATTTGTTGGGGGTTATCAGTTAAAATTTTGGTGACCTGTGACCGTTGAACTTCGACCTCGAGTGGCGTGACTTTATTCAAACTATGACCGCTCTCACCGTCTTTGACTAAGCTTTCGAATGCGCTATCATACGTCGCTGTAAGTGGTCAGATGACGGAGGAGTTCATGCCGACACAAATTCGTCGGAGTTGAATTAAGTAATAGGATATCGTCGTACTAATTCTATAAAGACCGAAGTGCAGTCGATAGTTAATTTTAAAAAGACCGAAGTGCAGTCGATGATTAATTTTAAAAAGACCGAACTACAGAAAAAAAATTCTAAAAAGACCAGTAAAGTCTAAGTGCAAGCATGTATTTACTTATACTCTATCTAGCGGTAATATCTAGCGGTGAATGTACCCTACGCTTAACAAGAAGTCTAGAATTACGTCCGATGAATAAGAATCGTACTTAATCTTCCAACCTAATAGCATTAACCTTTTACCAACTTGAGTGACGAATACAGGGTGGTTTAAATGTCTCAGGACAATGACCAATTTTAATTGTAGGTACATAAATCACCATTGGTCAAGAGCAGTTGTACTTGAGATTTTATTTTGATATTTGATATTTTTATTTTATTTCTATGTGTATTTTATTTATTCAACTCGATATCAAAAATGATGGAACATATACCTAACCTGGCATTTGATTATCTAAATGAATCCCCTAATTTTAATTGAAGATGTGTACATTTTAAAGTTAAGCTATTCGGCGAAAGTAATTCGACTTCTTACTTAAAGAAACTGTTGGAGGTACATAAATATGTCATAGATTCTAAACTAACATAATGAATTAGCTTTGCTAATTTCATGAAAAGGTTTAAATAAAATATGACAGATTTTATATGTAGGGTGGACACAACAAAAATCAATGATGAATTGTTTTATACTATGTTAATCTTTTATATCAAGTATGTCGCTGCTTTAGCTTTAATTTGCTTCAGGATTAAATATGGATAGAAGCAATCATACCGCCTTCTATATTTATTTAATCTCCCTCCACGAAAACTAAGCAAGGAAATATTATTTATTGTTAAACAAATTTAGGAAGGCTCATGGCATGCGAAGATACAAGTTGATACTTAAAATTGGGAAGGTTAGGTTAGTCAGTATGTAAATCTTGACATACATGAGTATTAAGGAGTTGGACTTCTTCGAACATTGATGTGCGTATTTGGGTTGTGAAATTTAATTACGTAAATTCTTAATTGCCCAACGCATATATATGTATTTCTAACCAATATCGTAAATCAAACTGATTCAATATAACGATAAGTTAGACAAAATTCTAATTGAGGTAGAGTAAAAGTATTGTTAAGGTATTCTATTAACAGTAACAATATAAGATTTGAAGGTTGATTTTAAGAACATACGAAAGCTTGAAATTGTATATTACTCCTACCCGGTACGTGTAAACAAGCGCTTAATTCAGCGTTTCAGCCAAGTCAGTGCACGAAATTATTGTGAACAGTCTACAAAAAATTTTCTACCAGAATTTCAAAAACTGACAAATTGATTGTCGATGGAAGTAGAGAAAACCCAAGAAATAGTAAGTATATTATACTTCGACAATCAATTTGTCAATTTTTGAAATTCCGGTAGAAAATTTTTTGTAGACTGTTCACAATAATTTCGTGTACTGACGAGGCTCAAAGGCCGAAACAAGCGCTTGTCTACACGTACCGGTTAGAATCATTATCAATTTCAAATTTTCGGACGTACGGGCTTAAAATCAACTCTCAAAATAATTCTCGCCCGAGTAAAAATTACCAAATTTACAAAATATTAGATTTGTGAAAAAACTTATTTGCAAATTGTTCGTCTTAGTTTGATCATAGTTACTAAAAATACAAAGATGTGGCATCGGCAAGCCCTTGAGCTTCTAAAGCAGAGAGTAATCTCTTTGCAACGGAGCTCTCTGTGGGTTTTATATTTCTTGGATTGGGATAGCAAAAAGAATCGCGCTATTCCTCTGAAACAAGGGATTCATTACTTATTGTATCAGTTATCAACGTGGTGCTTAATTTTCTTTGGACCTCAAATATTTGTGCTCAACATCTTCTTACTGGTTTTCACTGAGAAGGAAGTGGTGGATCCAGTTGATGCGTGCATTGCTGTTATTTCAATTTTCTTGATGGCATTGTGTATTCCAGTATTTCAATTCTTTGCTAAACCTTCCGGCCCACGCCAATTTGTTAGGGTGGACGATGCCATGCTATTTTTGGAGTGACACTTACAGGGTAATGTTTATGTTTGGAATTACGAGTTCTGCATAGATTAGGGTTAATTACGGCGCTGACATGGGAGGCAAATAAGACTTGATTGTTTTATTTATTTATTTTGTATGCAAGCAAAATAGTTACACAACGCTTCAAGAATATGATTCAATTTTTAAAATGTATGTCTTACTTAAAAGTATAATTTGTTTGCAGACATGATTCCACAACACTCCTGCTCCATGCTAAGAAGACGAATAAATACGGAATACCTAAACATAACGAAAAGTTTGTGGATATTGAACAGAATATTGGATTACCTTTTTCCCCCAATCGTATTCTGGTTTAGCCTATCTACCTTCAATCCCCTCACTCGTATTGCTCAGCAAGTGATTACTCCATCTAGGCTTTCCCGTTTCTTGTCTATAGTAATGCCACGAACGAGTATACCGGTGACATCGGGGACGGTATATTGGTTCAGATCCTTTACGCGTCTCCATGTTGGTATTGAAACATTTATTGCTTTAATGATAGCCAAATCCGTGATGGCGATACCTGTGCTAATGTCGGCGTATGGCGAAGTGGCATTATACTTGTGGACATTACTGATTCTACCGGTAAAACACGGTGACGGTCAATCAGAGTTGTCGTTCGATGTTGGAATTAAAGTACACCGGAGGCTACGAATAATGACGAAACTACAGGAAGACATTGCGCAAGATTTTATTACGTCGTGTCTTCATCACTTTTACTGTGTAATTGGGTGCACGCTTGGACTCTATGTAACACTGACCCAATTCGTTAATTCCGTGGAAATTTCGTTTTTGGTCATTGCAATTGGTTTTGTTGGAATTCTGACATTAGGTTTAACGGAATCAGCGACATTTTCGTTCATTGCACTTGGAGCAAAGGCTTCTAAGGAATTTATTGCAAGAAATAAGCAAATGAATTTGAGAGATAAGTATCAGCGAAAAGTCATTGCATCCCTACTGCCGAATTCGATCAATTTGGAAGTATTGAGTTCACTTGATACTCTAAGAAATGGAATAGACATGAAATACTTTTTAAACTTTCTAGATCGAGTGGCGGATCTAACAATTACGATACTATTACAGGAATAGTGACACGGTGCTGATTCTGTAAGTAAATTGCTTACTAACTAATACTAAAACTGCATGGAGTTGGCAAGCTTGGCAACCCTCGAAATATCGCTTGAATAAATTTATTAATTTCAAGTAATAATGCTTTTGTTTGTTTGTATGTGCATAAAATTATGTCAGGATCTTATTTCCACTAAAAAACTTGAATTTCTATGATATTATTTCGTTGGATGCCATGACTTACATACACTTGCACAAAATCGGTAATGCGTTACTGTCAAGGTCTTATTTATGGAATTGAGTTACATTATTAGGAGTAAGACAGCTATGCTACGGATTTTTTTCGTCAACCGGAGCCTTTTTTGATGCATGGTGGTGGTGGTGCTGCATTGATGCGTGCATGCATCACCACTGCCACCATTCATCAAAAAGGTTCTCGTTAAAACAAACCATAGGTGGATAGTGGAGATATTCATCATGAAAAATTTAGCACCCCCAGATTTGCATCACCTGTCACCCAGATACTACTACAAGCTACTGTAAATTGCTTCGCCTTATTAATATCTCCTTATATGCAATAAGATTGTAAATGCATTCGTGTTATATTTGTGGCCATTTACAAAAATCATTATATGTTTAACGGGATAAAAGAATGATAAAATATTGCTAACAATTGTGTTTTTCAATTTTTAATTGTCAAATAAATGTTCATGCATACATTTCTACATATTGCAAAATGTTTATATCCAGTTTCAGACCTTGAACTACGTTTTTTGTTTAATAATCAAATACGAAATCCCGTATAATGCCAAAAATTGTTACCCAGCCGGGAATCGAACCACGGCTCCCTTGAATTCATGTCAAGTGCTCTGACCACTAAGCTACTAGGGCAATTAGTAACATTATTGGGACTTTTACTGATATTTGTCTGTGGCCTTTTTCTGTGAATTTCTACTTTCTTTTACGGTGGCAACGAACTGTTGTCTACCAAAGAAAGTTCACTTTTGGCCTACGATGGAAAGTTCTTTTTTATTCCGAACTAGGAATTTGTTTTTTGATTTTAACACTACTTCAATCCTTGTGGAAACCATACGTTTATACGTTTTTTGTCTCGTACATACTTATAAATCTTTCTAACTTTACGAGAAAATAATTGTAGTTCAAAAAATATTTGGTTGAAATTTGTTATGATTAAATTTAGTTAAAGTTATCAATTCCCGGGAAAAGTGTTGCGGGCACCATTTGAAGTAATAAATTTGGACGGATATGAAATGGATCATGCCTGTACATAAACATGGCTAATGTAAAAATTTGTTCGTGGAATAGTTCATCCATACATGGTTGCCAACGCATGTAAATATTAGATATCTGTAGGCATAGATCGGAGTACTCCGGGCTTGGAGTACGTACTCCGGCCTCCGGAGGCCGGAGTACGCGACTTTTTCCGGAGGCCGGAGTACGCGAGGGAGGCCGGAGGCCGGAGTACGCGAGGGAGGCCGGAGGCCGGACTACGCGGAGGCCGGAGGCCGGAGTACGCGAGGGAGGCCGGAGGCCGGACTACGCGGAGGCCGGAGGCCGGAGTACGCGAGGGAGGCCGGAGGCCGGACTACGCGGAGGCCGGAGGCCGGAGTACGCGAGGGAGGCCGGAGGCCGGACTACGCGGAGGCCGGAGGCCGGAGTACACGAGGGAGGCCGGAGGCCGGACTACGCGGAGGCCGGACATAAATTTTTACCAAATTAGGACCTCCCCGCGCTAACAATTTCAGGTGTTTGTACCACATCTAAAATACTTTTGGCGCCCCAAATTACCACATGGGCGCAGTCATTTCCCCCCAATCGTCTCACCGTTTTTAAAACTGAACCCCCACTTTTATCAGTATTCAAATTCCCCGCGTTTCCCGGTGTAACGTAAGATGGCCCCACGAACCCTCCACAGTGGCGGCGGAAGCAGGGGGACAGGGGGACATTGTCCCCCTAGAAATTTAGCAAAATCGTATCTTGCCCATGTTAATAAGCCCCTCCTTCTCCTATCCCACAATGCTAATGTCCCCACATGTCCCCCCAACTTCCGCCGCCACTGACCCTCCATACTTATGCCACCCCGAAATATAAGAATTCACGTTATCCACGTCCCCAGATTCGTTAAGGGCGCGTAAAATTACAAAATTTAGGACACATAAAAAGCGTTCTGAACTGGTGCCTGGAATACCCTCAAGAACCTCGGAAATTCCAGAAACCCCAATAATTCCGGTTATACCGAATAACCCTAAATTCAGTGCAAAAATATTACACATCTATTGTTCCCTTTTCAGGCCTTTTGTCCCCTCGCAGGAAAAGTTTTTGGAGTTTGAGAGGAACAATGCAGGCTTACTCACGTAAGCAAAAATACAAAAATCGATCCCATCTCCCTCCAGTAAAAACTTGGCAGCTTCAATTTTAACCATTTTACAGGCAAAAGTTTTTAAACATTCCATTCATACGCATACTCCAAATGGTCCATTGTGCCCGTTTATCGCTTAAATTATAAATTTCTCCAGTATAAATTGGCCTGTAAAATTTAGCCAAACACTTCGCCAGGCTATTGGTTTCTATGTATTTGATACTTCATATGTTTGGGGACGATCCACATATTACGTCGTCACGTCTCAGGCCCATTACCCATTTCCTTTGGGGACAATTCAACCATCCCATTTCACAACATGAAGGTTTAAGTAAGCACGCAAAATCAGGCTTGGATCCGAATCGACGGGTCGATCCCTGATTTTGTATGCCGTGCCGAAAAATTGCGGTAATGTCGGGCAAATTTGGGTTGGAAAATTACTTGGATAACATTCCGTTACCGTGCGGAATGACTGTGTATGATGCTCCTCCAGGATGGGTAAGATTGTTACCTGGCAATTAATGCAGTAAAAATAAAATACGTGTTATAATTTGCTACAGCATGGCATCCATTTTAAATCGAAGGGCATTAAATTCAAATTACATTAATGTTTTCCTTCGACACCAATCCCGTCAATTTTTCTTCACGAGAGCTTGTGATTTCTTTATGCATGTCCCAGAAACTGTATTTAGTTTAGAATGAAATAACGCACAATTTCAAATTGTGTTTTACTTTTTTACCTGGAATAAATATTCGTATCTGTGAGGGAATACCGGGTAGGACACTTGTTTTGAGAAGAGTTCAAACGCACGCAGATCAATCATGGGATTGTATAATTCAAATTTATTAACATAACTTTAAAGCACAACCGTTTAAATACCGTTTAGATTTTTTCAATTCAATTTTTTGCGAAATGGCTCTGTCCTTGCAATTTGAAACAGAGGTACCCGTCAAAGATTTTTCTTAAAATTTTTATTCAGAAAACTTTATTGAAAAAAACAAAAACAACGTAGTGACTATTATGAAAGTTATAATATGAAGGTTATCGAGTAGTACATGGGGAAGGTATTTGAAGAGAAACGCAAAAAATTGGGATGACTCCTCCCTCTATAACTCGACGTTTGTCAGAACGAAAAAAGGCTGACAAGGAGGGAGCAATAATTGACGATAAATAAAACTCATTGAACATTCGCAACATGGCGAAACGGCGTGAAACGGAAAAAGTTCCTACAGTTGGACTATTCGCTGAAATATTTTCAGGAATTTGTATAATTTGAATGGGAATACAACAAAGAAGCACGTTATACAACCCAGCAACCCAGAAAATGATATAACGCCAAAAAGAGGTATTAGATGGACCTCGTAGGACCCAAAAATAGGTTTGTTGTCATTGACGAAAGATTGCCCTGGGTAGATGACTGTGACGGGATGAGGTCCATATGTTATGTGTGACGTGAAGAAAATGTAAAGCAAGCATCTAGCGTTAAAAACATTTTATATGAGTGATCCAAAATAACCCCTGAAAAATATAGACAAGTATTTTTATCGTGGAAAAAAATGGTGTGGTCATGTTGCTAAGAGTAAGGATCAACATTCTCGAATGCTCATCATGATGAGCAAGTTCCTCTCCAAAAATAATTCCCATGCAGATAACAAAATTGTCAAACATTTCTCAAAACAAGTGCCCTGCCTGAGAAAAATTAAATTGAAGTTGGCATATATAAATATTCGCATTAAGTATATTAAGTATATTATAAAACGATGTATTCATATAATTATGTAAATGTGTGACCCACATACATCAATGTTTTTCGTACATATGTAACTGCATAGAAACTCAACGCTGGATCAGGGGCCAGACATACTTATCCAAAACTATCTATCCAAAACTGTGAATCCTAATGCCAGGTACGCACGGTTCACTAAATTATTCAAACTCCTGCTGATATAGACGTACAGACAACTTTAACTCCTAAGCATCAGAATGTACAAACATACTTTTTATCCACGTGAAGCAATGTTCCTATCTACATACTGTCATAGTCACTTGAGTCTTTAGGAAACACACAAAATATAGAACCGTATGTTAGCATGTATATATTATGTGTACGTTCGAAATAAAGGACACAAGCGTTCCAGATTATCTTGTAATATGATGCATGTTTATACCTAAGTTTTACTTTTTTAAACTACAAGCTGAAATCGATTTCTGGCGATTTCTGGCGATCGATGACTTGCAGGACGCGACACTAAAAGAATGTTTACACAATCCAAACAAAAAAAATGTTTGTGGGTAGTTAGTGGCGTCATTCTAATGACTGGGTATAAGGGGGTTGTAATCACCAATTTAAATGCCCCGTTACCCGCCTCGTTTCCAAATTCGTGCTCGGTAAGTTTTTAATGAAAAATTAGTGAAAAAAGAAGAAATCAGTGTTTTCACGTCATTTAGGAAATGTGTACATGGTGGGCAATAATTTGTTATACAAGGGAAGATATTTTCAGTTTCAAGTCTGCTGCACAACGAGATAAGAAAATTTAACAGAGGCATATCTTCGTTTCACTATACTGCCATGTTTCTAGTCGGATTTTGTCAAATAATAAAACAGAATAGATATGTAAATGTGTGACACAAATTTATATTTATCACAACATATATATTCTACCAACACAACACTGATCCCGCGTGCCGTGCCATATTGGCATTTTGATTTATGTAACACTTCCCAAATACAGTATTTTTATCCATTATTGCATACATGTATATTGCATAAATGTATCTTAAGTTGCTTAAGCATTCTTCTTGTCGATGTGGGTCAAATTTGAGATTGGGTTGCCAGCCTCTTGTTTATGTTTTAGGGTCATTTGCGATGACTTGTAAAATATGTTGCTGATTAGCTGTGGTCACAACTGATCTTGGTCTACCGGATGATTTTAAATTTAAACTGTAGGATTTAAATTTAAACTGTATACAATTTAAATTTAAATCCTACAGTTTAAATTTAAATCCTATAGGATTGAGCCGGTTAAGAAAAACTTCCTTCGTACGTCGTAAACTTTACTTGGACGGGGGTGGCGTGTTGCGGTGTGCTAGCCATTCTTGAATAATTTTCAAGCCGTCTCCATTCATCTTCACCATGCTATCGTTTACCCAGACTTTTTCATCTGTCGATAACCTCCCTCCACTACCACGAGCCAAATCCATGCCGAATTCAATATCACTTTTAAGAGACTCCAAGATAAAATGGCGATCAAATAAAAAAGTTCAATTTTGTAAAATTGAAATTTTCATATTGCATTCTAGTTTATTAAATTGAGTTTATTGTGGATTTTTGTATGATTTTGATCAGTAACTGTGTCGTATCTAATGAAGTACAGTTGTGAAGCTCGTTTTGGCTAACTCAATGAATTGCTCTGGTTTTATCAAAAAATTCATTCCGTTATCAGAGTTGTTCCAGATCACCGGGCCGAAATTTAAGAGACAAAATACTTGACATGAAAAAATATTGAGTATGTTTTGCGTAATGAAAACATACGAATCGCACTTCGTTTATTTAGTGGTAGTAATGCGTGTTTTTATTGAATAGCAAGATGCATGTGATCATTGCTTTTATAGTTACCTAAAATGTAAATATATTGCAATAATGTCTAAATTCAGATTTTGGGATTCTATACAAGACGAGCAAATTAATAAGTTATTTAATGGCTTTTCGTAAATAATTGCCTCTTATCTATGACTTCCTTAACAAATACAAGTATGTAACTTTCGCAAACATTTAATTTCATTAAAACAAATTTGTAATAGTTTATTTAAATTAAATTCACAGTCAAATATATGTATTGTTTACTCCGTTAACCGGTTGTACTGTGGGCAATAAAAAAATTCAACATTTTCCCGTTGTCTGTCTTTACATAATGTGCAATACATATTTTCCGTATAAATAAAAAAATATAAAAAAAATAATTCATCACAGCATGTATGCATATCTCTTATCTTTCGTAATGTGTCCAGCGCATACTTGCTGACGTTGTGTTAGGAATCGTGTATACTCCGAGCTTTTTCACTTCCTAATGGGGGTCTTAAACATGGTGTAATGTGGACATTAAACAATTTTTTGCGTTTCCTCTATATCTTGATTGATTAACTGGTCCTTGATAATTCTTGCATATATATAAACTAACTAGTAATTCGGTTTGTTCGGACTCATTTTATGGCCATGTACCTTTATTTTTACGGTTTTAAATTACACTGAGTTATGCAATGTATGCGTAACTTGAAAGTATACTTTATGTTACCCTGTATTTAAATATGTTGCATATTTCACAAACCCTTCTGTCAGTTTTCAAAGAATTGAACATTTTCTACATAACTTGCGACGTTGTAAATTTATTCTAACCTTATAATTTAGTACTCTTCCCGCTGCAGTCAACCCCCATCTGAGCACCCTCCGCATTTCAATTATCAGCCTCACAGCGCTAAAGAATAATAACATTCCACATAACATAAAAAAAGTTAGTATAGGTTCCCCAAGACGCTGTGGAGGATCTTTACGCATTGAACCATGAATGATAGACCCACGCAACCGATACTTTGCCAACTGCAACTGCATCTCCAACTCGAGTCTTCCGTGGTTCCCAGTTTCATACAATGATTGAAAATATTTTGGCACTCTAGAATTCCCCATTCCTTCAAATGTCCATCCAAACGGAACCTTTTGCAGAATATCTTTCCCTTTGTAAAATTTTCTCCAATAGTATTTCTTGGTCAAATATTCCACCTCAGCCTCAATTTCTGAAGAATCCACTACAAAGACGGATTTTTTACATTTCGACAGATCATCTAACACCCAAGTCATTAAATCTGCTCTAGTTGTAATCCTCGGAACATCAAAGTTACTCGGGTAATATGAGTATTTTCGGGAGCACAAAAGCAATAGTGTTAGAAAATCTTTCGACAATATTTCAAAAGGATCTTTAATAATGGCAAGCCGTACTTTCAACACTGTTTTGAAAAAATCGAAACCATGTTTCAATTGGGGGAGAGAATATTTTGAAACACCGATTCAATCCCATGAACGTCGGACTTGGGTCAAAGCAAGAAAATTTATCGTCTTCCGGAAATTGTTTCAAATCTCCTGTTACATTACGGTATTTGATAAATTGTTTATTCTCGCAGATCAGATCTTGAAACGTTTCCGGCATATTTTTTCTGGGGAATGGGGAATTTAAATCTGATATCATTAACCCATTGTAACAATTAATTAACATTATCGACATCAAAATCCAACTCCCAATAACAATTCGGATAAACATTTTTTTCTCAAGTTTCACCGGGATTAAAACAGGTTCTTCAAAAATACTGGCAAGAACGAATAACCATGGAGAAAATGGTTCCCTTGAAAACTCATGTTTTAACTTAATATATAAACTGAGAGTTATCACTAAGCAAACAAATGTCGCAACACAGCAACCCCAAACTGCATGCTGAAATGGAGCCAGATAAAATCCAAACGAAATAAATGATTCGTAGTAGCAAGATATAAATTGCTTTCCTACAAACTTCAACGGCACTACAAACGTTTTCTTCCATTCAATATCCAAACGTAATGGATCAAGTACGATTTTGGTTAAACTTAATTGTGTTCTGTACTTATATCTGGGCGAAACTGACTCATAATGCAAACTTGAATTAGCTTTCCTGAAAACTATTTGAATTATATATTCGTACAATGAATAGCTTCCTGTTTGATTAAAAGGATTGTAATTTTCAGGCATTATATCAAAATTGTGCAAATTTTGAATTGTTTTGCTCGTAATACCATTTCCACTGTCGTAGAAACTCCAAATATTAACAGCTGGATACATATCATCAAGCATGTGCAATAAGCTTTTCACCCCGCATTTGCAATTCATGTCGGAAATACTATTTGAAATTGTGTCGCCCGGATGAACACACAAATTGAAGGATTTATTTCCAAGCAGAAAAATAATTCCAAAGTTGATTTTCCTCCGATATCTGAAACGTAACAGGGCATCGTCATACGAGTACAATTTTTGCACATTCTCTTTTGCTCCAGCAGACAAAAGAATATTGAATGCATTTGTATCCTCAACCTCAAATGATTTATACATTTTGTGTCCGTACAGATAAGATATTGATGCCCAATAGAACCCTATTTTCGGGGTTTCAATTCCATGAAAAAAATATTTTTCGATGAGAAAACTAACTTTGCATGGCGATTCTCGAGTTCTAGATAAATCTCGAGTGAATTGAATCTTTAAATATTTTCTAATGACGAATATCAAAGTGCAAGTGGTACAAACATTATCCCTGGTTAGTTGGACTGGTGTGTCATCTATTTGATCGCAGACAATCTGCACTTCGCAGTATTCTACCCCTGACATTACTTCCGATATCGTGAGTAATTCTGCCCTTGACTGGTTGACTAATGGAAATAATTGCACATAAATAAGCACTATAATCAATTTCAGTTTTGTCTCTTTCATTTTGATAATTTTTTGTTCTAACGCCATGTTTTTGATATGTAATATGTAACTGAAATACATATTTTTGTCAACGAATGTACTTATGTATCAGTGGAATTTACGAACCGAAGATCGGAGTAAATATTAAGCACGGATTGCATAGAAACTATTGTTTCGTGTAAATCTCGTACATTCTTGCCTGTATTATGCTGTTCCTTGAAAGTTTAATGTAGACAGGGTTCCAAGGTTATAAACAAGTTTTAACTAACACGCTGTGAAAGTGGCCAAAAGCACCTATATTTTCCACCAACACAAAATCCATGGATTAATAGAATAAGCAAAGTTTTTCATTCGTACGTGACTTCATTCGGACTTATCTTCGTTTCTCTATCTTTTCTTATTTTCCAGTGGGAAAAATTGTTTGCGTGAAAAACATACAATACACGGTTTATAAATATTTGCGCGTAATTTATTTGCTTGCACGGCATATATTGGAATTGGATTAGTTTGCTTTAATAAAATCCAAATAATAGTTTGTCAACGTCAGAAGGGGCTTACCAGATCAGGCTTATCTATTTCAATTTTGATAGCATATGATGCAGAAAGCCTAAAGATCGGTAAAATACCCAGGGTAGACAGAGGGACACGTGGATTTCATAAGTTCTGGTAACCAACATACCTAATGTTAGTAAACTATCTAGTAAATTTCACTATGTAATACATTGGGTAACCATAACCTGCACTTAAAAGTATTAACAAATACTTTCAGTAGCTGTTAACACTTTTAAGTGCACGGCTTCATCAGGGGTGAATTTAATTTCCATTATATAACCATCATGCCGAATTGCCCGTTTGGAGAAAGCTCTCGGGTGTAGAAGCGTATCAAGCGTAACCTTCGTGAAACAGCGATTTATGAGATAACTAAACACGCACAGAAATAAATGCGAGTAAGCTAGTTGTGAAGCTTGCAAAAGTTGTTTTAATTAAATTTTCTACAAAATTAAACTTTGTCACAAAAATTATGGTTGGGAACGAATTTTACGAGAATGACTTATGACAGACAAAATCGTCAGGCATGGCTCTCCGAGGAAGAAAATAAACTTGAGTAAAGTATGTCCTAATGAATATGCCGCCTATCAGTACGTAAATCAACAAAACCTCAAAGTATAGAATTCCATGATGTCAAATAACATATTTTAGTATATTATTCAAGTTAAGGGTTTTTGGGGTCGGGTCGGGTTATTATCTGTAATATTGGATATTTTCCGTCCTAAAGACTTATTCTGGACAGATGGATGACAGTGATAATCCCAACACTTCTGTGTCGCATTTCGAATAATTTTCGTATCACATCCAGTTGCTAATTTGTCACGTCCATGTTTACTACATAATAGGACCAAATTTAACAAAAAATTGGTTACTATGTATCACTCGGATACATTTCATGCATCCTTCACCAGAATCTTAGTAAACCATTTTAAATTAAATTACTCAACCCTGCACCCCCGTCCACCGTCCCACCCTTCCCATATCCATTTATGTATGTCACCATTAGCATTATTTTCAAACTGATTTGATCCTGAATCTGAATGATTCGCGCACGCTATACATTTTATCAGCTTTATGTAAAATAAGGTCGCGATTAACTATTCGTTTTCCTATCATTAGGGTTTTGTATGATAATTAATTACCTACCAAAATTTAATTGGCAACCTTATATGTTAAAACATAAATATTAAAAAAAAATTGTTTTCCACGATTTTCAATTACGTCTAATCTATTAGCTTCACAACAATGTAATTCAGCTTCATTGATTGAGTTTCACTGTTTTATTTTAGTAAAACCCAGTAAAACCCCGGAACAAAACCCAATTGACGTTAGGCTTAAATGGGTAAAACCCCGGGGTTTAATTCATGGCAAACCCAGTAAAACAAGGGGTAGGAATACCCTGAGCGCCACATAGCGTAAATTACATAAGAACCAACAATTTGTCCACTTGTGTCCTTGTTGTCCTTGTCCACCTATTTAGGTGGACGGATAAAAGTGTCTTTTGTCCACTTTTGTTCCCCGTCCTGTCCAAAGTGGTCTATCCCACTTGTAACTCTGGACCGACTTGCACCCCAAAGTGAAATAGTGGGGAGACCCCCTCCGGAACATTAAATATAATGCATACATACGTGAAGATGAAATTGGCGTAACTCGTTATAAAATTGCATGCATGTTTGCTTCCCTTGTTCAAGTTTTAATCAAAATGAATGGTTATTGTAAGATTGCCAAATTGTAAGTAACAATTTTCATCGAACCCTGTATGTATATGATGAAACAAAACAACAGTTTTTATTACATAAGCTTTTTCTGAATTTAAAATTTAACAAAATATCTCAAACCTATGTATAAGCTGCACATGTGTAAACTCGTCCTTGTCACGGTTGGCGGGTTACTCATCATCATCGTTATCATCGTAACTAGCAATGCTCCTTAAGAGTTCCACATGGCTGTCAATCTTGGCTTGAATACTTCTACAAATCTCCTCCACCTGTCCGCACAACTCGGGCTGCTTCGTCCAACAGTCGACAATCTCCTTAACGTCGAGCGCCATAAAGACCACGCCAAGTCCCACCATGAACGTCCTCGCCCCCAATTTCAGCCCGATGGCGGCCAACCCTTTATTCAACTGTGGTCTAACAACGCCCACCAACACGCCCCGCAACTCTTTTTCCGCACACATGGCCGCCGTTAACCAACTGATCGTGCAAATGTCGCGGTTTATGTAGAGAAATCGATAGATTTTGGCCAACGAGAAAACTTTTGCGGCTTTTGCGGCGGTAGACACTCCCTTGGAGGCGATTTCCAACACTTTGTCGATTTGCTTTCCAGCAGACTCGTACTTTTTTAGGCGGATTTCTAGCAGGGCTTCGAGTTCTTTGGTGGTTCTTTCGTGGAGGTCGGAGGTCACAAGTTTTGCCGGAGGTCGGAGGTCGCGGTGGTCGGAGGTCGTGAGGCCTCCGATCTATGCTTGTACATATGTACGAATTCCTACTTTGTACATGTTACCAGTTTTATTTTGATATGCAAAAAAAGTATTTACGTGACGATATGGAGGAACTTTTAAAATATATTGTTCAATCAGGCTAGTCTCTATTTTATATTTTATTGAAGCAGATTTGCAACTGGGAAGATGCAAGGATGCATTTGCAAATGGAGGATTGGATGCACTGTCCGTTATTTTGGGGAGAAGGGGTTAACACGGATAAATTTGGGGATATGCTGACATCCTTGTTATCTTAGGGATCATTGGAAAGATCATTTTTTGGCAGAATATTGTTGCCGTTATTTTTCGGGATGTAAATATGGGTCCGTCTAACAACTGCGTAATAACGAGAGTGGATCAAACTTTTCCCAGATAAGGTGGGATTATTGCATGCTCGTACTTATTTATATAGTTTTAAGACGTTGTAACTAGCAAATAAACAGTTTGATAAAGTCATGGTGGTGTTGTTTCATGCAAGTTGGGATGTTTGAGGATTACAAGTCTTAAAATGGGTGAGAAATCCCATGATGGGGATGTGGCAGATTACATGCTTCATGTAGCAGATTACAAAACAATACAGAATTTCTTGGTGTGCAATAACTTGAATAATTGTTATTTTATTTTGTAATTTTATTTTTTTAAAGTTTCATTAAATTAGTGTGCTATTCACGTATTTAATTGGAAATTGAAATTGTTAAAAAAAGAAATCTTTGTGAGGAATTAGTGAAAGTTAGAATTTGAATACTAAAATATTTGCAAATATTTAAGCCTGCCAATAAATTTAGATAGGGATGGAGTACGTCGAATTAAAATAATTATAGGGATCCCAGTCCCTCTTGCAGGCCACTAATCGGTCGAAATTTTCAACATAGTTTCTCTCAAAGTGGTTGACTTCCTCCAAGTCGGGATAACTCTGATAAGTCATTTACAAAAAGTAGATGCCTGTAGTTGTGTTGGATGCGTGAAATTAAAATTGAATTGTCTCATTGGTATCTGGAAAACATGCGTGTCACATGATCAATGTATGCAAGCGCGTAACAGAGGTACACAATAAATAAAACTTCTAAATACGTATCTACTTATTGATGTATCAAGGACAAAATTCTTGAAAATTAGTAAAAGCCGGCAATACCAAATTTGTGTCAGGGTCAGCAGTAATCAACATAATAAAAATGAGTAATAGAACGAAGTATATTTTGCCTAAAAGTTCAAAATAATTGTGCCACATCTTCCTCCCAGTGCGTTTGTCCACAAAGCGGAGTAAACTATGGCGAAAAATATTTATATTTCTTCCATATTTTCTAATCTCAAGGCTGCACATTTGTATTAGGAACTGATAAGGTTTCTGGGAATTGGAGTGCTGAAAGAAAATGGTTTCCTTGTGAAAATATTTACTCATTTCTTATTGCAAATCGGACAATTCGGATCAAATGTTGTCATCATCGAGATAAAAGAATGGATACATTCGCTAAGATGAAATCGTGTGATTACTGATTTATCAGAGATAAATTGTATTAGCTAACTGGTGACGCAAGTCGATGTTGGTGGCAGAATTATCTTATTTCATATTTTCGCATTTAACACATTGCGAGAACCCGTAGTATTATTTTGTCTGCACATCAAAGTTTACAAGGATTAGAGTAACATATATTGAAGTGTTTAGCTGAAAAAAACAAGGTATAAAGATAAGATTGTAACACGATTTTGGACAACCGAACAATAAATATTTTGCCACATTCAATCTTGAGTGACACAGAAAAAAACGCGTATAAAAGCCTACACAATTCCCATGCAATTCTGTAGGAAGTTTGCAATTTAACTGTTTTCAATCTTAGTTCCGTTGAAAATTCGAAATAATTTCGGAAAATGTGCGACATAATTCTTTGCGCAATTTTAATGCTAAAATTCGTATCGTCGTATCATTTCGACACATCGCCTGAATCTTTGTTTAATCAGGAAAAAAAATAGTTTCTATAAAACCTCAGAAATCACTGGTTCGTGGCGATTACATGTCGTCGTCGCCATGCACGACGCATATTGTCCATCAAAATCTGGATTTTACAAACCACGAGATGTACAGCTTCCCAGATCCGGTTCTGATTTTTTTAATTGAAAAATTTAATTCGACCCAGGAACTTAATTATAAGGACATTGTGAGGGATTGGGACAACAGGAATATCCACTCTGGTATCGCGAATGCATTGCACCATCGCAGATTTTGCATGTTTATAATATTCTACTCAAATCCACCACTTGACCGGCGAAATATGGGGATTTTGGTACGATTGTACATCGCCTAATATTTTAAATTTAGAGGGCGCTCAAGTGGTGACAACGGATTTACACGTTTCGGTCTTGTTGGCGCGGAATTCTTTGCTTGACTAATAACCATTTGGGATCCGCGAATTGTATCATCAACCCAAATATACCATGCTCAATACGGGAATCTAATCCTTAATTGCGGCAAATTTTGCTATCTTGTTTCTCGAATATTCCAGAAGAGCTAAACTTTGCGTACACACTCCGCGGCTGACGAACCGCTCTTCTCCAGATTCACGTGCACGGACACTTTTACTCCAAGTAAAGGTCAAGTGGGCCTTCACCTCAACCACGACAAGTGTGAAGTCGGGATTTTGGGGGCGGAGCGGGACACCGCTATCGACATCCTGCTCCAATTCCATCAAGTTGCCCCCGGGATTCAGCTAATGTCCCCCGACTCTGCGATGCTGCTGGGCGCCCCCTTAACCAACGAAGCTCTGGGAGTGGTTTTAGCCACGAAGACGCAGCAATTGGCCACCTTCTCCAAAAGACTTCTCAATCTCTCGGCTCACTCGGCATTCTTCCACCTGCGGGTATCCATCTCGATCCCACGACTCATATACTTTCTTCGCTGCGCTCCATCGTGGAGAAAGTTGGACGCCCTCGCCCACTATGACGCTACCCTAAAGGACGCCCTGGAAGGGATCCTCAACTGCTCTCTCTCGGAGGCTGCCTGGATGCAGTCCTCCCTCCCCGTGAAGGAAGGCGGCCTGGGGGTCAGGCACGCTGTGGATGTGGCGATACCGTGCTTTTTAGCGTCGGTCCACAGCGTCCTGCCCCACGTACAACGTCTCCTTCCAGAACACCTCCATGGCACTGACATGGCCATGGCAGAGGGAGTGCAGCGATGGACCGACCTCGGCCTCACAGAGCTGCCACTCGAAACCGTAAGAGGGATACAAGCGGCGTGGGAACGCCCCATATTGGACAGTACCTTGTCCAAACTCTCGGATTTGGCAGTTATCCCGGAGGATACTGCCCGTCTTCGTTCCCTCCGCGACAAATATGCGGGGGTGTGGCTCAACGCCCTCCCCTCTCCACAACTGGGCACCCTCCTCCCAAATGAGACCTTCCGTGTCGCCATCGCCCTCCGCCTAGGATGCGACATCTGCGAGCCACACAAGTGCCCGTGTGGGGCACAGGTCACTTCCCGAGGCTACCACGGCCTCTCCTGCCGCCGGAGTGCAGGTCGTTGGTTCCGCCACGAGGCCGCCAACGACGTCATCGCCAGAGTACTCCGGTCGGCCGAAGTACCCTGCATTCGAGAGCCCGCGGGGTGCTCCACAAAGGATGGCAAGCGTCCTGACGGGATGACCCTTGTCCCTTGGTCACGGGGGAGGTCACTCGTCTGGGACTTCACTTGCGTGGACACATTCGCCCCCAGCTACCTCCCCGATACCGTACGCCACCAGGGCGCTGCTGCCAGCAAAGCTGAAGACCGCAAAAGGAAGAGGTACGCGTTCCTTTTGGATCGGTACATTTTTGTCCCTGTTGCCATGAAGACCACGGGAGTTTGGGGCCAGGAAGTGCTTGCCTTCATACTGCAAGTTGGCCAGCGGATAGCCGACAGGACTGCACAGGCCAACGCCGTTAACTTTCTCCGCCAGCGGGTCTCTCTCGCCGCTCAACGCGGAAACGTCGCTTCGATTCTGGGTACACTTCCTCCAGGAAAGGAACTGGAGGAGGTGTACTATTTGTAGTGCGCCCTCTCTCTCTCTTTCGGACTTTATCTGCGATTTATCTGCGTTGTTTTTAAGTTTAGGGACCTATTTTGTGCGACTGCTGCGTAGTCAGATTTTTCGATACCTTTTGTAATACTTTTTTTCAATAACTCTGCGAATACACTTTACACTATGATAAATAAAACAGTAATCTTTTACTCCAGTCTTCCCCATCTATGGAACCATAGAAGGCGTCAATTTCCTCCAGTTCGACGTCCGCTACGTCTCCCCGGCCACCTGGGATTGGACAACCGCATCAGAAAACATATTTCAGACGATTTCCGCAGACAATTTCATGGCAAAAACGATCGTGCAGCGGCTCAACCTAACCGTGCACACATCCATGGGGTGCAAAAGCGCGAGGGAGGACACCGGTTTTGGACCCTGTCCCGAAACAAGTTTCAGAAGAATTAGTTCCAGAAAGACCAATTATTTGTATGATGTCGTTATTCGACGCGTTTTCGTTCATGTGATATCAGACAATTTCCATTTTCTGACGTGTTTCTCACAAGAGCGGATCAATTTTTCGAGCTACACGGTCCCCTTTGACGGTCTCACCTGGGCGGGAATAATCTTGTCTTTGGTTCTCGTGACTGCTTTACTTATCGTGTCTATTGCCTTGTCCCCTCGTAATGCTGCATTACGAGGAGATACACAACATTCCGTCAATCATAAAAACGTTGTTTTAATCATAAAACTGGATAAACAAAGAAGAAAATGAAAAAAAGTTTCAGGTAAAAAACATTTGTTACAATATTTTAACATTTTTTATGACTTTAAATTTTTGAATATTTTTGTCACGTATTCAGCGCTTCCGTACGAAGGAAGGGGCAGCCTGGTTAGAGTATATACTGGTTTGGTGCTAACCTGCATAGATCGGAGACCTCCGGTCTCCAGGGACCTGCGGAGGTAGGAGGTCACAACTTTTGCCGGTGGTAGGAGGTCGCGGAGGTCGGGGGTCACGATTTGGGCCGGAGGTCGGAGGTCATTTAACCTCCGATAAATGTTTAAATATTAGGAGGTCGGAGGTCACGAGTTTAGCCGGAGGTCGGAGGTCGTGAGGCCTTCGATCTATGTTAACCTGAGATACGTGGCGATATGTTAATGAAGATGTGTTTAACTAGTGCAACTAAACACGTGTTAAACACGAAATTTACACGTAAATACGTATAAAACCCACGTTCAAATCGGCTACAATAATCTCCATAATTTCCCTACTTTGACATGCAAATGGACACTAAATGCATATATGAAACAGGTTTGTGCTACAAGGGAAATGATGTCTACATAATCTGGCAAAATTGTTTAAATGTGAAATTCCATCTCAATCAATGTTTCTCACTCCATTGCAAATTCAATTTCTTTATACAAATTGTACATACTTACGTGTCGATACATTGAGTGAAGAAATAATTGAAATTTCAAACGAACCTCCTTTATCACATCCACATTTCATAGGCTCTGGTGAGCTTATAATATGAAGTAGAGGCAAATTGCACATATTATCTTTACTTCTACGAAGTGGGATATCCGAAACAATCTAAGCATAAAATTGTCGTTGGATTGGCTAATCATAATTGGACACATTGACACTCAAAGGAACTTAGCTCGATAGTATTATATCGACATTATTATTACGATATTATTATATCGTAATATTAAATCGTTATTATATGAACTACTGTACTATTTAAATCTATTTATTGTACTATACCTTTTCTTTATGGAAATGCAAATTCTCACAACTAAAATTTCTGAAATCTTGTATTTTAGTTAAAATAAAGCCAAACGTAATTAAATTACAGACGGTTTTAATATATGCGCACCTGCTCAATAATATATCCATTAAATATGTAGAAATTTATTAAATTGCAATGTATAATTTGCTTAATTCGATACTCACAAAATTTAAATAATTAATTACCATTTTCTCAATTTTTACTCCTACTTCCTGAACTTAAGACGGGGGGGGCATAAATGAAAGTTTGTTCACAGGACGAGGAGAGAAAGCTAGTATTGGGACTTACCTGGTGACAGAGGAAATTGCAAAATTTTAACCATAATTACGTTAAGAAATGATGCATAATTACATACGTATTATTCACCCCTTTCGCCACATTTATCGACAACATTATTATGATATCGTATACCGTACTCAACCTCTAATTAGCCACATTCCCTCCGTTCATATATAAATATGTCGTACTACATATATCCAAAATATCTTAAACCTCAAATTATGCTTGGATTGGCTACCTCTATAATTCCAACGACACGTAAATACCATTAAATAAACTTATGGCAAATTTACTTCCCTAATCCAACCATCGTTTTCAATTTAGCGTCTAGAAACTCCAGCTAAACTAAAGCACTCGATTCCGGAAAGGAAGTTTATATCATGTACACCAAACATTTCCTCCCTGTGTTAGTTCGCCATATTCAATTAGCCAGACAAATTGGAAATCTTCCGCTCGGATTTAACGAAGAATTAGGGAAGCTAATCTGGCTTAAGTCGTCCACTCGATCGGGGTTATCCAATATGCACTCCATCCTTATATTTGTCTACTATGCCGTTCTCCTCCATCACTTCTGCTTCGGTCAGCTTACGTTGTTCCAACGATTAATTGGGCTCCCATGTCTCATAACCTTCACAGCATTGATTTCTTGCGGATGGAATATGGGAGCTGACATTGTACCGGTACAGATGATCAACTCGATTCTCAGCCTTGAACAAAATCTTATCCGAGGTAAAATTAGCTATAGATTAGATAATTTTAATAAAAGTGGAGTTGTTTTTGACCCGAGTCAGGGATTGTGTAACCCTCATCTGTCTGTCTGTCTTTGCATAATATTAAATTAGTTTGCTAGCTTTCAGGCTAAAACGATTCAACGTTCATAAAGCAATAAAATAGACAATAAATTTATAATTGGTAATTAATATTGGTTTTAACCTTGGTTCTAATTTTAGAGGGTGTAAGTATCAGGAAGTCAATCGAAGCCAAGCTGATGACAACATTCTTAATATTTGGAGAAATTACGGTGATTGCCATTCCTTTCGGAGTTGTCGGCTTGTTATCCATGGAACCTTGCATGCCTCCCTTCCTTCTCTCGATGTGTTCGCATTGCAACGAAATTAAATGGATGGGTGGGCCGGAAATCTTTGTCGTTCTGTTTGAAGCATGGATGACGTTGCAGATGTTTTGTTTTGGAGCGACATGGGTTTTCTACATTATGTTTGCAGGAACTATATCAATCCTTGACTACCTTCAACATTTAAAAGGGTAATACTTTTGAGACTTTGCACAGTTAACTTTATTAGAGTGGCAATCAAAATAAACAATGCTGGGCACGACAGGCAAGATGGATAAAACATACTACATATTTATCACCCCCACCCCATAAACAAATTCTGGGCAGTGGTAAAAAGTAAAAAAATTGTTAGTTCTTATGAAATTTACCCTGGGTGGCGCTAGTACCAGGCCTTAGCATTTAAGACTGTGGTAAAATATCATTTGGACGACAAATATACAACCCCTTGCATTTTGTAAATGTAGGTAGTCGAATCGCAACTATGTTCTAGACAGTCTGACAATTACTCAAGAAGCACTTGTTGGTTTTACCGAAATCTGCCGAATATCTGATTTAATTTTTGTTGTTTATTGCAGACAAATCAGCAACTCTAAATTAATCTCGGAAACCTTAGAATGCATCAAGTTCTACAGAAAAATTCAAATTCTGGAAAAATACATGAATGCCTTCCTCATGATCAGCATTGTCCCAACGGTCGTCGGGCTGCTCCCCTTCATACAAATCATCTGCCAATTCGTCAACGTAAAACTCCACGACCAAATTTCCCTCCCTGGTTTCCGTATCTTCCCCCTCATGCTTATTGACGCTGTCGGAAACAATGTCATTTTCTTCACGCTAGCCTCTAAAGTCAACGTTGGATCGAATTTTATTCTCAAAATGCATGCCAGGCAGACAATACAATTCACTCGAAAAAGCGCAACTCTAGCGAGAGAAATCCGGTCGTGCAGCGTCCTCAAGATTAAGTTTGGCTCGAACTTTATCGACAGGTTGACACCGTTGATAATTCAGAACTTCTGCATTACCCAAACATTGACCCTACTCCTTATAAATGAGGAACGCTGAGTACCTCCAAAAAGTATGAACTATATTACAGTGGAAAATGTCAAGCAAGAATGATAATTCGTTTATTATTCACAAAACAAATTAATCACAGAAATATGGCTACCTGGATTTAATAACCCTTGAAATTCCTGATTCAGAACCAACCTACCAACTTGCAATATATCTAGATTACAATATTACACTATAATATATCAACTAACATACATTTGAAAACAATCATAAAAAAATAATATAAAATGTAAAATAATATCACTCCATTTTTATCTATTTTTATCAGATTAAGACTTTTCAGCACTGTCAAATCATTACTTTCTTTGTTTCCACAATTATTGTACAAATCTTAACTAACTTCAATTTTACAAAAACATTCACCATCAAAAACAAATTGTACATATGTAAAAATATGTAGAAATATTTTTTGTTGAATGTGAACTTGGCCACTAAAGCGTTAGCAGGGACAAAATTTTCTGTATCCTCTAAAACATATCAAAATGAAAGAAGCACTGTGGATAATCTGCAAATTATAAGACTAAAATTAAGTGTTTTTAAATAAATAATAAAGATAAAAAAACATTTTGTCCGCCTTGGATTTTAAACCTTAATAAAAAAATAGAACATGATTTAATGGCATACTTGCAATAATAAATGTATGAACGAAATGAAATGTATAAAAGCGAGGGAAAGCTGCATTGTTAACTCCAAACCCCCTAAAATCCATTGATCGTATACACTTGACCTGGAATTGCTAAAAGTTCGCCGAAAGTTTTCTGCCACCAATAAAGTTGAAGTTCCCGTAGTACGAGTAAAGAAGTGAACTACAATTACAATAAGTGTACACCCATATTTCATTGCGTATCGTAAATCATAAGAAAGCCAACATCCGCATTGTTTTTCTTCCCTAAAATAAGATGATGACAACACCTAAATTTATATCGCATAATGTATTTTGATATGATTCAGGAAAAGTGTTTATGTACTACCAATATGGTCTGTTTTTTTAAGCATGGTCCATTTGTATGCACGGTGCAATGCCTATTACCATTACCCCACCCATCAAAAAGGGGTCATCTTTACGAAACCAGACCATAAACACATGAATCGTCTAAAAGCTTGCTATTAGAGAGTTGGAGATTCCTTGTACTCTGACTGTAGACTGTACTGTGGACTAGACGCTGACGCTTTTCTCTCAGCATCTAGAGTCCACAGTACAGTCTACAGTCAGAGTACAAGGAATCTCCAACTCTCTATTCACTGTAAGAAGATATTCTATTCTTTGCATAATTTTGATTTTACAATCCCCAATTGCACTCAATCATGAATCGATATTCCTTCTGACTTTCTGATAATTGTCCGATCAAAAACTTTCTTATTTTGACCAGTTTAATAATTTAGAATATAATCAAATTTACTTGCATCTACCAAACGAGTTAAATGTCGTAAATATTTAATCTTTCAATTAAACATGTAGTCTTCTATTATGTATAATACATACTTACGTGTCGATACATTGAGTGAAGAAATAATTGAAATTTCAAACGAACCTCCTTTATCACATCCACGTATCGTTATTATATGAACTACTGTACTATTTGAACGTATTTATTGTACTCAAACTTTTCTTTATGGAAATATAAATTCTCACAACTCAAATCTTGTATTTTAGTTAAAATAAAGCCAAACGTAATTAAATTATAAACAGTTTTAATATATGCGCACCTGCTCAATACGAGTAGGTGCGCATATATTTTTTTCCGTCACTACGACACACTTTTGCATGTCTTTTGCACCTCTTATTTATTGTGCATGATCCTGAAATCTAAATATACAAAGAATTGTTCATATTGTGTCTATTTTTAGTTAGTTTTAGTTTATCACAGTATGTACGAAAAATTTGAACTTTGGAAAATTATTTTTGGAAATAAAGTATAGTCATATAAATAAAAAAAACCTGCTCAATAGTAAATCCATTAAATATGTAGAAATTTATTAAATTGCAATGTATAATTTGCTGAATTCGATACTCACAAAATTTAAATAATTAATTACCATTTTCTCAAGTTTTACTCCTACTTCCTAGGAATCCCTTCGTGGCAAAATCGTGAAACAATTTGGTGCTTCGAAACCCTTAGTGATAAAAGGTGCAATAATAAACTTGGAAACCCTTCGCGATAAATAGTGCCAACAGTTTCGAGTCATTGGCAGTGAAAAGTGTGTTTTACGTATTAAATTTACATATTACTCCACTTCCTGCGTGGTACAACCTCATCCGACATCATGGACATTTTGAAGCGACTCTGGGGCTTTGTCGACATGACCGGACTGACCAACCACAATGGAAACGTGACCTCACATGAGACGGCGTCCCTCGTATCGTCATCATGGTGGTATGTGGATTTCTCTTCATGATGGAAGTATTTGGCATCGCCGCGGTCCTCCTCGTGATCGGTATTTTCGTAAAGAGTCTGGTAACAAAGTAAATTTTGCCTTACTTACCTTCTTGGATGATTCCACGATACGAATTCATGAATGCGGATCGTCGTCGGAAAAAGTTAGGTCATCAAATGAGCAATTTTAGTAAAGATATTGAGATTATTTTTGCTGTTCTAAATAAAAATCATGATGAGTTTATAAGAATTAAGCGCATTAACTTCAGAAATTGCTCAAATTTTCCTCTTAACTTCAAATCATCAAAATTCTCAGTTAAACGAGAAAACTGACTCATTGTGGGCTCGGGAAAATAGCCCTGAGGTCAGGGTCAAACAGCTTTTGTTAGAATTTGAGATTAGATGTGAAACTAGGCATGAATCTGTAGGACAATTGGTATCACAACAGGTCGCTTTGCATAATTCTCCATCTCCTGATCCCATCCTTACTGGTCTCATAGGGAATGACTATCCATTCCTTCAACAAATGAACATCCCTTTCCAAGAATATGTAGATGCGAAGATCAATACCCATGGAAAAGCGATAGGAAAGCAGAAGCAACATTTAGCATCAAGGAACTCATCAAGAAGTTTCCCGACGTTGTCGATGCCCCATTAGGGAGGATTAAAGGTGTAAAACACGTTATTGAAATGATGGAGGAGCATCCTAAGAGACAGCGTCCTTATCCAACGGCACCCGACAAACATGCGGAAATCAACCGGCAAGTTGATGAGATGCTAAAGATGGGGGTGATCCGTCCTTCAGATTCACCTTACACAAGTCCTGTCTTGGTGAAAGACAAACCGGATGGGACTTGGCGATTTATTGTCGATTTAAGACATATCAATAGATATACTGAGAATGACAGCTTTCCCATTCGACGCGTTCATGACCTTCTCCGGATGTTGGCAAAGGCTAAGTATATCAGTACAATGGATGCCGAGAAAGGGTACTGGCAGATTCCAATGGATCGTAAATGCCGCATGTACACCGAATTCTGTACACAAAGGGGCCTCTTCGAATATAATATGATGTGCATCGGCCTCAAGAATGCTGCAGCGTCCTATCAGAGGATGATGAACGAGCTTCTTGCTGGTCTCGATGACTTTGTCGTTATTTATCAAGTTTCCTAGTGTTTAGTGAAAATTTCAGTGACCGCAAAAAGCATCTCGAAACCGTCTTTGAACGGTTTCGAAAAGCTGGTCTTACACTTAAAAAGTCAAAATGCCACCTTGGGAAGACTCGCGCAACTTTCCTAGGTCACATAGTGTCCTCCAAATGCATCGAAATATACCCGGAAAAAGTCAGGGCCATTCAAAACTTTGAATTCCCACCAACGAGAAAGCTATTGAAGACTTTCCTTGGGATGATCCAATGGTACCATGGTTTCATAGATCACATGGCCATTTTAGCGGACCAACTTTATAGGTTAACCTCAGTGAAAAGTGTCTATCGTGAAACACCCGCTGCCAAACGGGCTTTTCACGCACTTAAGGCCGCATTTTTAAAAGAAGTAGTCTTAGCCCACCCGATTACTGGAAAACCTTTCATTTTAAGAACAAACGCCAGAGTCGGGGTAGGACCTTATATATCTCAATTAGAAGAATATGGGGAGGAGAAAGTTATTAGCTTTGCCAGTAAAACTTTCTCTCCTGCCGAGCGGAACTACTCCACCGCGGAGCAAGAGTGCTACGGTATACTCTTCTATCTAGAGAAGTTTCGTGAATACCTAGACGGTCACGAATTCATTCTCCAGACTGACAATCAATCCCTCACATACCTCGACAGTATGAAAAATACTAACGCGAGATTGATGAGATGGTCTTGGAAGATGCAAGAGTGGTCCCCATATATCCAACACATAAAAAGTCGTGATAACTGTGTCGCAGATTTTTTATCCCGTAATCCAGGTATAGATAACACGGAAGTAGATAAAGATGAGGAATACATGTACCCTCCAATCCAGGCATGCTCCCTCAAATTGACCCGTAAATTGACCCGTGAAGTCATTCAACGCCATCAACAGTCAAGTTCGGAGGAAATGACGACCCATTATTCATCCTCTGACGTCGAAACGATCAATGGGGTAGTATATTTCACCAAGAATGACCCTGTCGTCCCTGTGATTCCGTCTTCTCTCGTACCTGAAGTCCTCGCCACTTTCCATGACGCTGTATACAGTGGTCACTTGGGCGTTGACAAGACACTGGATCGGGTCAAGAAGAGTGCTTTTTTCCGCAACATGAGCCAAATCGGTCCAGTGGGGGCCGGTATGAATCAGTTGCAGAAATTTCAAAATAGTCGTAGAAGGCTGAAATTTGGCATGGAGATAGCTAGTGTCTTCTAATTAAAGAATATGATGTGAAGTCTGCCAAATTTTCATCTGGGTTATTTATCAACAAATCCGCATCGCTTACAAACTTCACTGTCTTGATGAAGGTATTCATCTGGCACTAAATATTGTTGCGACGTGCCACCCTACCCGACAATTTCCAGACATAGGTTGCACCGATAATTGGCATACGTTACTGTGTAAACTATCCACCATTATATGTATTTGTGCAAATACTTACATATTTCATGTTAAGCAGCCATTATTGGTAACAGAGTTAGAATTAAATAGAATTTGGAACTAAGGCCAAAATAGGAAATCATCTCCAATCTGAGTTCCAATCTTATGTAGAACTTTATCATAGGACAAAAAGAACCAATTATAGATTTAATCAGGATTAAGGATAAAACTTAACATTTTTTAATAATTGTAATTAACTTGTCACTATAAAATTCCAGCAATGAATAAATTATATTATACATTCATATGTTTTGGCCAATCAAGCAATTTAGGAGACCAATAATTAAATTAACTTATATAAATATATCGCACATAGCAACTACATTAAATTGCACCCTACTTATCATGCGTCTCTTAAAGTTAAATATCGTCAAGATTTAATTTTTTAGCCCGAGTCAGGGCTTATGGAACCGTCATGTCTGTCCGTCTGTCTGTCTGTCTGTCCGTCTGTCCGAGCGATAACTTTAGAACGCATTGACCAATCGACTTGACATTTTTACCATATGCATATTGGAAAAAGTTAGGAATCAAGTTCGAAGATGAGCCAAATCGGTCCACTGGTTGGCCGGTGGGGGTCATCGGAGTGGGTGGGGTTATGCACCAAAGTTTCAGGATTGTCGTAGAAGGCTGAAATTGGGTACAGAGGTTGCTAATGGCTCCTTATAGATAAAAATGATTTCAAGTTGGAAAAATTTTCATCTTGAGGGACCCTATTGGGTGACCCATACTGATTTTTCAAAATCGTCATATCAAGCTGACATTTGGCGGAGAGGTTGCTAATGGGTCTTACAAGGGAACCTTAACTACTGTCAACTCTCAATTTCCTTCGCAATACCCTTAATCGACAGATAATTTAATGAAACTAAAACTTTGTCATAGAACATGCGGTGCAAAATCACGTTTTCGCGAAATATTTTGCGAGAGCTGCACCAGAACCTGCCATTTTCCCAATGCTTTTAACATAGCCCCCAGCCTTTCGGCTGATGAAATGAACTTTATGGAATATTGAAAAATTATATATGTACCTGTTCGCGTAATTTCAGCCCAATGACGAATATGCAAAACGGTGATGCAAACATTTGCCAATTTTTTTGCAAATTGCGAAAATCGGAAAAATTTCGCAAATTTGAATTCTTCGTTCCCTTAAATGCAACAAAATTTACACAAAGTTTAACTAATGCAAAATACAATTTCCTTATTGCAAAAAATTTGCAAAAATTTAAGTTCGCAATTTTCAATTTTTCATAATATCTTTTTATAAAAAATAAAAAATTATCATTTACGTACATGTTAGGACGAATGAAGGAAAAACTAATTTGTTGAACAACTAAAAAATCACTGCACATTGCAATGTTTGCAATTTGCAAAAATAAATATCGCAAATAATTTTTAAAAATACGTTAAAATAGACTAGCATGGGTTATTTTAACTAATTGTCATGAAAAATCGCGAACTTCAATTGTTGCAAATTTTTGCAAATTTTTTGCAAATTTTTTGCAATAAGAAAAATGTAATTTATATTGGCAAAACTTTGTAAATTTTTCATTTAAAGGAACGAAGAATTCAAATTTGCGAAATTTTTCTGATTTTTGCAATTTGCAAAAAATTGGCAAATGTTTACACTATTGTTTTGTTTATTCGTCTTTGGGCTGAAATTACGCGAACGGGTACATATATAATTTTTCAATATTCCATAAAGTTCATTTCATTAGCCGAAAGGCTGGGGGCTATGTTAAAAGCATTGGGAAAATGGCAGGTTCTGGTGCAGCTCTCGCAAAATATTTCGCGAAAACGTGATTTTGCACCGCATGTTCTATGACAAAGTTTTAGTTTCATTAAATTATCTGTCGATTAAGGGTATTGCGAAGGAAATTGAGAGTTGACAGTAGTTAAGGTTCCCTTGTTAATAGAAGAATATGACATGAATTTGGTAAAATTCTTATCTGGAGCGACCCTATGGGGATACCCATACCGGTTTTTAGAAATTACTTTAAAAACGTTAAATCCAGCATGGTCATACCTAATGGCTTCTCATGAAAGGACATGAAGCTAAAAGTGAGCAAATTTTAACCAGAGTTACCCTGGAGGGTGACCCACACTATTTTTTAATTTTAATTTTTTCCATCTGAAATTTGGTACGAAGGCCCAAAACCACTTCTTGATAGCAAATATAGCTTTGGAAGTTCAAAATGGTAATATTATGCCGGTCAACTCGGAGAAAAATTTAGAAACAGCTAGGACTCATGGAATCAGGGACTCTGTCCCTGACTCGGGCTATATGGAGTCTGCACTGTAGGTTTTAATTGTACATTTCTTCTCTTATGTATTATTATTAGCTCGCCCTGCGTAGCACGGGAGCTATTGAATTCCTCTTGTCCGTCCGTCCGTCCGTCCGTCCGGTTGTTAACGACTTTTTTGCATCAATTGATGCTAATTAAACAGCCCCTTGACCATTTTTGGATAAGTTGGGCCCACCATTGGTATCGACCAATCCGTGACGCAAATGGTGCGAATTAATTGTCTAAATACATCAAGAAAGGCCTACAATTTTGGAATAAGTAGCACCGTTAGTACCGAGCAATTGGTTATTAAAAATGATGCGTAACAATTGGGCCATCTATTTCCCCCCAAAAATCAATGATGATTTGTTCCAATATTCTGTACCATTGACGCTAAAATATACAAATTTTATATTAAATAATTGGGTAAGGGATGCCCTACACACCAATGATGCAGAATGTTGGGAGAAAGAACCATATAATTTTTTCGAAGTTTTCAAAATTATATATCCCGTTGGTCGCTAATGTTGCACCAGTGGTGCAAACTAAATCCGAATTTTTTAAATATTTTTCCGCTTATATTGCACCATTGGTGGAAGAATATAAAACAATTATGATCTCTTTTGTCGGCTTATTCGGGACTTTTGGTGCAAAATTATGTTTAACTCATTATGAACCTTATTTTGTCGTCTTATTCTACACTATTGGTGCAAAAAATCTCAAAATTCTACACCTACATATTCCGATTATAATGCTCCATTGGAACCAAATTATAGAGTTTTAGACTTATTTTGTGCACTTATTCGGCACCATTGGTGCAAAATTATTTGCATCCCAATTTATATTGCAGGGTGAGCTACTTCTAACGTTACTACGGTTTATTCTCCATGCTAAACCCTCTCGAATATTGTCTACCAATTTAGTTTTTCATGGTATTTAAAGCGTAAATTGTAAATTTTGAAAATTCTAATTTCTTTCGATTATTGGCTCGCCCTGCGTAGCACGGGAGCTATTGAATTCCTCTTGTCCGTCCGTCCGTCCGTCCGTCCGTCTGGTTGTTAACGAGTTTTTTGCATCAATTGATGCTAATTAAATAGCCCCTTGACCATTATTGCATAAGTTGGGCCCACCATTGGTATCGAACAATCCGTGGCGCAAATTGTGCGAATTAATTGTCCAAATACATCAAGAAAAGCCTACAATTTTGGAATAAGTAGCACCGTTAGTACCGCCTACACTTGTCTATTGCGCCGTTCTCCTCCATCACTTCTGCTTCGGCCAGCTTACATTGTTCACACGCTTAATTGGGTTACCATGTCTCATAACCTCAACTTTGAACATAATCTTATCCGAGGTAAAATACGAAATAGATAATTTTGGTAGCCGCTGTGATTGTTATTTGTGCCGTTTTAGAACTTCTTGTAACATTTCAAATTAGTTCTGCAAATTAATTCTTCTAACATTGCAACAAATTCCATTTGTTACAGAAAATTGTATGCCAATTAGTTTTTATGTTCATCGGAATCACGTTTGCAAAACTTATATAATGTGAATTATACTTGTTTGGTCTACAGTCGTGTAGGGTATTCCGGCAAAGATTGTATTGCCTGACCTAAATTTGCAATTAGCACTTTCCTCCCAGGTAATCAACTGGGGAACTTTGCATGAAAAATGTTTGCCCCTGTGCATTCTCCTTTCAACTTAGTTGGGCGTTAACGCTGATATGTTTCAGTCTTCATTGTCAAACTTTAAACGGATTTGTAGTCATTAAATTCATGTGTATTAACTAATTTTGGTTCTAACCTTGTAATTTTGGATGGTATTAGTATCAGGAAGTCAGTCGGAGACAAACTGATGATGACAATTTTCCTGATATTTGGAGAAATTACAGTGATTGCGATTCCGTTCGGAGTGGTCGCTTTGTTATCCCTGGAACCTTGCATGCCTCCCTTCCTCCTCTCGATGTATTCATTGCAACCAAATAAAATTGATGGGAGGACCGGAAATTGTTGTCCTTCTGTTCGAAGCATGGATGGCGTTGCAGATGTTTTGCTTTGGTGCAACATGGACTTTTTTCATCATGCTTGCGGGAACTATATCTGTCCTTGACTACTTCCAATTTTTACGAGGGTAATACTTTGCGAATTTTGAATATTTCTCATTACAAAGTATTGGTATTTAATTACGATTCGTCGCGTAAGAGTAAAAAGTCCTCTGGAATATTATACACTGATCCTGAGTGCAAATGCAATTCTTACGTTTAAAATTCTGCTAGCCAAAAGAACACTTTCGTTGTTTTCGTTATTACGCGACAAATTCTGTTGTATGTACTTAAAGAATTAGTGAAGAATTAATTACTCGAAATATTTTAACTTTTTCTCGTTTCCAGACGCACCATGCACTCCAAATTAATCTCGGAAACTTTAGAGTGCATCAAATTCTACAGAAAAATTCAAATCCTGGAAAATTACATGAATGCCTTCCTCATGATCTGCATAGTCCCATCGTTGGCCTGATCCCCTGCATACAAATCATCTCTCAATATGTCTGCGTGAATTGCACGACCAAATCTTCCTCCCTGGTTTCCTCATCTTTGGACAGGACAATGGGCAAAAGTGGACAATTTGTTAGTTCTTAGGTAATTTACGCTAGGTGGCGCTAGTTTTGACCACTTTTGTCCATTAGCCACCTTGGACACTTTTGTCCATTTCTTCCACTGGCTAGTGGACAAAGGTCTTTTGGACGGCCAATATACAACACTGCTCCTTATCAGACTAAGACTTTTGCAGCACTGTGAAATTATTAGTTTCTTTGTTTTCACAATTATTGTACAAATCTTAACCAATTTAAATTTTACAATACCATTCACTGATCAAAAAAATTGTACTATACAATTTGTAAGTAAACAAACTAATGTCAGTCTAATTAAATGTAAACTGGGTTACTAAAGCGTGAGCTTGGACACAATTTTATCACTTAAAACAAATTTATGCACAGGAAGGAATGTGGATAAACTGCAGGTTTTTGTTACAGACGATACAGAATCATTTTGTCGGCCTTAGATTTTAAGGCCTTATGTGTTAGTTGATCGTGTTTGGTTAAAAAATAAAAGATGAATTAATATCATACTTGTCATACTGCAATTATAAATGGACGAACCAAATGAAATATAAAAAAATTAGTTAAAGTTGGTTGTAACTGTAAACCCCCTTGAAATTGAACTTATACTTGACCCATATAAGCAAATGCTAAATGTTTACCGAAAGTTATCCGCATCCCATAAAGTTGAATCTCCGCGATATGAGTAAAGTAAACTACAATTACAATAACTGTGCACTCGTATTCAACATAGGGTCGTAAATCATAAAAAAACCAATCCACATTGTTTTTCTTCCCAGAAATATGAAAAACCCAACACCTAGATTTATATCCCAAGTATTTTTATATGATTCAGGAATAGTTTGTAATAACGAAGCCTAAAGAATTATTGAAAATTACGTATCAACAGATCAGCTGAGGCATATTTTTGGATATGTTCCATTCCACGTTGCATCGATTTTTTCTAATCAAATAAAAAAATTTATAAGCAAAATTTCGGGCGCCACCATCAATATAGCAATGCTATTTTAGAATTATATGAAACCACCCCCCAAAATTGAGGAAGGAAACTGAAAAAACTGAGAAAGCCAATGTACACTCTGTAACATAAGAATTAGACCATAAGTTGTATTTGACATTTGACTTGTCCTATGAATACGAACATTTTGAAGCATCAAAAGTTTCAAAATTCGAAAATTGGCGGTTTTCTGACATACACATAAATCGTTAAAAAACTCAATGTTCCAACACTTTTACTTCTGACAACCCGATGCCAGATTTTTCTTCTTGAGAAGAGCTATATTTTCAGCTTTTGTTGTCCGAAGTAAAAGTGTGGGAACATTGAGTTTTTTCAGGTCAAAGTTTCTGTGGGAGGGGCTAATTTTGCAAGAGCCGTAACATATGTACATGCATACATAGTATGGCTGCTTAAATAATACCCATATAAATAATGATAAATAATAAACCGTAGTAACGTTAGAAGTAGCTCACCCTGCAATATAAATTGGGATGCAAATAATTTTGCACCAATGGTGCCGAATAAGTGCACAAAATAAGTCTAAAACTCTATAATTTGGTTCCAATGGAGCATTATAATCGGAATATGTAGGTGTAGAATTTTGAGATTTTTTGCACCAATAGTGTAGAATAAGACGACAAAATAAGGTTCATAATGAGTTAAACATAATTTTGCACCAAAAGTCCCGAATAAGCCGACAAAAGAGATCATAATTGTTTTATATTCTTCCACCAATGGTGCAATATAAGCGGAAAAATATTTAAAAAATTCGGATTTAGTTTGCACCACTGGTGCAACATTAGCGACCAACGGGATATATAATTTTGAAAACTTCGAAAAAATTATATGGTTCTTTCTCCCAACATTCTGCATCATTGGTGTGTAGGGCATCCCTTACCCAATTATTTAATATAAAATTTGTATATTTTAGCGTCAATGGTACAGAATATTGGAACAAATCATCATTGATTTTTGGGGGGAAATAGATGGCCCAATTGTTACGCATCATTTTTAATAACCAATTGCTCGGTACTAACGGTGCTACTTATTCCAAAATTGTAGGCCTTTCTTGATGTATTTAGACAATTAATTCGCACCATTTGCGTCACGGATTGGTCGATACCAATGGTGGGCCCAACTTATCCAAAAATGGTCAAGGGGCTGTTTAATTAGCATCAATTGATGCAAAAAAGTCGTTAACAACCGGACGGACGGACGGACGGACGGACAAGAGGAATTCAATAGCTCCCGTGCTACGCAGGGCGAGCTAATAAAGTTATTAAAGTAGCCTCAAATCGATCCAATTGTTAAAATTAAGTTTACCTAAATTTATAATGACGATGTATATGAGAGAATTAACGCTTCGAAGTTTATCAGTGAAGTTATCAATTTTTCAGATAAGCAAATTTAGTTTATCCAAATCGCACCAAATTGAAAACTTAGGCTTCTCTGAATTTATAATCGCTATATCAACTCGAAAATTAGCGCTTCGGTGCTTATCAGCAGACTTATCAATTGCTCAGATAAGCTAAATTAGTTTGTACAAATTAGTTTGTACAATAGAAGATTTCGCCAGGCTTGAGATTCTTTCTGAGATCCACAAGAAATTCGTGTTGAGCTATGCTGATGTAGTGATGTTTCAGCAACTTCTCCAACTCCAAGGTCGCAAAGTCCAAAAAGTCTTCGGTTTCTTTTTCTTCAGTTACGTATTGAGTTCCATCGGTACTTAACCATCTTCTGTATGTTATTGAAGTGTTGTTCTTGATAACTTCATTCTCCCATAAAGTTGTCTTGAATCTTGCTGTAAATTGTTTGCACTCCACACATCTTCTGTAGTAGCAATTCTTGCCAGGATTTTCGCAAACTAATTGCAAAATTGATGGTTTGATTAATGAAATCTTCATGGCATGGAAAAGCAGCTTGACATTTTCATGATAGATGCACACACAAACATTGTGATAGCCCTTGCTGGTTATCGAGATGCACTCTCGTGGTAGCAGCATCATGAATGATGATTTTCCAATTTTCAAATCCGGATGTTGAATCTTGAAATTCGCATAATGCTCCCGTAGATTACTCAGAAGATACCGTTTCTGTTTGTGCTCTCGTCTTCCTGTGTCCTTGTTCTTTATAGATAAGAAGTCCTCTTGCCCTGGGCAGGCTCTTGAAACATCATCTTGATAGTAGAAATCTTGAATCTTGGATCTTGTTTCTTGTGTGATTTTACGTCCACATTTTGGTTTTACGGGAGGAAGAATTGTGTGAGTTTCTTTTCGACGTTTGCGGCTTCCCTGGACCATGCGTTTCCCTACATTGAAGAAATCTTGAGTTTTTTTGATACTCCAAGACGGCGGAACCAAGGTGAGAAGTTGTTTCTTTTCAGCTTGAGAACATCCTTGCATTCTTGATTTTAAGTTGTCCATTATCCAGTTGAGATCTGTTGAATCCTGGAGAAGTTGTTCCTGATTTTTTTCTGGAATTGGCAATCCGACATCTTGGAATCCAGTAGAGATTGTCTTGGTAACTTGCTCCAGTTCTTTTGTGACAAGGTTGGCTTGCTGCTTGAGATTTCTTCTTTCAAGCTTTATTGCCGAGGCTGAGGGGCAGATCGTCTGTTTGATATGGGTTAAAGCTTCTACCAATCTCTTCTTTGTAGCAGGTTCTTCAAAGGTGGGATCTTGCAATTCTTGATCATGAATTTCTTCATTGTCACCGTAGCAGAACTTGGGTAGTTTGCATATTGCTTGATTTGGTAGTAGTCCCAGAGCTTTATATTCGGTAAAGTAATCTTCCGCAGTTATGTATTTTAGATTTCCCCCCTTATATTTATCAACATGCTTTGGATGACAACAACTCGAACCTCTTCGTCGCCCAAAAAAGTCAATGCATTTTGTGCAGAACAAATTATCTCTAAAAACAAGTTTAAAAGTGAAACCTGGAAATGTCTGCTTGATAGACTGCAGTGTTCTGTATTGCTGGTTCCTGTCAAGTGGTTGGGATACGTCTTAAGAACAAGTCCATCCATGGTGGGCAACCAAAAGTCCAATATCGCAGAGTAGTGCTGTGAAATATGCATATAACTTATAAAGATCAAAGTATTTTTTTACCAATTTTCATAATTTTCGTTAATTTAAACAACTATCCAACCTCTGATTTTTCCCTATTTTGTAAAATTCTTAATAATTTAAATAAATATCCAAGTCCTGAATTTTTGTTACCCGTTTTCATAATTCTCGTTAAATTAAATAATTATCCAGCCTCTGAATTTTCTACCAATTTTTTATAATTCTCAGTAATTTAAATAAATAGCCAGCCTCTGAATTCGTTTATCAATTTTCATAAGTCTGGTTAATTTATAAAACTATCCCACCTCTGATTTTTTTCCAATTTTTTTAAATTCTCATTAATTTCAATAAATATCCAACCTCTGAATTATTTTACCAATTGTTATAATTGTCGTTTGATTTAAATAAATATCCAGCCTCTGAATTAGTTTCGTAATTTTCATAATTTTCGTTTAATTTAAATCAATGATTGAAAACTACGATCTACTACCTACTACTATCTACCTCTGATTTTCTTTGCCAATTTTCATGAATCTCATTAATTTAAATAAATATCCAGGCTCTGACTTTCTTACCGATTTTCATAACTCTCATTAATTTAAACAATTATTATCCAGCCTCTGATTTTTTTTACCAATTTTATAATTATCAACAATCTTATTAAATATTCAATTTCTTGTTTTCACAATTTTATAAATTGTACCAGGTTTTACCAAATTTTTACCAAATTTTGTTTATTTCTTAGTTCATAATTTGCACCATACTTTATTTATAAACAAAAATAAAATTAAAAATTACCTTCCGCGCGAGGTGATGTTTCTGCATCTTCTGCAAAAACAACCAAAAGGTTAAAAACTGGCTAAAAAACCAAGAATAGCCAGCATGCCCCTCTTTTCTGGTACCACCCCTTTTTTATAGAGGAACATACTGACAGAGGCAGGTCCCCCCACCGACGGACGCCGGACCGGCGTCGCCGGTGGGAGGAGTGGTACCAGGAACGGGAGATGACCAATGCAAAATCATCTCCAGGCGAAGCCCCGAATTCCCCCCCACACCCACCCTCCCAATTATAAAAAAGGATACCTATCTTGAATCATATCCTTGATGATGGTGGGTGTGGTGATATCCAGTCGTTGTTGTTGTGATGGTGGTGGTGGCAATAATGAGGATGGTGACGGTGGTGGCACGGGTGCAATTGGGGGTGGAGGTGGTTGCTCTCTGGGGGAGGAGTGAGCCTCCATGATGCACTTTTTTAAATATTTTATTTAAAAATGCACTTTTTTAAAATTATTTGTATTTAAAAAAACTGGAGAACCAACTCGTGAAAGATGAAAATTATCTTAACACGAGTTGGTTCAAAACCCCGGTCAACAATACAAATGTTGCCAGCCAACATCTCCTTTAATATATATGTTGCACCTGAATGTGTTACATATATAATTAAATGAGAGGTGGCTGGTTGGATGAAAAGTTTGCATGGAGAAAGTGAGACAAAGGGAAATGGATTTCATACGACCCTGGCTCGAAGTGGTGGTGGAAACCCACCGCGAACCATTTTTCTCACTCTGTCTCACCTTCTCCTGCGAAATATGGGAAACGGTTTTGTGGAACGCTTGGTCTGGTTTATCTCTGCTACATATGATCTCTTGTATTTATGACGAGTCAATGTATGTACAAGCGCGGTGCAATGTTTATTAGTATTACACCATACCATACATCAAAATGGATCTTTAAGATCTTTAAGATCTTTAAACAGACCATAAGCATATAAATCGTCTAAAAACTTAGTAAATATGCATTTGTTGCATTGTACAATTTTGATATAACAATCCCCAATTGTACTCAATCATGCGTAGATATTCCTTCTGAGTTGGATTTGGCCATTCAAAAATTTGCTTATTTCGACCAGTCAAACAATTTACAATATAATTAAATTTATTTGTAAATTCAAAACAATACTGATTCAAAATATCGTTAATATTTACTTAATTTTAATTAAATAGGTACCCACTTGTAAACATTTTTAATCATAATGAAATACGCAAGTAGTCAATCGCATGGTTGCATATTGAGGTCTCAGGTCATGGTTAGCCAGAAACAGACTGTGATAATCACAGTGTGATTAATTCACCAACTTCTTAACAAACACCCCATTTTTTGTTTTCCTTTTTACACAAAACACCTTGTTCCTTGAATGAGGAAGGTACTTATTCCTATTTATCTAATGTGATTCAACCCCAAATACCAATTTACCCCAATATGGTGGGAAATTTATAAGTCACTATATAGTTGATAGATAGATAGCTTATTTCAAATTGATTTGGCGTCAGCCTTTACAATCACAAGATAATTATTTTATGAAAGTCACTATATAGTAACTAAGGAGTTATGTGGTGCCTTAGGTAAAATATAGTCAGTTTCATTTTTTATGAAATCACCTGGGGGGAGGGGAGCCCGGAAGATTCTACCACAGACCGTTTCTTCATTCCCATCGCCAAATACGATAAGATTTTTTATTTTTTGTTCCAAGTACTCATAATTTTTGGGCTAGTTGATAGTTTCGGATAAATAATTCACTTAACAGAGTTTGCAAGGAGTTGCTCCCGCGATGAAGCTAATACTTGGTGATCACAATGTATACTAAATGTGATACAGGCTTTGTAATATCTGCAAATATTATAATTTTGTGATTGTATTATATAGTTTAATGTAGGATCCGCATTTTTTAAGCATTTGTTGTGAAATTGGGGAAATTTCATTGAAATTTCGTAACAATTAACCCCGATGAGCCACGAACAACGGTGAATACTTACATATCACAAATTTACAGTTTTGTCATCCTTCAGGTGCTTTCCAGTTTTCCCACCGACCTGGGCAACCACGTCTTTTGAACGAGACAAGGAACCCTGGCTATCACCTTTCATTAAATATGAACAAAATATCGACGTTACTTCAGCATTGGAAATAATTTAGCTAAAATATTTTAATCGGGCGTTAATCCTAGTGCGTGAAACGATCGGTGATGCAAATTCAATACATACATATTTCTCAGAAACACAATAATATTATAAAACATTTAACCACACATAGATTAATTAAGAAACTGTGCAGTACTGAAGTAAATAATTAGTTATGCATGTAATAACCTGCAATACTTTATGGCCACGAGGCTTGTACAAGTTGTCTTAAATAAATTATCATTATTAAATATTACTAAATGTTGTAATCATAAAATCGTGGTTGGATTGGCTAATCCCAAATTCTCAAGGGTAATTCAGGAAACAAATTTTGTTAGATCATGTACTCTACACAATTTCTCCCTTTACTAATTCGCCATTTTCAATTTGCGAGGCAGATTGGGAATTTCCCCTTGAATTGGATTCAAAATTTCAGAAGGTCGCATGGATTAAGTCGTCCACTCGAATCCGTTTATCTCAATTACACTCCATGCTTACCCTTGCCTACAACGCGGTTCTCGTTTACCATCTCTGTTTAGGGCATCTCACTTTGTCCAAGCGGTTACTCGGACTTCCATGTTTGCTCACTTTCACTGCTCTAACCTCTTGCGGATGGACGGTAGGACCAAATATTCCACCAATTCAAATGATCAACTTAATCCTCAAGTACGAGCGAAACCTTGTCCGAGGTAAATTTAGAGATAAATATATCTAGTATCCTATTTTGCACGGTTTGGGAGGACATATTTTAAAACAACAATTTATTGATAGCTTTCGGATCTTCTTGATCCTTCTTCAGTCAATTGATTGCATAAAATTTCGGATCAAATTAAAAAAAAATTTTATAAGTGTGGAGCACCATATGGGGTGATGTTCATCCCACGTGAAGAATTCATATTGTTGGGTGTATTTCTTATTGATAATCCTTCCTTGAATTTTCTGTGGAATTTTCTTGTTTCTGGAAATATCAATTTGAGGGAATTTAAATCTATGTTGTGTTGATTTTCAATCATATGTACAAAAACCGGTGATTTGACGTTATTTCTTCTCACATCATTTTGGTGTACAATAAATTCGTATACTAATTTCCCTTCCACTTTCTCCAATATATTTGTTCTCGCAGTTCTCACATTTGAATTCGTAGACTCCTTTTTTTGATTTGGGAGGTTTCTGTTTTAAGTTGCATAATAAAAATGAGATTTTCCGACCAGGATAGTAGCCAATCTCCCATGACAATTTTCTTCTTATAAATTGTGCAATTTTTGTTGTTGTGTTGCCAGCCCAGGGGAGAATGACTCGTTTTTCAATTTCTTTCTTAACCGGTGGTATGGAAGGTTTTTGTTTTGTAATTTTGAGTCGATTTTCTATCCGGGATAGTGGGTATCCATTTTTTAGTAGGATTTCGTTGACTAATTCAATTTCTTCTTCCTGGCGATCTTCGTCACATAATATTAAGGCTCTTGATAATAATGTATCACAAACACTGATTTTGTGTGCGTTTGGATGGAATGATTCATAATGAAGGTACTTGTTTGTTTGGGTAGGTTTTCTATGTACATAGAATCCAATTGTTGAATCTTTTTTGTTGTAAAGCATTATGTCTAAGAAAGGAATTTTTTCATCAATTTCTAGTTCAACAGTAAACTGGATAGATGGGTGAAAATTGTTGATTTTGTCCAGGATCTGTTTGATGTTTCGTCTTCTTGCTATTGTGAACACATCATCAACAAAGCGTTTCCAGAATTTAATTTGTCAATTATCTTGAACACATTCTAGTTCTAACATTTCCAAACATAATTCTGCTACTATAGCCGAAATTGGGGAACCCATGGCTGTGCCATCATTTTGTTGATAGAATTGGTCTTCATATTTAAAATAGGTCGATGACATGCATATCTTCAGTAATTCCATTATGCTTTTTCTCTTCAATTTGTTTGAGGTGGGGTATTTTTCTTTTAATTGATTATTGATGTATTCCAAAGTTCTTGAAATTGGTACATTTGTGAATAATGATTTCACATCAAATGAAGCTTTTACTTCCACAGGTCGTATTTTAATTTTCTTTATTTCATCTACAAATTGTTTCGAGTTTTTGATTGTGTATTGATAGTTTCGTGTGAGCGGTTTTAAGATGTTGGAAAGAAACTTTGCCAATTCATACGTCGGTGATTTTCTAAAATCAACTACAGGTCTTAAAGGGCAGTTATCCTTATGAATTTTTGGTGATCCATAGAGTATTGGAGATCGTGATTCTTTAATGATAAGTCGATCATATTCGTCCTGTGTGATTTGTTTGTGTAGTAGTAATTTGTTACAAATTTTCGTTACTTCATTTGAAAAGTGTTCAGTCGGGTCTTGGGGTAACAATTTGTTAGGTCCATTTGTTAGCATTTCATATTTTATGTAAATATATCAATATAATTTGCTAGTTTTAGAATAACTCACCAGTTTCCCACCTCGATAACTCGTACTCATTTATGGATTATGTGGCGACATTATCAATTATAATTATTACAGCAAACCTGCTGCGTGTTCGAGGTCACGATTTTATCCGCATGTAGAAGTTAGGGGCATCCAAAGACCAATGCTTATGTGTTAGGTAATCAGAATGCGGAAGTCACAAGTTAAGCGGGCGGTCGGAGGTCGGGAGGCCTCCAATCTGTCTCGACTGTCCGTCTTTCTTTCGGCCTATGGGTTACTCTCATACCCCCTAAATTAATTGGAATCCAATACCCCGCTCACGCACACACTTGCAATCCTACTCATCAAATTTCCACGGATTTACTAATATTTTTTGAAACCTTGTAACTCTAGCCAGTGAAAAAATCAAGACCTCAATCCAAGTAAAACTGATGACGATTTTACTTCTATGTGGAGAAATTACCATGATCTTCGTTCCATTCGGGGTGATCGCCTTGTTGTCCATGGAACCTTGCATTCCCCCTTTCCTTCTCTCGATGTCGCTACATTGCGAGGAAATCGAAAGGAAAGAAGGAGTCCTGCACATTTTTCTCGTCCTGTTCGAAGCATGGATGACATTACAAATGCTTTGTTTCGGATCAACATGGGTTTTCTACATTATCTTTGCCGGAACGGTATCCATCCTCGACTACTTTCAACTGCTTAGAAGGTAATAATTTTGAAAGTAGCAGGCACCACCGTTACGTGAAATGCCCGCCATGGTGCCGGTCAAATTTTTGATGTGGTGTACATTTGGACGTCCGGAATAAAAAATGTATTGGTCAATATCCCTACGTGACCTGGTTTGACTGTAAATCGAGGTCAAACGTCAGTAAACTATAAATCTCAATAAACCGCACTGTGATAAAACCAGTCGTGTTGACTCTCTTTTTAAATACTTGAATGAGGTATTAAGACTGAGACGAATGATATTGGAGGAGGATAACATAACCACTAACACGTAACATAAATATTATTAAATAAATATTAATTAATGCCTACTCGGATTCATTATTTAAAAAAAATATTGTTGTAATAACCTGTAATTCTATGGTCCATGAGCCTTGTAAGAATTTTCAAGAATAAATTGTTATTATTATTATTATTATTATTATTATTACTATACTTTTATTGTTACGCTTATGCATAATTTTTTGTAACCATTGTTCTACTTAAACCATTACTGCCGCCAATTTTTCAAGGGTACATAACAAATAACAGGATCTAGTAATCACGCATCCAAATATTAAACAATTTGAGAAATTTATTGCCAATTTATTCTCCAAAACTTGACTTAACAATTCAAAAATTCACGGACGTCTATGATACTTCAATTTTTTTGCAAACTCGACATCCAACTGGTCCAAACAACGCGTCCTTTGATTCCGGGCAGGCTGCCGACAATCCAACCCTTGACAGCAATCTGTGGTGTAACCACATAGGAAATTGTACCCTCGGCACGTCCCCGATCCAATGAAGCGGAAGTCGTGCGCGTGGATATTTCTCTCGTTGAGATAGATGCAAAATCCAGACTCGGACTTCCACGCCTTGAAAGATCCAACGGCGCACTGCGCGTAGAGTTCTGGTCCCATCGAATTACCCGCGGGATATTTCAAAAACTAATCAAAATTTTGAGAATCGGTACACGTGGGCTATATCTGAATTTTGAAGAGGATCATTTTTGCCATTTGATGTATGGGCATAACTTTTAAGGTGACGCCACACGGCAAAATCCCGCTTAATAACTACACTCTTAGCAAAGTGGTGTTGATTCAATAAAAAATCAACACAATGAGTAGGACTTGAGTCAACAATTCCTCAATTGTGATAAAATTTTGCACCATTTTATATCCATGCAGTGATGCTTTATAAAACACTACGGTAATCTCAAATTAACCCAATATTGTAATAAATGTACACCGCCAGGAATTTATTCAGCACAATTTGGAATCAAAATATTAACCCATAAGATTCATCAGATTGTGTTAAAATTATACTGGCAAAGTGTTAAAGGTAGTCTTCATTTGGTGTTGTTCCAACTCCAAATTATTACACATCTCTTCCTCAAAAGTTACAATAAAAATGACGCAGAAAATTCTACGATAGTCTGGATTTGCAAAGTTCAACATGAGCAAATTAGTTAGAGTGGCAAATTTTTCGTGGGGAAAAAATTAATAATTTCCTCCGGAAATATTGAAGAATTTCTTATAAACGGTAAGAAAATCCTAGTTGTAAAATCCATTTTTTATCATAAATCATCTTAATTGTTATTTACCGTGTTGTGGTTAAGAGTAAATTTGGTCTAGAGGATGAGACAGACCTTATCTTTGAAGATGAACAAGGAGCCGAGATTGACGAGGAAGTCTTCCCAATTTTCGTTGATCAAGGAACCACGCCCACCATAGTTTTTCGACTTCAAGAAGAGCAGCATATGGAAACAAATTTCCCTCAAAATTCTTCATCATGTTCTCAAATATATTACAGTTGGTTATGCAAAATTATGTTTTAATTATTGATTTCCTGGTTAATGATTATTCTGATATTCATAGTAAATAGTCCCTTGGCGTCTCCGTCATCGCCAGCTTCGTCTTGTTCAAGTTTTAACCAAGATGTGGATTCTTTCAATCAGGTGAAAAGAGTTAAAATTAAAAGTATTTGACTAACTAATAAATGTGTAATTTGCAATTAAAATAAATAATATACTAATAAATAATATTTTTAGGCGCTGGATGCTCATGTCGAAAGAAACTTAAAGAGCTGATTGAAACCTGCAATTCAGAGAAACTTGTCGATTCAGTGGCGGCTACAAAATTTGTCAATGAATGTGTTTCTGTGCTTGTTTAATTAAAAGGGTATTTATAAAAACACATTAATTTGATAAATACCTTAAATAATTATAAAATCATTTTGTTTATGTTTATCAGAAATTCACCATCTACTGATGATCAGAAATTATTTGCAAAATCGATAATTAGTTTGCTTCCTTGCTGGAAATATCCAGGATCACCAGAAGGAATTGTAAGTATAAATTCATGGTTCTAGTATTATTAGTTGTTTTTACTAATAAATGTTTGTCCATCTTAGCAGCACTTGTGTATACTTTTTTATACTCATTACTTATTTCCTTTTATAGGACATTCTCGGAGATTTAATTTTAGACAAAGAGCATCAAAAATATTGGGAACTTTTACTTCAACTTTTGGAGATTCTGAGTCTTGCATTTTGTAGGAAATTCTCTCAAGCGAGTTTGCAGCTTCTGAATGACAGAGTAAAAGTGCAAGATAAATTATTTCGTGAAATATTTCCAAATGAAAGGCTTATTCCGAAGCATCATTTTATGACTCATTATTCTTATGTTATAAACCAAACGGGTCCTTTAGTGTCGCAGTGGACAATGAGATATGAAGCAAAACATTATTATTTTACTCAACTAGCTTCGCAAATTAAAAAGTTTAAAAACATCTGCGTTTCTCTAGCTATGCGTCATCCACAATTTATATCTCATTGTTTACGTTCCTGTGATAAAAGTCCTGATTTAAAACCAGATAATATTATTTGTGCTAAACTTTCGCAATTTCACGATTCATTTGACTTAATTGAGAATTTAAGACTTTGCTAGACTTATAAAAATTGTGATGCCAACACAATTATATTTACTACAAATCAAATTTGGTTCCGCGAGTACAATTATAAACAGGGATATTTTGTTTTGTTATGAAATAGGAAATATCTATCCAAAGTTTGGAATGATTTCAGAATTTATTATATCCGATGAAAATATTTTTCTTCTGCTCCTTAAAATATATGATGTCAAATATTTTGAGAGACATTACTTTGCATATAAATTAGAACCTAAAATTGATGTATATATTTTAGTTAACGTTAGCGATTTAGTTATACACGATTGTTTTGAAATACAAAGAAATTGTAACTGGGATTCTTTATATTTAGTGCTAAGACATCATTTGTAATTATTACATATATGTAAGTATACTTATTGTTGGTTGGTTTTATATTTTATTGTCAACCTAACGTAAAACTGGAAAATTAAATAAAAATGGTAATCTTTGTTAACATAATCCTGTGTAGAAATCAATTTAATTCAGTGTAAAACTCATTAAATTGTAGTGTCAATTCGACACAATTGCGTAGCATGTTTATTCCGGGCCGGAATAAAATCTACACAACTTGGTGTTCATATTTTTCCAAAATAACAGTAGTTTTACTCCAAATAGAATTATTTCATCATTTTACAGAGTTAAATACTTATATCCTTGCCGGTGTACGTATTACACTGCATTGTGACAAATCAACACTGGCTGCGGAACCTCTTGACTTTTACACAATATTGTATTAAATCAATTCCAAATCCGGTTAAGTCATATATGCACTCCGGATTGTGTTGATTTTGTTTAAAATTTGCTAAGAGTGTATGGGATTACCAACAAAAAAATAGAAGACTCCATACTCCTCACAACGTACGGATCCCCCTTCAACCTAACCCTGGTCAACACCTCATCTAATTCCCGCTTCTCAGTCAGAACTGCAAACTCGGATTCCACCCGCCTCACTCCACCCTCCCCAAATTTTACAGGGAGTGCCTGCGAAATATTGAAACCTACCAAGAACGCCGACGCAGTTAGGATAACGCTCGTCCTCATCTTTAATTTTGTCAATGTGCGGTACAATCTTGTCTATTTCCCGCCCCACTTAGCACATCATCAATCATCACATGTTCCACGGCGGTTTTATCCTCGTCGCAACCATCGTCGTCGTAATTATTTGAATTTTTGAATCCACCACGGCCTCCAAATCGGTCGGAAGATTTGGCGCCACCGCAGCAACCACGGACGAAAACATGGATCCTTGATACAATACAGTCCCCAGCAAAAAAAACGACATGACACACATCATAACAAAGATTGGACAATTGGACACTATCCCTAAGATTCTACTAGTACCATGATATTGGCAACAGACGGAAAACAGCATCCATTCCCACGATTTGCGAAAATGGGAAAAAAAACGTTTAGTTTTGTGTCGCCATCTCTCCACCCCCCGATAACGGCAAGTAGAATCGATATCAGGAAGAAAGATACGCCTGACGCTTCCCAGGTATAGGCATCAAACGCAAAGATAAGGCCTCGTAACCCGCCAAAACGCGCCTTTTGGTAAGACACTGTAGTACCTGTAATTTGAAATTTTCGTTCGCAATAGGGCAACCAAATCCTCGGTCTAACGGCGGGCGTTAGGAGTAGAACATCTATAAGATTACAGGGGATAAAACGACCGTACGATACATAAAATGTGGGGTTGAGCAGTGACGACAGCACCCGTTTTTCAGATATGATAATATTGCTAAAGTTATGTATCCCTTGCAACGCCAACTGGGCACACGTAATATAACCAGCGAATATTTTATTTCCGGATTTTATAGCATTACACGCCTCTCGTTTCGGATCAAAACTTACACTGAAAATGTCTGAGCCTATTTTCCAACCTCTTAAATTAGAGTTATGATCGTTCCACAATTCGTCCAGGGAGCTGAAGTCCCCACCCGATTTGCAATCCAGGACCTGATAAGGGGCACTGCAAGGAAAGCAGACTGCGCAGAGTTTAAGGGCTGCGCGCGCATCCCGCTTTACCGAGGGGTGACGGTGTATAACGAAAAATTTTGACGTTAGCGCCATCTCGTGAGGAATTGCCACCATTTTGGTATTTACCACGTCCAAAATCACAAAAATATACGCGGGATTAACCCCGCAGTAACTCAACGTTGCCCTGGTCTCGATTAAGTTTTCTGTTTCCTCCTTTATCAAGTTTATGCCGAAACACGACGGAAATTCGGATACCGTACCGGGTATAATATTTTGGTAGTTTGAACTCATTAAATCTACAAGACTTGTTATAATCTCGCACCTCAGTTCCATAAAAATATCGGTAATAATCTCGAATGAGCCGCAACACTTTAGGAAACTTGTCATCTCGCAGCAAAAATTGAAATAAATCGTCATCTGAAAATCCAAAACTGGATTCGTCACTCACATGCAAGACTGATGCTTCAGGAAAATAACGATCAACGTAATATTTCCCCTCAAATGCGGACAATGTTGGAGTGATTAAAACTATAATAATTCCGAGTAATGTGAAAATCTTTGTCATTACGTCAAAACCATGAATATCCAGAAATTTTAGGGGTATTAAATCACACCCAAAATATGTTGATGCATGCATCGAACTAACCCACGATGTGCGTCGAGCCTACCCGAAAGTAAATGCCAAGATTGTTAATTCCTTCAAACTTATCCTGATCAAAGTCAGCCATATTTATTCTTAAATTGAAAACTTTAATTTAACTAAACATTTCAGGAATCAATAAATATCCCCGAGTTCGTGCATCAGTCATAAACACGCAACCCCAAGCAAAGCCTTCGTTGAACCGCGCTGTTTATTAATTTTGCAAACTGAGTTCAATTTTTTGCAGTGTTGCATATTATCCGTCTAAAAGACCTTTGTCCACTGGCCGGTGGAAGAAATGGACAAAAGTGGACAAAATTAGCGCCACCTAGCTAAATTACATGCGAACTAACAAATTGTCCACTTTTGCCCATTGTCCACCTATTTAGGTGGACGGATAAAAGTGTCTTTTGTCCACTTATGTATGTCCACCGTCCTGTCCAAAGTGGTTTATTCCGGTTGAAACACTGATAAGAAGTGACAATATTATACATTTTAAATTATGTTTTTTGATGAATGTTTTCAAACCACTTTCCATTGTGATAGAGTTGAGACTTTCTGGAGGTATTCAGCGCCACTAATTTATAAGAAGTAGGGTCAATGTTTGGGTCATGCAGAAGTTCTGGATTACCAACGGTGTCCCCCTGTCGATAAAGTTGGAGCCAAACTTAATCTTGAGGGTTCTACACGACCTGATTTCTTTCGCAAGAGTAGCTCTTTATCCGGTGAATTGTACTGCATGCCTGGCATGCATTTCCATAATAATGGTCGACAAAACGTTAACCTTAGAGGCTAACGTGAAGAAAATGACATTGTTTCCAGCAGTATCGATAAGCATGAGTGGAAATATGAGGAAACCAGGGAGGAAGATTTGGTCGTGCAATTCACGCAGAAATATTGAGATGATTTGTATGCAGGGGATCAGGCCAACGATGGGACTATGCGGAAAATGAGGACGGCATTCATGTAATTTGAATTTGAATTTTTCTGTAGAACTTGATACACTCTAAAGTTTCCGAGATTAATTAGGAGTGCATGATACGTCTGGAAACGAGAAAAAGTTAAAATATTTCGAGTAATTAATTCTTCACTAATTCATGGAGTACATAGAACAGAATTTGTCGCGTAAGAACGAAAACAACGAAGGTGTTTTTTTGGCTCGCAGAATTTTAAACGTAAGAATTACATTTGCACTCAGGATCAGTGTATAACATTCCGGGGGACTTTTTACTCTTACGCGACGAATCGTAATTTTTTATTTATTTTATTTATTTATTTATTTTTAATGTGTTTTACTTCGCCGGATATCAGATTACACTGCTTTTCAATCCCAGAAGGCGACTTCTTGCCATAATTTGGTAGCAAGTTGTCTCATCCTGACAGAGAACGGACTCTGTCTGGGGCTGTGCAGTGACATTGCCATTCCGTATGGCTGGGGTCACCCTGTCCCGACACAGCACCTACCCCGTACTAACACCGAGCCAAGTAGGATTAGCAACAGCTTCCCGGCCAGAGGAATCGAACGTGTGACTGCGTGGTGACAATCCCACCCCCGTTCCACTGAGCCATAGGGCCTTGCTAAAGATAATAATCTTTTAAGGTGACACATTTCTTCCAGTGCAAAGCAATCAAAGTGCAAGAAACGTCATCTCGTCACACGCCGTAATTAAATACCAATACTTTGTAATGAGAAATATTCAAAATTCGCAAAGTATTACCCTCGTAAAAATTGGAAGTAGTCAAGGACAGATATAGTTCCCGCAAGCATGATGAAAAAAGTCCATGTTGCACCAAAGCAAAACATCTGCAACGCCATCCATGCTTCGAACAGAAGGACAACAATTTCCGGTCCTCCCATCAATTTTATTTGGTTGCAATGAATACATCGAGAGGAGGAAGGGAGGCATGCAAGGTTCCAGGGATAACAAAGCGACCACTCCGAACGGAATCGCAATCACTGTAATTTCTCCAAATATCAGGAAAATTGTCATCATCAGTTTGTCTCCGACTGACTTCCTGATACTAATACCATCCAAAATTACAAGGTTAGAACCAAAATTAGTTAATACACATGAATTTAATGACTACAAATCCGTTTAAAGTTTGACAATGAAGACTGAAACATATCAGCGTTAACACCCAACCAGAGCTCCACGCCGATGTAAAAGTCGGCGGCGGCGGCGTGAACGAGGGAAACTTTCGGCGGCGGCGGCGCGCCGGATCTTAGGTCGGCGGCGGCGCGCCGGATCTTAGGTCGGCGGCGGCGCGCCGCGGCGCCGAATCTTCTGTCACCGGCGCGCCGATTGTTTTTTACTCTTCAGTTCAGTAAAGCGGGTCAGTTTATTAACTTTACAAGTTCCTTTATTCTATAGTAATAGTTTTGTCTCGCTCCATTATAACGTAATCAGTGTTTCTTTTTGTGCATGCATAGTGCATAAAATGCACAAAAATGCATAATAATGAACATCGAGTCAGAATGCCATTAATTTCATATTTCACTTTTATATACGCTCAACAAGAATCAAGCATTTCCATTTTCTAACAATTAAAATTTTATCAAGGCGGAAATTACGAAAAATATTTCTAAATTCCAAATATTAAAAAATGGGTTGACATTGCTAATATTGTTGAATGAAAAACATCGTAACATAACTTAGGATTCGTCCAATATCGTAAATATTCAGCGTTGCTGCATGGTAATCAGCTAAATTGTTTTTGTGCACTTTTCCAGATTTTTGGTGGATGTTATTAAAAGCATGAAAACATTTTTATGCACTAATTTTGTGCAGGTGTTTTTAAACAGCAGGAACACTGAACTTAATATAATATAAAATTATTAACTTTACGTCTTAACTTAACGGTAGTATTAACTTTTAACTTTGTGGAAAATATTTTCATGCAAATTGAGTAATTTGCAAAATATTTTAATCTTCATTGAGTTGAGAATCTTCATAGAGAATCTTCATTGGGTGCAAAATATTTTCGTAGAAATTGAGTTATGTGGAATATATTTTCATGGGAATTGAATTCTGTCTAATGAGTTTCATGCAAAATATTTTAATTCTGAAAATTAAATATGGTAAATTGATTAGTTAGAGGCGAAAATAGGCCGCGATCAAGGGACATGAGCATATGTAAGAATGTGATCAAGTAGACATACCACTGCGGAACGTCCAAAAGTAATGCATTGAAATTGCATGGGTACATGCAAGACAACTCTGGATCACATAAGATTGAGAGTTGATTATGGTTGAATAAAATAAACGTTGTCTTCATCCATTTAGTATACATTTGTCAGAATTTATTTAGATTGACTATATGATAATTACCAGTCTGTTAACTAAATATCGAGCATGGCATCATAGTTGTCATGCACGAACAAAATCTTCTTGACTATTAACGGATGCAGCGACGATCGGCGAGATGTGACGACTAACCCAGCCGTCGAAAATGCCCGTTCCGATGGCGCACTAGTTACTTGTATGCTTAAAAACCTCTTGGCCAAATTTGCTAGATTTGGAAATCCATATTCGTTTTTCCTCCACCAATCCAACACATCTTCCGAGCTGATGGCGACAAGAAGGTACTTCTTTACTTCAGCGTCCAAGGATTCATCAGGGATTACCAGAGAATGTTTCTTCAGCAACTCATTTTTGATGTCCACAAAGTTTTTCTTCTTTTTGGTTTTTGGCTCTTTAAAAGCTCTTTAAAGAATTTTAACTTCGATTGATTCTTTTCAGCAAGGTAGGTCTCAATAATTGTTAATCGCTTCATGCCTGGATCAAGTAAGCATGCACATACGATATCTTCGGTAACAGGAAACCGGTGCTCCAAATGATTCAACAAAGTTTTCTTTATTGATTTAGTCAAATCGGAATCCGCATCTTGCATGGAAATTCTAATAAATACATTTGTATATGTATGTATGCATATATAACAGATTAAATTTCCCATCGCCCAATAATTTATTAAATGTACCTGTCGACGATCTCAGATCTTATCAGAAGTGACAAATGTATAGAAGGATAACTGGAACCTTGCAAAACATCAGTAGCAATTTCGAAGAACTCGAGAACTTTTTTAATTTCTATCGCTGCTTTAATTTCATTGGGCAATAAAATCTTCTCGTACAGTTGGTGTCTCTCCAGAACGTCTTTAATAATCGCTGAAATAACAAATCTTGAGATTTGTAAATTGGTTAAGTGCTCAATAAACTATCTAAATTACCTCTGTTTTCCAAAAAGCTCGTCAACATCGTTTGGATGCTATTCCATCGCGTGGGGACGTCGCGCTTGAGAGTAGTGAATGTTCCCGTGCAATTTTCATCCAAAAGCATCGTGTCATATTGATCGTCAAGTGCAAGAATTTCCTCTAAAAAATATCTCATTTTTATTTGTTCATTTCAGGGAGATAAATTAATTCAATGCAAGAATAAAATAGTACCAGTTTCGGGGGTTTCTTCTCTAGCCTTAATTTCCGTTGCGGAACTGGATAGTTCATCGTATTTATAAAGTAGACTCCTGTGAACTGCTCTAATTTTTTTCAAGATTTCACTGCAGGTTTTTAAATCTTCAGTTCCGTTGTCCAAAAAATCCTTTTTTATCAAATTATGCATTCCGTGCGCCAAGCAAGGATGGCGTTGGAGTCCACATAATTTTAGTGCTTTTATTATGTTGGCACCACCATCCGTGGTAACTCGGAATATTCGCCCGTCCAAGCTGAAATTTTTCAGAGTTTGTTGAATATCAGCTGCAATCGCCTCGCCAGTATGAGGATGGGGAAACGGTGAAGTTCCAAGTGAAATATCTTGCAATTTCCAAAGATCATCTATCCAGTGACATGTGTAGGTGATGTAAGATATTCTTCTGTAATTGTCTGTCCAACAATCAAGAGTTATGGACACGCCATCTCCGGCTGAGGATAGGGCAGGTTTAACTTTTCCTAACGTCAGATTGTACACGTCGTTCAAAGCCGCACTTCCTATTGTTTGCTCGTCTGGTAACGACCGCGATGAATTAGTGATTCCATATTGACAACAAAAATTCTGGAATCCATTTTTTGCGACGGTGTGAAACGGAAGAAGGTCCCTACAGAACCAAAGACAAATTTCACGCCCCAGTTTCCACTTCTCGTCCGAAGGTTGAGTTGGCCTGGACGTCCCTTCAAAATACGCTGTCAATTTTTGCATTTGCTTCGCATGGCTTTTAGTTTTCGTGTCAATTTGGTGGTTTTGTTGCAGGTGCGTGTGCAGATTTCCAGTGCTTACGTGGCAAGAATACCTAAATTATATTACAATCTTGATTTGTACCTATCCAAATTTAAGATTTAAATTTTTTTAAATAAAGGTAATTGATTTAATTTTGGCTTACTCCTTAAAATTTCCAGAGTCCAGGCATAATTTGCAAAACACTTTAGATTGTTTCTGTAGAATAACTTCACCAAAATTGGCAAGTTTGCCAAAATATCGCCATACCTCACTATTTGGATTGGATGAGAGTAGCACTGATAATGTCCCTGATCTTAGCAGATTTGGCAAATCCAAAGTGGGGGCGGCCATTATGCTAGATATTCGATTAGTTCAATGTAAATATTCCACTGTGCACTTCGACACTAGACGTACTGGACCATGTGGAGGAATTTTCCCACAATGATGAGAGCAACTTGAGACTCGTCCCTTTGTCACTTTTTAATGACTCAACCAAAGCGAACAAAATTTGCATTTATTCCATAATTACAATTTAATTCGTAAAATCCGTTGATGAATGCAGTATTTTGTTTAAAAATACAAAATTTAAATTCGAAAAAATATTTGTCATGGATGGATATCATATTTTAACTTGCACATATTTCTTCCGATTGGGCTCGAGTTAAATTTGTTTTCGTTATTTAAGTCGATAAACCTGTTTTTGTTATAATTTGACCACCACCCAAAAATATTACAATTTCTCTGGAATTTCTTTCGCAAAATTCCATCCAGAATTTTCTTCGGAAGAAAAGATTCTAGATTTATGATGAATTTGTACACCACAATTTTCATTAAATTTCCATCCCAAAAATATCCCAGAAAATTGTTGCAACTCAACCCTAGAAAATTTCCGTACAAATTTCATGCCTAAGAATCACATAAAAATTTGCCCCTCAGAATTATATGAATCATTGCGCAAGAATTTCATAAGTTTTTTCCTCAAATCTCTCTTCAGAAATTTCCCAAAAATTTGGTCCCCCTGCAAAATGTCCTCCACCTAATTTCACTCTGCGTACCTGAAAATTGTCTCAAAAACTTGTTTGTCAAAAATTATTGATTTGTTCTAGCAAATAACTTTAGATTTTTTGTACGATATTTATCAAAAAATTATTCAACCAAATTCGCAGAAATTTTGCTACAAAGCTTACCTGAGAATTTGCCCAGTTTGCCTTCCATGAAAATTTTGAGATTTTATTGTAAGAAATTGTATTTTATTGTAATCCTTTTCAAGAATTTCTTCGATTAAATTCTCCCAGGAATTTTTTCTTAATTATTCAAGGAATTTCTTAACAAAATTCCGACAGAATTTCTCCCACATACTTTCTCAAGGATTTCCTCCTCAAAAAATCAGAAAATAAATATCAAATACATACAGTGTCGGACAGATGTCTACGTCCACATAGTCGCGTCAATTTCATTTTCAAATTGTCACTGAACTACTGAACCAATTTTCATCATTGATATATCAAATTCTCACAAATTTAACGTAATTTCATAAAACATATGAGTTATTTCTGAAAATTCTGGGAAAACTGAGAATCATAGTGCAGAGCGAGAGAGGATGAAATTTGAGCGGACAAAAGTCTACGTCCACTTCACTTTAATTGTCAACAACAAAAATCTCTCCAATTTATAAAATCAGGTAACTTAATAAATCTATCAATAACATATGCCGCATTAATTTTTAAATAATTTTCTTCCAGAAAAATATGATGGCGTCGACACGCAAGGAAATTCCTATCGCTATTCGAGATCTTGTCATTCAGGACTGGAAGGGTGGACAAAAAGGGGGCTGTCGCAGAGACAAATATGGACCAAGTATAAATTAGCAAGGACAACCATCCAGACAATCATTAAGAACTTTAAAGCTAATGGTTCAGTCCAAAACAAGGTCAGAAGTGGTCGAAAACCCATTTTGGCTCACCGAGAAGTACGCCACGTGCTCAACAAAGTCAACGTTACACCCTCACTTAGTGCTCCAAAGCTATCTACCGAGATCAAGGAGATGTTCGACAAACAAGTTAGTCCTAGGACCATCCAAAGAACACTGAACAAGGGAAATTTGAAATCCCACAGAGCAGTCCGGAAGCCTCTTATTGTACCGAGGAATGCAACCAAACGAGTGAAGTTTGCCAGAGACCACATTTCCAAGCCACAAACATACTTCCAACAAGACAACGATCCGAAACACTCTGCCACGTACACCATGGAATACTTCAAGAAAAAAAAATTTCGAAGCTAGAATGGCCTCCCCAATCTCCAGACTTGAATCCCATTGAGCATCTGTGGGACCACATTGAAAGAGAAATAAGAAAACAATCTTTTTCAGGAATTCCGGGCCTTAAATCCAGAATTCGTGAAGTTTGGGAAACCATTTCTGAAGATGTGACCAAGAATTTGGTAAACTCTATGACTCGACGCCTTGAAGCCGTCCTTAAAGCGAACGGAGGCCCAACCAAATATTAAAAATTAATTGTTATAACATTCCTTATAAATTACAGTTTTTTTTGTATGTTTTCTCTTACTGGACGTTGACTTTTGTCCATCCAATTGTTTTCATTTTGAATTAAAATACATCTCTGGCCTAAAATAAATTTTTTAGCGGAAAACTAATAATGTGCTATGAAATTACGTTAAATTTGTGAGACAAATCGTCGTCCAAGTCCAAGTTTTCGAACAGATTCCTGGATATTACGGTCAAGTATTCCCTGGTACCTGTATTGGTCCATAATTCCGTCAACAAATTCCATTTTTCCTGCCCCACTTGAAGCCATGCATCCCCACACCATTACCGACCCGCCGCCGTGCTTAACTGTGGGGTTGAGATTTTTTGGATTCAAAGCTTCTTTTGGATACCTCCACACTCTACGACGCCCATCTGACCCACAGACATTGAACTTTGACTCGTCAGTCCATAAAATATGTCCCAGAATGTTTGTGGCTTGGAAATGTGGTCTCTGGCAAACTTCACTCGTTTGGTTGCATTCCTCGGTACAATAAGAGGCTTCCGGACTGCTCTGTGGGATTTCAAATTTCCCTTGTTCAGTGTTCTTTGGATGGTCCTAGGACTAACTTGTTTGTCGAACATCTCCTTGATCTCGGTAGATAGCTTTGGAGCACTAAGTGAGGGTGTAACGTTGACTTTGTTGAGCACGTGGCGTACTTCTCGGTGAGCCAAAATGGGTTTTCGACCACTTCTGACCTTGTTTTGGACTGAACCATTAGCTTTAAAGTTCTTAATGATTGTCTGGATGGTTGTCCTTGCTAATTTATACTTGGTCCATATTTGTCTCTGCGACAGCCCCCTTTTTGTCCACCCTTCCAGTCCTGAATGACAAGATCTCGAATAGCGATAGGAATTTCCTTGCGTGTCGACGCCATCATATTTTTCTGGAAGAAAATTATTTAAAAATTAATGCGGCATATGTTATTGATAGATTTATTAAGTTACCTGATTTTATAAATTGGAGAGATTTTTGTTGTTGACAATTAAAGTGAAGTGGACGTAGACTTTTGTCCGCTCAAATTTCATCCTCTCTCGCTCTGCACTATGATTCTCAGTTTTCCCAGAATTTTCAGAAATAACTCATATGTTTTATGAAATTACGTTAAATTTGTGAGAATTTGATATATCAATGATGAAAATTGGTTCAGTAGTTCAGTGACAATTTGAAAATGAAATTGACGCGACTATGTGGACGTAGACATCTGTCCGACACTGTATGTATGTACTATCATATTTACTGCGCAAAAATTCACCTTAAATACCCTTAAATTTATATAGCATACAATTTGAAAATATGCTCTAAAAGTACGCGGAGTACTTTTCGAATGCGTGTAAGAATATCCAAGGTTGAGTCGTGCATTATTAACATCATCAATTGTTTTTGGAGTGTAGTGTAAGGGGTACATATACGCAGCACGTGTATCATGTAAATTATCGGCGTCCGAACCATATTTACATTATTTTAAATTTTATGCCCGGCGGCGCGCCGCGGCGCGCCGCGGCGCCCCGGCCGTTTTCATCGGCGGCGGCGGCGTCAAAAATTGAGTCGGCGGCGCGCCGGCGTTAAATCGGCGGCGTGGAGCTCTGCACCCAACTAAGTTGAAAGGAGCATGCACAGGGGCAAACATTTTTCATGCAAAGTTCCCCAGTTGATTACCTGGGAGGAAAGTTCTAATTGCAATTTTAGATCAGGCAATACAATCATTGCTGGAATACCTTACACGACTGTAGACCAAACAGGTGTAATTCACACTATATAAGTTTTGCAAACGTGATTCCGATGAACATAAAAACTAATTGGCATACAATTATCTGTAAAATGGAATTTGTTGCAATGTTAAAAGAATTAATTTGCAGAACTAATTTGCAATGTTACAAGAAGTTCTAACTGACCCGAAAAAATCGACACAAAAACACTGTGCTACAAGCCCTGGTCAAGGGTTCTTGCCTGCTACACGGCTTAAGTGACCTCTACTTCATATTATAAGCTCACCAGAGCTTATGATCTCCCTCTGACCACCTGTCCGGCCGTTCCCCTTGTAGGATAAATGAATTGACTTTAAGCTTTATTTCCTATCTAAAATCAAATTGATAAGCGATATTTTGTGTAGTAGGTGTATTTGTCGCATTTTGTATTTATTTATCACATTTTTACTGTGCATTCATTAATTTAGCTCCCATAAAATTATTTAAATAAAATTATTAATTGTTACAACAATGGAACATGCTTTTTGGAAATGAAACCCTACTCATCTTATCAGAGAGTGTTGCGAATGGGAAAAAGTGACAAACGTGGACAAAAATGTCTAATGGAAAGAAGTGTACAAAAGCAGCGGCACCTAGCGTAAATTACATAAGAACTAACAAATTGTCCACTTTTGTCCATTGTCCACCTATTTAAGTGGACGGCTAAAAGTGTCTTTTGTCCACTTTTGTCCCCCGTCCTGTCCAAAGTGGTTTATTCCGCTTGCAACCCTGATTTTTTGCACAGCAACATTTGTGTGGAATATGTAAATATGTGTCTGGTTGGTGCTCACCACAGTGGTGCCGACCTTTAAAAATGTCAATCCTTTAATTTATTTATTTCCTGACCTCATTCACTCAACCTCAACTTTTTTGCCAACGTATGGAAAATTTGCACGGATCGATTCAACTATCATATTGAATAATGCTGGTAATCTTCTCCTCGGGCTGACGTAAGAAAATGATTATTTTATTTAGACGTTTGCGTCATCTAAAAAATATACAGTAAAAATGTTTCTTAGCACGTAAATAAGTAACTCGATTGTCGTTTACATATTTCAAATGTTTTTATTTTTATGTTTTTATATGATATACGTAATCTGTCACTGTTTTTGTTTTTAAATTCGCCAATATTTTCATGCATAGCCCGCAAATATTTAAATAAGTCATTATTATGCATCCAACAAATATTCACTAGCGAATCCATGCAAGAATACATACGTTGCATGGACGGACCTTCATTTCATTCAATCTCTCTCCATTGTTTCAAATGTAATAAAAATTCGCCACAATATTTAAATACTATGGTACTACATTTACACGACAAATCTTCCTTTGTTTCCAAAATATAAAATTCATACTTTTCTGACAACCTTGAAACATAAAATACAAAATACTTTTTTACAATAAGCATGCATTATGTGTGATACTGGTGGGATATCAGCAAAAAATGAAAGAAAAATAAATTCCTTCATGATTTCCTTCATCATTCATTTTATGATGATGATGAGATGCATGCGTGATGTACGTAAATGTTTATTATGTGAATACTGGCAGCGCCAGTCCAATTATGATTTTCCCATCTCTCCCAATAAGTTCTTTTTTCCCAAAATTGTGTCCCGAAAACCAGTTCGCCATGAGGGTGAAATCTCGTCCTTCCCATTCCCCTATACCTGACAATCCTCCTGTCCCAACCAAACCTCAGTCTCATTTGTGAAGCTAAGCAGCTCGGCTGTTTCTCCTATTTTCCCATTTGGCTCAATTGGCAGGAGACTCGCGAACTTCTATTATTATTTCTTTTGACTAAACTGCACCCCAAATTAGTCAAAGTTAGTCACACCCACTGTCCCCCACGCATTTATTGTGTTCTGAAGTCACCACCTACATCAACACATAATTTGTCGCCGACATCACACAAATCACAAAAACACATCAATAACTATCGCCGTCGCGTAAAGAGTAGAGCTTCTCCACAGCTTCAGGCAATATTTACTAAATATGTAGCATTGTACAAGATATGCACAAGATAGTTTATATTCAAATAGTCGTTTTATTGGGCCAGCAACTGGCCCTGGTAGTTTAGTGAGGTGTGCCCGTTACATTTATTGGGATTTTTGAGCCCGTCCTGCAGAGAGAGAAACACCATTGTCATAGACTAGGGGGTACAAAGAGACAACGTGCTGGAAGTTTAAAAAACCTCACAATCCATGTCTCAAACAGTAATATAATATTTATGCCACAATATAATTGTGTGTGTATAAAAAAATTTTGCAAGAGTAAATGTTTGAAACAAATAATTAGCAATTCGTCCTGATAAAAACAAATGTTTGTATTTGGTAGTAATGCAATCTGCATTTTTAACTACATTATTCTAGGGGCTATGTATCTACTATAATTATTAACTTTTGAACTGAGAATACTAAAATTTAACTTAAGACTTAAGTAAATTAATACAAGTAAACATATAATTAGTTTCACAAATATTCGCAATAATTGAATTACACATGTTACCACAGATATTATTGGCGTTTTTCTTGTATACAGCTGCTACCGACAACAAGAACTGCTCTCCTTCCCATTGCCAGGCAACGCTCCAACATCCCTTCAGTCATTCCATTTGAGAAATCTGATTACACTCGACTATGCCGATCAAATTCTTTCAAGTTTTACACAATAACTACTATGGTATGTACTAGTTAACCAAAGCCTTTTTGGATGCATGGTGGTAGTCGTGATGCATACATACTATGCATGTATCACCACCACCACCATGCATCAAAAAGGGTTCTGGTTAACTGGTACATACCATAAGTAAACCAAATCCTCACACTTCAAACTATTTTACATAAATTCTAGTAATAATAAAGTAACTCACAATGCATGACATACATATGTCAGCCAACAAATAAAGGTCTATCTAAACAAGCAGCATGCTAATTAACCTGTCAACACAAAACTGCCAAATAACGATTGGAGTCAGCCTGTCAAAAAAAGTGCCATCACCCATCCCAATCTTTAGTGGGGGACACGACTTCAAGTAACGTTTAAACCAAGCCGAATTTCCCCCTTTCTGACAAAGTTTCACATTTCCAATCAATTTTTTCGACGATAAATAAGGTAAGCCGAGTATCCGGTAAATGACGTGGATCACTCCAACGAAGTCGGCTCCTATCATGGTGAAACACCCGAGAATTGCTACAGGCAACTTGGATGATGAAGTCGTCAAGACGTAAAGCGCCGTCGTTTCTGCGATAATAATCGCCATGAGGAGGACTGGCATAAGAGGCTTCCTCCAAACATGATTCATCAGTTTTTCCATGACTTGAGTTACCCGGTAGAACCGAATGTTCCCACAAGCCTTCATAGTTTCCCTAGATGACAAGCAGTGCAAATATTTATAACTTATTAGAGATATTCGGATTTTGAAACTGTATACTGTGATTCAGGATTCTGACAGCTACGATCAACGTGCGAGCAAGAGACCGCGTTCAAAAAACTCAAATCTGAGGAGGAGACGTCGCGGTATTTGAACTCCCAGATCTTGATGCCCCTTGGATATGTTGTAGTATCAAAGGAGTTTACTACCTCCCTAGAGTGTCGCTCAATCAAAACTTTTACCAAAAATCCAATTTTCGACGAATTTTATGATTTCTTGCGCAATTACAGTCCCAGATAGTTACTTTATAATATCCAATACCAAACTAATCTTTGTCAACATTTATTTTTTTAAATGTATTTTGATCAGGAAATTTTGAAAAATATTGAAATAATTTAGAAAGTTTCGTATTGGATAAGATTAGGCAAGTATCTAGGACATCGTGGATTGTGCAAGAACTTTCAAAATCCGAGCAAAATTGGATTTTTTGGTAAACGCTTGAAGGACCTCATTTTTGTGCTTCTGCCCCATTAAGGGGGTGTGACAGGCGCATACAGGGCTATGGAGTCTATCCACTCTAGGGGTTTAGTACACTCGTCTGATACTACAAAATATCCAAAGCGCATCGAAATCTGCACTTCAAAACCGCGACCTCTCCTCCTGAGTGTAGCAATAAATGGGAAATCTGATGACATCATCACCGACAGTCCACCATACGAGCTACAGTATCAAACTCCCGTCCACTATTGCCCCCAGCGCGGACTCTAATTCTAGCACTTGTGCCAAGTTATTTTAACTTTACATACTTTTCCAATCCTTCAACCCCCAGCCTCATCATCTCCGCCGGATAAGCCATCAGGTTTGTCAGCATAATTATCATAATATTGCCCAAAGTCAACCATGAAAATGCTTGCCAGAGGCCCACCAGGATTTTCTGCCATACCACCATCCGTCCGACACTGTCCCACCCATTCCTACACTCTGGCAGCAGTAGCGCCGTCACGACAGGCGGCATACACGGCTTAGTCACACTTAGGACAAACATTCCAAACGGAATTGTAAACGTGGACGTTTTTGCGAATTCTCCAAGCACGAACATTGGGATATTCACGTAGGATGTAGAACCTGATGTAAAACACGATTATTTTAATAACCTTGATCTACGCACGAATCCTGTATCCATGAATTATGAATTTATGTACAGTTTCCGTCTGCATACCGTGCTCTGCTCGGCAATACTGCTCCATTTCAACGGGCGTCCTCAGCAACATAATACACTCGCCCCTCCTCCAGGTAAGTATGGCTTGACAAATGTGCAAAATACAAAAAATACTGCAAAAGTACGACATCATTACTTGCTTCCAAGCCGGGAGAGTAACCACTTTCGGAATATAAACGTTTGTGACCAGCCAGAATAGAAATATCAAGGAATGAAAAGTCATATTTAATACGGAGAACGTGAAGACCCCCCACTGAAGTGGGGTTCGAATCGGCGAAGCGTTCATCGATTTTGGAGAAATCATGGGAATCGGGAGTGACAAGGTGGACCACCGGGCCAGGGTAGACATCAAAGGAATGTACGACGCCTTTGGGGGTGGATTTAGTACGTCTGCTAAATATTTCTTAAAACCCATAGCTGCTACCTTGAAAGTTTTTAGTAGGGTTAAAAGCCTACGGAGTTGACTTCCTGTTGGGCGCCCGGATACATTTAAAAACTGACCAAGACGTTTTAGCAGTTACAATATTGTCAAAATTTAGCAAATTATGATGAACAAATTCAAGTCGTCTCAAAATTATTCGATACTACTTCGGTGACCGAAGGTTGACTAATTTCAATGCATTTTTTGTTAAGTTACGTATAATTTAATAAGCTTTCAGAATATGCCATATATCAGTGTATCGCTATATTTAGTGGAAGTTCAGCAGCAAATTTGTGAAGTCGAAATGTCAAAAAGTGTTCGAGATTTTATGTTTCTTACTGAAAAATTGTGTTAAAAGTGTTCGATTGACCTAACAATAAAGCAGATCCAATCTTACATATTGGACGTCCTAAATCTTTTGTTCTAACCAGGAGAATTCATGAACTGACGCTGGACGAGGAAACGTAGACAATAATGAAGCTTGCTGAGTGAAACATGAGGGGTTAGATTAGGTTGGTTACGTAAGGTTAGGTAACAAACACCGTAGCCAATTCTACCCGTTCCAGACGTACATAAGTTAATCATGATTCGTAAATACAATTTCAATTTTGTGCGGCTTCTAATATTCATCCAGCTATTAAAACAATTTCGGATGGTTAAACTTTAAAGCAGTTACATGCAAATCTTACAGTTTATGACAACTATTTGAAGTGTGGAAGGAAGGTATGTAGAAATACGGGTTTATTTTAATGGTTGTTCTAAATCCCAGAAAAACGGGAATTCTTAGTGAGGCGTGATGCGATGGCAAGTTATAAATAAATTTTTTGTTTGTGTACAGAATTTTTGTATCATGTCTCCCTATCACTTTTATAGCAGTATGTCTAATTGTGGATGTCTGAATGACGAAAGAGCAGGTTGAGTCTATTTCTCCGCAAAAATCATAATATCCCTGCTCAAATTATTTATTTTGGTATTAGATAACTTGAAGGCAGCCGTGATGCAGAAATTCTATTCACAAACACAAAATTTATTTCCTAGATACTTATAATCGGACCATGTCCTCACTAAGATTTGCCGTTTTTCTAGGATGCCTGTATTTATTACATGTTTTTGAGTAATAAGATTGTTTTTTCCCCAATTTGTGGTCGTCATTCACAACTTGCAAACATACGCCGGTGTTATTTGTACTTTTCATAATGCAAATCATTTAACTATAGTCAACTTTAAAATTGATGTAACGTCGTCATTTTGTAACAGATTGGGACCAGTTGGGGCTTAGAAAATCCAGAAAAATTATCTCTAATAATTCCTCATCAGAAAATTTGGTACGAATTGCCATTAATTAATTAAAAATCAACATGACTTTTCAGAGGCACCGTTTGGCTCATAACTTTTGTTTAGCTCAAACATCTGAAAAGGCAAAATGCCAATATTTTTTAAATTGGTTCAGAATAATCTATGCCAAATTTCATCCAAGTCGGTTCAGAAATGGCCAAGTTAATCCAAAATGTCGCTTTAGTTTACGTCATCAAATGCATACTTTGTGTTTATTTGCGTTGTTAGGTATGTTACCTCACTAAGGACAAAAAAGGAAGGGGAAAAATGTTCATTCTCATATTTATGACAGTTGCTCCAGACTTTGTAGTAGTCTATTTAAATGCATATTGACACAAAAATATTGGTTGTTCGTTTATGGTTGTTGTAAAATTTTATCCCCTTAACCCCATTTTATGACGCGAGTCATGGTTTATGTAACCGCAATGTTTGTCTGCCTGTCTGAGACACGATAAATCTAAAACCGCTGAACCGATTGACGTCAAACTATTACCACATGCACGTCATGAGGTAAACTTAGGAGTTAATTTTGAAGATGAGCCAAATTTGTCAAGTATTTGAGCCATGATGGCGTTGGCCGTTGTATGACTAAAAGGGTTTGCAGTTTTGTTTCCAAATTTTCTCCTGTGACGCCAACACAAAAATTATTTATAAACACGGATCCTGTATATGTGTGTCGACATAATTCTTTCGTCAGTTCAAAAAGTACACAATGAGAAATCTTGACTCGTACAAGCACCATGAAGTTGATGATGATGAATATGCGAGAAAGAAACCTTTAGGGGTAGATTAAAGATGTAGGAAATTTACATATACTCGAGAACTTCTGGCTTCTCCGTTTATTTTATTTATTTGGACAAGTACACATCCCTCTGATCGGGTGCAAAAAGAACAAAAGGGCGAATCCTATTCTTCCCCATTTTTTTTTATCTAAACGCTTGTAACGGGTCCAGCACATTTTGTAAGGGAGAGTTAGGTACAACTAGAATGAATGGTGGTCAAAGTGCACAGTGTAATACTCGGAGGGATTGTAGGCCGAGAAATGTATTTGCAATCAACCAATTTAAGCCCAACATAGGTTGCCTAACACCCTAGAACAACAAGGTGCATACTCAGAGAGAGGAAACTTAGTGAGTTTCGAATCTACCTTATTTCACTGAGAAAGTCTTCATATATTAGTCGCATCCAAGATCTCCACTTCGACCCCTTTCCTTTGTTTTCCTACAAACACGGTAACTAGGGACTTCTACAAAAATTCTAACTTTTCTCTGAAGTGCACATGAATTACGCAAACGAATAACGGGTTCTGGAACGCAACAAGATTTCTCTAACCGTCGTAAAAATCACATAAATACAGTATTTTGCTCTATGTCTAAAAATTCTGTTATATACGCATAAATAATCCAGCTCTTTGAATCGAATTCAATATACGTATGCACAAGCATATGCATAAATAAGCACGTATTAAACAAGGTTTTGGCTGAACAATGTTTTGTATAAAATAAAAAGTCGACTTACGCATTCCAAGGTTTGAGATTTCTCAAAATTACGCAAATTCAGATAACATGCCTAGGCAAAGAAAGTCTTGACCTAATCAAAACCTAACCTCAACTCCTGTGAAAGTATGAGATAAAAAGTAAAATTAGAGATGAACCATTTGAACTAGAAAAAACTTAATCCCGGTTAATTAACGAGAAACGTATCGGACATCTTTTGAGGAATGTGAGATTTTCATAAGCAGAGGCGCCAAAAAACGAGTGCAAATTTTTCTCAATTTGAAACGGAAGTCCGGTCCGAATGGACGAAATCATCAGAAACTTTTCACTTCTGTTTGGTGAATTCTCCACAAAACGGACAAACAAATTCAATCTGAAGCGTGGGGACGAATGCTACAAAAGGCAAACGCATTACGTAGTAGAGCCTCCATTATGTATCAGTTGAAAAAACTGGACGAACCATTATGTACCATTTCTAAATGCTTGGCAACCATTATGTACCAAAACTGTTTTGGGGTGTACTGAGATTTAAATTTAGAGAAGTTGGCCGTTTAATTGTTCACAAAATAGCTTTGTCAATACTAAGGTTTATATATGATTATTATATATATATTATTATCTCTGGAATTAAATTATAAACTTTAGTATTGACAAAGCTATTTTGTGGACAATTAAATGGAAGCTTTTCTAAATTAAAATCTCAGTACACCCCAAAACAGTTTTGGTACGTAATGGTTCCCCCAGCTTTTCACTTTGGTACATAATGGTTATCCCAGCTTTTTCAATTAGGACATAGTGGTTTCCCTAGGTTTTTCACTTGGTACATAATGGTTCCCTCAGCATTTAGAAATGGTGCATAATGGTTCGCCCATGTTTCTCAACTGGTACATAATGGAGGCTCAAAGACAATTAGGAGTACTTAAAGGAGGGAGGAAAGTCTGCGATATTACGAAGAAGTATCAAGGACTAAAGTGTGATAGCAAGGCTAAACAGGCAGCAAATAAAAAAGTGTTCAACGACACAGGTGGTGGTGAAGGAAATATCAGTCAGTTCGGCGAGATACGGGAAAAATCCTTGCAAGCTTCCCCAACTTGTCTGTAGTAGCAATTTTTGGACGATTGACTCCAGTGGTGAGATTGAAATAATAATATCATAATCATATAATACTTTTAGGAAATGTATACAGATAAATCTGGAGCGAAGCCTGCAGCTAAAAATGTATCTGCAGTGACATATTTCCCACGAACAAGCCATTTTCACGAAACGGGGGCGAGAAATCATCCTTGAATCCAACGCCAATACCGACGAAACGAAGACTTCCGGAAACAACTCACTACCAACTGCAAGTACGCCAAGTGACACTTATGGAATCTCAAGTCACTCACTAAAGCGTATGGCTGATCTCAAGCAGCTGAGAAACAAAATCGAAGAAGAAAAATACGAAATCAAACGTCGAAAGTTAGAGATGTTAGAAGTTCCAAACTGTTTGTTTCAATTTGCCGAGGGTAAATGTGATCATGCTGCTGATACAAATAAACAAGTATTTCATTATATTTTTTAAATTTTATTTTAAGTATTCGGGTCATTATATTAGATTATGGTTTGAAATGAAATGTGTGACTTTTTGTAGTAAGTTTTTCTAATAGAGGAGGCACTCGTACCCCGGCGAATCTCACCTTGCCACAAAATCCCCCTAAGATGATACTTGGAGTCTCAGGTCAAGGTTTTACGGTCAAACTTTGACCTGAGACCCCAACTACAGTGACGGACACAATTAATGGAATGAACTATACAGAAAACTTAAATTTGATATATTGCTTAGAATATTACATCAATTTTGGTGAAACTAGTGTCACTTTCTAGGTTATTTTGGTACTTTACGTTACATTGTACGTTACTGAAATTTACTCGAATTTATTCTCGGTAATTAATGAGTCAACATGCACATAACTCCAAATCAACGTGACAAAATTAATGGTATGGTTACAGTAAAGTTTATTGTAAAACAAAAATATGATGTGATTTTATAGAAAACTTTAACACTTGGTTGGACCTCCGTTAGTCGCAATCAATTTAAAAGCCAGAAAATTCAATACGTATCTTGACTTTAGGCATATTAAACACAACAATCCATAAAGAATTTGCTCAGACGTTGCACAAAATTTTTCCTAAACAACAGATATTGAATACAAATAAAATTTGCTGAACAAAATATTCTTGCTTAAGCATTGCCTAAAGTATATAGAATATTTTTCCAACCAATATTTGTCGACCCTTTGCCACCCGGAACTTGAAGAAAATTATATATATAATTATATATTTACTTTTCTTAAATAATTAACATGACTACACACATTTTTCACTCTACCAAGTGAAACTAGTGGTGGCATTTAATTAATACCAATTTAGGTATTGGTTGACAAATATTCGCGATAACTGAGTTACACATTTTACCGCAGATGCAGGAATTTATGCCGGTCACTGAATAAGGGCATATCGTTAATGCGTCCCCTCTCTAAATGAGCAACATGTTAACTAACATGTCAACGCAAAACTGCCAAATTACAAATGGAGTCAGCCTGTCAAAAAAATTGCCATCCCCCATCCCAATTTTCAGTGGGGAACAAGACTTTAGGAATCGCGTAAACCAAGGCGAATCCCCTTTCTGAACAAGTTTCGCATTTCTAATCAGTTTTTTCGACGATAAATGAGGCAAGCTGAGAATTCGGTAAACGACATGGATCACTCCAAAGAAGTCTGCTCCAATCATGATAAAAAACTCGAGAATTGGTACGGTAACTTTGGACGATGACGTGGTCAAGACGTAAAGTGACGTCGTTTCTGCGATAATAATTCCAAGGAGGCCAATTGCCATAAGCGGCTTCCTCCAAACATCGTTCATCAGCTTTTCCAAGACTTGAGTTACCCGATAGAACCGTATTTTCTCAGAAGACTTTATAGCTTCTCTAGATGACAAGTAATGCAAATATATAGAAATTACTGTCAGCAAGGACGTCCAACTAATAATTGTAATAAGTTATTTTCACTTTACATACTTTTCCAAACTGTCAACCCTAAGCGTCATCATCTCCGCCGGATAAACCATAAGGTTTGCCAACATAAGTATTATCACACTATCGATAGTCATCCAGGAAAATGCTTGCCAAAGGCCGAGCAGGATTTTCTGCCATACCAGTAACCCTCCCACATTGTCCCACCCATTCCTACACGCTGGCAGTAGAAGCGCTGTCACGACAGGCGGGGTGCACGGGCTTGTCACACTTAGGATAAAAATTGCAATCGGGTTTGAAAGTGTAGTCACTTTTCCGAGTTCTCCCACCACGAAAAGTAGTCTGTTAACGTACGATGTGGCACCTGATGCAAAATAGAATTATTTCAGTACACGAATCCGTTACACGAATCCATGATTTTTGTCATACTAGGAGTGAGTTGGATATGCATAATCCGGTTGGATGTTTTTCCAAAATAGAGAAATGCATTTGGTTTGATTGGATTTTGCAATACCAGGATCCAACTCACCTCTACATACTTCATACCGTGCTTTGCCCGACAATACTTCTCCATTTCAACGGGCGTCCCAGTAACATGACACACTCGTCCCTCCTCGAAGCAAGTATGAAACGACAAGTATGGAAAACGCAAATAATAATACCAAAATACGACGTCATCACTTGCTTCCAAACTGGGAGAGTAACCACTTTCGGAAAGAAAACGTTTGTGGCCATCCAGAATAGAAATATTGAGGCATGGAAAGTCATGTTTAGTACGGAGAAAGTGAACACCCCCCACTGAAGTGGACTTCGAATCGGCGAAACTTGCATCGATTTCCGAGAAATCATGGGAATTGAGAATGACAAGGTGGACCACCGGGCCAGGGTAGACATCAAAGGAATGTACGACGCCGTGGGGGGTGGATTTAGTACATCTGCTACATATTTCTTAAAACTCAGCCCTCCAACGTAGGCAGTTTTTAGTAGCTTAAAAAAGCCTACGGGGCTGACTTCCTGTTGGGCGCCTGGATGCATTTAAAAATTAACCGAGAGGTTTTGCAATTATAATATCGTCAAAAAAAAAAATTAGCAAATTATGATGAAAAAATTAAAGTCCGACAACGTGAAAAAAATATATGTGTAAGAAAATTTAGTAATTATGTACGATATTCCAGTCCGATAGTGAATGTCTTGTGATTAATTACTCACACTGTGAATGCTGAGAAAAAACTATGCAGGCAGCAAAATCTCTATATTCAATTTTTGTAGATCAGTAATATACAGCCGCGACTCAGAAGTCTCTAGTTTCCACGGATTTTTATCACGTTACGTATAATTTAATAGGCTTTCGCACTTTGCTAATTATATCGCTATTTTGGGCACAGGAAATTCAACAGCTTCATTATAATGCTACAATTTGTGAAGTTGAAGTGCCAAAAGTATTCGCGATTTTATGTCTCTTGCTTACATTACTAAAAAATTGTTTTGAAATTGTTCGGTAAATCTGACAATACGGCAGATCCAATCCTGTTGGGCCTCCTATCTTATGCTAACGATAAACAGTCACGAACTGACCATGTACGAGGAAAAACAAAAAATAATTTATAGAATTTAGCAATTAAACTTCCTGAATGAAACATGAGGCAATAAGAACCGTAGCCCATTCTACCCGTTCCAGAACCCCATAATTTAATCATGATTTGTGACTAAAATTTTATTGTGCGGTTTCTAATAGGCATCCAGCGATTGGAACAGTTTCGGATCGTTAATGCAAATAGGAGGGTGCCTTAACCTCCCATTAGATAGTCTTTATGTAGAATCGATGAGTTTAAACCACTTAATCCTACAGTTAATTACAATGACAACTATTTGTCATTGTGGAAGGAATATTTGAGAAAACGGGTTTATTTTAATGGCTATTCTCAATCCTTTGAGAAACAAAGGAATAAGAAGGGGAATATTGTTCATCCTATTATTTATTATGCTCCAGATTTGATGGTAGTCTATTTTAATGCGAATGGACATGCCACTGCCGTGCCGACCATTAAAATTTGCCATCATTTAATTTATTTATTTCCTCGCCTCACTCACCTAACTCAGGCTCGACTTTGTTGCCAACTTATGCGAAATTTGCACGGGTCGATTCAACTATTATATTGAATAATGCTGCTAACGTTCTCCGCAGACCCACGCCAGAAATTTGATTAGTTTACAAACAATATTTCATCATTCTAAAAATATATTAGAACAAGGTAAAAATATTTATTTGTACACAAATAAATAAATAAGTCCATTATCGTCTAAAAATTTCAAACACATTGATCTCCAACAAGGTTGGACTGTTTTACTATTTTCATATTTATATTGCAAACACAATAGAAAGAAAATATGCATTTCGTGCATAAAAGTTTGCACATTCCCCACTTCTATTTTTATCTAAGTATTAACCTAATAAAATATGACCCAGCAATTACATTAGGCCGCACAAAAGTAAAGGTGTGATGTTCCAGCGATAAGCTTATGTGGTGGTCCAAATCAGTGTGCCGTCGAAGCTCCAAGCAACTACAACCGTTTAGATAGTGCACTTTGACAAATGTATTTAGAATATTTTTGTAAACACGTATTTCGTCAAAACACATTTAAAAAATACGAACCATTTTAACATCAAATTTCAAAATATAAAGTAACATAATTTCACACACACAGAACGAATAATACAAAATACTTTTTGTATGTTGACAATGTACATATTTTGCCCACCTCTGCTTCCTACAAATGCATATCAATATTATTGTTATTATTTATTAAGGGGTGAAAGCCCTTTATAGGATCGTTATGTCCGTCCGTCTGTCCGTCCGTCTGTCTGTCCGTCCGTTGGTCCGATAACTTGTGAACGGAAAGACATAGACACTTGAAATTTTGAACGTAAACTCCTAACGTCAAGGGACAGGACGAGTTCGAAGATGGACCCTGTGGGTCACACCCTTCAAGGTCAAAGGTCATGAAATGTCATTTTAAGGTCAATTTTACGGATAGCATACTTCTTTCACCCCTTGGTTACATTCGTTGTAACGGTTTATTTATATGACCGTTCGCTTGTTTGCCAAACAGTGCATTTAGAGCATGGATTCGTAACCGCAATATGTTTAAGAAGAATGCAACAACCCAACACAACACACCATCCACAATTCTTTCCGGGCAGTGCAGCAGAGCAGATAACTTGACAGAATACGAATCAAATAATACATAATTTCGGATCTAACTTTTCCAGAAGCAAAACTACTTTTCTAAAGTTAAAATCACGAAAATTACCAAATTAATGAAGCTGATTATTCCTCTCAGTGTTTTGCTGGTACATAAAATTTTGGCGAATTAATTAATTGTCCTTTAAATTAAATATGTGTTACTACAAATTCTATAAATTCTAACTTCCCTTAAACAGAAGAAACAGGAGGTTACACCACCAAGATCACTGATACATATCTCCGTCCCAAGAATTTGAGAGGGGAGTGGAGCAATAAAAAGTAATAACTGCCAATTTTTCTATAACGACGCTACCAACTATGTAAGGAAAAGCACGATGACTATGACATTGCAAATTGCACAATTCACTTTGAGAATTGTTGCTCCGCCTGCGTCAAATTCGACCGATAACGTGCTACAGAAAGAATGATATCCTTTTTAAAATCAGGTTACATAGTTCCAGCGTTATGTGTGACTTTATTAAGGGGTGAAAGCCCTTTATAAGATCGATATGTCCGTCCGTCTGTCCGTCCGTCCGTCTGTCCGTCCGTCTGTCCGTAGCTCCGATAACTTTTGAACGGAAAGACATAGAGACTTGAAATTTTGAACGTAAACTCCTAACGTCAAGGGACAGGACGAGTTCGAAGATGGACCCTGTGGGTCACACCCTTCAAGGTCAAAGGTCATTTTAACGGATGACACACTTCTTTCACCCCTTGGTTACATGCGTTGTAACGGTTTATCTTACTTATGCATTCAATCTCCTGAGTATATGATTTTCGGTGCATGTTTGTTTGGTTTTGTCCTTTTGATATGGTTATATACATACAACGAATAAAATCAGTGTATGAATTTTTCGCGCTCTAACGATTTTGTCCAAAGGTACCTTAAAATTTTCGTAATTTATAGTAGATGAAGAATCTGCAATAATATTAAGGTGGCACAATCCGTTTATGCGGAAGAAGCCAATGCGTCCGAATTTTTCGGAATTTTGAGATATTTAATTTTGGACCGAAACTTTTTGTTGGTTGAAAATAAATTTTGGAATAATAGTTCAAAATAATTCTAATCCTTGAGATTCCATTATATGTTGATCAATATTAGTATTTTACATAGTTAAAAATAAATTAAACTTAGCAATTGAAATAATTAAAATTAAAATAGTTAAAGGGTGATCATGAAAAACTGAACATAAGTTACCTATGTCCTACTGTTTTAATTTAATTTTCATCAAATACGATTTCATATCATTTGTGATTTGCTGTAATTGGTGGGATAAATTTGTAGATATTGTTTCGACATTACAAGATTTTGCCTGGGGAAAAAATTATTTATCCAATAACTATTGGTAACAGCTGAAATAATTTTTTTAACCATACATAAGTGTTTTTGTATACACGAATTATATTATAGTACATGTGCATCACAAATATTCCAGTCACAAGTCTCATTCTAGTGCATATGTAGTTGGACATAACTAAAAGAAATTGACAGAAATATGGTAATTAGATATACTGTATTTTAATTAATGAACTTGATTAAAATATATAGATCATATGTATCCTGCAAGCATGAGGCACCTTCCTTACGGAAAAGACCTGAATAAAATAAATAAATAAATAAATAGTGGCAAAAAGTTATAAATGGCAAGAAGTGTCAACAAGTGGCGCCACCCACCCCAAGTTACGCATTAACTAACTAATTTCTCACCTTTTTCACTCCCTATCAAATTTAGGGGGTGGGAAAAGTGGCCTGTTTTTCCGGTAAATAATAGTTTTTACACTTGCGGCATTGGGTAAAAACCTGTCATATTGCTGGTGGATGGCAGGGATAGGGGTGAGACGGTTTTATGGTTTTAAACCAAGATGGATACGTCTCCAGAAGTTGTGTTCTCCCGCCAAGGTGCCGTCGGTTTCCATAAGTTCCCGATTTGCCATGCACCGTCTAAATTCCATCGGCATTATAACGGCACCGACGGCTGAGCTGCGTAAATTCTGCCACCCCTCTGCCGCGTATTTCCCGTCACACTATTTTCATACGGCAGGGAGTCAACCTGGGATGCATAAGTACTACACAGTACCATTGCTGGCCAGTATGCAATTTGCCGAGCATATATGCAGACGTAAAAATCCTTCTTTCGGCATACGGTTCACCTGCGGGAAACTAAGTTCACCACCGCCATCTGCACGCTCTCTTTACATCTTTTACACAAACTGCCCGCACCTTTATAATCTTTCCTTGCCTTGGTGCATTATTATTTTCCCTCGACTTGGTGAATTGCAAGTTAACTTATTTATTGTTTTAACAAATATAAAAATGACAAAGTTTGCGGTAGTGTTATTTCCTGATGAGGAAGATTGTATTGATGTGATCTCTTCATCGTGGGTTCTTCCGTCCATGACTCCTGATCAAAAAGGTGGCGAGAAAATTTGTCGTTATCCACCGCATAGTATTCGAGGAGCGAAATTGGCAAAGTTGGTTATCAGTCATGTCCAACCATCCTCCACGTGGCTAGTCTGCTCGTGTCGTGTTTTGTGTGAGTTTGGTAAGTTTAGAAAATTACATATTCATCTCTATTAGTGCAAATATAAAATTTATTCATGAATTTAAAAAGATTTTATTCGATTTCAGATGATTACTTAAAGGCAAGAGAAGCCTCAATTCGAGCCGAAGAGACTTCCAACTTGGAGTCGTCAGCGGTGGAGGAAGCAGATGTGCGTCGTTTGCGAAGACAGAAAGCTTTAAAAAGCCAGAAAAAGACGTCAACCAAACTAGCCAACACTCATGAAACGCCCAGCACAAGTCTTGGAATTGAAAAGGATAATCCGATTAACTTAACAAATATCGACGAGTTCAAAATTGTTGCAGTGGCACAACAATCCGAAGGTCACTCGATATAAAGTATTAATATAAAAAATATCCGAATTTACATGTTAAAATGTGGAATTTTAAAATGCTTTTTAGCGATTAATCAGGCCAAGTCTCCCCAACATTTTGAGAGTGAGGGGGGAGGAGGATTTGTACTCGAGACAAACCAACTCACACCTGAACCACCTATGCCATCAGGTGAACTTCCCAGCGCCGAAACTATCATTACATTGTTGAAGGAGTATCAGGCAAAAAACGAACGTAAGGACATTCTTTCCATTAAACATTCTTTCCACGAAAAATGGCACTTCATGTAAGTTTTTGCAGGGTTCCAAGAAGCTGTTATTGATAGGCTGATTCACATAAGCCATAAATTAAAGAGTTTGAATCTGGGTCCCTCATCAACACCGAATTTCTCATTGGAAGGGGCACCGCCACTTCCGTTGACATGTAAGGAGGATCTTCATGCTCTCAACATTTCGCTGCTTTTGGGGAAAAATCAAGAATCTATGGTACCGATAAAATAACTGAATCGTTATTCAAGTGAACCGAATAAATTAAGATTAATTTTCATTTTATGTTAAGGTTACCTTCCTCAGTCTTCATGGCGGGGACAGTGTATCATCCGTTACAGCAAGTGTGATGAAGGAGATTTTTACAAATCAATTTGCAATTACCGTCAGCTATACTGGGAAAGGAGGCAAAGCAGTTTGTGGAATTAAGGGATCTCTCCTACACAAAATTGCAATTATTAGTAAATCGGAATTAGTTTTTATTAACTGAAACAAACTATTTTCATACAAACTATGAATAATTATACTAAAATTATAAAATTTGTGTAGGAGGAGTGAGATCAAATCGAGGATATGAAAACTCTACAGAATTCGAAATAAAAGAAGCAATTAAAAATTGGTTGCGGAACGCTGGAGACCGATGTGGGGGTCGCGAGGCACGTCGCCATCATAACGTTTAAATATGAGCAAGAAATCAGCACGGACGGAGAGGCGCTATCGCCGTAATGAAAAAAATCGTATTTTAAGTTTAATTAAGGGTAATGATAATTTAGTTGATAGTAACATTCCAAAATTAGTAGTCAATCCTGTTAACGTAGATATACATATGACACAGGAAGATCCTGACATATTTGATAAAACGATTGTAAATCTAAATAGTGAAGCGTTAGCCGACCCATTACCAAGTTTATCTTTAACAGATAGTATTAGAGTTTGGGCGTCACAACATTACATTAGTCATATGACAATTAAGGACTTACTTAGTATTTTAAATCCTCACATCAATAATATTTTACCAGCCGATTCGAGAACCTTAATGAAAACCCCACGAGTTATTAACGTGCAAAAGCTATCTGGTGGAGAATTTGTGTATTTTGGTATTCTTGCAGGAGTAGTTAAACGAATGTCAAAAAATTATACCAGCTGCACTTTCCCAATAATCTCTAAGTTTGAAAATGAATGTCAAAACAAGGTTGTGTCAATATCAGTAGGAATTGATGGGCTGCCAATTAGTAGAAGTAGTAAGAAAGAATTTTGGCCGATAATTGGCCTGGTCGATCAAATTGAAAACTGTTATCCATTTATTATAGGCTTGTTTTATGGAACATCAAAACCGACTGATACAGAATTTTTACGAGAATTTGTTAATGAGTCTTTGAAATTACAACAAACAGGATTAATTGTGGGTATCTCAAAGTTTAACTTCAAAATTTCTTGCATTATTGCAGACGCCCCCGCAAGAAGTTTTATCAAAGGGTGCAAGCAGCACAACAGTTACGATTCATGTGAACGATGTGTTCAAGAAGGTGAATGGTTAGGTAGAGTAATTTTTAGAGAAATTAACTGCCCGCTTAGAACGGACGCAAGTTTTTTAGCTAAGAATGACCCTGATCATCACAAAAGCGACACAGAACTAATAAAATTAAAATTAGGCCCAGTTTCTCAGGTGGTTCTCGACCACATGCACTTAGTTTTTTTGGGGGTTACACGTAAAGTACTTAGATATTGGGTCAAAGGAAAGTTACCTCATAGATTATGTTCTCGGGAAGTATTGTTTATCTCGCAAAACTTACAAAGGCTCAGACCATTTATTACCAGAGATTTTCAACGTAAACCACGACCTTTGTCGGAACTTGACCACTTTAAGGCAACCGAATTTCGACTAATATTACTGTACGTCGGAATTTCCGCATTTCACGATTCAATTCCGCTTGAAAAGTTTAAACATTTTTTAAAACTACAATCCGCAATGTTTATTTTATTATCGCCAAACGCGAGTATAGTTTCGTGGAATCATTTGGCTAAGTCATTGCTGGTTCAGTTTGTACAAGAGGCAGAAATAATTTATGGACTAGAATTTATGGTATACAACGTTCATTCTCTGATTCATCTTTCCGATGACGCCTTACTTTTTGGAAACTTAGCAAACATTAGTGCTTTTCCGTTTGAAAATTTCATGCAGACAATTAAAAGAATGTTGCATTCTAATAATTTTCATTTGAGTCAAGTAGCGAAAAGGTTAGCAGAAAAGGAGGCCATGACAGTGGAAATTGACCAACATGTGAAAACGAAAAGGAATGAATTTACAAAATCTAAATATGATAATATATACTGCTTAAATGACGGACGGTATGTTATATTAAAAAGTTATGTAAATGAATTTATTTCTGATTTTTATAAAGTTGAAGTAATTGGGAAACTACCTGATTATCCATTTAATAGTTTATCAATAGGTATATTTTTAGCAAATGTGTCAAAACATGTTATAAGTGTTAATATTACTGATATTTGTCACAAATGTATGTTTCTGCCGTATGGAAAATCTTTTTTATGTGTACCATTACTTCATACTATGAAATAAATATGTAAATGATAATAATGCGGATTGCTGTCGGGAAAGTGTGTAAAGTATTCATTGCAAGAATGTTACCATATGCATGCCGTTGATGGCACCACACAAAAAGCATACGATCGCATGCTACCAGCAGACGCTGGCCCGTCGACATACTGCCGAGCGCTTGCGACGTGAGGTAGTGCGGCCAAAACTGACACTCAGCCGACGGTTTTCTTAAATCTGAAACCAGCACGGATCCCGACTACGGGCCGACGGTGCTGGCAAATCGGGTTGCTTGAGTGCTAATATTCGAGGTCAAAATTTGCAAACATTTTTTTTGCATACCGCCATACTTCGGCGAACCCATGAATAAATTTGCAAAAAAATATATACATATGTCGACAAGGAAAACCTTAATTTTTAGTTGAGCCTTAAATTAATGGCACGAGACTAGGCGACATTTACATATTTTTTGCAAAAAAAATTCGCAAAAATTTGCGAAATTTTGCTACAATTTTTGAATCCTTACCATGACCTAGATTATTGCTGAAAATGACCGCTTTGCAATTTACCGCTTCGATACAATGCTTCAAAGGTTTGAGGCACAGCTTGTAATTAATTAAGGCTGCAATTACGCCGATCTGTAAGTGTGCAAATTTTTCCTGTGCAAATTATTACTCATTAATGATTACTTCATTTATGTATTTATTACCCGGTTAAGGCCAACCCACAAGGGGACAAATTCGGCACAATTATCCAAAAAGATTCCAACCACGTCCCCCTATTTGTAACCTTGAGACAGAAAATAGTTCGCGACACGATGGCTGAACTGTTGCACCTGAAAAAAATTAGCAAGATTTCGCAATATTTTATATGTGCAAACAATTTGTAAAATTTTGACTTCGCTGCAACTTGAAAAGTAATGATATACATTTTTCTTTTTTTCCAGCAGTTTTAACAATGTCAAATTCAACCTTTTACCTCTCCCGCCGTCATTTTAAAATCTTCAAAATAAATCAAATTTTTCCCCTGGTTTGACTTCACAATGGCGTCGAAGACTCTAAAACGGTGGCGTTACTTCCCTGGAAGCGTCGCAAATCCCACTTCACTTTCACGAGTTATGGCAGCGCCCTAAAAATCATGAATATTTAGTTGCATGCTAAATAATCCACTCAAGTATTTAAAAAAGCAATTCAATTATTTTGTACCCAAAATCTCGCGGCATCGTTTTAATCACGTTACAAAAATATCTCGGATTTCTCAAAATTTTCCACGCAACCCAGAAACTGATCCCGGCGAGGAGAAAGTAAGCCCAGTTTGTGGTTACGGTAGCTGTTGAGACCAGTCCCTAAATCTACCCGATCTAGGCGTATCTCAGAATAATGAGCACCAAGAGGACACGAATTTAACCGATGCTTTTAATAATCTTAACACTCTTTATTTAATCAACAATTTTAGTGTTAAATGACAAGTAATTAATAATAATGAGAGAGCGCAAAGAAAAAACTCTTCTCCTAGTCCAAGCCTGCCAGTAGTAGTGATGAAAAACACGCTCCTTGTAAAAAACAACCAATTCTCTCACACAAAACAGATGGAGCATCATGCACTAAAAATCACACTGTACTTGGTTTTAGCATAATCTCCCACCTCTTTATCGAGGTGACCCGAGAAAAAGATAATTATATAACATGACATAAAAAATGACCAATAAAATATATGCGCATCAATGATCCACTCTTTCTACTTGTTCCATTGTCCATAACGTTGAGGTTTCCTGCTTTCTCTGCCACTTTTTGTACGAATAGAATCGACCGTCGGGGACATGAAACAATGCCCGAAAACGGTAGAATTGGAACATTCACATTTGAATCTTCAGTAATAATAAAATTGGTTTAAAAAACAAACTCAGGTTCAAACTCCGCAAAATCAATTCTGGGCAAAGCAAATTAATAAGCTTTGGAAAGATCTTAGTGCCCGTCTGAATTTCTGCTTCCCCCGCAGTCTGCACGTTCTGCATTATTTGCAATCACAAATGCAAGTTCTAGAAAATCCGTGATATTCTAAATTAGCCAAATATCTGCATTATGTTTAATATTTAAATGCGTGCGCCTTAATTAAAAATATGAAATTTTGAACATTCTGAAATTCTAGGTTTCAACTTTCCTGTAGTTCGCTAATTCTGACGTATACAAGTTGTTTTATTTTAAGTTTTTGCTACAAAATTACTGGGAATATAATGCATATTTTAGTCTTTGAAGACGATGGACTTCCTACAGGTTCAACAATGAAACGAAACTTTTAGTCTTTTTAAAGACTATTAATGCTGGATAAAAATAGCCGACGGTGAGGCGAAATGTTTATTAGCATGCTTTTGCTACATGTTGTTTAGAATTCCCCGTCCTTGTTTTATCCTTTTTAAACGCATTCTCACCTGAGTTTTGTTTTTAAACCAATTTTATTCACTTATTTCTAAATTTCCTATGAAATCATATTTTCAGTAGTAGTGCAAGGTACTTTTCTCCAATAAATTAAACCTGTTACAACCCTTCCCCCCTCACTTCCGGCCTCTCTTCTCTACAATTGCCTTCCGAAAACCAGGAAACCCATTGCGACTCGCGACTCGCGGATCTCTCATACTGGTGCGCATCCTACGGCATGGAATTCTGGAAGTTTTGCGACTGCTGTAACAAAGATGGGGGCGGGGATTTCGAACAGATCACGACGAGTGACAACCGGATGTGGAAACTTCACTGAGAAATTTATTTTTTCAAGTTCATTACTACTTGACCAAAAGATAATCTTGCACACAAATTAAAAAAAAACAAATCGTATATTTCGCAGATTTTTGTGTAAATAATAAAAACAACCCTCAGTACAAATAAATTTTAAATAAATAGCGCGATAATTAAAGAATTTAAATTATTGAACCTTGATCCCCGTAATAAATAAGTACGACAAAATTTTGCACCCAAAATCCTGTGCCAATTGAGATTTCGCATTTCTGCCAAAAGTATTCTTGGGCTGAATCCTCCAATGAATCCTCCAATTCCACGCACCACCACCATGTCATCACCGCATCGTCAACAACACCCTGACCGTCCCTCTGACCACGCCCTTCACAAACTTTACCACGCTTAACGGTTTGATGATGAAGTAGCCATTCTGTCCAATCCCCAGGGGGCGCGTACTCTTCTTAAATTTCGCCATGAACTTCGCCTCTTGTGCGTCCCTGACCCCCAAAAACTTCCACGACCCCCTATTCCTCTGCGAGAAGAGGTAATATCGTCCCGCCAGATGGAGCACGAGGTACCAAAAAACTTGAATCGAAACGGTCCACAAGAGGACGAGGCACCGCATCAAGAAATCCAGGTGGTCCCAGTTCCTGATGAGCACGTAGTTCGCATAGAGGACGAAATTTAGCGCAAAAGCTTGAAACGGAACCACGTAAATCCCCCAGATCGCCATAGCGTAGGAGTGCAAAATTTCAAGCTTTCTGTACTCCATGGGGAAATGGGAGACTGTTCGGAAGGAGGGATACGTCTTGTGTTTCCCGCGGGCCAATTTCGCGTTCAGTTCGGTACTATGGATCGGAAACATCAGAGCTAGAAGCGGTTTAAGAAAGATAGATATCTAGTTAGCAATATTTTTACAAAGCGGGAAACTTTAGGGGCCTTGTGAGACGTGCGAAACTATCACCTAAAAATTGGTGGGAAGAGGGAAAACATGGGAAATTTGTGAGTTCCAATGGCCCCAGGATTTCCCACGCCTTCCACATTCTGTTTTCCGCGATATATTCAAGACTCGACGGACACACCGACAGAATACTGAAATAAGCCCATATTCGGGCACAACCCACCCGCAAAAGCCATCAGGTTTAGGACCTCCACCACAATGACACCCTGAATCATATAGAACCCGGAACTCCCATACATCAAGAAGCAGCTGAAGATCATCCCGTAATACGGTGTGGTTTTTGGCACCATGGAAATCCAAAATATTGGCAAATCCGCCCAGAAATATGCGAGAAACGAGCCCGTGTAGAAGTACCCCATGCCTCCGAGACATAACAGGATTGACGCGTAGAATAGCGGATCTGCGGTCAGGGTAGTTCTCTCGTTGTACCTCTGTACCCAGTTTCCTAGAAAAAGTGCAAATTTTTTTGCAAATTAAATTCTGTGGGTGAAATATATCTGACACAAGTGCGGGAACATATGTAATTTTGCAACCTGATCCCTTTTATTCAATTAATCCGTTGCAAATATCAATCAATAAATTAGTACCGAAAATTTGCAAAAACATGGCAACTCACGTCTATACTGTGCTGCATAATGGTACATCATGTTACACAATTCCGCCGTCCCGTGAGGTTGAAAAGTTTGCGAAAAATGCGCCGTAATCGGCATTATCAACGCTAGCGTGGTTATTGCACAAATATTAGATTCGAAACTGCTCCCTTTTGCTGTTTGAACACACCGAATAACCCCAAAGAAGAACTGCTGCGCCAACAAAAATTCGGTAAGGCGGGCTTGCAATTTTGAAATTGTCGTGGTATAAAAGCGCCTCCTTTTTGCATCGTAAAGGACTCCGGAAGCTCCGGTGTGGGATGCGAAAAAGAGGTAAGTTTCCATAAAAATGTGAAACCGGCGGGGGAACATTGCCAAAACGTATTTAATTTTGCTACATGGACTGCAAAAAAATATTGTTAACTACATAAATAAAACTATTATCTATTATGATTTGTGGGACTCGCAAAAAAATACTGGAGAACAGGATGTGCGTCAAACTCGCCAATTTTTTGGGCAGGACTGACCTCTACATATTTGTTCAAAATATGTCGGATCGGTTTATCTTTGAAAGCGTAATTTGATGTTGTGCAAATAATAGCTGACCATTTACATATTTCAACTTTTTGCATATGTATGGAACATATCCTAAATTGATGGTGGCGGGTTTCAAGAATAATTTTGTTTGTGGCAAATTATTTGCCAAGGTTAATTTTCATCCCGTCCATGTACATTTGATTGTAGCCAAAATTTTTCCAGGCTGCAAAATTTTGGGGTTTGTTTCCCGACAAAATTTGCAACATTCTTATCAACTGAGTAACATATTCATATGTGGATTATCTAGTTAGTGCAAAAAATACAAGATGACCTCTTACCTTTTACCAACATACTCTCGTAATTTATGTAAGAAATATGTAGCGACAAAACTTTATATAATTAAACACTTTTTGCACGACTCTAATTTTATGCATGGAAATCTCCGCTTGCAATTGAAACATTTACATTATTTAGAAAAACGCACTGAGTTTCTCACTCACTCTATGTATGTACCCCGGGTTCCTCGGATCACTGTGTCTCGTTAAATAACATATGTAAATAAATATGTAGAGCAAATAGTGAGCGCACCCTCAAATTAAATTATGTATATGGATGGAATGATACCAACAAATATATAGCAGGGTTTGCAAGAAATTAGACGCCGTTTAATTTTCCATTTAATCAATTACATACAGGCATACAACTTATCATTATTACAAATTGCATACAAATTGTATGTACATACAATTTGCATGTACGTGTATTTATACATCATTTGTTATATTAATTAAATATTTTTAAAATATTATTATTTAAACGTAAGATCTATGTATGCAAATATTTATCAATATAAGAAACTGCATGTAAATAGTGATCACTATAAAATATTGCATGTCTAAATTATAAAAAAACATATTTACGCATAACTAAATATTTATCCCGTCGATGTTATATTTTTAACGTCATAAAATATCCATACACTTGTAATGCAGTGCTCTGTCGTGTTAAATTGGGATTTGGACGAGACATATGTTGCACGTAAAGATCGTGCTGATGAATATTTTTATGATAATAAAGATTATACTTACTAAAGATTTGTTTTCCGGGCGAAGTTAATCGTTCGCAAACAAGCTTGATGCCATACGTCTCATTCTTTGTCTCCGGTAGGACAAATACGGACGAGTTCGTAGTACATAAAAAATAGCTGCTACAAATTCACATCGTCCATCATTGTGGCAACCATTGAATAATTTATCATCCTTGTGTCCATACACCATATGCAGAGACTTACCTAAATTCACATCATAAAATCCTATCAAATCTTTCCCTATAATGTACATATGCAAAAGCAAATAAGAATTGGTAAATATTAATTAACATATTTAGTCAGGCGCTTATCTGCCTTATCGTAACGTTAATGTTTAAATACAATATGTAAAGTTAAAACCACTTATTCGTATCAACCACTCCATTCATGATAGGACAACTGGTGGATAGATAATTTAAATGAGGAAGATGATTTGAGGTTGGTTATCATAGGATAACACAATCTCAACAAGCTCATCCATCGATTCATCACTCATGGAATACCTCCCATCAAAACGCTCGTGTTAAACCTGATTTTGTTGCCAAACGCAATTTCATCAAAGTTCCAGTTCTTGCAGGGTATAATTTCCGATCCCATTCAACCCTCGTTTTAGCTTCCGTGGTATAAATTGCCTCATATTTTTGCGTGATTATAAAGCGAACGGTTTATTAATTGGAGAATTTTTGTCAAACATGCATATATTGCCTTGTTGGTCACAGAAATTGCGGAAATATTGCGAAAACCATTATCCTTAACTTCATACGTACGTTTTCTTTGTATTTTTCCGGTTACAGAAACGTTACCAGAGATGGGCACAGTTTACCTTTGGAAACCTCAAGTCTCACCATTTCGAGTGGGTCACCTCTCCCTGCGTCTAGACGACGAGGAAAAGACATACATCTCCTTCTGGCCAGCTTCCTCAGAAGGAAAATCCGCACTTAAAGGAGTCACAGCAAAATGTCAGACGTACGACCAAGACGTCTCAGCTGAAGGTGGCAGTCCTGACGCGTCCTACTTCATTCCTTCGCGATTCCTCGACTTGAAAAAAATCCGAACCTGGTTCCAAAAAATATTGGAGAAAGTGGAGTACAGCTTGTTTAAAAATAACTGCGCCTTAACCGTTTACAACGCCCTTAAAGAGGGAGGTCTCCAACTGTTCAAGCAGGACTCGTGGCGGACGACCGACATGTTCATCAGTTTTCCTGACGATGATGGCCCCACCTACGAAGAAATTGAAGCCCGGAAAGAAATCATGAGACAAGGGGTCATCGAGGATCTCCCAGTAACCCCAGCGACAGCCTTCGCCTGGATTAAAGAAAGGGTCCAGGAACTTAAGGGGAATGGGAAATCCTGGTATCAGTTTTGATGATGTAAACGTACACGAATAAAATTAAAGAACACAGAACCTGCATCCATGTCGGTATATTTACTTCGTTGTTGTTACGTCACAAAAAACATACATACGTCATTCGCTATTCAACAAAAACGTTGACATTATGATATAATAGTTACAAAATGAAATGTTTCGGCTACATGGCTGTCCTTATTTTTCTTGTAAATATGTAATTCTTCCAAAATTGTTAGGCAACTGGAATTCATACATCTTTGAAAACATTTCATACTGGTTTCATTTTGCTTCGTTGAGATCAAGATTATTCCCAATCTTGTCTCGATTGTCGGGACATCACGTAATTTAACGGTCCTAATTTCGACGCACCCCGTCTCCCCTAATTGAGGACCGAGACGAGACGTATCATACTTATATTATCTTGCGAAATGTAAATATGTATGCATACCAATATATGCCTAGAGAACCATCAGTTCTTGCACATACATTTAAGTCAATAGATTTAGATCAAGCTATATAGAAAGTCAGTATAAACTGTCTGAACAAACGAGATAAAAATAATTCCTCGGAGAACGACATGAGGAGACTAAGGTGCTGTTCGAGGCCGAGACATCTCGGAAAGAGACGATTTCGTCTCGTCTAGCACAGGTCCTTACACCCTAAGACGTACGAACATTGAATTTTTTCCATCATTTGTAATCCACAATGAAATGTACGGTACGCCATGTCTAGAAACGTTATGACTTATTAAATTCACCAAATTTGCATTACTTTTTAGCCATGCAAAACCACATTTTTGGTCACTTAATGCTAAAAGATAAGTGACATCTGAATCGTTCTAATCTTCTAAACATCAACTTGCCAGTGGGGTATTGCCGTTTACGTCTGCAGCGTTTCACTTATGCAAGATTTTATTTGGACTACCTTTGTCAATTATAAAATTTCCACGTACGTTGGCCACGTCAAATATCAAATTTTAATTACTCTTATTTACTCAGTCAGTCGATTATACTAATCCGCTAATACATACAGGTGTCCTATCTATATTGTGCTAATGTTGACTTAACTAACTTCAGTAGAAATTAATTTAGGTCATAAATTCAGTAGAAAACATCTAAAGAAGTATGTACCATACAGTGAATATCAAATATTTAAAGTTCGTTCAAATTTGAAGAATCCTGTGGTTATTATGTTCAAGGCGACACCACAATATTTACCGTTTATGCAATCCAAGGACTAATTGGAAAATCCGTTCAATCCCATGTGCCAGAACAAACACATCTGAAGCATGTATGTAAATTATAACGATTCTTTTGTCCGAAATTAAATAATAGATTATATGATTTTCAAGATACATTCCACAATTTCAAAGATTTATTTGCCAAACCAATAAATTATTGCCAACCTTCATATTTACATTCAACCATTTGTCCCTACGAGAATCGTAAAATCCGTGGAAATCCAAATTCTACCGCATCCCCCGTCATTGTAGATTTCTCGGATATATTTGCAAATTCGGGTATTTCATTGTGCAACCAAATTTTGTTTCTAATATAAAATACCGCACTGTTTGGGCACCTACTCATTACCATTTTCCTCCATGTGAATTAAACAATCATGTTGGTCTTCCTGATTTTTGAAATTTTTGCAACCCTGAACTTTGTTTCGGCACAGTGTATGTTTTATGCATCAAATTAATTTAAATCATAAGTTCAAAATAGATTTTTTAATATATTTTTTCTCTAATTTCAGATAGCCCCGTTGACAATGAAACAACAGAGATCCCACCAATTCCAACCTACCTTGGCCAGGTTGATGGGAAAGGTTACTACTATAACAGCTCCTTGCAAATGGTATATTTTTAAAATATATAATTCAGCTTCCTTAATTACTTTTATCCAGAAGAAATTTACAAAAAAATTAGTAAAACTGGGTATGAGGCACATTGTAATTAATTTAGTAGAGTCGCATAGTAAGAAAAGCAGCCAAGTTCTTAGTATGTAACATAAATAATTTCCTAACTATTAGTCAAACTTATACTAAGGAATTCACTTTTCCTAAATTCAAGTGAAATTTTTATAATCTGGAGAAAATTTAGTATTTCTATTTATCATAATTCATCTAGAACTGGGATTCTGCGTCCCACTACTGTGGCAAGTTTGGTTGGAGGCTTGCCGAAATCAAGACACAAGCCCAGCAGGACCTTTTCAAGTCAAAGACAGAAAGTGGCGAATTATGGGGAGGTATAAACTACTTCCAAGTTGTTAATAAATTAGTTAAAGACATTTACATGTTTATTGGATACACTATCTACTTTACAGGATTTTGGCTTGGCGCCAGGGATTCGACATCCATCAGCCAAGTCACCTGGGAAGGACATGATTGGCCGGAAGATATCAAATTGCAAAATTTTGGACAGCAAATGTATTTCAGTACACCATTGACATGTTTATACTTGTCAGCTTGGTCTTCTTCCTCATGGGCTACGATCCAATGCTCCTTCGAATGGTTTTCTCCAATGTGCGAAACCATTCCAAAAATAAATTACTACAGGTTTTAATTGCGATGCTAAATATTTTATTAAAATAAAAATTGGGTTTAATTAAGCATTTAAACTGTACTTGACCCTTGTAATTTTATCTATATTCACAGTAAAGAATAATTTTCAGATCTTATATTCTAATCGTAGAAAAGCGATATTTTTTAACTATCTATATTATAATTTACAAAAGTCCGCCCCCAAAGTAAGCCCCCATGTTATAACTTTCCGTGACATCCCAGCATCCTGATTGGCTGCTGGAATTCCCTCCCGACCAATCACAACATAGGAATCGTTTCTCAGTGTGACTAAGATTATTAACTCTCCAACCATAAAATCTCAAAATCGGAAATTTAAAAATCTCAAATCTCAAAGTCTCAAAAGCTGAAATCTCAAAAGCTGAAATCTCAAAAGCTGTAATCTCAAAAGCTGAAATCTCAAACGCTGAAATCTCAAAAGCTGAAATCTCAAACGCTGAAATCTCAAAAACTGAAGGCTCAAAAGCAGAAATCTCAAAATCTCAAAAGTTGAAATCTCAAAAACTGAAATCTCAGACGCTGAAATCTCAAAATCTCAAAAGCTGAAATCTCAAAAACCGAAGGCTCAAAAGCAAAAATCTCAAAAAATGAAATCTCAAAATCTGAAAAGCTGAAAGTTCAAAAACTTGAAATGTCAAAAGCATACCTGTGCACCTTCATTCATTTCGGCCAAATGAAGGCGTCAATCACGTAAAAGGAATGAATGAGAATGAAGGAGAGTGAAGGAAGGCTCAACCCTCCAGCCAATGAATGATGGAGAGTGAAGGGGATTTGACGAAGAATGATGGGAATGAAGGAGAATGAAGGGTTAAGGAGTGAAGGTCAGATTTTGATGGGGCAATTTAAGATTTTATGGGGCAATGTGAGATTTTTGATGGGGCAACGTGAGATTTTTATGGGGCAATGTGAGATTTTTATGGGGCAATGTGAGATTTTTACATAGAGCAACTTTTGTTATTGTGATTCGATTAATTGAAATACCAAAATGAAGGGAATGAATGAATGAGTGAGAAAACTGAAGGAAGGGAATGAAGGAATGATTGAGGAGTGAGAGAAATGAATGAAAAGAAGGACGGAGAAATGATGGTGAATGAAGGGATTGAAGGATAGTTTTTCTCAGGGCGAAAATGAATGAAGGTGAATGAAGGAAAATTTACTTGCACAGGTATGATCAAAAGCTTTCAGCCTTTAAGACTTCAGCTTTTGAGCTTTCAGCTTTTGAGATTTGAGCTTTTGTGATTTCAGCTTTTGAGATTTGAGCTTTTGAGATTTGAGCTTTTGAGATTTGATGATTTTGAGATTTGAGATTTCAGCTTTTCAATGTTACAGAAATTACTTAGCAACTCACATTTGGTCAAGGGATTTAATTTGTGGCAAAAAATATAGTAGTAATTAATAAGCTTTCAAGATGTATGACCAAGTGACGTTGAACTGGTACAACAAAAATTTATTTTAAATCACTATTTTTTAGGATAAAACATTTACTAACGTAACAAAATATTTTTTATAATTAAAAAACATCGATTTCAAATTGTGTCCAAGAAATAACACATTTTATAATTTTTCTATTTTTCCATTTTACGTTTTTATGAAGTTACGATTTTAGTACGGCGAGACTTTAGGATTTTATAATTTTGTGTGTAAGATTTTTATATTTGAGTGACATTTTGGTATTTTGGTATATAAAATTCAAAACCAAAAAGGTTCTAACTCCGCCCGTCTTTAGGACGGGCTTCTAGGCTAGTTATTAATATGTCTCGTTCTTCTTAGTTGTATGTACATGTGCTGGTAATAATTGAATTACAATTTATTTACTGTACCGTGACATGACAAATTTATTATGACATTATTACGTGACCGGTCCTATTCCATATTATAGGAAACTGGTAATCACATTTATTATCAAATTTTAACATAAATCTCCATAATATGTTAACCAGTGAAATTACAGGCGTTCACTTTCATAAGCCTTTAGTAGTTTAGGCTCCACAAACAAAAACAATAATACTATGGTCGCTTTTTTTTAATTAGACCTTTTTTCTAAATACATTGAAAATTCAAATTACTAATGATCGGTCAATTGCTTAAAGATAGCAAATATGTAAACGGTTCTGAAAACTATGAACGACCGAGAAAAATTTAAAAAAAATCAAATTTTAAAAATACAACCACATCCCCTAAATATTTAGGTCACAATCTCAGACAAAATCATTAAAAAAGATCTAATTTTAATAAATCGACCATAGGCTATGATCGATAGCGACACGTTAAGCTATGTCAAGTATGTGGGAATGATGGTAAATAAGATAGCAAACAGACGTTACAATGTACGAATTAAAACATAATTAACAACGTCGCCGTATTCTCTGCTATAGCTGTGATAATAGTTTTGGTCGTACTATTGCTGACCAGGCCGAATTGTCCGATTTGAATTCCTAACGGCCTTAACGACCTCAACACCCGCTTCTGCCACGCCACTCCTCCCATGTTCCTCCCTGTCTGGTTCAAATATATTTTTGAATTTTCAAACACTCCCGCTCCAATTGGCAACAGAATTCCGACAAATAATAACGACATCCAAGTAGTAATCGGTACAAATAAATATACCAAAAATTCTGCGTAATGCACCATACGAATTGTTCCATAAAGGCCAAATGTAACAAACAGTACTCCAAAACCGATAAGTAAAGGAACCACCAAATTGCAAAAATTTAAATTGGTGAAATCAATCCAAATCCATAATTCCCGAAAAAGTTGAATCCCACGAATTTGATCAAATGTGTTTTTTCCTCTGGAATTCACATTCCGTAACAAATTTATCGCTTCGTTCACCGAATACACCACAATAAGACCCATTATAAATAAAGCATTGACCGCTTGGAGAATCTGATTCACAACAATAATTATAACAGTGGCACGAATCATAAAAAATATTATAGACCAGGCAGAAGAACACGACGGTGGAATCATTGTGGAAAGTGGGTCTACTTGTAACAAAATCGCAACCAGTGAGAGAACTGGAATGGGATAGTTGCTTAGCCAGAGTTGAAGTTTCATCACTTTTTCTTCCACATAATAATTTGGCAAAGTTCCGCTCGAAATGTTGTTATCGATTTCTAAAACGAACATAAGTTATTATTAATTATGTATTTTAAATCTAACCAAATTTCAAATCTATTTCAAATTTTCAATTTGAAAATGTATTATTTCGGATCTTTAATTACTAACAAAAGAGTTGAACCAAGTATAAGATGATAAGAATTCACTGGTTTGTAAAGTTACAATAATGCCCCACTTAGGATTAGTTCGTTATAATAATTTCAGCCAAATTCTACAGCATCAAGGTTAAATTTAAACAAAATTCTTATTTTCCGTTAACTATATTATTCCACATGTCACGATTGGAGGAAATTTAATTTTAAACCAGAAAATTCCACATTTATGTGAATTTTATCAACCCTTCGTTTTTTTTGTTATGGCTGAAAGAAACATTTATAATTCAAATATTCCCCTATGCACAATAAAATCTAATCTGAAAACTTACCTTGCGCAAATTTCAAAAGATTCTTTATGGGATTCAAAATCGCTGGGATAACGACTGGTTGAAGCAACAAAATGACTGGCACCGACATGAAGGTAAGGGACAGGAGGGTGCTAATTATAAGCAAATAAATTCGAATAAATTCCAAGTTCACAACACCTTTCAATAAAAATAATAAAAGAAGAATGCAATAGATTGTGTGCACACAACATATTATAAACGATAACTGACGAAACACAACTTCTTTCCTGGATAAGTTGATCATATAAAGTTCTTTACGAGAAACCGAAATAGAATATGGGAAAGGAAGTCTGTTCTAAAATTGGTGCAACAAAGATTTCAGAATTTCCCACATTTTAAAAAATTCTTTGAAATGTAGCCTTCTTACTGTTAGAAAAGACTAATGCTTTAATATTCTTGCGTCTCTTGCAAAATAGTTGAATTTACAGTCTATGTAGCTTAAAGATGGTTCTGAATTATTTATGTATCGATTTTATTCTGCTGCAACGTTAAAAAGAAATAAAAAATAATGCGACAAGCATACATAGGAAATAAAAATATTATATCGTCATACGTCGTATTAAATTATGAAATAAATAAAGGGAGTCCGTCAAGCTGATAAAGTCAAATGTCGATTGTATAATATAGATACGATATATTAAAATAAAAATTTTAGTTCATCCTAGCGCTTTGATGTGAAGGATCAATAGTCAAGATAAATTAAATTAATTATTCAATAATGTGAAATGCTTACGTAGTCTCAGAAAAACTCGTTGCTTCGAAAGTTTTCAAATAAGTCTCTACAAATAAAAATAGATCAAAGTGTAATTGATGGTTCAGCTATGCAACCTATATAAATCCAGCATATGTACAAAATGATGGCCTTCAGTAAATATCTTGGCTCGCAATCAGAATAATATATGAATGAAACAAATGAGTAAATTCCAAATATTGGCAAAAATTGTTACCCAGCCGGGAATTGAACCACGGCTCCCTTGAATTCATGTCAAGTGCTCTGCCACTGAGCTACTGGGGCAACCTCTGACAATATTGGAATTTAAAATAATTTAGAACAATATAATCAGAACAATATATGCACACATTTGGATATCGTCGTACTAATAAAGAAATGAGTTAAGTGCAGTCGATGCTTAATAAAGAAATAAGTTAAGTGCAGTCGATGCTTAATAAAGAAATAAGTTAAGTGCAGTCGATGCTTAATGCAGAAAACAGTTAAGTGCACAGAAAAAACGATGAAAAACAGCTAAGTGTACACATATATTTAGTTATGGATCAGTATTTAGTAAATATTATGCATAACTAAATGCATGTGTACACTTAGCTGTTTTTCATCGTTTTTTCTGTGCACTTAACTGTTTTCTGCATTAAGTATCGACTGCACTTAACTTATTTCTTTATTAAGCATCGACTGCACTTAACTTATTTCTTTATTAGTACGACGATATGTATGTATGTAGATGGCATTTTGTGGACGAGAGCTAGTATGTTGCTGTGGGAATGCTTATAAACAGTTATGCAAAGTTTGGTGGATTCCACTGCATTTGATTAATACCACTAAACAATTTTCAAGATAAAAGCCGATCATCATTTGGAACATTCGAGTTGAGTTCAGCCAAACTACATTTCACTAAAGGAGTGTTTTGAGGAGTGCCATAATTTGAGATAAAATCGTTCTTTGTACATATACAAAAGTGCACAACGATGAAACGAAAAGTGATAATAAAAATAAAACTGCGGGTACAAATTTCATTCAAGTAATAGCGATTTTATTCTCACTTTATAAATATACAAAACATAATTTAACAATTTCACGGAGATGTGAAGTTGTATAATCAAATAAAGTTTGACCCAAATAACGACAACTATCTGACCGCCTATCACATGATGCTCTCAGCTATGACAAATCCTGAAAATGGACATAGTTTAAGCAGAAAAGAATTTATTGAAAATTGCTTTATGTTAGTATATCAACTGACTCCGACAGGAGAGGGTGGATTCAGCAGAGAATTAAATGGTCAACTTAAGCTTCAGCTAACATTTAGCAGACCATTAGCTGCAGCAGTCCGACTTTTAGCTATTGGAAAAACTCAAGGTAATTACCTCAACGACTTAAGAGATTTGGGCTAAAAATTTAAATTTAATTTGTCAATTTAGGGTTAATTCAAATCGACGAGCACCGAAACATTTACACTGACCACTCAATAATTTAATAATGGATACGACATCAATAAAGTGCTGCCTACAATTTTTGCTACAACCAAATCAAATTTCAAAAATTGACGTACTACCGTCCGACAAGTTATATAAAATTAGGCTTTTCTCAGAATATCCATCCGCAGTATGTGTAAACACGCATCCAACGTGAGATTATTTAAATATTTATTTTTATGTGTTGGTCCTAAACCATTTTGTGCTTAGGGGGAAGCCAGGAGAACATTGGACCGGGCTGTTTACGTATGTTAATAATTTCGAGGTCGTTTCAGATTTCTGGTGAGCGGTTCAACGTTTTTGAGCATGAAGAGATTAGCAGATAAGATTTGTTTCAAACAGGTGTAGCTATGGGAAGAGTGCGAATGAATACAACTTTGATCTGCCGTTCCGTGTAAAACACAGCAACTCAAAAAGTCTCCAATCCCTTACCAGCAATTACTGTGGTCTCTACGTTATATATTTTTTAGTTCATAGGGCGAGCGGCTTCAGTCTTGATCAAATTGTAGAGCAGTTTGGATCCTCTCCCGAAATTAATGATAGGATAGTGAAAAAATTCTACAAATCTGCTCGTTTTCTTAAAGCAGGATCAAATAATCTATTGAATAATCAACGCTGTTGTACCCGACTCTTGAGTAGATTTTAATGTTTTTCATTTTTTTGATGATTATCCCCATCGTATGTGGGGATAATCGAACACTATACATTGATGAGTGGTGTTCAAATTGTACACAGCATGGAAATCAGACTTTCTTTAAATTTATAACGTTTACATGGGCCCCTCCTCAGTACCTTTGCTCGCCATATCCTGGACTCAACAGTAAGTTTGGAACAATTGTTGACATGAGGTAAATAAATATATTTAAATTAATATTGTCACAATTTACAAGATAAATATTTGCAGCTGCGACAAAAGGGAATGCAAAGGAATCCACATTCGTCCTGTCACAAGATTCGCAGGCCACGAGAATGCTGTCTGCAAACGCCACGGCCCAATTAGCTACGATCTACATGATATCCCTCTGTTTAGCTGTTTTATTATAATTTTAGTTGCTGTAATAATTACGGGCATTCACTTGACTAGTGCTATTACTATGCGTAATCTTCGTCGGGATCGACAAAAGCACTGCTCAACTGATTGCAACAAAATATATTTAGGATCAATGGAATGTAATAATTAGTTTTTTGTCTGTATTGCTACAAATAAATAAATTCGGATAGATTGTACCGTGTTTGGAAATACATACGAGATTTTGTGCATGAATATTTCAAAATCTCGTTTGTATTTCCAAATGTAAGTGCATGAGCGATAGTAGGAATCAATTGGCCACCCGATCCCGTCGCCCTGTTTGAGTGCATCGTATCCCGTCTCCATTACCGTGCATTTAAAATGGCGTCTATTTAGGTACTTAAAATGCATATGTATGTTGCTATTGGTTGGTGATGAATTGTGGTGGTGGTGGTGAGGGGTGGCGAGGGTAAATGTGCTGATGGATGTTGGTCTGTGAGGGTGGTGTCGCCGGGGGGCAGTGCTGCTCCCCCTGGCAGTGGGTGTGGTCATGGTCATGATTCTATTTACTATTGTATAGTAATATGGTAGGATACATGATTTACATTTTATTATATGGTTTATTTGTTCTTTTAGTGCGTTTTTTGCGAGCCTTTACAGTAATTTCAGTTCTCTCGTTAGGTTTAAGACAAATAGCCCATCCCGTGGTGGGTTGAAGGGTGTAACCATCATTGTGAACTTCCTGGGGGTATTTTGTCAATTTCTACGATTGGCCATGGTCCCTGGGGGTCAACAATGTTCCCATTCCACATTCTGAGTATGTTGTAATTCCCTGAAAATTTGTTTAATATTGAGCTATGCATATTCAAATTAATCATTTCATGTACATATGTACCTTGCCTTTTTCCATCCTCATCAAAAACACAAAAAGCAGTGATCCATCCTGACAAATACGATGGTCCAGAGCCTCCAGCATGTCGGTTGCAAATTTTTTGCCAAAACTCCACATCAGGTTTGCCCATTTTAGCTAAAATAAACTGCTCTAAGATTGGAGCCAGCATATCAAACCACCAAGTCAATTCGTATTCTTTCAATTTGTCAAGCCTTTTCAAAATATTCTCCCAGTCATTGACGGTGCCCTCCAGAGTAACGTTAGGAATTCCACAACACATACAGAATTTGTTGTCAAAATATTTTTTCATGGTGGCCATAAATACTACTCCACGAGCTACCAGGTCATCCTGAGTGGTGGTAGAGAATGAAGGCAGGGCCCACGCTTTGACGGATGGGTCAACCAGATTTTCGTCGATCTTCTCCGACATGAGTTTTACAAAGAGGTCATACGATGCGGTTCTTAGGTTCCCTCCCATATGGACTACCAACTCTCTTTTGCCTTCAAAATTTACAAATTTGCGTCTGAATGTTTCTGCTGATTGACTTATGTAAAAAGAGAACTGGATTATTAGAGCTGTCCAAATGTCATCTGGTCGTAATACAAGGTTATGGTGGCGGTTGTAGCAAGTGAGCACCGTATCCACAAATCCGTTTGACACAATTTGAGTTTTTGCAGGGAAAGCAGATCCTTGCAGTGTCTCTGTGCAGTTGTTCCTACGGAATTGATCACTTTTGCGAACCAACGCCAAAGTTTCCCCACTCAATTTATCAAGGCGTTCATATTTTTCGTATCTTTCAGGCTCTTTATCTGAAACGCGAAACTTGAGTGAATTCATTGTTGCAACTCTTAACTTATATTTATATAATCGCAATTAATTTTGTGATATTTTGTATAATCGTGGGAGAGGACAGAAGGACTGATACACGATAGAAATTTGAACAATTGAGGCAAAGTCCAAATACGTACTGACTAATAATCTTTGCTAGCATGGTTTTATATGCAATGAAAAACGTTTATTTAGTTCCGGTTGTTGGTGATCGCTCATGCACTTACATTTGGAAATACAAACGAGATTTTGAAATATTCATGCACAAAATCTCGTATGTATTTCCAAACACGGTACAATCTATCCGAATTTATTTATTTGTAGCAATACAGACAAAAAACTAATTATTACATTCCATTGATCCTAAATATATTTTGTTGCAATCAGTTGAGCAGTGCTTTTGTCGATCCCGACGAAGATTACGCATAGTAATAGCACTAGTCAAGTGAATGCCCGTAATTATTACAGCAACTAAAATTATAATAAAACAGCTAAACAGAGGGATATCATGTAGATCGTAGCTAATTGGGCCGTGGCGTTTGCAGACAGCATTCTCGTGGCCTGCGAATCTTGTGACAGGACGAATGTGGATTCCTTTGCATTCCCTTTTGTCGCAGCTGCAAATATTTATCTTGTAAATTGTGACAATATTAATTTAAATATATTTATTTACCTCATGTCAACAATTGTTCCAAACTTACTGTTGAGTCCAGGATATGGCGAGCAAAGGTACTGAGGAGGGGCCCATGTAAACGTTATAAATTTAAAGAAAGTCTGATTTCCATGCTGTGTACAATTTGAACACCACTCATCAATGTATAGTGTTCGATTATCCCCACATACGATGGGGATAATCATCAAAAAAATGAAAAACATTAAAATCTACTCAAGAGTCGGGTACAACAGCGTTGATTATTCAATAGATTATTTGATCCTGCTTTAAGAAAACGAGCAGATTTGTAGAATTTTTTCACTATCCTATCATTAATTTCGGGAGAGGATCCAAACTGCTCTACAATTTGATCAAGACTGAAGCCGCTCGCCCTATGAACTAAAAAATATATAACGTAGAGACCACAGTAATTGCTGGTAAGGGATTGGAGACTTTTTGAGTTGCTGTGTTTTACACGGAACGGCAGATCAAAGTTGTATTCATTCGCACTCTTCCCATAGCTACACCTGTTTGAAACAAATCTTATCTGCTAATCTCTTCATGCTCAAAAACGTTGAACCGCTCACCAGAAATCTGAAACGACCTCGAAATTATTAACATACGTAAACAGCCCGGTCCAATGTTCTCCTGGCTTCCCCCTAAGCACAAAATGGTTTAGGACCAACACATAAAAATAAATATTTAAATAATCTCACGTTGGATGCGTGTTTACACATACTGCGGATGGATATTCTGAGAAAAGCCTAATTTTATATAACTTGTCGGACGGTAGTACGTCAATTTTTGAAATTTGATTTGGTTGTAGCAAAAATTGTAGGCAGCACTTTATTGATGTCGTATCCATTATTAAATTATTGAGTGGTCAGTGTAAATGTTTCGGTGCTCGTCGATTTGAATTAACCCTAAATTGACAAATTAAATTTAAATTTTTAGCCCAAATCTCTTAAGTCGTTGAGGTAATTACCTTGAGTTTTTCCAATAGCTAAAAGTCGGACTGCTGCAGCTAATGGTCTGCTAAATGTTAGCTGAAGCTTAAGTTGACCATTTAATTCTCTGCTGAATCCACCCTCTCCTGTCGGAGTCAGTTGATATACTAACATAAAGCAATTTTCAATAAATTCTTTTCTGCTTAAACTATGTCCATTTTCAGGATTTGTCATAGCTGAGAGCATCATGTGATAGGCGGTCAGATAGTTGTCGTTATTTGGGTCAAACTTTATTTGATTATACAACTTCACATCTCCGTGAAATTGTTAAATTATGTTTTGTATATTTATAAAGTGAGAATAAAATCGCTATTACTTGAATGAAATTTGTACCCGCAGTTTTATTTTTATTATCACTTTTCGTTTCATCGTTGTGCACTTTTGTATATGTACAAAGAACGATTTTATCTCAAATTATGGCACTCCTCAAAACACTCCTTTAGTGAAATGTAGTTTGGCTGAACTCAACTCGAATGTTCCAAATGATGATCGGCTTTTATCTTGAAAAATTGTTTAGTGGTATTAATCAAATGCAGTGGAATCCACCAAACTTTGCATAACTGTTTATAAGCATTCCCACAGCAACATACTAGCTCTCGTCCACAAAATGCCATCTACATACATACATATCGTCGTACTAATAAAGACCAAACACTGCAGTGGAGATGCTCGCATAATTCTTAGTCGCACATTTACTCCAGGAATTAGCATTCTGATCGAGTCAAAAATACTATCGCTAATCTTGGCAACTACTTCACATTGTTTGCTTGATCTAGTCAGAGCTACCCGCTCGGAGAAATTTGCATTTGTTGTAGTAAAGCTGTCCGCCTTGTTGTCGCGATAAAATAGAGATTCACTCAAATTTGTCTCTTGAAACCCCTTGCTTGTAGATAATAACTGTTCGACAGATGATTTGTAAGGATAAAAATGTGGCGATTGTGTTACATTTGTTCCGTTCAAAAAGACGTTGATACTTTCAAACATTTGACAACTAAATTGCTGTCCTGGTCCTACTAGCTTAGCCGTTGTAGTTAAATTTTTCCCATCCGCATCAAGAATACGAAATTTAGCGTAGATATAGCTATCAGCTAACGAAATATAGTAGAGGTCACTCCTTGGAATTTCAATATCAATGGGCAATTGCCAGTCTTCTTTAAAGCTTGATATGCTATGACACTGGATGTAATGTTCATCAAGGATACTTACATCTGAAGGCCAAAGAGAAAATATGTCTAAACTTTTCCTAATTGCCTTGTCACTCCCCGAATACGTGGGTAGTTCTGACTCCATTGTGGTTTAGCAAGTTTTTCGTTTAACTCTTGGACAAGGACAAGCCTTCTTTGGTGAAAGCCGCTTTCTCTTTTGGGGTGCTTTCTTTTTATTAGCTTTGGGTTTGGAGGTTTTTGATTTAGCTCTTATCTTGGAGTTTGTCTTCTTCTTTGGATTAGTCTGCTTCCTCTTTTGCTTTATCTTTTTCTTCTGGACAGGTTTTTTCACCCTTGTTAACTTTGGTTTAATAATTTTGGTGAGAACTGTGGATATTTTATCTTTTATGCGGGTGGATCGTCTTGGAGTTTTCTTGCGCCCACTACCTTCCTGCTCAGGCTCTTCCAACTGACTGCGAATTTTTCCCCTCCCAACTTGACCTTTTGCTTTATTAAAACGTTTCTTGAATGGTAGCGAAATTCCTGGAAAGTGAACGAGGTCCAGCCTTCCCCCAGATTGAGCCATTGTTCCAGGTAAGCGATCGATATAACAGGTATGGTCTTCTAAGCAAAAAACTTGCCTTTCTTGCATTAAAAACGTTGCCTCCTAAAATGTAACACCGCAGTACTGGGATGTGACAAAGTTGAAATTGGCACAAAATTCTCGTCACAAATCCGAACTCGAATACTGGTCTCTTCTGACAACTGGTAGATACTGAACTAAATCAAAATTAATTTAGTGTTGCAGATTTATAGTGGCTGGGCGAAAAATAATGCGCGAAACTTGGGAAACGTTTTGTCCAAAACGCTGACTCTCTATAATGTCCAGTAGAATATATAGTTGGCCTGCTGCCGGTGAGTCTGGTAAAATAATTTCTGGTGACACTGGAGGGTTATCTTCGGGAATTGTTTCCACAGGAACTGCCCACTCAACGTTTTCTCTTTCGAACTCGAAATTGTCTTCTAAATTCAACTGACGATTTAGATATGTAGTGAGCTTGAATTTTGCACCGGGCGTTCTTATTCTAACTGATGCCTGGTTCTCGTCCCCCAAAAGAAATCCAATGCTAACCCCTTCTGCAGCTAATTTTAACACCAAATCTTGTCCCAAAGCCTCGATATCATACTCTTCTGGCTCAGTCAACTGAATATCAAATGTTTGATTTCTCCACAAGTACATAAATACGGTCGCACCAACGTTTAGCAATGAGTATGCAGATTTTACATCCTCAGAATCCAGGGATTTGTCCGACATGTAATTGCCTTGACGGAAGATTGATTCCTCAAATCCCAGTATGGCTCTCAAGTCTTCGGATATTTCAATAATTGCACCATCACCCAATTTTAGCACTCGCAATTCTATTGTTATTATTCCACCTTTTACAATTTGATTTAAGGTAGCCTCAAACTGCTCTGATCTAAACGCCTGCAATTCCTCGTTAAGTTTAGAAACGAATGAATTAATTAATTGATTGGGCTGTCGAGAGTATTTAATTTGCATTATTTCCTCTTTCTTTGTAGCACTGACAATTCCATTTGCTGGAATTCCACCTAGGAATGTTCGTATCTTAAGTGTTGGAGGAGGAGAAGGGGGACGGACTTGGGGCGCTTGAGGGTTATTTTCGTCAAAAAAGGTAAGACTGACGAGACCCACCTCGAGCGGATATCCTGCTGATATAGGGCTCGCAAGATAATTTCGAAAATCGCTACCCGTGTTCTCAGGATAATATTCCAATGAGGTAGTGCTAAAGAGGCTAGAATAAAAGCTGGTTGATTCCATTATTTTGGGGCTGGGAACTTGAGAAGGTCCTGTTCTAGGAAACTACCTTCAATGGGTCTGTTCTCGGCGTCCTCCAGTTTGTAACTATATGAATTTGATCGTCTTACAACTAGTGTTATCCTCATTATCTCCTTGCTATAATTAGCGTGATATCTGTAATACAAACGTTCAGTGAGCTGCTATTTATATAAATACAATTATATGCATAAAGCTTACCCCTTTTCAAAAATAAGTTTCGTTCTTGCAACACGACAGTAATCTCCAACTTTCAGCTTTGGTTTCGGGATTTTATCAAAATTCCTGATTACGTCATCAAATAACGTCTGGTAGACTTCGCCAGCATTATCATTAGTCACATCAATAGGCCTCCTCTTAATTCTGGAGTGATAAGTGGAGTTTAATGATTTTTCAACTTCGTCAACCTTGTCAATCCATACATTTCTTTTTCTTTCTGTAAATATCCTTTGAAATCTGGCCTTGATGTCGCGAATTTTTCTCTCTGCAAAAGCGGATTTTCTTGGCGAAAATGTTGCATAACTTTTCACGTTGTTATCTTTCATAAACTTGATATAGAGTGCACTCCCGGTTGCCTTTTCTCTGTCCCACCAAATATACCATGGCGCTCCATGCTTTTTGAACACGGACCTCAGAGCTTCAACAATATCAACTGCAGATTTTCGTTTTATGGGCCTCAAGTAACACATTTTACTAAATATATCGCAAATAACTAAGCAATATGCAAACTTCCTATTACTATTTTTTAGCTTGGAGTAATCAATTAGGTCTGAAGCAAAACAGAATCCAGGAAATCCTGAAATTACTCGAGGGAATGTTTTTCTCCTTGGCGTCCCTTGGTGAATTGATGCAGCTTCAAGAGATAGCAAAGCCTCTTTCACATCCTGTGGGTTTTTGAATCGAGGTTGATTTTTAATAAACGTCCTGATTGAACTAAAGGATCCTGGCTCACTCGAATCCAGCCACGTCCTTTGAATCTCGGCTTTGTCCATCGCAAATTTCACACACACTCATTTGATGATGTTACGAGTAATTGCTTCAGTTTCAAGGTTACTTCCGGCTTTGAGTCAATTGCCTGCTTTTCTTGCTTGGTCAATTCAGACCTGTAAAACTGAGCGTTAAATACACATTCAATTAATGAATAAAGCTGACTCCTCGTCACACTCAATATTAAACTCTTGCGGGTTTTATTTAGCTTTGCTTTCGAAAATTCACATAAAAAGTCAAAATTATTTGATAAACGCTCCATTTTATATATCCTCAAATTTCACCCATGGCAGAGTGTTGGGAAAATCTGGGTCTGCGTCCTGCGTAAAAGAGGTCTTTACATGTTGATTACTAGATGTAAATTGAGCATTTAAATGTAACCTACTGGCAACTTTATCCTTTTGATTTGGGGGTGACCAATCTCATTTTGCGCTTCCACTGAAGGGGTCAGCGATACTCTATCCTCGGCCGCTGCGAGAGGCTGAACCTTGCTGTTCTCCCCCAATAACCCTTCTTGCTCGAGCCTCTCATACAACGTTTCGGGGATTACCCGGACAATGCTGCTCATGGTTTGGTCTTGTTTTTTTAGGGGAACGTAGAACTTGAGGTCCGACTTTTTGTCTGGATCGACAAACAGAAAGTTTCGTAGTCTCCAACGATCCGACTGATGAATTGAATGGTCGACGACTAGCACACCAAATTTCTTACTCGTCGTGGCATCCAGATAGCTCTGGAGGAAAAATTCCCCTGTTTTGGGAAGTAGTTGTCGTCCAAACGTTTGGATTTGTACGCGGTCTCGATTATTTGTCATCAGTCCGGTCATTGTGGAATTTAGTGCAACTGTTCGGAG